>NC_069502.1:506801580-508276379 GCF_027579735.1 Bombina bombina
ACAATGTTACTTCATGGTTATTTCACTATTATAGGCATATAACACATATTGAGGATGACCACAATTTATTGTCTGATTTGTTTTGTGGCAGATTTTCAGCACTTTTAATTGTAAAATTATCACAATCATGAGAATTTGGAAGTTTCTCTAAGCTAAAAGTTGCCAAAAAAGGCATATTTTTTACATGAAGCCAATATCTTCTCAGCAATCACAATCCATGTTCTCAATACTTTTCAACAGGTTTTCAAGATCATTTCATACACATTTGAAATCTAAATTCTGGAAATTGCCTTTTTGACATATTTTTTAAGTATCCCAAGATGATTTGGAATACTTTAGTAATGTTGTACATGTGCAATAGTCTATAATGTCCACAGTCAGCATTTTTAAAAGTGTATTTGTATATATGGTCTAGATTCATTAAAGCACTGTTTATTGTGAATGTATAGTCCATCTGCAGTGGGCAGGACACAAATTTACATATGTATATGTTCATGTGCTATCCCATAAAGCTAACAAAATCTGCAAGAAAAGCAAAAAACAGAAATCATGAGAGCAACATCTAGAAATAGCAACATCGTTTTTTGTGATTGTCACTTTCAGTTCTTCCGTATTCATAAATGTGATTTAAAACGACAATTGTGTCTTTTTGACTGGGATTTAACCGTTTCATCTTGTTTATTTGTAACCAAGATCTTTCCCACAGTTTTTAAAAAAAATCAGAAGTCCCAAAAATTGTGTTTTTAATAATTTCAATTAACAATATCCATAACATCATGTTACCATCTTCTTATAATAATTCTGCAGGGTTTTCTACAGTAACATTTTCAGTTTTGCGAACATTTTGCAACTACATTATTTAAGTGGAGTGAACCTCATCACTTAGGGGTTTCATGGTTTACAGGATGAGGACTGATACAATACGATTTTAGAACATGAGATACGTTACCGCAACTTTCTTATAATATAAATTAATTTCCCATAGTGTTGTTCTTTACTTCAGATGTAAATCTCACCAAACCAGAGGTGCTTTCTCAATCAATGATTGTAAATAATAATAATAATAAAAAAAGACTTTTAAAATATTAAAAGTGTTAATATAATCATTGAGTAAACCTGCCAAGTGCATTCATGCCTATATATGAATGGCATTTAGATTGTTTACTAGTTATCAGGATGGATTTGGATTACAATAGGTTACTCTCACACATGTAATTGATGATTTCCCTTATAAGGTGTACAAAGGGGTTAATTTAAAACAATTGTAATGTAACCATTAGAGATGTGAAACGGCCATTGTCTACAACAAGTACTTAACACATTTTTGGGACCTTTTCAAGTAAAAACTCGTTTGCAGCTGTGAGGTTTTACCAGCCGGATCCATTTTGGAACATAATCACATTACAAAAAAAGCTTCCTATATTGGCTGAAACAAAAACCTCCTTATTAGGTGCCAATATCAGAAAGATTGTGATCAAAAACATTTTGCATTATCTACTCAATGCACTAGTTTCATATTGTTTTATTAATAAATACTTCCAATAATTATTTACAAAGCAATATTTTCACTCCAATTCAGTATTAAAAATGCAAATAAAAATACATGTATACATTACAGTAATTATTTCCTATTAACCTACAATGCAAAATTAAAAGTAGAAAAGCCATTGGATCTTTTATTTTGTTTACATGGAACAAAATGGGAATACTAACATGTTTTAAATCATGTTGTACATTTTTAGAGGTATTATAGTATACTACAGTCCTTGGATATGTGGAGAATAATCTATAGTTCAGAAAAATGTCATGTTTACAGATAAGAGAAATGGGAATATGTTGTCATAACTAACTCTCGTTATTTATCTTTTAAGACACTTTGTGGTTATGATGTGCTCCTGCAATGTCTAAAGAATCATCTACTGTTTCAGGAGCCTTGTTTATACATAAACAAAATCAAAGTATATTTTAAATGTATGTCTCTGTTTTGTGCTAAATAATCTATTGTTAATCATGTGAAAAGAATGTTTTGAA
Organism: Bombina bombina; assembly: GCF_027579735.1. Taxonomy (NCBI): domain Eukaryota; kingdom Metazoa; phylum Chordata; class Amphibia; order Anura; family Bombinatoridae; genus Bombina; species Bombina bombina. The sequence goes on from NC_069502.1 coordinate 506,803,612, forward strand.
ATAATTAAAAAGACTATAAGAAATGCAAAGATTATTTGTGAAAATACAAAGAAGATCTTTAAGCTCTTTAAAACAAATTTACAGTCCTCTACTTATTAAAGGGACAGTAAATATAAGAAAGTTTTTTGAATTTATAAAATGCATTTGAACTTAATGTATGCTGTGCCTATATCATGTGTTAAAAAAAATCTTTAAAATTAAAAAGTAAGTTTAAAAATCACTGTAGGGGATGTGCATGGGATGCCCTCAGCTCTTGTATTTTTTGTTTTTCTTAATTATTTGAAGTAGCCAATTAAATTGCCTCCAAACAATCTGATGACTATATTTTTGGCTAGCGCACAGGTTTGGTTCTTAATCTATATTGTCACAATCAGGAAAGTTAAGGTGAATTGGTCCAAGACAGCTTCTTTTTATCCTTTCCGTAACCTCAGAGGTTGTGGGTGTCAAACATCATGGACTGATTTGTCCAGGATGATTGAAAAGCTAGGTCCTCAAGCATGTGGGTGCATAAGAGTAGGGCTGCACAAGAAAATTATTCTGCAATGTAAAATTCCAACAGCAAAAGCGGCATTGAAGGCTCTGTATAAAGGAAACAATGGCCCCTACTTATCAAGCCTACGACTTTCTAGCATTCGCCGGCACCAATACGCTGGCCTAAGATCGCCTAACATCGCTGCCGCAGACCTGAATACGTTCACCAAAATTATCAAGAAAGCTGTCAAAAAGCCGTGCACCAAGTACGGAGCGATGAGCAGCGGACTGTTGTTAACTAACAGTCATCGATCTCGCTGCTCATCGTCTTATTAGCAGCTTTCTTGGTACCCTGTCACTAAGCACCCACACTAAACTATACTGTTTTACGCCCTATACTGCCGCTCCCGGACCCCCCCGCAACTAAATAAAGTTATTAACCCCTAAACTGCCACTCCCGGAGCCCACCGCAACTCTAATAAAGTGTTTAACCCCTAAACCGCCGCTCCCGGAGCCCACCGCGACCTACATTATATGTATTAACCCCTAAACCACCACTCCCAGAGCCCACTGCAACACTAATAAAGTGTTTAATCCCTAAACCGCCGCTCCCGGAGCCCACCGCCACCTACATTATATGTATTAACCCCTAAACTGCCACTCCCGGACCCTGCCGCAACGAAATAAAATGTTTAACCCATACACTGCTGCTCATGGACCCCGCCGCCACCTACATTAAATTTATTAACCCCTAATCTGACCCCCCTACACTGCCACCACCTACATTAAATTTATTGACCCCTAAAATCCCGCCCCAAATGTCACCGCCACTATATTAAATTTATTAACCTCTAACCCTAACCCTAACACCCCCTAACCTAAATATAATTTAATCTAAATAAATATTCCTATCATGAAATAAATTGTTCCTATTTAAAACTAAATACTTACCTATAAAATAAACCCCAAGATAGCTACAATATAACTAATAGTTGTATTTATTTTAACTAGGTACAATAGTTATTAAATAATTATTAACTATTTAATAACTACCTAGCTAAAATAAATACAAAAGTACCTGTAAAATAAAACCTAACCTAAGTTACAAGTACACCTAACACTACACTATCATTAAATTAATTACCTAAATTAAAATAAATTAATTACAATTAAATAAAATTAACTAAAGTACAAAAAAAACAAACACTAAATTACAGAAAATAATAAAATAATTACAAGAATTTTAAACTAACTACACCTAATCTAATCCCCCTAATAAAATAAAAAAGTCCACCAAAATAAAAAAAATTACATTACATTACAAATAGCCCTTAAAAGGGCCTTTTGCGGGGCATTGCCCCCAAAGTAATCAACTCTATTACCTGTAAAAAAAAGTACAGTATTCCCCCAACATTAAAACCCACCACCCACACACCCAACCCTACTCTAAAACCCACCCAATCCCCCCTTAATAAAACCTAATACTACTCCCTTGAAGATCACCCTACCTTGAGACGTCTTCACCCAGTCGGGCACAAGTGGTCCTCCAGAGGGGCAGAAGTCTTCATCCGATATGGGCAGAAGAGGACCTCCAGATGGGCAGAAGTCTTCATCCAGGCGGCATCTTCTATCTTCATCCATCTGGCGAGGAGCGGCTCCATCTTGAAGACATCCGACGCAGAGCATCCATCCAGACCAACAACTACCCGACGAATGAATATTCCTTTAAATGACGTCATCCAAGATGGCATCCCTTGAATTCCGATTGGCTGATAGAATTCTATCAGCCAATCGGAATTAAGGTAGGAAATGCATCAGCCAATAGGATTTTTCCTACCTTAATTCCGATTTGCTGATAGAATTCTATCAGCCAATCAGAATTCAAGGGACGCCATCTTGGATGACGTCATTTAAAGGAATATTCATTAGTCGGGTAGTCGTCGGTCTGGATGGATGCTCCGCGTCAGATGTCTTCAAGATGGAGCCGCTCCTCGTCGGATGGATGAAGATAGGAGATACCGCCTGGATTAAGACTTCTGCCCGTCTGGAGGTCCTCTTCTGCCCAGATCGGATGAAGACTTCTGTCCCTCTGGAGGACCACTTGTGCCCAGCTGGGTGAAGACGTCTCAAGGTAGGGTGATCTTCAAGGGGGGTAGTGTTAGGTTTTATTAAGGGGGGATTGGGTGGATTTTAGAGTAGGGTTGGTTGTGTGGGTGGTGGGTTTTAATGTGGGGGGGTATTTGTACTTTTTTTTTACAGGTTATAGAGCTGATTACTTTGGGGCAATGCCCCGCAAAAGGCCCTTTTAAGGGATATTTGTAATTTAGTGTAGGGTAGGGATTTTTTATTTTTATTTATTTTTTTATTATATTAGGGGGATTAGATTAGGTGTAATTAGTTTAAAATTCTTGTAATTATTTTATTATTTTCTGTAATTTAGTGTTTGTTTGTTTTTTGTACTTTAGATAATTTTATTTAATTGTAGTTAATTTATTTTAATTTAGGTAATTAATTTAATGATAGTGTAATGTTAGGTGTAATTGTAACTTAGGTTAGGATTTATTTTACAGGTACTTTTGTATTTATTTTAGCTAGGTAGTTATTAAATAGTTAATAACTATTTAATAACTATTGTACCTAGTTAAAATAAATACAAACTTGCCTGTAAATTAAAAATAAACCCTAAACTAGCTACAATGTAACTATTAGTTATATTGTTAGAAAAAAACACAATGGAAAGAGGCGCCAATGGTGCAGGTCAATGGTGAATCGTATATGCTGCTGATACAGGACGAACACATTATACTCACTTGTATAAAATGCAATCAATTATGCCCATAGAGGTAGGCTGGATTTCTACAGCAGTCCAGCTAGCTGATCCAGAGGCAGCTCTCTAACGACATCCAATAAAAGTCAATCTGTTAGAAAAAGACAATAGATAGAGGCGCCAATGGTGCAGATCAATGGTGGATCTTATAAACTTCTGACAAGAGATGAACACAGGGTACTCACATGTATAAAAGGCAATCAATTATGCACATAGAGACAGGCTGGATTTCTACAGCAGTCCAGCTAGCTGATCCAGGGTAGCTCCAAAGTGCAGGGGGTCATCAAACCCAAACTGTATACCAACAGGGTATGAGGGCAGGATACTGAGGTTAGGGATCCTCACCCTAAAAGTAGCGTAGCAAAAGACCATACACAGCACATAGAGTTGGTAAAGTTAAAAACAAATTTATTATAAAAGTTATAAAAATACACAACTCATGTTAGTGCCAATAAAAGTTATGGCTAGCAGAGAAACAGTGCGACGCGTTTCTCAGTTAAAACGTTTCCTAAGGTATGGTCTTTTGCTACGCTACTTTTAGGGTGAGAATCCCTAACCCCAGTATCCTGCCCTCATACCCTGTTGGTATACAGTTTGGGTTTGATGACCCCCTGCACTTTGGAGCTACCCTGGATCAGCTAGCTGGACTGCTGTAGAAATCCAGCCTGTCTCTATGGGCATAATTGATTGCCTTTTATACATGTGAGTACCCTGTGTTCATCTCTTGTCAGAAGTTTATAAGATCCACCATTGATCTGCACCATTGGCGCCTCTATCTATTGTCTTTTTCTATTAGTTATATTGTAGCTATCTTAGGGTTTATTTTATAGGTAAGTATTTAGTTTTAAATAGGAATAATTTAGTTAATAATAGTAATTTTATTTAGAGTTATTTAAATTATATTTAAGTTAGGGGGTGTTAGGGTTAGGGTTAAACTTAGGTTTAGGGGTTAAAAAATGCAATATAGTGGCGGCGACATTGGGGGCGGGAGATTAGGGGTTAATAAATTTAATGTAGGTGGCGGCAGGGTCCAGGAGCGGTGGTTTAGGGGTTAATAAGTATAATGTAGGTGGCGGCGGGGTATGGGGTGCAGATTAGGGGTTAAACACTTTATTAGAGTTGCGGTGGGCTCAGGGAGCGGCGGTTTAGGGGTTAATACATTTATTAGAGTTGCGGTGGTATGGGGGGGCAGATTAGGGGTTAATAAGTATAATGTAGGTGACGGCGGGCTCCGGGAGTGGCAGTTTAGGGGTTAAACACTTTATTTAGTTGTGGCGGTGTAGGGGGGGCAGATTAGGGGTGTTTAGACTCGGGGTACATGTTAGGGTGTTAGGTGTAGATGTTCCCATAGGAATCAATGGGATATCGGGCAGCAGCGAACATGAGCTTTCTCTGCTGTCAGACTCCCATTGATTCCTATGGCATCCGCCGCCTCCAGGGCGGCAGATTGAAAACCAGGTACGCTGGGCCGGAATAGTGGCGAGCGTACCTGGTAGTTTTTTGATAACTTCCAAAAGTAGTCAGATGGTGCCGAACTTGCGTTCGGAACATCTGTAGTGACGTAAGCATCGATCTGTGTCGGACTGAGTCCGGCGGATCGTATGTTACGTCACTAAATTCTAATTTTGCCGGTCTGTAGGGTTTGATAACTACGGCGAATCAAGCTCGCCACAAATACGCTGTGGAATTCCAGCGTATTTGCGGTTGACAGCTTGATAAATAGAGGCCATTGTCTGCCTGCACTTTCAGAAATTTAGATCCTTAGAGTAAATAAACAGATTTTGAAATTAGATGATGTAATCTAATCCTTATTAATTTATTGTATGCAATCGTTTCATATGAAAAAAGTGAATGTATTATGAACCTGTTTGTCAATTTGAGCTTACTATTTGTACTGAAAAGGTTAGGGTCCATTGTTCTTTGGCATCAGGACAAGGTTGGAGGATTGAAACTCACAATTGTTTTGTCATGATTCAGATACAGCATACAAATTTAAACAACTTTGCAATTTACTTTATTGATCAAATTTGCTTCATCTTCTGTGTAGCTGAGACAATGACAAGAAGCAGTGTGTAGTCACCAGCTAACTATCTCCCAGTAGTGAATTGCTGCTCCTGAACCTAACTAGTTATGCTTTTCAACAAAGGATACCAAGAGAATGAAGCAAATTAGATAATAAGGGGTCAATTTTTCAAGCTCTGTACGGAGCTTGATGCCCCGTGTTTCCATAAAGACCACTGCTCCATAACCTGTCCACCTGCCCTGAGGTGGCAGACAGAAATCAACCCGAGTACGATCGGGTTGATTGACACCCCCTGCTAGTGGCCGATTGGCCGTGAATCTGCAGGGGGCGGCATTGCACCAGCAGTTCACAAGAACTGCTGGTGCAATGATAAATGCCGACAGCGTATGCTGTTGGCATTTATTGATGTGCGGCGGACATAATATGCTACATTGTATCATGTCCATCCACACAATAATAAATAGACCCCTATAACTAAATTGGAAAGTTGTTTAAAATTATATGCTCTATCTGAATTATGATTTAAGACATTTTGGATTTCATGTCCCTTTAAGCACTTCTTTGCTAAGGAAGGCTGGATTTTAGCATTATCCCATTCTAATCAAATGTTCAATGTTTTTCAGATATTTGACATTATCAAAAGAAAAAGAAAAAATAGGCAAAGATTCTATTATAAAATCTAAAATATTAATGATAACATTTGTTCTGCAGAAACATTGGAATGACAGAACAAATGTCAAGGGGAGCATTATTTCTGCAACTCAAACTTCAATATCCAAACAGTAAAGTAAGCTAGATTTAAAATGCCTGGGATATACACAGCACATCCTAAGGTTTAATCAAGACTACACATTAGATAGAAATATGAAAATGCAAAACATACCTTCAGGCTTTTATGTTGCTGTAGAAAAATGGAAGTATAATTTTACAATATCAGGCATATATTGCTTAACCACTCCATGATTTGCTTTGTAATGAGACATGTTGTTTTTATTATTTGTAGTAAACCTTTCCACCACAAACGTAGAAATAAAAAGGATACATATTTTGTCATGGGGATTTTTGTTTATTTACTAGGTGTTATATTTTATACCATGCAAAATGCATTTAAATATGTTTTACAATACTAAATTAAAAAAACAAAAACAAAACAGTGCTCTGCATTAATAGCTATGAACAAAGTTCGGTAATGTTGATTATGTTGTTTTACCTCTGGATATTACTCATGTGGAGACAAATTTTGTTAACTTTTTTCTTTTGGCTGTGTAATTTATACACATTATTTAATTATGTTGATTACAGAGCATTATTTATTTCTTACTGCTTAGAATATTATTAGGGAAAAAAAAGGTTATTAAAAATAGAGAAATGTACTTTAGCATGTTTCTAAATGTATGTTTATATTTATTTCCATTCAAATTATGCATCTTGACTGTTGTGATAAAATTGGTTATATATACTCTAAGGTTTAGATTTTGATGTTAAAGGGACACTAAACCCAATTTTTTTTCTTTCATGATTCGGAAAGAGCATGCAATTTTAAGCAACTTTCTAATTTACTCCTATTATCAATTTTTCTTCGTTCTCTTGCTATCTTTATTTAAAAAGCAGGAATGTGATGCATAGGAGCCGGCCCATTTTTGGTTGAGAACCTGGGTTATGCTTGCTTATCGGTGGGTAAATGTAAGCCTCCAATAAGCAAGTGCTCTCCATGGTGCTAAATTTATAAAATCAAATTAATAGCTATGTCAAGAATTGCAGAATGCACACACCTAAAAGATAGTATTGGTAAGCATATGTCAGAGCTGTAAAATAGAAAGAAGCATACACAATTTTATAATCTCAAAATTGCAAGGAGAATTATTTTCTTAAGAAATTAAAAAAAAAAAATTGTGCATTTGTGAAGCTGCAATATACCAATTATTTACAACCTTGCCTGTCACATAGCAATGCAGTGAAGCCATCTTTGAAAGCAAGGGTCTGAAAAATAATCAGCTTGTCTGTATACTCCAACATGCAATATCCCCCGCACCCCCCCAGGAATATGCCCTTGCTTATAAATTCTCGTGGAAAGGTACATTGAGGGGTCGATCAAAAACCTTTAGAAAATAATTGTTTAATGAGTTTGCAACAGAAAATCATAATAAAGTTTATGGAAATGTTTGTAGATAAATCATTTGATACATTTTTCTAAAGGATTGGGATTAACCCCCAAGTGTGAGATGTTCACTCACACACATTGAGACTAACTCACAGAAACAAACACACACACTGACTCAGACAACCATTAATTCATCATACACTTGCTTAGGTTGCTGCACATATAAAATTGTAGTGGAACATAAGGCAGCTCAGGGACACCCAGAACATAACACCACCTTTACCTTGACCACAGCAAAAAAAAACACCCAAGAAAGAACCGAAATCAACTTTTATTGATCAACACATCCACCAAATAGTTACACAGTGATTGTTATTTTTCTTTTAACTACATTGTTGTTAAATGACTGTGGTAAGGCATTCAAAGAAAATGTTTTTAAATAAGGATAGATTTTTTTTTTATCAACCTTTTAACAAATGAATGGTATATTTATTACAAGGCTATTGTATTGCTGTGTTGGTAATCTTTTACAGTATCTTTCAGATGCATATATCATGGTAAACGCTTATATACTGGTGGCTATCTCAAGTTACCTCTTTTCCCTTGGTGCCAGTATAATGTACTAGGGATACAATCTAATGCAGGTGTATATTAGATAACAACATTAAACAGACATTAAACACATTTCATTTGCCTCTCTTGAATTGTGGGTGCCACCATTCTGGAATCTAGGTTTCACTGCAGGTACCTGAAGCAAAGTTGCTGCACATGTGCAATAATGTCAGCTCAGGAATGCAGTGAATGCCATATTAGTGTTTAACATCCCTTCAACTAATCAGAATAAATAGATACAGGTATGTTTGCTTTCATGATCAATGTATCCCTTACATATAGTGGTATGGTCTGATTCACCAGATACATATTATACATACTATACTAGTACAAAGCACTGTAGAGTAGATTTTAATAATAAAATTCTCTAGACTTCAAAATTTTCATCTAAATGTTTCCAGTCCACACCTTTAACACCTTCCCCATTGGACATACCTATATGTGATTCCTAGGACACAACTGTACTCTCTGGGTTTCATGACCCTTACAACTTATTGTAGCACCTTCTTCCACCCCTCCACCCACCTAAAGCAACATCAGTACACCCAATTAATACCCATCACTATATCAGCAGCTTATAGCTGTTGCAACACCACTTCATCCAAGTCATACCCATTACCAGGTCAGCAGTTTATAGCTTTCACAATCTGCCCCTGATTAGTCATTGCTCTCATAAAACTTGACCCCCCAAAAACCCAGTTGACCATAGTTATTTCCCCATTTCAATACATTAGAAATCCCCTGCCTACATATTCTATAACAACTCAAGTTACATGTTTTTATTATTTTACTAAGTTGTTCAAATCCATTAGAAAACTATAGAAAACATGAGTATTCCAGGCTTTCCGGGGTGAAGTATTTAGGGATTTTAAAGACCCACAAAGAAGCAAAGATATGAATCCACTACCAAAGAAGTTACCACAGTCTATTTATTCTGCAGTAATTGTTTTTTCACTTAACCTTTAGTATTAATTCCTAATGTGTGCTATTAGCTATTTGATTTAATTTTGAATTGTAATTTTATTTTAATTTAAAAGTGGGATTTGAGCTGAGAAAGCAAAATATAAAAAAGGCTACACAAATAGCAAAGATATTTGACTCAGAACAGGCCAATATGGTTTCTCAAGAGTTCAAGATATGAGACTACCACTGTCAACGTGTCCATATAAAACCATATGGAGCATTACATGCAGGAATTCTGATTAATTGGAATTTGAAGTGAAAATGTCTGCATTAGAATGTTTTTGTGTGAATGTGACTGAGAAATCGTTGATGTTTGAGCAAGAGTTTGGCTATGAGTTAATTTTTCTGTTAGCCCTTCTAGTGATCATCTTTGTCTGAATACGTGTGTATGGGTAAGCATGTCTGTTAAATAACTATATCTGTCACTGTGATTGAGTGATTTTATATTGTATTTATTTATTTAATGAATCTTAGTGATGGTATACATTATAATATATTATTGAGTACATCTCAATGTTCTTTTCTGTTTAGTGTTTGTCTCAATGAGTGTGAGTGAATGTATAGGAGGGAATGCTTGAATGTAAGAGTTTTTGTTTGATTATGTGAGTGTGCTGAGTGCGCATGTATAGTTCTTTTTTCTGTTTGCATGTGTGACTTGGTTTGCTTCTTCCTGTGAGTGTATCTTCTGTCTTGTTGCACGTGTGCATGAAAGTTTTTGTTTAGGTATATTGAGTATATTTTTCTGAGTCATTGTGTGAGTATGTACATTTGAGTGAACAAGCTATTGCAAGTCATTAGTTCTGTATGGATCCGAAAAAAGTAAAGCTAAAACTGAATGTGTGAATGAGGATAAGTATAAAGTATGGTTTACTCAAAGGATATAACTGCAAATAATGTGTGTTTCTAACAGTGTTAAAGGGACACTGAACCCAAATTTTCTCTTTCAGAATTCAGATAGAGCATGCAATTTTAAGCAACTTTCTAATTTACTCCTATTATCAATTTTTCTTCATTCTTTTGCTATCTTTATTTGAAAAAGAAGGCATCTAAGCTTTTTTTTTTTGGTTCAGACTGTGGACTGACCTTTTTTTGGTGGATGAATTTACCCATCAATCAAATAGTGGTAGTGACCAAGCGCTAAGGTGTGTACCTCTAGCTGTGCACACATAGCTTCCTAACTAGCCCTGATGAGAACAAATGATACTGGTGTGTGTACAGCGCCTATGGCCGAGGAAATAATGTAAAAGGAGATAGCTGGCTGAGTAGACAGTGAATGTGTGTTGTGTTGCACAAAACTGTCAAATATTACACTTAAAAATATATTTAATAACCATAAAAGTCAAAATTAAAAGTTAAAAACTATTCATGGATCCATGAGTAATACATTTATCCACCAATCAGCAAGAACAATCCAAGTTTTTCACCAGAAATGGGCCGGCATCTAAACTTACATTCTTGCATTTCAAAAAAGATACCAAGAGAATTAAGAAAATGTGATATTAGGAGTAAATTAGAAAGTTACTTAAAATTGCATGCTCTATCTGAATCACAAATGAAAAAAATTGGGTTCAGTGTCCCTTTAAGAATCTGAGACAGAGCATAACTGAATGAATATATATAAAGAGAAAGTGTGTTTGTGTTTGATTTTTAGTGTATGTTCCAATACCATTTTGCCTATGTGAGTGATCATCTCTGTGAGTGCAATTGTGAGTATGCCCTACTGGCAGAATGTAAGAGTAAAGGAATATGTGATGGAGTGGTTATTTTACTAAACCTTTTGGTTGCCAAAGTGGCCCGCATAGCAAATCAATGTGATATGCTGTAGTATTCTATGTGAGGTGCTTCAGTCCCATCTGATGGGCAGCAGTATTACTGCTTTGCAATTAATTGCAACCGTCTCTGAAAGACAAATGTTTATTGCTATAAATGACATCAAACCCCTTTCTCTGATAAGCAGCAAAAAGTTTATTGCTGTTCATTGTGTTTTGACGCACTCTAGCGAAGAGCCAATGGGTTAATTTCTATGCAATGAATTCTAGAACTTGCTTACTGCCAAATTGGTTAATATGTGAGGTTCTCAGTTTACCTTATTTATAAATAGCAGTAAACAGGGTATCAAATCTATAACCTTGGGTGTCACAACTCAGATTTTCAACATGTTGAATACCCACCACTGCTCATCTAACACTCCACATATAATGGTGACTATCCACTTTGTAAATTACTTATTCATCCTTTATAATACCTCTGTGTGTTTATACTTATTGGTCTGAAACTATATTTACTTTTGTGGCACTCATTTTGCCAGATAACCAGACATTTGAAGTATGTTTATAAGAAAGCATATATTTTGTTTGTATTTATATATATTTTAGATATTGGGAATCATAAAAAGCCATTGGTATCCCTCATGAGTAAATTAGATTGTTCTGGTATGAAAAAGCGCTGGTAGTTCATTGCTACAAAGATAGCATTCTGATTGTTGCAAATGTATCAGTGCTGATATAAACTGCAATGTACCACCATTGTTAGAAAGAGAATTTGGAGATGTCTGCATAAGTAGAGCAATCTGCTGTTTAAGCAAAGCTTATGCAGATAATATGACATGCAGACCCCCACATTTACTACTCAATTGCTTTTGAAGAAACATATAATAAGCATTTTTATCAGCAGTGCATCGTGTCACTTGCCCAGTATGTATAGAATAAATGGAGCTGCATTACAAATTACTTTTTTCCCCATCAGGGTGCAGTGTGGGCTTGAATGGGTTAAGTCACATTATCAAGTGGTGGCATGGAAGGCTTTGTATTGGATGAGAGCTGGTGGCCTTGGGATATTGCTTTAGTAAAGGGAAAATAGCAGGAAGAAGCCATGATAAATTAAGATTTAGCTCCTTTTTTTTTTGCTAGTGAGACAGCATTTATTAACAATTAGCTAGCAAGAACCATCTCACTATAACGTTTCCCACTAATGTCCCATCTCTCCTGCCTAAATATTTCCTTTTTTCCTTCCACCCCCTCCCCTCAGAGGTAAAGCAGGCAGTGTGGAGCAATCCGACGCTGCCTGTTTCCAGGGTGAATCCAATCCCCTCCCCCTCTCTACCACCTCACACATCCAGCTTGCTTTTTAATTAATACAGCCAGACTATTCCTGACTTAACTATAATAATAATAATAACAATAATACTTATCCCTAAATAAAAACATGCTCTCCTAAATGTGGCACCGAGTCAACCTCTGTTTGAGGGCAAACAATCAGCACAATTCTATGTAGAATGTATGAAGCAAATCCTTCTTCTGCAAGAGGTTTCTGCAGCTGCTGGAGGGCTGGACAGCTCTGAGCAAGTAATCAGCACCAAGCACGGTGGACAGCTCCTTGCACGCAGCCCAGCCGTGTGTTCCCCCTACTTAGCATTACATCTGGAGATGCATCCAAATGAAGTGTTATTGAACAAGTAGAGATCGCTTCTTTGCTGGAAGTAAACAGCGCTCTCTCTATTAGGCTGCGGCTTTTTTTTTTATTTCCAAGGATTTAGCCGTCAGGGGTAATATGCTTCTCTTTCTTTTATCTCCCCCCTTGCAGGAACGACTCTTTCGGAACCTGGTCCACCCAAGGATGTAAAACTGTGCTTACCGATGCATCCCATACGAAATGCTTATGTGATCGTCTCTCCACCTTCGCCATTTTGGCTCAGCAACCCAGAGAATTAGTAAGTAACAAAACGAATATAATCAAAGTCGGTACATTATACAGTGTGTGTTTTGTGATATTTGGAGATTACACTTATAAACACATATTTATTTGTCCAGAACGTTTACTTTTTTCTGCCATGCAGTAGGATTTCAATTAAGGATTCTGTGCTATAACTCAGTTATTTATATATATATGAATCAGGGCTATTGCAAATTCGAATAATCTGGTTTATATGATTTGGTATTGAAATACAGATATCTAAGGAAACGTTGAAATCACTATGGTGATTTTTTTTTTGCTCACATTAAACCTTTCTGTGGATTGCAGCAGAATACTGTTGGTAGCCAATGGAATGAGAAATCCAGATTGCTAAATAGATAGATTGCAGATATTTTCTAGACATTTACAGTAAAATTGCCTTATGTTTGCTGAATTCCTGCAAACAGTATTGTAACACTGGAAGTTTAAAAAAAATTAAAGTAAAAGACAATGTACAGTGTACACAATTTATAGAAATATTTCTAATTGTACACTAGCATTTAAAGAGCTCTGCAAGATATCCCAGATATATATTTTTAACTATAATATTGTTTAAGAGCTTTACATCGTGATGAAAACATAAAAAGTACATTAGAGTCATACATATGGCCTGTACTGAAATCTGTTTTATGGGAATGATTTATACATTGATTAAATATAGTTGCAAATATATTTTAGAAAAAAATATCTACACATACAAATGCAAAATTATTTTTTGTAAGTGCATTGTCTTACTGATTAAATGTTTTTATAATTACTCATTAATATTATTTGTTAATCCAATTGATTTCGAAGTATTCATGAGTTTGTTTAGATAGACATGACATTAATGGAATGATTTCTGAACATTTGAGAATATGACAGCAACTAAAAGTTAAAAAAAAGTTTTACACCTATGCAGCACAAATCTATTTGGCACAACAAAAATAATGGTATGCTTTATCTATTAATCCACACTACTTGTAGAATCATTTGATTTTGGATTGTTAGTTGTAGACACTATTACTATTAGGCTTGTGTCTGTCATTTCAGCTCTTAGTGTTTACATATATAACTTTACTTTAAAAACATATATTTTCTAATCTACAGATCATGGAATCTTCAGGTACTCCCTCAGTAACTCTAATCATCGGCTGTGGTTTGTCTTGCTTGGCCTTGATCACCCTTGCAGTTGTTTATGCAGCACTATGGAGGTACATATCTGATCTGTGATGCTATAATGTAAAAAATAATTCAGTACAATTGTATTGGCATTGATCTATGGCAGCTTTAAATCATTTGTGAGTGCATTCCTAAAATATTAACTTTATAATATAATAAAGGAATGTAAATCCATCTTACTAATTCATACCTGTTTACTGAAAGGAGTAGTGCATTCTTTTCTGTCAAATTATACCAACATTTTATGTGGATGCACTGAAGAAGTGCAATATGTATGTGCATGTGTGTGTATGAATATATATATACACAGTATATATGTGTGTGTATGTATACAGACATTTTCATGTATGATAGAGCATTTAGTTTTATATAGCATCTGATTATAAAATGTTCATCCAAATATCATTATAAGTTAGAAACAATAACTAAAATAATAACAAGTTATACACCTTCTATAACTGTATTCTTCCTTCCTGTGAACTTAAAGTTCTGACTTGAATTAATTCTAACATGTGCCATATATGTTTTACATTATGTTTAGACCCAGTAAGAGAGGCATTTTCTGCTAAGTCCCTCCCATCTTTTTTATGGAAAACACTGTAAAATGTGTATACTGAGTTAACAATTGTAATTTCTCTTCATATGACAAAAGTATTAATTTATAGTTAAGTAAAGATAAATTATGCATTACATACCTTTTTGTATATCTATCTATCTATCTATCTATCTATCTATCTATCTATCTATCTATCTATCTATCTATTTATCTCTCTATCATCTATCTATCTATCTATCTATCTATCTATCTATCTATCTATCTAACTATCTATCTATCATCTATCTATCTTTCTATCTATCTGTATCTATCCTTCCCCTATAAATGTATTCTTCTTTATATCTGTTCTATCTATCTCTCTGTTTATCTAAACAAGCAGATTACTACATACAGTCTGGGGGCCGGTTTAATTGCAAAACTGCATATTGGAAGGTTATCAAGTTATAGAAATGGCATTATTGAATTATGAAATAACTTCACCAACATATGATGTTCAAAATAAAGAAAAGACCAATTTTTATTAATTGCGTTGTTGTATTGAACAAATCCTGTAAAATATATTTCTTTGGTCACTAGTAATGTAATATCTGCACATACATGGTAATACAAGGAAAATCATGATTTTCAAGTTTTATAAAGAGAAAGGAAAAATTTGTGAAATTGAATCAATTATATTAAGACTGGATACCATAATAACATATGAACTGCTTAGATACAGGAAAGCTGAATATTAACTTATACAAATTAATATAATAGATCTATTTAATCCCCACCTTTACAGCAAGATTCATGGCAAGATCTAGCTACTGCCAGTCATGATGGTCCTTTTGTGGAGAATGGATAGATTTAGGATAAATTCTTCCCAGGCATAGCTCCAAACATGATTAGGATGCTTTTAAATGGCATGGCTTATTAAGCCAAAATGCATCACAATATACTAAAAAGAAAGTGATGTTTACACTTCATACCAAGAACACAGTTAGCTGCTTGCTCAATGTGATATAATTTTGTATTTTAAGAAATAGTTATATAAACTCAATGTAGAAAGGTGTGTTCTTCTCTTAAAGTGATATGAAACTCACATTTTCTCTTTTATGATTCCGATAGAGCATGCAATTTTATGCAAATTTCTAATTCACTCCTATATGAACGGTACTGAACCAAAAATGGGCCTGCACCTAAGCTTACATTCCTACTTATTCAAGTAAAGATACCAAGAGAATTAAAAAAAAATTATAATAGGAGCAAATTAGAAAGTTTCTTAAAATGGCATGCTCTATTTGAATCATGAAAGAAAGCATTTGGGTTTCATATCCCTTTAAGCATTTATGATATTTATAATGCTTGATCTGTGGCTCACATCATTAAAGCTAATCAACAAACGAGTCAGGCTATTTAAAAGTTTTTTCATCAATGCATAATTAATAAAAATACAAATTGTACTAGAAATTACACACTTCTCAAATAACTTGTGCATCACAGAAACATATTCACTGTTCTTATATAAGTATTAACACACTATTATCTTTGAGATCTCAAACTTTTGGGTCCATTCCAAAACATTAGTTCTGTAAAGTACATGGCTTTTCACAAGATTTTCAAGCATATGGCAATTCCAATACATGTGAAATTTATTAGAAAATATTGATGTTGTGTGGTTTTATGAGTGGCATCACACAGTGTAAACTCTATATTTTTCAATTCTGTACAAGTATTCCAGTCCATAAAAAAAACAATTTCAATATCTTTTCATATGATTTCCCGACTTTTTTCATTCTTGTATGGAGCTTGAGGGAGGTATACAAATATCAAGCTTCACTTAGACATCTAACCAGGGAAAGCTAGGGTTAAAATCCCTGCGGTCACAACTTCCCTATAGTACTAGTATAAGCAAATAACATTAAATCAGGCATTAAATCCTGCTTGCCTTATATATATAAGTATATTGTGAGGACTATCACAGTAATATCAGTCTCTACCAAATGTGGTAAACAGTAAGGACTTTTTTAAAAACCCATTTTGGCCTTTTTTTAAATGCTTATCTTGGCTGTTTGTTTACATTAATTTTTTAACTAAATAAATCTAAAACTAAATAATAATTGTCAGAATATTAATTTTACATTGCAATTATAAAACCTATATAATTAGAAAAATGTTATAAAATTGGAAATTTAACATTTTATAATTTTAATAGTTAAGTGAAATATATAAAGTCAAACACATTAGGCAATTAAAGGGACATAATACCCATATGCTAAATCACTTAAAAGTGATGCAATATAACTGGAAAAATATGAAAAGAAAATATGACATGGACATCACTATGTAAAAAAGGAAGATATTTTACCTATAAATGTATTCAGCTCACCAGAGTAAGTGTTCTGTTCTCCTGAGTTACTCACTTTGCTATCATCTGCATCTTGAAAAAAAAGCCAATCAGCTTCATCAGTGCTGAGTTCACACCATTTTTTATAGCAAACTTCCTTAAACAGAGGAAGGAAATAAAGTGACTGTGCCTGCACATGATAGATGCATGCTCTCTTGCAAGTCCTGGGACTAGCATTCTGATTGGATGTTAAAAAGTCCCTTTACAATGGGATAAGGCTACTGAAGACATATTTAGATAACATATATTTTATATAGAGTTGATATTTTATAGTCAGCTATTTAAATATATGCTGCATCACTCTCAAGTGTTTAAACATTGGGGTTTCATGTCTGTTTAATACTAGATACATTATTCACTATGCTTTACTTTTGTACGGAACATGCATCTTTTGCTTCCATGTAAGTGAACAGAACACCACAGAAAAAAAAATCCTGTTTCTCAGTGTTTTCTAAACATATGAAAAAAATAGATTTTAAGGCTATATTGTATTTGTTGATGGTGTGGCTTAACCAATTTAAATGCTGGCACCTCTATTGTATTTAAAGAGAAATTATTGATATGGCAAACTAGCAAACTGTAATGGATTGACATGTTTGCCATTAACCAAAATGATCAGGTATCATTTCCAAATTTTCTGTAACTGTTTAGACATTTACATAGATACACACACACACACACACACACACACACACACACAGCTCTCAATGGTCCAATAGCTCAAAAACACTCTATGCTGATGCTTAGTCTAAATTGTCATAATATATTTTATGACAATTCGTCAAATAGCTTTTCAGCTTTATTGAGTATTTTCATTAATCTGTAAGTACATGTAATATTAAATATAATTAAGGTATCTTTTTCTTATTATTTTAAAATCAATATTTTTGGTAATTAATATGTTTAGTGTAACAATTGGTGAAGGTGTCTGTTAAAATTATAGCTTTATCCTAGTACATACTGCTGAAACAGATACTACAGACTCTAAGAGATTTATGTAAAACAGTGACACTGCATGATCCCACAGTTTAAGACTGGAGACATTTAAAAATATATTGCCATGGCAGCAGTACATAAATAGAATGTTTTAGAGACTCCTGGCCTCCAAAAATATGTGTGTGAACCATACTTTTCCTATTTTATAGATTTTGTTTCAAATCACAAAAGATAAGTTATTGCTTGTGCAAGATCTATCATTAAGAAACCATGAAATATATTTGTAATATTAAATATGATTTTATTTTTGTGAAAAAGCATGCTAATGTTTAGACTGAAAAATCTGTCAGTAATTTTCCAACACATGGACAAAAATGTATATGCACATTTATGGTATACTTCTTAAAATGTATAATCCTATGTGACCATAATATTTATTGCACCTTAATTACGGTCGGATATCTAAATTTAGTGAGCACTGTGAGCAGTAACATCCACTATGAAAATGCACACTTAAATGAACTGTCTATAAGGGAGTTCTTATGAAGTTGTTCAAAGCACCTAAATAATAATGGTGTGGCTCTTAACTATCACTGTTTTTTTAAGTGGTGCTGTAAATGTCAACATTTTCATGTCAGCAATCTTCTGACAGGCCACTCTGTCACCTTGTGTAAGTACAGGCTAATAGAGGAAAAAAAGAATTAAAATAAAAGAGGAAGCTACTCTTTTGTCACTTCCTCTGTGTCTCTGTTGTGTGATCAACAGTAAGAGAACATTGAAAAGATAACAGACATACACCACCAGACTTCAACCTACCCTTTGCTCATAGCCTGCACCTTCTAAAGGACACATTGTCCTATTAGGGGTATGCTACCATTTAAAGTAGAGCATTAGTTAAACGTGTTATTTTGGTGCCAAGTCAAAATAAGCATGACAATGAAAGTCACCTATGTTGCATCTTTTTCCGGTGAGAGCTATTACTGACCATCAACTTATTAAAAAAAACTATTTTGGTATGGTTTATTCACTATAATATTAGAAACAGATGTTTGAGTAAAATACTTTTACATTATAGTTATCAAACCCTCTCTAAACCCTCTCTCTTAGGGGACAATTCTATAAAGTTCTAGACATGTTTTTCCATGCAACACTCGCAAGCTGTCCCTTGCGAGTGGCGAGATGTCTCCCATACAAATAATGAGAGCTCTCTACTAGGTAAAAGTTCACAATGGAGGGCGAAGTACAGAGGGGTAAACCGGCGTTTTTTAAAACCTGAATGTTACACCTAATACAAATCAAATTACGCTGTTTTCAGTGCACTGTACCTTAAATTCGCTGTGATTTTCGTATGCATAGGTTTTCCTCTCAGAATAATTAGGGCCAGATTACAAGTGGAACAGTATTTAGTGCTCCTCCTCGATCACTAATTCCGCTAGAAGTAAGCTATTTGCATACATCAGGTAGCGCTCATATTACAAGTTGAAAGTAAAGAGTTTAAAGATTTCACGCGCTACTTTACTTCTATGTATGAATTTTTCTTTTTTTTGCACTTCCAATGTACTGAAATTATGATTTACATTTTGCATATTTAATACAATTTATTCCTGTATAATTTACCTACAAATTTTACATTTGTGATAAAATATTATTTTTGGTGAACAATTTCTTTATGAATTTTTGATGCACTATAACAACACATTTTTTGCCCTGTGTATTTTTGTGTGAATGGTTAAATTATTCACTTTTTATGATTTTTAAATTACAATTTCCATTGTGCACTTTTGTAATTTTGTATACATCTCCTTCCCATACGGAAATGCAGTCTACAACCCTCAGCGAGACACCCTGCTTTTAGTGTAAAAAGGGGCTTTTTGTAATTCTACCAGGTAAATAGAGGGACTGGCGAGCACTTTTATAGAATCTCACCAGCCCAGACAGCTTTTTAGAATTGGGCCCTTAGCCATAACTTCAGATGTTACCTGGGCTACCAGCTACCAATACTAATACAAAGAAGGACTTTTGTAGGAACAGACCATACAAGGCACAGTACACCCATTTTGTAAATTATATGTTTCTTCTTATGTTATGTTAATATACATGCCAAAAAATATATTCATAATTTATATTATGACTTGACACCAATTTTATGAAAGTTTAAAATATTGTCTTGCCTCAAAAAATTTCATGCATTTTCATTTTGACCGGGCACTTCTTACTATTCAAAATGGCTGTATACCTACTATACACAGCATACAAGTACAGTATTTTTTTAATAAAACAGCTATTTGCTTTTGTTAACAGATATATCAAGTCAGAAAGGTCAATTATTCTGATTAACTTCTGCCTATCAATCATTTCATCAAACATCCTCATCCTGGTGGGTCAAACACAGATTCATAACAAGGTAAGAACAAAATGATTAATACATATTTGATTGTTATAGCTTGAAATGCCATTGAAAACATATTTATCTATGTGCTCGCACATTTTGCTGTTGACACTTTTTAGCTTGAGATGAAATTTGTAATGTTGCAAATTTGTACCATAAAACCTACATGCTGACTATATTCTGGCACACTAAATAAGTGAATATTAGGCAATAGCATTTACATATATTTATTCTTGTTGGTTTTCTTCATGCATGCATAAAATTAACTTTTGATATAAAGGGATGCAAGCTGAAGGCTGTAAAAACAGATTTCAGTTGAATGTCCATATTTATGGCATGGTTTTATTACATGAAATCATTTTGCTGGGCCATACAGAATAAATTAAAGTAAGCCATTTATTCTGTCAGTAAAACTCATCCTCCTTTTCTAAGAAATGTTCCCATTTGTCATCCATAATGTTGTAAAATGGTAGTTGATATAGTGATATGAAATCATGGAGAGATAACTTCATATATTATTTTCATGTTTACTTAAGAGCACTTGTATGGTAAAATAGAAATTACCTACACACAGGGTAGGAAAAAAGCTTTGGTTTAAGCATAAATAGGATTTGCTGTATAATAATTTTTCTTTGCTGTAATCATATGGCTTGTACCTAATGTTTTATTTAAGTCAGGATTTGTGTTGCCTGTTAATAAGAGACTAACTGTTTATATTTTGATATATTAATCTAAGGTTGACTCTATGTAAAAAGTGATTTAGCTGTAATCAAACTTAACCGTTTTTTATTTGCATAAATCTTTTGTAGATGATCTATTTATATAGCCCATAAAGTTAGTTTTTTGGATGGATGGATAGTTTTACTTTTTTTTTTTAAATAACATTGCTCTGATTTTCAAACTCCTAACCAAGCCCCAAAGTTTCAGGAGAATACCGACGTATACCTACTCCAGCTTGCTTCTGTTTGTGTAAAGGGTCTTTTTATATGCAAAGGAAGGGGGAGAGAGTCTGATATTTCCCACTTGCAGTGGGTGTTCCAGTAACCTTTTAAACAGAGCTAAACTGGAAGATTCTAAGTAAGTTTTTTAACCGTTTTATACAGGATTCATGTATCCTGTATAAAACCATTTAAAAACTTACTTAGAATCTTCCAGTTTAGCTCTGTTTAAAAGGTTAATGGGACACCCACTGCAAGTGGGAAATATCAGACTCTCTCCCCCTTCCTTTGCATATGAAAAGACCCTTTATGCATAGATATCAGTATCCATGCATATTATTCTTTATAGTAGTGTCTATTACATGCAGTTATATGAAAATTGGTGTATACTGTCCCTTTAAGTAACTGTTATATATAATGTCTTTTATGATGTTTATGTATATTATATAACATATTGATTGATTATTTGCAAAAAAGGGTATTGTAAGAACAGCTTCCATACTTGACTCTTACAACTAGTTGGACAATTTTGAATAACTACAATATTGCATAGGTATGTTACCTTGACTTGGAGATGATGTTTAATGATTATGATTATAGCTATTACTATTATACTGGGGCACAATTAATGCATGGTATAATCAAGAGACACAATACATTCTGATAAGTGATGTCAAGATCTCTGCTTTGTGTGGAAGTTTACATTTCATATTCTGATTGGATCTAGCAGAGATGAATGAAGATGATTGTTTGATATATAATGTTCTTTTCCTGACACATAATTTGTTGGAAAAGGTTACAGTGAACTAGGGAGCAGTCTGAACCTGCAGGCCATTTGTTTTATAGAATTATAACATGGTAAATTCCAATCAAGTAGAATGGGTTTGCTCAAGTCTTTCCAATACAGTTTTATAATAATTTTGAAAATTATTTGCACTATGTAAATTTTCTGTTTCTATTTAGTTTCTTTTCCAGCTTTATTCCAGTCCATCGGGAAAAAAACACCTTTTACACAAGTTCGTAATAAAGATTTTTATATATAAAATAGAAGACTTTTAAAACCTATTTTGGCCTGTTTCACATGGCTCTATTTTGGCTGTTCATCTCATGTATACACGGTTTACAAATAAAACTGAGTACAATTTATCTTTTGGCTGGTGGACAAGTTTACCAGCAAGGCCTGCCCGTATTCACAGCAAGTGGATATAGGATGATGATCATTGCTGTCCACATTAATTATTACACAAGCAGTGCCCTGTTCTTGCATGCCCTGCCAATCACCCCAAATGAACAAGTCCGAGTTGATTTAACTTCACAAGCTCTGAGGTAATGGAGAGGTTAGAAAACTATAGTCTTATGACTTTAACTTCTTAACATGCATCTAGAAAGCTATCATGAGCAAGTCTACACCTCAAGGGTTTCAAAGCAGCATCATTTGCTTGATAAATATAGCACAATACATTTATAGCTTTTTTACAATATCAAAATTCTGGATACTTATCAAACATTATGGCCATGTTTAAATTGTTGCTGATAACAAAATATTATTTGTCATAATGGTTAATTTTTTTCAGTTTAGCACTTAACATCACTCAGCAGTATGACTCAGTTTGTTGCATGTGTTTTTTCTTGCTCAATGTTAAATTTTGGTTGTGGATGATGCACTAGTGGCACCAAAGTACTTTGATAAAGTGAGGCTTTTGTTTCTAATATAAAGCTACACTTTTCTTCACAAAAAGGCAGAATTTGTGATTTTCATTTGTCTTCAATGCATTTTTAAATGTATTAGGTTGGGGGAGGAAGTGGAGACAGTGTCACATAGTTTAAGAAGTGGTTTACTGAAATAACAGGTTACATTTAATGAAAACTGGTTACCATCAAAATCTAATATATATTTCATATAATACCATCCAAGCAGAGATGTAAGGCACTAAGGCATTACAAGGAATGTGAATGGTCATCTGTGTCAGAATCAGCTAAAGTATAAAAAAGTATAGAAAAGGCTTTCTGAATATCAAGTAACAGTTTCAGTGGAATGTTTTGAAAAAGCCTGATTGGAAGAGCTCTAACAAGTTGGAACATGTGTTTGTTGGCTTTGGTGATATCTAAAGTCAATTGTGCAAATCCTAATGTATTTAAAACTGTGATTAAACAAAGTAAGACTCTAAGGGGCTGATTTATTAAGAGTCGGACGGACATGATCCGCTGTAGCGATCATATCCGTACAACATCGCTGATTGCCTACAGCATATGCTGTCTGCATTTAACATTGCACAAGCAGTTCTGGTGAACTGCTTGTGGAATGCCACCCCCTTCAGATTTGCGTCCAATCAGGTGTTAGCAGGGGGTGTTAATCAACCAGATCGTATGTGATCGGGCTGATTGCTGTGCGCCGCCTCAGAAGTGGCGTACGAGTTAAGGTGCTGCGGTCTTAAGACTGCTGCTTCTTAACTCCTGTTTCCGGCGAGGCTGAAGAATCGCGCGGAAACAGATGTATCTGGCCACATTCAGAGCATTATAAATCGGCCCCAATGCATGGTGATCAGTGAAGAACACCAAATAGTGTTCTGTAGAATTAAGCTTGAAGATACAAAAGCTAAATACATTAAAACTTCCCGAGATGCTGTCAATAATGTGATTTGTCCAGTTACTATTATTATTATTAACTAATATTATGATTCAATGGACCATTATTGTTTACCTTATAAACAAAGGTAATAATAACAAAAAATGTCCCACTACAGACGCTGTTACAAAGAATTCCTTAAAATCCTAAGCCTCTGCTTGTTTATTCACCCCATTTTTGTTAAGTCAGCAATCACGTTGAGCAAGAAAGCAATGTTTTTACATTCCTTGAGTACTTCAAGCCTCCTAATAGATATCAAACACATGTAACTACTGCAACTATGCAAATCTGATTTGCCATCTAGCTGGCTGCTTGCAGCCAAGACTGGAAGCAGTTTGGTAAATGCATAGGTTAAGGCTTAGGAGAAGGGGAATGTGTCTGCTTTAGCTTCCCAAATGGTATTCTGTAATGAAAATACCTGATGTTTCCTGCTTTGTCCCCCACTTGTGGATTGTTTCCTTATTCTGCACTTTAACCTCAGTCTGATTTTGCGTACTAACCTAGATGAACTATTGCTGATTGCTTAACCTACCTGAGCCATGCAGTTTTTGGGACATTGTGTTTCAGGATACTGTATTATTGATTGCTGGCCTCTCTAATATTGAGTGTTTTGCTGAGTTAACTTTGCAATGCTTAGGTTAACCCTTTAACACCTATATGCATTGCTGGGAAGAATTATGTTTTCTGGTCTACACTTCTATTAGTTTATATGCTTTTAAGTTTTTTGTATATACCTGTTTTACAGTTTGAGAATATTTTGCAATAAAATTTCAGCTTTTTTTTTTTTCTTACTATGCATTTTGTCCTAACATGTTTATTCTGTTCAGCTTATACTGCTTTATGTTTGGCATGTGTGTGCACACATATATTGGCATTATTGTTATTTTTATAGATTACATTTCTCATAAGTTTAGTTTCTTCATTTTGATGCAATCTACTGTCATTATTCATCAGTGTATATTAATTATCTGTGTAATTTATATTTTTAAATATTTTTAAATATATCTGTACATCTTACCTTTTGAGTTGTTTCTTTGTATTGTGTGATACCACTGAGTCCTAGAGAACAATACAAATTTCCCAGTAATTCACATCTTTTTCAGGTTCTGTAGCCTCATTTTAGGAACAAGACAATGGGGCCTATTTATCAAATGTCTTGCGGACCTGATCTGACAGTGCGGATCAGGTCCGCAAGACATCGCTGAATGCGGAGAGCAATACGTTCTCTGTATTCAGGATTGCACCAGCAGCTCACAAGAGCTGCTGGTGCAACGCCGCCCCCTTCAGACTCGCGGCCAATGGGCCGCCAGCAGGGGGGTGTCAATCAACCCGATCGTTCTCGATCAGGTTGATTTCCGGCGATTCCTGTCCGCCTGCTCAGAGCAGACGGACAGGGTTATGGAGCAGCGGTCTTTAGACCGCTGCTTCATAACTGCTGTTTCTGGTGAGTCTGAAGACTCGCCAGAAACACGGACCCACAAGCTCCGTTCGGAGCTTGATAAATGGGCCCCAATGTCTTAAAACTTGTTTTAGAACACATATGTTGCTACAATATAGTGTGATATCAAGGTGACACATAACTAAAAAGGAGAACTACTCTACTTGGCAGAATTATCCATACACATTATATTACAATTATCTTAGAAAATGTATCAAAATCATTGTTACTTGGTGGTAACTAATGCCAAAACCCTGTGTAGTAGTGTCTCAAGCATTCTTATGGTTTTATTAGTGCACACATTATGCCAGACCAACTTCTCTGTTTTCACATAAAGTTTGTCTTCCACATGGCCATACAGAAGTCAATGGTTATGTCTTCTCTTTCCATTCCTATCATCCCTACCAACATTTTGATAAATTTAAATATTTTAATATTGATTATTGTATAAAAACATGAATATCTATTCTACTTTGTTAGGGGCAAGTCCCCTATAATGGGCCAGATTAGGATATTGTGGCTCTTGCACAACCTACACTTTAAATGGATATCGCAACCACAAGAAATAGCACTCACATTGAAAGTTATAGGTTGCACTTGAGTGAAAGCTGAAACTGCTCTAGAATATTTAGGGTGACTTGAAACCTAACAAAAAGTAAAGTGTAAGGGTTAAAAACGTTTTCCACAAAACACATCCAAAGCACTTTTTAATATTTGTAAATAGGTTTTCAAAGGGTTAAAAAGGGATATGACAAAGTGTTTGATTTGAAACGGCTTCAACATATATAGTATATATATATATATATATATATATATATATATATATATATGTTCAAATATATGTATGCATGTATGTAAACATATCTGTATATGTGTATACATGAGTATTTGTGTTTATATGTGTCAAAGTAACAAGAGTATTGCATTGAGCAATGATACTTTTTTATTGGACTAACTATACATTTATAAGATGACAAGTTTTCGGAAGAATTTCTTCCTTTTTCAAGTCTGAAGCAATACTGACCAATTTGATGGAATTTACAGATTATATCTTAAAACATAGAATGGCTAGAAAGACAGAAAGTGCTACAGAGGTCTGAATGCAGGAGGAGGAGGGGGTGTCGTGAAAATCATGATGGCGGTTTAGGAGACAGAGGAAACATATGGTTATACACAAAGCATATACTGACAAAGTTATATATCAACATAGAATCAGAATATATATATAAAAAAAAAAACAGACAGGGGAAACATATGGTTATACACAAAGCATATACTGACAAAGTTATATATCAACATAGAATCAGAATATATATAGAAAAAATTTTTTTTTTTGATAATGGGTTAAGAAACCAGAGTCCACATTTAGTCCAGAATTTAGCAAGTTGAAGTGCATTATCATTTTCATTTCAAAGGTTTTTCTTTCCATGGTGTTTTGAAGTTGCCTCTGAGAATCTTGATTTTGAGGTTTTGGATGGAGTGGTCAGGTTGGGTGAAATGGTGACCAACAGGGGTACAGTATTTTGTTTCACAGTGGTTTTTGATTGAGTGTCTGTGTAAGTTCATCCTAAGCCCAGAAGCAGAACTTTTTTTCACTTTCTGCGATGAGATTTTTTTTAGTTAAAAATTTTCTGCAGGTCATTTTGAAATAGAAATCACTTCACCATGGTCTCTTCATGCATACCCCTCTGCATATCAATATTACCCTGGTCTACTCTCTTCATGCATACAACCCTTGCTTATCAATATCACCATGGTCTCTTCATGCATACCCCCCCCCCTGCATATCAATATCACCCTGGTCTACTCTCTTCATGCATACCACTGTTGCTTATCAATATCACCATGGTCTCTTCATGCATACCCCCCCCCCTGCATATCAATATCGCCCTGGTCTACTCTCTTCATATATACCACTCTTGCTTATCAATATCACCATGGTCTCTTCATGCATACCCCCCCTGCATATCAATATCACCCTGGTCTACTCTCTTCATGTATACCACTCTTGCTTATCAATATCACCATGGTCTCTTCATGCATACCCCCCCCCCCGCATATCAATATCACCCTGGTCTACTCTCTTCATGCATACCCCCTTTGTATTCAATATCATCATGGTCTCTTCATGCATACCCCCCCTTCATATCAATATCACCCTGGTCTATTCATGCATACCCCCTGCAATATATTATATAAACATACTTTCATTGCACATATACCCCACCATACTGATTTTATTATGATTACTATGTGACTATATATATATATATATATATATATATATACACACACACACCCACGTGTATGTATGTATGTATATATATATATATATATATATATATCCTCACACATGTATACATATATATATATATATATATATATATATATATATATATATATATATATATATATATATATATATATATATATATATTAACACATTTATTAAAAAAACTAAATCTGGCTCCTAGAATCATTTCTTTAAAGGGCCAGTGTACACTAAAATCATGGATCATATACCAGTAATAAATTCCCTAATTAACTAAATGAGATATGTATAGGAATTTTGAAAAACAATGCTTTTAGTACATTTTACTTTTTTATTTCCTGCTCCTGAAATATTCTGGATGGTGCTGACATTCCCCAAGAAAAGGGCTGAGCTCTGCTTGAGGCTAGCACGCCCACCCTCCAATCATAAGCCATATGCAAATCCACATTGCACTCCAGCAAAACATAGTTAGTTATTAGAAAAGACAACAATAGGTCCAAACAGTGCAACCTTTATTAACTCATACAGCATGTATACTTGAATCAGACCAAGTATTTTACTGCGTATGTATGTAACCCCAGTCCATCCTCCATTCCATTTAAACAGTAGTATATCGGTGCCAGACAGAACACTGTGTGTGGAGCAGCTCCATATAAAGAAGACCGGCAATGCGTGTTCTACGCAGCAGCTGCCTATGACAAAAACTCAGAGTAGATGAAGAATATATCGTGTAGCAGCGTTCAGTTGCAATGTTTTCCCTCAATTTGAATTTTTTGCCTGCCCACACAAATTTCCTGTGGATCGCTAGCCCGACCTGAAGCAACACTACTTGTTTCACTAGATGAAGACACTGCTTCACAATCCGTGGGCTTCTTGCACAGACCTGCCCCTGCATCAGTGCACAACATGGGATATCAGTTCAGAAATTGTTATGCTGTACAGTACCTGGTCTACGGTATATAATATCTTGCAAGTCACCATGTTGTGCACTGATGCAGGGGCAGGTCTGTGCAAGAAGCCCACAGAATGTGAAACAGTGTCTTCATCTAGTGAAACAAGTAGGGTTGCTTCAGGTCCGGCTAGCGATCCAAAGTAAATTTGTGTGGGCAGGCAAATAATTCAAATTGAGGGAAAACATCGCAACTGAACGCTGCTACACTGTAGCGTGTTAAGGAGCCTACAATATATTCTTCATCTACTCTGAGTTTGTGTCATAGGCAGCTGCTGCGTAGAACACGCATTGCCGGTCTTCTTTATATGGAGCTGCTCCACACACAGTGTTCTGTCTGGCACCTATATACTGCTGTTTAAATGGAATGGAGGATGGACATATGGAGTCTTCATCTAGTGAAACAAGTGGAGTTGCTTCAGGTCCTGCTAGCGATTGTGGCAGGCAAATAATCCAAATTAAGGCATGAAGGTGCGCAGACAGAGAAGGGAGTGGGAAGTCAGGGTTGAGGATCGTCTCTTAGCAAGCAGCATGGGTTGGGAGAGCAATATGAAAAACTGCATATTTATTATTAAAAAAATATATACACACACTTCCAATAAGTTTACCAATTCACTTACAACTTTAGCACACAGAAAACTTGGATGTATAATGTCTGGCCCTGACTTACCAATTCTGCAATCTGTTACCCTCCGCTTTTGAGTTCAGGAAGAGAGAAGAAATTGAAAACGGAGCAACGTAGTAAATATTTAGACCGAGATAGAATGGGACACTGACACCTGCAGGTAAAAATGAAAAGTGCAGGCAATTTTCTTTTTTTTTACTGTCGCGTCCGGTCTTTCTGCAGACACACTCCAGATTCTGCGATGAGATCGCACATCGCACAGTGTTCTGCCTTGGGGATCCTAAGGTACAGTTTTTGGCTTGTTTCTCCAATATAACATCTAACTTCACATGCAGTGCAATGTATCATGTATACCACATTTGCAGATATACATGAATATGCCCCTTTAATGTTATAGGATTTACTCTTGTGATTAGCTGTGCTGCTTTCACAAATGTGTTGACATAGTTTGCAGAGAGCTTTGTTGCAGCACTTGGTTCCATTCTGAGTGTTCTTTTTATCAAGGGGTAGCTTTCTGTGGACCAATTTCTGTTTTAGGTTGGGTGGTTGTCTGAGTACCAGGATAGAGGGTTTTGGAAAGCTTTTTTTGAGTGTGGGATCCTCTAAGAGTAGTGGCTGTAAGTCTTTTATAATTTTTTGTATACCTTCTACAGCAGGGTTATATTTGAATACTAGTGGGATACACAATATGTTTTTCTTCCTGTATTTTAGCAAGTGTTCACATGGAGTATTGAGGGCAGAGTTAATTTGTTTGTATATAACCCTTGTTTTGTAACCTTTTTCTCTGAATGATTGGGACAGTGTGATGAGGTGTTTGTCACGGTCCTTGGTGTCTGAGCAAATTCTGTGATATTATATCTTTATATCTTTTCATGTGACAACACTGAAGAAATTACATTTTGCTACAATGTAAAGTAGTGAAAGTACAGCCTGTATAACAGTGTAAATTTGCTGTCCCCTCAAAATTACTCAACACACAGCCATTAATTTCTAAACCGTTGGCAACATAAGTGAGTACACCCCGAAGTGGAAATGTCCAAATTGGGCAATTTTCCCTTCCCGGTGTCATGTGACTTGTTAGTGTTACAAGGTCTCAGGTGGGAATTGGGAGCAGGTGTGTTAAATTCGCTCTCACACTCTCTCATACTGGTCACTGGAAGTTCAACATGGCACCTCAAGGCAAAGAACTCTTGGAGGATCTGAAAAAAAGAATTATTGCTCTATATAAAAATGGCCTTTGCTATAAGGGGATTGCCAAGA
Organism: Bombina bombina; assembly: GCF_027579735.1. Taxonomy (NCBI): domain Eukaryota; kingdom Metazoa; phylum Chordata; class Amphibia; order Anura; family Bombinatoridae; genus Bombina; species Bombina bombina. Next base: position 506,833,877 of record NC_069502.1, read on the forward strand.
CCCTGAAACTGAGCTGCAGCATGGTGGACAAGACCATACAGTGGTTTCACAGGACAGGTTCCACTCAGAACAGGCCTCGCCATGGTCGACCAAAGAAGTTGAGTGCACATGCTCAGTGTCATATCCAGAGGTTGTCTTTGGGAACTACACATATGAGTGCTGCCAGCATTGCTGCAGAGGTTGAAGGGGTGGGGTGTCAGCCTGTCAGTGCTCAGATCATACGCCACACACTGCATCAAATTGGTCTGCATGGCTGTTGTCCCAGAAGGAAGCCTCTTCTAAAGATGATATACAAGAAAGCCCACAAACAGTTTGCTGATGACAAGCAGACTAAGTATGTGAATTACTGGAACAATGTCCTGTGGTCCGATGAGACCAAGATAAACTTATTTGGTTCAGATGGTGTGTGGCGACAACCAGGTGAGGAGTACAAAGACAAGTGTGTCTTGCCTACAGTCAAGCATGGTGGTGGGAGTGTCATGGTCTGGACCTGCATGAGTGCTGCCGGCACTGGGGAGCTACAGTTCATTGAAGGAACTATGAATGCCAACATGTACTGAGACATACTGAAGCAGAGCATGATCCCCTCCCTTTGGAGACTGGGCCGCAGGGAAGTATTCCAAAATTATAACGACCCCAAACACACCTCCAAGACAACCGCTGCCTTGCTAAAGAAGCTGAGGGTAAAGGTGATGGACTGGCCAAGCATGTCTCAAGACCTAAACTCTAGCTGTGGGGCATCCTCAAACGGAAGGTGGGGGAGTGCAAAGTCTCTAACATCCACCAGCTCTGTGATGTCGTTATGGAGGAGTGGAAGAGAACTCCATTGGCAACCTGTGAACCTCTGGTGAACTAGATGCCCGGGGAGAGAGAGCGCAAAAGAAAGGGGGAGAAAGCGCAAAAGAGAGGGGGGGAGAGAGTGCAAAAGAGAGGGGGGGGAGAGAGAGTGCAAAAGAGAGGGGAGAGAAAGCACAAAATAAAGGGGGAGAGAGAGAGCGCAAAAGAGAGGGGGGAGAGAGAGCGCAAAAGGGAGGGGAGAGAGAGAGGGGGGAGAGAGCGCAAAAGAGATGGGGGAGAGAGAGAGCGCAAAATAGATGGGGGAGAGAGAGAGCGCAAAATAGATGGGGGAGAGAGCGCAAAAGAGCAGGGGAGAGATAGCGCAAAAGAGAGGGGGAGAGAGCGCAAAAGAAAGGGGGAGAGAGAGCGCAAAAGAGAGGGGGGAGAGAGAGAGTGCAAATTAGAGGGGGAGAGCTTGAGCTCAAAAGAGAGGGGGAGAAAGCTCAAAAGAGAGGGGGAGAGAGCAAAAGAGAGGGGGAGAGAGAGAGAGCGCAAAAGAGAGGTTGATAGGGTGGAGAGAGAGCTCAAAAGAAAGGGGGGAGAGAGAGAGCTCAAAAGAGAGGGGGAGAGAGAGAGCAAAAGAGATGGGGGAGAGAGAGAGAGCAAAAGAGAGGGGGAGGGAGAGCGCGCCAGGGGTGGGACCGCTGTACTGCAAAAAATGGCCCGTGTGAACGGGCTTTAGGACTAGTATATATATATATATATATATATATATATATATATATAAATATGCTGTATAATTTGTATTGTTTTTAACATGTGTTACTTTAAATTTCTATGTTCTTCCTTCAGCTTTAATGCAATTGATCTAGTACTGTGTCAGGTTAGCACATGAGCGATAACTAATAAGGCTTTTTGAAGCACATCCCATATAGATCTATGTGGAGAAGGAGTTATCACAGTCGCAATATCCAAAGTCCTAAAGTTAGCGTGCCTGAATCTTTCACGCGTGCAATCTTTTTTTTACTTTCAACTTGTAATACACACGCTAATCTGACTGTGCTAATTTTTTTTTACTTTGAGCACAGTTAGTGCTCTAACAGAAATAAGAAATAGTGCGCCAATTGTAATATGGCCCACTATTGGGCTTTCTGTAAAAAAAGTTTCTAAAAAGTACAGTAAGCAACATTTTTTTAAGATTGTATGATATGAAATTAGCAGTGTTTGAGATTTATTGATTTTGAAAATTAAAGGACCAGTAAATACAGTAGATTTGTAAAATCGACAAATGCATGATAACAAGACAATGTAATAGCACTTAGTCTGAACTTCAAATTAGTAGTAAAAATATTTTCTAAAATATTTCAGTTATATTAATTTCCATACCCCCTGTACAATGTGACAGCCATCAGCCAATCATAAATGCATATACGTATATTTTGTGAATTATTGCATATGCTCAGTAGGATCTGGTGACTCAAAATGTGTAAATATGAAAAGACAGTGCACGATTTGTTAATGGAAGTAAATTGGAAAGTTGTTTAAAATTGTATGCTCTATCTGAATCATTAAATTTTAAGTTTGACTTAAGTGTCCCTTTAAGTATTATATTTGAAAGGACTAATTTCAAAATCGTATTGTTTAAGACTCCAATTTATGCAGATGTTAACCATCTGTTCAAGTTTAGTGTCATGTCAAAGATAATGCATGAATGTAAAATCAAATGATCTGTTATCTTCATATGAAATAACCTCAAACATGGTTCCCATATAATATGATCCCACATGAATCATTAAGAATTAGTCTACTGATTTGTTCCCCCGCATGATCTATTATTATAATTTCTTCAAGTCCTGAACCATGTCAATCTTAATATGTTGATTTTGCTATCCAGTTCTAATTATGAATGTACTGGTGTCTCTGTTTTCTATCCATGCCTTTCCCCTGTGTAAAGCATCAATGGAAGCAACTGATAGACTGTACACATATCCCTACCATAGTATAAGGTCCAGATGGGATTTAAAAATAGAACAAAAAGGTGAACATTCTTAACAGGAATATGTATGCTTAAAAATTAAACATAGAGTGAAAATAAAGAAATATAGGTACAAAACCTACATAAAAAAAAATGGATATGTATAGAGTCCAACTAGCAGTAAATCTCTAAATTCAAAAGAGAACAGACAGATTGAACACATCTCAGGTATTTGCTTGAAGAACCTATTGTGACCCTCAAGCAAATACCTGGGGCGTGTACATTCTGTCTGATCTCTTTTGAATTTAGTGATTTTCTGCTATTTGGACACTATACATATCCTATTTTTGGTCATATAGGTTTTGTACCCTTATTTCTTTTTTTGCACTATATGAAATGTGTTGCATTTCTCTTTATCTAGTATAGACCTGTATTAAAGAAGGGATATAACTGTGCAACAAAACATGTCTTGCAACAAAAAATATTTAAGTGGATTCTTTTTAAACAGTTTAGTAATGAGATATATCGCAGTAACACTTAAAACTTACTTTTTTTGTATGAAAACTGAAAAGAAAAACTTACGGCTAGATTACGAGTTGTGCGTTAAGGTAAAAAAGCAGCATTAAGAGGTCCTAACGCTGCTTTTTTACCCCCGCTGCTATTACGATTCTTACGCAAACTTTGTAAAGTCTTTTTTTCTATGGGACTTCCATAGCGCCTGTATTACGAGATTGTGTTGGGAAGCCAAAAAGTGAGTGATACACCCTACCCTGTCAAGAGTCCTAGCGCATTTAAAAGTCAGTAGTGAAGAGTTTAATGGTACAATGCCGTAACATAAAACTCATAACTAAAGTGCTAAAAAGTACACTAACACCCATAAACTACCTAGTTACCCCTAAACCGAGGCCCTCCCGCATCGCAAACACTAAAATACATTTTTTAACCCCTAATCTGCCGCTCCGGACACGCTCCTATGTGGAAATAAAATGTATGTCTACACCTAACACCCTAACATGAACCCGAGTCTAAACACCCCTAATCTTACACTTATTAACCCTAATCTGCGACCCCGACATCGACGACACCTGCATTATATCTATTAACCCCTTAATGACCGAGGACGTGCAGGGTACGTCCTCAAAAAAAAGGCAGTTAATGCCTGAGGACGTACCCTGCACGTCCTCGGTGTGGAAAGCAGCTGGAAGCGATCTTGCTCGCTTCCAGCTGCTTTCCGGTTATTGCAGTGATGCCTCGATATGGAGGCATCCTGCAATAACCTTACACGGCCATCCGATGCAGAGAGAGCCACTCTGTGGCCCTCTCTGCACCGGACATCGATGGCCGGTATCGTTGGTGGGTGGGAGCCGACTTGGGAGGCGGGTGGGCGGCCATCGGTGTTCCCTGTGTCGTCAAGGGGGGCGGGATCGGGGGCGGGCCGTTAGGGGGCGCGCACGGGCGCGCGCGTGCACGGAGGGTGGCGGGCGGGCGCGTGCACGGGGCGGGAGCGGGTGGGAACCGCTACACTATGGAAAAATTTTTTGGTAACAAATGGCCAAATCTTGTTTGTGCAAAAGCACAAAAAGAGATCATGGAGGGGTGGGGGGTTGGTTTTGTGTGGGGGGAAGCTACACTGCAGAAAAATTTAATAAAAACTAAAAAAAAAAACATTTTTTCTGCTAAACTGGGTACTGGCAGACAGCTGCCAGTACCCAAAATGGCGCAGATTAAGTTAGAGTGGGAGGGTTATAGAGCTGTTTGGGGGGGATCAGTGAGGTTGGGGGCTAAGGGGGGGATAGTACACAGCAGCATATGTAAATATGCTTTAAAAAAAAAAAAAAAAAAAAAACATAGCTTTTATTTTAGTACTGGCAGACTTTCTGCCAGTACTTAAGATGGCGGGGACAATTGTGGAGTGGGGGAGGGAAGAGAGCTGTTTGGGAGGGATCAGGGGGTCTGATGTTTCAGGTGGGAGGCTGAGCTCTACACTAAATGTGATATTAACCCTGCAAGCTCCCTACAAGCTACCTAATTAACCCCTTCACTGCTAGCCATAATACACGTGTGATGCGCAGCGGCATTTAGCGGCCTTCTAAATACCAAAAAGCAACGCCAAAGCCATATATGTCTGCTATTTCTGAACAAAGGGGATCCCAGAGAAGCATTTACAACCATTTGTGCCATAACTGCACAAGCTGTTTGTAAATGATTTCAGTGAGAAACCTAAAATTGTGAAAAATTTAACGTTTTTTTTTAATTTGATCGCATTTGGCGGTGAAATGGTGGCATGAAATATACCAAAATGGGCCTAGATCAATACTTGGGGTTGTCTACTACACTACACTAAAGCTAAAATTACCCCAAAAAGCTCCCTACATGCTCCCTAATTAACCCCTTCACTGCTGGGCATAATACACGTGTGGTGCGCAGTGGCATTTAGTGGCATTCTAATTACCAAAAAGCAACACCAAAGCCATATAAGTCTGCTATTTCTGAACAAAGGGGATCCCAGAGAAGAATTTACAACCATTTATGCCATAATTGCACAAGCTGTTTGTAAATAATTTCAGTGAGAAACCTAAAGTTTGTGAAAAAATTTGTGAAAAAGTGAACAATTTTTTTTGTTTTAACGCATTTGGCGGTGAAATGGTGGCATGAAATATACCAAAATGGGCCTAGATCAATACTTTGGGTTGTCTACTAAAAAAAAATATATACATGTCAATGGATATTCAGAGATTCCTGAAAGATATCAGGGTTCTAATGTAACTAGCGCTAATTTTGAAAAAAAGGGGTTTGGAAATAGCAAAGTGCTACTTGTATTTATGGCCCTATAACTTGCAAAAAAAGTAAAGAACATGTAAACATTGGGTATTTCTAAACTCAGGACAAAATTTAGAAACTATTTAGCATAGGTGTTTTTTGGTGGTTGTAGATATGTAACAGATTTTGGGGGTCAAAGTTAGAAAAAGTGTATTTTTTTTCAATTTTTCCTCATATTTTATAATTTTTTTTATAGTAAATTATAAGATATGATGAAAATAATGGTATCTTTAGAAAGTCCATTTAATGGCGAGAAAAACGGTATATAATATGTGTGGGTACAGTAAATGAGTAAGAGGAAAATTACAGCTAAACACAAACACTGCAAAAATGTAAAAATAGCCTTGGTCCCAAACGGACAGAAAATGGAAAAGTGCTGCGGTCATTAAGGGGTTAACATCTAATCTGCCGCTCCGGACACCGCCGCCACCTACAATATATTTATGAACCCCTATTCTGCTGCCCCCAACATCGCCAATACCTACATTATATTTATTAACCCCTAATCTGCCGCTCCCAATGTCGCCGCAACCTAACTACACTTATTAACCCCTTATCTGCCGCTCCGGACACCGCGCCATCTACATTATAGTTATGAACCCCTAATCTACTGCCCCCAACATCGCCGACAATTTTTTTAGCGATGTACAATTTTACATTCTTATCTACTTGGTATTGTTATCAATGTTCTTCCTTTTCAAGAGCACATTTGTCTTTCCTATAACAGTATAGATTATTCTGATCTTCTGAAACTACTTTGGGCGAATATTACTTTAAAACAGCCAATATTCCACCAAGGTAATTGAACACGGTTATACTTTCATTTAAAAAAAGGAAAACAATTTCTTCATATTAGAAATAAGAAACATTTTAAATATTAGTCACTTAAAAAGAGATGTTTGGTTAATTAATATATTTAAAATTCAGATATGGATAATTTATATTTAGCATAGTGTACATAAACTTTTTTATATGGAGTGACAATTGCAAATGGCAGGATTGGCCAGGAACAATAGTACATTAGACCAGTGATTTTCAACCTTTTTTGTGACGGCAAATTTTTTTACGTTAAAAAATCCTGCGATACACCACCATCACAAAATTTTACAAAAAATACAGTATATATATATATATATATATATATATATATATGAACAATTTAGTAAATTTGTGTACCAATGTGCACCATGTGTACCAATTCTGCATCCCACTACCAAACCCTGGCATCCCACTACCAAACCCTGGCATCAATGCAAAGCCAAGGCAACCTCTTAATAGCATATTTGGGCATTAATAATGGGCTACACTTTACATCAATCTCTGGGAATTAATGCAGAGCTACCCCAAATAATGCCAGGCCCAGGACTAAACCTCACAAGTCATAAAGTTAGCCTGTAAGAGAGAATAAAATTAGCAAATGAAATTGACTCTGTCTGTGTGGGATATGTTTATGACACTTTGTGCAACGCCGCCCCCTGCAAACTCGCGGCCAATCAGCCGCCAGCAGGGGGTGTGAATCAACCCAATCGTACTCGATCGGGTTGATTTCCGGCAAGGTCTGTCCGCCTGCTCAGTGCAGGCGGACAGGTTATGGAGCAGCGGTCTTTGTGACCGCTGCTTCATAACTGCTGTTTCTGGCGAGCCTGCAGACTTGCCAGAAATAGGGGGCATCAAGCTCCATTCGGAGCTTGATAGATAGGCCCCTGACTGTGGGATTAGGGATATGTTTATGACACTTTATGTGGAATGGTTTTGATAGCACAATTGAATCAATTGTGCAATCAAAACCATTCCACATAAATGTCATAAATATATCCCACACAGACAGCGTAAATTTTATTAGCTAATTGTATCCTCACTTACAGGCTAACTTTATGATGCAAAGTTTAGTCCTGGCATTAGTTGGGGTAGCTCTGCATTAATTCCCAGAGATAGAGGTAAAGTATAGCCCTTTATTAATGCTCAAATATGCAGCCTGACACATATACTCTCTGGACAGGCGCATGCTTAAGTGCAGGTGAATGAGATAGGAGGCACTTTGTGGTGTATGCATCTCTTAAGCACGCACTACTAGACTGCAATCTGCATACAAAATGCAGTGAGGTTCAAAGGCAGCAAGGCTGCTTGGCAGTGCCACTGTAACTGAGGTGCCCCTGAATATTGTGGATCCTGCTTCTTTGCATTCATTCATTGCTACTGTAGGTAGGTGGGAAAAATATTACAATACTTACAGTTACCGACAATTGTGTTACTGGCTGGTCCTTCTGTTCATTCTCACGACAGTGACAACACTCAGCCTGCTACAACAGCATCACCTCTAAGTTGAAGACAATTCTGACTTCAACAGTGAAGTCCGACCAAGAAACAGTTCTGAACTTCACCTCCTCAGCAGCTCAAACACTGTCCAAGCCTGTCATCACACATGCACAGAGTCTCAGTTTCAAAGATACAGTCACACGTGACGTGACTCGGCTCAGACCTTCCTGCCAGGCTGAGGCTCCGGCAGCCACAGTAATAGGAAAGAACACGCCTCCAGTCCAGTGCACCAATCACGTCTCTTCACGTGATGACACTCCTGATCTGATTGGCTCCCAAGGCTGCTTGGAAATGCAACCTCTGGGAGCATAATGGGCTGCGCGAGGAGTTAGCCTTAAGCAGCACCACTGGGTGGCGCTAGTTCTGACAGCTCGCTCATACACACCCCATGTTGAGCGACATGCGCAACATGGGGTGTGTAAATTTATGAAAATGTGCATCAAAAAATGAGTTTTTATTTTTATTTTAAATTACTGATGAGCCTGTCAGTCTGCCTCTGTGATGCCGGCACACCTGACGATCTCTCACGGCACACTAGTGTGCCACGGCACAGTGGTTGAAAATCACTGCTCTATATTATATATATATATTTATATATATATATATTTTAATATATATTTTTTAATAGTTATATAAATATTTTGTATTAGATAGTGAATATATGAGTATAAATGCATTTTAGAATGTATCTATGTTGTGTTTTGTGCAAGTTTTTATTCACCCTTAACCCTTTACGCAAAAACTTAAGTTGCGCTAACCAGACGAGCGCAAATTTAGTTTGCACTCATGCAGACACGTTTGCTTTCAGCTTGTAATACACGCGCAAGTTAAGACGCGCCACTTGTAATCTAGCCCTTAGGTGACAGATATGACCCCTGGGTTATAGTTTGTGGAGTTTAATTATGCACTTTAGAGGTTATTACTTTCTACAACCATATTGTTTTTTTCCAGACCATATGGAAGCCCATTCTTTTTGTAATGTTCAATTCAAAAGACTTAAAGGATTTCATTATTTAGTTCCTCAAGGATCACATCAGTGATTTCAGAATGCCAATGTTACAGAGCATCTTACTAAATGTCAGACACATCAATCTGGCTTGTCTCATATTTCTCCTCACAGGAAAAGCTCCACTTAAGCCAGTATTTCTAAATTCCAGTAATCAGGATTCATCAGCAGATTAATATTACAAATGTATTCATGTATATAATATTTGTCTTAGTCAGTTTTATTGACAAACTTCTGTTTAGACAGGCGTATCTTTAAATCATAGCCTGTTGTACTACAGCTTTCACATACTGGATTATGGTATTCATCTAACTTTTAAGTAAATCTTCTTTGGAAGAAAAAGCAAATATACTTTTTGTGTGTGTATTCCTGGCGTACATTAGCTTAATAAAACATTATAATTAACTTTGTGATTCTGTTAAAGTATTTTTGTTTAGTTACTTGTCTTTTGATACCTTAAATTGTATACTCTGCTAAATGTTGTATTACTTTAAACTTTGTTTGTAGTATAGTTTCAGATTTTTACCTGGTTTGAGAAAGTGGATCCAAGCCCTGAAACATCATTTAAAATAAACCACTAATTCTACACTAATTTATAATCCAGTGAATGCAGTAATTTTTTTAATTATTTATTAATATACACTACCAGCACCCTGGTTATTGATATGATGCCATATTTAATTAATAAGTAGTCCGTAAATAGTATTTTGACTTTGTTTAATCTAAACAAGTTGTTTAGTCTGGAATATTTAGAATCATTGGCAATATTTAGAAACATCTCCAACTCATGAGTTCATTAGTCTTTAAGTATTGTTAATGATAATTGTTATACTGTGTAATTATTCCTGAAGTATTAAATTATCAATGATGTGTGTGAAGTTACTTTGTATTCTTAAAGTTAGCTTAATTGTTCCAGAAACATTCAAAGTAAGCATACTGATCCTTGTTTTTATTTTTATTTATTTTTTTATTAATGTTGCTTTAAAATGATAGGATAATGAGAAATGAAAGTGCCAGAATAGCAGGTGTGTGTAAAACATGTTTTAATAATATGTAAACAACAATATGTATGTATGTATTTATGTTTCAATAAATGAAGGGATCTCTGGTGTCCAATTTATCTTATATAGTGATATAGTGGCTGTTAATTGGGCCATGCTAACTTCAGCAATCTGACATTATAATACTTTGAATTTTGTAGGACTTCTATGCTACATCAGTATTTTTAGAAACATATATTTTATGCTGAATTGTGGTATGCTTTTAATAGGTTTGTTGTTAAAAGGATTCAGAATATCGACTGGTAAGGAAAATCAAGCACTACCTAATGCATTTTAAAACCCTATAGCTATTTACATTTGATCATGCACATTCAGAATGTTTAGTATCTATTTACCACTTGTAAAGAGGATACATCATACTAATGATGTTGAGTATATGCACAATATACTTGATATCAGTGATACCTATATAAATTGATATTAAATATTATTTACTGACAATGTATGATAGAATATTGAAAGCAATAAAGTGCTGAATTTTATAATGATTAGAGTATGCTACAAGTGAATAGACTTTACTTTACAGTCATACTGAGTATTGTCCCATTGTCTGATTGATTAATATGCCTTTGTTGTTCTTCTTCAACCTATGATCTCTCTAGCAGGTTCCTAATGTTTCTTCAAGGTGTTTCTTCTTAGTAATATAATTGTTATATTATGAAGTTCAGTAATGATGATGATGATAATAATAATACAACCTACTATAGCATATAGAAAACAGGTTGGGAAAGTCAACTTCTTTCCATCCTTCCTTCCTCTCGTACAATAAGAAAATGCTCCAATGAATTAGAATATATATAAAACAAAAAGTGCTAGCCCCTACCTTATTAAAAGCTACATTTAGCAGAGTTTTCCTAAAACGTCAGGACTCCTTAGTTGTCATTAATATTTTAGTTTAAATATCTTCTTTTTACATAAAAATTACAAATAAAGGGCCTGAATATGAGTGGAGTAAGATAGGTACTCCATAATCCAAATAATTCAAATGCCAGGGTGCAACTTCAAAAAATATCCAATTAGCACAAGTGAAAAAGGCACTCACTGGTCTTCAGTATAACAATTAGCTTTTAATGTCACCAATTAAAAACAGGTAGCATGACTTTTCGGGGACATTACGTTCCCTTTATCAAATGCATAGTATAGCAAAAATCCATACAGAACAATATATCATCCCTCAAACCCATTACCCTATATACCATTAGTCAATACAGCATATCTCATAGTGACGCTTAGCCGCCTCAGCGCATGCTCGCTGTGTCCCTCATTAGGGACGTCATCAGCGCACAACTCGCACTGACACGTCAGCTAGAGGGGTGTGTTGCGTAGTGACAGTGCGGGAGCCAATCATAATCCATCCTAGCTAGCTGACTACTCTAAGCCTCCTGCAATATAACCAGTAATAGCTTATTAGAGTACAATAGGTACTGTCTAGAGCAATATGTTATAATCTACATACAACACAGTGTTACACTATTAAAGAGATACTAAGTTAAAATCAGTGTTAAAATACAATCTATAATGGTCTATAATAATCATATAGTGTACCATGGAACAGAACACATAATACTTTCGTGTATCAAGAAATATGGTAAAAACCTTGTGGATAGAGATTTTCAGTGCCAAGCATCCCAAAAGATACTATTATTAGGCTTGAATATTATCATAAAGGTTGGCAACTTATGGCACCTCTGGGCAGCAACAGTCTCAAAGTTATATGTCACACATCGAATCAGATTTGGAAAAATCAGGAACATGAGTGTCTCTTTGTCATATACTAGACAAACATCATGTATAGGTCAGTTTCCTGAGTGGAATGGTCCAAAGTCCAGCATAGTGTTTAACCCTTTAGGAGCTATAGTGTCCATGGTGTATATCCATCTCACTTCCAGACGAAGAAGTCGATTCGCCCTGTTACCTCCCCTTGTCAGTGGTGGTACCTGGTCTATCACCATTGTCCTTAGGCTTAATACGCTCTGTCTACAGCGGGCAAAGTGGTGCACCACTATCAATTACTTCTCTGATAGCACGGCGCTGGTTGGCCATTCTTTCCCTGAAGGTAGTATCAATCTTTCCCATGTAAAACAGAGAACAGGGGCAAATCAGGATGTAGATGACATAATTGCTAGTTCAAGTTAATCTATGATTGATTATGTATCTCTTGTTTTGGTGTGGGGTTTGGAAAGTATCCCCTTTTAACATACTATCACATGTGATACAATCTCCACACTTAAAACAGCCCTTCTTCGTGGATTTCATCCATGTATTCCTTTCATAACATATCACAGGGTCTGTCTTAACAAGTAGATCTCTTAGATTATTAACACATCAATATACCATCCTTGGTTGTTTCATGTGTTGGAAAGGTAGAGTTTTATACGTTTTGATTAAGTCCCAGTGTTTCCTAACAGTTGATGCATAATATACATTATCCTCTTGTTTAATCACACTGCCTGTGCTTAAAGGCTCCTCCTAGACCAGTGAATGCCTTTTTCACTTGTGCTAATTATATAAATATATATATATATATATATATATATATATATATATATATGTGTGTGTGTGTGTGTGTGTGTGTGTGTGTGTGTGTGTACATACTTTATATATGCCAGGTGGGAGGAGCAACAAGAATCAGCTTCCTATTTTGCACTGTGACAAAGGGGAAGAGAAATATTACCATATCTTTACTACAATGTGTTCTGCTCTGAGAACAAACAGGAGCTGACATCTTTTGGATTACAGTATTTATCAAGATTCAAACCAAGCACCTACATCCTGAAGGGAGGGGGATGTTCTTCTCTTAGCCCCTTTCAGTGGGTGTCCCAGGCTTATATCATCAACAGAGCTAAATTGGGAGCTTCTAACTTAACTTGGAATATCATCTGAGAGGACAGAGATTCTCAACACCTGAGAGGAGAAAAGGTTCTCACCAACATTTGAAGGAAAAACAGAGAGTCCAAGATTGCCATTGAATTTGTAAGGCTCTGATAATACCAAGGGAACAATAAGCAGTCTTAGAAATTCGGAGGACATCACGCTAAGATTAAAATATATAGCCATCTCTACCCAACAAGAGTGATAATCTTACCTCATATGATTAGGGTTATAGCTGGTAAGCAGGAATTACCTACTTTATTTCCACACCAGAGGAAGTCTTTTTCAAAGAAAAAACTTTTCTTCAGCACATATATATATAAAAAACTGTGCATAAACTGTTTATTCCACATATTGGAGATATTAAGTTTAGCAGAGCACCTTGTTATTTTTATTGACTATTCTCTTTTTTTCTAATAATTGTTACGGTGACAGGGGTGCACTGTGTCAATATAGGCAGCACTCTAACCGATTCCTATTGGGACACCAATCACTGTGCCTTATTCATATTCATTATCTATACCACTTACCCCTGTATACATCAAGTAGGGGCTTTTATTGATACCAAATATATCTACATTATATGGCACATGTTATACACTCTAAGAGAGGTACACTAAAGATACCACTTAGGTTTTAGCGCTGGTGCTTTCTCTTTACACACTATATATATATATATATATATATATATATATATATATATATATATATATATAAATAAGTGCGTAGGAGCCCTTTGCAGTCAAGTAAATGAAAATATGTAAAAGCATATTTATGTAATGTTAATATTTAATAAAGTGTTATGCTATGTATTTACTGTAAATATTTCACATTGCAATGTTCTTCACATAAGGGAATATGTTCTATGTATTTTTAAATAGATTTTCATATAAATATATATATATATATATACATATATATATATTTATATATATATATATATATATGTATAGATATATATTGTACCAAAATACCATCATATATATAGAGAAATATGTATTTATGAAAAAAACATATTATGCTATGTGAAGAACATTTGAATGTAAAATATTCATATTTTCATGTTGGGTTAGCACATTTGAGAATATACAATTGTGTTTGCGCACAAGTAGAGTGTTAGTTTTTCCCCCCACTGTTTTTGCTCCATTGACTTCTATGGGGAATACGTTATTGCGCGCAATATTCCAAGTATGTTTTTTATTAGTTTATAATTAGTTTTTAATTTATATTAGTTATAGAGTGCTCCATTTGTAATCTGGCCCAGAAGGTATCAAATTGTTAGTTAAATACATTCTTCTATATCATCTATTATATCAGTTGGCAATTTTAGTTTCATGATGCCTTTTAAGAGATTCCAAGCGTACTGTGTTGGAAATAATTAAATAATGTTGCTACAGAATTGATGTACAGTGGTGTTATATTGCTCTGATAAATGTAACTATTACAGCCAGTCACCAAAATAAGGGATAGTTATTTATGCCTATCTTTTTCAGGAAAAAATATCTGTCTTTGTAATTATATATCTGGGTGACTAGGTCAACTTTGCTACCATTTAAACAATTACATTTTGGAGATAATTAAAGGAATGACATATCCAATACTTCAAACAAGATTTTAATCTCAAAGATTTCCTCAGACTGTTTAAATCATTATTTAGTTTTCTTTCTATTTAGTAACACAGGCCTAAGAAGATTTAATTTATTTGGAAACTGAATATATTTGGAACTGAAAGCAATATCTACCTACACCAAAGGAGATAAATCATGAGTTGGAAATGTGCCACAGCCACCCTGAATGGAAAGTTGATGTCAGATTCTGTAAACTATCTACATATTGTCTATTGAAAATTCTATCAGTACAGGTTCATTGATTCCCACCAAAGCTTACTAATAAAGTATGGATGTATTAGTCAATGCTAGTGCAGTGTTAAAAACAGTCACTTTTTGGATGCATCAATGGTAGTGGTATTGGAACATAAAAATAGTACAAATAAATCCCTACAAAGTAATTTACTATTTCATAGACACAGGGAAAATAGTTCTAATAGTTCTTCTAGAGAACATAAGCTTTCTAATAACTTTTTTCAGTACAATCTTAAAGTCATATCTTCTTAATATCAATGTGTATTTGCTAATATATATATATATATATATATATATATATATATATATAAATAATATTAGTGTGTATCAGCTTGTTTGCTGTATATATACATATATTTCTTCTACAAGATACGATGAGTCCACAGATTCATCCTTACTTGTGGGATATTATCCTCCTGCTAACAGGAAGTGGCAAAGAGCACCACAGCAGAGCTGTATATATAGCTCCTCCCTTCTCGCCACCCCCTGTCATTCTGTTTGCCTGTACAGGTAGCCCTCAGTTTATGCCAGGGTTAGGTTCCAGAAGGAATGGTTGTAAATCGAAGCCATTGTAAATTGAAATCCAGTTTATAATGTAAGTCAATGGGAAGTGAGGGAGTTAGGTTCCAGGCCCCTCTCAAAATTGACATAAGTAACACCTAATACATTATTTTTAAAGCTTTGAAATGAAGACTTTAAATGCGAAACAGCATTATTAACCTAATAAAATAGATTGTATCATCATCAAACTAAGTTTAATAAACAAAAACATTTGCTAAACCGCCCCTAATAAAATTATCACACAAACACAGACTGTATCATCATCAATCTAAGTTTAATGAACAAAAACAAAATAATCACACAACAGACTGTATCATCATCAAACTAAGTTTAATGAAGAAAAACGTTTTTTTACTTGCATTTTTCTGCAGCTAAGGGAAGTGGCTGCTAAATCTTGTTCCTTTAAAAACGTCTCCATTGCTCAAGTTTGATTATACACTGATTAATTTCAGCCTGCCTGTGTTTAATCACACAACAGACTGTATCATCATCAAACTAAGTTTAATGAACAAAAACGTTTTTTTACTTGCCTTTTTCTGCTAACAGTTCTCTGCATTGAGTCTGCAGCTAAGGGAAGTGGCTGCTAGATCTTTTTCCTTTGAAAGCTGATCCATTGATCATGTCTGGTTTGCTTTTCTTTGCATGTGTTTGCTGCAACACAAGCGGACAGCTCCACCTACTGGCTATTTTAATGTATGCATGTGCTAATGCTTTCAATAGCAGTCAATGCTTTTCAATAGCAAAAAAAGGGCGTTATTCTGAAACGGCGCAAATTGAACCATCGTAAACCGAGGGCCATCTGTACTAGTAATAGGAAGAGGTAAAGTGAAAGAGGTGTTAAAAGTTTTTAGTTTTCTTCAATCAATAATTTTTTATTTTAATAGGTACCGGTGAGTACTATTTTTCCTCAGGCAGCATTTAGAAGAAGATTTCTGCCTGGAGGTTGATGATCTTAGCAGATGTCACTAAGATCCATGTGGGTTCCCACAGAATGGCTGAGGAGTACTAGAGAATCTTCAGTGTGGGGAACGTTTTCATGCTACAAGCATTGAGGTATGTCCAGTCAATTATTTCTGAAGAGACTGTGATATATCAGAACTGGCTGACATAGTTCCCAAAGAGGGAAGGGGTAAGCAGTAATCCTATAGACATAAGAAGGGGTATTACTGAAATCATGTGTATTTAATTTTTATCAGGGCTAAATGTAGCAAGCAATTATGGCAGCATGGTTTAGACACTGGGGCAGCATAACGGTTTTTACTGGTGTTTGTACATTGTGCTGGGGGTTCACATGGCTATAATCATATAATTTAGGATGCTTATCCACATGGCTAGTTCTGTACCGCTTTACTTGCGGTTGTTTAGGCTGAGAGTACATCGCATATGATGGGCGGGGCCTAATTTTCGCACCTCAGATGCGCAGTTGACTTTGTCAAGAAGGCAGCAAACTTCAGCTTCGGTTGGGCCCAAACTGAGAGATTGTCTACCGGAGTCATAGTGAGATGTTTGTCAGATCCCTGAGGGCAGGTAGGCGCCACAGCAGAGCTGTGGCGAGGTGCAGGGGGTTGTCTACATTTTTTTCATAACGGTTTTGTGTTACATTACTCATTTAGAGGGTTAATTTGCCCCTTGCTTGTGGTGCAATATCAGACTGCAATATAGGAAAAGTATATGTTAAAATTGAACGTTTGTTAACATTTTTAAGCAGATTTGGGAAAATTGTGCGCTTTTTTATTTCTTAAAGGCGCAGTACTTGTTTTTTCAAAATTGGTTTTCATCAATAAATAAAGTGTTTTCACAACTTTTGTGGTTATTACTAGCCTGTTCAACATGTCTGACATTGAGGAAAGTCAATTCTCTATGGCCTAGATTTGGAGTTCGGCGGTAGCCGTCAAAACCAGCGTTAGAGGCTCCTAACGCTGGTTTTGGGCGCCCGCTGGTATTTGGAGTCAGTGATTAAAGGGTCTAACGCTCACTTTTCAGCCGCGACTTTTCCATACCGCAGATCCCCCTACGCCATTTGCGTAGCCTATCTTTTCAATGGGATCTTTCTAACGCTGGTATTTAGAGTCGTTTCTGAAGTGAGCGTTAGAGCTCTAACGACAAGATTCCAGCCGCCTGAAAATAGCAGGAGTTAAGAGCTTTCTGGCTAACGCCGGTTTATAAAGCTCTTAACTACTGTACCCTAAAGTACACTAACACCCATAAACTACCTATGTACCCCTAAACCGAGCTCCCCCCACATCGCCGCCACTCGATTAAAATTTTTAACCCCTAATCTGCCGACCGCCACCTACGTTATACTTATGTACCCCTAATCTGCTGCCCCTAACCCCGCCGACCCCTATATTATATTTCTTAACCCCTAACTTGCCCCCCACAACGTCGCCGCAAGCTACTTAAAATAATTAACCCCTAATCTTCCGACCGCAAATCGCCGCCACCTACGTTATCCCTATGTACCCCTAATCTGCTACCCCTAACACCGCCGACCCCTATATTATATTTATTAACCCCTAATCTGCCCCCCTCAACGTCGCCGACACCTGCCTACACTTATTAACCCCTAATCTGCCGAGCGGACCTGAGCGCTACTATAATAAAGTTATTAACCCCTAATCCGCCTCACTAACCCTATCATAAATAGTATTAACCCCTAATCTGCCCTCCCTAACATCGCCGACACCTAACTTCAATTATTAACCCCTAATCTGCCGACCGGAGCTCACCGCTATTCTAATAAATGTATTAACCCCTAAAGCTAAGTCTAACCCTAACACTAACACCCCCCTAAGTTAAATATAATTTTTATCTAACGAAATAAATTAACTCTTATTAAATAAATGATTCCTATTTAAAGCTAAATACTTACCTGTAAAATACATCCTAATATAGCTACAATATAAATTATAATTATATTATAGCTATTTTAGGATTAATATTTATTTTACAGGTAACTTTGTAATTATTTTAACCAGGTACAATAGCTATTAAATAGTTAAGAACTATTTAATAGTTACCTAGTTAAAATAATAACAAAATTACCTGTAAAATAAGTCCTAACCTAAGATATAATTAAACCTAACACTACCCTATCAATAAAATAATTAAATAAACTACCTACAATTACCTACAATTAACCTAACACTACACTATCAATAAATTAATTAAACACAATTCCTACAAATAAATACAATTAAATAAACTAGCTAAAGTACAAAAAATAAAAAAGATCTAAGTTACAGAAAATAAAAAAATATTTACAAACATAATAAAAATATTACAACAATTTTAAACTAATTACACCTACTCTAAGCCCCCTAATAAAATAACAAAGCCCCCCAAAATAAAAAATTCCCTACCCTATTCTAAATTAAAAAAGTTACAAGCTCTTTTACCTTACCAGCCCTGAACAGGGCCCTTTGCGGGGCATGCCCCAAGAATTTCAGCTCTTTTGCCTGTAAAAGAATAAATACAATACCCCCCCCCCCCAACATTACAACCCACCACCCACATACCCCTAATCTAACCCAAACCCCCCTTAAATAAACCTAACACTAAGCCCCTGAAGATCTTCCTACCTTGTCTTCACCATACCAGGTTCACCGATCCGTCCTGAAGAGCTCCTCCGATGTCCTGATCCAAGCCCAAGCGGGGGCTGAAGAGGTCCATGATCCGGTCAAAGTCTTCATCCAAGCGGGGCAGAAGAAGATCTTCCATCCGATTGAAGTCATCATCCAGGCGGCATCTTCGATCTTCTTCCATCCGGAGCGAAGCGGCAGGATCCTGAAGACCTCCAGCGCGGAACATCCATCCGGACCGACGACTGAACGACGAATGACTGTTCCTTTAAGGGACGTCATCCAAGATGGCGTCCCTCGAATTCCGATTGGCTGATAGGATTCTATCAGCCAATCGGAATTAAGGTAGGAATTTTCTGATTGGCTGATGGAATCAGCCAATCAGAATCAAGTTCAATCCGATTGGCTGATCCAATCAGCCAATCAGATTGAGCTCGCATTCTATTGGCTGTTCCGATCAAATGTTTGTAAATATTTTTTTATTTTTTGTAACTTAGTTCTTTTTTATTTTTTGTACTTTAGTTAGTTTATTTAATTGTATTTATTTGTAGGAATTGTATTTAATTTATTTATTGATAGTGTAGTGTAAGGTTAATTGTAGGTAATTGTAGGTAGTTTATTTAATTATTTTATTGATAGGGTAGTGTTAGGTTTAATTATATCTTAGGTTAGGACTTATTTTACAGGTAATTTTGTTATTATTTTAACTAGGTAACTATTAAATAGTTCTTAACTATTTAATAGCTATTGTACCTGGTTAAAATAATTACAAAGTTACCTGTAAAATAAATATTAATCCTAAAATAGCTATAATATAATTATAATTTATATTGTAGCTATATTAGGATGTATTTTACAGGTAAGTATTTAGCTTTAAATAGGAATCATTTATTTAATAAGAGTTAATTTATATCGTTAGATAAAAATTATATTTAACTTAGGGGGGTGTTAGTGTTAGGGTTAGACTTAGCTTTAGGGGTTAATACATTTATTAGAATAGCGGTGAGCTCCGGTCGGCAGATTAGGGGTTAATAATTGAAGTTAGGTGTCGGCGATGTTAGGGAGGGCAGATTAGGGGTTAATACTATTTATGATAGGGTTAGTGAGGCGGATTAGGGGTTAATAACTTTATTATAGTAGCGCTCAGGTCCGCTCGGCAGATTAGGGGTTAATAAGTGTAGGCAGGTGTCGGCGACGTTGAGGGGGGCAGATTAGGGGTTAATAAATATAATATAGGGGTCGGCGATGTTAGGGCAGCAGATTAGGGGTACATAGGGATAACGTAGGTTGCGGCGGTTTACGGAGCGGCAGATTAGGGGTTTAAAAAAATATGCAGGGGTCAGCGATAGCGGGGGCGGCAGATTAGGGGTTAATAAGTGTAAGGTTAGGGGTGTTTAGACTCGGGGTACATGTTAGAGTGTTAGGTGCAGACGTAGGAAGTGTTTCCCCATAGGAAACAATGGGGCTGCGTTAGGAGCTGAACGCTGCTTTTTTGCAGGTGTTAGGTTTTTTTTCAGCTCAAACAGCCCCATTGTTTCCTATGGGAGAATCGTGCACGAGCACGTTTTTGAGGCCGGCCGCGTCCGTAAGCAACTATGGTATCGAGAGTTGCATTTGCGGTAAAAATGCTCTACGCTCCTTTTTTGGAGCCTAACGCAGCATTTGATTAAACTCTCGATACCAGAGTTAAATTTATGGTGCGGCCAGAAAAAAGCCTGCGGAGCGTTAGCAGCCCTTTTACCGCCGAACTCCAAATCTAGGCCTATGTGTTTAGAAGCCATTGTGGAACCCCCTCTTACATTGTGTCCTTTTTGTACTGAAAGGGCCTTACACTGCAAAGAACATAATTTAGGTGATATAAGTATGTCTAAGGATGATTCTCAGTCTGAAGAGAATCAGGTTATGCCATCCAATTCTCCGCAAGTGTCACAACCTTTAACGCCCACTCAAGCAACGCCAAGTACTTCTAGTACGTCTAATTCTTTTACTCTGCAAGATATGGCTGCAGTTATGTCTACTACCCTTACAGAGGTATTATCTAAACTGCCTGTTTTACAGGGTAAACGCAGTAGGTCAAGTATTAGGGTAAACACTGAACCCTCTGATGCTTTATTGGCTATTTCCGATGTACCCTCACAGTGCTCTGGGGGTCGGGGAATTGCTGTCTGAGGGAGAACTTTCAGGCTCAGGAAGTGTGTTACCTCAGACAGATTCAGAAATGATGTCCTTTAAATTTAGGCTTGAACACCTCCGCCTGTTACTCCGGGAGGTTTTAGCGACTCTGGGTGATTGTGACCCTATTGTGATACCACCAGAGAAATTGTGTAAGATGGACAAATATCTAGAGGTGCCTACTTGCACTGATGTTTTTCCATTGTTACAAAGGAATGGGATAGACCAGGTATTCCGTTCTCTCCCCCTCCTAATTTTAAGAAAATGTTTCCCATATCTGACACCATTCGGGATTCTTGGCAAATGGTCCCTAAGGTGGAGGGAGCTATTTTTACCCTGGCTAAGTGTACAACTATACCTATTGAGGACAGTTGTGCTTTCAAAGATCCTATGGATAAAAAGTTAGAGGGTCTTCTAAAGAAATTGCTTATTCATCAGGGCTTTCTTTTACAACCTATAGCTTGAATTGTTCCAGTTACTACTGCAGCAGCTTTTTAGTTTGATGCTCTAGAAGAGTCTCTTAAGGTTGAGACCCCATTAGATGAGATTTTGGATAGAATTAAGGCTCTCAAGCTAGCTAATTCTTTTATTACTGATGCCGCTTTTCAAATGGCTAAATTAGCAGTGAAAAATGCAGGTTTTGCCATTTTAGCGTGTAGAGGGGCAGCCCCCGATCCGGGACTGGATTTAGTAGGGGGCAGACTTTCTCTCTTTGCTCAGGCTTGGGCAAGAGATGTTCAGGATCCCTGGGCATTAGAAATTGTGATCCAGGGGTATCAGCTGGAATTCAAGGAATTTCTCCCAAGAGGGGGATTTCATCATTCATGTTTGTCTGTAGACCAGACAAAAAGAGAGGCGTTCTCACGCTGTGTAAAAGACCTCTATACCATAGGAGTAATTTGCCCAGTTCCAAAACTAGAACAGGGACAAGGGTTTTACTCAAATCTGTTTGTGGTTCCCAAAAAAGAGGGAACTTTCAGACCAATTTTAGATCTCAAATGCCTAAACAAATTTCTCAGAGTCCCATCATTCAAGATGGAGACTATACGAACAATTTTGCCAATGATCCAGGAGGGTCAATATATGACCACCGTGGACCTAAAGGATGCGTATTTTCACATTCGTATCCACAAGGATCATCACCAGTTTCTAAGGTTTGCCTTTCTGGACGAACACTATCAGTTTGTGGCCCTTCCTTTTGGGTTGGCCACAGCACCGAGAATCTTCACAAAGGTGCTAGGGTCCCTTCTGGCGGTTCTCAGGCCGCAGGGCACAGCAGTGGTGCCCTATCTGGACGATATTTTGATCCAGGCGTCAACTTATCATCTGACCAAATCTCACACGGACATCATGTTGGCATTTCTAAGAACTCACGGTTGGAAAGTGAATATAGAAAAGAGTTCACTAGTTCCACTAACAACAGTTCCATTTTTGGGAACTCTGATAGACTCGGTAGACATGAAAATATTTCTGACGGAGGTCAGAAAGTCAAAGATTCTAAATACTTGCCGAGCACTTCAGTCCATTCCTCGGCCATCAGTGGCTCAGTGTATGGAGGTCATTGGATTAATGGTTGCAGCGATGGACATCGTTCCGTTTGCTCGCTTTCATCTCAGACCACTGCAGCTGTGCATGCTCAGACAGTGGAATGGGGATTATGCAAATTTATCTCCTCAGATAAATCTGGATCAAGAGACCAGAGACTCTCTTCTTTGGTGGTTGTCACAGGATCATCTGTCCCAGGGAATGTGCTTTCGCAGGCCAGCATGGGTAATAGTGACGACGGACGCCAGCCTCTTGGGCTGGGGTGCAGTCTGGAATTCCCTGAAGGCTTAGGGTGTTTGAACTCAGGAGGAGTCTCTACTACCAATCAATATTCTGGAACTGAGAGCAATATTCAACAAGCTTCAGGTGTGGCCTCAGGTGGCTTTGGCCAAATTCATAAGATTCCAGTCGGACAATATCACGACTGTAGCATATATCAATCATCAAGGGGGGAACAAGGAGTTCTCTAGCGATGATAGAGGTTTCAAAGATAATCCGATGGGCGGAGGCTCACTCTTGCCATCTATCAGCAATCTATATCCCAGGAGTAGAGAACTGGGAGGCGGATTTTCTAAGTCATCAGACTTTTCATCTGGGGGAGTGGGAACTCCATCCGGAGGTGTTTGCATCATTGATCCGTCAGTGGGGCACACCGGAATTGGATCTGATGGCATCTCGTCAGAATGCCAAACTTCCTTGTTACGGGTCCAGGTCAAGGGATCCCCACGCTGTACTGATAGATGCTCTAACAGTACCTTGGTCGTTCAACCTGGCTTATGTGTTTCCACCATTTCTTCTCCTACCTCGTCTGATTGCAAGAATTAAACAGGAGAGAGCTTCAGTAATCCTGATAGCGCCTGCGTGGCCACGCAGGACTTGGTATGCAGATCTAGTGGACATGTCATCTCTGCCACTGTGGAAACTACCATTGAGACAGTACCTTCTCATTCAAGGTCCGTTCCAACAGCCAAACCTAAATTCTCTGCAGCTGACTGCTTGGAGATTGAACGCTTAGTTTTATCTAAGCGAGGCTTCTCTGAATCGGTCATTGATACTTTAATTCAGGTTCAGCCTGTCACGAGAAAGATTTACCATAAGATATGGCGTAAATATCTTTGTTGGTGTGAATCCAAGGGCTACTCATGGAGTAGGGTTAAGATTCCTAGGATTTTGTCTTTTCTCCAAGAAGGATTGGAGAAGGGATTATCAGCTAGTTCCTTAAAGGGGCAAATTTCTGCTTTGTCAATTTTACTACACAAGCGTCTGGCGGATGTCCCAGACGTTCAGTCTTTTTGTCAGGCTTTAATCAGAATCAAGCCTGTGTTTAAACCTATTGCTCCGCCATCGAGTTTGAATTTAGTTCTTAATGTTCTTCAAGGGATTCTGCTTGAACCTATGCATTCCATAGATATTAAACTATTATCTTGGAAAGTTTTGTTTTTAGTTGCTATCTCTTCGGCTCAAAGAGTTTCTGAGCTTTCTGCGTTGCAATGCGATTCGCCTTATCTTATATTCCATTCTGATAAGGTGGTTTTGCGTACTAAACCTGGATTTCTTCCTAAGTTTGTTTCTAATAAGAATATTAATCAGGAAATTGTTGTTCCTTCCTTGTGTCCTAATCCTTCTAAGAAGGAAATTCTGTTACATAACTTGGACGTGGTTCTGGCTTTGAAGTTTTATTACAAGCGACCAAGGATTTCCGTCAAACATCTTCTCTATTCATTGTTTATTCTGGAAGACGTAGGGGTCAAAAAGCTACGGCTACCTCTCTTTCTTTTTGGCTGAAAAGCATCATCCGCCTGGCATACGAGACTGCTGGACAGCAGCCTCCTGAAAGAATTACGGCTCATTCTACTAGAGTTGTGGCTTCCACATGGGCTTTTAAAAACGATGTTTCTGATGAACAGATTTGTAAGGCTGCGACTTGGTCCTCCCTTCATACTTTTTCCAAATTTTCCAAATTTGATACTTTTGCTTCTTCGGAGGCTATTTTTGGGAGAAAAGTTCTTCAAGCTGTGGTGCCTTCTGTTTAGGTATCTGTCTTGTCCCTCCCGTTCATCCGTGTCCTGTTGCTTTGGTATTGTATCCCACAAGTAAGGATGAGTCCTTGGACTTGTCGTATCTTGTAGAAGAAAAGGAAATTTATTCTTACCTGATAAATTGATTTCTTCTACGATACGACGAGTCCACGGCCCTCCCTGTCATTTTAAGACAGATTATATTTATTTCAAAACTTCAGTCACCTCTGCACCTTTTAGCTTTTCTTTTCTCTTCCTATACTTTCGGTCGAATGACTGGGGGTGGATAGAAGGAAAGTGAAAAACAATGCTATTTAAACTATGTCTTAGCACACATTAAGCTTTAGTGCACTTTCGGGTTTGCATTGGAGCCAAAGTCAGAACAAGGTTTTATAGCATGCCCAGTAGAAGTTTGTAATGTGAGGGATTTAGTGAGGCCGTGCTATCCAATCTTCAGATGTTAGCATCCTTGAGGCTTTTACTCAAGCAATAATTTGTATTATGAAAGGAAGAAAAACAGTGCTATTGATTTAACTTGAGTGGTGTTAGCACTCAAAAGCAATAATATTTTTGCATTCCACTTGTAGTCTAGGCCTTTGTTTTTTAGAGTAAATAATTTATTTCTTAACTTTGAAAATTTGAATGTAGATAGAATGGTAGATAGGTGGGTAGAAAGATTGGTAGATAAGAGATGGATAGATAATGTATAACATACAGTATATATATATATATATATATATATATATATATATATATATATTTAAAAATATAAATTGCATCAGCACTTTGCTGCCAATGTTTCAACTAATTAAACCTAATAATCAGAGAAAATGTTATAATTATGGCAACATTCATGCATAAAACATTTCATAATGATGCTACAATAACAAACCAACTCCAGAGGTTAAATCCTTAATAAAAACTCTCGGCTAGATTACGAGTTTTTGTCGGTTGCGGTGCTAATACTCGGTTTCAGCTCACCGCTCACCTACAAACAGCGCTGGTATTACAGGTTTTTTCAACCCCGGCGTTAGCCTCTAAAAAGTGAGCGGAGAGCAAAATTTAGCTCCACATCTCACCTCAATACCAGCGCTG
Organism: Bombina bombina; assembly: GCF_027579735.1. Lineage (NCBI taxonomy): Eukaryota > Metazoa > Chordata > Amphibia > Anura > Bombinatoridae > Bombina > Bombina bombina. The sequence goes on from NC_069502.1 coordinate 506,859,537, forward strand.
CTTACGGTAGCGGTAAGCTGGCTAAACGTGCTCGTGCACGATTTCCCCATAGGAATCAATGGGGCAGAATCGGCTGAAAAAAACCCAAACACCTGCAAAAAAGCAGGGTTCAGCTCCTAACGCAGCCCCATTGATTCCTATGGGGAAAGAACATTTACCTCTACACCTAACACCCTAACATGAACCCCAAGTCTAAACACCCCTAATCTTACACTTATTAACCCCTAATCTGCCGCCCCCGACATCGTCGCCACCTGCATTATATTATTATCCCCTAATCTGCCGCTCCGGACACTGCCGACACCTACATTATACTTATGAACCCCTAATCTGCTGCCCCTAACATCGCCGACACCTACATTATATTTATTAACCCCTAATCTGCCCCCCCAACGTCGCCGCAACTATGTTAAATTTATTAACCCCTAATCTGCCGCCAACGTCGCCGCCACTATAATAAAGTTATTAAACCCTAAATCTAAGTCTAACCCTAACCCCCCTAACTTAAATATAATTTAAATAAATCTAAATAAAATAACTACAATTAAATAAATTATTCCTATTTAAAACTAAATACCTATAAAATAAACCCTAAGATAGCTACAATATAACTAATAGTTATATTGTAGCTATCTCAGGGTTTATTTTTATTTTACAGGCAAGTTTGTATTTATTTTAACTAGGTACAATAGTTATTAACTATTTAATTAATAACTACCTAGCTAAAAGAAATATAAATTTACCTGTAAAATAAAACCTAACCTAAATTACAATTACACCTAACACTACACTATAATTAAAATAATTTCCTACATTAACTACAATTAACTACAATTAAATAAAATAAACTAAAGTACGAAAAAAAAAAAAACACTAAATTACAGAAAAAAATAAAATAATTACAAGAATTTTAAACTAATTACACCTAATCTAAACCCCCTAATAAAATAAAAAAGCCCCCCAAAATAATAAAAATCCCTACCCTATACTAAATTACAAATAGCCCTTAAAAGGGCTTTTTGCGGGGCATTGCCCCAAAGTAATCAGCTCTTTTACCTGTAAAAAAAAATACAATGCCCCCCCCCAACATTAAAACCCACCACCCACACACCTAATCCTACTCTAAAACCCACCCAATCCCCCCTTAATAAAACCTAACACTAACCCCCTGAAGATCACCCTACCTTGAGACGTCTTCACCCAGCCGGGCACAAGTGGTCCTCCAGAGGGGCAGAAGTCTTCATCCGATCCGGGCAGAAGAGGACCTCCAGGGGCAGAAGTCTTCATCCAGGCGGCATCTTCTATCTTCATCCATCCGGAGCGGAGCGGGTCCATCTTCAAGCCAGCCGACGCGGAGCATCCTCTTCTTCCGACAACTCCCGACGAATGAAGGTTCCTTTAAATGACGTCATCCAAGATGGCATCCCTTGAATTCTGATTGGCTGATGCAATCAGCCAATAGAATTGAGCTTGCATTCTATTGGCTGATTGGAACAGCCAATAGAATGCAAGCTCAATCCTATTGGCTGATTGGATCAGCCAATAGGATTGAACTTCAATTCTATTGGCTGATTGTCAAGTGAAGCCTCTCTTTGTCCATTTGTTCTTACATGTTACTGTTTTCCCAGGTTTTGTTTAATTATTTTACAGTCTCTGTATCTACCACCTTTATTGAAAGTTTATGCCATGAATCCACCACCCTTTCTGTAAAAAAATGCTTCCTCTCATTTCTCCTAAATCTACTACCCTCTAATTTAAGATTGTGACCCCTCTCCTCCACCTCCCGCCCACCATCAGCAAAAACACATTAAACATGTTTTAACCTTCTGTTGTTTAATTCAATGCTCATAGCTAAAGTGGTGCAGTTAATTATTCTGTTGACCTTGCATGCAAAATATAGATGTTGAACTTGAAATTTCCATTAAGAGAGATATGAAACTAGGAATCTCACTGTCCTTTCATTTTTTTAGTGACATCTTGAACAGGTGCTTTGAATTTGTAAATCTAAATAGATAGGTAAATATATGATAGATAGATAGATAGATAGATAGATAGATAGATAGATAGATAGATAGAAAATAAAGAAATATTTTAGGTCATATGGAAAATAACTACAATAATATAGAATCTGAAGTAAAGGTTTATGCCATTAAAAGATACAGCTTCAGAAACATCAGTTTAAATGTCCTAAACATACAACTACTAGAATATCTTCATTCTTCTTCTATATTTAAAGAAAGTCTTAAAATAGGATACGGAATATAAAGGAAATATTTTACTTTATCTTATCAAAAAAATTCAAGTAGTTTCATGGCTTAGAACATTGGTATCTAGATGTGCAAACACAAAAATTGGATTCAAATAAGTGAATGAACACTAACCAATATAATAAGGGAAGGTGCAATCTAGTGGCATCTTTAAACAATTGTAACTAATGACACTAGAAAACGTATTAATTTATCTTATTCTATGCTTCTTTAGTCCCATGATAATTACTTTCAATGTTGTGTTTGCCTGATTTAACATTATACAAGACAAAACAGAATTAGGTATTCTGATGCTACCATATTCTTAATCTTTAATGTTTTTCATGCCTGTAGATGGCAAATTAATTAATTTTATCATTTAAAAACAAACAAACTGCTTAGTCCTTATACAACATATTATTAGTATATAAGGTTACATTAAATAAATACAAACATTTGATCCACTAAAGTGGGACAGTGGTTTGTTGATGGAAGAAGGGGAGGAGTATCACTCAACATTCTTTTTTTGTACACAGTTTTCTGTTTTTTAACACTTAGTTATCCAACCTTAATGAAATATCTCCTTCATGAAGTTTAGCCTGGATACTAGGAACATACCTTATTGTTTCTTGGGTTACAAATTCTACGGCACCTAGCATTGGGTCTCCTGTATACTGTAGGTTATTTGTATAGTTATATTTGCTTTTGTTCTTCTGAAAAATAATATTTAGGTTTGTGTACACATTGTGTACTGATATATTTAAGATTTTCCTTTTCTACAATTTTGGAATTTGTATTGTGAAACTTAAAAAATATATAAATAAATATAAATGACGCCTGAATATGTTTATTTTAATTACACAATTGTAATGGGTTGGTATAATATATATATATATATATATATATAAATATTTGCTTTTGTCAAGTACATGTAAATTTCTATTCCTGTACTGGCATAAATGTATGTTTTTATAAACATTAAATAACATTAAAAAAATGGTTTTCCTTGATAAATGTATACAAACATAATGTTACATAGCTGATATCTTCAGAGGCTATCATGGATATGTGTACAACAGTGGGTATACTTTAAGTATGTGACTGCCTTTTAAAATGTCAAATAAGAGCTAGAAATAAAGTTTTCTATGTTTAATTAAGATTGTGTTTTGCAGATAGTTGAGAAAATGATGTATCCTGTTGAACTGCATACTTTGTAAATGTTCTCCAGTGCCTAATCATTTTTTTAATCAAAGTCTATTGTCCGAATGAATACTTCAGTACTATAGCAAGTCATATATAAACAATATGCATAAACAGAGATAATAGCTGTATAATCTAATAATCACATAAGTAATGACATGGTCTATATTTTCGGTGTTCTAGGGTGTTAAAACATTGCCCATATGTTTTTGCATTTAATGCTGATCTCTGGCACCTAGACATAATCAACACTTTGCAAATAAAGCCCACTACATCTCCTTTATATGTTTGTAAATAACCCTAACTTTGTATTAGATTGCAAGGTCTTTGGGGGCAGGGTCTCAATTTTCACTGCTTTCTGCTTGTTCTGTTTACATTTAAATAAATGTATCCCCTTTTCAATTCTGTCATTTTATGGTCTGTAGCCATTTAGCATTACTAAAACATGGAAGTTAAAGCCATATTCTGTAAAAAGTTATTCCCCAATTGCATCATCAATAGAATTGAACTTTGCATATAAAAGAAATGCAAAAACCTCTGAATAATGGACTGATTGTATAATAAATATATAATATATAGTAAAACAATGCTTCATCTGAATATTCTTTTATAAAGAATTCACAGTATTCATATTCTGCCATTGAAAACAAAGAAGAAACCTTGGATGGAGGAATTTTGCCATACCAGGGTTCAGACTTTCTGATAATGACATTTAACATAAAACTAATATGTTACTTATGTTACTAGTTGCCCAATTTAAATATAAAAGTGATCTTACACTGAGCCCTTGCAGGGCAGGTTCGCATATGTGACCCTGCTTCCCGCAATGTAAGAAGCAGCGGTCATTAGATCGCTGATTCTTACACCCTACGCCACCTTTGAGGTGGAGAGGGAAAACCACCAAGAGCTTGCTCGCTCTCTGTAATTGACAGCGCCTTCAGTCGCGTGACTGGTTGCGCAATTGAAGGGGCAGGCATTACACACTGCCACAAGTGTGTAATGATATATATGGGCCAGCAGACGAACGGATCCGCTGCCCATATGTAGCGAAGTTGCAAATTGAAAAGCTGTCCGCCCACCTCTTAGTACATGGAGCCCTTGGAGACAGGTCGTCTTATAAAAGAGTAAATTAAGAGTACTGTTCTGCTATTGCAAATTGATCTTTTTGTAAGTCTAGGATTTTCCATCTTTTTAACCACTACATCTCTGCTAATTTATGTTTATATTTGGCAATTCCTAATGCTCATGAAGAGTAAATTAATTTTTGTTGGGTTCATTTTTCAAAGCTTATACATTAAAATCTACCCAGAGATGGTAATGTTCTGGTAGATTTTCATTCAGTTAAAAAGCAATGTACATTGAACAGGTTACACATATCCACATGGGCTTTGGTGATGATAGTATTAAAAAAGAAATCTCCTTTCTTTTGGATGACTTCAGACAAGATCGTTGTGAGCAGCATCTTGTCATACCCCAGTAATATTTTTGTTATGGAACAAAGCAGGGGTGCTCACTCTTGTTGATTCTTTTCATAAAACTAAAGTTGCTGGCCGTTTTGATCTAGAGAAAGCTCAAAATGTATGGTATCTCTCCACAAGGCCACTACTAAATACTTATGCTGGTTACATTTTACTTATGTTAACAATTCACTAGAATTTATCCCAGAACTTTTTAGGAGGAATATGAGAATACAATACTCTTTCATAATTTTCTATTAATAAGACTAAGGGCCTGATTCTTTAAAGTTCTTTGGTCTGGCCAGATTATCCAAGAAGACTTGTCAGTACTGCAAGCTCCCTAAAATAATTTTATAAAGGTTAACTTACGCTTGAGAAAAAAATACATGGAAGATTCTGGAGAGGTGTGAATTCATTAGATAAATTGAGCCTACCTTTTTAGACACTCCACAAAATGAACATTAGAGCAATCCATTGTGCTATGATTAATTTAACATAATGCATTAATCTTTCACATTATCCTAATTAATACTATACATGTAACCAAAATACCATTAATACATTTGATTTTGCTTGTTGCATTTAATTTATGGAAATAAAAATGCATAACCCAGCTTATTATATTGTTATAATTACACAGAAATTGTGAAGATTACCATTTGCACATAATTTATTAGATAAAGTCATTGGAAATATAACAATTCAATGTCATACATCATCCAAGTCATGTAATTATATGGTAATATACTGAAGGTAATGTGGCAAAAAAAGATGGACACATAGGAAAAAAGCCACAACTGCTGTACACAGTCAAGGACTTATTTAGTGAAAGCTTCTTTAAAATGTACAGCTCAATGCAAGAAAACTGCACTTGTAGAAATACCTCAAGCTGTTAAACTGATAGAAAACATTACATTTTAGAATGATCAGTCTGAAGAGATTGTTGAGTAGAATATAGATCTTTCATTATTTTGTGTTTTGGAAAAGAAAATGTAACACCTGTACAAAACACCTCAGATTTAGTAATGTACACATTTGCTTTGTTGTAAACCTAGAAATAATTATAATTATGAGAATCATTTATTATATATTCAGTTCAGAATTACTTTGATTACAGTACAAAAGTGCTGAAAGGTAGTTGCATTATGTGATACCTTATGAAATAGCTATATGTAGATGAGCTACAGAATTGTCAAATGAACCATATTTTATTTGTCATGGTTCCTATTGGCATGTTGTGTCACTGAAATGCCTGTTTTAGAATACCTACCAATCAACACCTGTCTATTGGCACCATGCACAAAGCTGTTCTACATAGCAGCAGCTACTGTTTTAAATCTTACTAGCAACTGCATTCTATAAAACCTTTTCGTCCCTTCAAAGAGAAACTAGTTATTCTAAACTTCTAAGCTTTTCATGTTGAGTTTCAAACTTTGAATGGCTACATTTCATCCTTTACTGATCTAGGCTTCCTACAGATAAACTATCTTTGTTTATTGACCTTTCAAGCAAGATTCTATTAAGGTCAAATATTTGTGTGACAGAAAGAATATGTGAGTACCAGATCACTTCGGCTAAATTAATTTGTATAGTACAAGTGTTCAAATCAATTTCATGAGGTCTTCCAAAAGTCCTCATTTCAGGATTAGATCTACTGGAAAGAGCAATAGCAATCCTAAATCCAGGACAATTGGTAGATCTTAAAGACTGACATCCTTTCTGTACAAAATATAAAGGAAATGAAGAGTGGGTAACCCGTAAGAATTGCTAAATTGTTATAACTTTAGGAATATAGCATTTACCACCAAATATATTGCAATTTTAAATATTCTAATAGTTTCTAGAAGCATCATTGCCTAGATATTGGCCTAAAGTCATGGATGCTTGAAAGGTCGCAGATGGACCTCTTTGTTAGGGTGAGATCATGTTCTTAATATATTGAGCATATTTTTCACAAGTTTGTGATGGGCATCCTTGCCATTAAGATATATATAGCTGCATTAAGTGCCCAATACATGAAATCATAAACATGAAACAAAAAACTATTATTAAGCAGTCAAAACAAGCACAACAACAAAAACATCAGATACATGTTTGAAACACAATTAATGTAAATGTTTGCAAGGGTAAAACATGTGCATGATTGTTTTGTGTTAGAAAAAAGTCTTGATAACTAGAACAAAAAGTGACTCGCAGTCATGAATATGGGGTTTTTCGTTTGGCATTTTGCGCATTACGGGATGTTTTGCCAAGCTTACAGAAAATCTCTCTTGTCTTTGTTAAATGTCTTATCTTATGGTTACAGTATGTCTCAATGAATAGATTGTGACCCCCATTTAAGAAGCACTGGGCAGACAAGGGTAGACAATTTCCAAGCCTGTCCGCTCAACATCATGGGTTTTTAACCACTTGTGCAATGCTGCACCCTGCTCACACATGGTCTATCTCCCTAGTTGGGGATTTTAAACTGCCAGCTCAGAGCTGGTGTATAGGTTAGGAAACAGTATTCTGATGACCGCTGCTTCTTAACTGTTGGCTGTTGTTCATGCAATCCTTTTATCTTTTTTTTTTCATATGTTGGTGTTGACTATTTTCTTAATGACATTTTTTTTCTCATTTTAATTGTTTTGTTCTGTAATGCTTTGAAGGCATTTTTGTGATGCCGGTATCCTTCATAGTGGAACTTGTTCTATTTACAAAAAAGGGAATGGGTAGGTACAAGTCTGTTTGAAATGCACAATTTACTAGTTGAGATGTGACAAGTTTTTTGTGCAAGATATTAGTTTCACAAATGGGTGTCAGTGAATCTAGGCTTAGAGTTTAAGAACAAATATAAGACCAGTTAATAAGAATGCCATTTTCTTGCATATATGGCCAGTTAATGTGTCAGACATTTTGACTGATTTAGTTGTTCTCAAACAATCTAGGATTCTAAATTAATTTTTTACAAATCTGAAAAACAAGTGATTTAATTTAAATGTTTTGAAAAATGTAGAAATCAAATGCAGTTAGATGTCTAAGTACAGCTTTACTTCTTATACTGTCTATCTTTATTAGTGAAGGGACGTAACTTTGTAATAGTCTTCTCATTGTCATTTGCTGCACTGAAGGCTTATAGCACAAATTAGTTTGAAATGAATACACAAGCTAGAGATGATCACACTGAGCACAGCTATTCTACACTTTTCCTGTAAGTGCTAGATATGTATACCTAGCCCTGATAATAACAAACATAGCAGTTAAATCAAACAATTTATGACATTGTTTTTTTTTGTTTTTTTTTTAAATGGATTTTTATTCAGTTTTAGAATGAAAGGTAACACTTGGGGACACACACAAAGAAAAGGATCGGACACGCAGGTCCGGTTGCAATAGCCATCAAAACATTGATACATCGTAAGTCATAAGTAAATTGCAAGGAATTGAGGTGAAAGTAATTCACCTAGGTTGAACCCTGACGTGGGCTCTAGCTATGGGGGGGGGGAGCGGGGGATGAGGCGTATAGAATAAATTCAAATTTAGTACTTCAAAGAGCAAAGTTTGTATAAGTTGCTTTACAATATATAAATAAAATTAATCACATAAATTGAGGAGCAGATTCTAGGCGACAATAGGAGTGAGTGATCATTTTAAAAAAGAGGCTAGCACATAAGCACACGCAGCACCTAGCACACATAGTACCTAGCACACGAAGGCCCTAGCACACATAGTACCTAGCACACGCAGCCCCTAGCACACATAGTACCTAGCACAGGCAGCACCTAGCACACATAGTACCTAGCACACGCAGCACCTAGCACACATAGTACCTAGCACACGCAGCACCTAGCACACATAGTACCTAGCACACGCAGCACCTAGCACACATAGTACCTAGCACACGAAGCCCCTAGCACACATAGTACCTAGCACATGCAGCACCTAGCACACATAGTACCTAGCACACGAAGGCCCTAGCACACATAGTACCTAGCACACGCAGCACCTATCACACGTAACACCTAGCACACGCAGCACCTAGCACACATAGTACCTAGCACACGCAGCCCCTAGCACACATAGTACCTAGCACACGCAGCACCTATCACACGCAACACCTAGCACACGCAGCACCTAGCACATGCGGCACCTAGCACACATAGTACCTAGCACACGCGGCACCTAGCACACATAGTACCTAGCACACGCGGCACCTAGCACACATAGTACCTAGCACACGCGGCACCTAGCACACATAGTACCTAGCACACGCGGCACCTAGCACACATAGTACCTAGCACACGCGGCACCTAGCACACATAGTACCTAGCACACGCGGCACCTAGCACACATAGTACCTAGCACATGCGGCACCTAGCACACATTGTACCTAGCACACGCAGCCCCTAGCACACATTGTACCTAGCACACGCAGCACCTAGCACACATAGTACCTAGCACACGCAGCACCTAGCACACATAGTACCTAGCACACGCAGCACCTAGCACACATAGCACCTAGCACACACAACACCTAGCACACATAGTACCTAGCACACGCAGCACCTAGCACACATAGTACCTTGCACACGCAGTACCTAGCACACATAGTACCTAGCACACGCAGCACCTAGCACACATAGCACCTAGCACACACAACACCTAGCACACATAGTACCTAGCACACGCAGCACCTAGCACACATAGTACCTTGCACACGCAGTACCTAGCACACATAGTACCTAGCACACGCAGCACCTAGCATACGTAGCACCTAGCACACATAGTACCTAGCACACGCAGCACCTAGCACACACAGCACCTAGCACACATAGTACCTAGCACACGCAGCACCTAGCACACATAGTACCTAGCACATGCAGCACCTAGCACACATAGTACCTAGCACACGCGGCACCTAGCACACATAGTACCTAGCACACACGGCACCTAGCACACATAGTACCTAGCTCACGCGGTACCTAGCACACATAGTACCTAGCACACGCGGTACCTAACACACATAGTACCTAGCACATGCAGCACCTAGCACACATAGTACCTAGCACACGCAGCACCTAGCACACACAGCACCTAGCACACGCAGCACCTAGCACACATAGTACCTAGCACACGCAGCACCTAGCACACATAAGTACCTAGCACACGCAGAAACTAGCACACATAGTACCTAGCACATGCAGCACCTAGCACACATAGTACCTAGCACACGCGGCACCTAGCACACATAGTACCTAGCACACGCGGCACCTAGCACACATAGTACTTAGCACACGCGGTACCTAGCACATGCAGCACCTAGCACACATAATACCTAGCACACGCAGCCCCTAGCACACATAGTACCTAGCACACGCAGCACCTAGCGCACGCAGCATCTAGCACACACAGCACCTAGCACACATAGTACCTAGCACACGCGGCACCTAGCACACATAGTACCTAGCACACGTGGCACCTAGCACACATAGTACCTAGCTCAGGCGGTACCTAGCACATGCAGCCCCTAGCACACATAGTACCTAGCACACGCAGCACCTAGCACACGCAGCACCTAGCACACGCAGCACCTAGCAGTACCTAGCACACACAGCACCTAGCACACATAGTACCTAGCACACGCAGCAACTAGCACACATAGTAGCTTGCACATGCAGCACCTAGCACACATAGTACCTAGCACACGCGGCACCTAGCACACATAGTACCTAGCACACGTGGTACCTAGCACACATAGTACCTAGCACATGCAGCACCTAGCACACATAGTACCTAGCACACGCAGCCCCTAGCACAGGCAGCACCTAGCACACATAGTACCTAGCACACGCAGCACCTAGCGCACGCAGTACCTAGTACACGCAGCACCTAGCACACGCAGTACCTAGCACACACAGCATCTAGCACACACAGCACCTAGCACACATAGTACCTAGCACACGCAGCACCCAGCACACGCAGTACCTAGCACACGCAGCACCTACAGTAACCAACACACCCAATACCTAGCATAGCACAAACAGAGCCCAGCATATATAGCACCTAGCACACACTGCACCAATCATTTATAGTATATAATACCTTAATATATGTATAACAAGGGCAATGTTCAAGATTACAAATCTATTCATTTGCAAGGTTAAACTAAGCAGTTACTAATATGTTCATACAGTAGAATATATATCCCCACTAAATATGTGCTAGTAATTTTCTATTCAGTTTTTAAGTCTAATAGACACCCAACATGTAGGATTCTTGCAACATGTATTAGACATAACCCAACAGCAGGCATGAAGCAAATAGCAAACTTAAGAATAAATTCTATGTATAACGATAGTGTGCAACAAAAAGGTAGATTAATGCAGATGAAAGCCCTTAGCTATAACTCAGTCAAAATGTCCTTATATAAATAAACTACCCATAGTAGGAAGGATAACTCTATGCTGAAGGTAGAAAACTCTTAGATTATAATGAGCTCAGTAAATCTACTCAAGCTTTATGCAGTTTTATTTTAACCTATTCCACACGGCTCAGCACTCAAGTGCCCAACCAACGCACAAATGTCCTCGTGCTTTCGATGAGCTGACAGTTCCAGGCGGCTATAACTCTGCAGTAGAACCTCCATCTCAAACAAGCTGCCAGATATTATTGGAGGGTTAGTCCAAGACCAGATTACTGGAGAGCTTGAAGTGTCCCTGGAAAACATAAATCCAGCTTGCAGGACCTGGCTAGATCTTATGCGCATGGATTGAATCTGAGTAGAGATTATAGAAGGCAGCCGTAATAAGCCTGTAATGGTAATCTAATGCCGGGTCACCCGGCATGAATGTGCAGGCTGCAGCTGAGCTCAGACTTGTGTTGCACTGATGTGTCATCAAGTCTAGTAGTGAAGGAGGTCTGGGCAGTGGGCAGCAGTCTGTTCCCATGAAGAGTCCCAACTTTATTCCGGGATGAATCGATAGGTACCAAATAGCTCAGTCTCATTGGGCTCAGGGCCAGGATCGTTGTGGGGCCATCAAACAGCCATAGTTGCTACACCGCTCGCTGACAATTCACAGGCCTGAGGTATCACCTTATTGAGTGCGGGCAGAGTCGGCTTTAAGGTCACCCGATCAGCTGTTGGTGGAGGGCTTCTCCACGATCTCCTATCTGTGAAGTCTGTGCACCTTTCGGCAAAGACAAGTTACCTCCCGGGCAGGGCAAGTGGGGTTAGGCAATAGTTGGGTATGTACAAGGCCGCAGCCGTCCTCTCAGGGGAAGGTCACTCCTCGGCACAGTCAGTACAAACTATCGCAGAAATTTCGAGCTACAGCTGGTAACTCTGTTGACGTGACATACCTGCCGGCCGTTATTGAACTTGGTATCTCCTCAGGTTTTTACAGTGGCAGCCTGTTTCCCCTCATGGCTCCTCAAAATGGCGGCCGTCCCCCAGCTGCAGCCAGTTTCTCAGTCCTTGTTGCGGCCCCTCAGGGGTGATATACTGGACCCACTGCCCTGATGAGCTTCCCCCAGTGTTCAGGGTATAATACAACCCCACAGCATCAGTTTGGTAGGCGCCCACATTCTGAAATATCGCCTTTGCTTCAATCCCTGCACGGAGCTGCTAGGTTAAGCAGCCATCTCCATGAGCCTCCAAGCTCCGCCTTATGACATTGTTTTTAATTTGATCAGCAAAGCATTGGGCTGTAATTGTAAAAGTGAGCTTTAGCACTTTACCCTTTAGGGGAGTGTTTTTCAACCCATTCTTCAAGTACCCCTAACAGGACAGATTTACATAATGAGGCCTATTTATCATAGGTCTTGCGGACCTGATCCAACAGTGGGGATCAGGTCCGCAAGACCTCGTTGAATACGCTTTCCATATTCAGCATTGCACCAGCAGCTCACAAGAGCTGCTTGTGCAACGCTGCCCCCTGCAGACTTGCGACCGATCGGCCGCGAGCAGGGGGTGTCAATCAACCCGATCGTACTCGATCGGGTTGAATTCCGGCAATTCCTGTCCGCCTGCTCAGAGCAGGCGGACAGGGTTATGGAGCAGCGGTCTTTGTGACTGCTACTCCATAACTTGTGTTTCTGGCGAGTCTGTGTTTCGGCGCTTGATAGGTAGGCCCCAATATCTTAACTAGAGCATAGGTGAAATAATAGTACCCATGGTTATTAACCTACTCTCACCCATCAGCTGATTATTTCACCTGTGCTCTGTGGCTATAATTAAAATCTGGCCTTTTAGGGGTACATGAGAACTGAAGTCGAGAAACACTGCTTTAGGGCATTGCTACCTGCTTCCTTACAAATGCAGTGCATAATCTACCATAATTCCCATACCATTCAGTGACATTCTAATTTATTTCTCCTTGGCTGCCTGTACATTGTTTGTTCGTATTGCCTGGTTATTTCCCTTTTCCTTGGGTAGTTAAACTGTGCTTGATTTTGAATGTACAGTTGCTTTGCGAACATAAAATGATTTGCATTAAACACATTAGTTATGACATCCTATCTGACTAGATTTGCAAAACTGCTTTCTAAGATTCTCTGAATGTAAATATAATGTTGCAAAAGCTCTAGCATCTCAGAGAGACCAATTGGGGTTCTGTTAGCCTAGAGGTATTGTACTGTTATACTGGAAATCATTCCAACAAGCAGTGACATTTCATAGACTTTTGAGTGTTTGTACTTTTTTACATTGGTTCAGAAGAAAAACTGCTCAGATAAGTGTTTTATACATAGAAAGGCATATATTGATAATATCTTAACCTAATTTATGAAATATACCTAATGCAATTATTATTGATTTAAGTTACATGTTGTAAAGAAAATGGTGGCAATATTTACTAAGAACCATTTCAATAGAAGTACTGGTTTGGGCAAAATTATATAGTGTAAATAATATTGCTATAATATAGATTTTTTTAATGTATTCTTTGTTTTCAGATTTTATAGATGATAGTTTTTAATTGTTTGTAAGATTTATTCACTACCCAGAATAATTTATTTCCTGTTATTTTATAAATCTTCTCCAAGAATACAACATCTCTGTACACTATAATTTAATCTATTAAGAATGGTTATTGAACCTTCATTTATCTGATATAATCTTGCCATTTCAGAGGACCAGTACTTGTAATAAAATGGAACATTTACATAAATATAATAAGGAATTAGGCAATTATTTTATGTTTATGTATGGCAGCAAATTTAATTAAAATACAGCTCATAATATTTTGCTCTGATTATACCGAATGGCATATGAACTATTTAATTTATTTTATTTTATTTTTTTACATGATATGAACCAACATTTACATACAAATAGAGTTAATTTAAAACGAAGAAAATATATGTGTAAGCATAAGTGAAGTGACAAATGCAATTCACTAATAAGTAATGCAGTGTAGATACACACATTTTAATATTTAGATGTAAAGTTCTTATAAAGTTATTTTCATTAGTAGATTGATGGTTTAAGGTTATTTATACAAAAATGTAAAATATTTTGTTTTATTAAAACCATAGAAAATAATTACCCACTCCATATTTACTAAACCATGTGTCCATTTGGTTTTCTGAAAGACACACACACACACACACATATATATATATATATATATATATATATATATATATATATATATATATATAGCTAATAGACGAAGCACTCTCTGCTCTTATCAAGTGTATAACACAATTTTATTACAGTGACGTTTTCAGACCTACTTGATGTAGGGGTGAATACCCCGAAACGTCACTGTACACTTGATAAGACCAGAGAGTGCTTTGTCTATTAGCTCTATTTACCACTCCTAGCACCCTGGCATATGAACTTTGTTAGTGGGAGTGCACTATATATATATATATATATATATATATATATATATATATATATATATCAAAAGCAGAATGCACTCCGGACCGATCAAATAGAGCCTTGGGTGCTGCAGAAAGTATAAATATAATCCAAAGTGAAGAGCGCACTCCAAAGGACTTGGCTCAGTTCCAACTTTAATGTGAACGTTTTCGAGCTTCAAAAGCTCGTCATCAGACAGGCAAAGTATTAAAAATTGCACTTACCACCACCGGACTTTTATACACTACATACGGAACGTCATTTTGTCAGCGTGCGATCCACAATACAAAATAAAACAAAGTGATCACCCAATTGTTACAAACTAACATTAATGTGTTACTATTAAAAACAGTGTGAAACTATCAAAAGCGGACGGAAGAAATTAGACAGGAGTCAGAGACGTAAGGCTGTCATATGTGCGAGTGAGTCAGACATATCCGGCAACAACTTGGTTGCCAAGGAAACTGGACGCAATGTGAGTCTACAAGTGTGACTCGCTTGCCTATGTGACAACAATTTATAAACATGTGAAATGACGATCAGATTGAGCCATTCAACCTTCTACTGATGTCATATTAATGGGTACTTTGAGGAACAAAGAGAACAATATTTTATATTATATCAAAACATATCTACCAGGGATAGGCAACACGAGCAATTAATAAAAGATTGTATATACAGAGGTTTTGATTTGGAGATACAGAAATGAGCAAAGGAGAAGACAAAGAAAAAGAGGAGAAAAATGTACAAAAGAAAAAAGAATAGTAATAAAATGAAGATAAATATGAAAGTAAAATAGAAAGAAAAATAAGAAAATTAAATGGAAAAAATAAACTATAAAAAATAAAAAAAATAAAAAAAATATATATAACAAATAAATAAACTATAACAAATATATAAAAAATAATAATAAAAAAGGGGGAGAACAAGAAAGAAAATGTATTGGAAAAGATTCCACCAGTAGATAAGAGTAATACTAGAGGAACAAGCAGCTGCTAGATTATGACAGATATACCGCCAGATGGATAGTGGCTCTCATTATTTAAGGATAGGTATTAGAGGAACATCTGCTAATCCAAATGAACATTGAGTCCCTTGGGCATGATGGTTTCCAATTTATAAGTCCACCTGGCTTCCTTCTGTAATAACAATCTATTACGGTCTCCTCCCCTAAGCATGGGAGGACATGGTCTATGATGGTATACTTCAAGTCTGTGACTTTGTGATTGTGTTCAACAAAATGCCGGGCCATGGGTTGTTCGGAACTCCCCTGTTTTAACGCTGTTCGGATAGATGAGCGATGGTTCGCCATTCTTGTTCGAAGGTCGTCAGAGGTCTTGCCCACATAGTATAATGCAGTGTAATAAATACACAATGTAGGTCGTAGTACATGTAAGGCGATGTTTATGTTTATATATCTGATGCCTATGTGGGTGGGTAAAAGATGAGCCCGTAATGAGTCCATTGCAGGTAACACAACCCAAGCAGTGGAACACTCCAGGTTTTTTAAAATCCAACCAGGTTGTATGTTTGTAGCATTCTATTGGATCCGTTTTGACAAGGAGATCTCTCAATGATCTGGATCGTCGATAGCCAATTCGTGGTGGTAACATCCGTGTTAGTGGGAGGGACTTGTCAGTAGTGATGATGTCCCAATGTTTTCTGATTATCTCTGGAAAGGTATTTTTATCTCCAGTGTAAGTGGTGACAAATGTCATGTGTTGCTCCTTGTTGTCTATAGTGTCTTCAGTTTTCCCAAGCAGGTTGGAACTTGTGGCTTGTAATAATTTCTTTGGGTATTCCCTCATCTGGAATCTTTGCATCATTTCTTGGTGTTGTTTTTCCTTATAACACTCTTGGGTGTTATTTCTAGCCACCTTGAGCAGTTGTGATTTGGGCAAAGATCTCTTGGTTGCTGGTGGATGACAGCTTGTAAAATGTAATAAAGAGTTCCTGTCAGTCTCTTTTCAAAATAAGATTGATTGTAACCTGTCACCTTGCTTATATAGACGAATATCCAGGAAATCAATTTGATCCTTGTCATAATGCATCTTGAATTTTAGGGCTGCATTAGCCCGATTCAGTTGTTCAAGCCACTTTTCAAAATCATCCACGGTACCTGTCCAAAACAATAAGAGATAATCTATGTATCTCTTGAAAAAAAATGATCTGATCATTCTTAAGTAATTCTGTTTCAAATTCTTCAAACCAATAGTAACACATTAATGTTAGTTTGTAACAATTGGGTGATCACTTTGTTTTATTTTGTATTGTGGGCCGCACGCTGACACGGATGCACATACCCTTTGAGGGGAGTGTCTACTGTGTAGAACGTGACGTTCCCGTATGTAGTGTATAAAAGTCCGGTGGTGGTAAGTGCAATTGTTAATACTTTGCCTGTCTGATGACGAGCTTTCACATTAAAGTTGGAACTGAACCAAGTCCTTTGGCGTGCGCTCTTCACTTTGGATTATATATATATATATATATATATATATATATATATATATTCATTTTGATTGGATGCCTATTGCAAAGAAATCAGCACTTATTTTACATATCAATAAGGAGGAATAATGAAACAAAATGTTTCCAATCTAATACTTTTCTCTTTTACAAAATGTTGTTCACCTCATTTGTCTTGTTGCTTTGTTTGTTTTTTGGGTGGGGACTTTTTCCATTTTTCCCTTGCTTTGAGCTTTCTAAGCTTGTAATGATTGCTAGAAATAGTAAAGAAAGATATTGTGTCATGGCTTATCACAGTTAATGTGCAAGCAGTAAATGCCTCCTCTGCTTTGGCTGACATTTTGGAAATTAGACTTCCAGCAGGGAAATCTTGTCATGGATGAGTTTTAAATTGCTTAAATCCAATAATGGGAGCTTTAAGGTACATAATGTCAAGTACAATCGTCAGTCAAATGAATTAGTACTAGGTGATCAGAGAAAGAAAAGAGCTGATCATTTCTAGCATATAGTCTTTATATTGCGCTACCACACATGTCAGTTTGGTAACCAAAATAAGAGTTTTATTCTGTGATGATGATAGTTTGATAACTTTGAATTCTGCTTTATATGTGTACTTGACGCAAGATGAAAACTGTACAAATAGTTGACAGTTCACTTAATGTGGGTCAATATCTCCTTATTAAACATTACTGATGATTCTCAAAGGTTTCTGTAGCATTGAAGTCATTGTTATAAGAGACGTAAGAAACTTTTTTCTCCTAAAAGTATTGGTTAATACTTCTAGCTAATGTACAGGTATCTGTGAGTTTTTGTTTACCCCCTACTACCTCACTTTCTCTGTAATATTTGCAATAGCAGTGAGAATACAAGGTAATTTAGGTGTTAATATATACTGTGTGTATATATATATATATATATATATATATATATATATATATACATGTAGGTCTATTTTTATATTTATCTATCAGTACTGGGCCCTGTTCATTTTAATATTTTTATTAATGACTTGGAGCAAGGATGAAATAGCGACATTTCTATTTTTGCAGATGATACTAAGTTAAGTAAGGTCATTTGGTCAGAGCAGGATGAACTTTCGTTACAAAGGGATTTGCAAAAATTAGAAGTATGGGCAGGTAAATGGAAAATGAGATTTAATACGGGAAAATGCAAGGTTCTACATTTTGGAAGTAAAAATAAGCAGGCAGCGTATTATTTAAATGGGACAAGACTTAGCCAAACAGAGGAGGAGTGGGATTTGGGAGTAGTAATAGATAATATGCTAAATATGGGTGCACAATGCAGGGCAGCAGCGTCAAAGGCTAATAAGATACTTCCATGTATTAAAAGAGACATTGGCCTCTAGTTAACAATGTCTGTCGGACACGATCCAACAGTGCGGATCAGGTCCGACAGACATCGCTGAATACGGCGAGCAATACGCTCGCCGTATTCAGCATTGCACCAGCAGCTCACAAGAGCTGCTGGTGCAACGCCGCCCCCTGCAGACTCGCGGCCAATGGGTCGCCAGCAGGGGGGTGTCAATCAACCCGATCGTACTTGATCGGGTTGAATTGCGGCGATGTCTTTCCGTCTTTGTGACCGCTGCTTCATAACCTGCAGGCTCGCCAGAAACACGGGGCATCAAGCTTCATTCGGAGCTTGATACATATGCCCCATTGATTCAAGGGAGGAAAGCATAATTATTTCACTATATAAATCCCTAGTAAGACCTCACCTTGAGTATGGAGTGCAGTTCTGGGGACCTATCGCAAAAAAAAAAAAAATATTGCAGAACTAGAAAAAGTTCAGAGAAGGGCCTCAAAGCTAATAAGGGGAATGGAGAATTTAAGTTATGAGGAGAGGCTAGCTAAACTGGGTCTGTTTTGTCTAGAAAAAAGGTACTTGAGAGATGATATGATTACTTTATCTAAATATATTCAAGGCCCATATACAGAGATGGCAGAAGCTTTGTTTATTCCAAGAAAATTGTGACAAGAGGTCACAATTTAAGGTTGGAGGAATGGAGATTTAATCTTCTCGAGGAAACGTTTTTTCACTGTAAGAGCAATAAAATTATGGAACTCATTACCAAAGGAGGTAGTAAATTCCAATACCCTAGATACATTTAAAAATTGTTTGGATACCTTTCTGTCTAGAAACAAAATTCATGGATATGATTGCTAGAATTAAATGGGTCACACTTTAGTGGGATTATTTGATCTTGAGCTTTTTGTAAGTATTTCAGATTTGTATACCACCTTAAAAGAAATACAAGAGGGTAGGCTAAATCAGTTTCTTTCCTTAACTGCACATGTGCAAACAGAGTTAAAGGGACAGTAAAGTAATAATTAGACATTCATGATTCAGACAGAGCATACAATTTTCCAATTTACTTCTATTTTTTATTTAAAAAATTTTTTATTGAAAGATAATCTGTGCATATTATACAAACATGTGTCAAGCAATAGTTTTGTAACATCAAGAATTACTTTTCCTAGGCTGTAATACAGATTCTAAAGTTTTTTATAAAACAAAATTAACATAGTATAACTAAAAGAAAAAAAAAAAACAGTTATTAAAGAAAGAGAAAAAAAAATACATGTCCAATCTCATGGTATAAATTATGATGGTATATTGTAAGTTCCATTAAGGTCTCAACATTAGCACACAATACGCCAGTCATTTATTCACAGTGCATATCCCCTTACATTTGTAGGGTATGTATTATTTCTAATATATTCATCCCATATTGCTTGTAACAAAATAAAACACTCTGTGTTACCTTTCTTGAAAACAGAATATTCCTCCAGTTCAAATAACTCAGAGACCTTATCCCTCCACATTGCTAGAGAGGGGACATCCCTAGACTTCCACACTTTAACACTATTGGTAAATATTCGAAACAGTGGAATAAGGTGTTTGGAGGGCAGTTAGGCAGACTTATTTAATAACCAGATCTGGGGGTCAGGTGGTATAGTTATTTGTAGGATATGTTCTACTTCATGCATTACATCATACCAGTAGTGGTTTATACGTGAGCACCACCACCACGTGTCCCATTCCACTCCCAACGTGACCGCACCTCCAGCATTTATTGCTTACTTTAGGATATAAACGATATAGCTTTCGGGGGGTTAAATACCAGCAGTGCAACATTTTATAGTTGGTTTCCAGGATAGAGGCTGAGGAAGAGGATTTTTTTAATATTTATAAATATATTGGTCGCTGTTCGTGGGAGAATAATTATTCCCAGCTCTCTTTCCCACATTACAATGGAATATGGTAAATTGCCTGGGGGAGGTTGAATGATATTTTATATATGATAGTAAGGGAATGTTTTATTGGAGAACTAGTTAAGTATAATTTCTCCATGTTAATAGGTGTGCGGACCATGTTGTTTTTATATTTATGGGTATAGATATACTTATGTAATCTTCTGTATGAAAACCAATTTCTCGCCCAGTCATACCCTTTGTCTACTAATTGATCTTGTGTGCATATGATTTCATTAGCACTTACATGATGTACTGATATGTCCTTGGTTTTTGGGCCTAGTGAGTTTGAGTTAACTAGGGTAGAAACAGAAAAGTCAGTATTGTAAAGTAGGGAAGTCAGAGGGCCCAGATTAGAAGAAAGGTACGGATAATGTCTAGAGGCCAAGTCCCATTGTAAGGCAGTTTCTCTAGTAATTGGGTTAGCGAGCAGTCTAGATTTCTCCTGAAAGTCAGGTCTCCAACATAAGGTAGCTAGTGGGAGATCAGGATTCATATATTCCTCTAGTCGAACCCACCTCCTCTGTGCTTCACCCACCCTCCAGTCCAGTATCCTCTGCATGAATATAGATGTTCTATACGCCTCTAAATTGGGTAACCCCAGGCCACCATGCGACCTTGGTAAGGACATGGTGTTTTTATTAATTCTTGGCTGTATTTTTGCCACAAATAAGAGCTGAGTAAATTTTGCATCTGGGGAAGGTATTTGAAAGGCGGAGGGATAGGCAGCGCTTCCATAATGTAGAGGAGTCTAGGGAAAATATTCATTTTTATAGTGTCGAGGATATCATCAGCGAGCAAGGATATCTTATAGACATTCTGTCTTAACGTGATGCCTGCTATGTCTGTATTGTTTCTAATCTTGGTGGCTAAGGTTTCAATAAGTAGCGCGAATAGTAAGGGTGAGAGGGGACAACCCTGACGTGTACTGTTCTTTATTTCTATTGGGGGTGATAGGGAACCATTAACTAATATCTTAGCGCTGGGGGATGTATATAAGGCAAATATGCATTTTAGCGTAATAGAGCCAAGGCCGAAGGCCTCCAGGGATGCTCTCAGGAATGACCTGTTGACGCGGTTGAAGGCCTTTTCGTCATCAGTTGATATTAATACTGAGGGGATATTTTTATTTGTGATATGCCAAATTAGGTGTATATTATGAACTGTGTTATCCCTTGCCTCATGACCTGGGACAAAGCCAACTTGGTCATTGTGGATGAGGTTGGGGAGAAACCGATTTAAGGGGTTCATTATTATTTTCGCAAAAATCTTTAAATCAGAGTTGATGAGCGATATTGGATGATAGTTAATTTGGTCTGGTGATTTACTAGGTTTAAGTATTACAGATATATGTAATAACACAGGAGTATTCAGCGCTTAAAATCTAAAAAGGATACCTAAGCCACTCTCCACTATCTCCCCAAGATAGAAATGGAACAAACAATATGGCGATTGAGAGGGCGCTAAAAAGCTGGGTATACTTAACACACCTAATTGATTAAGATTATATCAAAACAAAGAATAAATACGGTAAAGATTATCAATCATTTACTAGTGGGAATGATCCCTATATTGTGAAATACATAAATTCATAAAACAATATATGAAAACATTTGCAGACACAAAAATGAATTAATGAACACGATATCTTAAACTATTACTATTGGAATACCACCCTGATATAAAAAATATATATTTATAATAAGCGCTTTTTAAATTAGAATTAATAAATGTTTAAATCCTTAAAATCAATTAATTTTCTGAATACAATGGACAGTCTCTGTGGTCCTTATGAATCTTCAACATATGAAATCCCTTTTGGTTGTGTGGTATATTACATACGAGACTAATCTCCGTGGTTAAAATCAATATACTGGGTAAAAACGATAAATTGTTCCTTATTTAGGATACTTTGTATCTTTGCTTGGTTATATATGTAACTTTAACTCACAGAAAGTTGCAGCGACTGTATCCAAATGTCGCTGTGATGTCTCTGAGAAACTGTGGTCTTTAATCACAACACGCTCCTTGCGTGTGGGCCGCTTTGTGTGCTGCAGCTCCTGTTCTCTGACACAGCATTCACCACTCCCTCCGTGGGGAGGTGACCGGCAAAGGTACGCCGCTCCCTGCGTGTGAGTACCTGACGAGCTGTTGTCTTTTGCCGCCAATGCTCGCAGCTCCCTGCTTGTGACAGACAGTCTGGATTTTCTTCAGCGCAATCCTTGAGGTGGAATTGGCTCCCGCTCTTAGCGTTAATACGCGCGGGCGAATACTAGGTACCTAGTGGGTTTGGTTCTGGTAACAGGCAACTTCTACTTCTACGCGTTTCACCCGTGTATATGGGCTTTATCAAGATATCAGTTGCTGCCAGAACTTCGATTTAAAAAGCCGTTACTTCCTTCTCATTCCAATGAGACTGTCCATTGTATTCAGAAAATTAATTGATTTTAAGGATTTAAACATTTATTAATTCTAATTTAAAAAGCGCTTATTATAAATATATATTTTTTATATCAGGGTGGTATTCCAATAGTAATAGTTTAAGATATCGTGTTCATTAATTCATTTTTGTGTCTGCAAATGTTTTCATATATTGTTTTATGAATTTATGTATTTCACAATATAGGGATCATTCCCACTAGTAAATGATTGATAAACTTTACCGTATTTATTCTTTGTTTTGATATAATCTTAATCAATTAGGTGTGTTAAGTATACCCAGCTTTTTAGCGCCCTCTCAATCGCCATATTACAGATATATGTGCCTGGAGTGAGGATGAGGAAAAACCCGCGTTATCGTCTATGCTCTGATATCGTAAAAGATAAAGGGATAATATTTCTTTAAATTGCAGATAGTAGGAGTTTCCGAACCTGTCAGGACCTGGGACCTTACCAGTGGGGAGGGAGGAGATAGCTTCAAGAAGCTCCTCCACTGTATATGGAGCATCTAATTTGTTTCTTTGTTCCTCAGAAAGCTTGGGGAGATTTAGGTCATAGAAATAGGCCGCTATATCATCGGGGTTGGGGTCATCAGTGTCATGTCTTATGTTATATAATTTATCAAGGGCTAGTATTATATCAGTAGTAGTAGCTTTTACGTCACCTGAAGCTCCCCGTATTTTCCTTATGTATTGCCTATTGGTCCTTCTTTTAAGTTGATGTGCCAACATCTTCCCTTGCTTGTTAGTCCCTTCATAGTAGACCTTTCTAAGGAACAGGGCTCTATTTTTAGCTTCGGTTCCCAGAAGAAGGTAAAGTTGATTTTGTTTATGGTTGATACTATCTAATAATGAGGTATTTGTGGGGTATACTTTATGTATATCTTGCAGTTTTGCTAAATCCTCTAATAGAGAATTAAGATATATATTCCATTGCTTGAGCTTGGCGGCTTTAAGAGCTATCAATTCCCCCCTGAGAACGCATTTGTGAGCATTCCAAATGTTATGTATGCCTGTGTCTGGGATATCATTCCTTTGGAAGTAGTCAATTAATGATTTTTGTATCTGATTGAAAACTAGGGGGTCTCTAAGGAGGGAGTCATCAAACCTCCAATTGACATTTGAGGGGAAAGAGGAGGGCCATTGGAGCTGGCAAATTATTTTGGCGTGGTCTGACCTGGTTATAGGATAAATGTCAGTGGAAGTGATATATGTTAAATTAGTGACATCTGTGAAGAAGTAATCAATTCTTGTGTATAAGTGATGGGGATTAGAGTAGAACGTGTAATCTTTTCTGTCAGGATGTTAAAGTCTCCAAGTGTCATGTATTGCTAGTTGTGAGAGAGATAGTTTAATTTGTTTTAGTGTCTTGTTAGGTACTGAAGAAGTACCTGTAGAACAGTCTAACGCCGGATCAAAGCAAGGTTAAAATCACCTCCAAGGACTAAACTGCCTCTAGTGACTTCAAGTATTTTTTTGCTGACCTGAAGGAAAAAGGGGGCAGGATCAACATTGGGGGCATATATATTAACAAGTTTTATGGGTTTATGGTATTGAAATCCTACTACAATTATATACCTTCCTTCTTTATCCTTGTGGGTAGAAGACATACGAAAGGGCAATCTTTTATTCACAAATATCCCTACCCCGTTATGTTTAGTAGTATGAGAAGAAAGATATAGCTCACCAAACTTTTTAAATCCAACCTTGGGCTCAAACCCCCTTTTAAAGTGGGTCTCCTGTACAAAGAGGATGTCACCTTTATTTCTCTTATAATCCCTTAGGGCCATCGATCTTTTGTGTGGGCTTTTTTTATATTGTGTGAAATAAACATAATATTTATCAGTGTGTTATTCATTTGGCTATGTATACAAGCACTTGGGAGCTGATTAAAAATATTATACCATTCCTTTTTACATATAGGAAAACATTATCTGAGATTGAACCAGAATATTGAGTAAGACATATAACATTACATAAAATTACAATATATATATAAACATAAACAAACAAAAAATAGTGTTAACCATAGCATTTGTAAGAAGTGTATGAGACATTCTGCAATACACCTTACTAGCTCTCATGTTAGTATTATTTAGTTGTATCTAGAGGGGGACAGTGGTCATTTATAGTAATCTTCAGGAGAGATATATGCTATTAATAAAATGAGAGGGAGGGAAAGTCAACCAGAGAGACAGATGACTAATCCCTGGTATATTATTAAAACACCGCCACAGAGTACTGTAGTGGGTTAAATTAAGTCTCCTTAAGGGTACTAATTAACATATGCGACAGTTGGTTTACGGTCCTAATGGGTTCTTAGTCAGTCGACTATTTTAAGCACTCTGTCATGTTATGTAGGGATCATTGATGTTGCGTATATGGGGGTGGTGTCGTGGCCAATTGAGCAGATAGTTTAACGGGCAACCATCCTGTGAGGCTCTTATGCCTTAAGTTTTAACAAAGAATAAATCACACATTTTACAACCTATTTTACTAATACAATCATAACCAGTCTAACAATTGGCATCATTATAACTCATATTATATATAACCTTATACAATATATTACCAAAGCGTGTTCTGTCACTCTCCACCTTATTCGCAGGATCTCCTTATATTGAGGAAGATAAGAATGATGTAGGAGGCGGAAATTTTTTTTTTGGGTAGTAACCTTAAACTGACATAAAGTCCCAAAAGTGACCCGTTCCTAAGCCTGGGTCAGAAGAACAATTACATAATTGCAAGATAAACAAATGTCAAAGAATGTAGACGCTTCATGGTGGCACTGAACCATCACCTGGGTGTAGAGAGCCTGTCTTCCTCCTCTTTGATTGAACTCTGTGCCACTGCGGCCTTTGTTCTCTTGGGTGTGATGGTCCAGGGTCCACGGGTAATGGAGGGGTGTTAATGACTGTGTCAGTCGGTGGGTTAAATTTGAGGTTGAGAGTTCTGGAAAGTTGGTCTAGGTCATTGGAATCCTTATATATAATTTGGGATCCATTATGACTGATTATCAGACTGAAGGGAAAGCCCCATCTATATTTTATGCGATGTTCCTGCAGAGTGCTTGTAATAAACTTGATCTCCTTGCGTCTCTGGATCGTATAGGGGCTGAGATCCAATTTACTTCTATTTTTTAATTTGCTTCCTTCACTTGTTATCCTTTGTTGAAGGGTTTACCTAGGTAAGCTCCGGGGGAAGCAACACAACTGGGTGCTAACTGCTGATTGGTGGCTGCATATATAAGCCTATTGTCATTGGGTCACCCATGTGTTCAGTTAGAAACCAGTAGTGCATTGCTGCTCCTTCAACAAACGATACCACGCGAATGAAGCAATTTTGATAATAGAGGTTAACTGGAAAGTTGTTTAAAATTGTATGTTCTACCTAAATCATGGGAAAAAAAATTGGTTTTCATGTCCTTTAATTCTATATCTGTGTATTAGTTTGTGATTGGTTAGCAGGGGTTCTTTTGTTCTGGGGGACAGGGGAATTAGTGAAAAAAAAAGAAAAGAAAATGCTCAAATAAATCTGCATTATTCATTGCAAAATTCTTCTCAGATATGAAGGTACATTGTTTTGCAGCTTACAATTTGTGCTTAATGACTTTATCATGGCTATAAATTTACTCTTTTCTACAAATTCTATAATATTATTGGAAAGGAAATAGTTCTGGTTTATGAAAGTTTTGGCTAATCTACTAGAATTTATTTTCCCTTATGAAAGTTATTCTACAAAAAAAAATATTCTGTTGGACAATACAGCATTTTGGAAAATACAGCATGACTCTATATTAAATAAGCTTTGTAAAAATTAGAATATCCCATTTGTCAATTGTTTCATCAAAATTTTAAATGTATCATGCCTTGTTCTTTCTTAAAATCTAATTTAGTATGTGATGTGAATGAAGCATATGACTATTATATATATATATATATATATATATACAGTATATATACAGGGAGTGCAGAATTATTAGGCAAGTTGTATTTTTGAGGATTAATTTTATTATTGAACAACAACCATGTTCTCAATGAACCCAAAAAACTCATTAATATCAAAGCTGAATAGTTTTGGAAGTAGTTTTTAGTTTGTTTTTAGTTATAGCTATTTTAGGGGGATATCTGTGTGTGCAGGTGACTATTACTGTGCATAATAATTAGGCAACTTAACAAAAAACAAATATATACCCATTTCAATTATTTATTTTTACCAGTGAAACCAATATAACATCTCAACATTCACAAATATACATTTCTGACATTCAAAAACAAAACAAAAACAAATCAGTGACCAATATAGCCACCTTTCTTTGCAAGGACACTCAAAAGTCTGCCATCCATGGATTCTGTCAGTGTTTTGATCTGTTCACCATCAACATTGCGTGCAGCAGCAACCACAGCCTCCCAGACACTGTTCAGAGAGGTGTACTGTTTTCCCTCCTTATAAATCTCACATTTGATGATGGACCACAGGTTCTCAATGGGGTTCAGATCAGGTGAACAAGGAGGCCATGTCATTAGATTTTCTTCTTTTATACCCTTTCTTGCCAGCCACGCTGTGGAGTACTTGGACGCGTGTGATGGAGCATTGTCCTGCATGAAAATCATGTTTTTCTTGAAGGATGCAGACTTCTTCCTGTACCACTGCTTGAAGAAGGTGTCTTCCAGAAACTGGCAGTAGGACTGGGAGTTGAGCTTGACTCCATCCTCAACCCGAAAAGGCCCCACAAGCTCATCTTTGATGATACCAGCCCAAACCAGTACTCCACCTCCACCTTGCTGGCGTCTTAGTCGGACTGGAGCTCTCTGCCCTTTACCAATCCAGCCACGGGCCCATCCATCTGGCCCATCAAGACTCACTCTCATTTCATCAGTCCATAAAACCTTAGAAAAATCAGTCTTGAGATATTTCTTGGCCCAGTCTTGACGTTTCAGCTTGTGTGTCTTGTTCAGTGGTGGTCGTCTTTCAGCCTTTCTTACCTTGGCCATGTCTCTGAGTATTGCACACCTTGTGCTTTTGGGCACTCCAGTGATGTTGCAGCTCTGAAATATGGCCAAACTGGTGGCAAGTGGCATCTTGGCAGCTGCACGCTTGACTTTTCTCAGTTCATTTTGCGCCTTGGTTTTTCCACACGCTTCTTGCGACCCTGTTGACTATTTTGAATGAAACGCTTGATTGTTCGATGATCACGCTTCAGAAGCTTTGCAATTTTAAGAGTGCTGCATCCCTCTGCAAGATATCTCACTATTTTTTACTTTTCTGAGCCTGTCAAGTCCTTCTTTTGACCCATTTTGCCAAAGGAAAGGAAGTTGCCTAATAATTATGCACACCTGATATAGGGTGTTGATGTCATTAGACCACACCCCTTCTCATTACAGAGATGCACATCACCTAATATGCTTAATTGGTAGTAGGCTTTCGAGCCTATACAGCTTGGAGTAAGACAACATGCATAAAGAGGATGATGTGGTCAAAATACTCATTTGCCTAATAATTCTGCACTCCCTGTATATATATATATATATATATATATATATATATATATATATATAAAATATATTTGATATTATATATTATTCAATAACAAGGTTCACACATTTTACATAATATTACACATTTTTCATATAAGATGGTAACACTGTATTATTTTCCCATTAGTTACATTCGCCTAGATTTAGAGTTTTGTCGGTAAAAAGCTGCGTAGCTAACGCAGCTTTTTTTCCCAATGCACCCTTCCAACAACTCTGGTATTTAGAGTTGTCTGAGGGGCTGGGTTAGGCTCAAAAAAGGGTGCGTTGAGCCTAACTTAGCTCCACTTCAAATCTCAATACCAGCGTTGCTTACGGTAGCGGTAAGATGGAAAAACATGCTCGTGCACGATATCCCCATAGGAAACAATGGGGCATTTTGGGCTGAAAAAAATCACCTGCAAAAAAGCAGCGTTCAGCTCCTAACGCAGCCCCATTGTTTCCTATGGGGAAACACTCTCTAAGTCTGCACCTAACACCCTAACATGAACCCCGAGTCTAAACACCCCTAACCTTACACTTATTAACCCCTAATCTGCCGCCCCCGCTATCGCTGACACCTGCATTATATTATTAACCCCTAATCTGCCGCTCCGTACACCGCCGCAACCTACATTATAGCTATGAACCCCTAATCTGCTGCCCCTAACACCGCCAACCCCTGCCGCTACCTAACTACACTTATTAACCCCTAATCTGCCGACCGGACCTCGCCGCCACTATAATAAATGTATTAACCTCTAAACCGCCACACTCCCGCCTCGCAAACACTAGAATAAATTGTATTAACCCCTAATCTGCCCTCCCGAACATCGCCGCCACCTACCAACAATTATTAACCCCTAATCTCCCACCCGCACCGTTGCCACTACTATAATAAAGTTATTAACCCCTAAACATAACCCTAACCCTAACACCCACCTATCATAAATATAATTTATATTAAACAAAATAATATTGCTAAAATTAACAAAATTATTCCTGTTTAAAACTAAATACTTACCTATAAAATAAACCCTAATATAGCTACACTATAATTAATAATTACATTGTAGCTATTTTAGGATTAATATTTATTTTACAGGCAACTTTGTATTTATTTTAACTAGGTACAATAGCTATTAAATAGTTATTAACTATTTAATAGCTACCTAGTTAAAATAACTACAAAATTACCTGTAAAATAAATCCTAACCTAAGTTATAATTACACCTAACACTACACTATCATTAAATTAATTAAATAAATTACCTACAATTACCTAAAATAAAATACAATAAAATAAACTATTCTATAATACAAAAACAAACAAACACTAAATTACAAAAAATAAAAAAGAATTACAAGCAGTTTAAACTAATTACACCTAATCTAAGCCCCCTAATAAAATAAAAAAGCCCCCCAAAATAATAAATTCCCTACCCTATTCTAAAATACAAAAGTAATCAGCTCTTTTACCAGCCCTTAAAAGTGCTTTTTGCGGGGCCTTGCCCCAAAGTAATCAGCTCTTTTGCATGAAAATAAAATACAATACCCCCCAACATTACAAACCACCACCCACATACCACTACTCTAACCCACCCAAACCCCCCTTAAAAAAAAACTATCGCTAACCCCTTGAAGATCATCCTACCTTGAGTCATCTTCACTCAGCCAAGCCGAATTCTTCCAGTAGATGTCTTCATCCAAGCGGGGCAAGAAGAGGTCCTTAATCCGGTATAAGTCTTCATCCAAGCGGGGCAAGAAGAGGTCCTTCATCCGGTAGAAGTCTTCATCCAGGCGGCGTCTTCAATCTTCATACATCCGGAGCGGAGCCATCTTCAAAGGAGCCGACGCGGAGCCATCCTATTCTACCGACGGACTAACGAAGAATGAAGGTTCCTTTAAGGGACGTCATCCAAGATGGCGTACCTTCAACTCCGATTGGCTGATAGAATTCTATCAGCCAATTGTAATTAAGGTAGAAGAAAATCTGATTGGCTGATGCAATCCGATTGGCTGATCCAATCAGCCAATCGTATTGAACTTGCATTCTATTGGTTGATCGGAACAGCCAATAGAATGATTGCTTTGGGGCAAGGCCCCGCAAAAAGCCCTTTTTAAGGGCTGGTAAAAGAGCTGATTACTTTTGTATTTTAGAATAGGGTAGGGAATTTATTATTTTGGGGGGCTTTTTTATTTTATTAGGGTCTTAGATTAGGTGTAATTAGTTTAAACTGCTTGTAATTCTTTTTTATTTTTTGTAATTTAGTGTTTGTTTTTTTTTGTATTATAGAATAGTTTATTTAATTGTATTTTAGGTAATTGTAGGTAATTTATTTAATTAATTTAATGATAGTGTAGTGTTAGGTGTAATTGTAACTTAGGTTAGGATTTATTTTACAGGTAATTTTGTAGTTATTTTAACTAGGTAGCTATTAAATAGTTAATAACTATTTAATAGCTATTGTACCTGGTTAAAATAAATACAAAGTTGCCTGTAAAATAAATATAAATCCTAAAATAGCTACAATGTAATTATATTGTAGCTATATTAGGGTTTATTTTATAGGTAATTATTTAGTTTTAAATAGAATAAATTTTGTTAATTTAAGGAATATTATTTTGTTTAATATAAATTATATTTATGTTAGGGGGGTGTTAGGGTTAGAGTTGTGTTTAGGGGTTAATAACTTTATTATAGTAGCGGTGATGGTGCGGGCGGGAGATTAGGGGTTAATAATTGTAGGTAGGTGGCGGCGATGTTAGGGAGGGCATATTAGAAGTTAATACAATTTATTCTAGTGTTTGCGAGGCAGTAGTGCCGTGGTTTAGGGGTTAATACATTTATTATATTGGCGGCGAGGTCCGGTCGGCATATTAGGGGTTAATAAGTGTAGGTAAGGTATCGGCGACGTTGGGGGGCAGATTAGGGGTTAATAAATATAATATAGGGGTTGGCGATGTTAGGGCCAGCAGATTAGGGGTTCATAGCTATAATGTAGGTGGCGGCGGTGTAGGGTCTGCAGATTAGGGGTTAATTTTTTTTTTTATAGTGGCGGCGATATGGGGGCCTCGGTTTAGGGGTACATAGGTAGTTTATGGGTGTTAGTGTACTTTAGAGCACAGTAGCTAAGAGCTTTATATTCATGCTTTAGCCCATAAAGCTCTTAACTACTGACTTTTTTTTGGCGGTAGGAGTCTTGTCGGTAGAGGGTCTACCGCTCACTTCTCCCAAGACTCCAAATACCAGCGTTAGGCAGATCCCATTGAAAAGATAGGATACGCAATTGGCGTAAGGGGATCTGCGGTAGCATAGAATCGCGGTAGGGAAGTGAGTGTTAGACCCTTTCCTGCCTGACTCTAAATACCAGAGGGCGGCCAAAAGCAGCGTTAGGAGCCCTTAACGCTGCTTTTGACGGCTAACGCAGAACTCTAAATCTAGGTGATTGTTACTCTTACCATAAAACTGTATGACTTGAATATTGATCAGTAATTATATATCCTTTATATCAATGCAAACAAGATTTGTTAAACTTTTAACTTTGCTAAATCCAGGAAACTGGAAGTCATAACAATTCATACTTTTGCACGTGCATCGACTGGTATTTTATTTATTTCCTTTTAAACAGGAAAATGTACTTAGTAAAACATATAATTATCTCTATACTTCCCAACTGGGAGGTTTATTTCTGCTGCTGCCTCTTGTTTACATATATTTTCTAAACCCACTAATGCTGTATTGATATGTTCAGTAAAGGGGGCAATTTAAACAAGTAAACATAATTATTTTAAATGACAAAAGGTAGAGTAGTTATTAGTTAACAATTTAATACTAGCCAGCAAATACAATAGATCACTGGGTAAACATTTTAGAAAACAATGCCCCTTTAAGCCAGTCTTAAAGTCTAAGTGATGTTCCTTGACTTACATAATCTTTCTTTAGTGTTAAATAGCTTATCACATTCAAGTGTCTCTTTCAAGTCCACTGCTTGATTACTCGTCATGAGTTTTGCGCCAGCACTTGTACATTTTGGTTTCTAATTTCTGTCTGATTACTCCAATGTAAAAAATGATATGTTCGTTGTAGCATTATTAGTCACATTTGCTATACTGAAGCATGTAAGCCCAAGAAAAATTTGCACTATAGTATGTGCAGAGGGCAGCACTTGCCTTTTGATCTGGTAACATATCCTGTTTGTAAGCTTGACTAAACCACTATATTGTAAGCTGTTGTAATGTGATTATCCCCTGTATGATTTCTGCCAACCTTCCCATGTGAATAACTGTCACTTTTCTTTTGCC
Source organism: Bombina bombina (assembly GCF_027579735.1). Taxonomy (NCBI): domain Eukaryota; kingdom Metazoa; phylum Chordata; class Amphibia; order Anura; family Bombinatoridae; genus Bombina; species Bombina bombina. The sequence continues at coordinate 506,892,281 of NC_069502.1, forward strand.
CTCATGTTACCACAAATACTTCAAAAATAGACTTTTTCTTCTTTTGATACACCATGTAGGAATTCAGTGTCAGAAACTTGTTTAATTTTGCTTTCATCCACATTTACCTAGATAACAGTTTATAGAGTATTATATATAATATATAATACATAATCTATTTATCTATCTATCTATCTATATATACTATACAATAAAAGGCCAAGTGTGTTTGTGCAGTAGAGACTGCACGCAATGACAAACACACCTGGCCTTCCAACTGACCTCCCCGGCGTTGTGTGGCGGAGTGGGCGTGACTGGACGCAGCGTGGGCGTGGCCGGGTGCATAGTGGGGGGAGAGTGCGCAAAAGAGAGGGGGAGAGAGCACAAAAGAGAGGGGGGGAGAGCACAAAAGAGAGGGGGGAGAGCACAAAAGAGAGGGGGGAGAGCACAAAAGAGAGGGGAGAGAGCACAAAAGAGAGGGGGAGAGAGTGCAAAAGAGAGGGGGAGAGTGAGCAAAAGAGAGGGAGCGAGACAGCAAAAGAGAGGAGAGAGAGAGCAAACGAGAGGAGAGAGCAAACAAGAGGGAAGACAGCAAAAGAGAGGGGAGAGAGAGCGCAAAAGAGAGCGGGGAGAGAGCGCAAAAGAGAGGGGGAGAGAGCGCAAAAGAGAGGGGGGAGAGAGCGCAAAAGAGAGGGGGAGAGAGCGCAAAAGAGAGGGGGAGAGAGCGCAAAAGAGATGAGGGAGAGCACAAAAGAGAGGGGGAGAGAGCATAAAAGAGAGGGAGAGAGAGTGCAAAAGAGAGGGGGAGAGAGCGCAAAAGAGAGGGAGAGAGTGAGCAAACGAGAGGAGAGAGAGAAAAAACAAGAGGAGAGAGAGCAAACGAGAGGAGAGAGAGCAAACGAGAGGAGGGAAGAGAGAGAGCAAAAGAGAGGGGGGGGAGAGAGAGCAAAAGAGAGGGGGAGAGAAAGCAAAAGAGAGGGGGGAAAGAGAGAGCAAAAGAGAGGGGGGAGAGAGAGAGCAAAAGAGAGGGGGAGAGAGAGCAAAAGAGAGGGGAGAAAGAGAGAGCAAAAGAGAGGGGAGAAAGAGAGGGGGGATAGAGAGAGAGCAAGGGGTGGGACCGCTGTACTGCAAAAAATGGCCCGTGTACACAGGCTTTAAGACTAGTAGTATAATATTCTATGAGCCAGATTACAAGTGGCACGCATGAGACATGATACACAATATCACTGGACCACGCTTACATTACCACATTTATTGATATTACAAATTCAATCTTATTTAGCTCCTCTTCAGATTATTTACAATAAATAATTACACATATATGTACATTTTAAATAAATTATTTAAATATATGTATATATATATATACATATATATACATATATACGTGTATATATATATATATATATATATATATATAAATATATATATATATATATATATACAGGTATATATGTATGTATATATATATATATGTATACATGTGTATTTATATGTTTATATATGTAAATATGCATGTGCACATACATTTATACACCTATAAACAAATGTATACACTTACATAGACATATTTTTATGTTCTTCACATAGAAAAACATGTTCTTTCTATTTTTAAATAGGTATTTATATATATATATATATATATATATATATATATATATATATATATATATATATATATATATATATATATATATATATATATATATATATATATATATATATATATATATATATATATATATCCATTTAGATATATAGGTATAGATATATATAAAAAAAATATAGAACCCAAATTCCAAAAAAAGTATGGACAGTATGGAATGCTCAAAAAACAAAAACAAAAAGAGTCATTTGAAAATCCAATTTACCCTGTACTATATTGAAAACACATTACTAACACATTATTTGATGTTTTACTTTGTGAATTTAATGTATTTTTTTTAAAATATACACTAATTTGAAATCTGATGACTGCAACACGTTCCAAAAAAGTTGGGATGGGGCAATTTAGGACTAATAGACAAGTTTAAATAAGAAGGTGAGGTGAAACAGGTGAGGCAATTGTGTAATCATAGAATATAATGAGCTTCCAAAAAAGGCCTAGTCCTTCAAGAGCAAGGATGGGTTGAGTCTTGCCAATCTGCCAACAGATACATTATCGAATAATACAATATTTTGAGACCAAAATACCCCAAAGATCAGTAGGATTTTGGGGGGTTTACCTTCTAGAGTGCACAATATAATTAAAAGATTCATGGAATCCGGTCAAATCTCAGGTGCGTAAAGGGCAAGGGTGAAAACCACTTTTGAATGTGCATGATTTCCAATCCCTCAGATGTCACTGTCTCAAAAACCGTCATGACTCTGTAATAGATATCCTGACATGGGCTCAGGAATGCTCTGGTAAAACTTTGTCAGTCAACAATTTTCTCAGCTGCATCCACAGATGCAAGTCAAAGGGACAGATAAAGATAGAGCATGCAATTTTAAGGAACTTTCTAATTTACTCCTATTATATATATATATATATATATATATATATATATATATATATATATATATATATATATATATATAGAGAGAGAGAGAGAGAGAGAGAGAGAGAGAGAGAGAGAGAGAGAGAATAACTCATTGTGTAGTTCATTAACAAATCTAGACAGGCCAGAAGGCTTGTTTTTCCCACAGAAAACCTCTGGAATACAGTGTTTCCAATGTAGCAAAGGATTCTGGGTAAAATATGCAAATTAGGATCACAATGACACACCTTTTTACTTCAAGTCTGCTTTTCAGCAGATTACCTTAACGCCAAAGCATCGCTGTTCACACAGCTTATAATCTTAGCTAGGGTTAGTGCAGGGATTCATAACCATCCCAGGACAGACTGTTTTGTAGTTATTGCTACTCATCAGCTGGGAGAAAGTTTGAATCACTGCTGGGTGAAGTTGATTTTGGTCAAAATACAAAAACATTTAAAATTAGGGGGAGGTAAAAGGTGAGTTTAAAATCCTCCACTACGCACACAATATAGAGAAAATAACTCATTGTGTAGTTCATTAACAAATCTAGACAGGCCAGAAGGCTTGTTTTTCCCACAGTAAACCTCTGGAATACATTGTTTCAATGTATCAAAGGATTCTGGGTAAGATATGCAAATTAGGTTCACAATGACACACCTTTTTACTTCAAGTCTGCTTTTCAGCAGATTCCCTTAATGCCAAAGCATCACTGTTCACACAGCTTATAAGCTTAGTTAGGGTTAGTGCAGTGATTCATAACCATCCCAGGACAGACTATTTCGTAGTTATTGCTACTCATCAGCTGGGGGAAGGTTTGAATCACTGCTGGGTGAAATTGATTTCCGGCAAAATACAACAACATTTAAAATTATTGTACATATATATATATATATATATATCTACGCAGTATCTCACAAAAGTGAGGACACCCCTCACATTTTTGTAAATATGTTATTATATCTTTTCATGTGACAACACTGAAGAAATGACACTTTGCTACAGTGTTAAGTAGTGACTGTACAGCCTGTATAACAGTGCAACAAATTGAGCCCAATTAGCCATTTTTCCTCCCCGATGTCATGTGACTTGTTAGTGTTACATAGTCTCAGATATGAATGGGGAGCAGGTGTGTTAAATTTGGTGTTATCGCTCAAAAGAACTCTCTGAGGATCTGAAAAAAATAATTGTTGCTCTACATAAAGATGACCTAGGCTATAAGAAGATTGCCAAGACTCTGAACGTGAGCTGCAGCATAGTGGGCAAGACCATACAGCAGTTTCACAGGACAGGTTCCACTCAGACCAGGCCTCACCATGGTCGACCAAAGAAGTTGAGTGCACGTGCTCAGCATCATATCCAGAGGTTGTCTTTGGGAAATTGATGTATGAGTGCTGCCAGCATTGCTGCATAGGTTGAAGGGGTGGGAGTCAGCCTGTCAGTGCTCAGACCATACTCCGCACTCTGCATCAAATTGGTCTGCATGGCTGTCGTCTCAGAAGGAAGCCTCTTCTAAAGATGATACACAAGAAAGCCTGCAAACAGTTTGCTGAAGACAAGCATACTAAGGACATGGATTTCTGGAACCATGTCCTGTGGTCCGATGAGACCAAGATACATTTATTTGGTTCAGATGCTGTCAAGAGTGTGTGGTGGCAACCACGTGAGGAGTACAAACACAAGTGTGTCTTTCCTACAGTCAAGCATGATGGTGGGAGTGTCATGGTCTGCACCTGAATGAGTGCTGCCGGCACTGTGGAGCTACAGTTCATTGAGGGAACCTTGAATGCCAACATGTACTGTAACATAATGAAGCAGAGCATGATCCCCTCCCTTCAGAGACTGGGCCGCAGGAAAGTATTCCAACATGATAACAATCCCAAACACACCTCCAAGACAACCACTGCCTTGCTAAAGAAGCTGAGGGTAAAGGTTATGGACTGGCTAACCATGTCTCCAGACCTAAACCCTATTGAGCATCTGTGGGGCATCCTCAAATGGAAGGTGGGGGAGTGCAAGGTCTCTAACATCCACCAGCTCCGTGATGTCATCATGGAGGAGTGGAAGAGGACTCCAGATAAGAGCCGGCCTATTTTTGGTTCAGCACCTGGGTAGTGCCTGTTGATTTGTGGCTAAATGTACAGTTACGCAGCTGAAGACATGTATAATGGATGATTGGGGAAAATTTTTGCTTGCTAAACTTAACCAACCAGTGTCTTCAGTGCCCAAAAACGAAATAAGTGTTATTAAAAGAAAAGGTGATGTTACACAGTTTGTACCCCTTAATCAGATCTTTACTGATTCCTTGTATAGATGTTACACAGTGGTAAACAGTAGGGATGGGCGAATGTGTAAATTTCCGAATTCGAATGTTAGAAGGAATGTTATTACCGAAATTCGAATTATAAATCCGAATGTTGATAAGAACGAATATTCTTAAAAATTCTATAATCGAATGCTATTTACAGTTTTCGAATGTCACTTTCAATTTCGAATGTTTATAATTATATTGAATGTGCACATTCAAAATTTGAATTTAACATTCTATTTAACAAATACTATTCATAAGTTCAATAGTTCATGTGGTAGGGAGGGAATTTAGTAAATTCATACATAATAGATACAAATATATAATTTTGAATGTTTCTATATAGAATATTGCATAATTCGATTATTACATTTATAGAAAGCATTAGAAATACTATTACAAACATATAAATTTGAATTTTTCGAATTCGAATATTGCATGATTTGAATATTACATTTAAAGACAGCATTAGAAATACTAATACAAATATAAATTCAAATTTTTCAAAACTAATATTTTCGAATGTAATCGTAAAATTCGAAACCGAACATTCGAAAATCGAATGTTAGAATGTTATGTAAACATTCAAAATTCGATTTGAATACACGAATGTGTTAAAATTTGTTTCATTTTTCGAATGTTGCGAAACATTTGCCCATCCCTAGTAAACAGTCGACTGCCCCAACTTTTTTGGAGTGTGTTGCAGTCATCCGATTTGAAATGAGTGTATATTTGAAAAAATTACATTAAATTCACAAAGTAAAACATCAAATAATGTGTTATGTGTTTTCAAAATAGCACAGGGTGAATTGAATTTTTAAATGACACTTTTTGTTTGTTTTGTTGCATTTTCCAATTTTTTGGGAATTGGGGTTGTATATATAAATATCTATTTAAAAATAAAAGCAACATTTTCTTCTATGTGAAGAACATAGGAATGTAAAGTATTCCTAACTCCTTCGGGTTTAGCACAGTTGATCTAGCTCAGTGTTGGGTTAAAGCATAAATGATAACTGATAGTTTTTTTTTTTTTAGCTCCCATAGAAGTCTATGGGGAGAAGAAGTTAGTGTGATCACTGATACTGAAGTTAGCGTGAATCAATCTTTCACTCTTGTCTTAACTTTTTACTTTCAACTAAATGTATATTTCTTGTATATATATATATATATATATATATGTTAGGGGTAAAGTCCGAAATCCGGGTAATCCTAGGATTACCCAGGTAATGCTAGGATTACACAGGTAATGCTAGGATTACCCAGGTAATGCTAGGATTACCCAGGTAATGCTAGGAATACCCAGGTAATGCTAGGATTACACAAGCGGCTGTGGGTAAAGCCTAATGTACAGTAATTCGGCTGTGGGTAAAGCCCGAAGTACTGTAACTCCCCCATCTACACAATTTTTTTTTATTTTTGCCCCACCAATCCTCTGGCATCTACCCCAAGTGGAAAAAAGATAGTGAAGATGGGGGAATTACAGTGCATCGTATATATGTTTGATGCGGTAACTCAATCAGTCTGTGGGGATTTATGATCTTACATCAGGCTTTACGAACAGCCGCTTGGGTAATCCTAGCATTGCCCTGGTAATCCTAGGATTAACCATTATCTGACATTACCCGCAACATATAAACATGCATATCGGTATATATATATATATATATATATATATAAAAACATGTTTTATTTAACATCACAGCATGCTCTATTTACAAAAATATTATAAAATATTATCAGTATCCATATTTATGTATATGTATTGTAATTTTAGTAATTAATAATATGAAAAAGTTTAGCATTAATACATTACAGTCCTCTAGATTACAATTGGAGTGCAAAAATATTATTATTATTGAGCATTAACATTGTTCACGTTCAATCAATAGTGCTTCTGCTTTTGCACTCGAGAGATAGTCTAGGGCCCGCTAACATCTGCATGTCAGCACGGTTGCACTAAATCCCTCACATAACAGAGTAATATGTCGGATATTGCTCAAGCTCTAAGCCAAGGGTACATTAAGGTAAGGGTACACTACACCCATGGTTGGCAAATAGTGGAGTTTTTCATGTAGTTCTGTGCTATACTATTAATAATTATGGTTTACTTCCGGCCTTAGAAAGTGCTACATTTTACAGCTGTATTTTGGATAGTGCTTAAGCTCAACACTTAACTCACCATCTGTAATATAAGTGCGCCATTAGCTCTCCCTGCACTATCAATTAAAAGTAAAGGGCACATTAAAAATTTTAGACCATGTTTAAATAATTTGGTTAGAATGTTTAACCATCCACTTTTGATATCAGATTGTGCTTTATGTTTTGCATGAGGTTGCGCAACAAGTAACACTCCCTGTGCTATCGCTTCTGCACCAATTGTAATCTCGCCCAATAGTTTAACTTTTAAAATTAAAAACAAATACTGTTATTTAGCTTTTTACAGGTCTCCATAATTTACTTAAATCATTTTGATAGAAATGTAATTACATAATAGAATAAAAGGGCCACTAAACTCAAAATCTTTCTTTCATGATTCAGATAGAACATACAAATTTAAACAACATTACAATTTACTTCTATTATTTATTTTGCTTCATTTTTTAGATATCCTTATTTGAAGAAAAAGCAATGCACATGGGTGAGCCAATCACATGATGCTTATATGTGCAGCAACCAATCCGCAGCTACTGAGCATATCTAAATATGCTTTTCAGCAAATAATATTACGAGAATAAAGCAAATTAGATAATAGAAGTAAATTAGAAAGATGTTTAAAAATGCATTCTCTTTCTAAATCATGACAGAAAAAATGTGGGTTTCATGTCCTTTTAAACGAATGCATACCTAACTATGTTCCCTTTTCCAACTGAGTAGTTTTCTGATGCCAGAGCAATGTATTATTGATGAGCACATTTCTGTATGTTTGTGCACTATATATTCTGTAAATTAAAAACTGCATGCATATATTATGACATTTAAATAAACTGAAACTGGAAACTAATTTTAAAACGTACAGCACTTGCCTTTTTTTGCAATAGAAACTATACATTTTGTTACAGTTAAAAAAAACATTTATGTCATGCAGATTTTTAGAAGTTTGAAAATAGCTTTAAGACATTTAAAAACATTAAAATACAGTAGTAGCTATTAACTGCACACAGTAGTAGTTATTAACAAGTCAGCTTCTGCAGTGGCTAACGAAGGTAAGCTCAGAAATAGCTTGCAGGCACTTGAATTTAATAGGCTGGAAAATGTTGCAGTCAGGATTCTGTAATTTCATTTAAGGGGTTTATCAATCAGTCTAAAGAAAATTTTAACATGTATAGGATGAAAAGTAATATTTTTCTCTGTTTTGATAGAATGTTTGTTTACTAAAAAAATACTTGAATCAGGCATCATAATGTTATATATACAGATATTGCATTGGTATTTTCATTCAGGTAGATTACGAGTGGTGCGTTCATGTTTTAATGCTGAAAAAATGTTAATTTCAGCGTTAAAACAGCAACACAGCCATCTGAGAGCAGTAGTTATGAGTTTTATGCAACAAAACTGCTACATAAAACTAAAGTATTACAAAGTACACTAAACGCCCATAAACTACCTATTAACCCCTAAACCGAGGCCCTCCCGCATCGCAAATACTATATTAAAGTTATTAACCCCTAATCTGTCACTCCGACATCGCCACCACTAATAAAATGTTTTAACCCCTATTCTGCCGCTCCCCGACATTGTCACCACTATACTAAAGTTATTAACCCCTAACTATTAGTTATATTGTAGCTAGCTTAGGTTTTATTTCACAGGTAAATATGTATTTAGTTTTAAATAGGTATTATTGAGTTAATAATTGTAACTTTAATTTAGCTCTATTTTAATTATGTTAAAGTTAGGGGGTGTTAGGGTTAGGTTTAGGATTAGGTTTAGGGGTTAATAATTTAAGTTAGGTTGTTGCGAGGTGGGGGGCTGGTGGTTTTAGGGGTTAATAGGTTTATTTAGTGGCGGCGATGTCAGGGAGCAGCGGAATAGGGGTTAATATCTTTATTTTAGTGTAGGCGATGTTGGAGTTTGGGGGAATAGGGGTTAATAACTTTAGTATAGTGTCGGCGATATCGGGAGCGGCAGATTAGGGGTTAATAGATTTATTTCTGTGGCGGCGATGTCGGGAGGGGCAGATTAGGGGTTAATACGTTTATGTAGGTGACTGCGATGTTGGGGGCGGCGTATTAGGGGTATTTAGACGTGGGGTTTATGTTAGTGTGTTAGGTTTAAATATAACTTTTTTTCCCCACAGACATCAATGGGGTTGTGTTACGGAGCTTTTTCATTCCGCGTTTCAGGTTTTTTCTAACACGCTCTCCCCATTGATGTCTATGGTGAAAGTGTGCACGAGCACGTCAAAGCAGCGCTTGTATTTTGTGCGGTATGGAGCTCAACGCAACCATATCGCACGCACAAGCCGGCTTTTCAAAAACTCGTAAAGGCAGCGCTATGGAGGGTGAAATAACACAACTTTTGTTGCTTTCGTTAACTATCCTCTATAGCGCAAAACTTGTAATCTAGATGAGTGTTAATAATTGCTAACCATAGATCTCTTACAAGGCATTAACCCTTTTGTATTGGAATTGTAATAAACATATTAAGACAAATCCAGTAGCAGAGAAAAATGTTGTTACATTACATTATTTACAAAAGAAAATATATGTAAAAAAATTACCCTATTCCTTGTCCACCTGCCACCAAGGCAAGTTTTCAGCAAGTAATTGCTTGTGCAGCTTCACCCCCTGCTCTCACGCAATCAATTGCGCAAGAGCAGATGTTGTCAATCATTCTAATCGCAGAAGCCTGAAACTCTGGGGCCCTGAAACTGCATTTGAAGCTTCATAAATATTACATTCAACATATTTTCCCAGAAAAAAAAAAGCTTTTGAAAAGCTTAGAAAAATATACCATAACTTCTGTTGGTAGAGTGATATCGCATTGACAGTATGCTAGCTATGTCCATTATTTACTAAGAACCGTATGGAAAAGGTTCTCAACTTGAGACCCTGTCTCTATGGCGTCACGTTGCATGGGTAGCAGACCCTGTATGTCCACTGCCCGGATTTATCATTACACACCCACTTGAAGAGCCTGTAAATCACCACAAGTGAGCGTGTTTGAGGGTGATTTAAATCTGCCACCTCAGAGTTGCCGGAGATTGTTCAAAGCAGCGGTCTAATGAACACTGCTGCTTACATTGCGGGACGTGCACTGCTTAGTACATTGAGCCCTATGAGCTAAGCTTACAATTAGGCAAATTATATGTGTCACACAAATGCCCTTATCTCAAATAAGTCCTTGCATAACTAGCATGTTATATCAAAAGTAAGATACACACTATCACTAGAATTGCCTTTATACTTACGACAATTACAGAGAGGAAGTCTGAGTTTTTCAGAAGCCAGCACATTGGTACCGCTGCAAACCAGTAAATAACTTTAAAAATGCTTGAGAGACATATTATGAAATATAAGGGGGGGGATGGAGATATTAATAGATGTCACCTACAGTCCTTAACAATCTAATGATATATACATTTCCTTTTGATTCTGTAAAGGGAAATTTCTGTATCACTGGATATTTCATTTTTTAAATGGGACCTTACAATTTCAAGACACTGTTATTTTTCTAGAATCGCATATCGGTCAAGTGTAAACATTTTCAGAAAAAAAAAAAATAATTTTTAATTGCCAAACTCCACATACCACTTGCCCTATTTGGTGTAGTCAATCAGCTGTAAAGGTTAGCCACAGTCGTTATGTTAGTATAAAGTTAATTGTTTTGCAGTTATTATCTGTCAAGGTAAAGATATGTGGCAGTGCTAGCCCTGAAAAGTCTGCAGTGTGCTTTTCCAGTTGTGATAATCAGAAAAGCCACAATTTTCAAAGCTAGATTACATGTATAGCGGCAAAATAGTTTTATGTATTTATCATGTATATAATCAAGTATATTGCAAAATTGTTTTACTATGCATAACTAAACCATTTATATTAAAATCCCAAATGTTTTCTGTCCCTTTAAGGTTAATACATCATTTGTTTACTAGAGTGAAGAGGTTCACCTTTGTATGTTATTATTAAGTAATTTGTGATTTTTAAAGTTAAACTGCATATTGTGTACTTACAAAAGTCTAGGGACACATGAAGGCTGTGAAAAAGGATAATGTTATGATTTGTATACAATTATCAATGCTAGTCTAGCACCTTATGTCAGACCATTTCAGTTTACTTACTTCCCAAAGGAAAATGATAAAGCATCCATCTGACAGCAGAAGGAGAATTTGCTTTGTTTTTCAGTGAGCTGACATTTTAAAAGAATCTGCCCACTTGGTCTGCAGGTGATCTTATGATTTGGAAATCCTGACAAGTCTTCTGAAAGCACAGAATATACTGGATACCGTGCTATTTCTAAGCAGCTTAGTTTTTCCTTAGATCCAGTGTCTATGAGCAGTACGAAACCAGACAGGAATCAGTGATTTCCAAAATTAGCAGATGATCTAGTTATATATTATCACTATCTGATCGATTTCTAAAGTAAAGATTATTAATTACAGCATATAGTTTTAGATTTGTTCATTTTTTTATCATAATAGATTATTACAAATAGTAGAAATATATATTTTATGTAGACATAATAATAGTCACAAAGAAGGCAGGATCCAGCTTATGTGTAGAATAAATTCCAATTTTATTAGGCTCGGTTAAAACGCCAAACAGGCTGCACAAACAGCATAAACAGAAAAGGTGTGTGAGCGTGACACCAGGGCTTACATGTTTCGGCCAGCAGCCGTAATCATAGCCATAGGTGTCATGCAGGTGAATACAAAAAGGTAGTGATAAATTGTGATTGGACAAATAATAAATACAAATTCAAAGTACGCCCACACTCCTCAGGTAGAAAAGGAGTTAACCCTTAGCTCCCTGGATCTGAACAACAGATATGTATACATTTGCAAATAAATACATATACAATGTAGTATAATCTTAGAAAATACACACAACGATAAATGGTTAGCAATTAATATGCATTAAAGACACTAGCTATAAAGACCACAAAAAATATATAGAAAGTGTGTAAAATTCTATAAAGTTCTGCAATTAAAAGTATAATATGATATACCACAGAATAGTTAATAAGCCAAATGCACAATTTATGTATAGTTGAAACCCCTGCCTACCAGATAAATAATTATAAAATGTACTCTGGTATCTATGCACGTTAAATGATAATTTGGGCTATTGGCAAAATTATGGTACTATGTATACCCTGTATATCAAATATTAGAGGGCAAAATAAGGAGGGTAGAGGGAATGAAAAAATGCAAAAAGCACCAGCTTTGGATCCGCTTTAGCCCCTGTTCACCTGTAACTTGTTGTAAACCCGGGTGAAGAAAGAGAGCACCGCCCCCCGACCGGAGAATCCTGTTACGTCATGATCGACGCTGAATGCACGCATGGCAAGCCAGAAGCGCTGTTGGAGTCCTATGTGAGTGCCGGATGCTTTGGAGCTATCAGCCCATCGATATGGTTTCGGTCTGACCGTGTAGGTCCCCCCGGCATGTCTAGAGCTCCTCCATGGAAGGATTGCACAGCTAAGTCAAGATTATAGGGGCGGCAGAGCTCATTTGGGGTAAGTCCCGGGTACAACAGAAAAAGTTTTTTGCATATTTGCTTGCAGTTTGGTTCGCATATTTGAAGAGTACCTCCTATCTTTTTCATATTTCACTTATTTGGGGTATTACTGGTGATACCCATGGAAACTCTTCATTGCAGTGTACAAATACAGGGGCTTTACTCTATACATTGACAATCTATTTTTAGCAGTGAACATTTAATCAGTACAATTGTTATAAAGTTAAAATGGAAGAAACAGCACAACAATATTTCTCCCTGTGACCTGCTACAACACGTAGTGACTTTTCCACAGAATGTGAAAGAATATTTTCTGAGGATAAGGGGACACTTTCACTTAGCACTTTATTTGATACCATGGAGACCCTTTTATTCAAAGAAACCAAAGCACAGTGGGACATTTGGACATTCCAATCATATCTCAAAGCCCAAATGATTCCTAGAGGACTGAGAATTTTTAAATTCCCTACTTTTGATGTTGATTCTACAGACGTAGAATTTGTTGATAAATGGAATGCAGTGTTATCAGAATGTTCATGTTAATTAATGCTGTTATTAATACAATATAGGACACAGCAACTGAATGATGTCAAACAAGAGATAGATACTCTTCAGATTGAGCTTAACAATAGAAGTGTTGACCCAGATTTTGCTAAATTTGATTAGATATTGCAAGAGTCTTTGGCCCGTGGTAAGCAAGTCATAATGAAAACAAACATATCAAGTTTGTCCGTGACAAAACAGACTACCAGAAAAACTCAGTCTATATTTGGAACAAAAAACAACGCTCCAATTATAGACGAAGCTTACCACAGAACAAAAACCATAGGGGCAATCGTAAACATGGAAGAGGTTACCGCAAACAGGTTAGCTTTTCTGATAGCGATACAGACAGATCGTCTGATGAATACAACTCAGGTGGCGACAATGAAATAGATAGAGTAACACAGACGAACACCATCTCTAATACTCAACAGGGCATTTTAAAGGCTCCTATTGTTCCTACTGTTTCTAATATTTCTAATGTCTCCAATGTTCCAAATATGTCTAATATAGTACCCACAAGCTTAGTACCACAAGTGGCAAGACCTAAAGATAAAAACACTGTGTCTAAGTACGTCCCTACTAATAGACCAGATGAACAAATAAGTGCACACACTGGGAACACAGGGGCCCAAGATATGTTACTACTGAATCAGGTTTTTCCCATAGACCCACCTTTGCAGGGCATAGGGGGGACACCATACAACAGCCAAGAGAGATACCCTTTGCGGGGCAACCGCACACAGACCAAATACAAATAAAGAGTGTGGTATATCTATCCTCAGCTGTATTGACTAAAGACCAAATAGATGTATTGTCTCTAGGTTTAGGTTTTGCACCTACCACAAGTTTTGACATCTTTCAAACACTCATTGATATCAACAAATTTGTAAGAAACATCACATTAAAGAAACATTTTGCAGATACTTCACATGAGACTACTAATTCCGAATTAGCTAGTGTCCACACTACATCATGTATAGGTATAAATACGTTTTCAGAAATCTGTGACCTCATATCTCTCCAAAATCTAGCTATAGAGAGCAATAGTGTATCTGGAACGCTCAATAGGGCATTTTCATTTAAGAATAAATCTACCTTCTACCCGATACAAAATAGAGGGCCAATAATAGAGACATTCCATGCACGAGTAGAGTCAGATTTTCAGAAATTGAAGGAGACCACAGATAGAACAACAAATAACTTGACTAAAAGACAATCAGAAGCACTTAGGTCATTACAACAACAACCTAATCTAGTGATCAGACCATCAGACAAGGGGGGCACTATTGTAGTTCTCGACAGGACTGACTATGTATCAGAAGCTCTCAGACAGCTAAATAATCCTTCAGATTATTCGCTCTTACCCAGAAATCCAACAAATGAGTATAAGAAACTTTTATGTGATATCTTAGATGATGGTGTTGAACATGGCTTTATAGACGAAAACACAGCAGACTATCTTTATGTCAAGTACCCCAGGACCCCAGTGTTCCATATGTTCCCCAAGGTCCATAAATCACTTACCAACGTAAAGGGCCGCCCAATAGTCAGTGGTATAGATTCTATATTTGAAAGATTGTCCCAGTGGCTTGGTGCCATTTTACAACCATTGGTTAACCAATTACCCTCATATACCAGAGATTCAAAGCATGTACTTAATTTACTAACTGACATAAATTGGCAAACCAACTACCACTGGCTCTCAGTGGATGTGGTCTCTCTATACTCTAGAATTCCACATAATAGAGGTATTGAGGCAGTAAGGTACTTTTTGACCACACACACAGAATACACATTGGATTTTCAAAAATATGTTTTAAGAATTCTAGAGTTTCTATTGACTCATAACTTTTTCACCTTTGTAGGGCAATACTATGTGCAAAGATGCGGAACGGCCATGGGGGCGAAATATGCCCCCTCTTATGCAAATTTATTTCTTGGAAAATGGGAGCTAGATAACATCTTTGACCATAGTAACCCATGTAGATCACACATCTGTTTTTTTTTAAACGGTACATTGACGACCTCCTCTTTATCTGGTCGGGTTCACCTGCAGATAAACAGATTTTCATTGAGATGATCAACAATAATAATTTAAACCTAAGTTTCACCTACATCACAGATACAAAGTCTATTAACTATTTAGATTTATGCCTTACAGGAGAAAGGAGTGGACAAATTATGTCTAAAGTATATCGTAAACCCATCTCAGGCAACACCCTCCTGCACGCTTCCAGTTGCCATCCTAAAAACACATTGTATGCTGTTGCAAAAGGCCAGTTTTCTAGGCTTAAGAGGAATTGCAGCAACACTGTGGATTATGTGCAGGAGGCTGATTGTCTAGAGAAGAGGCTCAAAGAGAGAAAATATGCACGCAGACACATCAAACAAGCTAGATCAGCTGTTGACAAGCTGGATAGGGATCAACTTTTGGAAGACAAACCCAAAAAAATACACAGTGATTTTCAAGGTGTACACTTTGTGGCAACATACAGTACACAATATTCACAGATCTGCAACATAGTCAGGAAACATTTCCCTCTACTGGCAGCTGATGATAAGCTGGTTGACACCGTAAAACAAGGGGTCAGGTGTTCATATAGAAAAAGCCCCACATTAGCATCCATCTTGTCCCCTACAGAACTTAAACAGACACTACGACCTACGAACTCATGGCTACAACACTTAAGCATGTTCAAATGTGGGCATAGAAAGTGTAAACCCTGTGATTTTGTTTGGGTTACTAAAGAATTTACCTCTACAACAACTGGTCAGATATACCCTATCAAAACCTGTCTTAATTGCCAAAGTACGGATGTAATATACATCATCATATGCACCCTATGAAATATCCAGTACGTAGGGTTAACCTCAAGGGATATAAATTCCCGCATCAGGGAACACTTCTCCACCATTACAAAAGGCACGTCTAGTACACCTCTGGTCCAACACTTCGCTACTAAACACAGATGTAGTTTAAATTCTTTTAAATGGGTGGCAATAGAACAAGCCAAGGTGCCTAAGAGAGGTGGCAACCTAGAGAATATACTTGCCAAAAGGGAAGTATATTGGATTTACACTTTGAAAACAAGACTACCGCTAGGATTAAACTCCAGATATGATTTAATCAACTTCTGGGAATAGCCTTAGTAGCTACTTCTTTTGTAACTTTTACCATATCTTTCATTACACATTCTATGTACAATTTGCCTACCATTTGTGTCATTACTGAAACTACATTTTTGTTAGTATTTTCATTCTCATTACTGCCTTACATATGGAGTAATACGTACACCTATGAGTACATTTGTTCACTATCATGCTATAATCTTTGACATCCCAAATATCTTTTCAATATTTTTCCAGTATTAGTTATATTAGGATTATACAAATTAGGGAACTAAATAATACAAGGTATCTATACATTTCACCATAGTGCTTTTTGAATTTTTTCATTCCCCCTTCCCTCCTTATTTTGCCCTCTAATATTCGATATACAGGGTATACATAGTACCATAATTTTGCCAATAGCCCAAATTATCATTTAACGTGCATAGATACCAGAGTACATTTTATAATTATTTATCTGGTAGGCAGGGGTTTCAACTATACCTAAATTGTGCATTTGGCTTATTAACTATTCTGTGGTATATCATATTATACTTTTAATTGCAGAACTTTATAGAATTTTACACACTTTCTATATATTTTTTGTGGTCTTTATAGCTAGTGTCTTTAATGCATATTAATTGCTAACCATTTATCGTTGTGTGTATTTTCTAAGATTATACTACATTGTATATGTATTTATTTGCAAATGTATACATATCTGTTGTTCAGATCCAGGGAGCTAAGGGTTAACTCCTTTTCTACCTGAGGAGTGTGGGCGTACTTTGAATTTGTATTTATTCTTTGTCCAATCACATTTTATCACTACCTTTTTAAGTATGTATTCACCTGCATGACACCTATGGCTATGATTACGGCTGCTGGCCGAAACATGTAAGCCCTGGTGTCACGCTCACACACCTTTTCTGTTTATGCGTTTTAACCGAGCATAATAAAATTGGATTTTATTCTACACATAAGCTGGATCCTGCCTTCTTTGTGACTGTTTGTATTCACACCAGCTTTGGATCCGCTTTAGCCCCTGTTCACCTGTAACTTGTTGTAAACCCGGGTGAAAAAAGAGAGCACCGCCCCCCCCCGACTGGAGAATCCTGTTACCACACGATCGACGCTGAATGCACGCATGGCAAGCCAGAAGTGCTGTTGGAGTCCTATGCGAGTGCCGGATGCTTTGGAGCTATCAGCCCACCGATATGGTTTTGGTCTGACCGTGTAGGTCCCCCCGGCATGTCTAGAGCTCCTCTATGGAAGGATTGCACAGCTAAATCAAGATTATAGGGGCGGCAGAGCTCATTTGGGGTAAGTCCTGGGTACAACAGAAAAAGTTTGTTGCATATTTGCTTGCAGTTTGGTTCGCATGTTTGAAGAGTACCTCCTATCTTTTTCATATTTGACATAATAATAGTAACACAATATTAATACAAATAATAGTAATACAAATAATATTAATAATAACAATAATAATAATAATAACAATGGGATATAAAGTGCAGAATAAAAATTCTCTAATATGTTAGAGCATTTTATTATTGCACTATGCTCTATATAACTAATAGTAGCTCCCTACTGGGAGCTAGCTGAACACACCTAGTTTGGCAATGACAAGAGACAAATGTTTGTAAGCACCAATCAGCTAGCACCCAGTAGTGTAGGGTATATATTATTTTTCAACAAAGGATACCAAGAGAACAAAGTACATTTCAACATAAAAAATAATTAAGTGTCTTAAAATGATATGGTCTATTTGAATCTTGAATGTATAATTTTGACTTTCCTGTTCCTTTAACAGTATTGTTGTTCAATCATGTGTCTTTAAAATTACTTGGAATGGATGTCACAGAATCAGTTGCAAGACTGTGTAGTAAAATAAGATAATTCTTTATTGGTTGTAATGCACAGGGTCCAAAACTTGGCATTTAATAAACAACATACATTTGGTGATATAGATTTGGTATATTGATTTATGACAAACTAATACAAAATGATACAGAAATATCATAACTATTATTCATAAACATAAACTTATTCTCTTCATATATTCTTCATTTATATATTCATATATGTTTTTCTTTTGTAAGGCTGCTTAACCCCTTCATGCCTTTAGCACATTCCATGCCATCCTAACTGCACTGCGCTTTAAAACTGAAGGACGGCATGGAACATCCTACCTTATATAGCATCCTGCAGCCCCATTATCTAATCTAGGCCTTGAAATCATGTGATTTAGCACTTGCATCCTGGCATTAAGGGGTTAAGCTTTAGGTAGTCCAATGTCTAAAAGGCAAAGCCATAAATTAAATTTATTTTTAAGTGTTTTGGAAATAATGGGCTATATTACAAGTTTAGCACTTTTACTTGCTTACAAACACTGCCAGAAGTAAACTTTTAATGTGCGCGGGTTAGCACGCATATTACAAGCTGAAAGCAATTTGTTTGCGTGAGACAGAAAGCCGAAGTGCCCCAACTTTCAGGACTTCAAATATTGCAACCGCGCTAACTTACTCTCCCCATAGACTTTAATGGAGAGTGCAACTTCAAAAATATCCTAACACTTATCACTCGCATGCTAACCCGACACTGCATTAGCCCTTCAGTGCTAACCCGAAGTGAGTAATAGGATAAAATGTTTATTTTATTTATAAATATTTATTTTTAGCTATATATGAAGGTTTTTCTTTTATAGAATATATATCTATACCTATATATCTTTATGAATAGATATATAGATATGCAGTAGATATACTGAAATATATATAAATACATTTTTAGAAAAACAGAGAACATTTTCTTCTAAGTGACATTTACAATGTAAGCAAAGTAAAAATATTATTTCAATAATTTTTTTATTTTCAGGTATTTGAGTGGAAATGGCTCTGAAGTATATATACATATGTATTTATGTGTATACATGTGTATATACAGTATGTGTTTATATGTGTATATTTGTATTTGTGTATATATATATATATATATATATATATATATATATATATACGTATTCACACACTTATAAACAGATACATACACATATATACATACATACACACATTTAGACATGTATCTGTATGTATATACATTATAGACCTTTCTATTCAAACACCTTGTCCTATACCATATACCTATTAGCCCATATAAATATTTTTAATTATTATTTATATTTATAATTTTGATCAGATAGTGTATATATGTATATATATGAGTGTAATACTTTATTTTTATGTTTTCATGTTGTTTTTGTTGCAACTTTTTATGTAGCCCTAACCCTTTACCTGAGGACTTCTATCGTGCAGGCACGTTTACTTTCAACTTGCAATATTCGTGCAAGTTAACGCAGGCGCTATAGCGTGGCACTTGTAATCTAGCCCAATGTGTCTGAAAATCCACTAAATTGGGCCTTAAAAAAACAAACTTATTTGAAGCTATTCAAGAATAAAATAGGATCTACCTCTGCCATAGTGTACAGCTAAATTCTATTCTTAGTAGCTCACTCACTAACAAAGTATGTGCCTTGCGAAAATTAGTTTATTGAGGTAGGTAATGTTTGTTGCCAATTAAGAGTTGCAATGATTAGTACAGTTGCTGTAAACTCCAAAAAATCCTGCCTATGAACCACAGCATTGGAAGCACTCTCAGAGTGGCACAGGTAGCTATCCCCAGAGCAGAGGCGTAACTAGAATCCTCAGGGCCCCGGTGCAAGAATCCATAAAGGGCCCCCCCCCACCAAAAAAACAAAAAAAAACATGATTTTTTATATAAAAAGGGAGAGATAGAGAGAGGGAGTACAAAAGAGAAAGAGAGATAGAGAGAGGGAGTACAAAAGGGAAAGAGAGGGAGACAGGAAAATTAATAGAAAGTGTGTGCACATGAACACAGAAATGCACACAGACACTCACACAAGCACACACTAACACAGGTAGTCAAACAGACATTAACACACAGACACACACACTAACACATACAGGCACCTAGATACACTAACAGATGACAGACCAAAATGCTTATTTTAGTATATCTCTAAAGAGCTTGGCACTACTTTACAGTACTATGTGCCAAAGTGCTTTCTGTCAGCCAGATGGGTTAGTTCCTGTCAGAAACTTCAAACTGGGATTGGCTGGACCTTGCACAGCCTCAGATCTATCTATCTATCTATCTATCTATCTATCTATCTATCTATCTATCTATCTATCTATCTATCTATCTAGGTGTGAGATGTTGCTTGGATGCCAAATGCTCAAAAACTCACATGGGTAGTGCACCCTCTGATAATTGCCTAAAAACTAAAAACGGGATAATAGAAACATAGAATTTGACGGTTGATAAGAACAAAAAGGGCCATCAATTCTACCCATATTACATGTTACTTTTTTGCATAAGGCTATTCTAAGAAAAAAGTAACATGTAATATGGGTAGAATTGATGGCCATTTTTGGTTCTTATCTACCGTCAAATTCTATGTTTCTATGATCCCATTTTAAATTTTATGCAATAAGCAAAGGGGGTACTACCCATGTGAGCTTTTGAGCATTTAGCATTCAAGGAACATCTCACAGATAGATAGATAGATAGATAGATAGATAGATAGATAGATAGATAATGTGATTTGCACATGGGAAATATGCTTAACTTAATAAAATGAGTTGCATTAAAAAAGAAATTATGTAGCACATTTTATTTAAATGAAGTTAGCACACAAATGCTAGTTAGTCCACAAAAATCTAAAATCCAGGTATTGTATATATATATATATATATATATATATATATATATATATATATATATATATATATATATATATATATATATATATATACATATATATATATACAGGATTTAAATGTTTATATTGAGGTTAGTAGTACCATTTTAAGGCATGAATACAAAATTAAGAGAATAATAAACCAGATTGCATTAACCAGGCTATTTTAATTTTGCATTTAATTTGAATACAAACAAACTGCAATTATTTGGAAGATGTCACAGTCATCTATTTTTTATAATTATTTCTTAAAGATAAAAAGGGTTTTTAACAGTGTTAGTGCGGTAATCAAAGCATTATTCCTGCACTGAGCCGTGAGTCTGGACTGAGCATAATATTTCAGCACTTATTTTTTTTAAGAAAAAACTGTTCTACTAAATTTAGTCATTTAACAAATCAGAGCAGTAGTTTTTTTCTCCAGCTACATTGGTCCTGCTTGCAGGCACAGTGACAGTGACAATCTACTCATCATTATTCTGCATTGCCATTTCCTCACGATGCCCCCGCGGCCCCCCAGGCCCCCCCCTCCCTCAGTCTGACTCTGAGATTAGCAGCCTGGCCCTGGCTGCCCTTACCTGATTCCTAGGACGTATCTCAGTCTCTCCGTTCTCCTCCACAGGCCTCCTGACTGTCCTGACTCACTTCTCAGTCACTGGCTCTGTCGCGCTAGCCAGAAGAGAAGACGCCACGCCAGGAAGACCCACGACCAGACACACCAGACCACGGTCCACAATGAGACAACGACTCCGGACTCAGTCGACTCCTCACTCCTGTCTCCTGCTACTGACTAGGCTGCACTGCACGTGCAGTCGCGAGACAATTGTTGAGAAACACATGCGTGCAGCCAGTTAGTGAGTCAGGAGGGAGGAGGAGGCCGGGAGAGATTAGTGCGCGCCAAAACATACAGTTCCAGTCCGGGGCAGCCGGCAGCAGACTGGACTGGACAATCATGATGAATTTGTCAACAACAGTCTGTTAGTTACTAGCACAACATCAATCAACAAATAATAAAGTTTAGCAAATTACGATAAATCGGACATAAAAAGGTTGGGGGTAAAAAATAAAAA
This sequence comes from Bombina bombina, assembly GCF_027579735.1. Lineage (NCBI taxonomy): Eukaryota > Metazoa > Chordata > Amphibia > Anura > Bombinatoridae > Bombina > Bombina bombina. Next base: position 506,914,258 of record NC_069502.1, read on the forward strand.
AAAATTAATACAAAAAAACCCTAAAACGTCCACCTGCCTTGGGCCCCCCTTTGTGTGGGAGACCTGCTGGGCCCGGTCGCAATGGCGACCTTCGCATCACTGATAGTTACGCCCCTGCCCCAGAGCAATTGGTCTCTTTGCTTATTCCTGTAATTTACTGCCCTTGGAAAACTTGAGACAGCATATAAATAGTTCTATTAGTTATGTTGTCAAATGATTCTGCAGTTTTCATATTTACTTTTAACTACATTATATGGGCCCCATTTACAAAGCTACGGATGCAGCTTTGGAGCCCAAGTTTTTCAGGTTTGGGTGAGAGGGCCTGAAATGCTAAATGAGTAGCTGCTGTTTTAAGACCTCTGCTACTCAGCTTCTCTGCCACAAATTGAAGTGCTCTGCTCATGTGCGATTGCTTGCACGAGAACAAGGGGCATGTCTGCACTGGAATTTGCTTGTGCAATGATAACAGCTGCCCGCTATCCGTGATACCAGGCAGGCTGGTTCCTGGGAGTAAACCTTGTCTGCCCAGCATTTGTTTATTGGAGCCTTATGTCTCTCTTATTGAAAACAATATAAGTTACAATTCTCATATTTTCTTAGTTTTATAATAAATGCTTTTCTTATTGGGAGCAAACTTTTTCTTTAATTGTAGACAAAAAGGACAAGCCATCAAAAATTGGTAAGGGGTCTTTTTAAAAAAAACTATCAATAGAAAAATATGTACAGTATATATATTTTCACAATTTTTTTATTTATTTTTAAATATGATAATGAAAATTTATTTACATTTTAAATATATTTTTTAAATAGAAACTTAAAATCTGTTATTTTTTTGTATGTCACTTAAATGCTGTCTATAAATACTGTTAGACATTGTGCAGTGTTGTGCAGGAATTTCAGTAACAATTCATGAGATGGCTGTATGAAAACAATCAGCTATAAAACCTCATATTACAACAAAAAGCTATCATTACAAAATTGGGGACTTTTGACTCATGTTAGAATAACTATTTGTTTCATTGATTTTAGGCAGCGTAATGTATTATTAGCTTAAACATCAGTGATAGACTTTAAATGAAGGAGCAGTCAAACCTTTTGGCACCTTTAGCTATTTCTGTTGAGTATCGACTTCTCAAATGTCGATCATGTCAGTGAGACTCATGTCAGAGACACTCAGACACAAATAATGTGTCCTTTAGAGAATGAAAGTAAAAAGGCATATGAGTGTATATAACATATGCAGTTAAACATTATGGGCCAGATTACAAGTGGAGCAGTATTTAACGCTCCCCCTCATGCACTAACTCCACTAAAAGTAAGCTATTTGCATGCATTGGGTAGCGCTCATATTACAAGTTGAAAGTAAAACTTTTTGCTCATGCTCTAACCCGATGCTTCCAGAAAGCTGAAGTAAGAATATGGCAAATGCGTTAACATATTCCCCACAGAAGTCAATGGAGCAAAACAAGTGGGGAAAAAAACACCCTACGAGCAAACCTGATTGTATATATGTGCACATACCTGACATGAAAATATGAATATTTCACATTCCAATGTTCTTCACATAGCAGAATATGTTATATTTATTCATAAATACAAATTTCTAAATATATATGATTTTTTTTGCTAAAATATATATCTATACCTATATATATGTATATATATATATAAATCAATAATAGTTATTGATTTACTTTTGAGTAATGTTAATGAATATATATATTTATATATATATATATATATACACATACATAGGTATAGATATATACAGATATATAGGAATATCTATTTAAAAATAAAGACAACATAGTCTGCTATCTGCAGGACATTGAAATGTTAAATATTTACAGTAAATGCACACTATAAACATTTATTAAATATGAATATTGCATGAATATGCTTTTTCATGTTTTCATCTACTTGACTGTAAAGGACTCCAATGCATACATATGTATTAATGTGTTTATATGTGTATATATATCTGTAAATACATATATACACATATGAATACATAAATACATATGTACAAACATATAAACATATATATTTATATACATACATAAATATATATATATATATAAATACACACACACACACATATATACTTCTTTAGTCATGTATATGTTTGTATCTCTATGGTAAAGCCCTTTGCCTGCCCTTTTTGTTTCAAACACCTGAGATCTAATATGTTTGAGCTCTTTTAACTTTTTTTGCACAGTATTTTTTTTAAAACAATTTTTATTTATTTGTATTATGATTGTAACTGTACTTTTCAATGTATTTTGTATGTGTTTTGGGAAACTTTTTGTTTTGCGAAACCGTTAATCAAAACTCTGAAGGCTTGCTATACTGAGGCATGTTAAAGGGACAGTCAAGTCCAAAAAAAACCTTTCATTTTTCAAATAGGGCATGTCATTTTAAACAACTTTCCAATTTACTTTTATCAACAATTTTGCTTTGTTCTCTTGGTATTCTAGTTGAAAGCTAAACCTAGGAAGGCACATATGATAATTTCTAAGCCCTTGAAGACTGCCTCTATTTTATTTACTTTTCACAGCAGGGGAGAGCAAGCTCATGTAGGCCATATAGATAGCATTGTGATCATGCCCGTGGCTAGTGGCAGACACTGCACTAATTGGCTAAAATGCAAGTCAATAGATAATAACTAAAAGTCATGTGATTAGGGGCGGTCAGAAGATGCTTAGATACAAGTTAGTCACAGAAGTAAAAAGTGTATTAATATAACAGTGTTGGTTTTGCAAAACTGGGGAATGGGTAATAAAGGGATTATCTATCTTTTTAAACAACAAAAATTCTGTTGTTGACTGTCCCTTTAACTTATATTGTGCTCAAGTGATCATGTTTACTTTCAACTTGTAACATGTGTGCTACATCTGACACGCGCAAACAGCCACGATAATCCCAATGTTGCTTGTACGTAACTGTGCGTAACAAGTTTGAAATTTTTGGGTCCAATTGTCGACAATATGTAAGAAGAAGAGTTGGAGAGAGATGGAAAATGAGTGCTTGTGGCCTTCATTGAAACATGGTGGAGGGTCTTTCCTGGGTTGGGTTTGTATTTCTGAATTGATGGGATCATGAATGCTGAAAAAAACAGACAGGTTTTAATTCATCATGCCATTCCTCCTGGTAAGCACCTGATTGGTAATGGTTTAATTTTTCAGCATGATAACAATCCCAAGCGCACTGCTAATGCAGTGAAATCATATTTGGAGAGAAAAACATCTGACAAAACAATGACAATCCTGGACTGGTCTCCACAGAATCCAGACCTGACTATTATAGAGGCAGTTTGGGATCACCTGGACAGAGAAAGAAATAAAAGAAAATCTAAATCTAAAGAAGAAGTCTGGAAAGTACTAAAAGAAGCCCATACCAGAAGATTACTTCAGAAACCTTCAGGGCAGTCTCCCCCCCAAAAAAATTCAAGATGGGGTTAGTGCCAAGGGAGGTCACACCAAATACTGACTTTTGCCTGAAGAGGCCATTTTGTTCTGAAAATTGTGGGAGGGGGGGGTTTATATTGTGTGTACATATTTCCTGCATTTTCTGTTTGTATCTTAATAAAGAGACCAAAAAATACATACTTAGGGGTGTACTCACTTTTGTTGCCAATGGTTTAGATATTAATGGTTGTGTGTTGAGTTATTTTTAGGGGACAGCAAATTTACACTGTTGTACAGGCTGTACACTCACTACTTTACATTGTAGCAAAGTGTAATTTCTTCAGTGTTGTCACATGAAAAGATCTAATAAAATATTTACAAAAATGTGAGGGGTGTACTCACTTTTGTGAGATACTGTATATATATATATATATATATATATATTTGCTATATATATATATTGTATATATAAAACATAGAAAGGGGGGGGGGCGTGTCCAGGCAGTGCCGGGAGAGGACGCAAATTCAGTGAGCTCCAGCTAGAAATCCCAAATAGCTACATTTTTTACGAAAATCAATCAACATCTGTGATAGACTTTTGCTCAACTATTTACATGAAAGATTGTGGTTCGAGAAAATACCTAGCCCTATAAATTTTTTTGCGTTTTGTGACCTGTTCCAGGCCGGTAAGGCCTAGGTGTACAAGTTTTCTGAAGCCCTCTCCCGGCTTGCTGAACATCACTACTAACTGGTGATAATCTATCAATCAGAGGAAAATAATGGCTTTTACAGAGGGAACTAAGGGGATGCTACAAGTTCTTGAATAGAGTGTACCCAGGCGCCAGACAAACGGAGGCTAAGGTGTGGTGAGATACTAAAAAACGATAATTGCAATGTTAATAAACAATTTTGACAAATTGAATAAACAATAACATTTAATAAACAATAATTGCAATGTTAATACACAGTTGTTACAAATGGCATGGATCCACGCATATAGTTAAAATTAGTTAAAATTACATAAAGAAGCATAAAAATAACATTAGATTAGTGTAAGATAAAATCCTGCTACAAGTTCTCCTGCAAGATCTGAGCCATCAGCTAGACTATTCCTTTTCAGATCTATCTGATACATTCAAAGAAGCAATGGCGGGAGCGGATAGAAACAGCACAGATCACATGGAGTCAGAGACTAGTCTGCAGGAGATACTACCAGACTGCCTTACAGTACCTTATCACGGGAAAGCACAGTCTGGCTGTTGCTACACTACACTTAAGGCTACTTCACAGGAATGGAGTGACTGGCCACTCGCTGTTTTCACAGCATGGTAACCGGAAGATAAGGCAACAGCAGGGAACCGTGCCGCAATACCGGATGGGATGTTACAGACCCCGATGCCACAAGCCTCCACAGCGGACTCAAGTCACCCTAGAGTGGATATTAGGAATATAGCCGGCATAGTAAGCCCAAGCACTTGGATGGTCATGGAGGCGGGACTGCTACAAAAGAGACCCATAACTGAGGTGTCATACCCCCGGTCGAAGGTTCGCTTAGGTATCACAGCGCTGATGCAGTACGGATCTCAGCTTTTACCGGACAGTTGGTCTCCTGGTTCTCTATCGGAAATTACTGGTAAGGGCGTTATTAGTGAGCTCAGCAGAGACTTTCACATCTATGTTAGAACCCCAGGAGCTCTGGTTACACTTACCTCATTAGCTCCCTTGTCTCCCGCTGAAACCACTCCCACACAGTTGTTTACACCCGGGGATCAGAACTGCAGAGCTGACTTTAACTTTGTGGAATCTCCTGCCCGATCACTGCTCGCATCCTCTAAGAATCACCGATACAAATCTTTGATATGCTCATATGGCGGTTTTCTACTTGGGACATTTGATTCTATACCCCTGATAGGAGTAGGCTAGTGCTGTGACATATCAACCTTCCAGGGTGCTTCTGCTAGATCTAGATATGTGTGTAAATACCTTTTTGAAATTCACAATGTTTTATATATGTAACAGAATTTAAACCCACACTGTCAGGTTGCTTTTTACAGTTTTTTTTTTTTTTTTTTTTTATTAAGGTCTAGTTCCCCTTACAGATCTCACTTATTTTTATGTTAATTATGTCACACTCGTATGGGCTGATTCTCTATTCTAGTGATATGTTTGGCAGAGGTTGTGTTGTTTCTCTTCTCTACCCGTTTATATGTAGCCCCCCTACTGTTTACCACATTTGGTAGAGACTGATATTACTGTGATAGTCCTCACAATATGCTTATATATATATATATAAGCCAAGCAGGATTTAATGCCTGATTTAATGTTATTTGCTTATACTACTACTATAGGGAAGTTGTGACCGCAGGGATTTTAACCCTAGCTTTCCAAGGTTAGATGTCTAAGCGAAGCTTGATATTTGTATACCTCCCTCAAGCTCCATACGAGAATGACCCCCTATTCCTTTATTTTATGGCCTCAGCAACCCTGGTATGTCAATTGGGTCTATCTACATATCCAGATCACTAAGCAGCTTACCCTACCCCTGCTTCTATAGACCCTGGAGGTTCAGGTCTAGGGGTCTATATATATATATATATACATCTAACACCACTTCGCAAGCAGGAGGGAATAGGTCCATAGCAATGCAGGACCCCAGACTATTTCTCTTGTAAGATGTATCAAGTCCACGGATTCATCCATACTTGTGGGATATTCTCCTTCCTTACAGGAAGTGGCAAAGAGAACACCCACAGCAGAGCTGTCTATATAGCTCCTCCCTTAGCTCCACCCCCCAGTCATTCTCTTTGCCTACTCTAAATACTAGGAAGGGTGAAGTGAGTGTGAGTGTATTTTAAATAATACCGGTGTGTTTATTTACTCTCTGGCAGAAAAGGGATGAAGATTTCTGCAAGGATGATGATGATCTTAGCACTTTGTAACTAAGATCCACTGCTGTTCTCACAAGGGCTGAAGAGTACAGGAAAACTTAACTTGGGGGAACGGTTTGCTGGCTAAACTGCATTGAGGTATGTTCAGTCTATTTTTTTCTAGACAGACTGTGATAATTCTAGAAAAGGCTGGCAATATCCCCATGAGGGAAGGGTAAGCTGTATTCAGACACTTAGTAGAAATCCCACTTTGCATAAAGGGCTCATTAGTTACTGGTGACACTGATAGGAAAAAACGTTTTTTTTATTGCAAATATAACATTTTTCGAGGGACTTTAAGGGGTCATTGTGGCTTGTTTAAGGGTTATTAACCCACATGGCTAGTTTAAAAAACACTCTGATGTGTTTCTTTTAGGCCCCATAACATCAAGTGAGGTGGGAGGGGCCTATTTTCATGCCTCAGTTGCGCAGTTTCTCCAGAGGTTCCTACTGTGTTTGAGGGCTTTAAAGAAGTTTTTTCCCCACAAATCGTTCCTAAAGGGCAGGTAGGCGCCACAGCAGAGCTGTGGCAAGGTGCTGAACATTTTTTTACCGTTTTTTGACGTTTTGTCAATCCGGTTTTTACATTAAGGGGTTAATCGTTTATTTGCATAGCTGTGCAAAGTTACTAAGGCTTTATGATGCTACTGTAAACATTTTGTTGAGTTTACTGCTTTTTTACACTGTTTTGCAGAGTTTGTGCAGCTTTTTTTCTCTTAAAGGCACAGTACCGTTTTTTTCTAAGTGTTATTTGCTTTGATTAAAGTGTTTTCCAAGCTTGCTTGTTGCATTACTAGCCTGTTTAACATGTCTGACATCAAGGAAAATCCTTGTTCAATGTGTTTAGAATCCATTGTGGAACCCCCTCTTAGAATGTGTCCCACTTGCACTGATATGTCTATAAATTATAAAGAGCATATTTTAGCACTTAAAAATATTGCAATAGATGATTCTCAGACAGAAGGAAATGAGGGTTTGCCATCTAGCTCTCCCCAAGTGTCACAACCAGTAACGCCCGCACAAGTGACGTCAAGTACCTCTAGTGCGTCAAATTCATTTACTTTACAAGACATGGCCACAGTTATGAATACAACCCTCACAGAGGTTTTATCCAAACTGCCTGGTTTATAAGGAAAGCGTGACAGCTCTGGGTTAAGAACAAATGCTGAGCCGTCTGACGCTTTAGTAGCCGTATCCGATATATCCTCACAATGTTCTGAAGTAGGGGTAAGGGATTTGTTATCTGAGGGAGAAATTTCTGATTCAGGAAAGACGCTCCCTCAGACAGATTCTGATATGATGGCCTTTAAATTTAAGCTTGAACACCTCCGCTTATTGCTCAGGGAGGTATTAGCGACTCTAGATGATTGTGACCCTATAGTGGTCCCAGAGAAATTGTGTAAAATGGACAAATACTTAGAGGTTCCTGTTTACACTGATGTTTTTCCAGTCCCTAAGAGGATTGTGAATATTGTTACTAAGGAGTGGGATAGACCAGGTATTCCGTTCGCTCCCCCTCCTGTTTTTAAGAAAATGTTTCCCATATCTGACACCATTCGGGACTCGTGGCAGATGGTTCCTAAGGTGGAGGGAGCTATTTCTACTCTTGCTAAGCATACAACTATACCTATCAAAGACAGTTGTGCTTTCAAAGATCCTATGGATAAAAAATTAGAGGGTCTCCTGAAGAAAATTTTTGTTCATCAAGGTTTTCTTCTCCAACCTATTGCGTGCATTGTTCCTGTAACTACTGCAGCTGCTTTCTCGTTCGAGGCTCTAGAAGAGGCTCTTCAGATGGAGACTCCATTAGAGGATATTATGGATAGAATTAAGGCCCTTAAGTTGGCTAATTCTTTCATTACAGATGCCGCTTTCCAACTGGCTAAATTAGCGGCAAAGAATTCAGGTTTTGCCATTTTAGCACGCAGGGCATTATGGCTTAAGTCCTGGTCTGCTGATGTGTCATCAAAATCTAAACTTTTGAACATCCCTTTCAAAGGAAAGACCCTATTCGGGCCTGAACTGAAAGAGATTATTTCAGACATCACTGGAGGCAAAGGCCATGCCCTCCCTCAGGATAAAACAAATAAAATGAGGACCAAAAAAAATAATTTTCGTTCCTTTCTGAACTTCAAGGGTGGTCCTGCTTCAACTTCCCCTGCTGCAAAGCAAGAGGGGAATTTTGCTCAATCCAAGTCAGTCTGGAGACTTAACCAGGCTTGGAACAAGGGTAAACAGGCCAAGAAGCCTGCAGCTGCCTCTAAGACAGCATGAAGGGGTAGCCCCCGATCCAGGACCGGATCTAGTAGGGGGCAGACTCTCTTCGCTCAGGCTTGGGCAAGAGATGTTCACGATTCCTGGGCCTTAGAAATTGTGTCCCAGGGATATCTTCTGGACTTCAAAGGGGGAGATTTCACATTTCTCAATTGTCTGCAAAGCAGACAAAGAGAAAGGCGTTCTTACACTGTGTAGAAGACCTACATACCATGGGAGTGATCAGCCCAGTTCCAAAAGCGGAACAAGGGCTAGGGTTTTACTCAAACCTGTTTGTGGTTCCCAAAAAAGAGGGAACTTTCAGACCAATCTTGGATCTCAAAATTCTAAACAAATTCCTCAGAGTACCATCATTAAAGATGGAGACTATGCGGACTATTCTACCGTTGATCCAGGAGGGTCAATATATGACTACCGTGGACTTAAAAGATGCATATCTACACATCCCTATTCACAGAGATCATCATCAAGTCCTCAGAATCGTCTTTCTGGACAGTCATTACCAGTTCGTGGCCCTTCCCTTCGGGTTGACCACGGCTCCCAGAATTTTCACAAAGGTGCTAGGGTCCCTTTTGGCGGTTCTAAGGCCGCGGGGCATAGCAGTGGTGGCTTATCTAGACAAAATCTTAATTCAGGCGTCGACTTTCCAGCTAGCCAAGTCTCACACGGACATCGTATTGGATTTTCTGAGATCTGACGGGTGGAAGGTGAACATAAAAAAGAGTTCTCTCTTCCCTCTCACAAGAGTTTCCTTCCTAGGGACTCTGATAGACTTGGTAGAAATGAAAATATTTCTGACGGAGGTTAGAAAATAAAAACTCTTAACCACTTGCCGAGCTCTTCATTCCATTCCTCAGCCATCAGTGGCTCAGTGTATGGAGGTAATCGGACTCATGGTAGCGGCAATAGACATAGTTCCTTTTGCCCGCCTACACCTCAGACCACTGCAACTATGCGTGCTCAAACAGTGGAATGGGGATTATGCAGATTTATCTCCTCAACTGCATCTGGACCAGGAGACCAGAGATTCTCTTCTCTGGTGGTTGTCTCAGGACCACCTGTCTCAGGGAATGTGTTTCCGCAGGCCAGAGTGGCTCATAGTAATGACAGATGCCAGCCTGCTAGGCTGGGGTGCAGTCTGGAATTCCCTGAAAGCACAGGGCTTATGGTCTCGGGAGGAAACTCTACTCCCGATAAACATTCTAGAACTGAGAGCGATATTCAATGCGCTTCAGGCGTGGCCTCAGCTAACTGCGGCCAAATTCACGACAACATCACAACTGTAGCTTATATCAATCATCAAGGAGGAACACAGAGTTCTCTAGCGATGATGGAGGTAACCAAAATAATCCGATGGGTGGAGGATCACTAAGACTAAGTCGTCAGACTTTTCATCCGGGGGAGTGGGAGCTCCATCCGGAGGTATTTGCCCAGCTGACTTAGCTATGGGGCACACCAGAATTGGATCTGATGGCGTCCCGTCAGAATGCCAAACTTCCTTGTTACGGGTCCAGGTCCCGGGATCCCCAGGCGGTATTGATAGATGCTCTAGCAGTGCCCTGGTCCTTCAATCTGGCCTATGTATTTCCACCGTTTCCTCTCCTCCCACGTCTGGTTGCCAGAATCAAGCAGGAGAGAGCTTCAGTGATTCTGATAGCACCTGCGTGGCCATGCAGGACTTGGTATGCCGACCTAGTGGACATGTCATCTGTTCCACCGTGGACTCTGCTAATGAGGCAGGACCTTCTAATCCAAGGTCCATTCAAACATCCAAATCTAATTTCTCTGCGTCTGACTGCTTGAGATTGAATGCCTGATTCTATCAAAGCGTGGTTTCTCTGAGTCGGTCATTGATACCCTGATTCAAGCTAGAAAGCCTGTCACCAGGAAAATCTATCTTAAGATTTGGGGCAAATATCTTTATTGGTGTGAATCCAAGGGTTACTCATGGAGTAAAATTAGGATTCCTAGAATATTGTCTTTTCTCCAAGAAGGATTGGAGAAGGGATAATCAGCTAGTTCCTTAAAAGGACAAATATCTGCTTTGTCTATTCTTTTACACAAACGTCTGGCAGATGTCCCAGACGTTCAAGCGTTTAGTCAAGCCTTAGTTAGGATCAAGGCTGTATTTAAACTTGTTGCTCTGCCATGGAACTTAAACTTAGTTTTTAAAGTTCTTCAATGGGTTCAGTTTGAACCTATGCATTCCATAGATATTCTATCTTGGAAAGTTTTGTTTTTAGTAGCTATCTCTTTGGCTCGAAGAGTTTCTGAGTTATCTGCTTTACAGTGTGACTCACCTTACCTTGTTTTCCATGCAGATAAGGTGGTTTTGCGTACCAAACCTGGATTCCTTCCTAAGGTTGTTTCTAATAGGAATATCAATCAGGAAATTGTTCCTTCACTGTGTCCTAATCCTTCATCAAAGAAGGAACGTCTGCTGCACAATCTTGATGTGGTTCGTGCTTTAAAGTTCTACTTACAAGCAACTAAAGATTTCCGTCAAACATCTTCATTGTTTGTTGTTTATTCTAGTAAACATAGAGGTCAAAAAGCTACGGCTACCTCTCTTTCCTTTTGGCTGAAAAGCATCATCCATTTGGCTTATGAGACTGCTGGCCAGCAGCCTCCTGAAAGAATTACTGCTCATTCTACTAGAGCAGTGGCTTCCACATGTTCTTTTAAAAATGAGGCTTCTGTTGAACAGATTTGTAAGGTGGCGACTTGGTCTTTGCTTCATACTTTTTCCAAATTTTACAAATTCGATACTTTTGCTTCTTCGGAGGCTATTTTTTGGAGAAAGGTTCTACAAGCAGTGGTGCCTTCCGTTTAAGGTACCTGTCTTGTCCCCCCCCCATCATCTGTGTCCTAAAGCTTTGGTATTGGTATCCCACAAGTATGGATGAATCCGTAGACTCGATACATCTTACAAGAGAAAACATAATTTATGCTTACCTGATAAATTTATTTATCTTGTGATGTATCGAGTCCACGGCCCGCCCTGTTTATTTAAGACAGGCAGTATATAAAAAAAAAATTCAGTCACCTCTGCACCCTATAGTTCTCCTTTTTCTTCCTAGCCTTCGGTCGAATGACTGGGGGGTGGAGCTAAGGGAGGAGCTATATAGACAGCTCTGCTGTGGGTGCTCTCTTTGCCACCTCCTGTAAGGAAGGAGAATATTCCACAAGTATGGATGAATCCGTGGACTTGATACATCACAAGAGAAATAAATTTATCAGGTAAGCATAAATTATGTTTTTTACCACAAATGCGGTATAGAATTAGTGAAGCGCTCACTACGGTTTAATATTTCATATCGATAGCACTAAATAGGCAACATGTCACTATAACAGTAAAAGACACTCTTTAATCCCTAAGGCAGTTAAGTATGTTCTGTTATAGGTTTGTAGGCCACTGGATTACTGTAGGGACCCTCCTGCTCTTTCTGTGCTGACGTGGCGCTGGAACTACACCTTTATACCTTTGCTTTCAAACGATAGCGCCAAATAGTAAAAGAGTACCCCCTAGACCCTATACAGCAAATCTGAAACTTCCCTGATCGCCTTGCAGAGAATTAAACCTGGACGGACTCACTTTTTCTATGTATAAAAAAACAATGACCTGCAGGAATATAATAGCATACATACTATCTCACATCCAAATGTTAATGTATAAACCTCTATTGCTTAGAATTAAGTTGTAGTCAAGCCTACATGGAATCTAGGAAAACAGGAGCAGGGTAACAGTGTGTAGATCACAGAAAACCAGGGGTAGCTTGTTACATGTTATGGCAGACAATAGCCATGATTATAGGCCCACATACTACAATGTTTCCTAACCTGTAAACAATCTGTTTATATGTATTAACCAAGTTTTAAATGTTGTTTTATTATGTTATAACTACATAGGTTTGATATTTGCCTGTCATATCTGAACCCTATTTTTAAAGTACATGGCTCCATATCATTTGACCATAACTGTGAAATGCCATATTACTTACCCCAGGTTGATCTTTATTGTAGTTCTTCCTAACTATCTTATTATCACAAACACCACATTCCCTAGGTCTCCAGAATCCTGGGATTCCCATATTTTAAATATGTAAGGCTTATCTAGGTAATTGGCTAATATACTGCTATTTTACCCATTGAGAGCTCTGTCTGTGGCCGAGACAGAAAATTACAGCCTGAATGAATGATATAGCCAACACATGGGAGTTATTTTATGCCACTATTTGCCCTTATTGGGATTTATCACGACTAAAATCTTTATATAACAGGTGCACAGGATGGAAAGGATAATTAGAAGTCATACTGAAGCTTCTCATTGTATTTACTCAGCTACGGGTGTTAAGATATCAGATATATCTATTCCTACACTCTTTATGTGTTGGCTCATGCCCTATACCCTAGAGAACTTAACCTCCTTTTCTACCCTAAGGATTATCCCACTGTTTAACATTAATCATAGTTACATCGAGCCTCTTGAGATCCATAGGACCTATAACAAGACCCATCTTCACATCTGGACACTAATATTATATAACCTCAGAGGGAAATACCTCTCAACATCACCCCATTTTTGGAGAATTGGCTATCTGGGTCATAAACACTCATCTCAATAATATTTTGTACTAGATTCTATACTATCACTAGTAGGGATGGGCGAATGTTTCTAAAAATTCGAAATTTAAAACGAATTTTGATACATTCATTCGTTCAAATTGAATTTCGAATGTTTATATAACATTCTAAAATTCTATTTTCGAATTTTTGTTTTCTAATTTTTCAATAAAATGTAATATTCAAATTTGAATGTGACATTCAAATTTGAAATAGTATTTCTAGTCTACAACTGTGTTTAATAAATGTAATATTCGAATTCGAATGCTACATTCGAATTCGAATGTCACATTCAAATTTGAAATAGTATTTCTAGTCTAATACTGTGTTTTAAATGTGATATTTGATTCTAATGTGATATTCGATTCAAATGTGACATTCAAATTCGAAATAGAATTTCTAGTCTAATACTGTGTTTTATAAATGTAATATTCGAATTTGAATGTGACATTCGATTCAAATGTGATATTCGATTCGAATGTGACATTTTAAATAGTGTTTCTAGTCTACAATTGTGTTTTATAAATGTAATATTCAAATTTGAATGTGACATTCGAATTTGAATGTGACATTCGAATTCAAATGTGACATTCGAATTCGAATGTGACATTCGAAAACTGTAAATAACATTCAAAAATCGAATTTTTAAGAATATTCGTTCTTATCAACATTCTATTATGTAAATCGAATTTCTACAATAACATTCGTTCTAACATTCGAATTCGGATATAAACACATTCGCCCATCCCTAATCACTAGACAAGGAGTTTCCCTATTATGCCCAAGTTAGACTCTCTCTTTTACTGACTTATCAGACCTCTCGGACACGCCCTCCCCCCCCCCTTATCCCTAAAATATTCGTGCAGCTCTGGTTTGCAGATTCCCCCCCCCCCCCAATTTTTCATTTACTATTACATATTTAACCCTAGCCCAATTAAAAACGAGATTCCATTATTCTTAGTGCATTTACATTCTCAAGGGCAGAGATCTGAGATGATTAATAGATTTGAATGGTAATAGTTTAATTAAAAATGTTTTATTGCATCCTTGCACAGTCATTTATTGTTGTATAAAGGAGCATGTCTGTATTAAGCTGAAAATCTGTCTACTATTCCCTTTAAGACAACTCTTTTAGACATTCATGTGTTGGTAAAAAAAACCTGTGTTTATTCTATTTATTATCATAATAAGCCGACTGCTATATTATGTAACCAATTATTTCACATATTGGCCCTTATATATATTATGTATTTTATACATATTCTTCATTCATAGATGTAAATGGACGAAAGTTATGTTTTGTATTTACCTAATATCTCAATAAAAACAGAATAAAAAAAAACCCCAAAAAAACATAGAAACATAGATTTTGACGGCAGATATGAACCATAGGCCCAACAAGTCTGCCCAATATTTCCTAAAAGTATCAATGTATCTAGTTTGTAGGATAGCTTTATGCTTATCCCAGGCATTCGTGAAGCCCCCACAGTGTTTGTCATTACCACCTCTTGTGGAAGTTTATTCCATAAATAAATCACCCTTTCTGTAAAGAAATGCTTCCCCAAAATACTCCTGAATCTTTTACCCTTTAGCTCAAGATCATGACCCCTTGTTTTTTAATTTTTCTTTTTATGAAAAATACTCACAGCCTAAGCTTTAATAAGCCCCTCAATATACTGTACTATAAAGTTACTATCATATCCCCTCTTTCCCTTCTCTCCTCTGAGCTAACATAGTTAGGTCATTGAACCTCTCCTGGTAATTTTTTTTTATTTTTTTTTAGCATGGGCCCCATGTATTAAAAGGCGGGCGGACAGCTTCTCAACATGCAGAGCTGTCCACCCACCTTAGCTGCATACGGGCAGCAGATCTCTTTATCTGCTGGCCCGTATATATCATTACACACTCAGATGAGTGTGTAATGCCCGTCCCTTCATTCCCAAGACCAATCGAGCGAGTGAAGTGTGATTTCTCTTCGCCACCTCTGAGGTGCCAAGGAGTGTAAGAAGCAGCGGTCTAATGATCGCTGCTTCTTACATTGCGGGAGCATGCTCGCATATGTGAACCTGCCCCTGAAGGGCTCCAGAGCAGCTCTCGCTACTTCTTACATGGAGCCCTATGTATCATTTTAGTAGCTCTACTTTGCACACTTTTTGGAGATAAAGCCTCCAGATCTGTACATAATACTCAATATGAGTCCTATCTAGTGATCTGTAAAGTGGCATAAAAACCTTACTATTTTGGCTGCAAATACCTCAACCAGTACAACCAAGCATTCTACTGGCCTTACTCGCTTCAATACTTCATTGTTTAGTACATTTTAAATCATCTTAAAGGGACACTGAAACCAAATTTTTTCTATCATGATTCAGATAGAGCATGCAATTTTAAGCAACTTTCTAATTTACTCCTATATCAAATTATTTTCATTCTCTTGGTATCTTTATTTGTAATGGAAGAATGTAAGTTTAGATGCCAGTCCATTTTTGGTGAACACACTGTGTTGTTCTTACTGATTGGTGGGTAAATTCACCTACCAATAAACAAGTGCTTTCCATGGTGCTGAACCAAAAAAATAGCTTAGATGCCTTCTTTTTCAAATAAAGAAAGCAAGAGAACGAAGAAAAACTGATACTAGGAGTAAATTAGAAAGGTGTTTAAAATTGCATGCTCTATCTGAATCACGAAAGAAAACATTTGGGTTCAGTGTCCCTTTAAATAAAAATTCCGTAATCTGAAAATTATACTTATGCTCTTTCTGAACAGCAGTAACATCATTAATAGCCAGATCATATGTTCCTAAATAAAGAATCCCATCTAACTCACTATATACAGATATATAAAGAAATATCTATTTAGGAATACAAAAAACATTGGAATGTAAAGTATTTACAGTTAAAACACAGTAAAATATAATACAAATATTATATAATCACATAAATACACACACACTCCCTTTCCAGTCAAATACCTTGTCATATGCCATATACCTTTAAACCCTTATAAAAAATAAAAAAATATTTATATGAAAATTTGTAATCAGAAATTGTTTATATGAGTGTAATAGTTTATTTTAATGTATCATTTATTTGGTTCCACTTTTTTTAACCCTTACACTTTATACTAAGCTTTCACAGGTGCTAACCTGCTGAGCCCATATTTTGTTTGCTCTAGAGTGAAACCATTTACTTTTAACTTGTAATATGTGCATAAGTTAGCGTGGTCAAATAGTGGCTACACTACCAGTATATGAGGAGTGAGGTGTTTATATGTTAATTATGAAAATACTGTTTAATAGGCATGTGACATTTGGAAGGAAACAAATGCAAAAGAGGGAGGCCACCAGCAACATTAGGCTATTTTTGGAGCCTATTTCTTCTTGTAAAACAGCAACAGATTACGATCTGTGGTGACCACCATCTTTGGCATTTGTTTCCTTCTGAATGTCACAAATGCACATGCCTACTATTTAAGCATTTAAGCGCACTTCATGTTATTATTACTGAGCTATTTTATATATTACACCATATTATATATGAAGATAAGATATATTAATCCTATATTAATACATTTGATCTAAAAAAACTTAGCTTCCAAAGTGTACCGTAGCATATTGTGTAATAACGTATTGCAGCCAATTATGGCTGTCAAGTTGCATGTTTTTTCTTTTCAAGCCCTTCTCTCTCTCATAATTGTATATAAACATTTAGACCCACTACCAATAAGCCAATCCAAATTCTGAGGAACACAAAAACATATATTTTAATGGCAGATAAGAACCGGAAGGCCCACCAGGACTGCGCATTTATTTTGAAGTGCAATCTGGTCTGCTCATGTTTCATTTTGAAGAACTATCTTCATTCATTCTAAAGTTTGCCTTCTACATCTCTGATGCATTTTAGAGTATTTGTCTCAGCCATGTACAGGTATACCTCACTTTACAGCGCTTCACTTTACAGTGCTTCACTAATACAGCGCTTTGTGGAGCTGAAGTTCAACCTCCAAGGATTTTGAAACAGTGCTGTAATCATCGTGAGATTGCGAGAAAAGTGACTGGCACCATTTTGTTATGCTTAGTTTACTCATTTTACAGCATTACAGTGCAATCTGTGTCTCAGTGCTATAGTCTGTCAAATTGTACTACAGTAAGTGTCACTATTTTACAGGTACAGTATTTATTGAATACTAATTGAATACTGTGCTGTGCTAGTGTTAAACTAAACATAGCACTATTACACCCCTAATATAAGTTAGTTCAAACATGTTTTTAGTTCTTTAAACACACTGGCACGTGAAAAGAAAGCTAAAACTGCCTTGTTCCACTTTAAGGCGGTTTTCACTTTACAGCGGGGCTCCGGGCCCTAACCCGCTGTATGAGCTGGGTATACCTGTATGTTAGAAACTGAGCCTGCTGCTCTCTATATCAAAATTGTAACCCTTGTTCTGGTACTGCTCATCTACGCTAGAAGGTTTCAATTATATCACCGCTCCTCTTCTCTACCCTAACTTATACCATGTTCAAAATAAAGAATATAATTATCCTTTGGATTTTGGTTATTTATTAAACAACATTGATGAGGAACAGCTGTAAAAGGTAAAAAAGAAAATCGCAAAAGGGATAATTTTATTTTTTATTTGAATGAGAAAGAAAACCACAAGGCAGATAGATGTTGTGGAGTTCTAAAATATTTCTTCACTTAGAACTGACTCACACATTTGTATGAGATAGTCATTTATATGCCTACTACATATCCCATATCTTTGATTTGTAATCTCTTGTCATCCTAGTTTCTTTCAAGCAGACGGAATAGGCTGCAAACAAGAACTGGATTCTAGCAACACAGAGAAATGTTTTTATTTATGTGCTGACCTTAAGGACTTGAAACCCCAAATTTTTCTTTCATGAAAGATACAGCATGCAATTTTTAGAAAACGTTCTAATTTACTTCTATTCTCAAATTGTCTTTCTTCTCATTGTATCTTTTGTTGAAAAGCAGGATGTAAGCTCAGGGTCATGCACTTATCTGGAGTGCTAAATGACAGCAGTTTTGCAAGAATGTTATCCATTTGCGGGTTTAGTAGATGGCAGCGCTATTTCCTGCCATGTAGTGATCCAGAAACCTTCCTAGGTATCTCTTCAACAAAGAATACCATTGGAACAAAGCAAATGATATAATAGAAGCAAATTGGAAACTGTTTTAAAACTGTATGATCTGTCTGAATCACAAAAGAAAATGTTTGGGTTTCACATCACTTAAAGCCTGTAATATATTAATTACTATGTTTGATAATCTACATGAAAAAAAAAAAATATTTACTAACTAAAGGTCACCATAATATAACAGGAGCAGATCAGGAATCCGCAGTGAAATGCCAGCCTCTGACTTTCCTGGAGCATTCCTTTCACAGCCCATCCAACATCCTAATCTTTTATGGTAAATAAACAAAGCAGCCACTGTATGCTGTATATTTTGTATTTAATCCTGGGTCCTAGCAGCCTCTGCTATTAAGAGATCTTTATTATACATGTGCAGAGTCACAATGACAAGACTGTGTACGTAAAATCACTGAAAATCATTCATTTTGCTCATACACCTGCAACAATAAAGACAAAAGAGAAATCATTTTTTCTACTGACGCAAGGGTAATGGAAATCTAAAACACTACACTTTTTATTGCATTTTTTATTTTAAGTATTGCTTTATATTTACAATGTGTTTGTGTAAGATTTGTTTGGCAACATGTAAATTATTAAATTTTATATAATTTTTGCAATTTTTTATATTTTTTAATAAAAGCACAAAATAATTTTAAATCTTAATTGAATTGTTTTGTAGGACTACTATCTTTAAAGGGACAGTATACTCCGAATTTCCACAGTCAAAATTACATGTGCAATATGTATTTAACGTTTAATTCATCAAATGTTTAAATAACAGTTTTTATATTATCTATTTTCAACTCAAACTTGTACCACTTGTGTATTCACTGTCCGCGTCCATGACCGCCGCTTTTTTTCAATATATTGGAAGAATCCCCATTCATCCAATAATGTTGATATCGGTCGCGCAATGTACCTGCTATGCGAACGCGTGCACGATGACATCATCTGCTTCTGGGTTCCGCTATTCCTAGTTCTGCACATGCCCAAAATCGCAAGTTCACGTCAAGCGTTCGATGCTTCCAAGATTGCATATACTAGATACAGGAGCGTGAGCGAGCTTCAGTGGGAGGGTAAATGTGAGTCACATCATTTGCATGTGGGAAGTACAGAGTTGGTCTATACCTCCCACATTGGAGATGCCGTGCTGGGGTTGGAGAACAGACATAGAGTAACGGTTAGGCTGCAATACTTATGATTTAATAAAACATGTCAATTTTATTTTTTGTCGAAATTAACAATGCGGCTAGATTATAAGGATATAGAGGACGTTAGCGTTAGCTTTTACATCCTCTGAGTTTACTGACCCTTTAATAACCAAATTAAAAGGAGGAGAAAGACACTGCAGTTATCTTTTAAGACACAGTTACAACTAAAGCTAGAGTTTGTTAGTATTGTATATGGCAACCAAATGTATCTGTTAAAATGAAATTATAGACTATATTGGAAATTAAATATGAAGACATGAGAATGTGGGGACAAATCAAGGAAATACAAAAATGGCTCACACATGTGAGGAGTTTCATTGTCTAGGAATAGAATATAGAGGATTTTTT
Organism: Bombina bombina; assembly: GCF_027579735.1. Classification (NCBI taxonomy): domain Eukaryota; kingdom Metazoa; phylum Chordata; class Amphibia; order Anura; family Bombinatoridae; genus Bombina; species Bombina bombina. The sequence goes on from NC_069502.1 coordinate 506,934,206, forward strand.
GCAAATTCTAATCCTAAAAGAAATCTTGCCGCAAAAATGTCACAGACAAAAACCTTAATTCTAAGAAGGGTTAAGGTTATGATAACATATTGGAAGTAGGGATAAGGCATTAGGGTTAGTATTTGGCTCTGTAATAGGCCTTTTTAAAATCCAAGAAGCTTTGTCTTTTAGCTACAATGATAACCTCTATATTCCTTCACAAGCTACATAGCTGTGGTTTCCTTCTGTCTATGATGACATCAAAAGTGCTATAATTTGGCAGCCACAATTTCCAATTTCAATTGTACATAGATTAAATAAATATATGAATAGAAAGTTTATATAATTTCAATATGGATATAAAAAGATGATCATCATTGTCATGACACAACAAATGTATAACAAAATATTAAATTGATCCTGTTTTTTTAAATAAAATCTAGTTCACCCTACCACTGCCAGCTACTTGTGAGTTACAAGTGTGCCTAATACAATGGTTATAAATCTAATATGTGTCACAGGTTTTGTTTGATCAACTCACTATGTTTGTTGTGTCTCCCTCCATTAGTGAATACCTTTTTTAATAAAACAAGTTTGAATTCTGATGAAAACTGAACAAACATTTTTTTTCTTAACTAATTCTTACTAAAGACAAGACTACTTTAAATCACAAGTTAAAAACAGTTTTAAAATCTTAATATATTTGAATGACAACACAGTACCACAATCAATTTAGCAAACCAATAGTTCATTTATAAAAATCTTTAAACCATTTGTTCTTGGTAACAAACAAAATATTAAGCAGTGTTTTTTTCAAATGTATTTATGATATAATTTGTGTTTCTGAACAATGCACATTCTTAGAATGTAAACAACTATGATTACTATATACTTGTAAATGTATTCTAAATTCAAACAAGCCAATACAATTTTGAGGTTTATATAAATGACCCCTGTCTATTGATTCTTTTAAACTTGAATCAATAAAATTTCAACCACTCCTATTTCTGAGAAAAGAAATACAGGGGGTCTACAAGCTACAAGATTTCTTTCTTAAAGGGACAGTCTACACCAGAATTTTTATTGTTTTAAAAGATAGATAATCCATTTATTACACATTTCCCAGTTTTGCATAACCAACACAGTTATAATAATATACTTGTAACCTCTGTGATTATCTTGTATCTAAGCCTCTGCAAATTGCCCCTTTTTTCAGTTCTTTTGACAGACTTGCAGTCTAGCCAATCAGTGCCTGCTCCCAGATTACTTCACGTGCACGAGCACAGTGTTATCTATATAAAATATGTGAACTAGCACCATCTAGTGGTGAAAAACTGTTAAAATGCAATCTGAAAGAGGTGTGCTTCAAGGTCTAAGAAATTAGCATATGAACCTCCTAGGTTAAGCTTTCAACTAAGAATACCAAGAGAACAAAGCAAAATTGGTGATAAAAGTAAATTGGAAAATTGTTTAAAATTACATGCTCTATTTGAATCATGAAAGTTTATTTTGGCCTAGACTGTCCCTTTAATAGTTTTTTAATAAAGTAATGTTTTATTGTAAAAATAGAATAAAACAAAAGGGTTTTGTTGTGGTCAGTTTAAAATGTAATATTTATCGGTATAGCCATTTATGGAAGACTGCACAATGAGTATGTAATTTAGCGAGGTTATCAATGTAGGACTTAAATAGAACCATTTCTGTGTAATGTAATGGAAATTTTTAATACTAGAGAGTTAACAATACATTTTTTTTTGTTATAATAGAGGGGAATACAGACTTATGTAGATGACTTATTGAACAGTTTTAAACATCAATACAACAAATTTAAATGTGTAATTCTGCTGCTTTTCCCTGCTTACACAGCAGCAAACTACACTTAGTTACAACCAGCAATAAATCAGACTATATCTGCTCCTAAGGCTTTTATTTTAATGAAGCACATGTTCTGACATTAAGGGGAATGTTTGTTAACCTGAATGATAAATAATATAACATCTCCACTTGGTTTCTTTCTGAGAAAACTGTTTTAATTGTGTTCTTCAAGTATCAGTGATGCTTTTTTATTATTATTATTGAGTTAAGGTTTCTAATACCATAGAAACAAACAGCCAAGGGCTTTTTCGGAGAAGATTCAATCTGTGACATCATATGTCTTTTAATCATTGCTCCTGATAATGATTTCCTCCATGGTTGTGGGAAGCTGTAAATGTTAGTCATGCTACCAGATGTCTAAACAAGCATTCAGTTTGCTCTTATTTGTTGTCCTTACAGGCATAAATCCCCATTATTAAACAAAATGCAATGATCTTTGCTGCTTTTTTAAGTTTACATATTCACAATTATTTAATTGGCAATCAATTGTGTTTCATTAAAAAATCATGTTTAACAGTATATTTAATACCTTAGAGGCATATGATAATATAGATATGAGTAATGCATTTAGGAGTATCTCTTATTGTTTTAGAAATTCATTTAACAATTATGCATGCACCTTTTTTTTCAACTTAATTGTTGCACAATGCTGTTCCAATTATGGCCAATATGCCACAAATTAAATATTCTGTGTCTGAAAAAAGGACTTTATTGTTGCAGCATTTATACAGGGTTTTCATGATATCTTGCATTTCTTAATAGCATCACTTGAATGATTTTTATTGCACTGGGAAATTCTGACTGTGTTCCTGCATTTCGACCCTTCACAAAACATTAAACATTCACCAAAAATTGCACATCCACAGATAGGTCAGCATTAATAAATACTTTACGCCACTGATTCGCTCTAATTTTTTTAGGGTAATTTATGAATATCCATGGGCTGTAAAAATTTTCTTAAAGTGAAGGTAAAGTTTTCTCTTTCTGGAAACATTATTTAATCTATCATCTTGCAAAATCCACAGTCGCCAACTTTTTTTTTCCGTTAATAAATATATTTTGTTCTACCCTACCGTTCTGTTCCAAGCTCCACCCACCATCCATTTGCTCTCTCTTTAGCTTATGACGTATAGAGCGTTCCCACCCGCTCTATACGTGCCTACAATGCTCGTGCCCGGCTTAGAAAAATTCTGCGCATGTGCAAAACATCGACAACGTCACATAATGTGCATGCGTTAATACCCGTCTTTGCTTTACACAGTGCAAGCGTCATTGATCTCGGCAGCATAGACGGGGCCGCGCTTGGTTTTCCACGGAGAGGAAGGAACCTAACGCATGCGCAGAGCTTTGAAGATAGCGGTGACGTCAAATGACGGCCGCCTAACGGCCAGGAAGTTAATTGGCCAGGAAGTCAACGTGACCAACAATCGAAAATAAAAATAAAATAACAGGTTGAATCGAACACTTGTAAGATTGCTGCTAAAAAGTGATAAAACTAATAATAGAGATAAATTTTAAGATTTTCATGAATGAAAGTACCATTGATTTGTGCTGTATTGCAGATAAGTGCACAGTAAGACAGCTAAGTTTACCTTCACTTTAACTCTGCGCCCATGCAATTTAGAGTGCCCTTTGGCCCTCACATTATCAGGTCATGTGAAAGGGTCTGTCTTCTTAAATATCGCACATTAGATTTAGAACAATGAATGTCCCATAATTCCATGAGACTATTCATTCAAAAAACAATAATCTCCACTTTCAAACAAGGAGAAACATGATTTTCTAGATTGCATGTGATCAATGTAAACATAGCAAATGCCTAATCTATTGTACAGCAATTTTAGAGCATTTAAAGGACCATTACATACAGTAGAATTTCATAATCAACAAAGGCATAATTAAAAGATAATACAAAATAATGAATTTCAAATGAGTAGTAGATTGTTTCTGACAAATTTTAAAGTTAGTTAAAGGAACAGTCAAGTCCAAAAAAAACTTTCATGTATCAAATAGGGCATGTAATTTTAAACAACTTTCCAATTTACTTTTATCACCAATTTTGCTTTGTTCTCTTTGTATTCTTATTTGAGAGCTAACCTAGGAGGTTCATATGCTAATTTCTTAGACCTTGAAGACCGCCTCTAATCTAAATGCATGTTGATAGTTTATCACCACTAGAGGGCATTAGTTCATGTGTTTCATATAGATAACATTGAACTCATGCATGTGAATTTACCATGAAGACAGCTCTGATTGGCTAAAATGCAAGTCTGTCAAAAGAACTGAAATAAGGGGGCAGTCTGCTGAGGCTTAGATACAAGGTATTTACAGAGGTAAAACATGTATAATTATAACTGTGCTGGTTATGCAAAACTGGGGAATTGGTAATTAAGGGATTATCTATCTTTTAAAACAACAAAAATTCTGGTGTTGACTGTCCCTTTAATTTTAATTTCCCTTGTTTCATGTGACAGCCATCAGCCAATCACAAAATGCATATACATATATACTGTGAATTATTGCATATGCTCAGTAGTATCTGTTGCCTTAGAAAGTGTTCATATAAAAATACTGTGCACATTTTAAAAATGGAAGTTAATTTGAACGGTGTTTACAATTGCACTCTCTATTTAAATCATACAAGTTTAATTTTGACTTTAGTGTTCCTTTAAATGGTGTGAGGTGCTGAAAGTGTCTCTTTCTCAAGAAAAAAAAATCATGTATCAAATCTCTATTACAAAAATAAAATATATTCTACTAAACACCAAGTTCAGGGAAATAAAATAGTTTTTACAGACCCTAAAACACTCTCTATGCCAGAAATAAACATAATGAGATATTGTTTAATGTGCATAAGATTGTAATGTAAAATATTTTGATTATCTCCATTGTTAAACATATGTCTATAAATCTCGTATCTTCGAGCCCTTATAACTTTTGTGGGCAATATTTTTTTTTAATAATTTTTAATAGACAGTGTTAATATGAGTGTAATTGTACTTTGTAATTTATTTTTAAAGTGTTTCGTGAAACTTTTATGTTGCGAAAAACTGTTAGTTACAGCTCTTCAAACACGGAAAGGGTTTTTGTGTAAAAGGCAAATGCGCAACCGTGATTTTTCAAGACTTGCAATACCTACGCAATGGAAATTGTTTGCGAAAAGACCACATCATGTGGAAAACTCATAACGCGCTATTTGTAATCTTGCTCTAAAGAAGTTAACTGGACACACACTCTGGGCACTGAATTTTTTTCTATTTTTACTACTATTTACTAATATGGCTTCATTTTGAGCAAACTATCTGTATTAAACACTTGAATAATAATAATAAAAAAATAATAACTTTTATAGACAACAGTTTAAAATTATTATGTCACTTTTCACTGCATTAAAATCATTGCAAGCATGAAATATACAGAGAAATGCAGCACATTTAGTAGATTTATAAGACAACCCATATTTTCACCACATGCTGCTTATTTTGAATAGGCTGCAACTAGTGCTTCTCACATTTATATCTTAACATTTCTTTTTTCAACCCTGAAATTGCATCTGTTTCTGTCTCAAACAGCTATACTTTATTTCTTTATGTAAAATCTCTTTGTTATAGAGAAATATAATAATAATAATAATAATAATAATAATAATAATAATAATAATAATAATAATAATAATAATAATAATAATAATAATAATAGGGCATTTGAAGGGGCACTGTCTCAGTAGACCATCTACCACTGTATAAAATATATGCTATATTGTGTTTTTATTTTAAGAAAGCAAATACATGTCACATATTAAACTATAAAGTATCTGTAATATTTAGGAAATATTGGCTTTTCTGTAATTGTTTATCACATATGTTATATTTGAAGACCTTATAATTAATGCTAATCAGTTGTAGGCTTCAGTGGCAGCTAAGGGGTTAAGCCATAAAGGTGAAACTTTGAAATTAAAATTGTAAAACCTATTTTTCTTTTATTTCAAATTAATAAAAAAAAAAGTTTAAGAGCATTTTAAGTGGAAATATAATATGAAATAGAAAAGCAAGTTACTTCATAGGAAAGATGAATGATTGTAGCACTGGGTGTTGAAGTAAACATTGCAACTTCAATCAATAAATTGAAGACTGGAAAAAGAGCACAGTGTAGTGATATCTAAAGATGGATTATTATGGTGACAGCAGTATTCTCAGTCTGAAGGGCAGAAGAAGTGGTTGTTCCACAGTAGTATGATTGATGGCCTCTGCTCTGACTCAGTAGTGGGAACTTACTTTTGCTTTGATTCGTCAGCAACCACTGCTTTACATCCATAGATATAAAGTTGTACCATGGACTTTGGATTGTGTGAGACTGTGGACTGTAGCTAAACATTCTAAAAATATATCCAAAACCAATAGGGAGACCGAGGGGAAAAAACACATTGTTTCACAGGCCGATTTATGAAACTTATTAAAGAGGAGGGAACAATGTAATGAGCATTTGAATGATCTTAGAATGAGCTTTTAGGTAGACAAATTCAGAATGTTTAAAACTATTTAAAAACAAACATGAAAATCAAATAAAGGGACATGAAAGTGCAAAAAGAAAATGCTCTATTGCTTGCATAACACCATGTGTTTAACTGCAGGGGTTAAACATAAAATTTAAATCAGATCCAGAGCAGCAAATCACTACTGGGACAGAGCTGAACACACCTTGTGAGCCAATAATGAGAGGCATATATGTGTAGCCACCAATTAAGTAGTTCCTTGTTCCTCTTTAGACTATTGAGATATGTTTTTCACATTAAGATACCTAAAAAAATAGTCAATATGATAATATAAGAAACTAAAAATTGCATTGCCAACTTGAACCATGATAGTATATTTTTTATTTTTGTGACTCTTTAAAAACTTGTAAATGTAAACAAAAGGCCATGTAACAATAAATAAGTGCATTATTATTTTTTAGATAATGGATATTTGGGAAGAGAAAATTTGGGGAGCAGTGCCTTTAGTGAGTCAATGGTCAAGCCATAATTATTTTTTCATATCTTCTCATTCATCACTTTTAGCCATAATTGTCTATTACTCCCTCAATTAGGTAATGAAGCACAAAGACATTCCAACTGCAAATCACTGTTATTGGGTTGCTTAAAACTATTAATAGATGGTATCATAATACTCTCTACTTTTTGTGATGAAATTTTAATGTTCTTTGTAATTACATCCAACGAAATCAGATCACTATGTTGACTGATCACATTTATGGCTCTGATATTTGTTCTTGAGTGTCACCCTGAAACCAGAAAATTTATAGGGGTTTTTCACACCAAGAAAATATCATTATTGCTTTAATAACCTGTAGTATGGAATGATTCTTACAAGAGAACAGGTAACATTATTATGAACATCTATCCTTTACAGAGCTTAAACGCCTTTTAGGACTGTTAGCTTGGGAATGCTTGATTTACTACTTAATTAAACTGTAACAGATACAATATTTTCCAAACATTTTGCTGTATTAATGTCTTGTCTGAAAAAAATGTTATACAAGCTTATACTATTTTATTATGTTATACAGTTGGTTCTGATAATATTTAAACTTAATTTATTGATGCAGTGTAGGAGTGAATTAAAAAAAAATCATCACAATGTCATCCCAATTAAAGAAACATTTCACAGTGATTGTGCTTCTAAAACATACTTTTATAATATCTGGATATTTCTCATATGCATTTCAGGGGACAATAAAGAAGAAAAAGAGATAGACATCATGCAATTGTGAAGGGAAAGGGTTTTAAAGGTATATTCTAGTGAAAATAGGAATCCACATGGATGTATTTGAATTTTGAATATAATCATTTTTGTAATATATACATGAATTAGCAAAAATGCTTCCAATAAAAGCTATAGCTCTTTTAAATGTATATTTAAGTATGCACCGTGCACCAGCATTTTAAACACAGCACTTGCTCAGAGAGCCTAAGGTGCTTGTACCATCTGGTAATGACTCAATTTGTTAATTGTTGACATAATTACAAGCCCCACTGGTGCACTGAGCAATTGTAGTATTTAAAATGCTGGTGCACTGAGAATATCTAGCTATGCTTCACATGCACGTGCAGAGAAAAAATGTTAGCATTAAAACAGTGATAACTTTTACTAGAAGAATTTTTTCCAATACATGTATATTGTAAATATGTTTTTATTCAAAGATGTAATTCATCTATGTGCATTTAAATTTTGACTGGAAAGTCCCTTTAACTCATATTATTTTTTCGTGAGTCAAATGACACCAATGCAAATTTCATTATCACTAAGTGATAGGATAATATAAACATTTCAGGATCGTGATCTACAAAAATGATTTGTACATTTTAAGCAAATAGCATTAGAACAGGATACCAATGCTAAACTATCTTATTATAGCAAGTAATGTTGGCAAATACAGAATATATACCTGATGTTTAAAACTAATTCAAAATATCAGTATTTGATCAAAGAGCTACCAGATTTTGTTAAATGGTAAAAAATACCATAAAAACATTACAATTTACACTTTCAAACATACTTTTTATTTCCCAATAAAGGGCCAGATTATGTATGGAGTGCTAACAGTTGCGCGCAAGCGAAAAAAGGCTTAATCACGGCTCTTTGCACGTGTCAGATGTAGTTATCATATTACAATTTAAAAGTAAATGCGATCACTTGAGGGCAATTGAAGTTAACGCACATAGGGATAGCGTGTCCTCATAGCTCCGGTTAACTGTTTTGCAAAACAAAAAAGTGTCAAAAAACATCTAAAATACATTACAAAGAACAGTTATAATCATAAAAAACACTATCTAAAAATTTTGCACAAAAAAGTTATAAGTGCTCAAAGATATCAGGTCTCAGGTGCTAAAAAAAAGTCTACAACGGACTTTAACATAGAGATATGAACATATACATGTCCTAATATGTATATTTATATATATATACAGTATCTCACAAAAGTGAGTACACCCCTCACATTTTTGTAAATATTTTATTATATTATTTCATGTGACAATACTGAAGAAATGACACATTGCTACAATGTAAAGTAGTGAGTGTAAAGCCTGTATAACAGTGTCAATTTGCTGTCCACTCAAAATAACTTAGCAAACAGCCATTAATGTCTAAGCCATTGGTAACAAAAGTGAGTGGAAATGTCCAAATTGGGCCCAAAGTGTCAATATTTTGTGTGGCCACCATTATTTTCCAGCACTGCCTTAACCCTCTTGGTTGCCACTTGGGTCTTCTTCACAGAGCTGGTGGATGTTAGAGGCCTTGCGCTCCCCCACCTTCCATTTGAGGATGCCCCACAGATGCACAATAGGGTTTAGGTCTGGAGTCATGCTTGGCCAGTTCATCACCTTTACCCTCAGCTTCTTTAGCAAGGCAGTGGTCGTCTTGGATGTGTGTTTGGGGTTGTTATCATGTTGGAATACTGCCCTGCGGCCTAGTCTCTGAAGGGAGGGGATCATGCTCTGCTTTAGTATGTCTCAGTACATTTTGGCATTCATGGTTCCCTCAATGAACTGTAGCTCCCCAGTGCCGGCAGCACTCATGCAGGCCCAGGCCATGACACTTCCACCATGCTTGACTGTAGGGAAGACACACTTGTCTTTGTACTCCTCATCTGGTTGCCGCAACACACACACTTGACACCATCTGAACCAAGTTTATCTTTGTCTCATCGGACCACAGGACATGGTTCCAGTAATCCATGTCCTTAGTCTGCTTGTCTTCAGCAAACTGTTTGCTGGTTTTCTTGAAGAGGCTTCCTTCTGGGATGACAGCCATGCAGACTAATTTGATGCAGTGTGCGGCGTATGGTCTGAGCACTGACAGGCTGACCCTTCACCCCTTCAACCTCTGCAGCAATGCTGGCAGCACGTATATTTCCCAAAGACAACATCTGGATATGATGCTGAGCATGTGCACTCAACTTCTTTGGTTGACCATGGCGAGGCCTGTTCTGAGTGGAACCTGTCCTGTGAAACCGCTGTATGGTCTTGCCTACCATGCTGCAGCTCACTTTCAGGGTCTTGGCAGTCTTCTTATAGCCTATGTAGAGCAACAATAATTTTTTCAGATCCTCAGAGAGTTCTTTGCCATGAGGTGCCATGTTGAACTTCCAGTGACCAGTATGAGAGGGTGTGAGAGTGATAACACCAAACTTAACACACCTGCTCCCCATTCACACCTCAGACCTTGTAACACTAATGAGTCACATGACACTGGGGAGGGAACATGGCTAATTGGGCCCAATTTGGACATTTCCACTTAGGGGTGTACTCACTTTTGTTGCACATGGTTTAGAAATTAATGGCTGTGTGTTGAGTTTTTTTGAGGGGACAGCAAATTTACACTGTTATACAGGCTTTGCACTCACTACTTTAGCAAAGTGTCATTTCTTCAGTGTTGTCGCATAAAAAGATATAATACAATTTTTACAAAAATGTGAGGGGTGTACTCACTTTTGTGAGATACTGTGTATATATATATATATATATATATATATGTGTGTGTGTGTGTGTAAATATGTATTTATATGTGTATATATGTATTTACAGAAATATATACAGATATGAACACATAAATACATATATGTATACAGTATATATATTCACTCTTCCAATAATAATGCACTCTCAGGACTTTCTCCAAAACAAGGTCAAATTTGTTAGATGACGTTTCAGGGAGCTCAAGTCCCTTTCATCAGATCAAAAAAAGTATATATACTTTGCATTGGAGCTCTTTGCAGTTAAATAGAAGAAAACATGTAAAAGCATTTTATGCAATATTCCTATTTTCATGAAAGTTTTAACTAAATATTTCACATTCTTATGTTCTGCATATATATTCCTACAGGGAGTGCAGAATTATTAGGCAAGTTGTATTTTTGAGGATTAATTTTATTATTGAACAACAACCATGTTCTCAATGAACCCAAAAAACTCATTAATATCAAAGCTGAATAGTTTTGGAAGTAGTTTTTAGTTTGTTTTTAGTTATAGCTATTTTAGGGGGATATCTGTGTCTGCAGGTGACTATTACTGTGCATAATTATTAGGCAATTTAACAAAAAACAAATATATACCCATTTCAATTATTTATTTTTACCAGTGAAACCAATATAACATCTCAACATTCACAAATATACATTTCTGACATTCAAAAACAAAACAAAAACAAATCAGTGACCAATATAGCCACCTTTCTTTGCAAGGACACTCAAAAGCCTGCCATCCATGGATTCTGTCAGTGTTTTGATCTGTTCACCATCAACATTGCGTGCAGCAGCAACCACAGCCTCCCAGACATTGTTCAGAGAGGTGTACTGTTTTCCCTCCTTGTAAATCTCACATTTGATGATGGACCACAGGTTCTCAATGGGGTTCAGATCAGGTGAACAAGGAGGCCATGTCATTAGATTTTCTTCTTTTATATCCTTTCTTGCCAGCCACGCTGTGGAGTACTTGGACGCGTGTGATGGAGCATTGTCCTGCATGAAAATCATGTTTTTCTTGAAGGATGCAGACTTCTTCCTGTACCACTGCTTGAAGAAGGTGTCTTCCAGAAACTGGCAGTAGGACTGGGAGTTGAGCTTGACTCCATCCTCATCCCGAAAAGGCCCCACAAGCTCATCTTTGATGATACCAGCCCAAACCAGTACTCCACCTCCACCTTGCTGGCGTCTGAGTCGGACTGGAGCTCTCTGACCTTTACCAATCCAGCCACGGGCCCATCCATCTGGCCCATCAAGACTCACTCTCATTTCATCAGTCCATAAAACCTTAGAAAAATCATTCTTGAGATATTTCTTGGCCCAGTCTTGACGTTTCAGCTTGTGTGTCTTGTTCAGTGGTGGTCGTCTTTCAGCCTTTCTTACCTTGGCCATGTCTCTGAGTATTGCACACCTTGTGCTTTTGGGCACTCCAGTGATGTTGCAGCTCTGAAATATGGCCAAACTGGTGGCAAGTGGCATCTTGGCAGCTGCACGCTTGACTTTTCTCAGTTCATGGGCAGTTATTTTGCGCCTTGGTTTTTCCACATGCTTCTTGCGACCCTGTTGACTATTTTGAATGAAACTCTTGATTGTTCAATGATCACGCTTCAGAAGCTTTGCAATTTTAAGAGTGCTGCATCCCTCTGCAAGATATCTCACTATTTTTGACTTTTCTGAGCCTGTCAAGTCCTTCTTTTGACCCATTTTGCCAAAGGAAAGGAAGTTGCCTAATAATTATGCACACCTGATATAGGGTGTTGATGTCATTAGACCACACCCCTTCTCATTACAGAGATGCACATCACCTAATATGCTTAATTGGTAGTAGGCTTTCAAGCCTATACAGCTTGGAGTAAGACAACATGCATAAAGAGTATGATGTGGTCAAAATACTCATTTGCCTAATAATTCTGCACTCCCTGTATATATATATATCTTTATATATCTATACCTATATAAATAGAACATATTCTGCTATGTGCAGAACGTTGGAATGTGAATTATTCATATTTTCATGTAGGGTTAGCAAACATGAGAATATGCGATAGGGTTTGCGTGTGAGTTGGGTGTTTTTTCTGCTTTTTTCCCATTGACTTCTATGGAGGGAATAGCTTATTGCGCACACAATATTGTAAGTTTGGCTTTTTGCGCTCATCGGGTTAGCACAAGAGTGATAACTTTTTACTTTCACTCGTAATACCAGTGCAACTCGACATGTGCAGTGAAAGCATTAAATAGCACTCCACTCGTAATCTTGCTCAATATATTTTAATAATGATTGTTATAAACCAGAGAAAGATACCTTTCTGAAGAACAGTTGCTGGGTATTATGAAAGTATAGAGAAGTGGTGTAAACTTTTTTCTTTGATTGCAATCATCTGTGCATGCTCTTCATCTGTGATTGAAGATAAATAAACGTCCATCCTTTAGCAAAAAAAAAATATTTCTCAGCTTTATTAAACTTCATTCTGCAGGTATCCCAGGAACCTGCGATATTAGTGCATATTTTTTTACATTTTTTTTTAATAAATAATTTTGATATTTTTCAATATTAATCGCTTTTTTTTACACCCTCATTTACATTTAATTGTAGAAAGCAATCCTACATATACAATTTTATCTCAGCAGACCAATCCAGTAATCAAAATAAGTAAATCAATATTTGCTAGACTAAGGGAAGGTATGATTATTGGTAGCTGTTAGTAATCAAATAGATAACCTTTAAATGTATTTGAGAAAAGAAAATATTTAAGTTGATCATAGTCATACTAAAAACTAACTTTTCTAAAGGAAATATGTCAAATATTGATTCCATATTAGTTGCAGTCATAAATATAATTTATTTGGTACCATAAAAGTGGAAAAAACGCTCTCACTTTTTAGACTTTATTAATTAATCAATTATTTAATTAACACATTCTTTCTGATAATTACTATCATGCAGGAAAATTTAAACTGGATTTTTTTTTAGCATCAATTTTATTATATTTTTTTACCCTGAATAAAATGCCACACAAAAAAATTATAATAATCATAAAAAAATAGTATTGTAATAGTATTAGTCTTTTCTTTCTGTGCTTTTGAATATCAAGTAATATGATCTTACCTCATGTCTTTTCACAATGGTATACCCTTTGGCATTCCACCCAAGATGTTGTGCTTTATCTATTTTTCCTAAGAAATAAAATCCCTTTATCAATATGGAATTAAATATCATTGACATAATATTTAGTTAAATACAGTTCAAAGCAATATTTCCTTAAGTTCTAAATGTTACAATTTATTTTCACCAGAAGCAAAGAATAATCAATATTTTACTAATTTGTTTTATAGGTGATCACTCTGTTTTGTTCATGTAAATGTATTAAGTTTTATTAAATAATTCTGATGTTTTTGTAATCATTTATAAAAAAAAAAAAGCAAATACACTTATTAATTCTAACAAATGCATACCACAGTAACAAACACTGGTGAAATATTTTTTCCAAAATACAATGCCTTTTTCCAGGACATGATAATGAACTATTAATAATTAGTGTCAGTTAATGGATTTTTGTAATTCCAATACACCTTAATAAGAGCATAAAACTTGAGAGGAATTTGTAGAGTGACAATGACATTATCAGTGCTTATATCTGAAGGCAGACCAAGGGGTAGATTTAACAAGTGCCGGGCAGACATGAATATGCTGTCTGCATTTAACATTTAACATTGCACAAGCATTTCTTGTGAAATGCTTGTGAAATGCTGCCCCTGCACATTTGCAGCCAATCGGCCGCTAGCAGGGTGTGTCAATCATCCAGATCGGATCGTGATGATTTCAGTCCACCACTTAAAAGGTGCGTATAGAAAGCAGCACACGTTGCTTGTAAAATCTACCCCCAAGTGTTTTTTTGCCCCACAATGATGTGATTGCTGGAGTCTGCTCTGACTGTATAGCATAAGGGCAGTTTACATACAGCAGTTTTAAGAATTGTTCAAAAAGGAAGGGTGGGATTAATCATTATTATAGTACACTAAACCCCCAAAAGGGGTTAAAACTTTTTTTTATTTATTTAAGTGCTATGCCCAGTACTCTGAGTGACTGCTGCTGCTCAATAAATCTTAGTCTAACACTTTTCCTCATACTTACTGAAGACTTGCTCTCTCCGTACTGATGTTATCCTAAGATTGGCTATGAAAAAGACAATTAGTTGGTTAGTCTTAAATTTTACTTTAGAGCAGACTGTGGCTGCACCACAAAATAATTCTATGAGGCTCTTCAAGTGTTATACGCCTAAGCTTCTCTGCAGTATCAAAGCCTTGAAGACACTTCTAAAATAATAAAAGTTTTAATTGATTGTAAAACATTTTTTTTGTTTACAGCAGTGGAGGCTCCTCCATTTGTGCACATGAGCACGTGCCCCCCTGTCAGATGCAGAGGAAAAAAAATTTTTTGCTGAATAAAATATAATTTTTCCAATAGCCCCCTATTAGAAAAATTATATTTTATTTCTAACCCCCCCCCAAAAAATCTGATGCTTTTTTAATTTTGCTGAATAAAATATAATTTTTCCAATAGCCCCCTATTAGAAAAATTATATTTTATTTCTAACCCCCAAAAAAAAAAAAATCTGATGCTTTTTTTTTATTACACAAAAAAATTTTTGGTTCCTGGTGTGTCTCTTTAAGGCAATCGCACGTGCGATAGAGCCCTATACCCTGCCTGTCAGTGAAGTCTATTTCACTGCAGGCATGTGGGCCAGGCTTAAACTGCTTGCATTCAGATCCCTGTTCGCACAAGCTGAAGTGTGCGAGTGGGGAGGGACAACTTCAAGGAGCCAAGTTCAGCTGCGCTCTGATTGGCTGCAGGTATCCCTGCATCACCGGCTCCTCCCCCGCATCAAACAGGCGCAAATCGGCCCTTGTCCGAGGGCCCCCAGCATCTTAGAGGGCTCGCCCCTACTGCAGGTAGATGCATAATGCAGCAGCACTAATTAAGTATTTTTTTTAATTGTTATTATTTTATTTTAAAATAATATTTTTGATATTTGTCTGTAAGGAACTTTCTGGGGACGGGTTCACATGTGTGCACTGTGCAGTGTTCTGCAGGGCTGAGAGAGTGCGAGCGCTCTGTTGGCTCATGCAGGGATTCAGGAAGTGACTGAAGGCAGCATACAGCACCTGCAAAAATGCAATATGTGGACCAGGTGTGGTGGAGTCCGGTCCACATATTAGACACTTCCAGAATCCAGGCTCCAGTCCAGGACCAGCTCCACCCACCAAGTCACCGCGCGCAGTTACAAACTCTGAGGCGGCAGCAGGCAGGAAGGATAGCGTGTGGTGCTAGGGTGGAACAACTAACTGCATAGCATAGGGATTGCATAGAAGCCATCAGAATTAGAAAAGTTGCAGGCCAGCAGTAATTTACAAGTGTCTGCTGAGGACAGCCTCTAATTTCATGCAGGGAGCTGGACGAATAATAGCCCCGCCTACTTGTGTGAGCATATTGTGTTTGCAGTCAGTGAGTGAGTGGAGGTTTTGGGGAGAAAGGTGTCACGGTAAGGCTGCTTTACTTTATTGATCCTCCTTACTATAGTGTAGGGCTAACATAACGTAAAACAAGTCTTCAAACAGGAGCTGCCACTGCTTAAAAATAACGGACCTTTTAAAGATCCCTTCTCTCTGGGGCAGCTGCACACAAACATTCCTATGTGATCATGTGACATCCTTTTGACTGCCTGCAGACCGGGAGAGTGAGAGAACGGTGAGTAAATGTGTAGCCTGTCATTTATTTTATCAACTGTGTAATATATTTCTCCTTGTGACTTGTGAGCCATGGATCTTCCAATTAAAATATCAGGAGGTCTAACCTAGGGGCAGATTTATACATGCAGCATTTGCTAAAGAGTTAGTGAGGTACTATGATAACTTTTTTTATCACAGCAGCTAGCCTTCAAACAATCAGTCTGCATTCCTATGTTTTTAATTCTCTTCAGATAACCTGTGCCCTCTTTGTGTTGGTCTTACACCCTTTAGTGTTCATAAACACACATAGGATTCAGCACACTCCTTCAGTGTTATATGGTGCATGTCCAGCAGCTAAATAATTGTCCTAGTTAGCACACATAGAATTAAAAGGTTTATTTGTTCTAGACCTTTGCATTTAAATGTTTGTTTTCTTTATGTCTTGGTTTTCTCAGTATTTTCATGATGCATATTTTTGCCCTCTGAAATTTAAAAAAATTCTAATAACCATAAATTATATGCAGGTAACCTCCAAATGTACATTATGAAGAAAATGTAATAATGAGTTAAAGGGACACTGAACCCACATTTTTCCTTTCATGATTCAGATTTTAACAATTTTAAACAACTTTCCAATTTACTTCTGTTATCTAATATGCTTTGTTCTCTTGATATCTGTTGTAAAAAAGGATACCTAGGTAGGCTCAAAAGCAGCAATGCACTACTGGGAATTAACTGATGTTTAGTGCCTGCACATATATGCCTCATGTCATTGGCTCACCCAATATGTTCAACTAGCTCTCAGTGAGATATTGATGCTCTTTCAATAAAGGATACAAAGAGAATGAAGCAAATTTGATAATATAAGTTATATATATATATATATATATATATATACATACACACACACACACACATTAAAATGGGCGGAGCCACCTGAGGGGCGGGGTAGTGCTCCCCCATCCTCAAAAATCACCAGCCGCCACTGGTTTACAGACTTCAGCAATGTATTGATTTAATGCTTTTACTTACCATGAATACATAACAAATGAATCTTTATGTCACTTTAAAGGGACAGCGAACACTTTGTAATTACAAGACATTTGTGTTGTGTTGTGTTGTTATAGAATAACATTTCAGCAGTCTAAACTTCTTTTTTTTGGGGGGGGGGGGTCATGTCCCTTTCACTTGTCCATTTAGCTCTTAATCAGATAAAATACAGTATTTTTAAGGACATGATATAATTATTGATAATACATATAATAATCCAAAATGCATGTGAAATGAGAAGATGTGTAAGTTATAGTTGATTACTTATATTTCTATAGTTTTTTTTTCACAGACAATTTTAAAATTTAAGATGCATTTTTAATAAAGCTGTGAATTATTGTTTTTGATCTACAACAATGTGAGATCTAGTTATGGGAAAGCACTATTTTATATGACAAGTAGTATTAGCACTGCTACACTGTAACAAGTTTAGTTCTAAACTAGTGAATAAACAGTACTTAAAGGGACATGAAACCCATCATTTTTCTTTCATGATTCAGATAGATTTTACATTTGAAACAACTTTCCAATTTACTTCTGTTACCAATTTTGCTTCATTCTCTTTGTATCGTTTATTGAAGAAGCAACAATGTACTCCTCAGAGCTAGCTGAACACATTAGTAAGCCAATTACAATGGGCATACAGGTTCAGCCATCAACCAGCAGCCAGCTCTAATATATATGCTTTTCAACAAAGGATACAAAGAAAATGAAGCTAATTAGGTAATAGAGGTAAACTGGAAAGTTGTTTAAAATTGTATGCTCTATCTGAATGATGAAATAAACATTTTGGGTTTCATGTTAAAAGCAAATTAAATTACAATAATCATTATATTTGATATGGACTTTGTAGCTTCTGCTGAAAAAGAAAAACTTGTCTAATTATCTCATACATAGATTTAAAATGAAAAAAAAAAGTAACTAGCAAATAGTATTGGAAATACAGATCTTGTAATCAACTTTCACCTATGCATGGTCACTGTCATTGGATATTGTTAGGAAATGGTAAAAAAAGCTATATATTTTAGTTTATTTAGTGAACATGTTGTTAAGTGGTTTATTTAGTGAACATTTTGTTCAGGGGTTTATAAAGTGAACATTTGGTTATAGGTGGATATAATGTTATGTATTTCATCCTAGAATTTACTCACATTTTAAATAATTTGTGTAGACTATATTAATTGACCAATATGCATTATCAAAAAAGTGTGTTTTATCTGTTCATTAATTCTATACCAAATTTCAATGCCTTTTATTTTTTACATTGAAATCTATCAACATAAAATAAAACTGTACCATCCAGTTGGCTAAACACACCCACATTGTCTCTTTCAATAAAACTTTAAAATTCAATTCAATATTGATAAAGTCCTACAACAAATAAGGCAATTTAAAATCAGTAAAGGAGATAAAAATCCAAATCTGTTACATGTCAAAGATGGCAAATACCAAAGGAACAGCTACATTTGATATTTATTATAACTAATCATTAAAATACTGTAATATGATGATATCATATATAACATTGTGTATGACTTTACATATGTCATAGTTCATGATATCATCAGTTACATCACTGATCATAGTAGTGTCTTTACAGATACGTTTTGCATCCTCTCACTTAAATTCTTTTTAAGAAGCCTTAAAGGGACACTGAACCCAAATTTTTTATTTCATGATTCAGATAGAGCATGCAATTTTAAGCAACTTTCTAATTTACTCCTATTATTCTCTTGCTATCTTTATTTTAAAAAGAAGACATCAAAACTATTTTTTGGTTTAGGACTCTGGACAGCATTTTTTTATTGGTGGATGAATTTATCCAGCAATCAGCAAGAACAACCCAGGTTGTTCACCAAAAATGGGCCAGCATCTAAACTAACATTCTTGCATTTCAAATAAAGATACCAAGAGAATGAAGAAAATTTAATAATAGGAGTAAATTAGAAAGTTGCTTAAAATGTCATGCTCTATCTGAATCACAAAAGAAAAAATTTGGGTTCTGTGTCCCTTTTAAAGGAACACTAATGTCAAAATTAAACTTTTGTGATTGAGAAAGAGCAAACCCTTGTAAACAGCTTTTCAGTTCACTTCCATTATCAAAATGGGCACAATCTTTTTATATGCAATCATTTATATATATATTATGATTGGCTGATGGCTGTCACATGATGCAAGGGAAGAAAATTTAACTTTTAAATTTGAATCTTTTTTAAATTTGTCAGAAAAAAAATCTATTACTCATTTGAGATTCAGACTAAGAGGCCCATTTATCAAGCTCCATATGGAGCTTGTGGCCCCGTGTTTCTGGTGAGTCTTCAGACTCGCCAGAAACAGCAGTTATGAAGCAGCGGTCTAAAGACTGCTGCTCCATAGCCCTGTCCGCCTGCTCTGAGCAGGTGGACAGGAATCGCCACAATTCAACCCGATCAAGCACGATCGGTTTGATTGAGACCTCCTTGCTGGCGGTCGATTGGCCGCAAGTCTGCAGGGGACGGCGTTGCCCCAGCAGCTCTTGTGAGCTACTGGTGCAATGCTGAATACGGAGAGCGTATTGCTCTCCGCATTCAGCGATGTCTGTCTGACCTGATCCGCACTGTCGGATCAGGTCCGACAGACATTTGATAAATAGGTCTCTTAGTGCTTTTGTGTTTGTCTTTTTATAATGGTTTTGGTGAATAAGCAGTTCTGCAGTATTTAATGGTCATTTAAGGACTACATATACATTTATGGGTGTAAAAAACAGAAGCAATATATTTCCTAACAATGTTCAGATTTTTAGCTCTGCTTTTTCCTGGGGCTACAAAAACTAGGGCAGATAGGATTTGTTTCATTTTAATTTTTTAAGAAAATATTGCATTTGTATACTGCTGATATAGGGCTAGATTACAATTTCTGCATGAGTATTACAAGTTGAAAGTAAATAGTTGAGCTCTAGAGCAAACAAAATTTGCACTCTTCGAGTTATCGCAACTAAAGACCTAGCGTAACATGTATGGGTTAAAAAAAAGTAACACTAAGCACAACATAATTAAAATAAAGCAATATAATTAAAATTATTCATATAAATGTTAAAAACATTTTTATAAGGGTTAAAAGGTATATGGTATATGACAAAGTGTTTGATAGGAAAGGTCTATAATGATTATGTGTGTTTGTATATATATGTATATATAAATAAATATGTGTATATTTGTGTGTGTTTATATGTATATACATGTGTATTTATGTGTTTATAAATGTATATAATTTATATACAAATATACACAGACACACACACACACACACACACACACACACACACACACACACACATATATATATATATATATATATATATATATATATATATATATATATATATATTTATACTATATATATATACACACATACTTTGGAGCCTTTCCCAGACAAGCTTCTTTAAACATGATAATTACTATTTATTAGATTTTAATATTTTTATTATGTTTTACTATGTTTTAATGTAAATATTTCACATTCAAATGTTCTTCACATAGAAGAAAATGCTCTTTGTATCTTTAATTATATATCTAAATATACAGTATGTGTATATACTGTATCTATACCTGTATATATTCATAAATATTTATATGTTAAGAACATTGTAATGTGAAATATAACAACCTTCGGCTTTAGCGCGGGTGGTCTAACATGGTGTTGGATTAGTGTTCAAGCAATAAGTGTTCTTTTTTTATTTAGCATGTTTCATCGAAGTCTATGTGGAGAAGAATTTAATGTGGTTGCGATATCTGAAGTCCTGAAGTTAGCGCACATCGGAATTCAATTGCGTGCTAACTTTATACTTTCAACTTTTTATATGCACGCTAACCCACCCACATTAAAAGTTTACTTTTAGATGTGTTAGCGCGAGAGCCACTTGTAATCTGGCCAATTGTGTTTAGTGCATGTTTCCTTCTAGATGAATTGTTCTGTGTAAGAAGATTTTAAGTCCCATTAGTGAGACTAATACCTTGTAGCAGCATCGCAACTAAAAGGGACACTGAACCCAAATTTTTTCTTTTGTGATTCAGATAGAGCATGCAATTTTAAGCAACTTTCTAATTTACTCCTATTATCAAATTTTCTTTATTCTCTTTGTATCTTTATTTGAAATGCAAGAATGTAAGTTTAGATGCCGGACCATTTTTGGTGAACAACCTGGGTTGTTCTTGCTGATTGGTGGATAAATTCATCCACCAATAAACAAGTGCTGTCCATCATTCTGAACCAAAACAATAGCTTAGATGTCTTCTTTTTCAAATAAAGATAGCAAGAGAACGAAGAAAATTGATAATAGGAGTAAATTAGAAAGTTGCTTAAAATTGCATGCTCTATCTGAATCACAAAAGAAAAAATTTGGGTTCAGTGTCCCTTTAACAATTCCAGAATTTAAAAAGAGCTCTACCTGCCCCTCATCAATCTGTGAGTTGTAATCTAGATACTCTCCAATTTAATCAATGGAGCAGCACCTATGGTATAACTGTTATAGTAAGAGTTTCACTGTAAAAGATACTGGAATTTAAAAAATCCTTTTAAAATGTTACAGAACTATTCAACTAATACAAAAAATAAACTCCTCCTAGAAAATATTACATGTTAACATATAAACATAGAGAAATAACAGAAAAATAAAATGAGACAACTTGGCTGCTTTGACAAGATATTTCAATAGGACAATAGACTGCTTATGAATTTTTCATGCTGGGCCCAAGTGTAGGTGAAAAATACTGGCCACACCTCTAGAATGCCCATAATGCCAATGGCAGCTGTTCATTCATGTCTGTGAGATTACCAAAACAACTTTTGTTCTGTGCAGCAAGACATCTTTACCATAAAAAAACAGGCATGATAATGTTTTACGATTACAAACATCTACATAAACCATTAGCAGGTGTGTTTCTAAAGTGTTGCAGTTATACTTTTAAGTAGGGTTGCACCGATACCATTTTTTTAAGACCGAGTACAAGTACCGATACTTTTTTCAGGTACTCGCCGATACCAATTACCGATACTTTTTTGTCATGTGACAGTTTCCCAAGAGCAATACAGAGACTAATGATTTAGCTACTCTCACAGACACACACACTCTCACACAGACACACACACACTCTCACACAGACACACACACTCTCTCACACAGACACACACACTCTCACACAGACACACACTCTCACACAGACACACACTCTCACACAGACACACACTCTCTCACACAGACACGCACTCTCTCACACAGACACACACACTCTCACACAGACACACACACTCTCACACAGACACACACTCTCACACAGACACACACTCTCACACAGACACACACTTTCTCACACAGACACACACTCTCTCACACAGACACACACACACTCTCACACAGACACACACTCTCTCACACAGACACGCACTCTCTCACACAGACACACACACTCTCACACAGACACACACTCTCACACAGACACACACTCTCACACAGACACACACTTTCTCACACAGACACACACTCTCTCACACAGACACACACACACTCTCACACAGACACACACACTCTCACACAGACACACACTCTCACACAGACACACACTCTCTCACACAGACACACACTCTCTCACACAGACACACACTCTCTCACACAGACACACTTTGTTGAAGCAATGCACTACTGGGGGCTAGCTCAACAAGTTAATGGAGAAAATGACAGGATGAATATATGTGCAGCCACCATCAGCTAGCTCCCAGTAGCGTATTTCTGCTAGTGAGCATATAAAAATATGTGTTTCAACAAAGAATACCAGAAACACAACTCTTTCTGAATAATTTTGACTTTACTGTCCCTTTTATCAGTGTATAAAATTCAGAAGGAGTTTGCTTGGAATAAAATCTGTGAGAGGATTGAAGAGGTACTGCCAATGCCTAAGCATGCTAGGGTTGAAGAAACCAAGCATGCTACCGTGACACAATATAATAAATCAGCTGCAAAATCATGATTTACACTGAAAGGGACGTAGAAGTCTCTATAAAAAAATAGCTTAATTTTATGATATAAAATCCTGTCCAGAAAGCCAATAATAAAAATGTATTCATGTACAATGTATTAAGTTCTACACAAGTACACATGCCCCGCTTCACAAATTCAAAGGTTGATTTTACCAGTTTTTGTAAGGGTAGTTGTTCCCTTTGAAAGCCAGAAGGTTTTCAAAAATGAACATTTATAGGATCATGAGAAATGAATTTGCTCTTAAAAAGAGTATCTTTGCTCCAAAAGAGAGACATGTTAGAGGTGAAATATTTTTTAACAGGCAAATTAACACACTGCATCACAAAATTAAACAGGGCCATAAATATTAAGAATTAATATAGGGAGAATTGCTTGTTTCAAAATTACTGAATTTAAATTTGTTCTGTATACCTTACAGAGCTAAATATATTTAGAAAAAATGGTCTAATATTTACCAGTCCATAACCATATTTTACAAAATGTATAAAATATAAATAAAACATATAAAACAGTGGCCTGAAAAGCACTGCAGCATTCTGGAAGTGGAACTTTGACTTCATACATTTAATTTAACTTTTATTTTATTTGATAAGCAAAAAAACAAACCGTTTTTGTTTAAAAATAAAATGCTCTAAGCAAAGAGACCTTTTTATTTAATACTTAGCTACAGTCTCCTTTTTTAGCTTGTGCCATATTTTGACATGTATGAAAAACGTATGTAACGTTTTGTAGATAACTTGCTGCCAAAAATCTTATATCACTGACACTGATATAAATATGCAATTGCATTGAATATGAAACAAGCATACATTCGTTTAAATTAGACTGGGACTACAATTATGCCCAATTTTTGCTGTTACACAAGATTATGCATATACTGATCATCATTATAGATCAGCTTACCTCAAACCTCCACGCGCCGTCGCTCTATTGTGCTCTCTCACTGGGTCCGCCCACCCCCTGTAGCGTGTTCTCCTGAAACAATTTGTGTTAGCGTGGCAGCGTGGCAGCGTGGCAGCGTGTCTACACTAAGGGCAGAAGTAAAGGCAAAAGCTCCCTTGCGTCACATCCCTCCTTCCCTCAAAGCAGCTCCAAAAGTATCGGTAGAGGTATCGGAGCATTTTGCACGAGTACAAGTACTTGTGCAAATGCTAAGTATCGGCACCGATACCGATACTAGTATCGGTATCGGTGCATCCCTACTTTTAAGGTTCTAGGGGTTTGTATTTGATGTGCAAGATATTGGGCACCTCATGCAACTTTACATGTCGGTAGTAGAAAACACAGTAATGAAAATGTAAAAAATATAGGTAATGCAATGCTTAAGGGGACATAAAGCCGAAACATTTTCTTTCATGATTCAGATAGAGCATACAATTTGAAAAAAAAATCAAATTTTCTGCTTTTATCAAATTTTCTTGTTTTGTTTTTATCTTTTGTTGAAAAGCAGGGATATAAGCTCAGAAGTTTTCACCTGTCTGCAACATTATATGGCAACAGTTTTGTAGCAATGTTATACATTAGGAAGAGCACTAGATGGCAGCACTATTTCCAGTAATGTAAGTGCTTCAGGCATGTGCAAACTACCTACCCTACCTAGGTACCTCTTCAACAAAGAATAACATGAGAACATGAAGAAAATTTGATAATAGAAGTAAATTGGAAACTATTTTAAAATTGTATTCTCTATCCAAATAATCTCCTTTACAACAAGGTAAGGTAATAACCTTTACAACAAACTAACCTTATCGGTTCCATGTACTAAGTGGCGGGCGGACAGCTTCTCAACTCGCGAAGCTGTCTGCCCGCCTTTGCTACACATGGGCAGCAGATCTGTTGATCCGCTTGCCCGTATTTATCATTGCACACTCATCGGAGTGTGTAATGCCCGCCCCTTCATTCACGCAACTGAAGGGGCTGTCAATCACCGAGAGCGAGCTCTCTGTGATTTTCCTTCGCCACCTCAGAGGGGGCGTAGGGTGTAAAAAGCAGCGGTCTGCCCCGCAAGGGCTCCGGAGCAGCTTCCGCTGCTTCGTACATGGAGCCCTATAACTTGATATTAGCCAAATCTCCTTTATTTTTTCTCCTATAAAAACATTTGTGTTCTTTTTAACACTCATGACACCCATTTTGAATAATACTCTCATAGCTGAATTATTTTGCTTTATTTATCTCTAGAACATCCAGTGTAAACAAATTCAAGATGTGAATTAAATCCTTTTTCTATATTTTTTCAGATACTACCTTTATTTAATTTAAAATCATGACCATTTGCTTTGGAATTATTTCGTCAATAAATAATCTCCTTTTCTATGATTTTAAAGCCCTCATCTTTTTTTAAAGTTAATATAATAACTTGCATCCATTTTCCTCCTCCTTTTTATTTTTTAAAGTAAAAGAATTTTTTTTCTTTTTTTTTAATTAACATAAACCATATAGTTAGCTTATGTTTGAACAATGAGTTACTATTCTTGTACCTGAGGAGTAGAAAATAGAGAGATTATGTAATTAAAATCTTTCGCTAATATATAATTGCGTATGAGATAATTTACCGTATGAAAGAATTTTTAAAAATATAGTAATACCATGGTGAGAGGTCATGAACAAAAGTTCTTGGGTAATAGAGTCAGATAGAATTATAAATGCAATATTAGTATAAATGGATAGTGGCTACAAATATCTATCCAGCTAAAGATGTATGGTCAAAAGAAGAATATAAGATAATATGCATACAACCTTCATAACTAATTGTATCAAAATGATTAAAATGCAGGTGAAATATTTAATTATTCACTTGTTATTGCATCAAGCATGTGTACCATTGTAATTGCATTTGTCTCATAATATAGAGCTAAATATTCTATTTTAAATCACTTATCTACAGTATGTATTAATATTTGACAAAAAATGTTTCTATTTTTTATGAAAAAATGTTCCCCCAAAACTCATACTTGTTACTCTGTATTGTAAATACTGATAAAAATGCTTGACTTTAATACAGGCGAAAGTAATGGTATCAATGAGATTTTTTTTTCCATTTTCTTCCATTACTTTATCTGTAGGTTTGTATTGTTTTATGGTTAAAGGGACATGAAGCCTCGTCGCAAGCCTCTTCCTACGTCAGAAATGATGATTCCGGCCTTCCTCCAATCTGGGCGTTGCTTTAGGCAATGCTTCCCCCGGGGGGAAGTCATGATTGGAGGATGACGGAATCGTCATTGGTGACGTAGGAAGAGGCTTGCGAAGCGCTGGAGTGGCTTTCAAGACGAAGAGGTAAGTATTTCTACAAATATGGTGCAATGTAAAGTTTCATCAATGAAAGTGCCCCTGTTTTTAATAGTATTTTTAAAAACCGGGCACTACTTGATGAAACTTTACATACACTTTAAGCAAATATTTTTTTTTCTTGCTTATTAAAGCAAAAGATCATTAAAAACATTCACTGTATACATTAATTATTACAGTCCTTGCAAGAGATTATATCAGCTTTTACCTGAAAAAAAAACATTTCAAGAAATTTTGGACAGAAGAAAAACTAAGTATGTCTCTAAAAACATGTACTATTTCTAAAATTAAATTGGAGACTAATTGGCCTGTCCTTTTGTTACATAGGATGCTACATTCTTGTTAAATTTATTTTAGTAAGATTTTATTCATGTATGTATTGCCACACATATTGTTGTATTAGTGATACATGCTGCTATCTATATAGCAAAGTTTAGGAAATCAGGTTATTTCTTAGGTGTTTGTGACAGCAAATGCGAGATATGAAAAAGATGCATGTGATTCCATTCCTAACACAAATATGTCACTGAGTATGGAAAAGTGATATGTTTGCATGTTTATGGAGAGAAAGTGCATCAATTAGCATGTTAATTAAGATTGTTTGTTTACCTCTGGGACATGATTGACATTTTTAGTGGACAATAACGTACAGTAGATTTTTATTTATTATTTTATTTCATCTGTTTATTGATAAATATATGAAAATGAGAATACAGAAGTTGAAAACATTTTTTTTACAGTTTGTATTCAATCTCTTATAACAGATGATATTATTACAAACAGTGCTAACCATCAATAAACTGTACTCACTAAACTGCCATTAAGTCTTCTTCAAAGTTACAACTCCTAATACAAACCACCTCTCATGAGTTAAATGGGATTACCAACTCCCAAATGGAGGCCTCTCCCCAGTGGAGTACAGTAGATTTTTTAAGAATTTTCCTGTGAATGCATTTTGACACACAGTGCTACACCTGATAGTCTATAATAATATTTACACATGCATAACTGTATAACAAACCATCCTCTCTAGGATATCACAAGAACAGAATGTATATTTTAATGATATCTTCCACAATAACACAAAATATTATACAGAAAAACACTGATTTATATTTTCGAAAAAGATAAGAATTATATCACTTCTATCCGTAAGTGGTACTGTCGTTTATGTACTATTAAATACATTTACTGGAAGTACTACTGTAACCACGGTAGAATGGATCCTATTTTATAACTAAGAAAATAGGACAGGTTGGATATTAATGGACATGGAGAAATGTACATTCTTGCTCAGTAACTCACAGATCATTGTAGCTTTATGCTATGGAAGTCTAGAGTTTTCAATAAAATTGGAGACTAATGCTTCCAAATTACTCATATTTCTATATGGCAGTTTTTTAAAATTCCTCTTGCTATGGTGAGCTCATATAAGCCATGAGTCATAATACGGAATAGTATATTTAGCTTACTAGACTGAAACAATTCCCAGTGGTTTTTTTTTTTAATAATGGTATTATCACACACAAGCTTACTGATAAGCTCTTTAAGGTCTGTGTTTAATGGGTTTTTTTGTGCTGTACATTAAACCAATTATTAAACTTCTCATTCTTCAAATTTTTATATAAACAGTAAGAGCAAAAGAATTGTTGCACAGAGGATTAGCACATCTAGGAAAGTACCCCCAGCTTGCTTTACCCCAAAATTACCCTGTATACATTGTTACCAATTCACCAGAAGATTTTGGGTAAAATATGTAAATTAGATGTGCAATATCTCAGGATTTTTGCTTCTGATACTGTGTTAAAACTCAGCAGTCCCCTAGTGGGGCAAGTGCAGCAGAAACAAAACCACTTCTTCACAGCTGTTTTGCGGCCATAAGCATTTGTCAACAGAAGATAGGTTTTGATTTGCTGCTAAGTGAAACTCATTCCATGGCAAAAGCCATATTAATTTAAGTTAGCCTGAGATATTGCACATCTAATTTGCATATCTTACCCATAATCCTCTGGTACATTGGTAACAATGTATAAAGGGTAATTCATATATATATATACACAAAAAACAAACAAAATGGGATAGTGCACAAAAAGGATAAATGTGACAGGGTAGGTAATCATGATGGTTATTTGTGATACTTATTTGCAAATGAACCTCAGGGAAAAAACGAAAAACACATATAGTGAAGTCCTGTGATTATTCAAATATTAAAAAAACAAAGAACGGTACTCACATTCTCTAGAGCTTCAAAATCAAGCTCTAGATATTAAGGCACAGGAAAACTCCTAATAGGATACAAAGGCAAAGATCGATATTCCAGCTGGGTTAAAACTCCACATGGAATAAATCCGAAGTGGATACAAGAATATAACACTTTATTTAAAAACAAGTTATACACAAGGCATACATACGAGACTGTCCCAGTCAAAGACCCACTGCAAACAAAGACTGTGTTTTCACAGTGTCTACTGAATGCTGCTTACGGTCCGGTAAGGAACAAGACTCCGCCTCTTTTGTGATGTCACTCCACCTCTTTTCTGACATACCCCTTGATAAGTCTGATAACGCTATATAAATTGATTTTTTGGGGCCTTTAGCGTAGAGAAACATAAGTGGTCACATCCTAATGACATCACAGGACAGTAATTATAGACCAATAAATGCATCAACAATGTGCAATTAAATCAGGAAGTTATAGGGTCCTAAAAGTGTTTTGCTTAGTGATAAGTCTATTTGGTGTGTCGAAGGTATAAATATAAATGTGTATACTGTAGAGGGGCAGGTATTGAGTTACTATGAAGTGTATATACCATTGTGTAAATATACAAAGGTGTGTTAAGCTACAACAAAAGCACCAGTAGCAATATGTATTGACAAACAACAGAATCAAATGAAAAAAAAAAAAACAATGTGAAAATAAACTGTCCATTTGTATAGCCCACCTGGGAGTGTTTTTGTAACAATGTATAGTTTAGATTATTTTTTTTCAACAGAATTATAAAAAATGTCCTAATTTTTGGTTTACACCTGGCAGATATGATTTTGAATGTACATGTCTAAGAATGTGTGTCAATACTTTCAAGTAGTGACAAAATGTATTTGTTGTTTGCTTAGTCACAAAACAAACAAAAATAGTCTCCAAGAGTAATCGTAAGACACCAAAGGGTCAACATAATATTCAAGATTATACTACAAAGAGATCTAGACCCAAAGACTCAATGAGCGAGCTTACAAGTGGTGCATTCATTTTTTATTGCTTATGAATGCTAACTGCACTCAAGGTAAAAAACATTGCGCTGTCAGGTTAGAGTTGGTATTATAAGTTAAAAATAATATCTGAACTTCAAAATTTAGCGCGCCTGAGTCTTTTACTCTTGCGCTAACTTCTGAAGTTCATATATCGTGCTAACTCTCTCTCCCCATTGACTTCTTTGAGGCGTGCTAGAAAGCCTTTTCATTTCATCACTCACGTGCTAACCTGAAACTGCGCTAGATCAACTGCATTAATGCGGATGGTGCATTAGCAATACTTCACTTTCTTATGTTCTTCAATTAGAAGAAAACATTTTTTTTGTTTTGTTTTTTTTTAAATATATTTTTCTATATATAAACCTTAATTAAAAAAATAATATTTTCCTTTATATCTATATGAATATATACCGATACATATGTATGTTTGGACAGACAGATAGTTAGATAGATAGATATGGGTGCATCCTTGTGAATGAGTTGTCTATGTAAGCAGGGCTGATAAATCTCAATAAAAATGAAAACAATTGAATTCATGATAATGAGAGGACTTTCTCCTTGTTGTCAGTGAATTGAACATGTTTACTGAAGAATTTTAGAGGCTGATTTTGTAGCAGGGATAGTAGAAAGAGAGAAAATAGTTTAGCCCCCAGGCACAGTACATGCAAGAGTAAATGAGCTGTACTGTACTTAACAATAATGAGAACAAGAACAATAGGGTGTAGATTAGATGAGACATAAAAAAACAATTTTGGACAGATTAATGAGACACAATAATACAACATTTTATTTAAAGAGATGGTAAGTCTATAATAAATTCATGCTTCCCCCACATAATTTATTATCCATATACCTGTGTATTACAGCTGCATGAAAACATAATATTACAACCTCTCTTTGTGGAATTACAAGGGCAGGCTCCACTTTAATTGACTAACAGCTTGAAATTCGCTAATTTAAGATGTATAATGTAAGCAACAATCTTGAATCATATATATTCACAGCATTTAGTTCTTAAAAATTAAGTTAGGGCAGGCACATATTTTATCATATGATCTGAAAAAAAATATTATTATTTTTTTTTTAAGAAAACTTTATTTAAAGTTTAGTTTTATTTTAATGAACTTCTGTTTTAACATACACTTGTTAAAGACTATTAAAGTCTTGGAAAGTAGTATGGATTGGAAGAAAGAACATATGTTCCCACACATATAGACAAATGTGTATGTATTGCTTTAAATTAGGTCCTTGGCTTTATTCAGTGCACAGAATATTGAACAAAAGGAAATAGACCAAAATGTAATTATCATGTGACCTGTCAGACAGGTGTCAATCCAAATGCATCATCCTATAACCATTGACTTATCTGAAAAAATAGCCTGTCTAAAAAATACTTGAAGCCCCATTTTTTTAACAACATTAAACATTAAAAAAAAAACACTTTCCAGTTGATTTCTATTATTGTTTTGTTTGTATCCTTTGTTTAAAAACTCAGAAGTGTGTACATGTCTTAACTTTTATGCTTAATAGCATATTGTTAGCTTTTTAAAAATCATTTTGTGATTATTAAAGGGACATGAAACCCAAATATTTTCTTTTATGATTCAGATAGAGAATACAATTTTAAGCAACTTTCTAATTTACTTCTATTTTCTAATCTGTTTTATCCTCTTGGTATCATTTGTTGAAGGAGCAGCTATGCACTAATGGTTTCCGACTGAACACATGGGTGAGCCAATCACAATTGGTATATATATGCAGCCACCAATCACCAGCTAGAAACTAGGTTCTCTGCTGCTCCTGAACTTGCCTAGATAAACCTTTCAGCAAAGGATAACAAGAGAAGGAAGCAAATTAAATAATAGAAGTAAATTGGAAAGTTGGTTGAAATTGTATTCTCTTTCTCAGCACAGGCCCACCCCTTTATCAACAACTTCAATACATAATTAAATTACTTTTTGAATGTAACTAATAAAAAAGCCATTGATGTTTCTTTAAGTAGATGGCCTAGGAAATGCAATAACACATGAACAAATACACATTTGATAAAAAATGTTTATGATGCTAATGTAAATTAAACATGTTTTTTTATGTATTTATTTACAGGGTATTTGCACCATGACTACGGCGTTCCTGCACTTTTTTTTCTTGGCTTCATTCTGTTGGGTTCTGACAGAAGCCTGGCAGTCATACATGGCAGTGACAGGAAAGATCAGAACAAGAGTAATCAGGAAACGCTTCCTTTGCCTTGGCTGGGGTAGGTTTTTAAATTTTAAACATTTAATTTGCACTGGAGACGTATTTATAGTTTATTTTGTTAAAACCTATATTGCATATAATAATGTTAATCCTATATTTGTCAGATCTTAAAATTGCTTCTATCTGTCTATGATCTATCTATCTATCTATCTATCTATCTGTCTGTATGTATATCTATCTATCTTTCCATCTGTCTGTCTGTTGATGACCATTGTTAGCTTACGTATTATAAACAAGTCCCTATTCCTTTGCGTTCAGAGATAGGTGATCCATGTCATTATTTTTGTATTTGGAAATGAAATAAAAGTCAAAATGAAAATGTCTACTAGGGAGATAGACTATGAAAATTCAATGACACAGCTTCTTTATAGTTTTGGCCACAAGAGTTAGATTAATTTGTTGCTCATATTGATTTCTTCAGAAGTGACAGATTGCTGAAATATAAGGGTCCCTTGAGCTGTGCATAGCACAGATCTGTATCACTTTTAAAGTCAGTGTTTATGCAATTTAGAGTAAAACCAATAATCAAATCTATATGTACCATAAAGTATGCAATCCCTTATTATGAATGTTTTAATGCTTTACTATTGATTACAGTTTTTAAAATATATTTCATCCTCTTAGTACATGGCGCCCAATGTGTGAAATATTACAAAGTATGTATCAATGGGAGGGAAGCAAATATAGCTTCCACCTTTCTCTTTACATTTTAAGCCCAGAAAAAAATACACTAAAAAGGGAAAAAGTGGTAGCCTAGCAACATCTACAGTAAGTAATTTATCCACAGCTGAAAACAAACAACATTTGAAAAATATACTGCTCTATAAATTATTCATTCATAGCAAATAGACGACCATTTCTGTGCTGCTAATTTATCATGTGACAATAATTTGTGCAGCAAGAGTTCTACTTGTTAACTTGCACTGGCATCCAGTGCGTGCATATGCATACAATATGTTTTACATGAGTAATGTATGTATCATTTTAATACAGCTAATTATAAGATTTTGTATAATCCCTGCTTTTGAGACAATTAATGATGCTCCAACAGAGTATACATTTTGTAAAAAAAAAATTGTGGTATTGTAATAATGGTTAATCTCTTAAATACTTTAACACAAAATTGTATTGTTTAACATATGCTCTTAAATTCACTAAAGCTTACATAACCTCTTTAGTTGCCCTGTTTAATCTATTCCTATATATTTCTATGAAGCCCATTCACTAAAGAATTGAAATATCTGTGAACTTTGGTGAATAACTGCAAAAAATAGCACAGGAACATAAAAGGATTTGCCAATCTTGTTAATAGCTCATTTTAATATGAAGTTACTTTTACTGTTGCAAAATCCAGTATTAGCAGGTGCACTATGACATTTTAGTCATCAAGATTTAAACTAAGTTTGTGAATGTGCGCTCCATTTATGAATTTGTAGATGCAGCTTCAGAAAGCTCAAGCAAACCTGAAATGTCAATGCTTCCTAATATCTCTGCCACTTCACAACTAGCAAAGTTAATCACCCTGGATTAATCTGCCCAGGGTTATTTATACGCCCTGCTGTCACACAATTTGTTGCACAAGGGTTGGACAAGTGTTTGCTCATGTAATAATAAATAGACAGACAAGTACTTTACCTGAGAATCTTGTCTTCCTTTATTTTAATAAATTGTAATAATCATTAACTTAATATAGTTCAGTAATACATTGCATTTTTCACTTAAAATTGTATTGCAATTAAATATTCACCATTTGTTGAGAGAAAAAATAATTTGGCCACAGTGCAGTGTAGTTACATTTAAAGGGCTGTACATGAATAAATGTCACATCTTGTGTAATCTATATTAACCCATAAATGAACTTTACCTATAGTTAGAATAAATTTGCCATATGGCTTGTTCACTAAAAAAAAACACAGTTATTTTTATATCATCTTTATACCATTTGACTTTTATAAAAAATATTTAGTTTCCAAACTACTGCAGGCCAAACTAATTGCAAACGATGGGTCATTTGTTGTAAATCAACCCCCCCTCCCCCCAGTTGCATTAGGGTGTGGTGTGATTCTAAACTGCCAGCTTAGGGTTTGTGGGGAGGTTAAGAAACAGTGGTCTTAAATACTGTAATACTCTGTTTGTCTCTTAAAAATGTAATATGATAACAGAGACACAGTTATCTCTTTTATCTTCCTGTTGGCTACACAACTTCAGTGATAGTTAATTTTAGTCTTATAGATTATACAAACTGATAAATCATAAAGCAAATGTTTTTGGTGCATGTGCAAAAAAAACTTGTCTGCAGGTGGAGTTTGGCTATTGAAAAACAATTGCAGTGAAAATGAAAAAAAAAAGGGATATTTTTTTTAAAAATGTTTAGACTTGGACAACAGAAATGTATTTAAAATAAAATGGGCTCTATTTATCAAGCGATTATCAGACAAGTCCATCCGAGGTGATTGCCAGCCTCTGCTCATGCGTGATTGGTCACACACAAGCAGCCACTTGCGCAATGTTAAATGCGTATGCTGTCGGCATTTAGTGATGCCGGGCAATCTTGATCAGCTACAGTGGATCATGTCCTTCTGACAGTTAATAAATCAACACCATAGTGCCAGTTTATGAGTGGAGCACAAACATTTGCACGCATGCGATATCGGGTCTTAAGTCGCGTGAACCCAATGTATTTGAAATTCGATTGCACTCATGCAAACATAATTACTTTCATCTTGTAATTTGTGTGCATCTTGTAATACATGTGCAATTTAACGCAGGCGGGATATTGCTATATCGCAAACGTGATAAATGTAGTGCGACTCTTCTAATCTAAAAATATTGTGTGCAAGCTAAACCTGACACACGTTAACTAAAGGACTTTGAATATTGTGACCCTGCTAACTTTATTCTCCACATAGACTTCAATGGAGAGCGCAGCAGAAATAAAATTCTAGCACTTATCGCTCACACACTAACCCAACACCATATTAAACCCACAGTGCTATAACCAACAGGAGTTATTAATAGTTCACATTCCAATGTTCTTCATATACAGGGAAATTTATTGCAGTGAAATGCTGGTCCCAAGCAGAACCC
The DNA here is from genome assembly GCF_027579735.1 of Bombina bombina. Classification (NCBI taxonomy): domain Eukaryota; kingdom Metazoa; phylum Chordata; class Amphibia; order Anura; family Bombinatoridae; genus Bombina; species Bombina bombina. Next base: position 506,969,250 of record NC_069502.1, read on the forward strand.
ATCGCTGATCAAATAGGCAGCACTAGTTGAAAATCTGAGTTGGGGATTAAACACCCAGTAGAGCAGGGTCAACAGCCATAGAATGACATGTCTAACGGATTAGCATATCATTTTTCGACTGTTATGGTCCCTTTAATGCTGAAAATGAATCAGGTTATATTAGAAACAATAAAATAATTTTAAACTATGGCTGTATGATCTAGATATGGAAACTACATACAAGAATTTAAGAAGAACTTCTTGCAACAAAAAGTGTTTCTAACACAGATCTATGGTAGTTGAACATAAAATCACATGGGATCAAACCCTATAAATAATGCAGAGAACGAACATGACATCCTAGTTTCTGGATTGGAAAAAAGCATCAGTCATTGTGAGAAAAAAACAACTACAAAATGAATGCAGGTGTCATACCATTAACAGCTAACTAAGAGGGAATACAGCTCTTATCTTGTAGGACAGTAAAGTCCTTTCATCTTCATTTGTTTTGCTTGTTTGGTTATTTTTTAATAAAAAATGGTAATCCATTATTTTATCAATTAAAACTATTTTTATCAGTAATACTTCAATGAATATACTTGATGATTAGGCACTTTAGTTTGTACTGTGTTCAGTTCTGTGACATATTTTCTGTTGTTTTATACTTTTCTTTAGGTCTTCCAGCCTTAGTTGTGGCTATATCAATGGGCTTCACAAAAGCAAAGGGATATGGAACTCCATCCTAGTAAGAAGTTCACACTAGCTGAACAGATCTTTATTGTGTTATTTAACTGATTGTCTCTCTTTTTATTTATTATATAGACTTGATTACAATTTGTTTGTTTAAACCTACAACATATAAACATGCTTGGCTCTATTTATCAAGATATGATTTGAAAACTTACACTTTTTTATATTAACCAAACAATGTATTAAGAAGATTGTTGGCCACACAATCTTAAAAACAAAAAAACAGGATTAGATGCAGTGACCATAATTATTGATCATCAGTATGAACTTCCTAGAGTTTTTTTAAATTGACATACCTCTATTGTAAAGTGGTCCTTTCAGTCATCGTCTCATTCTAACATTGATATTATCTAAGAAGTCATCTAGAGGTCGAACCTCCTAGCTAATGCGACATTTCTTAAAAGTATAACAAAATAGAATGACTGTATGGACTAGCTTAGAAAAAAAAGCAGATACGTTGGCAAATAAAGTATGCAAAATTATCTGCTTTTGTTAAAACAACATTTTGCTGTGGTAGTGGAAAAGTTGCATGAAATATAATACATTTGTTTTGTGTCTCTTTCACTACAGCAGAATACAATTTCTGTGGATTGAAGATAAAAAAAAAAGATAATCTCTCATAGTATCTTCACTCGGCTGTTTATAATCGAGATTGAAATGTCATGAATACTTAGATAGGGCAAATAATTGTATTTGAATCATTTTCCCAGTGCATTTGACAAATCCACCTTTGCTAAATGTCCTTCTTTGTATTCATCAGATATATCTATAGATAATTGAACTGCTAACTAAAGGACCTCTAATGCAGTTTTTAAATATGATATCTGAAATTATGCCCAATAGCTAGCATGACACTGGAGAAGATTCACTAAGTGTTCTGTCCAGCAATTCTAGATTTACCTCTCTAGCTTATCCAATATTATTAGTTTCTACATTATCCTATACAGCTAATTCAGAGTGTAGACTTCCTTTAATGAGACAGTAAAGTCAAAATTAAACTTAAATTGATTGGATAGAGCATGCAATTTTAAACAACGTTCCAGTTTACTTCTGTTGTTAATTTTGCTTAGTTCTCTTTGTATCCTTTGTTAAGGAGTAATCTGAGGTGAGTAAAGGATCATTCATGTGTTTTAGCCACCTGGAAAAAGTGTTTGCAATAAGATTTATAGCAATGCTATACATATTTCCAAACACAGCTGCAATAGAATGCTACAGGCACTCATTGGCAGCAGAGTTTGCACCGATATATATATGACATTGTTTAAAACATTCTTGCACACACTGTTGCCAGGTACTTTTTAACAAAGTATACTAAGAAAACTCCGCAAATGTAATAAAAGTAAATTGGAAAGCTGTTTAAGATTGCATGCTCTATCTGAATTATGGACGTTTCATTTTGACTTTTTGACTGTCTAATTAAATGATGTATAATAACACAGTGACTTGCAAATTAGATAGGCTTGTAAAGTTGGAGAGACCTGAGAGACCCCTTATTTTTATCTGCCCACTGTGCAGTTAATATTAAAGGGATATTAAACACTTTACTATTGTAATATACGTTTATTTTTGGGGTTTTACAATATATTTTCATTCATTATTTATTTTGTTACATTTGCCTGCAATTTAATTCTGAAATTTGTAGAGTTTCCATTTTTTTTTTGAGTTTCAAAATAATAAATAAAAATAAATAATAAAAACAAAACTTTCTTCTTTTCGGATATCCTCTGCTGAGGACAGTTAGTAACCATTTTAAATGAGTTAATGAAGTTATTAAACATCTCACAGGCAGTGTTATCTCTAAATAAATAATAAAAATAAAACTTTCTTCTTTTCGGATATCCTCTGCTGAGGACAGTTAGTACCCATTTTAAATGAGTTAATGAAGTTATTAAACATCTCACAGGCAGTTTTCTCTCTAAGGCCAGTTTTGTGCGCGGCCCAGCAGTAAAACTGTTAATTAATTAATTAACATTGGTATTGGTATGTTTTACACAGCCATTGTTTGCATACTTTACACTGACTCTTTTTTTATCTGAAATTCATAATTGTCTTCAGCAGTAGAGATTAGATAAGACAAACCTATTTGACAACATGCAACATAGTAGCAGAAATCCCTTTAAGAAAACTAAAACGTGACATGTATTTCTTCAACATGTAAACAAATAACATAGTTTTAAAACAAAATCTACATAGTATTCTCAGATTAAATGTTGCTCTAAATACATCATTATATTTAGCATTTATTTAGTGTTTAACAAGTTATTTAGTGTTTAACGCTACATTTTGGCTCATGCTCCGTTTACAAATAAACAAAATAATTGACAGATTTAATTTAAAAAAATGCATTAAGCTGAAATCAAACTTTTAAATAAAAAAACATGTACACAGTCACACCAGAAATATTATCATATTGCTTTTTGTTATAATTGTTATTAAATAGTGATACAAATATGTAAATATGCAATTATGCAAACAAATTAAATTAATTCATTATGCGGCTATCTTGCTTTATTATTAATGGTTAAAGGGACACTGTACCCAAAAAATTTCTTTCGTGATTCAGATTGAGCATGAAATTTTAAGCAACTTTCTAATTTACTCCTATTATCAAATTTTCTTCATTCTCTTGGTATCTTTATTTGAAATGCTAGAATGTAAGTTTAGATGCCGACCCATTTTTGGTGAACAACCTGGGTTGTCCTTGCTGATTGGTGGATAAATTCATCCACCAATAAAAAAGTGCTGTCCAGAGTACTGAAACCAAAAAAAAGCTTAGATGCCTTCTTTTTCAAATAATGATAGCAAGTGAACGAAGAAAAATTGATAATAGGAGTAAATTAGAAAGTTGCTTAAAATTGCATGCTCTTTCTGAATTACAAAAGAAAAAAATTGGGTTCAGTGTCCCTTTAAGTAAAAAAGCTACATTTAAACACATCAGTACTGAATCAACTCGCTAATATGTATTATATTTTATGTATATGGCTATAGTTTAGAAGTGTATGTTTTGTGCATAGATTTTACTTCAATAAAGGGCTGTGGAACACCCCCCCCCCCCAGACACACACATGCAATTAGAAAAGCATGTTTTTTTTTTTTTTGTTTATTTGTTTTTTATTAATATATGTTTTTATCTTTACCCATTGTAAGTGTGAGGCAGTCTGTTGTTCTGGTTAGACTGTATGCATAATATGGTTACTTTTCTGACTAAAATGGCCACTTTTCCAATGGATTGAAATGAGGGCCATTAAAGTATTATTGAAGTATTTAATCTCAGACATATCATTCACAATGAATCTTTGTTATAATTATTATTTAGCACCAGATCTAACATTTCTTTTCACTTCTTTAAAAATCTTTACATTTTAGATATAAGATCTATTTAATTTATATTTGTTTCCCCCTTTCTCCTTGTATAATATTGCTTTATAGAACAGCACATTTGAGAAAAAAAAAATAAGCTAAAATCGTGACATGTTTTATAATCTCTGAAACTAATTTGAAACCAGCCTTGAACTGTCTATTCAAATGTTCTGGAGCCAAGTATCAATCCAACTGCTGAGACCCAAAATTGAAGCGTTCATTTTGGAAACCTTTTCTTTGATTTTTATATTTTCATTTTTACACACTTGTGGTAATTGATTTAATCTAGTGTGTAAGTGTCTTTCTCTTGCATGATTTCAAAAGAATGCATGTTTTATATTGTGCCAAGTCAGTGAAAAGGACTTTAATTCTTTCTGACAGTGTACATGATTTTCTTTGTAAATTTCCATTCCAGTTGCTGGCTGTCACTTGAAGGTGGACTGCTTTATGCTTTTGTTGGACCTGCAGCTGCTGTTGTTTTGGTAAATTGCACAAAAACTTTAATCCTTCTATAAAAAATATACTAAAATATATAATACTGATATTGGATTTTTGTTAATATCTATGTGACTCTAGGGACACTGCAATCATGTATGTATATTAATTTAAGCTAAATATTTTAACATTTTAATGATGTATAAATAGTGCTGTTAATGGTATAAGAATTATTTTTGTATTGTGCAATTTGTATATCAAGACCAAAATGCACCATAAAATTACTCCTGGCTGGGAAAGTATTCTCAATTACAAAATAATCTTAAAGAACAAATAATGTCTATAGTAAACTATTTATAGTGATTTTTTTAAGTGATTGTTAAACTTTATTTTGTTGATATTACAAGTATTTCAATATGTTAGCTGTTAAAGAGCAGGAATTGCTAAAATATTAGAAAATGTAATGTATAAATGCATGGATACGCGTGGATTGATAGATAGATAGATAGATAGATAGATACATGATAAATATGTGTGCATTTGTGTGTCTTAGATCCTACATTAGTTAACATTTACTTTAAAAGAATCACAAAAGTTCTTACATTCTAAATATAGAATATGTTTTATGAAAGTCCTGAGAACTTTTTTATATAAATGTATATTACCTATGTATAGTAGATATACATTGTCAGAATTCTTAAAGGGACACGGAACCCAAATTTTATCTTTCATGATTCAGATAGAGCATGCAATTTTAAGCAACTTTCTAATTTACTCCTATTATACATTTTTCTTCATTCTCTTGCTATCTTTATTTGAAAAGCAAGAATGTAAGTTTAGAAGCCAGACCATTTTTGTTTCACAACCTGGGTTGTCCTTGCTGATTGGTGGTTAAGTGCTTTCACATGTTCTGAACCAACAATTGACTGGCTCCTTAGCTTAAATGCCTTTTTTTTTTTCAAATAAAATAGCAAGATAACAAATAAACATTGATAATAGGAGTAAATTAGAAAGTTCCTTAAAATTGCATTCTCTATCTGAATCATGAAATTTTTTTTTGGTTTTAGTATCCCTTTAATTGATAATACATTGCCCTTTTCTTTGTATGACTAGATTTATTAGTAAAAAAATACACCTTAATATTTAAAGTTTGTGAAAGAATGGAAACATATGTTACAAGTTTATTAACTAGCAAATTATTTTAAAGGCCAAAACAGGAAGAAATCATTCAAAGCTGTAAGGATAGCTACTGGTCTTTGTGTTGAATTAGAATAAATTAAGAATATCTATATTAGATTTTGTTTCCTGACATTGAACAAAAGCAATTGGTGAAAATTACAAATTATTCTTACTTAATAAAAATATGTATTATATGCACTTAAAGCGATAGTCTACACCTTAGTCATCTTAAAGTCTTACCTTAGATAAAGTTGAACATACCCACCTGCACCTCTTTCTATATCATGCAGCAAAAGAATATTGTTTCTGGCCACTGTGAAATCGCCGCCAAACTCCACCCACTAATGACATCATAATCCGACTAGACTGCATCAGGACACTCTGCTGAATAGCATTGGCAATCTGCTGAATACAACTAGTGACGCTTTTGTGATTGAAGCTTGGATTGTGACATCATCAGTGGGCAGATATTGGTGGCCATTTCAAAGTGGCCAGAAACTATATTTCTTCTATAAAGGTAAGACGAGTCCACGGATTCATCCTTTACTTGTGCGATATTATCCTCCTGCTAACAGGAAGTGGCAAAGAGCACCACAGCAGAGCTGTCTATATAGCTCCTCCCTTAGCTCCACCCCCAGTCATTCTCTTTGCCTACTCTAAGTACTAGGAAGGGTAAAGTGAAAGAGGTGATAAAATATTAGTTTTTAATTTCTTCAAGCAAGAGTTTGTTATTTTAAATGGTAACGGTGTGTACTATTTACTCTCAGGCAGCAGATGGATGAAGACAGCTGCCTGGAGGATGATGATCTTAGCATTTGTAACTAAGGTCCATTGCTGTTCCCACAGAGGCTGAGGGTACAAGAAACTTCAGTGTGAGGAACGGTTTAATGCTATGCAGCAATGAGGTATGTTCAGTCATATTTTTCTGGAGAGACTGTGTATTTCAGAAGGGTTGACATTATACCCAGGAGGGTAAGGGTAAGCAGTAATCCTAGAGCTAAAAGAAGGGCAGTACTTAGCTTGCATATGGGGCCAATTACAAATATGGTTGACACTGAATTGCAAATGTTTGTGAGCAAAGGTTTTTTGATTTGGGAGTGCTTTAACGTTTTTGTGGGCAATAACGTTTTGGACAAACTTTATTAAGGGCACACATGTCTTAACTTTTGGGTCTCAGAACCCACATGGCTAGTTATAACCGTTCTGGTGCGGTTCTTTAAGGCTGAGGAGACATCAAGTGTGATGGGCGGGGCCTATTTTCGCGCCTCAGGTGCGCAGTTAGTTTTATCAGCAAGCAGCATGCTCTAACTCCTGAGGGCCCTGATGTATGTTTTGGGCCAAATCGAAGCTTTTACTCCACTGAGGGCAGGTAGGGCCACAGCAGGGCTGTGGCAAGGTGCTGAGAGTGTTGTTTTCCGGATCTGGGCCTATTTTCGATACGGTTTGGAAATTTAGGGGTTAATTGTTAAAAAATGTTGTGATGCAATCTTAACTACCTATATTGTGTCTACATACAAAATTTTGAAAAATTTGGTGCATGTTTAGGCTGTTTTGCAGAACGTGTATGCTTTATTTCTCTTAAAAGCGCAGTACCGTTTTTTTAGATTGTTATTTCTTTCACTAAATAAAGTGTTTTCATGCTTGTTTGTAGTCATTACTAGCCTGTTCAACATGTCTGACATTGAGGAAAGTCAATGTTTAATATGTTTAGAAGCCATTGTGGAACCTCCACTTAGAATGTGTCCCTCATGCACTGAAAGGTCAATAAATTGTAAAGAACATATTTTAGCTACTAATAGTATGTCGCAGGATGATTCTCAGTCAGAAGAGAATCAGGTTTTGCCATCTAATTCTCCCCAAGTGTCACAACCGTTAACGCCCGCACAAGCGACGCCAAGTACTTCTAGTGCGTCTAATTCTTTCACCTTGCAAGATATGGCCGCAGTTATGAATACTACCCTCACAGAGGTTTTATCTAAGCTGCCGGGGTTGCAGGGGAAGCGCAGTAGGTCTGGTGTGAGAACAAATGCTGAGCCCTCTGACGCTTTATTAGCCATTTCCGATGTACCCTCACAATGTTCTGAAGTGAGGGATTTGCTGGCTGAGGGAGAGATTTCTGATTCAGGAAATATGTTCCCTCAGACAGATTCAGATATGACGGCTTTTAAATTTAAACTAGAACACCTCCGCTTATTGCTCAGGGAGGTTTTAGTGACTCTGGATGATTGTGACCCTATTGTAGTTCCAGAGAAATTGAGTAAAATGGACAGATTCCTAGAGGTTCCTGCCTACACTGATGTTTTCCCGGTCCCTAAGAGGACTTCGGAAATTGTTACTAAGGAGTGGGATAGACCAGGTATTCCATTCGCTCCCCCTCCTACTTTTAAGAAAATGTTTCCCATATCTGACGCCTTGCGGGACTCGTGGCAGACGGTCCCTAAGGTGGAGGGACCTATTTCTACCCTGGCTAAGAGTACAACTATACCTATCGAGGACAGTTGTGCTTTCATAGATCCTATGGATAAAAAATTAGAGGGTCTTCTGAAGAAAATATTTGTTCACCAAGGTTTTCTTCTCCAACCTATAGCGTGCATTGTTCCTGTAACTACTGCAGCATCCTTTTGGTTCGAGGCTCTGGAGGAGGCTCTTCAGGTTGAGACCCCATTAGATGAAATTCTGGATAGAATTAGGGCTCTCAAGCTAGCTAATTCTTTCATTACAGATGCCGCTTTTCAATTGGCTAAATTAGCGGCGAAGAAACATAATTTATGCTTACCTGATAAATTCCTTTCTCCTGTAGTGTAGTCAGTCCACGGGTCATCCATTACTTATGAAATATATCTCTTCCTAACAGGAAACTGCAAGAGAATTACCCAGCAGAGCTGCTATATAGCTCCTCCCCTCACCTATCATACTCAGTCATTCGACCAAAGCAGACGAGAAAGGAAGAACCATAGGGTACAGTGGTGACTGGAGTTTAATTAAAATTTAGACCTGCCCTAAAAACAGGGCGGGCCGTGGACTGACTACACTACAGGAGAAAGGAATTTATCAGGTAAGCATAAATTATGTTTTCTCCTGTTAAGTGTAGTCAGTCCACGGGTCATCCATTACTTATGGAATACCAATACCAAAGCTAAAGTACACGGATGAAGGGATGGACAAGGCAGGAACATTAAACAGAAGGAACCACTGCCTGAAGTACCTTTCTCCCAAAAATAGCCTCCGACGAAGCAAAAGTGTCAAATTTGTAAAATTTTGAAAAAGTGTGAAGCGAAGACCAAGTCGCAGCCTTGCAAATCTGTTCAACAGAGGCCTCATTTTTAAAGGCCCAGGTGGAAGCCACAGCTCTAGTAGAATGAGCTGTAATCCTTTCAGGAGGCTGCTGTCCAGCAGTCTCATAAGCTAAGCGTATTATGCTACGAAGCCAAAAAGAGAGAGAGGTAGCCGAAGCCTTTTGACCTCTCCTCTGTCCAGAGTAAATGACAAACAGGGAAGAAGTTTGACGAAAATCCTTAGTTGCCTGCAAATAGAATTTCAGGGCACGGACTACGTCCAGATTATGCAAAAGTCGTTCCTTCTTTGAAGAAGGGTTAGGACACAGAGATGGAACAACAATCTCTTGATTGATATTCCTGTTAGTAACTACCTTAGGTAAGAACCCAGGTTTAGTACCCAGGACTACCTTGTCTGAATGAAAAATCAGATAAGGAGAATCACAATGTAAGGCAGATAACTCAGAGACTCTTCGAGCCGAGGAAATAGCCATCAAAAACAGAACTTTCCAAGATAACAGCTTGATATCAATGGAATGAAGGGGTTCAAATGGAACGCCTTGAAGAACATTAAGAACTAAGTTTAAGCTCCACGGTGGAGCAACAGACTTAAACACAGGCTTAATCCTAGTTAAAGCCTGACAGAAAGCCTGAACGTCTGGAACTTCAGCCAGACGTTTGTGTAGAAGAATAGACAGAGCAGAAATCTGTCCCTTTAACGAACTAGTAGATAAGCCCTTTTCTAAACCCTCTTGTAGAAAGGACAATATCCTAGGAATCCTAACCTTACTCCATGAGTAACTCTTGGATTCGCACCAATGTAAATATTTACGCCATATCTTATGGTAAATTTTTCTGGTAACAGGCTTCCTAGCCTGTATTAAGGTATCAATAACCGACTCCGAGAAGCCACGCTTTGATAGAATCAAGCGTTCAATCTCCATGCAGTCAGCCTCAGAGAAATTAGATTTGGATGTTTGAAAGGACCCTGAATTAGAAGGTCCTGTCTCAGAGGCAGAGACCACGGTGGACAGGACGACATGTCCACTAGGTCTGCATACCAGGTCCTGCGTGGCCACGCAGGTGCTATCAGAATCACCGAAGCTCTCTCCTGTTTGATCTTGGCAATCAAACGAGGAAGCATCGGGAATGGTGGAAACTCATAAGCCATGTTGAAGACCCAAGGGGCTGTCAGAGCATCTATCAGCACCGCTCCCGGGTCCCTGGACCTGGATCCGTAACAAGGAAGCTTGGCGTTCTGACGAGACGCCATGAGATCCAGATCTGGTTTGCCCCAACGACGAATCAGTTGAGCAAAGACCTCCGGATGAAGCTCCCACTCCCCCGGATGAAAAGTCTGGCGACTTAGAAAATCCGCCTCCCAGTTCTCCACGCCTGGGATGTAGATCGCTGACAGGTGGCAAGAGTGAGACTCTGCCCAGCGAATTATCTTTGAGACTTCCAACATCGCTAGGGAACTTCTGGTTCCCCCTTGATGGTTGATGTAAGCCACAGTCGTGATGTTGTCCGACTGAAATCTGATGAACCTCAGAGTTGCTAACTGAGGCCAAGCTAGGAGAGCATTGAATATTGCTCTTAACTCCAGAATATTTATTGGGAGGAGTTTCTCCTCCTGAGTCCATAATCCCTGAGCTTTCAGGGAATTCCAGACTGCTCCCCAGCCTAGAAGGCTGGCGTCTGTTGTTACAATCGTCCAATCTGGCCTGCGAAAGGTCATCCCCTTGGACAGATGTGGCCGAGAAAGCCACCATAGAAGAGAATCTCTGGTCTCTTGATCCAGATTTAGTAGGGGGGACAAATCTGAGTAATCCCCGTTCCCCTGACTTAGCATGCACAATTGCAGCGGTCTGAGATGCAGGCGCGCAAATGGTACTATGTCCATTGCCGCTACCATTAAGCCGATTACTTCCATGCACTGAGCTACTGACGGGTGTGGAATGGAGTGAAGGACACGGCAAGCATTTAGAAGTTTTAATAACCTGGCCTCTGTCAGGTAAATTTTCATCTCTACAGAATCTATAAGAGTCGCTAGAAAGGGAACTCTTGTAAGTGGTAATAGAGAACTCTTTTCCACGTTCACCTTCCACCCATGCGACCTCAGAAATGCCAGAACTATCTCTGTATGAGACTTGGCAGTTTGAAAACTTGACGCTTGTATCAGAATGTCGTCTAGGTACGGAGTCACCGCTATGCCTCGCGGTCTTAGTACCGCCAGAAGTGATCCTAGAATTTTTGTAAAGATTCTTGGAGCCGTAGCTAATCCGAAGGGAAGAGCTACAAACTGGTAATGCCTGTCTAGGAAGGCAAATCTCAGATACCGGTAATGGTCCTTGTGAATCGGTATGTGAAGGTAGGCATCCTTTAGATCCACTGTGGTCATGTACTGACCCTCTTGGATCATGGGAAGGATGGTTCGAATAGTTTCCATTTTGAATGATGGAACTCTTAGAAATTTGTTTAGGATTTTTAAGTCCAAGATTGGCCTGAAGGTTCCCTCTTTCTTGGGAACCACAAATAGGTTTGAATAGAATCCCTGCCCGTGTTCCGTCCGCGGAACTGGGTGGATTACCCCCATTAGTAAGAGGTCTTGTACACAGCGCAGAAACGCCTCTTTCTTTATTTGGTTTGTTGATAACCTTGAAAGATGAAATCTCCCCCGTGGAGGAGAGGTTTTGAAGTCCAGGAGATATCCCTGAGATATGATCTCCAACGCCCAGGGATCCTGGACATCTCTTGCCCAAGCCTGGGCGAAGAGAGAAAGTCTGCCCCCCACTAGATCCGTTTCCGGATAGGGGGCCCTCTCTTCATGCTGTTTTGGGGGCAGCAGCAGGTTTCTTGGCCTGCTTGCCCCTGTTCCAGGACTGGTTAACTTTCCAGCCCTGTCTGTAACGAGCAACAGCTCCTTCCTGTTTTGGAGTGGAGGAAGTTGATGTTGCTCCTGCCTTGAAGTTAAGAAAGGCACGAAAATTAGACTGTTTGGCCTTTGATTTGGCCCTGTCCTGAGGTAGAGCATGGCCCTTACCTCCCGTAATGTCAGCAATAATTTCTTTCAAGCCGGGCCCGAATAAGGTCTGCCCTTTGAAAGGAATATTAAGCAATATAGATTTAGAAGTCACGTCAGCTGACCAGGATTTAAGCCATAGCGCTCTGCGCGCTTGGATGGCGAATCCGGAGTTCTTAGCCGTAAGTTTGGTTAAATGCACAACGGCATCAGAAACAAATGCGTTAGCTAGCTTAAGTGTCTTAAGCTTGTTGATTATTTCATCCAATGGAGCTGAGCAAATGGCCTCTTCCAGAGACTCAAACCAGAATGCTGCCGCAGCAGTGACAGGCGCAATGCATGCGAGGGGCTGTAAAATAAAACCTTGTTGAACAAACATTTTCTTAAGGTAACCCTCTAATTTTTTATCCATTGGATCTGAAAAGGCACAACTATCCTCCACTGGGATAGTGGTACGCTTAGCTAAAGTAGAAACTGCTCCCTCCACCTTAGGGACCGTCTGCCATAAGTCTCGTGTGGTGGCGTCAATAGGAAACATTTTCCTAAATATGGGAGGAGGGGTAAAAGGCACACCCGGACTATCCCACTCCTTGCTAATAATCTCTGTAAGCCTTTTTGGTATAGGAAATACGTCAGTACACACCGGTACCGCATAGTATCTATCCAACCTACATAATTTCTCTGGAATTGCAACCGTGTTACAATCATTCAGAGCCGCTAATACCTCCCCTAGCAATGTGCGGAGGTTCTCTAACTTAAATTTAAAATTGGAAATCTCTGAATCCAGTCTCCCTGGATCAGATCCGTCACCCACAGAATGAAGCTCTCCGTCCTCACGTTCTGCAAACTGTGACGCAGTATCTGACATGGCTCTCATCTCATCCGCACGCTCTATCCTTAACCCAGAGCTATCGCGCTTGCCTCTTAATTCTGGCAACTTAGATAATACTTCTGTCATAACAGTAGCCATGTCTTGCAAAGTGATTTGTAAGGGCCTCCCTGATGTACTTGGTGCCACAAAATCACGCACCTCCTGAGCGGGAGGCGAAGGTACTGACACGTGAGGAGAGTTAGTCGGCATAACTTCCCCCTCGTCGTCTGGTGATAATTTCTTTACATGTAAAGATTGACTTTTATTTAAAGTAGCATCAATGCAATTAGTACACAAATTTCTATTGGGCTCCACATTGGCCTTTAAACATAGTGAACAAAGAGATTCATCTGAGTCAGACATGTTTAAACAAACTAGCAATGAGACTAGCAAACTTGGAAATACTTTTCAAAATTAATTTACAAGCAATATAAAAAACGTTACTGTGCCTTTAAGAAGCACAGAAAAACTGACACAGTTGAAATAACAATGACCAAAATAGTTATAGCAACCAAATTTTCACAGTAAATGTATTAAGTTAGCAAAGGATTGCACCCACCAGCAAATGGATGATTAACCCCTTAGTACCCAAAAACGGATAACAATTATATAATTAACGTTTTTCTCACAGTCAAATACACTGTCACAGGACTGCTGTGCCTGATTACCTCCCTCAAAATGGATTTTGAAGACCCCTGAGCTCTCTAGAGACGATCTGGATCATGGAGGATGAAGTAGACAGATTGTGACTGAATTTTTACTGCGCAAAAAAGCGCTAAAATAGGCCCCTCCCACTCATATTACAACAGTGGGGAAGCTCAGAAACTGTTTCTATGCAGAAAACAAAAATGGCCATGTGGTAAAAATCATGCCCTAATAAGTTTTATCACCAAGTACCTCACAAAAACAATTAACAAGCCAGTAAACGTTTTAAACATACATTTGAAAGTTATGTATTATTATTAATAAGCCTGCTACCAGTCGTTTTTACTGCAGTTAAGGCTCATACATTATTTCAGTATTAACAGTATTTTCAGAGTCAATTCCATTCCTTAGAAAAATACATTCAGTGTACACACACACACACATCAGCCTGATACCAGTCGCTATCACTGCATTTAAGGCTGAACTTACTTTACAATGGTATCAGCAGTATTTTCTCAGTCAATTCCATTCCTCAGAAAATAAATTACTGCACATACCTCATTTGTTGCAGGGGAGCCCTGCATGCTATTCCCCTTCTCTGAAGTTACCTCACTCCTCAGATGAGAAACAGCCAGTGGATCTTAGTTACGTCTGCTAAGACCATAGAAAAAAACCCAGGCAGATTCTTCTTCTAATGCTGCCTGAGAATAAACAGCACACTCCGGTGCCATTTAAAAATAACAAACTTTTGATTGTAGAAATAAACTAAGTTAAAAAACACCACAGATCTCTCACAGCTTCCTTTTTAGTTAGGCTGCAAGAGAATGACTGAGTATGATAGGTGAGGGGAGGAGCTATATAGCAGCTCTGCTGGGTAATTCTCTTGCAGTTTCCTGTTAGGAAGAGATATATTTCATAAGTAATGGATGACCCGTGGACTGACTACACTTAACAGGAGATATTTAGGTTTTGCCATTTTAGCGCGTAGAGCGTTATGGCTTAAGTCCTGGTCTTCTGATGTGTCATCAAAAGCTAAGTTTTTAGCCATCCCTTTCAAGGTTAAGACCCTATTCGGGCCTGAACTGAAAGAGATCATTTCAGACATCACTGGAGGGAAAGGCCATGCCCTTCCTCAGGATAAGACGAATAAGATGAGGACCAAACAAAATAATTTTCGTTCCTTTCGGAACTTCAAAGGTGGTCCCTCTACCTCTTCCCCTGCCGCAAAGCAAGAGGGGAATTTTGCTCAATCCAAGTCAGACCTAACCAGACTTGGAACAAGGGTAAACAGGCCAAGAAGCCTGCTACTGCCACCAAGACAGCATGAAGGGGTAGCCCCCGATCTGAGACTGGATCTAGTAGGGGGCAGACTTTCTCTCTTCGCTCAGGCTTGGGCAAGAGACGTTCAGGACTCCTGGGCTTTAGAAATAGTAACCCAGGGGTATCTTCTAGATTTCAAAGATTTTCCCCCAAGGGGGAGATTCCATTGTTCTCAATTGTCTGTAAACCAGACAAAAAGAGAGGCGTTCTAACGCTGTGTAGAAGACCTATATACCATGGGAGTGATCTGCCCATTTCCGAAAACAGAACAGGGGCAAGGGTTCTACTCCAATCTGTTTGTGGTTCCCAAAAAATAGGGAACCTTCAGACCAATTTTGGATCTCAAGATCCTAAACAAATTCCTTTGAGTCCCATCCTTCAAGATGGAGACCATTCGGACTATTTTGCCAATGATCCAGGAGGGTCAATATATGACCACTGGGGACTTAAAGGATGCGTATCTACACATTCCTATCCACAAAGATCATCACCAGTTCCTCAGGTTCGCCTTTCTGGACAAGCATTACCAGTTTTGTGGCTCTTCCCTTCGGGTTGGCCACAGCCCCCAGAATTTTCACAAAGGTGCTAGGGTCCCTTCTGGCGGTTCTAAGGCCGGGGGGCATAGCTGTGGCGCCTTATCTGGACGATATCTTAATCCAGGCGTCAACTTTCCAACTACCCAAGTCTAACATGGGCATCGTGGTGGCTTTTCTAAGATCTCACGGGTGGCAGGTGAACATACAAAAGAGTTCACTTATCCCTCTCACAAGAGTTCCTTTCCTGGGAACTCTGATATATTCGGTGGACATGAAGATTTTTCTGATGGAGGTCAGGAAATCAAAAATTCTATCCATCTGCCGAGCTCTTCATTCCATTCCTCGTCCGTCAGTGGCTCAGTGTATGGAGGTAATCGGCTTAATGGTAACGGCATTGGACATAATTCTGTTTGCTCGCTTGCATCTCAGACCACTGCAACTTTGCATGCTCAAACAGTGGAATGGGTATTATGCAGATTTATCTCATCAGATAAATCTGGACCAAGAGACCAGAGACTCTCTTCTTTGGTGGTTTCACAGGATCATCTGTCCAAGGGAATGTGTTTCCGCAGGCCAGCGTGGGTCATAGTGACGACGGACGCAAGCCTATTGGGCTGGGGTGCAGTCTGGAATTCCCTGAAAGCACAGGGATTGTGGACTCAGGAGGAGGCTCTCCTCCCGATAAATATTCTAGAACTGAGAGCGATATTCAACGTGCTTCAGGCATGGCCTCAGCTGGCGTCGGCCAGATTCATAAGATTCCAGTCGGACAATATCACGACTGTAGCATATATCAATCATCAGGGGGGAACAAAGAGTTCTCTAGCGATGATAGAGGTTACCAAAATAATTCAATGGGCAGAGACTCACTCTTGCCATCTATCAGCAATCTATATCCCAGGAGTGGAGAACTGGGAAGCGGATTTTATAAGTCATCAGACTTTTCATCCGGGGGAGTGGGAACTCCATCCGGAGGTGTTTGCACAATTGATTCAGCAATGGGGCACACCAGAATTGGATCTGATGGCGTCTCGTCAGAATGCCAAACTTCCTCGATATGGGTCCAGGTCAAGGGATCCTCAGGCAGTACTGATAGATGCTCTAGCAGTACCCTGGTCGTTCAACCTGGCTTATGTGTTTCCACCATTTCCTCTCCTTCCTCGTTTGATTGCCAGAATCAAACAGGAGAGAGCTTTGGTGATTTTGATAGCACCTGTCTGGCCACGCAGGACTTGGTATGCAGACCTGGTGGACATGTCATCTCTTCCACCATGGACTCTGCCACTAAGACACGACCTTCTGATTCAAGGTCCATTCCAGCATCCAAATCTAGTTTCTCTGCGACTGACTGCTTGCAGATTGAACGCTTGATCTTATCCAAGCAGGGGTTCTCTGAGTCGGTCATAGATACCTTGATTCAGGCTTGAAAGACTGTCACCAGGAAAATTTATCATAAGATATGGCGTATATATCTTTATTGGTGCGAATCCAAAGGCTACTCATGGAGTAGTATCAGGATTCCTAGGATTTTGTGCTTTCTCCAAGAAGGATTGGAGAAGGGGCTATCAGCTAGTTCCTTAAAGGGACAGATATCTGCTTTATCAATTCTACTGCACAAACGTCTGGCAGATGTTCCAGATGTTCAGTCATTCTGTCAGGCTTTAGTTAGAATCAAGCCTGTGCTTAAACCTGTTGCTCCGCCATGGAGTTTGAATTTAGTTCTTAAGGTTCTTCAAGGGGTTCCGTTTGAACCTATGCATTCCATAGATATTAATCTTCTATCTTGGAAAGTTCTGTTTTTAGTTGCTATCTCTTCGGCTCGAAGAGTTTCTGAACTATTTGCATTGCAATGCGACTCGCCTTATCTTGTTTTCCATTCTGATAAGGTGGTTTTGCTTACCAAAACTGGATTCAATTCTAAGGTTGTTACTAATAAGAATATTAATCAAGAAATTGTTGTTCCTTCTCTGTGTCCTAATCCTTCCTCTAAGAAGGAGCGTCTATTGCACAACCTGGACGTTGTTCGTGCTTTAAAGTTTTACTTGCAAGCGACCAAAGATTTCCGTCAAACATCTTCTTTGTTTGTTGTCTATTCTGGAAAAAGTAGAGGTCAAAAAGCTACGGCTACCTCTCTTGCCTTTTGGCTGAAAAGCATCATCCGTTTGGCATACGAGACTGCTGGACAGCAGCCTCCTGAAAGAATTACAGCTCACTCTACTAGAGCGGTGGCATCCACATGGGCTTTTAAAAATGATGCTTCTGTTGAACAGATTTGTAAGGCTGCGACTTGGTCTTCACTTCATACCTTTTCCAAATTTTACAAATTTGATACCTTTGCTTCTTCGGAGGCTATTTTTGGGAGAAAAGTTCTTCAAGCAGTGGTGTCTTCTGTTTAACCATCTGTCTTGTCCCTCCCGTTCATCCGTGTCCTGTAGCTTTGGTATTGTATCCCACAAGTAAAGGATGAATCTGTGGACTCGTCTTACCTTTATAGAAGAAAAGTAAATTTATGCTTACCTGATAAATTAATTTCTTCTATGGTAAGACGAGTCCACGGCCCGCCCTGTCAGTTTAAGACAGATTATATTTTTTTGATTTAAACTTCAGTCACCTCTGCACCTTGTAGTTTCTCCTTTTCCTTCCTGTACCTTCGGTTTAATGACTGGGGGGTGTAGCTAAGGTAGGAGCTATATAGACAGCTCTGCTGTGGTGCTCTTTGCCACTTCCTGTTAGCAGGAGGATAATATCCCACAAGTAAAGGATGAATCCGTGGACTCGTCTTACCATAGAAGAAATTAATTTATCAGGTAAGCATAAATTTACTTTCTTTTTAAAATGTTTTTTTTTTTTTTACCATTGCATGACATAGAAATGGGTGCAGGAGGATATTTGCAGCTTAATCTATGGTAATACTTTAAGATGACTAAGATGTAAAATGTCCATTTAAGTGCGATTCACTAAGAAGCCCTTAATTAGAACAAATACCAGTTTTCTTTAATTACTGCTTATGTATTAATAATCTGGCACCACAATTCACACTGTGAGGCAATTTAATACAAATAGTTAATATATACAATGTTTTTCATGTTTTAAAATTCAATTGAAAAGAATTGACGTGGTGTCACATGTGGGATTGCATATCATTAAAATTAATCCAGTTGACAAATTATGGTGTTACACCATTTATTTATGTTGTTCTGCAACTATTTTATTTCTCACTGTATTTCAAGGAACTCTAGTGGTTGGCATTGTCAAACTATGAACAAATAAAGCATATACAAAATAGAAATTATATTATGTTGGAAATGAGCTTCTGCACATCAAATGCAACTTTTTATTGTCTGATGTCTCCTGACAAGACCTATGTCATAAATTGGTGGAGCCTTTGAGCTTCTGAAAATAGTAAATGTCAATGTCAACAAATAATTAAATCCAAAATGTCCTTTAACAGTTAGCACTGCCTATGCTAAAGGGATCAGCATTTTTTAAATGAACATGACAGTTAAGAGTCATCTTTCAAATTACTTCTGTTATCAATTTTACCACTTCCTCTATGTTTCTTTTGTAGAAATATAGCTCCTTTTCATGGGAGAAATCTGAGGCAGGCTTAAGGGCATGCAGGTGTCTTAAGCACTATACAAACACAGATGCTATATAGTGCTCTAGACCACTGTTTCTCAGGCACGGTTTTCATTATAGCTGAACTAGTGCACAGGTGAAATAATTAGTTGATGGATGAGAGCAGATTAGTAACCATGATTACTTCACCTGTGCACTGGTTCAGCTATAATGAAAACTTGGCCTGTTGGGGGTACTTGAGAAACACTGCTCTAGATATATTCACAATCTTGAGTCTATCTGATATGTTTTTGTAATGTAAAGGAGATAATTTTAACCAACAAGACCAATAGATGAAGATACATTTGAAAAAAGATGTAAACTGAAAAGTTGTATTTTAATACTTTCTTGAGGTTTAAAGCATTACAAGGAAAACAAAATCTTTATGAACAAAATGTGACTCATAGCGTAACAAGGTAAAAATAAATAAATCAATAATAGCAAAGCTTAAAGCACAAAACAAGCAACCTCATCATTATTTTTCAATTGGTAAGTCATATTATTCAGTTATGGCAAACCAGCACATTAAGATAAATTAAGAAAAATAAACAAGAGGACAACTAATCTGGGAATAACTGCATGGAGTTAATCTCAGTAGTACCTTACAAAGTTTGAAGAGAATGGGGTTGTTTCCAATTCTTCTGATGCTGTTTATCACCATTTTTGTTCACCTCCCAGTCCAAATTTCTTTTTAAGTTCTGAGTGATCACAGTCTAAACAAATGCACCATTTCCATAATGGAAAAAGTTAGGATTAGATCTGACAGATAGGGGGAAAAACACACATCAAATGCATGCAGAGCAATGACTTTGGCGATCACAATATTCTCGACCACAGGTTTTGCACTTTTATTTCAGCAACAAAATGGACACATTGAATTCAACACACAAAGGGTGTTGATAAAGTTCAAAGGTGTTTGACAGTATTCCAAGACAATTAGAGATAATTCTTATCTTTCACATACGCAATATACTCTGAAATGGTCAGAGACGCCATTTTAGATGTATCTATCAATATATGGTATACATTTATTAAATATTCACTACTACTGTAATTGAAATCACAACTACAACACTGATAAATGGCATTTAGCAATCGCTAATATCTTTGTTTTTATTTCATAGTTGCATTTTCAGGATTGTAAAGTACAGTATTCTTGTCTTTAGAAACAGGGTTTCTCTTGGCAATCATGCTAATTTCATTATTAGTTAAGTATTTGCCATTCAGTCTTGTTTGCTTAAATAGCACAATCTTCTTAGAGTTAAAGAAATGTGACAAATAAGTCCAGTATACCCATGATGCCCATATACAAATGGCATTTATATTAATTAACACTTCTCATAAAGACCACTCTATTCAATTGCAAATCTCATACATAGACTCCATTAATCCCTTTAACTAATTTGGGATTTTGTAATCTACATCCATTATTGACAGTTCTGAGTGCCGTTGTAGGAAAATAGAAATCAAATCTTCTGTGTGTCAACAATCTCGGCTGTGTTTAACTTGGAAAGGTTGTGATCACATTAATAATGAAAAGAAAATAATGTCATTTGCCATTTTTCCAAGAACAGAGAAAACAATCAGAAAGGTTGGAATTGACCCCAATATAACATATCAAATTGGTGTAACACAAGGAATATAATATATAAAACATACAATAGTCATTCCAAATTCCTAAGATATATAATTAATCAAGTAAATGAACACATTCTTTTAAAGTGTGCACTATATCTGAATCATGAAAGATTAATTTTGACTTCTACGCCCCTTTAACAGCCCCTTTAACAATAATTTAAGCAGCTGTTATTGTTATTTCTATCATTAAATTTATTTTATTTACAAAGCTCTACCCAATATATATATATATATATATATATATATATATATATATATATATACCTGTATACTATATACTGTGTATATATATATATATATATACCTGTATACTATATACTGTATATATATATATATATATATATATATATATATATATATATACATATACTATACAAATGTATACAAAACATAAACAAAGGAAAATAGGGTCCTGCCATGAGTGACAGTCATGGTAGATAACCTTTATACAATGTACCACAGACAGTGGCTCTCACGTTTACCGTCTAAAACATTTTAATACAAGTCGAATATTCATTTTGGTTTTCTACATTTTCTAAAGTGATGTATTTTTGAGCTAGAAAAGAAAACTGACTATTTTTCAATCAAACTGTTCCTTTCTATAAGCATGAAAAGAGTGTCATTTTTACTCTCCACATGGGTCTGTAAAATGTCTATACACTCCTGTCCCTATAAATTCAGCACAATAGGTAATTTCACTTATAAATGTATAACGTAAAGAAAACAATATATTAGTGCTGAACATAATAAAATACATATTATTTCTATTAAATTGAAGCTTAGCTAATGAGACTCATAAATACTATAGTGCTGCAGTATATTGGCTGCATGAACCAAACTCCCAAACTGAATAAAGCATTCCCTTTGGTTTCTTGTTTTAGGAGCCTAATTTACATCAGTATTGAAAATGTAAAAAGCAAAACTTCTTGTTAGAATTCATTGCATTTATTGAATGAAATGGACTTAAAGAAGCAGTATATAAATGCTCTTATGCGCTAAAACTGGTTTTATTTCACTATTGTTTGTAGAGAACTAGATGGTACATGTAGTTACAGTCTGCTCCAGCATTGCACTACCCATAATTCAACCAGGGATTGGTTGTTAATCACATGTCATCACTAAATTCCTCTGTGGCTGTGTTCAGCTCTGGACTAGTAGTGCATTGCCAGTCTGCAGCTGACTTTAAGTATGTGTTTAACCTCTTTATGTGAATTAAACATACAGTTCTCTGCAAGCAATGCACAATAGTAAAATGTATTTTATTATTGATCTATTATGTCCTTTGATAATATTATAGTCAATCCTATCTTCATTAAAATATATTTGTAGAACACAAAAACTATACCAATTAATTGAATAAAAGAAATACATTTCAGATAAATGTATTAATAAAACATCATATACTCTGAAGGTTTTCATCTTGTGAGTACGGGCACATTTCAAGTTTATGATTTATTGACTCCCTATACTATTTCAATGGACCAAAGTCAAACATGACATCCTAGAAAAGTGCATAGGAGTTTTCATGCTTGATTGAAAGAGAATGTTCTTTAAACCCCATTCCATGCATTTTACAGTAGATGTGAAATGGTGGAAGCTTCGCACAAAAGCTGGTATAATGACCCATTTAAAGCCATAAGGCAATTAAAATCAATAAAATAGCTTTAAGTTACTCAGCACAGGAAATAAAATGTAAATTCTTATGAAAAAATAAAAAAGTTGTGGACACTTTGTAGATAAAAGTATAAAATAGTTTTGCCACCAAGACATTTGACCAGACAAGTTGTTTGATAAATGGGACAGTAACATGAAACATTTTCTAGCATTTTGTATGTGAATCCAGAATGCCATTGTCTCACAAAATCCAGTGTGTTGTCTCATTTGCCGATGGATTGCTTTCATACTTGTAAACTGACTGAAATTTCTAACCATACCATCATTAAAAGTTGCATTTTTGTGTTTATTGTGCAGGTCAACATGGTAATTGGAATTTTAGTCTTTAATAAACTTGTTTCCAGAGATGGTATCCTAGATAAAAAGCTAAAACACAGAGCAGGGTAAGCGGTTTCAAAATATTTTTAACAATTCTTTTTAATTATAATCATCCAGCATACCTACATTTTTATTCCCTCTGAAGTAATTGCATGCCTCATTGAGAAGTTGATATTTCATTCATAATAAATCCTTTTCTGGTAAGAAAAATTCTGAAAAGAAAAATTGAAAGTGATTAAATAAAAGTGCAGAATCATTAATTATTAAATACAAATACTCATACATATCCTTTTTATTGTATTACATATTTCTTAATTAAATACAATTGTGTGGAAAAAATGTAAAATATCTTTATCTAGAACACATGAAATTATATTAAGAAATTAAACTCATGACTACACAGTTATGTAAAATATATTGAATATTAGTTTACAAGTTTTTTTTTAACTTTAGTTTCAGCTGTACTAAAATGCAGACGTCAGTTCATAGTTCATATTTGCATGAAAGACTCCTAATGCCTTTCTGCTCCGTAGCTGTCTGTAAAACAAATTGTTAAGCTCCTTTCTTTTTTAATTAGGCTCTACAGTGGTTAAGAAGCTATTAATCTTAATTGTTTGGTGAATTCAATGAATTTGCAGATTGATGTCAGGTGTTCTTTTATGGGGTCACAGTACAATTGCAGCATTAGAAAATCATTATCAAAGCATCCTTCTGTTTTGCATTTTAGTTTTCTTGTAATTTTATGGTCAACACTTCTCTAATTGCCCTAACTGTATAATTTCAATCATAACAATTTTCAGGAGGGCTTATATTATTCAGTTATTCCCTTCACGTATTTACTAGTCTACTTTTATTTCTAGTTTTTTTTTATTTCCAGAGCTATGAAATTTTGCAGTGCTACACAAATTAATAATAATACTACTTTTCAAAACAGATATTCTAATGTACATATGTATAAAAACAAATTCCTACTTGATACTGAGGAACAACATTGGTGAACTTAAATATATTTTCACACACAAAAAAATATTATTACCAAGAACAAGCCTTTTACAAAATCATGTTCATATAATAACATCTATTTTACCTCACCCGAGTGGAACTTCGTAATCAGTGCTCTTTGATGACATAACCTTTGCTTTGCAGCATTACAGATTTCAGCATTTTTTTATGGAAGCCTTCTGAAATGTCAGCAGTCAGGCAAGTTTTTTGTTTTTTAAAGCAAAGAAGTTAAACACATACTTAAAGTCCTGCTCAGGATTAGCAATGCTCTGCAGGTCCTAAGGGGGTCTTTAACTATGTGATTAACCCCTTTTCAGGGGTTAAAAACATAACATTACAGCAACACTAGTGTTAATATTGCTTTCTCTAACAAATTAGAGCATTTCATTTTATCATGATAATGGTCCTTTAAATTGTTTTTTTTTTTTTAACAATTATTATTATTATCGGTTATTTGTAGAGCGCTAACAGATTCCGTAGCAATATATGATGGAGGTAGGATATTAAACCAATTTTTTTTTATGATTCAGATAGAGCATGCAACTTTCAAATTTAATTCTATTAACAAATTGTCTTCATTCTCTTGGTATCTTTTGTTGAAAAGCAGGTACGTAAGCTCAGGAGTATTTATGCTCCAGATTCCTACCTAGGTATCTCTCCAACAAATAATACCATGGCAAGAAAGCAAATTTGATAATATAAATAAATTGGAAACCTTTTAAAATTGTATGCTCTGTCTAAATTACAAAAAGAAATTTGGAGTTTTATATCCCTTTAAATCTATCAAACACAATATATAATGCTAAATAATTTGTATAATTTTGGTGGCTTCCTTATTAGCCAAACAGCAAGAAAACTGGATTATTTAAAACCTATTTCCCACTGGCTTTCATTGAAATGTGAACATTTCTTAATAAACCTTTCCTCGTACAAAACCTATTTATAAAATTAATTTGTGTTCTTTCATATACATGACGCACACATTTTGTTTTACATGTTCTTTTAAATACAGCCCCATCATTTTGCTATCTTATATAAACATTCCAAACTATTGTGGTATTTGCTTTGTGTCATCATCTTCCTATGAGAGAACATCATCTATATTTCCTGGTTAGAGGCTGTGTCTGCAGTATAATTATATTTATCTTTTGCTCAGTGAATTTTAAGTCTGTTGCTATAGATACTGCATTCCTATTTCATCTGGCCTCTTCAACTCAGAGTGATGCTGGTCTGCTTGAATTTTGAATTTAATATGTGTACTCTGGCATTTTTTGACAATGTATAATACATAGAAATCTCATCATCTTTAGTATTAATATAGAATGCTTAACAAAAGTTATTCAGTATATCAAATGTAAATGGATTCTTTTTATGCAGTATCTGTTATACTATACATATTTTTGTTTTACATTTTTTCATTTAAAATAATTAATATGTAAAAGACAGATACATATGTTTCTTGGCAGAATTGTAATATAATTCCTGATAATTTCCTAAATTACTCATTTTGTTTTGTATTTTTGTGAGTTCCTTCGTTCAGATTTCACTGATGAAAATTATCATGTTAACATACCCATATAAGACAAATAAATCATAATTTTATAAGCAAACACCTAATCATAAATCAACACATACATTTGGCGCTATATTAATTTAGATTAGATGAGATATGGGTAGATTTCTCTTGTAAGATGTATCGAGTCCATGGATTCATCCTTTACTTGCGTGATATTCTCCTTCCCAACAGGAAGTGGCAAAGAGAGCACACAGCAGAGCTGTCCATATAGCTCCCCCTCTAGCTCCACCCCCCAGTCATTCTCTTTGCCGGCTCTAAGCAATCGGAAGAGTAAAGTGAATGTGGTGTTGAGATGTAGTTTTTATTTTCTACAAGCAAGAGTTTGTTATTTTAAAATGGTACCGGTGTGTACTATTTACTCTCTAGCAGAAAAGAGATAAAGATTTCTGCAGGGAGGAAGATTATTTTAGCATGTTGTAACTAAAATCCACTGCTGTTCCCACAAAGGACTGAGGAGTGCAAGAAAACTTCAGTTGGGGGGAACGGTTTGCAGGTTAGGCTGCAATAAGGTATGTTCAGTCATTTTTTTCTAGACAAGACTGTGATAATGCTAGAAAAGACTGATAATATCCCCATGAGGGAAGGGTAAGCTGTATTCAGAGACTATGTATGGAATTTCAAGCTTACATAACAGGGCTAGTTTATGCTGGTTGACACTACTTTCATGACAAACGGTTTTTATTGAAAATATCATTTTTTTGAGACACTTTGAAGGTTCCTTTGGGTTTCTTTCAGGGGTTGTTACCCACATGGCTATTATTAAAACACTTGGGAGTGTTTCTTTAGGCCTCACAAGCACCGTAGTGAGGAAGGAGGGGCCTAATTTCGTGCCTCAGATGCGTAGTTATATTTGACTAGAAGTTCAGGCTGTTTCATATGGAGGGTCCTGCTGCAGTTTGAGGGCCTATAAGAAGCTTTTTCCCCACAAATCTGGTTCCTAAGGCAGGTAGGGCCACAGCAGAGCTGTGGCAAGGTGCTGAACACCTTACTGTCGATCCGGTTTTGGCATTAAGGGGTTAATCGTTTATATTGCTAGTAGTGCAATCTTACTAATGCTTTAGGTACATACTGTAAAAATTTCGAAAAGTTTGCTGCATTTTTTCACTGTTTTGCAAAATTATGTGCCTTTTTTTATCTCTTAAAGGCACAGTAACGTTTTTTTCAAAGTGTGTTTTTACTTGATTAAAGTGATTTCCAAGCCTGTTTGTTTTACTGCTAGTCTGTTAAACATGTCTGACACCAAGGAAAATCCTTGTTCAATGTGTTTAGAAGCCATGGTGGAACCCCCTCTCAGAATGTGTCCCACTTGTACTGATATGTCTATACACTTTAAAGAACATATTGTTGCACTTAAAAATGTGGCCCAAGAGGATTCTCAGACAGAAGGTAACGAGGTTAGACCTTCAACCTCTCCCCAAGTGTCACAACCAGTTACGCCCGCCCAAGCGACGCCTAGCACCTCTAGTGCGTCTAACTCTTTTACCTTGCAAGACTTGGCGGCAGTTATGAATAATACCCTCTCAGTGTTCTTATCTAAACTGCCCGTGTTACCTTCAAAGCGTGATAGCTCTGTTTTAAAAACAGATACTGAGCATTCTGACGCTTTAGTAGCCGTATCCGATACACCCTCACAACGTTCTGAAGTGGGGGTGAGGGATGTGCTGTCTGAGGGAGAAATTTCCGATTCAGGAAAGGTTTCTCCTCAGACAGATTAAGATACGTTGGCTTTTAAATTTAAACTAGAACACCTCCGCTTATTGCTCAGGGAGGTATTAGTTACTCTGGATGACTGTGACCCTATGGTGGTTACAGAGAAATTGTGTAAAATGGACAAGTACCTAGAAGTTCCTGTTTACACTGATGTGTTCCCGGTCCCTAAGAGGATTGCGGACATCGTTACTAGGGAGTGGGACAGACCAGGTATTCCCTTTGTTCCCCCTCCTGTTTTTAAGAAAATGTTCCCCATATCTGACCCCATGCGGGACTCGTGGCAGACGGTCCCTAAGGTGGAGGGGGCTAATTCTTCTCTCGCTAAACGCACAACCATAATAATTGAAGACAGTTGTGCTTTTAAAGACCCTATGGATAAAAAATTAAGAGGGTTTACTTAAGAAAATTTTTGTTCAACAAGGTTTTCTTCTCCAACCAATTGCATGCATTGTTCCTGTAACTACTGCAGCTGCTTTCTGGTTCGAGGCACTGGAAGATGCGCTCCAGATGGAGACCACATATGAGGAAAATATGAACAGAATTAAAGCTCTTAAGCTAGCTAATTCTTTTATCACAGATGCCACTTTCCAACTAGCTAAGTTAGCGGCAAAGAATTCAGGTTTCGCCATTTTAGTGCGCAGGGCGCTATGGATAAAGTCCTGGTCAGCCGATGTGTCATCAAAATCCAAACTTTTGAACATCCCTTTCAAAGGAAAGACCCTCTTCGGGCCTGAATTGAAAGAGATTATTTCAGAAATCACTAGGGGAAAAGGACATGCCCTCCCTCAGGACAAGTCCTTCAAAAAGAACAAACAAAATAATTTTCGTTCCTTTCGGAATTTCAGGAGCGGTCCCGCTTCATCCTCCCCTGCTGCAAAGCAAGAGGGTAACGCTTCACAACCCAGGTCAGCCTGGAAACCTTACCAGGGCTGGAACAAGGGTAAACTGGCCAAGAAGCCTGCAGCTTCCTCCAAGACAGCATGATGGGGTAGCCCCAGATCCGGGACCGGATCTAGTAGGGGGCAGACTCTCTCTCTTCGCTCAGGCCTGGGCAAGAGACGTACACGATCCCTGGGCCTTAGAGATTGTATCCCAAGGATATCTTCTAGAATTCAAGGACTCCCCTCCAAGGGGAAGGTTCCACATTTCTCGTCTGTCTACAGACCAGACAAAGAAAGAGGCGTTCTTACGCTGTGTAGAAGACCTACATACAATGGGAGTGATCCACCCAGTTCCAATTGCGGAACAAGGGCTGGGTTTTTGCTCAAACCTGTTTGTGGTTCCCAAGAAAGAAGGAACTTTCAGACCAATCCTGGATCTCAAAATTCTAAACAAATTCCTCAGAGTCCCATCATTCAAGATGGAGACCATTCGGACAATCTTACCAATGATCCAGGAGGGTCAATATATGACCACTGTGGATCTAAAGGATGCCTATCTGCACATTCCTATCCACAAAGATCATCACCAGTTTCTCAGGTTCTCCTTTCTGGGCAAGCATTACCAGTTTGTGGCTCTTCCTTTCGGGTTGGCCACTGCTCCCAGAATTTTCACAAAGGTGCTAGGGTCCCTCCTGGCGGTTCTAAGACCGCGGGGCATAGCAATGGCGCCTTATCTAGACGACATCTTAATTCAGGCGTCGACTTTCCAAAGAGCCAAGTCTCATACGGAAATTGTATTGACCTTTCTGAGGTCTCACGGGTGGAAGGTGAACATCAAAAATAGTTCTCTCTCTCCCCCCTCACAAGAGTTTCCTTCCTAGGAACTCTTAACCACTTGCCGAGCCCTTCATTCCATTCCTCGGCCATCTGTAGCTCAGTGCATGGAGACAATCGGACTAATGGTAGCGGCAATGGACATAGTCCCTTTTGCACGGATACACCTCAGACCACTGCAACTATGCATGCTCAAACAGTGGAATGGGGATTATGCAGATTTGTCTCCTCAAATACAGCTGGACCAGGGGACCAGAGATTCTCTTCTCTGGTGGTTATCTCAGGATCACCTGTCTCAGGGAATGTGTTTCCGCAGACCAGAGTGGATCATCGTAACGACCGACGCCAGTCTGTTGAGCTGGGGTGCAGTCTGGGACTCCCTGAAAGCTCAGGGCTTATGGTCTCGGGAAGAAGCTCTTCTCCCGATAAACATTCTGGAACTGAGGGCGATATTCAACGCGCTTCAGGCATGGCCTCAGCTAGCTGCGGCCAAATTCATCAGATTTCAGTCGGACAACATCACAACTATAGCTTACGTCAATCATCAAGGGGGAACAAGGAGTTCCCTAGCGATGATGGAAGTAACCAAAATAATCAGGTGGGCAGAGGATCAATCTTGCCATCTCTCAGCAATTCACATCCCAGGAGTAGACAACTGGGACGCGGATTTTCTAAGTCATCAGACTTTTCACCCGGGGGAGTGGAAACTCCACCCGGAGGTATTTGCCCAGCTGACTCAGCTATGGGGCACTCCAGAATTGGATCTGATGGCGTCCCGTCAGAACACCAAACTTCCTTTTTACAGGGTCCAGGTCCCGGGATCCCCAGGCGGTGCTGATAGATGCTCTAGCAGCGCCTTGGTCCTTCAATCTGGCCTATGTTTTCCACTGTTTCCTTTCCTCCCTCGTCTGGTTGCCAGAATCAAGCAGGAGAGGGCTTCAGTGATTCTACTAGCGCCTGCGTGGCCACACAGGACCTGGTATGCAGACCTAGTGGACATGTCATCTGTCCCACCATGGACACTACCAATGAGGCAGGACCTTCTAATACAAGGTCCTTTCAAGCATCCAAATCTAATTTCTTTGCATCTGACTGCTTGGAGATTGAACGCCTAATTCTATCAAAGCGT
The DNA here is from genome assembly GCF_027579735.1 of Bombina bombina. NCBI lineage: Eukaryota > Metazoa > Chordata > Amphibia > Anura > Bombinatoridae > Bombina > Bombina bombina. The sequence continues at coordinate 506,999,002 of NC_069502.1, forward strand.
GGTTTCTCTGAATCGGTTATTGATACCCTGATTCAGGCCAGAAAGCCTGTCACCAGGAAAATCTACCATAAGATTTGGCGAAAATATCTTTTTTGGTGTGAATCCAAGGGTTACTCATGGAGTAAGATTAGGATTCCCCAGATAATGTCCTTTCTCCAAGAAGGATTGGAAAAAGTATTATCAGCTAGTTCCTTAAAAGGACAGATATCTGCTTTGCCTATTCTTTTACACAAACGTCTGGCAGAGTTACCAGATGTTCAAGCGTTTAGTCAGGCTTTAGTCAGAATCAAGCCTGTTTATAGACCTATGGCTCCGCCATGGAGTCTGAATTTAGTTCTTTCAGTTCTGCAAGGGGTTCCGTTTGAACCTTTACATTCCATAGATATTAAGCTTTTATCTTGGAAAGTTTTGTTTCAGAGTTAGCTGCCTTACAGTGTGATGCACCTTACCTGGTTTTCCATGCAGATAAGGTAGTTTTGCGTACCAAACCCGGTTTTCTTCCTAAGGTTGTGTCTAATAAGAATATTAACCAGGAAATTGTTGTTCCTTCTGTGTGTCCTAATCCTTCTTCGAAGAAGGAACGTCTGTTACACAATCTTGATGTGGTTCGTGCCTTAAAGTTCTATTTACATGCAACTAAGGATTTCAGACAAACACCTTCATTGTTTGTTATCTATTCTGGTAAGAGGAGAGGTCAGAAGGCGACTGCTACATCTCTTTCCTTTTGGCTGAAAAGCATTATCCGTTTGACCTATGAGACTGCTGGCCAGCAGCCTCCCGAAACAATTACTGCTCATTCTACCAGAGCAGTGGCTTCCACATGGGCTTTCAAACATGAGGCTTCTGTTGAGCAGATTTGTAAGGCAGCGACTTGATCTTCGCTGCATACTTTTTCCAAATTTTACAAATTCGATACTTTTGCTTCTTCGGAGGCTATTTTTGGGAGAAAGGTTTTACAAGCAGTGGTGCCTTCCGTTTAAGGTACCTGTCTTGTTCCCTCCCTTCATCCGTGTCCTAAAGCTTTGGTATTGGTATCCCACAAGTAAAGGATGAATCCGTGGACTTGATACATCTTACAAGAGAAAAACAGAATTTATGCTTACCTGATAAATTACTTTCTCTTGTGATGTATCGAGTCCACGACCCGCCCTGGCTATTAAGTCAGGTAGTTTTTTTTGTTTAAACTACAGTCACCACTGCACCCTATGGTTTCTCCTTTTTCTTCCTAACCTTCGGTCGAATGACTGGCGGGTGGAGCTAGAGGGGGAGCTATATGGACAGCTCTGCTGTGTGCTCTCTTTGCCACTTCCTGTTGGGAAGGAGAATATCCCACAAGTAAAGGATGAATCAGTGGACTCGATACATCACAAGAGAAAGTAATTTATCAGGTAAGCATAAATTCTGTTTTTATTCAGTCACTTATTAATAATTTAGTAAAAGACTGTAAATTATATTTGTTGCCTTTAAGTATGCTTTTTTTTAATGTATTAGCTAATCTATTTAAACAGGTGTTTAAATAAAAATATATATATAGGTTTTATGATTGAAGGCATATGGCATAGAGTTTGTGGGAATTTACCTTATCCACTGAGCAATTTGTCCCAGGACAAACATTAACTTTCTGTTAGTTTTCACAATCAAGATAAATAAAAATATTGTTTGCATGAAAAAAGTTTATCCTTTTTTTAAACAATGTGGTGTTATGTGTATGATATATTATTTTTTTATTTTTTGAATAAAAAATGTTTTAAAAAAATAATTGATTTTTCACATTGCTATATTATTTTTCACCAACCAGAGCTCTTACCCCACCATACAGTTGAAGATGAAGGTGTTGTATTATTGAATCAAGATGGTTGTATAAAGGTTCTATAATACACTACCTTTAAAGATGGTTTAAATTAACCTATGGTGGAGAGTTTAAACACATTGATCTAAATTATAAAGCAATTGTAGGGCTAGATTATTAGTGGCACGCTATCAGGGGTTTATAGTGGGTGTTTGCACACGACTGAAGTATTGCACAATCTAATTAAAATTATTGAAAAAAATATAGCATAAAAAAGTTATAAGGACTCCAAGAAATGAGGTCTCAACAATGCATGCAAGGGGCTTAAACACAGATATATATATATATATATATACAAATATAGTACCCAAAACATTTATATATATATATATATATATATATATATATATGTGTGTGTGTGCGTGTATTTATGAATAAATAGAACATTGTCTTCTATGTGAAGAGCATTGAATTGTGAAATATTCATAATGTCAGGTTAGTGCACTTTGGTTAAACTTGTTGGGAGCTAGGTTGTTGGGTGCTATTTTTTTCCACTTTTTTAAGCCCTAATAAAGTTTATGTGGGAATACCTTAATGTGGTCGCGATACTCTAACTTGGACTTTTGTCCGTGTCGGGTTAGTGCACAAAAGAAAACCTTTTACTTTCAACTTGTAATATACTCGCAACTAAACATGCAAAAAGCTTACTTCTAGCGGAGTTAGCGCGAGAGCTGGAGTAATAAATAGCGCTCGTAATCTAGCCCTTATTCTTTAACTGTTTTTAGATTGTACAGTGCATAATTTACAGATAATTAATCAGTTTAACCACCCATAAATACTAATTAGTGCATTAGTTATTTACTTTACCATTACTTCTTACGAAAGAAGTAAATAAATACAAACATTATTAGTACTATTCTATCAAGAGGTATATATCTAACCAAATTTACAGATACAAGTAGAGAAGTATATAAATAAATATATTTTTATTTTCTTATCCAGTATCTCTAGACACTAATATAATGTTGAGGTTAGTCTTCAGAGATATCAAGTGTCAAGTTAATCTTAAAGGACCATTAAATAAAGTAGAATTGCATCATCAACAAGTGCATAATAAAAAAACAATGTAATAGCACTTACTATGGATTTTAAATTAGCAGTAGATTTTTTTCTGACATATTTTAAAATTTACTTCAATTTACTCTAATACTTTAAAACCTTATTATGCTCTATCTGAATCATGAAAGTTTAATTTTCACTCTAGTGTCCCTTTAATTAAAAAATGTTTCACTTTCCTATATATTGAAGTACAGTGTGAAGTGTATTTTAGGGATTCAGTGTAGAGTTAACTGTGCGCTAATTGGTTGCAACTGTTAATAGAATGGTTTTCTTTCCTGTTTTGCTTTCTCAATTATAATGAGACACGCACAATATGAATATTCATTGAAGGCACCAGTTTAGTCAAAGAGTTTGTGTATGACATAGTTATGGAATGTGTTTCTAACTGCGTGAAATGGCAAAGGTTATATCTCATGTGGAGTCCCATCTTTTCTGTACAGTTTTGCTAAAAAAAAGGAAAGATTTTCAGATAGCATAGTATGAATAATAAAACTGTCATTTCAGAGAGAGAAGTTATTTTTAGGAGACCCTATTTATTTAAATCTTCTATCATGTCAATGATGTCATGTAATATATAAAACTTAGAATTGCATTTTTAAAAAGCTCAAAATTAAATATGTTTTCCTACCTTATTACATATTTTTATTCTTTGATTATTATTTCATTTTAGAAGGTCTAGGGCACAGTTCTTTTATGTCTATTGTTTTATATTTAATGTGGAATGATGCTTCTGCACTGTAATTTGCACACAAAAAAAAAATCACTTCTCTAATTAAGAAATAATAGGTCATCACATGTCATTACTTTTAAAACCTTTATTCAGGCCATTTTAAAAGAGGCAAAATCAGTATTGTTTGTATCTGATCTTGAGATGAGAACAACAAACAGATTATTATTCCAGTTTATAGTATTTGAAAATATCAATTTGCAATTTTCCTTAATATTTAGAGTTGGCTTATATTATATTTATATTTATTACTTTGAAAACAATTATTGAATTATTATTGGCCTTGAATATAGGTTTTCGGTCACGTCTTTATTAGCACCTGCTTATGTTTAGCTCAATGTATATCCAACTGCTTTACCTTTGCAAAATGTGAGATTCTCACTTTCTAAACAGTAGAACACAGTTCTAATCCTGCATGGTTATCATTCCCCTTCTTTTAATAATAATTTAAATATATATATATATATATAATTTATGTAAATTGTTTACATATTTAAGCAAATCAGTACATTCATCACTTAAAGTATGCATGAGAACTTGTTTAAAAAAATACAGCAAAATTTATGGTGACAATTGAATATTTTTGTTCTTTTTGTGGGTGTTCTGTTTGTTTGCAGTCAGATGAGTGAGCCTCATAGCGGTTTGACGCTCAAATGTGCCAAGTGTGGAGTAGTTTCAACAACAGCTTTGTCAGCCACCACCGCCAGTAATGCCATGTTAGTCTAAATCATTTACATCTTCTTGTTACAAATCTTTTACTTTGCATGTCTGAAAATAGTCTGACAGAATTTGTGTTTAACTACTGATAAAATATTATTTAATGTTTGTTTAAACATTATCAAAAATTTTAGATTTTATTACAAAAAAAGGGATTTAGCATTTAAACACTATTTTCAGTAAATAAATATCTGTCAGTATAGCCCCTTTAGTTTCAAAGCGACCATGAACATATATGCTATTGGTCACTTCACTACAAAGGGGATTGGCTAATTTTGTTTGTTTTCTATTTGTTTATTTTTTATGTAAACAAATTTTCCTGCAATGTGTAATTTACTTCAGCAAACAAATACATTTTTTTCTCTGACTAGGGCATCCCTTTGGAGTTCCTGTGTTGTCTTACCTCTTTTGGCATTGACATGGATGTCTGCTGTACTAGCAATGACAGACAAAAGATCAATACTGTTTCAAATACTGTTTGCAGTATTTGATTCATTGCAAGGGTTTGTCATTGTAATGGTCCACTGTATTCTACGGAAAGAGGTAAGAAAAAATGCATGATTTATACTATCCTTGAAATTTTAAACCACAGTTAAAAAAGCAGGCAATAGTCTTGTACTTTCTAGATTGTGTTTGTCTTATACCAGTCAAAATAGCATACTTAAACAGATAAACATCTATCCACTTAAAAGCAAAGTGTTTTTTCCCAAGTGAAAAGCTTCAATAATGCATTTTTTTAATATGATATAAATTGGGTAAGAATAATTGTTTTTCTACTTATTCACTTGTTGAAAGTTAGAATTTAACAATATTTTAAAACCATATTCTTTAGAATTTAACATGGAAACAAATATCAGTAGGATAAATATGGAAGAAGACAGGCCCACATTATATTTATGTTACATTCTAAAAAGTGTTTCTCTCATTAAAGTTCTGGTTACAAAAGACAGCAGCAAAAGTCATTAATGTTTGATAAAGTTAGTCATACTGTTGTGCTTTCTTTACTTTTTATTTTTGTAACTAGATTTGTAAATAAGTGAGCAGTTTGATAATTTAATCCATTAGTATTTACTTTGTTCAAATCATCTACAGATACTAAATAACAGGAAATGTATGTTTTGAATGTTTAGATACACAAACATGTAGTTTAAAGCAGCCTATCTAAGGCCTAGATATATCAAAGCAATCCACATGTATTCACACGTTAAGATACGCATGTAATACACGCATAGTCATGCTATGGACCTATGTTTTTCTTATGGTGCTGTATTAAATTACAATGTGTATTCACGACAGATTGATTTTACAGATTTTAAACCAGTACAAAGCCTAATCCAATCAGATTCTCTGAATTATCATGCTGTGATGTCTGTAACTCACAATCTGCCCATACAGCAAAAGTTTATTCACCACATTCTTTGCTGCAAACACCATAGAACAAAATAGTCTTGAAGTTGAGTCACCCTAGATAAGAGAAGTCACATCTACAAGTCTAAATTAAATTGTGTAATCAGAACATATCTATTTGAAATTGTACTCAGAACCACTTTTATTTACATTTTCATAGATAACAACATGTTTATAAGTGGGCTAAGAAACATAAATTACATAACTGTACATGTTTAGAGAATGGAAGCATTTACAGTAGCAGCAATCTTACTACTACTAACGCACTGTAGAGGGCTACTTGCTCTAGAGCAGAGACAAAACGTTAGCAGTCAAAGACAGCATATAAGAGTGCCAAGATTATTTATGTCCCATTGTGGTCTGAAAGTTCTTACAGACAAAGAAAAGAGACATCAGAGCAGTTATAGATTTATTATTTAAAGGGACACTCAAGTCCAAATTAAACTTTCATTATTCAGATAGAGCATGCAATTGTTATCAACTTTCCAATTTACTTCCATTAACAAAATGTACAGTCTTTTTATATTTAAACTTTTTGAGTCACCAGCTCCTACTGAGCATGTGCAAGAATTCATAGAATAAATGTGTATGCATTTGTGATTGGCTGATGGCTGTCACATAGTATGTGTATGCATTTGTGATTGGCTGATTGCTGTCACATGGTACAGGGCGAGTGGAAATAGACATAACTTTTAAAATTGTCCGAAAAATCTACTACTTATTTGAAGTTCAGACTAAGTGCTATTGCATTGTCTTGTTATCTTGCATTTGTTGATTATGCAAATCTGCTCTGTTGACTGGTCCTTTAAATAAAGACTGGGATGTAACATGGATGTTGATGAGCTGATGGATTACCGGAGACACTGGTTGAAACATTTGCTGAAGGGTGCTGAGAAATCCAGAGCAATATGTATGGATGCAGCTGTTGTGTTTTTACAGTGGAATTCTGTTTATTACAATCAGCGTTCAGTGGGTGTAGTAAGAGCATATAGGCAGAAAATAATTTAGATGGATACAAACTATCTGGTGTAATTTTATGTAGAATAAGGAAAGAGGTAGTGTGACACTTGAAGAGTTGTTAGGGGTATAGAATAAATGGCAGGATTTTTGAAGGAAAATGATAGCATGTTTTAAGTAAAAGAAGACATGAGAAAAATATTGAGAGACTTTGAATATACTAATTTTATTTTGGCAAATTGCTATACATATTCATTACGTAAATTATATAATGACTGACAGATCAAGAAACAGTGAACATATTCACCATAAACTGAAGCTTAAAGGGACATTAAACACTAAATACATGCTAGATAGAATGATGCATTCAAAGAAAATATTAGTCCATGACTAACATGTAGATGTATTTTTTAAAGTTTCATTAGTTGTTTAAAAAGTGACAAAACAAGTGTAAAGTTTTAGTGTCTATAAAACACTGGGAGCTGCCATGTTGTAACTTGTGTTACCTTCTCTGCTGTGGCCAATTAGGGTCAGTTATAAATAGGTCACTAGAGTGTGCAGCCAATGGTTGTGCTGGATTTAACAGTGTTCTGCACTTCCATTTCTAACAGGAACTGAAAAGCTCACAATTTCAGAATGGAATTACAGGCAAAGAGGACAAAATAAATAATGAAAGTATATTAAAGAGTTGTTTTATTATATACAATTTATCATTTTATATTACCATCTCAAAGTGTTTAATGTCCCTTTAAAGAACTAGGATGAGATCATGGGAATATAGTAAAACCAAAGCATGGAGATGCAGGATCAATTTCAGAAGAGTTTGTCTTGAAAATAAATAAACATGAGAATTGTATACAATTTGTAGTAATAGTGAAGATCAGAGATGTATTATCAAAGAGGAGTGAATAACCAACAAGGAAAAAACAAAATTTACAATTGGTATTGAACTTTGGTTCGGAGCCTAGAATTTGCTAAATAAATCCCCAAGCACTATGATCAGATGGCTTAAGACTATACTTTTGTATGAAATAAATAACATAGAGGAAAGAGAATGTAGCTTCCAACCCATCATTCTATTTGTTTTAATATATTAGTAATAATAATAATAACAACATACTTAATAGAACAGTAGATGTTATTTGTAAGAAAGTTCCCACATACTTTCAGCAACAGTGTCAGCCCCTACCGCTCTATCAAATATGAAAAAATTGCAACTGTAGTTAGGAAAACGTGTTGATCATTTTCAGAGCTTTTTTTATTTTAAAAAATATAATATTAAACAAATTCATTTTGTGGTTGGGTACAGCAGTATTGGGGTACGTAAATATTATTCAACTTATTGTTATTATTCGATTTTCTTACAAATAATGTTTATTGTATTTTTAAAAGAATGTAATTTTAGAATGTTTGTAAGAAATAGAATACACATGCCATGCCATAGATAAAATAAATGTTTACTACCTGCAGCTAAAAAAATATTCTAGAACCAAATTCATTTAACAGGCTATTTTGATTGCAGAAATCTCTTTAAAAAAGGCACAAGCAAGGGATGTACATTTGTCAGTAATCACTGGTTAATATTATTTTATGTCTTTAACTTAAAACTATTTTTATTACAATTTTTTTAAAGCTTTTTCATTTACATATTATCAATCAAGAGAAACAGTTGGATTTGTATTATATTGCAAAAGAGTTAAAATGATAAAGATGGTATAAAGTACTTTACATTTTTATCAAGCCTATATATTTTAAGGATTTGTATTCAGCAGGTTTTGCATTATAACGTATCCTCTAAATCCCAGTAATGAATTCCATACATATATAATATCAATGGGATATATAAAAATAGACATTAATATTTATATTATTTATATATATTCATTTTATGTATATTAAAGTGGACAATACATTTATATTATTAAAGGATATATGGGTTTTTCAATCCCCTTAAATTAAAATATAAATTCCCCTATTTCTGTAAATAATTACCAAATTAATTAGCCTGTTCTTACCATTTTTATTTTTCCAGTTTTGCAAAAAAATGGGCATAGAATAGAAAAACTAAAATGTGTGCTGTTTACGCTACATATTTAAGTTTAATGAAGAAAGAAAGAAAGAAAGAAAGAAAGAAAGAAAGAGAAAGGAAGGAAAGATACTAGTATTAGGTTCTTTAGTAGAATAGTATTCAATCAAAAATAAAATATAAAGGAGCTGAAATTACTTTTCTGAATTGCTGGTGTTTGACGTATTTGGATCTTAGACCTAGGTTACTCTTTATGACAGCTAGTTTAGGTCTAAGGAACATATGCTCTAAAGATTGCTTTATTACATTATTTTAGCAGGAAATAAATAGTTCTAGGGCTAGAATTTTTTTTAACTGAATTTGATCTCTTGGGTTTAATATTTTGTTTTATTCCTTTTATTCCTCTTGTTTAATCCAGTTAAACATTGAATAGAACATTACATTTGCATAACATAATTCATTCTTACAACTGTAGCCTTATAGCTATGATATTAACATGTGCATGATATTATCTCCATGCAAAAAATATTAAAAGTACCTAAAAATAAAACTATGAATTTGTATGTTGACTGGGATTTGAGCCTCTAGTTTATATGCTTTATATGACACAAGTGCAACATGATAACATTGCAGGTATTATATAAAGTAAAATAATAATTAGAAACTACAAATTATTGTCTTTGTTGATATAAACTCTATGGAGTTATATTTTATTAGGCAGTTTACTGCACACAGTTGTATTGAAAATGAAAAATATGTTTATTTTTGCTAAGCATTTGAATGGTGCATCTTTGATTGCATATGATTAATAAAACCAACCAGAGACAAAACTGAACAGAGCATACATACTGTTCTATCATTAATGCTGCTAAGGAAACTAGTTTTTAGTTTTCTAAACATTCAAGTAATCATTTTTTTATCATTTTTTTTTAATTTCGTTTTTTTTTTATTTGTTAATGAAGTATGACATTTTATTATATTTTCATATACAGTATATCTATAATGTATAGATTATTCCTTAACCTCATTAACTAAATATGTTTATTGTAGAGAATATATTTAAGTTGTGTTAAAATATATTGTATGTCTTGTGCTATAAAACAGACATAAAATACAAAGGTGAATGTAAAACATAAAGCTATCCTCTTTGCAGCTGGTGCATCAGAGGAATGTAACCATTAGCAGGAACACATAAGTATGACTCACAGCACAAGCAAAATGTCTCTTGGGACCCATAGAATATATGATAGAAACCTGTGTAGTCTATAAAATGCACTCACTTGAATATTATAAATGTATTGCATTTTATTAAGGCTCCCAAAAAAAGAAAAAAATCTATTTTAATACTATAGAAATTTGCAATAATAGCATATGCAGATATAACAGTTTTATAAAAAAATATATTTTGTTGCAAGCAGGCAACATGGCATTAACCTATGTGGGCATAATTGCAAGCTAATTTAAAAAAAAAAAAAAATATCTGTTTCCCATATGTACAACACCAACAGTTAATAAAGTTGCCAAAGAAAATTAAATGCCAGCGAAACTGTTACATTCAAATGAAAATGGCATGCAACATTCAATTTGCCAATTTAAGAATATCTACTGTATATAACCTATGAAGTCTAAACAAGTAAAATTCCTTCACAGAAAAATATAATTTAGATACCACTCTGTTGATTGATTGGTAGCTTTGATTGATAGCAATTATGGTGTGATAGGTTTGTATCTTCACTTATTTCTTCTGTATTTTGACCTCTATTTGTTATTGTTTAATATCCTGAGGGAAAACTATCTAGGTCCTAGTAGTAATGAATATGAATGATCAATAAAAAATGGTTGCAACAGCAGAATCAGTCTTCCATGTCACAGAAATTAGATCTTGCAGAAGCTTACGTTTATATCAATAGCTTCTTCTTTCCCATCCCAGGAGAAGATTTGCTTTAGAATATACATTGCAAAGTGTTTTTACATTCTTCTAATAAACATACATTTTCTTGAATTTTAGGTACATAGCTTTAAATTTGGTTTAAATTGACACACCATTATCATGCCAAAATGTACTCGTAATAAATAGTACCCAACAAATGCCTTGTGTAAGGTCCAAACAGGTAAAGTTACACAGACTAATACTTACACACATTTGTTAATGCATTCCTTATCTCCTGTGTATAGCGATGGCTAACAAACAGTAGGCAATATATACCAATGTAAAGAAATTCACATTTATAAATATATGCTTCTATTAATAATGCAACAAAATATTAATTATTTAAGTTGTTTTGCAGGTCCAGGATGCTTTTAGATGTCGATTGAGAAACTGCCAGGACCCGATAAATGCAGATTCCTCAAGTTCATTTCCCAATGGACATGCTCAAATCATGGTTAGCTTTGTTTTTTTCTATTTGAATGGATATTTTCTCTTTAATTTATACTTATGCTTTACATATCAAATGAATATTAATGCAAATGCTGTCCTCTAAAAGCATTATGTCTGCATTTTCTTACCTGACACATTACATCCATTTGAGTGAAAATCATTACTGTCTTACAGTTTATTTACTTTGATATAAATATTCAGACTTTCACTGGAGAAAAAATAGATTGTAATGCTCAGTCATCTGTTGTAATGAAGAAACTATGAATTTTATCAACTTGGTGGATAGTGTCTATTTACTTCCTTCCTTACAAGACATGTTTTAATTAAAGGAATTTCTTGTCTGTCATTATTTTTATTGTAGATATCAAAGTTAATATAGTAGCAAAATAGGGCTTAGTGAAATGATATAGACTTAGCACATGTTGCCATTTATGGTGAATAGAGTTAGTTCACTGTTTCTCAGAATATGATCAAGCTTATTCTTGCTGAACATTGTGTATTAACAAATTATGCTCATTCAATATGCAAATAACAAAATGTGCAACTCTCTAAGGTCAATCATATGAACAACAAGAAGGTAAAACAGAGGGAATATTGAGGGCACTGTAGGTATAGAATGCAACTTTGTACAACTCCATATAAGCACACAATATAGAATATTTTTCTGTTCAACAATTTTCTATGGAGAATTGTAAGATGTTTATCTATACCAAAATATATAATCTCACATATCTATATCATTCTATCTATGCATCTATCTAGTTTTTTTGCATTTATTTTCATCTATTAATTATCTTCTGAGATATTTAATACACATGCCCATTTTTATCCCATGTCGTTTGTGCTTTGTGTGTTTTGTTTTCTGTGTGTCATTTTAGATATGATGGCATTTTCCATTCTTTTTTTTTTTTGTTCAACTACATTTGTTTTGAATTTTTAACATTATGCTAGAAATAGTTGAAAAAGACTTTGGGCTCCATGTACTAAGCAGCAGATGATGCTTTGAAGCCCTTGTGGGCAGCTTCTTAAACTAAGCCCCCCCCCTCCCGTGAGTTGGCAGAGATAAATCACCCTGAACACATTCAGCATTGCACAAGGAGGTCCTCACGCAATAGTACGATTGGGCAGCGGAAGTAAATTGTTCACTGCCTCATCACCATGAAGGTGGCAGACAGGTTTACAAGTCGGGAACCTTGTCCATTTGCTGAATAGTACATGGGGCACTTTGCTTTAAGTCTTTTAGTCATTAGAGATAAAACTTTACATTATTCTGTTATATGCTTACTAAATATACTTACTAAAAATGTCTACCAGAGGTTATTATGTATTTGTACATAGTAAGATTGTATAACTAAATCTCATACACTCTCTTCTTAATTTCTTTTTATTAAAACCATATGAAACTGCAGCTAGTTTATTTAGTTTTATTTGTGGTTTAAATTCTTGGTCAGTAGCTCACTTAAACCAAACAAAATTAGCTTTTGTAATTAGATTAAATTGAATAGCTTTTGTAACAAAAAAATGTTTTCTTCCTGTTTAAACGGTAAATTGCTTCTCCATAGACATTATCAACACAGTGGTCTAATTAATGCTCCAAAAATATAATTTCACTGCTGGAGTTGCTTTTACTATTTGGCTGTGTAGTGCATTAAGGGTTGGCTTGGATGCTAGAATATAGCTGAGTCATTCACATTCATGTTGCTACTTATATAATTGTACTTTTACTGATATGGCACAAATGATATTCTACCATATACTCTATTCTTATTGCTTCCTTTAGTATAGATTTATACCATTGCTCAGTACTACCACACATTCATAAAGGGAAGTGTCCCTTTTTACTTTAATATAAGGTTCTGATTGAAGTGGCTGTGTTAGACCAATGTTTGAGATGCCAAACCAACAAGAGTGTAGTAGTCAGTTATTAGACTAAGAATGCAATGTATACATTACAAAACAAACTTTAAGAGTTTCTTGTCTTCTTCGAGTCTGGAACAATACTCAGTTACTTCAGATATAAAGAAACTCTAAATTTTATTTGATATAATATTGTTACTACTTACTTTCACCTAGATTACGAGTTTTGCGGTAACAGGGGTGCGGTGTTAACGAGCAGTTTTCCCTCACTGCTCACCTGCAGACAACGCTGGTATTACAGGTTTTTATAAACCCAGCGTTAGCCGCAAAAAAGTGAGCGGAGAGCAAAATTTAGCTCCACATCTAACCTCAATACCAGCGCTGCTCACGGTAGCGGTGAGCTGGCTGAACGTGCTTGTGCACGATTTCCCCATAGGAATCAATGGGGGAGAATCGGCTAAAAAAAAACTAACACCTGCAAAAAAGCAGTGTTCAGCTTCTAACGCAGCCCCATTGATTCCTATGGGAAAATACTTTTTATGTCTACACCTAACACCCTAACATGAACCCCGAGTCTAAACACCCCTAATATTACACTTATTAACCCCTAATCTGACGCCCCAGACATCGCCGACACCGGCATTTTATTATTAACCCCTAATCTGCCGCTCCGGACACCGCCGCCACCTACATTATCCCTATGAACCCCTAATCTGCTGCCCCCAACATCACCAACACCTACTTTTTATTTATTAACCCCTACTCTGCCGCCCCCAATGTCGCCGCCACCTAACTACACTTATTAACCCCTACACTGCCGCCCCCAATGTCACCGCCACCTAACTACACTTATTAACCCCTAATCTGCCGCCGCCAACGTCACTGCCACTATAATAAAGTTATTATCCCCTAAATCTAAGTCTAACCCTAACCCTAACACCCCCTAACTTAAATATAATTTAAATACATCTAAATCATTTTTTTTTTATCATTAACTAAATTATTCCTATTTAAAACTAAATACTTACCTATAAAATAAACCCTAAGATAGCTACAATATAACTAATAGTTACATTGTAGCCATTTTAGGATTTATTTTTATTTTACAGGCAACTTTGTATTTATTTTAACTAGGTAGAATAGTTATTAAATAGTTATTAACTATTTAATAACTACCTAGTTAAAATAAGTACAAATTTACCTGTAAAATAAACCCTAACCTAAGTTACAATTACACCTAACACTACACTATAATTAAATTAGTTACCTAAACTAACTACAATTAATTACAATTAAATTAAATAAACTGAAGTACAAAAAACCCCCCACTAAATTACAGAAAATAATAAAATAATTACAAGAATTTTAAACTAATTACACCTAATCTAATCCCCCTAATAAAATAAAAAAGCCCCCCAAAAAAATAAAAGCCCTACCCTATACTAAATTACAAATAGCCCTTAAAATGGCCTTTTGCGGGGAATTGCCCCAAAGTAATCAGCTCTTTTACCTGTAAAAAAAAATACAATACCCCTCCCAACATTAAAACCTACCACCCAAACTCCCAACTCTACTCTAAAACCCACCCAATCCCCCCTTAATAAAACCTAACACTAACCCCTTGAAGATCACCCTACCTTGAGATGTCTTCACCCAACCGGGCAGAAGTGGTCCTCCAGACGGCCATAAGTCTTCATCCGATCCGGGCAGAAGAGGACCTCCAGATGGGCAAAAGTCTTCATCCAGGCGGCATCTTCTATCTTCATCCATCCGGAGCAGAGCGGGTCCATCTTCAAGCAATCCAACGCGGAACATCCTCTTCCATCTGAAGACTAACACTAAATGACGATACCTTTAAGTGACGTCATCCAAGATGGCGTCCCTTCAATTCCGATTGGCTGATAGAATTCTATCAGCCAATCGGAATTAAGGTAGAAAAAATCCTATTGGCTGATGCAGTCAGCCAATAGGATTGAAGTTTAATCCTATTGGCTGATCCAATCAGCCAATAGGATTGAGCTCGCATTCTATTGGCTGATTGGAACAGTCAATAGAATGCGAGCTCAAAGGATTGAGCTCGCATTCTATTGGCTGATTGGAACAGCCAATAGAATGCGAGCTCAATCCTATTGGCTGATTGGATCAGTGTTAGTCATCGGATGGAAGAGGATGTTCCGCGTCGGATGGCTTGAAGATGGACCCACTCCGCTCCGGTTGGATGAAGATAGAAGATGCCGCCTGGATGAAGACTTCTGTCCGTCTGGAGGTCCTTTTCTGCCCAGATCGGATGAAGACTTCTGGCCGTCTGGAGGACCACTTCTGCCCGGTTGGATGAAGACGTCTCAAGGTAGGGTGATCTTCAAGGGGTTAGTGTTAGGTTTTATTAAGGGGGGATTGGGTGGGTTTTAGAGTAGGGTTGGGTGGTGGGTTTTAATGTTGGGGGGTATTGTGTTTTTTTTTACAGGTAAAAGAGTTGATTACTTTGGGGCAATGCCCCGCAAAAGGCCCTTTTAAGGGCTATTGTAATTTAGTGTAGGGTAGGGATTTTTTTATTTTGGGGGGCTTTTTTATTTTATTAGGGGGATTAGATTAGGTGTAATTAGTTTAAAAAAATTTAATTATTTTATTATTTTCTTTAATTTAGTGGGGTTTTTTTTCGTACTTTAGTTTATTTAATTTAATTGTAATTAATTGTAGTTAGTTTAGGTAATTAATTTAATTATAGCGTAGTGTTAGTTGTAATTGTAACTTAGGTTAGGGTTTATTTTACAGGTAAATTTGTACTTATTTTAACTAGGTAGTTATTAACTAGTTAATAACTATTTAATAACTATTCTACCTAGTTAAAATAAATACAAACTTGCCTGTAAAATAAAAATAAACCCTAAGATAGCTACAATGTAACTATTAGTTATATTGTAGCTAGCTTAGGGTTTATTTTATAGGTAAGTGTTTAGTTTTAAATAGGAATAATTTATTTAATTGTAGTAATTTTATTTTGATTTATTTAAATTATATTTAAGTTAGGGGGGTGTTAGGGTTAGGGTTAGATTTGGGGTTAATAAATTTAATATAGTTGCGGCGACGTTGGGGGTTAATAAATGTAGGTAGGTGTCGGCGATGTTAGGGACGGCAGATTAGGGGTTAATAAAATTTAACTAATGTTTGCGAGGCGGGAGTGAGGTGGTTTAGGGGTTAATATATTTATTGAAGTGGCGGCGATGTCCGGTCGGCAGATTAAGGGTTAAAATTTTTATTTAAGTGTTTGCAATGTGGGGGTGGGGGGGGGCTCGGTTTAGGGGTTAATAGGTAGTTTATGGGTGTTGGTGTACTTTTTAGAATTTTAGTTAAGAGTTTTATGTTACGGCGTTAGCCCATAAAACTCTTAACTACTGACTTTTAAATGTGGTAGGAGTCTTGACAGGAGAGGCTGTACTGCTCACTTTTTCCAAGACTCGTAATCCCAATAAAAAGATAGGATACACAATTGACATAAGTGGATTTGCGGTATGCCCGAGTCGCGGAAAAAAGTGAGCGGTACACCTGTACCTGCCAGACTTGCAATACCAGCGGGCATTAAAAAGCAGCGCTGGGACCTCTCAACGCTGCTTTTTAAAGCTAACACAAGATTCGTAATCTAGCAGTTTGTTTTCCATCTCTTAACTAAAACACACTTGTGTTGATATATTTGGGCTGTTCTTCAACAAGTTCATCTTATCTGAGGCATAGGGATACAATGTGCTTTTTTTCATGTGTAAAATGCAACATATGAGTTTTGGTGGAGTTTTCTAACAGGAGCCCTTTCCAATGTATTAGGAAACTGAAATCTTGTTTTTTGTGATGTGTTTTGGTGATATCACACCACGTAAAGGCCACCAGAACTTTGCTTTGGGGGAATTTAACATCTGTATTCCAATCCATCAAAAGAAACTTTATAAACAGATTTTCACAAGACCTTTTTTATTTCAAGAGCATTGACTGCTGAAACCCTGTATTGTCCTGTTTAAGTTGGGATATATTGGCTGTTCTCACAGCTTTTCATCAATAATAAAATGTTAACCCAAGCTTAGTTTACATATTAGTAATATTTCCTTGATCGACAAAAATCTAAAATTATAGCTCAACACACAATTTTAAACTATGAAGCTTCAACACAACTAAAATCTTATCATAATGCTTGTTTACGAATGTTATGAAGCAGAATGATATTTGAAAAATGTTATTATAACATTGAAAATTATACAATGTGAAATAGTGACTTGAACACATCATGAATTGATATTGCTGGTTATGGCAGGGGGGGGCATCTGCTTTCAGACTTAATAAATATTTATTCAGCTAGCCACCATGTTTTATTTTTTCTTTGGCCTTTCATATTTTCCATCCAAAAGGATTATCTAATCTTAGTGTAAGAAAAACAGATGTTCTTGTTACATTTGTAAATTTCATTGATTAATAAATTTAAACTGTGGCACATTTAATGGATTGGCATGCTATGAAATTCTAAGTAAAAAAAATACACAAGTTGAATACATAGGGCCAGATTACAAGTTGATCTCTAAATATTGCTTCCGCAAAAGTGATAGTTGCACTCAACATAGTAATACCAGTGCACGCAAATGTGCACTGGTATTACAAGTGAGGTGTAGTGCGAATGTGACCTCAAGTTCGCATTGCACGGAAGCATTGCGCTTCTATAGGCTCCAATGGGAGCCTCATTCTCATGCGAAAGGTGTAAGAAAGGGGTAAGTTGCACAGCGATGGGCAGCAAATATAAATTTATATGTATATGCTTACATACATATATATTTATGTATTTATATGTCTATATACACATTAACACATAAATATATATGTAGGGAACACACAGTTCCCATAGACTTTTAAGTGACATTTTTTTTTTCTAACACCCCACAACTGCCAACTTTAGTCCCCCAAAACTGCATAGTGCAGTAAAAGAAATGCTACTAATTTGTATTTTTAACAAGGGTCCTCACATGTTATTTTAGGGCAATTTGGGGACATTTCAAAAATTAACCAAAGGTCTGACCTCTGGTTAATTTTTGAGCACTATTTGCAATAACCAGCTTGTAATGGCTGGTTATTTATTGCGTACCCGCAAACGGGGGCATTTAACCATTGGCAGGCACCCAATAAATTAGCACTCCACTTGTAATCTGGCCCATATTTTGCATATGGTAAACTCCAATGGCTGCATCTGAACAGTTGAAGTATTTTGCAGCACTTACACTGGTAATCCATCACTACACAAGCATATTATTGTGTGATTTTTCTGATAAAAAAATTGCTATGAACTCACATGTTATCAATTACCTCTTCCCATTTGTGCACACATGACTCATACATGCAGCCGTTGTCTGAAGTTAAAGGGATGCTCCCTATTTTTCCTTGCAACTCACTCATTCCCAACTTTGATCTATTGTACATTTATTTTTTATCTTTGTGTATGTATAACTTTTTTAATCTTCCATATATTGAGGGGTGGGATTGGTCATTGGAAGTTTTCCTCAAATTATTGTTTGTTTCACTTAATAGCATTTCTAAAAATTATTTATCAACACAACAAGTAAAATCCCTCATCTGAAATGGATGGACAAGAATATCAACTTGGATATGCAAGGCCAAGTACAATATTCTTACAGACTTTAGATTAAAATGCAAAATTACAAGTTCATTGTTTTCATAGCTTTTCTGATAGCATTAATTTTCATGCATAACCAAAATATAAAATGTATTCCCCAGCCTTTCCCAATGTGGTTATATTACTTTTTTAAAATGATATTAACTCATTCACATTTAGTCAAATATTTAAAGAAATATAATTTAACTCACATTTTATGTTAACACTTTCTCCTTTTTTTTAATCCATTGTGTATTGCATTCCCTTACTGTCCTCTTAACAATGGATTTATTTTCAATTTTTCCATTATGCTGTACCCCACACTTCCTTGTGGAAGTATTGGGTACAGCAACGGTGTAAGAAAAATATATATCCTTACTCTCATTGTAATTCTTTTAATTGGCATTCATCAATAATACATTAGTGTTTTATGTCATAAATGCAATAAATTACATTATATTACATGTACAATTTAAAGATGGAATGTCACATAGTAACCCATTGGCTTCCTCCTAGAGTTCTTTATTTTGTTAGGTACACTCTGTCACACTAGAACATTGTGATTAAATGTATTTGGCCAACTCTTTTCAGCAACCCTGTTTTACGATTGAACCCACCTTCCCACAGAGAAACATAAAAGAGGTAGTGCTGCCAAAAGAAATAAACAAATATTTTCCGACCAATATATGCATTTACATATATACATTCATACATACATACACATATATACATACTGTGCATACATACATACATGCTTACAAACATACACATGCATACATATGAACATATTTACGTATACATACATAAGCACACAAACACATACATATATACACACACATACATACATACAAATACATGCATACATACATACATACATACACACACATACATACATACATACATACATATGCACACATACATACATACACATACATACATACACACATATACATACATACGCACACATACATACACACACACATACATACACATACATACTGTGCATACATACATGCTTACAAACATACACATGCATACATATATATAAACATATATACATACTTACATATACATAAATACATACGTACACAAACACATACATATATACACACACATACATACAAACAAATACACGAAGACATACATACATACATACACATACATACATACATACATACACAAACATACATACATACATACACACACATACATGCATACATACATACATACTTGGAGGGCAGCAGCATTTCACACACACACAAACACACACACTATACAGTATCTATCTATCAATCTATCTATCATCTATCTATCTCAAGAAACAAATGTTTTCTGATCCCTAAGTATAACATATTCAATTTACCATTAATAGATACAAAAAAAATTGGCATTTCATATATCAACTTAAAGAAGAATAAACTACTGAAGGATGATTGCGAACCAGTTGTGATGGATTTCATATATTTACTAGCAGAGAGTTTCATGTTTTTAATGATATGGTGATCAATCATGAAATGGAGATAAAATCCAACATTTTTATTTCATGATTCAGACAGAGTGTAACAGTTACAAAAAAGCTTTACATTTTATTTTAATTATCCAATTAACGTTGTTCTTTTTATTGAAAAGCAGGAAGTTAGGCTCAGGGGTGCACAAGTGTCAGGCAGCGGTTTTACACAAATACGTTTAACAATGGTATACATTTGAAAGAGTTTGCTGCCATGTGCATTCTACCTACTCATTTATGCTCTTTAACAAAACATACAATAAGAATCAAGCAAATCTGATAATAGAATAAAATGTAAATGTGTTTTTAGTTTTTTTTTTATTGCAAGCTCTATCATAATTGTGATAGAAAAAATGTCAATTTCTTCTCCTTTTATGAACTAGCGGAATCTTCAGGGATGGTTTATATATTTTTTATTTTGAATAGATCAAATCATTTGATCATGGTTTAAATGGGGTGTGTTAGAATCTTGATTCTAAAGTTAACTTTATAGTAACAACATTAATCTTGATGTTTTAAAGAATCTAGTCAAATGAGTTTGAATTGTTCTCATTATTTTGGTTAGCAAACATTTGAGTTGGGAAAATTTTCAAATGTAAAATTGAAGTGAGCTAGGAATTTGTAAAAATGACATAGAATGAAGAGAAAAATCTGTTGAGGTCAAGATAACAGTGTGTTAAGGTGTCTTAAATAGAGAATTGTAATTCTTAGATTTAAGGGAATTTCTATTAAATAAAATATCATAGTAACTTTGTTATAAACTTGACAGCAGCTGCATGTTTAATAAGTACTCTAGTGATTTAAACAGTCGTTCCAGCCAAATATATTTTCTACTGCAAAATCATTTACCACACATGCACTTGAGAGTAGTATAGGAGAGTAATTACAAAATGTTTCAGTACCACTGCTTTATTAAATGTCACTTACAGGTAATACAATTCTGGGAATAAGTGTCACACACTTCATTAGGTGGCAAAACCCTATTATGCTAACCTGGGAACAAAATAGCAAAGCAAAGAAAAAGCATATAAATAAAATAAACGCTTACACAAAAAATAAATAGAACAGAGCACATTTAAAGAAATTATGTATACAAAAGAAACTTGGAAACAGAGTTTCATTATAAATGTTAAAACATCAAGAGGCTTTGAAAAAATAAAAAAAATACAGTGTGACACAACAGTAAAGTAGATTTCAATGAGATAATTTAAAAGTTTTGCTTTGAATAAAATGTGGAACTGGTATTTTAACAGACTGAGCAAATGAGTTTATGGAAAACCTTATTTGTTTAACCATCATAAAATATTGGATTTGACTCCTCTGTGTCCAGCAGTCTCTGTGCATTGAATGGGACCTTCTTTTTACATCTCCTGGACTACAAGTGCTTTTCTTGTATTGTAGGCTGCAACTGTCCAGTATTTGCCATCATGGCACATAACAGCTGATCCATATGTAACCCAGGCCCTTTCCTGTTGGTCTTCATTTAGGTCCTTAAATTTAGGGTGTTCCTTTGTGACAGAAGGTACAAGAGTTACTGTAGATGTTTTTGAGCTGTCCTGTGCTATACCTTTAATGGTGACTTTGAGATGCTTGTTTAGATTTATGGCTGTCACTCCTACTCTCCCCTACAAGTAGCATTTTCACTTCAGGTGGGTTGATTGCTTGGCCACTGCTGTGTGTACTGTCAGTCCATTGACTCTTGCCTAGCCTCCAATAAGCAGTTCAAGTCTCAGAGCAACTTTGCTGGTGTCAGTTACTCCTTCAGTACTCTGTAAGGCAGTACATGCAGCTAACAGTTGTCTCTCTAGTGGTGTGTATATTTGATGAGATCCAGTTAACTATTTTAGGGAAATAATTTCTCTGTACTGGTGAATAACTTTCTTTGCTGCTTGGAAAGCTGTTTCTTGTTTTGGCCCCTTTACTCTTACAAAGGATGCTATGTGACAATCATTGGAATGTGAAATATTAATATTTTCATGTCAGGTTAGCACACTTGAGAATATGCAATCTGGTTTGTGAAAGTTCAAGCTGCAGCAGCACTGAATAAAAAGATTTTTATTTTTGCCAAAAAGTTAATACAACGTTTCGGACCAACTGTCCTTAATCATGTATACATGATTAAGGACAGTTGGTCCGAAACGTTGTATTAACTTTTTGGCAATAATAAAAATCTTTTTATTCAGTGCTGCTGCAGCTTGAACTTTCTACTTATTTTTGGTTTTTTTGGTATGGACCCTTGCAGCCTGCACGGATAAATAACCTCAAAAACAGAGTGCTGAACAGTAACCTGCTGTTGCAATCTGGTTTGTGAGTGAGTAAGGTGTTTTTTCCCCCTTTTTTTGCTCCATTGACTTCCCTGGGGAATCCATTAATGCGCACATGATATCCTTTTGGCATTTTGTGCGCATCCTGTTAGCTATCCAATGAGTGCAAACGATTACTTCTTACGGAGTTAGCGTGTGAGCGGGAGTGTTAAATACCGCTCCACTTCTAATTTGGCCCTAAATGTTCTGAATGAACAACACCTGCCACCACTAACACATGGATGGTCCCAGTTTCCATCTGTCCCACCCACCAGTCTGAAACACACTGGAGTAGCAGGAGGGGGTATAAACACTGGTTTTACATGATCCCACTCAGTTTGTTTCACTACTCTGATCTGTTGTTTGGTGTGTGGGGACCTTGTCACCACCACGTGTGCAGTAAAAGCTATATTACTTCCCAGGCCCTCCAAATTAACAATTGAATCACCATTGTGTTTCTGTGTGTTTCCAGGGAGAATTGTCACTTTAGCCTCTGTGTCCACAAAAGCTAACATTATTTGGGGTTTGCTGTGATTTCCCCACCACACACTATTTTTCAAATATTGGCGTCTGTCCCTGGTAACTAATCTTAAGTGTATCGTGAGTGTAGGCTCCCAGGAACTGCCATCATGTCAATCTAAAGGAGAGGACATCACCCACCCCCTTGGTCAATCTGTTCCTGTCTCTTGAACACCTTTTCAAGCACATCCCAGAGCGATTTTTTGTAACAACTCAGCTGTTGTATATATAATCTATTTCCTCCTTGAAAACCCAAGCCCTGAGCAGATCTGTCCACATCTGTTTTCTAGACACTTTCACTTTCTTTGTGAGTGTATCCTACTTAGTCAGTATGAATGTGTCTTGCATAATAATTTCTGTCTCTAATTCCCTTAACTGTGGCATTAGACTGCATGCCTGGTGTATTCTGAAATCTCCCACCATTTCTCCCAAAATAGACAGTAGTGATGCTTTGTACATTGTCGGGGCAGTCATAAGCAGTCTGATAATTTCTTGATGCCTGGAATTCAAAAAGTATTGTAGTAAAATAATATGTGAGAATTAGTCTTACAAATTGATTTTTATAAAAATGGCTTAATAAACTCACTGAAACAAATACTACTGCAAAATGTTCTTCATAGTTATATTAATGCAGTGAATAATGCACTTGTGGATGTGTTTTAAACTTTGTCAATAAACAAAAAAATCAGATTTTTTTAGTCTGGGCTGCTAAGAAATGCCGCCCTCTTTTTACCTTAATAAGTCATTTTTATGTTATGATAGTTTGTTTACAATACACTTGAAAATAAATATCACCTGGACATCTCCCAGTGTTAATGGACTAGCTTGATACTCACTTGTAAATTGGTTTGCACACAGGCTTTTAAGAGCTCATACACCATTATACAAAAGGTTACCATGCATATTATAGAAAAGCATTCATTTCTCTTGCTTACACTAATATGAGTTTACAAGGTTATTGTGATCTTTTGTAAACTATCTCTATAACAATAAATACTAACATACCAAAGTTATGTGATAAAACTTTATGTGCTGCTCAATGACTCCTGGCTGAAAATATAAATATAGGCTCTAGTTACTTTGTAATTAAAATCAAATGTATACAGAGCAGTGTGTAGCAGCTCAGAGATTTAATAAGAATTTTCTCTATGGTAAACTGCCTTGATTACTGATATTTATCATGTATGCCATAGCTCTCTTTTTGCACAGCAGCATGTTTAATATCTTTTGTGCTCCATCACCTCTATCTTATAGATAAATGCTGTAGTAAATTTTGCAAGCAGGGCATTCAATTTCACAAAAACTGTTTATTGAATGTGTATGATAGCTTAGCACATTATTTGTAAAGAACATTGTTTGTAATTAGGCTCTGAAAGTGTTTTATTTACTAGACTGCAAAACTTTGGAATGCTTTATCTTTTACTTGAAAAGGAAAGACCTGTATACTATTATCCCCTTGTTAAAAAGAATGTAAAACATCTATTTGAACTATAATATTTTGGTGGATATTTCTTAAAATTAATTAAAGAGTTATTAATTATTTCAGCAGCATGAGTAAGTCCAAATTTGTGTTAAGATGTAAATGTACTAAAATGATGTCATAAGTTTCCATTATTAAACTAACATGAAGTCACATTTGTGTAATTACTTTAATGTGCATTGGTGCAGAAGATATGCCAAATAATTTCACCCTAACTATAAAATCACTCCAGAAACATCCATCCATCTGGTGACCAGTAGGGTATTCATGTCCTCCTAAGCTTTAAATAGAGCCCATAAAATGTAAACCATTTGTATTCACAACATATATTTTTACAACTGAAGATACTAACATATAGGGATAGATTACGAGTTGAGTGCAATATTTGAGCTCCACTCAGTAATACCAGTTCACGTAAATGTACGCTGGTATTACAATTGCAGCATAATGCAAACACAATCTCACATTCTTATTGCCTGGAAGCCAAGCGTTCAGGAGAGCATGCTTCCATATGCTTTTCAATGGGAGCCTCATTTTCATGCCAACAGACACGACAAACCAAATTGCACAGCGTTGGGCAGCAATAAATAAATATATATGTATATGCTTATATACATATATATTTGTGTTTATATGTGTGTATACACATATAAACAGAAATATATATATATATATATATATATATATATATATATATATATATATATATATATATATATATAAAAGCATATACATATATATAGAGAAAACACAGTGCCCCATTGACATCCATGTAAAGGCTCTTTAGTGACTTTTTTACTAACACCCTACATCCCCTCACTTTAACCCCTTATAACTACTTTGTTCAGTTTATAAAAAAAAAAAAATATGCTCATGTATTTATTTTATGTTACTCTATAGTCCTCTTTATTTTGGGGCAATTGCGGCAACTTTTTTTTATTGGTTAATGATTTCTAGTGCTAAGTGTAAAAGTGAGCTTGCGGTAGCACTAACCAGCCACTTGTAATGGCTGGTTATTTAACATTCGCTGGAAAAGGGACACATTTGCCTTTTTACTAGTGAATGTTTAGATAGCGCCTCACTTGTAATCTAGCCCTTAATCAGCTGTTGGCACTGTTAAGATAATTTTACTAAATTCATATAATCCCAGTTGGGATCTACTAGAGAAATTACTTTATTGTTGGCTCCAGTTTAATGACTACCCATCATATTCTATTCATACTTCTACCTTATTGTTGTAATTACTTTTTTTGTGCAGCAGAAAACATATCATTCAATCGTGTATAAAGAATGTAATAAATACAATGTAAAAAAAACTACATTGCTGTACATTGTTTTTTTATGATGCTTGTTGTGGTAAGGACAAAAATACAATGCTTAGCTAGATTAAAAAAAAAAAGTTTGAAGTCCTAATTAGTTTGAATTATTTTAAGCATTAAATGTTAGTCCTTAATGCAAGAGCATACAGTTGAAAATGATGATCTGCAGTGTGATTTTATAGAAGTTTGGATTTATACACTCTAGCTGCAACACCTTAATAACAGGGGTAATGAAAATGCCCAGCAAATCTTAGTTCTAAAACTGTGTTTTGTTACCTAGTTTTTTAAAACATAAAATGTAAACTGTTGCTATAATTGTGGTGCACACTGTGGAAATCAGCATCTCTCATGCAAACAAATATTGTGTGTTGGTGAATGTGGTTTCATCTTGTAAAAGAAATCCACCCTAATAAAGAGACAAGCTCTTAACTAAACGTTCTGGTATTGAAGATTAATTTAATGTCCCACAAAATATGTATAACTTATTTATTTAATCAAAATGTACAATATATGGGGTAAATATACATATTATCAAATAAAGTCTGCTCTCACTCCCGCCTCCATACTAGTGTCATATTCCCAATTTCTCTCAGCTTCCTCCCAACAGTTTGTGGGAGATCGAAATGACGTTGTTGGCTAAACCAGCAAGAAAAACTGCATTGGCAATTCAATAGAGGACATAGCATTATTATTATTATTATTATTATTTTCTTGTGCGTTTTGCTCTCTGTGTTTGTTTAAAAGTGTGTTTTCTGCAACCAACATCAACAGATTTATTTTGCTCTCACGGTTTTCTTTAAAAGTATATTTTATGGAACTGACATCAACAGATTATAAACAAGATTAGTTAATTTTTCAACATTTGTGTATAGTCTAATAAGAGCTTATACTATAGATAAACAATGTGTTAAAGTTTATCGCAATAAATTCCATGGACCCAAACACATATATGTGTCATTGCCTTCTTTATAGTCTACTCATGTTCAATATCCCCAATGCTTAAAGGCATTGTTTGGGACAGGGTCTTGAGTGTTGTCCATTGTGATGAGTTACATATTTATTAATTAACATGTTTTTATTTAATATTTTGTCTCCAATTTTATATATGTCACTGTCAAGACTTATAGAGCAGATATTCAATTTCTCCACTGTATATGTATCTTTAAAAAAGACTTGACACAAACACACCAGGAAAGACATATGCAACATAGTAATTGTTAACAAACAACTATAAGCATGTATCATTCCATGGACTTTACTTACTAAGCTTATTTTTTCATTTATTGTTTATGGGGTTTTTAGATTTTGGGGAATTTATTAGTGAGGTAGATGTTGGCAATTGTGTGATGGGAGAACTTTGTTGGTTATCTTAGGTGATAAGGTACTATTGTGTTGTGGTATCTGAGGGGCATTGGTGGATGACATAGGGAGGTCCTCTGTTGGTTTCAATGTGATGGGGTATTACATAGCTCAGTCTGTGTACAGTTAGGATACCAGTTTTGGTTATTTATAGCTGTAGTTTAGAGAGCCTAATCAGTTATTGTTATGGTTTATAGGTGTAAAGCTGGTTTAGATTTAAGAAAAGTTGTGGTTGGGCCTGGCCACAGTTGTGAAAAATTTGCTAACACTGCTATCTGTTAGCAGTTATATTCATTAGATGTGTAGCTTGTACATTTTTGACCTAGTTTATTCTAAGCAAGGAAGGGAGGGAGAAAGGATAAGGGCCTAATGTGTATGCCACAGGTGTTCTTTGGAAAAATGAATGTGTCACTTTGATATAAAACAAAGTAGACATGTGCTTGCTTTTTATAGATTTAATAATTATTTTAAATGACTGATTATGTATTTTCTATGCTCTATATAAGGATGGTAATGTAACACTTGGGCATCTTTTGATGACACATTTAAAACTGTTTATGGTCTTCCACATTTGTTAAATGATGTTACAGTCAATGCAGTGTTCATCAAATGAAAATTATTATTGTCACTTGTCGCATTCTGAAAAGATAAACACTTGGCTATTTCTCCAACAATTCTATATGAATTTAAACAGATATAAACAGATATTGTTTAGTGCCTTAAATATATGAAAAAACATTTTTTTCAAAATCTGATTTTGATGTTCCCTTTCTTTTAATTAAGGATACTTTATTTTCCATTACATTAATCTGATAAGGGATGGTATGCTGCCCTCTGATGTCAATATTATGATTGTAACAAAGGAATTGCTAATACTTTTTCAGGTTAAGTTAACCAAAAGACAATGTAAGGGAAATTATTTCACTATTCAAATATTATATATATTTAATTTTTAAAGTTTTAGATTTTTTTATTTCATACATCTTTATTCTGGTATTAAAAAAGAAAAAACAAAGACAACCATAAATATCTATTTGATGTGAAGTTGCATTTGTCAGATTTATTCTGCTGTAGCCACTTTCTACTGAATATATATAAAAAAATATTTTTTAATGAAGCTCAAAGTTTTTTTGCAGCTGGCAATATCCTACCTCCCTTTAAACTTACACAGACATTGAGTGTTATCTTTTAGCCAATATGGTGATAAAGGATAAAGCTTGTTGTGTACTTCATTAACACTGTTGGTCTTCTTGATCTATATATATATATATATATACACACACCTGTTTTCCTTTTCTTTTAATAACAGACAGACTTTGAAAAAGACGTGGACATTGCCTGTCGGTCAGGTAAGAAAATACATCAAGTAAAAATCAATATAACACCGTAAGAGCTCTAGAAGTTTATGATTACGAGCAGAGACTACTAGGTTCCCTGTTGGTGAAAAAATGGGTTTCATGCGTAGTAATTCTTTTAAATTGGAATAAAATGGCACTTGTCAATGTGAGAACATACTTCACAAAAAATAATACCCATAAGTGTTTTAGGATCTTTACTCTGAATACAAAACTATTGCCAAAATATGATATAGCAAGGAAGTATTTATAATATAGCACAATATAGTACATACAAATAAATAGTAAAATAGTAATTCCTCTAGTCAAGTGTTCTATTTATATTAAGTTTTGAGGTGTATTCCTAAACTAACATAGTAATATATCATATATAACCTTCCTTATAATATTTAAACTTGTCTGATGAAGGCTGAAGTCCCACATCACTCTGTGAATGAAAACAATTTTTCAATTTAAAAGTAATCCGGCAAGAGTGGCATGTTCCTGTCATAAATAACTAAATAAATATATATATGGAAAAAATTAAGAGACCACTACAAAACTATCAGTTTCTGTGATTTTACTATTTATAGGTATGTGTTTATAGAATAAAACAAAATGTTAATTTTACTGAAACTACTGATAACATTTCTCTCAAATTCCAAATAAAAATACTGTCTTTTATAGCTTTTATTAGATTATATATATATATATATATAACTTCATTAGTCATCACTATCCTCTTGCAAAAATACCAGCTAGATGGCAAAAACAGTGCTAGTACTACCTCAAAAGTAATTGGAATAAAAAAATAACAACAATAAGAACAAGGTCAAGCAGCAGACATTGGGGACAGCAATGCTACAAACTGGCAGTGGGTGAAAATGAATCTCCACTGCTTGGGATGACCACCAACTTATTTGAATGTCACTCAGCAACTGTAGGATGACATTGAGTGACCTACAAAGTGAATGGCTAATGGCAGCTGGTGTTTAGTGCACTGCAAGGATGGTTTGAAACGGACAGGGCAGAAGTTGTGCAAGCTAGAAACAAAGCCTTCTTCAATGAGAAGCAAAGGACAGCCGGACTGAGGTTTGCAAAACATCATAAGGATTGGACCGTAGAAGACTAGAGTAAGGTAGTTTTCTCTGTTGAGTCCAATTTTTGGCTTTGCCCAGCACCTGCTTGTCTAATGGTTAGACAGAGACCTGGAGAGGCGTACAAGCCACAGACTTGTCAACCACTGTGAAACTTGGTGGAGGATCGTTAATGATCTGGGAGTGCTTCAGCAAGGCTGGAATCAGGCAGATTCATCATTTTGAATCAAGCCATGTACAAGGTTATCCTGGAAGAAAACTTGCTTCCTTCTGCTTTGACAATGTTCCCCAATTATTGTTTAGTTCCAGCAGGACAATTCTCCATGCCACACAGCCATGTTAATCAAGGTGTGGATAGAGGACCACCAGATCAAGAACCTGTCAGCACAATCTCCAGACCTGAACCCCATTGAAAATCTCTGGTATGTGATCAAGAGGAAGATAGATTGTTACAAGCCATCAAACAATGCCGGGCAACTTGAATTTTTGCACCAAATATTGATTTGTGAACTCTTGCTTAGTTAAAACATTAGTATTGTGTTGTTTAAAAATGAACATGAATTTGTTTTTTTTTTTGCATTATTCAATGTCTGAAAACATTGCATCTTTTTGTTGTTTATTTTATGCAAATAAATGCTCTAGATAACAATATTTTTATTTAGAATTCAGGAGAAATATTCATTTTACTCAAGCATATACCTATATATAGTAAAACCAGAGAAACTGATAATTTTGCAGTGGTCTCTTAATTATTTTCCAGAGCTATATGTATGTATGTATGTGTATATATATATATATATATATATTTTTATATATATATATATTTAAGAGTATTTTTCACTAGTAAAATACTTTTGTTAGTCTATGGAGCTGATTCAATTTTTATTTCAGGAGTCCTTTAATGTTTAAGAAAAACATATTGACTAATAAACGACTAGATTACGAGTTTTGCGGTAAGGTGAAAAAGCAGCGTTAACAGGTCCTAACGCTGCTTTTTACGCCCGCTGGTATTACGAGTCTTGCAGGTATAGGTGTACCGCACACTTTTTTGATCTTACCGCAAACCGACTTACGTAAAGTTCGTAAACCCTTTTTTCTATGGGACTTCCGTAGCGCTGGTATTACGAGTTTGTCCTGGGAGGCCAAAAAGTGAGCGGTACAGCCTCTATCGACAAGATTTCTAACGCATTTTAAAGTGAATAGTTATGAGTTTTACAGTACAAAGCACACACCCATAAACTACCTATTAACCCCTAAACCGAGGCCCTCCAGCATCGCAAACACTATAATAACATTTGTAACCCCTAATCTGCTGCTCCGGACATCGCCGCCACTAGAATAAACATAATAAACCCTAAACCGCCGCACTCCCATCTCACAAACACTAGTTAAATATTATTAACCCCTAATCTGCCGCCTCTAACATTGCCTCCACCTAGATTATTCTTATTAACCCCTAATCTTCCGCTCCAGACATCGCCACAACCTACATTATATTTATTAACCCCTAATCTGCTGCCCCAACATCGCCACCACCAACCTACATTTATTAACCCCTAATCTGCCATCCCCAACATTGCCGCCACTATTCCAAATTTATTAACCCTTTAAACCTAAGTCTAACCCTAACACCCCCTAACTTAAATATAATTTAAATAAATCTAAATAAAATCACTATCATTAACTAAATTATTCCTATTTAAAACTAAATACTTACCTATCAAATAAACCCTAAGATAGCTACAATATAACTAATAGTTACATTGTAGCTAGTTTAGGGTTTATTTTTATTTTACAGGCAAGTTTGTATTTATTTTAACTAGGTAGAGTAGTTATTAAATAGTTATTAACTATTTAATAACTACCTAGCTAAAATAAATACAAATTGACCTGTAAAATAAAACCTAACCTATGTTACAATAACACCTAACACTACACTATAGTTAAATCAATTCCCTACATTAAATACAAT
Organism: Bombina bombina; assembly: GCF_027579735.1. NCBI lineage: Eukaryota > Metazoa > Chordata > Amphibia > Anura > Bombinatoridae > Bombina > Bombina bombina. Next base: position 507,030,512 of record NC_069502.1, read on the forward strand.
TAAATAAATTAAATTAGCTAAATCACACAAAAAAACACTAAATTACAGAAAATAAAAAACAAATTACAAGGTCTTTAAACTAATTACACCTAATCTAATAGCCCTATCAAAATAAAAACAAAGCCCCCCCAAAATAAAAAAAAAACCCTAGCCTAAACTAAACTATCAATAGCAATTAAAAGGGCCTTTTGTGGGGCATTGCCCCAAAGAAATCAGCTCTTTTACCTGTAAAAAAAATACAAACAACCCCAACAGTAAAACCCACCACCCACACAACCAACCCCCTAAATAAAAGCCTAACTAAAAAAAACTAAGCTCCCCATTGCCCTGAAAAGGGCATTTGGATGGGCATTGCCCTTAAAAGGGCATTTAGCTCTATTGCTGCCCAAAGCCCTAACCTTAAAAATAAACCCACCCAATACACCCTTAAAAAATCCTAACACTAACCCCCGAAGATTCACTTACCGGGAGAAGTCTTCATCTAAGCGGCAAGATGTCCTCAAGGAAGCCGGCAGAAGTGGTCCTCCAAACGGGCAGAAGTGGTCCTCCAGACGGGCAGAAGTATTCATCCAGACGGCATCTTCTATCTTTATCCTTCTGACGCGGAGCGGCTCCATCTTCAAGACATCCAGTACGGAGCATCCTCTTCAATCGACGTCTTCTTCGGAATGAATATCTCTTTAAGTGACATCATCCAAGATGGCATCCCTTAGATTCCGATTGGCTGATAGAATTCTATCAGCCAATCGGAATTAAGGTAGAAAAAATCCTATTGGCTGATGCAATCAGCCAATAGGATTGAGCTCGCATTCTATTGGCTAATTGGAACAGCCAATAGAATGCCAGCACAATCCTATTGGCTGATTGCATCAGCCAATAGGATTTTTTCTACCTTAATTCTGATTGGCTGATAGAATTCTATCAGCCAATCGGAATCTAAGGGACGCCATTTTGGATGACTTCACTTAAAGAGATATTCATTCCGAAGAAGGCGTCGATTGAAGAGGATGCTCCGCGCCGGATGTCTTGAAGATGGAGCCGCTCCGCATCGGAACGATGAAGATAGAAGATGCCGTCTGGATGAAGACTTCTGCCCGTCTGGAGGACCACTTCTGCCCGTCTGGAGGACCACTTCTGCCGGCTTCGTTGAGGACATCTTGCTGCTTGGATGAAGACTTTTCCCGGTAAGTGAATCTTCGGGGGTTAGTGTTAGGATTTTTAAAGGGTGTATTGGGTGGGTTTTATTTTTAGGTTAGGGCTTTGGGCAGCGATAGAACTAAATGCCCTTTTAAGGGCAATGCCCTTCCAAATGCCCTTTTCAGGGCAATGGGAAGCTTAGGTTTTTTTAGTTAGGATTTTATTTGGGGGGTTGGTTGTGTGGGTGGTGGGTTTTACTGTTGGGGGGGTTGTTTGTATTTTCTTTTACAGGTAAAAGAGCTGATTTCTTTGGGGCAATACTCCGCAAAAAGGCCCTTTTAAGGGCTATTGGTAGTTTAGTTTAGGCTAGGGGTTTTATTTATTTTGGGGGACTTTTTTTATTTTGATAGGGCTATTAGATTAGGTGTAATTAGTTTAAAGATCTTGTAACTTGTTTATTTTCTGTAATTTAGTGTTGTTGTTTTTTTGTGATTTAGCTAATTTAATTTATTTAATTATATTTAATGTAGGTAATTTATTTAATTGTAATGTAGTGTTAGGTTTTATTTTACAGGTCAATTTGTATTTATTTTAGCTAGGTAGTTAGTAAATCGTTAATAACTATTTAGTAACTATTCTACCTAGTTAAAATAAATACAAACTTGCCTGTAAAATAAAAATAAGCCCTAAGCTAGCTACAATGTAACTATTAGTTATATTGTAGCTAGCTTAGGGTTTATTTTACAGATAAGTATTTAGTTTTAAATAGGAATAATTTAGTTAATGATAGTAGTTTTATTTAGATTTATTTAAATTATATTTAAGTTAGGGGGTGTTAGGGTTAGACTTAGCTTTAGGGGTTGAGAATAAATACCATGATATCACAAAAATGAAGCAAATGTGAAATAAATGTGATAAAATAATAAACAAAGGATGAAGACTAACAAAGTGTACTATAATATAAACTAAATACTCATAAAAAGTTCTTATAAGGATATGTGTGTGATTTTCGGAATCTTCAATCTTCTATTTTCTTTTGATCCTCAAATAAAAAGAGAGAAAGAGATGCCACATAGCGTGATTCTGTGATTATTCAGAATGCAGAATACGTGTTTACAAATGCTTACTCACATGAGATGGAGCTATAGCCTAGCTCAGGTTTATGCGCACACCCGATATTATACTGTTGGGTAAACAGTTGCTTGAACCGGATTTTAGTAAAAAAAGATTTATTAAAATACAAGTGTAAAAAGCGTCACAAGAGCTGCAAGGAACACCAAATATACATAGGGTTGGCAATACAATTAAGTAATTGCTCGCATTGAGCTTATACACAGTACTAGAAACCTTGGTAAGGAGTGCAGAAACTTAACCACACAACCTTCCCATTCAGAGTCCAGCATATGTTGCTCTCCTTACTGGTGTGCAGATTCTTGGAAAGACGCCAAGGGTAAGAAACATTGTTTCTTACCCTTGGCGTCTTTCCAAGAATCTGCACACCAGTAAGGAGAGCAACATATGCTGGACTCTGAATGGGAAGGTTGTGTGGTTAAGTTTCTGCACTCCTTACCAAGGTTTCTAGTACTGTGTATAAGCTCAATGCGAGCAATTACTTAATTGTATTGCCAACCCTATGTATATTTGGTGTTCCTTGCAGCTCTTGTGACGCTTTTTACACTTGTATTTTAATAAATCTTTTTTTACTAAAATCCGGTTCAAGCAACTGTTTACCCAACAGTATAATATCGGGTGTGCGCATAAACCTGAGCTAGGCTATAGCTCCATCTCATGTGAGTAAGCATTTGTAAACACGTATTCTGCATTCTGAATAATCACAGAATCACGCTATGTGGCATCTCTTTCTCTCTTTTTATTTGAGGATCAAAAGAAAATAGAAGATTGAAGATTCCGAAAATCACACACATATCCTTATAAGAACTTTTTATGAGTATTTAGTTTATATTATAGTACACTTTGTTAGTCTTCATCCTTTGTTTATTATTTTATCACATTTATTTCACATAGGTTTAGGGGTTAATAAATTTAGAATAGTGGCGGCGACGTTGGGGGCGGCAGATTAGGGGTTAATAAATGTAGGTAGGTTGCGGCGACATTGGGGGAGGGAGATTAGGGGTTAATAAATATAATGTAGGGGTCAGCGATGTTCGGGGCAGCAGATTAGGGGTTAATAAGTATAATGTAGGTGGCGACGATGTCCGGAGTGGCAGATTAGGGGTTACTAAATATAATGTAGGTGTTGGCGATGTAGGGGGTGGCAGATTAGGGTTAATAAGTGTAAGATTAGGGGTGTTTAGACTCAAGGTTCATGTTAGGGTGTTAGGTGTAAACATAGCATGTGTTTCCCCATGGGAATCAATGGGGCTGCGTTACTGAGTTTTACGCTGCTTTTTGGCAGGTGTTAGACTTTTTCTCAGCCGGCTCTCCCCATTGATGTCTATGGGGAAATCGTGCACGAGCACGTACAACCAAATCACCACTGACTTAAGCAGCGCTGGTATTGGAGTGCGGTATGGAGCACAATTTTGCTCTACGCTCACTTCTTGCCTTTTAACGCCGGGTTTGTAAAAACCCGTAATACCAGCTCTACGCTGCAGGTAAGTGAGCGGTGAGAATAAACTGCACGTTAGCACCGCACAGCTCGTAACGCAAGACTCGTAATCTACCCGAAAGAGAGCAAGCTTGATTGAACAAATTATTAGCCTAAAGTATGTGACAAATAAACCAAATCTAAAACTGCTGTTCTGGACACAAAGGCCCCCAAAAAAACTCATGCACACGAACAGAGCTTACTCGTGGTTCAAAAATGTAAACAGTAAACTTTTTATATAAAGGTCTCCATTTATGAAGCAGCAGATGCTGCTTAGGAGCCCCATCACCTGAAATGGAAGTTAAGAAGCAGCGGTCATAAGACCGCTGCTCCTTTACCTGTCTGCCACCTTTTAGATGGCGAATTAAAATCACCCCAATCTGATACGATCAGGATGATTGACAGCCTTTGCTAGTGGCTGATTGGCCGCCAGTGAGCAGGGGCCAGCATTGCACAAGCATTTCACTATAAATACTTGTACAATGATAAATGCAAACAGCGTATGTTGTCAGCATTTAGCAATGTCGAGCGGACATGATTTACTATAGCATTTAGTAAATCTATCCCATAGTGTTTATAGTGTTAAAACCACATAAATACAATTCCAGATAACAGAAATGAATAAACATATTTCTAAAAATTAAAAAAGTTTCAGACAGTCCAGTCAGACACTTGAACATGACACATTTTTATGGACACACCTCTTCCTTTTGAACAATGAGTAAGCACTGTTCTTATGTGGGAGTTTATGTTTAGGAAAAAAGTAACCTAGAAATCAAAATGATGCCTTATTTAAGAATTATTTGAATTTTGAGTGTATGTATTGTAATTAGCTTTTTAATGCCTCCTTCACTCAATAATATTCTCTTTTCACATCTTTTTTTTTTGGATGACAAATAAGACCCCACTGCAACTGTGACAAGATAAAGATTATTGACACAGCTATACTATTGATGCCTTTTGTTCACCAGACAATATTATGAGCTGTTTATTTCCCTAATCAATAAACTTTATAAACTTGTTCAATGCAGCTCAAATTTTAGTCTGTCAATAATTGGTCCAAGCAGGTTACCAGAACTGACATTTTTGTAGGAGATTAAATAATTGTGTTTTGTAAAATATATTGTAAAGAAGACATTTGCAACATGCTGTAATTACTAGCAACTATAATAGAAAAAAAACAAACATTTTGTTTCTTGTAAAATTCCGACTTGCTTCTAGTAAATTGATGAAAGCACATCTGCCGTTTAAGGACTCCTTTAAACAAAATTAAAGGCCCAAGGGTATTTTACAACTTAGAAAACAAATATCTAAAGGGATTTTTTTTTTTTGCTTGAACAAGTGTATTTATCCACTTCAGTGAATACACACAAATGTGACATGTCTATATACTGGTAGCTGAGAATATTACATTCACAAAAACAGATGAAAAATGCAAATTTAGACACTGTATCAGAACTTGCTTATACAATTTCCCTTAAAACACTGCTGGAGTGGAAGGATTCTTCAAGCACAATAAAAGATTAAGCTGGATAGCAATAGGTGTCCAGAAAAGCATTGCGTTTTCATAATACAGAAAAAAATGATTACACAGCAAAAAATAGATACCTTGATCTTTATTGTGCTTTATACATCCACAATCTTCTTATTTGTACATCTTAACAGCAACCTCTGCAGTGAACGAAATTAAACTCAATATATTACTATAGATTGTAAATCCCCGTTAATAGGCATTTGCTAAAATTAACTAATTAAAAAGAAAACTCTAAATGTGGCATGTACAAAAGCTTTGGCTCCCTTCCATCTGATCCACTAGTGATTTATTTATAAGGTTATGCCTTGATTTAATTCTAGACGTAATAGTTCTAACTTACACTATTTTCTAACTCTTAGTTTTTCTTACACTCAACAACTAGGGGCTCCTCTAAGGAGCTTATTGGGGATGGGAAAATAAAAAAGGGATATCATGTTTGGGATATCCTTATGAAATGGAATTTAAGAGTAACTGTTGAAGTTTAGACCTAAGAAAAATCTCCAATAGAAGTGCTAGTTAGCTGGCCAAGAAAGCACAACTAAAGCTTGTATAACTGCAAAGGACCTGCAGGAAGATTTACCTGTCACTGTAGTAACAGTACACTGGTAAACTGTGAAACAATATCGGTAAATCCTTCAAGCTAATGTCCCAATGTCTGTGAAGAAACTGAATCTGAAAAGAGGTTAAACAACGATCCAAAATACACACCTCAAGGTCAGCCATGAACTACTTCAAAAATGAAATGTTAAGGCTTTAGAATAACCTTTGCAGTCCCCACTTTTAAATAATATTAAAGATCTCTTGGTTAATCTCAACATGTGAGAACGTGAGAAATCCTAAAAATATTTCTGAATTGGAAGTATTCTGTAAGGAAGAGAGGTGAACTTTTCCTAAAGCAAGAAACCAAAATACATAGCTGGCTCAAAAAGTGTTTGAAGGGTGGGATTTCTGTCAAAGATGGTGTTACTAAGTTCTGACTAGATGGGTGCCCACATTTTTGCACATCCCACATTTACTGTTTTTTTTTTGTTCATCAGTTAAATTCAGCAGACATTTATTGAGTTAAGTTTGTTCACTGCAGAGGTTGTGTTTACTTTTTTTGTTTAGAAAATAAAAGAAATATATTATTTGGTCAGATGTGCCCAAACATTTGCATATAAGTGTATGCCTTAAATATTTACTTATGTAAAGGTTTGTCTGAAATAAAAATGAAAATATTGCATTATAATTTAAAGTATGGTATTTAAAATAAAAAATCAGTGTTAGATTTCACTGGAGCTGCACCTTGTAGTAGCATGATTCCTCACTATAGTCTGGGTATTCCCATGACTGAAGTTGGTCTTGATTTTGTTATCTCTCAAAACCAAGTTCTGTCACTGTCTAGTTAATAAATGAGTGTTTCTGCAAATGTTTGTGATTCAATTTTATATAACATCTATTCTTTTAACCTAAAGATACTTTTGCTAGGTAAATCATTTCACCTTTTTAAGATAATTCTATACTGATAATTGAACATGTAAAGGCTAACGAGGCTGAAAAATACAACAGTAAAGATGAAGCTTAGTAAGTTTATGGTGAAATTAATAATGATATCTTTGTGGCTCAGATGTCAGACACAATTAAGCAGAAGAAACATATATTACCTTATTTAACAAAAACAAAAAAACTACCATTCCAAACTTTTAGAGTTTAACATGTTAAACTTGCTGAGTGTCCACATAAAATTTTGTTTTATAAATCGTGCGCACAATTTACTAAAATATGCGTTTGATTTCCCTGGGGACACGCTCTGCCTGGCTGTCACAGGTACATGGAACAAATTGTGCCTATGTTTTAGTAAATCATGCACATGATTTATAAAAAAAAAAATACATTGTGTGGCCACTCTTAGGCTCTGTAGAAACTCAGCTAATATATTTTTTTATATATAATCTATTTCACTAGCAAAATTCAAATCCATCAAAAATATGTCTTGTTGAATTAGGCTGCATGAGTTATATATGTAATAATTCCAGAAATCTGGATTTCTAATATTTTGAAAAACTACAATTAACATAGATTTTCAGTCTTTTCACTGTCATGGAACCTCAAAAATAAAAAACAGTCAATGATAAAGAAGAACAATTTGCTCAAATAGATTTATTATTAATAATCATCTTATTGTGCTTTTTATTTATATTTATTTGATATTCCCAAGAAGCTTAATTAAAATAAACAATTAACCTTTTCCTCTCATTTTAAGTTATGTTTAATTTATATTTTGTAAAAGTCCAAAAAGTAATATTTTATTTCTGAACATGTTTCAGTGTGGTTTGATCCTAATGTATCATGTAAGAATGTATTTTCAAGACAGTAAGGCAGAGGAAGCTTTCTGGTGAATTGACATAGCACTAGTTTTGGTTCCCAACAAAAAAAAATATATATATATATTTTTGCAGTGTGAAGTCATTAAAAAAATACTTGTTTTTATTATGGATTAAAATTCCTTTATTTTTGAAAATAGTTTAGCACACTAAAACCTGTCGGAATACCTATTGTAAATGATATACGAGTTACTAAATACCCAAGGAGTAGGCAAAGTTAAACCTTTGTCTTAAAAGTACGAATCATTTTAGTATCTACTACAATAAACTTTTATGCCATAACCCACATTATTATTGATCTAAGTATCCATACCATTTTTACTTTTTTCTACTGTATTACTCTTTTGACATGTGTAAAAAGCTGTCTTAATTATTCATAAGATAATCAATTTTTATAATGGGTTAATAGGATACGATGTAAGGCATATGTAAATGTGCTCCCCAGTGAGCTAGTTGACACAGCAAAAAGGTGTGTTTCTCCATTGCATTGACATTGTGCCAAATTCCAATTTGAATATGTAGATGTATCTATATCAATATCTTTCTATATCTACTGATCTATATGTATATATACAGTATATACATTTATGACCTTTAAAGGGCCATGAAACCCAATTTTTTTCTTTCATGATTCAGACAAAGCATAACATTTTAAACAAATTTCCAATTTAATTATATTATCTAATTTGATTTATTCTCTTGATATTCATTAGAAAAAGTTTAAATGTTAGATGCAATCAGTCTACATACCCTTATATATTAATACGCAAGCAAAGCCCATTTTTTGCACAATATGGTAGTATGAAGCTACATACTGTAAAAAAAGAAGTGTAGATATTTGCATGTGAACAATAAAACTCTCTAACTTGCAGTATTGCACAAGGATATTGGCCCCTGCAGAGCAGCCACCATAACTGGGACCTTGTCAAGGATATCTCTAAATGATGAAGAAGAAGAAAAAGTGGCAATCCCAGATGGAATGAGCTACTCAACATTACCAGGCAACATAATTTCTAAAGTTATCATACAACAACCATCTAGTTTGCACATGCCAATGAATATGGGTGACATGACTGATCAGTGTCTGAAAAAAGAGAATAGTGAATTAAGACGAACTGTGTATTTATGCACAGAAGACAACCTCAGAGCAGGAGACTTAGACATGGTCCACTCCCAAGAACGGATGATGGAAAGTGACTACATTGTAATGCCAAGGGGTTCTGCAAGCATGCAATCACAAATGAAAGATGATAACAAAATGAACATAGGTATGGATACTTTGCCTCATGAAAGACTATTACACTATAAAGTAAATCCTGAATTCAGTTTGAATCCTGCCATAATGGAACAGTTTGGTATAAATTTAGATCAGCATCTTGTCTCTCAAGAACACATGCAAAGCCTTCCTTTTGAACCCCGCACAGCGGTAAAGAACTTCATAGCGTCAGAGCTGGATGATAGCACAGGCCTATCCAGAAGTGAAACAGGTTCAACAATATCAATGAGCTCATTAGAGGTTTGTAATTTTCATATATATTATTATGATTTCTGGGTTTCAGCATTTTGTACATTGTTATCATTTTAAAGTGAAAACAGCAGAAGAACAACTTTTCTAAAAAAATCAAGGTTTACCATTATTATGACCATGTTTTCATTGCAACTAAATTATTGTGTTTTAAAGACACAAATACAATTATCTAAGCTTCTAGGATAATCAAATTTATTAAATTGCAGTTTAATCTTTTATTAACTGTAAATTTAATTTGTCTATATTTAAATACACAAGTTTGTCTACAAATGAATTAATCATTGAATCATTAAAGTAAAACTGCTTTTAAAATAAAATAGGGATAAAGGACAATTTTACAAGCTGCTAACGTTGTATTTGCTTTGATATATGGATCTCTGGAAAAACAGCTATAAAATATATTTTCTTCTATGAATAGATCTTTGAGTATAACCATGGATTTTTTTCAACAAAGGATAAATATGAAATCATCAGTGATATTAACTATTATGCATTAAATCGCAATAAACAGCTTCATCCAAAGAACATTATAAGCTGCACCAATAAGTGCAGCTTATATTGTGCTTCGGCTGATTTGTGGAGTGAGAGTGAAACTAGCTAGCTAGCACCCACTCATATTTACTTTGGAATACGGGAGAAAGAGAGTGCTGGTCCACAATAAAGGTTTGAATAACCAGCTTCATGTTGGGCTCATGTTGAATTTATTAAATAATTTCCACAGCTAAAATACCTATGAAAGTCAAACAATCCAAGGAAATAATAATAATAGATAATAAATCTGATCTTTAGAAAGGCAAAGTTTAGATTTTTATATTTGTCACACTTTGAAGGGTGGCCTGATATTCAAAACCTCCCCGCTAAGGTGGGATGATTAAGAAGTCAAGTCAGTGTGGTGAAGCCCTTCAAAAATTTAGAAACAAAAATTTTATCTTGAGAAAAGTTTATGTTGGTATGTAGTGTTTTTATGTGAAACAGAGACTCCTACATTACAATACAAGGTCTATAAAAAATCGCAAATATTTTGCGTGATTTTTCTCCATGCCAGCAAGGATTTGAATATAAGGCCCTGGATGTGTACAGTATATTACAATATAATGCAAAATGTTTTTGCCTGGTTTCTATTCATACAATAGAGTTTTGATAATCAGGCTCCAAATGTTTAGATAAATGCCAGGTTCCTATAAGATATTCCTCATAGCAGACCAAGATAAGTACTCTCTCCACATAACAAAATGAAAAATGTTTATTTGCTAAAATGCAGGTACAAATTACCAAATACGGAATTTAAAAATCCAAACTTATTTTGAAATCCAAACTCTTTAATGAATATTTGATTTTAAAAAAAAATTATCAAAAATATTCCCCCCCCCCCGTCAAGTTACAATCTTCTCTGCCTGTGTCTTTGTTTTTGTTTTTTTTCTAAAAAAACAAATATATACATATATACACATATAAAGACAGAAATACATATAAATGTATATACCCGTATATATAAATATGTACACATATTTAGACATCTGTATGTATGTATCTCTTGTTAAAGCCCTTTGCCTTTTCTTTTCCTAACACCTGAAACCTCATATCTTTGAGCCCTTATAATTTTTTAATGTATTTTTATTTAATAATTTTTATTAGACAGTGTTAACTGTACTTTTACATGTATTTTTGTGTGTTTTGTGCAACTTTTTTGTCTCCCGTAACTGTTAGCCAGAGCTCTGAAGTCGCTCATTAAAGTTTGATTGTGCTCAATGAACGCGTTAACATTCAACTCATGATACGGGCTCAATATTCAATGTGCACAAAGAGCCACAAAATATCCAATATCTATTGTACACTATATGTTAGCCCATAAGTTGCCCGAGTGACTGCAAATCAAGACCATTAGCTGCTAGCAGCTTATGCATTATATAGTGACTCTTGTTGCTATAGTAATAACATTAATACGGAATTCATAAAAATGATCAGCAGAAATATTAGCAATTTACATCAATAGAAATGTCACATTCTAATCAATTTTATTTTCTTAACTGTTTATCTTGGTCTTATATATATATATATATATATATATATATATATATATATTTATATATATATATATGTGTGTGAACAAAGACAAGAATGGATAACACAAGCCAGCGCGTCTACCTAAAAGTAGTAATGGGTTTGCAGCTGTATAGAACCAAAACTCAGGGTCAAGTCCCCACCCTGGTGAAAAAAAAATAGAACAAAAATTGGAAAGTAGTCCAGCACAATACCCCCTACTGAGATAACAAAAAACACAATAATAATACAAAGTGAACAATAAAAAGAGAGCAATTAAACATAAAAGGAAATAGTAAAGCTCAATACACAAAAGACAAAGTATGTCAAAAAAAGTCCAATAGTATCCTAAAATGTCTATGAGCCGGCATACATGAATATAACTCAGCCGGAGGGGAACAAACGGAAAGCGATCTTACTTACAAGAGATAACCTTAAACCTATGAGGTAAGAAAGCGGTAGTAGGAGAGGGGAATGTAGCCCACACCAGCACCAATCTGTATCCCCAACGGTCCCTTGACGAGGAGCTTAAAGGGACAGTTCACCCAAAAACTTTCTCCCCTTTAAATTATTCCCAATTATCCTTTTTACCTGCTAGAGTGTATTAAATTGGTTGCAAATAGCTCCTTTACTCATATTTCAGCATTTGAAATAGCTGATTTAGCTTGTGGTTTCCCAACCTGTACTGAAAGTTTTGATACTGGCGTATACGCTATTGACAAGCCTAAGTAAATACAGCCCACAGAAGAGATTACATTCTCAGTGGGGGGCATGATAGTTAAGTAATAAAATTATAATTTTCCATTGTTCTCTCTAAGTATTGAGCTTTGGTGTTCCAGACAAATATAAGATAAGGAAGCAAGTCTGTGTACTTGAAAGTGATAACATAATGAGATCTGATATTACCTGAAGCTCAACCCATTGTAATAGGCTGTGGTTTCAAAGCACAAAACCAGCTACTTCAGATACACAAATAAACCCGAAAATGCAATTTCTCAAATATTTTATACTCTGCAGTTGGTATAACAAGTCATTTAAAATACATTTATGGAAAAACAATTTTACAGTGTACTGTCCCTTTAAAGGCAGAGTGTCGATCTCCTGAATTGCTTGGAGAGTCACAGTCAGGTGTTTAGCTCAGAAAATAAAGAGATAATACAAGCCGCAAAAAGTGTTAAACTGTCAGCATGGAGGGTTTTCCAAGAGTGTGCTTTTTAGCTATAATATCCCACATCCAGATCTCAGTTCAGTTGGAGACAAAGTGATTCTGAGCCACAACGCTCTTCTTACCAGATCTGTGTAAACCATAGATTCATTATAGACATAGCTGACAATGAAAGATGTTTTTGTTTCCTGAAAATCTGACACCTGACCTCACAATGCTAAACCTCAGTGTCACAAAAGACCACAGAAAACTGCACACAAAAACATATAGTAAGCAATATATTTAAATACACAAATAGAGAAGTGAACTCTCACGTAATCTTCATCCACCAGGGTGCTAGCAAAATAGTTATATATCCTGCAGAAACAGCTTGCACTCACTGGATTTATCAAAGTGTTTATTTCATTCAAAAGTGTGATGTTTCAGGGTCTTCACCCCGTTCTTGGACAGGCAACTTTTTAAAATAGTTGTGTTTTTTTATCTGAGATGGAGGCTGATAAAAAAAAAATACTTTTCTTATCTTTGTCTTGGTTTTATTTCTATCTATCTATCTATCTATCTATCTATCTACTATATATGTTGTGCTTTTACCTGAAAGGGAGTCTGATAGAAAAAAAAACACTTTTCTTAAATAGACAGTAGAAGTAGAATTAAACTTTAATAATTCAGTAGTAGCATGCAATTCAATTTTTTAAATTTACTTTTATTATTAAATAATCTCTTTCTATCCTTGATTCAAGAGTAAACCTATGTAGGCTCAGGAGCATGTGTGTGTCTTTAGTACATTATGGCAGCAGTGTTTGCAACAATGTGCAACATTGCTGCAAATATTGTAACAAATACTGCGGCCACAAAGTGCTGAATACATGTACATTCATACTGTGCTCCTTTTTTCCCCTTATAGGTTAACTCTTCAACAAGTGAATCTAGGAGAAATAAAGCAAAGTTGGTAAATAAATAACTTTTTAGAAAACTGCATGCTCTGAGGCATATTTAAGAAATGTCTTGCGGACCTCACCCGACAGTGCGGATCAGGTCCGCAAGACATCGCTGAATGCGGAGAGCAATACGCTCTCCGCATTTAACATTGCACCAGCAGCTCACAAGAGCTGCTGGTGCAATGCCGCCCCCTGCAGACTCGCGGCCAATGGGCCGCCAGCAGGGGGTGTCATTCAACCCGATTGTACTCGATCGGGTTGAATTGTTGCGATTCCTGTCCGCCTGCTCAGAGCAGGCGGACAGGGTTATGGAGCTTCATAACTGCTGTTGCTGGCGAGTCTGAAGACTCGCCAGCAACACGGGCCATCAAGCTCCTTTCGGATCTTGATAGATAGGCCCCTCTATCTAAACCATGAAAGTTTAATTTTGACTTTACTACTTTACTTATGAAGATGCAGGGTCTTTACACAAATAGTAACTGTATGCAAAATGATTATCATAATTTTAACTATGTATATTTTTTGCAATAGAAATAATTAGGGTACATTTGAAGTCTGAATTTCCAAATTTAAGAGATTTTCTTGGTGAAACTAACTGTGAAATGAAATACCTGTGTACAATCTATAATGGCCCAGCTAACAAGTGGCGCACTTATAAGAGCGTGGGTCACTATATGCATTATCTCTGGACCGCACTAACATTTGCGTGCAACTTGATTTTACACTTGATTTTTACAAGTACATGGTAAATCCTCTTGGTAGACAATTCACTTATTCATAGATACAGCCTAACAAAAAATGTTTGGTATTTGATGAGACCTTTGAGTATAATGTTTTATAAGTTTGCAGCTGTGTTAATTAAAGAGTTGTAGACATATGCATACTTTTAACTGTTATTATCTTAAAGTTGTCTTCAGTTTGAACATTCTATGTTACTAATATTTATTTTTCCTGGAAATAAGAAAATACTTTTTTTTTCTTAGCAGCTTAGGCTATAGACCTAAATCAGCTTTCTAAGTTGCAAATTAAGTTGTGTTTATAAATCAACCAACTATAATGGTCTCAGAGGTCTCTGATCCTGCAAGCCATATTGGTTTTGCTACAGGGAGCTGGGCAGGCACAGGTTGGGCCTGCGTCATGCCTGGCCCCTTAGTGCAAAACAGAGCTCACAATGTAATGAAAGTGTATGGATTTGCCTTTATAAATATGATAGCAGGGCTTCTGGATATCTGTCACATTGTAGCCAAACAGAAAAACCTGCTGCAATATATGTTCAGGAAGGTTGTGCAAGTGCATATCTTCTGGTATGTACTAATAAAGGGGGAAGGATGATTTACAATTACTGTGAGGCAGATCCTATTGCTCTTTTGTGGCTGCTGGCTAATCTTTCTTTTGTTTTTTGGCAGCCAGAATTAAGGTGGGGTCGGGCCAACAGCCTTTGCCTTAGAGCAGAGTGAGGTTTAGTTACCGCCTCTTATTACTTTTACCATAGTACATTAGTATCCAGTATTCACCTATTTACTGAGATCATTCATTTCAACCTAACAACAACAAAAAATAGCATGATATGTATTATTTACATATAAATACATATATTTAAATGTTTGCAAAGATTTCATTCAAATTTGCAGTCTCTATGTCCATTTATTTTTAAAACACTTTATTCACATATTACTCAGTATCAGAAATGAGTAAAAAGTTTGAATTTCAGTTATGAGAGAAAAAAAGTAATGCTTTATTTAGAAAGAAAAAAAATAGGAAGTCAATACTAAAATAAGACTTCTGTGTATTGCATCAGAACAACATTATAGTGAATTGTTTGAATGTTACAAAATAAAAACTACAGATATAAAACTGTTCTCTTCAGAATACATGCCCTTTATAGATATGCAATGATATATGAGATAGTAGCCTTTATCTAAGCCTTATTTTTAGATTTGTAATATAATGCAACTTTCTTAGGTTGTATGGTGAATACCAAAGAAAATGTGATTTACTTTCTTGCAGTGCCCTGCTAGTTTTTTTCTTAAAGGGACATTATACACTAGATTTTTCTTTGCTTTTTTTTTCTTTGCATAAATGTTTTGTAGAAGATCCAATTATATAGCCTATACAGTTTTGTTTTGTTTTTTAAAAAAGTTTTGCTTATTTTTAAATAACATTACTCTGATTTTCAGACTCCTAACCAAGCCCCAAAGTTTTAGGAGGATACCGACGTATACCTACTCCAGCTTGCTTCTGTTTGTGTGCTCTTTGGCCCAATTCGCCCCTGGGCAGAGACACTTTCTCAATACTGATCGTACAAGAAGGAGGCTATTTCAAAACCAATATCAAAACTATATCTGCAGTTTTGGCTGCTTGACCTAAAAGAACAAGTTAACCCTAGTGGTGCAGGTGATCACAATTAAAAGTAATCGTTAGTTATTTTTTTACCCTATGAAGTTAGTAAAGATTTATTACATATCCCCTCTCTCCACTTTTGATTTATATATCGAGACATTAAACTCCCTTTTTGAATGAAAGGTCACAAGTCCTTCTAATTATTAGTCAATCACCATAGTAACGGGAATCGACCATCTAAACTAGACACCAGGGGTTTGTTAGCTAAAGTATTGTGACTCTTTTAGAGCTCCTTATCAGCAAAAATGGCAATCATTGACCTAATGTAGCAGCTTCAAAGGAGACTATTGTCCCCTAAAGATGGTATACAACACACGTCGCTGTCGGCAGTTGTGCACGCATCCTCAATGGAATGTTGGCAGCGCGAGGACAAAATAATTCCCCTGCATCCAGGTGAATTCCGAAAAATCCCAGTGGATGCAGCGAAGGCAAACGGAGCATTACAAAAGCAAAAACTAACCGCCCACATCAAGTATTAAAACAAAAATAACCACCCACATCAAGTATTTAAAAAAAAAAAAACGCACAAAGTATAACAAAGAAAAACTAACCTCCCACACAAAGTATTAACTCATACACCGCAAACCCCCACATCGCAAAATAATAAAGTAATTAATCCCTTAACTGTCAACCACCCACATCGCAATAAAGCTAATTATCCTATTAACCCCTAAACCGCAAAACCCCTACATCGCAATAAACATAATTAGCCTATTAACCCCTAAACCTCAAAACCCCCACATCGCAATAAACCTATTTACCCTATTAACCCCCAAACCTCAAAACCTCCACATCGCAATAAATGTAATTAACCTATTAACTCCTTAAACCGACAAAACCCACAATGCAAATAACTAATTAAATTACAAAGCCCCCTAACCTAACACCCCCTAAATTAAAACAAATTAACTAAACTAAAAATTACTAAAGTTACAAAAAATAAAAAAGCTAAGATTACAAAAAATAAAAAAGGCTAACATTACAGAAAATAATAAACCAAATTACCAAAGTTTAAACAATTAAACCTAATCCCTTTGAAAATAAAAAAGACTCCCAAAAAGCAAAAACTAACCGCCCACATCAAGTATTAAAACAAAAATAACCACCCACATCAAGTATTTAAAAAAAAAAAAACGCACAAAGTATAACAAAAAAGACTCCCAAAATAAAAACACCCCCTACTCTGATCCTGGGCTATTTAGCCCCAACAGGTTTATATTGTGAATTATATAGTTGGTTTTTTTTGTGTGTTTTTTTTTCTCTTTTCTCACTATAGTTCTCTTTTTTTTTTTTTTTTTCTTTCTTTTCCTCAAATGTTTATATATTCATTCTCAAGCCTACCATCAAATTGCTCTCTGTTTGGATAAGAGAGCTCATGCCCTCTACTGGGGATATAAATACTTATATTCAGACATCTAATGTACACCTTTTTTAGACATATTAAGCTTGCTTATATACAACTTACCACCTTTAATACTAACTGACCTCCACTTAATTAGTTCAGCTTACTATACTATATCTACTTTAGACCCTTAGTGGACATCAAGTCAGCCGCTAGTACTAGCTGCCCCTAGACCAATTCTTGTTGAGACAACTGACCCTAGATTAAAATACTTCCATCTACCCCACTTTAAAAATTAGGAGCTCCCAAGATACCCACTTAGAGGCAACTTCATTCACAATCTCCCCTTTCCAGTACATCAATTCACCTCAGTAAGGGGAGAGATGAGACTCTGATACATAGGCATTAGTGAAAATTTATCACACCCCTAACACAATTGAGATGTCTTCCACTTATAGTCAGACCCCTTTTGTGTAATAGCTATATAGTTCTGGAACAACTATACAGGTACTTAGTAACTTCATTATTAGAACTGACAGTATATAGGTTAATGGGTCCTATAGAGTCAGAACACACCCTATGATATATATCCATACTTACCCCTTCCAAGATTTCCATACCTTCCACTAGAATAGTTATGAGGGGCATTTTAGTCTGGCAGTACACCCACCCAGAGTGGTGTCTACTTAAATAGTATGTTTGGAGCTCCCCCCTTTATTATAGCATGGTACAAACATCTCCTCCTTCATATACTCATATACCCTTGAACCCTTCCATATAATATAAAAAAGCCCATCCTTTCTGTTTCTATTTCCCCAATTTCGAGCGGCTCTAGTCCGCTGACTACTTTCCTCTCTCCTCTCTCATTTTAGGCGGCCCTTGCCCGCTACCTATTTCACCTATTACTATCATCAGATGGCATCTGATGAACTACTACTCCATATAGCCTCAGATTCTTCACTCCACTTAATTTCTCTACCTCAAAAATAGTGTAGAGGCCTCTCTCTGTTAAATGACCCTATATACACCCCTATAGAGACAACACCCTGGGCCTAAACGGGTCCTAGGGATTTGTCCCCTTTTTATTGCCATATGGTGGAACACTGTTTAAGCGAAATAAAAATGAGGTTTCATAGTTCTAGGTCCTAGATGATATCCAGATGTATACATCAATCACAGCACCCTTATTCTAAGTATTCATAGGAAATTTGTCATTTAGTTTCATCATGATATATTATGATAGTGACCCTCCCCATTTAAGAGGGCATTATGTTGTTACATAGTAGAGATCATTATTCAAGGATTTTAAGACATAATCTTTAACATAGAGTAGATACAGTCTACACACTGAAATTTGAATGTTGCTCTCTTTGCTAATATTCTGCTGTATATCTTCATATTAATCTTTTGTTGTAACCGCTTTTTGGACCTAGTTTATTGTATGTTACTTTTTTTTTTCAAAAAACCTCAATAAAAAAACTTTAAATAAAAAAACACCCCCTACTCTAAGAATACACTTAAAAGGGCTTTTTTCAGGGCATTGCCCCAAGATAAACAGCTCTTCGACATTAAAAGGGCATTTAGCTCTTTTACTGCCCATCATTAATCTAAATAAAACAAACCCCCCCAAAAAAACCTTAAAAAAACTTAAGTCTAACCCCCAGGTTGGTACTCACGGTTGCTGAAGTCTGGCGGAGAAGGTCCTGTCCCATGCGGTTAAGTCTTCTTCCAAGCGGCAACCACTTCTTTCTTCTTCCAGGAACATCCGACGTGGCCCTGGAACTGAAGACTGGCGATCCTGGAACTGAAGACCGGCAATCCTGGAACTGAAGACCGGTGACCACGGAGCCATGGAGCATGGAGGATCCTCTTCGTATGATCGCTGCCGTAAACTGGATAGTGAATTCAAGGTACACGATTAAAAATGTCGTCCCTTGAATTCCTATTGGCTGATTTGATTCTTCAAATTCAAATCATCCAATAGGATGAGAGCTACTCAAATCCTATTGGCTGTTCAAATCAGTCAATAGGATGAGAGCAAGTGAAATCTTATTGGTTGGTGAGCAGCCAATAGGATTTCACTTGCTCTCATCCTATTGGCTGTACACCAGCTAATAGGATGAGAGCAAGGGAAATCCAATTGGCTGTTCACCAACCAATAAGATTTCACTTGCTCTCATCCTATTGGCTGATGTGAAAATTTCAGCCAATAGGAATGCAAGGTACCCCAATAAATATGGGGTACCTTGTATTTAATCTTCAGTGTGCAGCGGACGATCGCATGAAGAGGAACCTCCACTTTGCCGCAGAGCACCGCCACTGGGAACCGCCGCCTAGGACCGCCACCGCCTCAGAGGATCGCCACATCTGGATACACCGCTCCGCATCTCCGCAGCGCTTTCGCTGTGGATGAAGATGATGGACCCGTCTGAAAGAAGATCTTCTCCGCCGGACTTCAGGACCTGTGAGTATCTATTTGGGGCTTTAGTGTTAGTTTTTTTTTAGCTTTTTATGTTTTTTTATTTTTTTAACTTAGGTTTTTTTGGGGCAATTGTAAAAGAGCTAAATGCCCTTTTAAGAGCAATGCCCATCCAAAAACTCTTTTCAGGGCAATGGGTAGTTTAGGTTTTTTTAGTGTTAGGTTTTTTATTTTGGGGGGTTTGGTGGGTGGGGGGATTTTACTGTTGGATTAGGGGATGCTTTTATTTTGGTGGGCTTTTTATTTTCATAGGGACTAGGTTTAATTTTTTTAAATTTGGTAATTTGATTTGTTATATTCCATAATGTTAGTCTTTTTTTATTTTTTTGTAAACTTACGGCTAGATTTAGAGTTAGGCGGTAGCCGTCAAAACCAGCGTTAGAGGCTCCTAACGCTGGTTTTTACCGCCCTCTGGTATTTGGAGTCAGTCAGGAAAGGGTCTAACGCTCACTTTCCAGCCACGACTTTTCCATACCGCAGATCCCCCTACGCCATTTGCGTATCCTATCTTTTCAATGGGATCTTTCTAACGCCGGTATTTAGAGTAGTGGCTGAAGTGAGCGACAAAACTCCAGCCGCAGAAAAAAGTCAGGAGTTAAGAGCTTTCTGGGCTAACGCCGGTTTATAAAGCTCTTAACTACTGTGCTCTAAAGTACACTAACACCCATAAACTACCTATGTACCCCTAAACCGAGGTCCCCCCACATCCCCGCCACTCTATTAAATTTTTTAACCCCTAATCTGCCACTCCGTACACCGCCGCCAGCTAAATTATCCCTATGTACCCCTAATCTGCTGCCCCTAATACCGCCGACACCTATATTATATTTATTAACCCCTAATCTGCCCCCCCAACGTCGCCGCCACCTACCTACACTTATTAACCCCTAATCTGCCGAGCGGACCGCACCGCTACTATAATAAAGTTATTAACCCCTAATCCGCCTCACTTCCGCCTCAATAACCCTATAATAAATAGTATTAACCCCTAATCTGCCCTCCCTAACATCGCAGACACCTAACTTCAATTATTAACCCCTAATCTGCCGACCGGAGCTCACCACTACTCTAATAAATTTTTTAACCCCTAAAGCTAATTCTAACCCTAACCCTAACACCCCCCTAAGTTAAATATAATTTTTATCTAACGAAATAAATTAACTCTTATTAAATAAATTATTCCTATTTAAAGCTAAATACTTACCTGTAAAATAAATCCTAATATAGCTACAATATAAATTAAAATTATATTGTAGCTATTTTAGGATTAATATTTATTTTACAGGCAACTTTGTAATTATTTTAACCAGGTACAATAGCTATTAAATAGTTAATAACTATTTAATAGTTACCTAGTTAAAATAATTACAAAATTACCTGTAAAATAAATCCTAACCTAAGTTACAATTAAACCTAACACTACACTATCAATAAATAAATTAAATAAAATACCTACAATTACCTACAATTAAACCTAACACTACACTATCAATAAATTAATTAAATACAATACCTACAAATAACTACAATTAAATAAACTAACTAAAGTACAAAAAATAAACAAGAACTAAGTTACAAAAAATAAAAAAATATTTACAAACATTAGAAAAATATTACAACAATTTTAAACTAATTACACCTACTCTAAGCCCCCTAATAAAATAACAAAGACCCCCAACATAAAAAAATGCCCTACCCTATTCTAAATTAAAAAAGTTCAAAGCTCTTTTACCTTACCAGCCCTTAAAAGGACCTTTTGTGGGGCGTGCCCCAAAGAATTCCGCTTTTTTCCCTGTAAAAAAAAACACATACAATACCCCCCCCCAACATTAAAACCCACCACCCACATACCCCTAATCTAACCCAAACCCCCCTTAAATAAACCTAACACTAAGCCCCTGAAGATCTCCCTACCTTGTCTTCACCTCACCGGGTTCACCGATCGGTCCAGAAGAGGGTCCGAAGTCTTGATTCAAGCGGCGGCTGAAGAACTCCATCATCGGGCTGAAGTCGGAAGTCCATCATCGGGATGAAGTCTTCTATCAAGCGGCATCTTGAATCTTCTTTCTTCCGGAGCGGAGCCATCTTCTTCCCAGCCGACGCGGATCCATGCTCTTCAACCGACGCCTACTCGCCGAATGACGGTTCCTTTAAATGACGTCATCCAAGATGGCGTCCCTCGAATTCCGATTGGCTGATAGGATTCTATCAGCCAATCGGAATTAAGGTAGGAATATTCTGATTGGCTGATGGAATCAGCCAATCAGATTCAAGTTCAATCCGATTGGCTGATCCAATCAGCCAATCAGATTGAGCTTGCATTCTATTGGCTGTCCCGATCAGCCAATCGGAATTCAAGGGATGCCATCTTGGATGACGTCATTTAAAGGAACCGTCATTCGGCGAGTAGGCGTCGGTTGAAGAGCATGGATCCGCGTCGGCTGGGAAGAAGATGGCTCCGCTCCGCTCCGGAAGAAAGAAGATTCAAGATGCCGCTTGATAGAAGACTTCATCCCGATAATGGACTTCCGACTTCAGCCCGATGATGGAGTTCTTCAGCCGCCGCTTGGATCAAGACTTCGGACCCTCTTCTGGACCGATCGGTGAACCCGGTGAGGTGAAGACAAGGTAGGGAGATCTTCAGGGGCTTAGTGTTAGGTTTATTTAAGGGGGGTTTGGGTTAGATTAGGGGTATGTGGGTGGTGGGTTTTAATGTTGGGGGGGGTATTGTATGTGTTTTTTTTACAGGCAAAAGAGCTGAATTCTTTGGGGCATGCCCCACAAAAGGTCCTTTTAAGGGCTGGTAAGGTAAAAGAGCTTTGAACGTTTTTAATTTAGAATAGGGTAGGGCATTTTTTTTATTTTTGGGGTCTTTGTTATTTTATTAGGGGGCTTAGAGTAGGTGTAATTAGTTTAAAATTGTTGTAATATTTTTCTAATGTTTGTAAATATTTTTTTATTTTTTGTAACTTAGTTCTTTTTTATTTTTTGTACTTTAGTTAGTTTATTTAATTGTAGTTATTTGTAGGTATTGTATTTAATTAATTTATTGATAGTGTAGTGTTAGGTTTAATTGTAACTTAGGTTAGGATTTATTTTACAGGTAATTTTGTAATTATTTTAACTAGGTAACTATTAAATAGTTATTAACTATTTAATAGCTATTGTACCTGGTTAAAATAATTACAAAGTTGCCTGTAAAATAAATATTAATCCTAAAATAGCTACAATATAATTTTAATTTATATTGTAGCTATATTAGGATTTATTTTACAGGTAAGTATTTAGCTTTAAATAGGAATAATTTATTTAATAAGAGTTAATTTATTTTGTTAGATTTAAATTATATTTAATTTAGGGGAGTATTAGTGTTAGGGTTAGACTTAGCTTTAGGGGTTAATAAATTTATTATAGTAGTAGAGAGATCCGGTCGGCAGATTAGGGGTTAATAAGTGTAGGTAGCTGGCGGCGACGTTGTGGGGGGCAGATTAGGGGTTAATAAATATAATATATCGGTCGGCGGTGTTAGGGGCAGCAGATTAGGGGTACATAACTATAATGTATGTTGCGGCGGTGTACGGAGCGGCAGATTAGGGGTTAATAATAAAATGCAGGTGTCAGCGATAGCGGGGGCGGCAGATTAGGGGTTAATAAATATAACATAGTGGTCGGCGATGTTAGGGGCAGCAGATTAGGGGTACATAGGGATAACGTAGGTTGCGGCAGTGTACGGAGCTGCAGATTAGGGGTTAATAATAATATGCAGGGGTCAGCGATAGCGGGGGCGGCAGATTAGGGGTTAATAAGTGTAAGGTTAGGGGTGTTTAGACTCGGGGTTCATGTTAGGGTGTTAGGTGCAGACGTAGGAAGTGTTTCCCCATAGGAAACAATAGGGCTGCGTTAGGAGCTGAACGCTGCTTTTTTGCAGGTGTAAGGTTTTTTTTCAGCTCAAACTGCCCCATTGTTTTCTATGGGGGAATCGTGCACGAGCACGTTTTTGAAGCTGGCCGCGTCCGTAAGCAACGCTGGTATCTAGAGTTGCAGTGGCTGTAAATATGCTCTACGCTCCTTTTTTGGAGCCTAACGCAGCCCTTCTGTGAACTCTAAATACCAGTGGTATTTAAAAGGTGCGGGGGAAAAAAAGCATGCGTAGCTAACGCACCCCTTTGGGCGCAGAACTCTAAATCTAGCCGTTAGCTTTTTTTTTGGCTATATCAATTTTTTTGTGGCTATATCTGTAGTTTATTATATAGAAAATATTTTTGATATATTTAAGACAGTAGTACATTAAAATTATAGTATTGCTACACCTGTAGCTTAAATATTTAGATAAAAGAAGAGTTACAAAATAGGTTGTTTCTATATCTGTTGCTTAAAAAATAATTAGACTGCCCTTTGGGCAGGCTTATCGACTAGTTTTAAATATTACTCCTAATTTCTCTCTAGGTAGTAGGTGGTTGCTACAGGAATTGCAGATGCCTGTCAGGTAACTTTTAGGGTCCTCTGGATTGTAAGAGGGACAATAGCGTCCCCAGATAAGCACCAAATTGGTCAAGTGATAAATCTTTGAGGAGTTTCATTTTTTTCTTGGGGATCACATTGTTATTATTATACTTTATATATAAAGCACCAACAAATACTGCAGCGCTGTCCATGGGTACAAAAGATAAAATTATTTTTAAGAGAAAGAACACAATGGGGTCGATTTATGAAGCAGCGGATGCTGCTTCCGACCCACTCTGTTTCAGGTCCGCCTGAAGAGGAAGTTAAGAAGCACCGGTCCTAAGACCGTCTGCACCTTAATAAATTGACCCCAATGTATCAAACAAATCCAGAAGGAATTGAGGGCCCTATTCCTGTGTGTATATTGAACAAAATCGTGGGTGGAGTAGACCTACTATTATCCACCAAAATACAGAGATTGGTGTCAGACACCTACTTGAAAGAGTCAGTCCTCCTCTTTCAAATGGGTGGTCTTTTGTCTGTCTAACTGATAAGTGATTGTCATTACAATGGAAAATCTCCCACTCTCAATATTATTCTATAACAAGATCCACTTAAGAATTCATTGTACTTAAATGCTGATTCAGGAACACCCTTTGCAAAGGGTTATGCTCTCTATCCCACCCCCATTAGGAGGCTGATTTCTTCTAAAGGCATTTTGTTTACATAGCTTTTCTGTAGCCAGTACATTTTTAGTATAGATGGAGGTTTTAACAGGAAAAACAGCTATTTCAAATGTCAAAATAAAAGTAAAGAGGTGTTTGTAAACAATGGAATATACCCCAGCATGGGAGAACAGGGGAAGAGTACACTGTCCCTTTAAAATATATTTATAATATTTTAATGTTTAGATATTTTATTCACATTCCTTTCCTAAATTGCAAGATAATGTGACAAAAAGTTAATTTCTTCCATATTTTAATAAGCATTTTTTTATCAAAGAGTTTGAGTCCTCAATATTGATACTTTGGATAGATGAATTGATGCTTAATGGGGAACATTGCTTTGCAGGCAAGTAGATAAAAACAAATAAAAGCGTAATTTATGCAAAATTCATTTAACTATGTATTTACTGTAAATATTTGACATTCCAATGTTCTGCACATAGCAGAACATGTTCTAGATATTTATAATTAGATATTATTATATATCTGTATATATCTATACCTATATATATATAATTTTATATATATATATATATATATATATATATATATATATACACGTAGCCCTCAGTTTACGCCCGGGTTAGGTTCCAGAAGGAATGGTTGTAAATCGAAACCGTTGTAAATTGAAACCCAGTTTATAATGTAAGTCAATGGGAATTGAGGGAGTTAGGTTCCAGACCCCTCTCAAAATTGTCATAAGTAACACCTGATACATTATTTTTAAAGCTTTGAAATGAAAACTTTAAATGCTAAACAGCATTATAACCCTAATACAATAATCACACGGCACAGAATATATAATTAAACTAAGTTAAAAGAACAAAAACATTTGCTAAACAGCATTATAAACCTAATAAAATAATCACACAACACAGACTTCACTTGCATTTTTCTGCAAACAGTTCTATGCATTCCAATCTGGACTGATTTATAGACAGGAAGATCTTGTTCCTTTGAAATCTGCTTGATAGCTCAGGTCTTGTTAAACTGATTAATTTCAGCTTGCTTGACTTTGCTGCAACACAAGCGGACAGCTCCACCTACTGGCTATTTTAATAAATGCACTGCTTCTCAATGCTTCTCAATAGCAGTCACATGACTGGAAAAAAGGTTGTTATTCTGAAACGGTGTAAATTGAACCGTTGTAAACCGAGGGCCACCTGTATATATATTTTTTTTTTACCAAAATACCATCATATATTTATATAGAAATATATATTGATGAATAAATAGAACATATCCTGCTATGTGAAGAACATTGGAATAAGAAATATTCATATTTTTATATCAGGTAAGCACACTTGAGAATATGCAATCGGGTTTGCGTGCGAATAGGGTGTTTTTTTTTCCTATATGGGGGGTATTTCAATCATTTAAAATAGCCATAGGTCTTTCAAGAGCATTGCTTTTCATTAGAAAATCCAAGTATTGTGTTTGCTCTTCACAATCACATTCCATTAAAAAATGACAGTGGCGTTCCAATCTGTTTTGAGGGTCATTTGTGTTTACAAAATTACCCAAAAGTATTAGTTGAAATACATTGTTAAAATAAAAACTTACAATTCATTGTTAATTTTACAGTTAACTTTTAAAAAAACTTGAATTTAAATACATTACATGGTTGTTTGTTAAGAATACTGAATTAATTGGCTGACCTGTATTACTTTCTCTTTAGTCTTTGAAAATCCTTCCAAAACACAACTTAAAAAACTTAAATGAAGCACCAGGTTTATAGTTCTTGTTGGTTTAACCAGATTGTCTCGTTATGTTGTTTATGTCATTCAAACACTGTTACTATTTTAAATGATAACTCATTTAATGAATACAATGATTAGAAGAAGCCATAAATCACTGATCTTGCATAAGATATTTTCACATAGCACTTCTGATTGATTGGAATTGACCATATGGCATCTTTTCTTATCAACTATAAAAAAAATATTTTTTAAGTAGACAAATAATTATGTACAGTTCAAATCAATAACCAATAGAATTAGATAGTAATCTTTTTAAAGGGAATGTGCATATCAATGTAAAAAATGTGAAATAACCATAACCTTTGTACCTGCAACACACAACTTATTGAGTCATAATATTAGAATAAATATTTTTTTTATCAAGTTTATAAAAAATATACTAATAACTTGGGGGCATATTTAGGAAGGTGTCAGCGGACATGATCCGATATTGCGTATCATATCCGCCGAACATCGATAAATGCCGACAGCATACGCTGTCGGCATTTATCATTGCACCAGCAGTTCTTGGGAACTGCTGGTGCAATACCGCCCCCTGCAGATTCGTGGCCAATCGGTCTCTAGCAGGGGGTGTCAATCAACCCGATCGTATTGGATCGGGTTGATTTCCGGCAATGTCTGTCCGCCTCCTCAGACAGGTTATGGAGCAGCAGTCTTTAGACCGCTGCTTCATAGTGGCATATTTATCAAGCTCCGTATGGAGCTTGATGCCTTGTGTTTCCGGCGAGCCTTCTAAAGTCTGCTGCTCCATAATCTGTCTGCCTGCTCAGAGACGGCGGACAGAAATCAACCTGATCGAGTAGAATCGGGTTGATTGACACCCTTTGCTAGCGGCCGATTGGCCGCGAATCTGCAGGGGGCGGCATTGCACCAGCAGTTCATCAGAACTGCTGGTGCAATGATAAATGCTGAGAGCGTATGCTATCGGCATTTATCGATGTGCAGCGGACATGATCTACAATATCGGAACATGTCCGCTCACACATTAATAAATTGGTCCCATAACTTGTGTTTCTGGCGAGCCTGAAGGCTCGCCAGAAACACGGGGCATCAAGCTCCGTTCGGAGCTCGATAATTTGGCCCATTGATCTTATTTCAATGAAACATATATTGTATCTAGAAAAAAAAGATGTACTTGTTTAACAGAAGCTAATAACCCATAGGGCTCCATGTACTAAGCCGTCAATTCATCCGTCATTTTAGACGTGGCTTAACTCGCCGTTACTCGCCGCGGGCGAAATGGTGTCCGCTTTAGCTATGTACTAATAATCCCACAATAAATAGACACCTCTAGCCCGCCGCGAGCAGTGGCGGAATATTGATAAATTTGACGCCTCGCTCGCCGCGAATAAGCTGATGTACTTAACTTTCAGTTCAATTGTCTGGCCAATTGTTAACACGTGACATGTAAGGTGTCATGAACGTCATAGTAGTCGCGGGAATAGAATTTTGCTCCTATAAATGGACAACTTTTCTAAACAACTGTATTATTGTTCCAAAATTTTTGGAGAGTAATTACAGAGCGCTCGTTTTTGTGATCTTTATTTACAATTTCGATATGGCTTCATCTGGATCTGAAACCGCTTCAAAATCCAAGAATCCTCACTTTTCTCATCAGCAAAACGTCATTTTGATTGACATGATTATTGACTCTTATGATTATTTGTTTGGATGTCGTGTCAAACAGACAAATTTTTCTAGAAGGAAGCAGATCTGGCAAAGGATCAGCGACGCTGTTAGTGCCCAGGGTCCAGGAAAAAAGGATGTCGATCAGCTGAAGAAGCGTTACAACGACATTAAACGCTTCGCCAAAGCTAAATTGGCCAGAGAAAAAAATTTGGCACGTGCTACCGGAGGTGGACCAGCATATGTGGCCGACCTCAATGACTATGAGCAGAAGCTTGTTCAGCGTCTGGGACCAGAGATCATCACTGGCATCATACGATTAGCTACATTTCCAGTATTCTGTCTTCTAGCCCGGATTTGCATCAAACGGAGAATAAACAAAAACAGAATTCTTTCCATAGCTGCTGAAATGAACAATGTAAGTACAATGCTGATATTACTGCCTTTTATATATGTCTAGACTGGCGTCTAGTGGCTTTCCTATTGTTTTGTACCTTGCCCGCCACCTAAAAGGTGGCGAGGCAAAAATAACGAGGTGGGGGCGGAGATTGACGCGAGCGGACAAATAGATTTTTTAGTACATTCGTTTTTGGCGAGTTGGTGGTCAAATGTGTCTAATTACAGTAAAAAATGGAGAGGTAGCGAGGTATGGCGGATAAGTACGCTGGCAATTTTAAAGATGCGAGTTTTTACATAATTGACGGCTTTGTACATATCAGTTTGCGAGTTTGGACGCGAGATTTGTTGCGGGTAGCTCGCTGACTGCTTAGTACATGGAGCCCATAATATTCTAACATATGTTCTACACAAAGCACTAATGATGGATACGAATATTTTACAATTTGTGTTCTAATTGTTTTAATATGTAAAACAAAGTGTCAATAACATAGAATAATGTAGTTTTTATTTAACATTATCTTATCCAAAAACATTTATTATTATTATTATCGGTTATTTGTAGAATGCCAACAATTTCCGCAGCACTATAAACAAATGCGGAGTACATCAAAACATTTATAGGGATCAAACGGGTAGAGGGCCCTGCCAAGAGTCACACTGTTGTAGTCAGCTCTTAAGAAGGTGATCTACAAACAGCTGGTCTCTTAGGCTTACATGCTAAGGGGGTTCAGGGGATAGCAATGGAGGAGAGGAACTGGTATAAAAGTAATGTTAGTGTAGGTTGTATGCATCCCTGAACAGCAGAGTCTTTAGGGAGCGTTTGAAGCTTTCAAAACTAGGGGAGAGTCTTGTGGAGCGAGGCAGAGAGTTCCACAAGATCGGAGCCAGTCTGGAGAAGTCCTGTAAACGGGAGTGTGAGGAGGTAACAAGAGAGGAGGAGAGTAGGAATCATGAGCAGAGCGAAGGGGACGAGAGGGAGAGTATCTGGAGACAAGGTATGAGATATAGGGGGGGCAGTGCAGTTGAGGGCTTTTTATGTCAGAGTGAGAATTGTGTGTTTAATCCTAGAGGCAAGAGGAAGCCAGTGAATGGATTGGCAGAGAGGTGCAGCAGATGAAGAGCGACATGTAAGGAAGATGAGCATGGCAGAGGCATTCATTATGAATTGTAAAGGAGCTAGGCGGCAGCTGGGGAGACCAGAGAGGACAGAGTTGCAGTAATCGAGGCAGGAAAGGATGAGAGATTGGATTAAAATCTTAGTTTTGTCTTGTGTAAGGAAATGTCTAATTTTAGAGATGTTTTAAGGTGGAAGTGGCAGGCTTTAGCCAAGGACATTTAACTCAATAATCTTTATAAGCTGTGTTATTGATGTTGAATATCTTATTAGTTGATATGCATCTGATAATATTGTGAACTTGTGTAATGTCACAAGTGATTGCATTTATATTGGTGATGACTTATTGTGTGATGGTATTAGTGATGTCATCAATTATGTCACTTAAAATTTGGAATTTCCTTCCATTTGAATGTTTGAACTAAAAATTTAATTTTGGTATTGATGTAAGTTTTTTTTTCTTCTGTGTAGTAGCTTTAATGGTATAAAATTTTTTAAAAAAGTAGCATAATCCAAAACATAGTTGTATTTGTAAAATTAAAATTTCAGGCGTATAATGCACTGTATGCACTGAAAATTGGATATTAGTTTTTTGGATAAACAATTGAGACTTACTTCTGGACTAAATTTGAATTTTCCAATTTTTATTTTTATATTTTAGAGTGATTACCTCTATGTATTAGTATTGCAAAACAACATTTTTTTTTCCATTTTATTTGGCCATCTTTGTGTCATGGTGTACAACAAATTTTGGTTAAACAGATGTTTACGGAAACCTCAATATCTCAGCTCAGGATGGTTCTAGCTCCTTGAAACAGAAACATGTGACTTGTAATGTGCTCTAGAGATCAGTTTTTGTTCTCAGGAGCTAGGACCATCCTGAGCTGAGATATTGAGATTTCTGTAAACATCTGTATAGCCAAAATTTGTTGTGTGTCATGACACAAATATGGCCACTGTGGTTTAACCAAGTAAAATAAACTTTAAAAACTGGTAGTTTTGCAATACCAATACATAGAGGTAATCACTCAAAAAAAAAAGTTAAAGTAAAAATGGTCAAGCAATCTATGTTGGACCACTTGAGATTGATTAACCTGTAACTAATAACCTTATAGTGTGATATGGAATCACTTAACTGATTTAGCCAGTATGTCAAATGTTTACATGAAACATGTTATTACAGCAATATACTTAGGTTAAAGTCTGATGGCCTCATTGTTTAAAGCTTCAATTGTAAAATTGTATTAAAGGGACAGTCTACACGTATTGTTATTGTTTAAAAAGATAGATAATCCCTTTATTACCAATTCCCCAATTTTGCATAACCAACACAATTATATTAAACTATTAATATATGTTTTACCTCTGTGATTGTCTTGTATCTAAGCCTCTGCAGACTGCCCCCTTTTCTCAGTGCTTTTGACAGACATGCAGTTTAGCCAATCAGTGCTGACTCCTAAATAACTCCGCTGGAGTGAGCACAGTGTTATCTATATCAAAAATCTATTGGCTGATTTGAACAGCCAATATAATTTCAGTAGCTCTCATCCTATTGGCTGATTTGAACAGCCAATAGGATTTCAGTAGCTCTCATCCTATTGGCTAATTTGAATTTCCAAAATAAAATCAGCCAATAGGAATGCAAGGGAAGCCATCTTGAATCGCCTACCTTGCATTGAAGATTAAGTATACGGCGGCGACCATATGATAAAGATAGAAGATGTCGCCGGGATGAAGATAGAAGAGGCCATCTGGATGAAGACTTCTCGCCGCCTGGATGAGGACCTCGCCGCCGGAATGAGGGCTTCGCCACCTGGATGAAGATAGAAGAGGCCGCCTGGATGAGGACTTCGCCGCCTGGATGAAGATCGTTCAAGCGGGACTTTAAAAACAGAAAGTGGATCTTCGTGGGTTAGTTTGGGTGGTGTTTTTTTTTTTAGTTTAGGGTTTGGGCTTTTCATAAAAGAGCTAAATGCCCTTTTCAGGGCAAAGCAAAAGAGCTAAATGCTCTTTTAAGGCAATGCCCATACAAATGCCCTTTTCAGGGCAATGGTTAGCTTAGGTTTTTTTAGATAGGTTTTTTATTTTGTGGGTTTGGGGGTGGGGGTTTGTAATGTTAGTGGGACTTTGTATTATTTTTTTTAAGGTAAAAGAGCTGTTTAACTTCAGGCAATGCCCTACAAAAGGCCCTTTTAAGGGCTATTGGTAGTTTATTGTAGATTAGGTTTTTTATTTTGGGGTGGTTTGTTTTTTTTTTAAAATGGGTATTAGAATAGGAATAATTGTTATTATTTTTGATAATTTGTTTGTTATTTTGTGTAATGTATTTTTTTCGTTTTGGGATGGGTTTTTTTATTTTTAGATTAGGACTTGAGCATTTCATAAAAAAGCTGAATGCCCTTTTAAGGGAAGGAAAAAGAGCTAAATGCCCTTTTAAGGGCAATGCCCATACAAATGCCCTTTTCGGGGGAATGGGTAGATTATGTTTTATTTATTTTTTATTTTGTGGGTTTGGGGGAGTGGGGTTTTGTATACTGTTTGGGGGTGTTTGTTTTGTAGAAAATGAACTGTTAACTTTAGGGCAATGCCCTAAAAAAAAGGCCCTTTTAAGGGCCCACAAAAGGCCCTTTTAAGTTTATTCTAGATTAGGCTTTTTAATTTTGGGGTGTTTTTTTAAAGGGTATTAGAATAGGAATCATTTTTATTGTTTTAGATAATTTTGTTTGTTATTTTTTGTAATGGTAGTTTTTTTTTTTAATTTTAGTGTTTTTTAGTTTTTGTAATTTTAGGTTTTAGTGTAAGGCAGCTTAGGTTTTATTTCACAGGTAAGTTTGTATTTATTTTTTCTAGGTAGTTAGTAAATAGTTAATAACTATTTACTAACTAGTCTACCTAGTTAAAATAAATACAAGCTTATCTGTGAAATAAAAATAAAACCTTAGCTAGCTACAATATAACTATTAGTTATATTGTAGCTAGCTTAGGTTTTATTTCACAGGTAAGTTTGTATTTAGCTTTAAATAGGTATTATTTAGTTAATAATTGTAACTTTAATGTAGCTCTATTTTAATTATGTTATAGTTAGGGGGTGTTAGGTTTAGGGTTAGAGTTACGTTAGGTTTAGGGGTTACTAGTTTAAATTAGTTTATTGCGATGTGGGGGCTTTCGGTTTAGGGGTTACTAGTTTAAATTAGTTTATTGCGATGTGGAGGACTTTCGGTTTAGGGGTTAATAGGTTTATTTAGTATATTTTGTTGTGGGGGCTTTCGGTTTAGAGGTTAATTGGTTTATTATAGTGGCAGCAGAATTAGGGCTTAATAACTTTAGTATAGTGGCGGCGATGTCAGGGAGTGGCGGAATAGGGGTAAATAATTTTTAATAGTGGCAGCAATGTCGGGAACGGCAGATTAGGGGTTAATAACTTTAATATAGTATTTGTGATGTGGGAGAGCCTCGGTTTAGGGGTTAATAGGTAGTTTATGGGTGTTAGTGTACTTTGTAGTAGTTTAGTTATGAGTTTTATGTAACAGTTTTGTAGCGTAAAACTCATAACTACTGCTTTTAGATTGCGAAAAGGATCTTGACGGTATAGGCTGGAACGCAAGCTTTTTAGCCTCACAGCAAAACTTGTAATGGCAGCGCTATGGAAGTCCCATGAAAAAACTTAATTTTTACGTGTACGGGACTGACGTTGCGTTACCGGCTAAAATGCTTGCGGTACAGCTATACCGACAAGACTTGTAATGGCTGTGGTGCTATTTTAACGCTGAAATTACCATTTTTCAGCATTAAAACACAAACACACAACTCGTAATCTAGGTGACCGATAATTAGAAGGCACATTTTAAAACCTAAGAAATGCTTTACTGTCTGCTTCTATTATGGATATCAGAAAGTTATTCTCAGAAATGTTTACAATTCTAATAATAAAAATGTGATTTATAACATGTGCAGTAAAGTAAGAAAAGAAACGCAATAACAGTTGCAACTATGGCTATCAAAGATTCATAATATAGGATATATTAACATTTTAATTAAAGGGATATGAAACCCAAATTGTTTCTGTAATGATTCAGATAGAGCATGCAATTTTAAGCAACTTTCTAATTTACTCTTATTATAAATGTTTCTTTGTTCTCTAGGTATCTAAATGTAGTCACCAATCAGCAAGCGCTACCCAGGGTGCTGAACCAAAAAGTGGCCCGCTCCTAAGCTTTACATTCCTGTGTTTCAAATAAAGATACCAAGAGAATGAAGAAAAAATTATAATAGGAGTAAATTAGAAAGTTGCTTAAAATCGCATGCTCTATCTGAATAATGAAAGAAAACATTTGGTTTTCATATCCCTTAAATAGTTAAAACACATTCTGACACCATTTTCCTCTCTTGAAATCGTAGGCCTAAAAAAATTCTGAACATACTTTTTAAATGACACAACACTGATATTGAAATTAATAGTAGTACTCTAAAATAAAGGATATTATTTTGATACACAGTTTCACCTAGTTAACATCCAATGGAATTTCATGTTGAAGAAAATTATAACTTTGATTTTTATTATCTGTTATGCCTCCAGAATAATCTATAGATTCCTGGGCCTCTATTTATCAAGCTGTCAACCGCAAATACGCTGGAATTCCGCAGCGTATTTGTGGCGAGCCTGATTCGCCTTAGTTATCAAAGGCTAAAGACCGGCAAAAGTAGAATTTAGTGACGTAACATACGATCCGCCAGACTCAGTCCGACACAGATCGATGGTTACATCACTCCAGATGTTCCG
Source organism: Bombina bombina (assembly GCF_027579735.1). Lineage (NCBI taxonomy): Eukaryota > Metazoa > Chordata > Amphibia > Anura > Bombinatoridae > Bombina > Bombina bombina. The sequence continues at coordinate 507,064,893 of NC_069502.1, forward strand.
AATGCAAGTTCAGCACAATCTGACTACTTTTAGAAGTTATCAAGATCATACCAGGTACGTTCGGCACTTTCCAGCCCAGCATACCTGGTTTTCAATCCGCCGCCCTGGAGGCCGCAGATGCCATAGGAATCAATGGGAGTCTGATAGCAGCGAAAGCTTATGTTCGCTGCTGCCCGATATCCCATTGATTCCTATGGGAAATGTCTATACCTAACACCCTAACATGTACCCCGAGTCTAAACACCCCTAATCTGCCCCCCCTACACCGCCACCACCTACATTATACTTATTTACCCCTAAACCGCCGCTCCCGGAGTCCACCTCCACTCAATAAACTTATTAACCCCTAAACCGCCGCTCCCGGAGTCCACCGCCACCCAATAAACTTATTAACCCCTAAACCGCCGCTCCCGGAGCCCACCGCCACTCAATAAACTTATTAACCCCTAAACCGCCGCTCCCGGAGCCCACCTCCACTTACATTATATTTATTAACCCCTAATCTGCCCCCCCACACCGCCGCCACTATATTAATTTTATTAACCCCTAAACCTAAGTCTAACCCTAACACCCCCCTAACTTAAATATTATTTAAATTAATCTAAATAAATTTACTATTATTAACTAAATTATTCCTATTTAAAACTAAATACCTGTAAAATAAACCCCAAGCTAGCTACAATATAACTAATAGTTACATTGTAGCTAGCTTAGGGTTTATTTTAATTTTACAGGCTAGTTTGTATTTATTTTAACTAGGTACAATAGTTATTAAATAGTTATTAACTATTTAATAACTACCTAGCTAAAATAAATACAAAAGTACCTGTAAAATAAATCCTAACCTAAGTTACAATTACACCTAACACTAAAATTAAATAAATTAAATCAATTAACTACAATTACATACAATTAAATACAATAAAATAAAATAAACTAAAGTACAAAAAACCCCCACTAAATTACAGAAAATAAAAAAAATTACAAGAATTTTAAACTAATTACACCTAATCTAAGCCCCCTAATAAAATAAAAAAGCCCCCAAAAATAATAAAATTCCCTACCCTATACTAAATTACAAATAGCCCTTAAAAGAGTAAAGTAAACAGCTCTTTTACCTGTAAAAAAAGAAATACAACCCCCCCAACATTACAACCCACCACTCACACACCCAACCCTACTCTAAAACCCACCAAAACCCCCCTTAAAAAAACCTAACACTAACCCCCTGAAGATCACCCTACCTTGAGCCGTCTTCACCCAGCTGGGCACAAGTGGACCTCCAGAGGGGCAGAAGTCTTCATCCGATCCGGGCAGAAGAGGATATCCAGACCGGCAGAAGTCTTCATCCAGGCGGCATCTTCTATCTTCATCCATCCGGAGCGGAGCGGGTCCATCTTCAATCCATCTGACGCGGAGCATCCTCCTCCATCGACGTCCTAACGAAGAATGAAGGTTCCTTTAAATGACGTCATCCAAGATGGCGTCCCTTGAATTCCGATTGGCTGATAGGATTCTATCAGCCAATCGGAATTAAAGGGACAGTACACTGTAAAATTGTTTTTCCATAAATGTATTTTAAATGACTTGTTATACCAACTGCAGAGTATAAAATATTTGAGAAATTGCATTTTCGGGTTTATTTGTGTATCTGAAGTAGCTGGTTTTGTGCTTTTAAACCACAGCCTATTACAATGGGTTGAGCTTCAGGTAATATCAGATCTCATTATGTTATCACTTTTATGTACACAGACTTGCTTCCTTATCTTATATTTGTCTGGAACACCAAAGCTCAATACATAGAGAGAACAATGGAAAATGATCATTTTATTACTTAACTATCATGCACCCCACTGACAGTGTAATCTCTTCTGCTGGCTGGGTTTACTTAGGCTATTCAAAATAATATACTCCAGTATAGAAACTTTCAGTATAGGTTGGGATACCACAAGCTAAATCAGCTATTTCAAATGCTGAAATATGAGTAAAGGAGCTACTTGCAACCAATTTAATACACTCTAGCAGGTAAAAAGGATCATTGGGAATAATTTAAAGGGGAGAAAGTTTTTGGGTGAACTGTCCCTTTAAGGTAGGAAAAGTCCTATTGGCTGATCCAATCAGCCAATAGGATTGAGCTTGCATTCTATTGGCTGTTCCAATCAGCCAATAGAATGCGAGCTCAATCCTATTGGCTGATTGGATCAGCCAATAGGATTTTTCCTACCTTAATTCCGATTGGCTGATAGAATCCTATCAGCCAATTGGAATTCAAGGGATGCCATCTTGGATGACGTCATTTAAAGGAACCTTCATTCTTCGTTATGACGTCGATAGAAGAGGATGCTCCGCGTCGGATGGATTGAAGATGGACCCGCTCCGCTCCGGATGGATGAAGATAGAAGATGCCGCCTGGATGAAGACTTCTGCCAGTCTGGATGTCCTTTTCTGCCCGGATCGGATGAAGACTTCTGCCCCTCTGGAGGTCCACTTGTGTCCAGCTGGGTGAAGACGGCTCAAGGTAGGGTGATCTTCAGGGGGTTAGTGATAAGTTTTTTTAAGGGGGGGTTTGGGTGGGTTTTAGAGTAGGGTTGGGTGTGTGGGTGGTGGGTTGTAATGTTGGGGGGGGTATTGTATTTTTTTTTCAGGTAAAAGAGCTGATTACTTTGGGGCAATGCCCTGCAAAAGGCCCTTTTAAGGGCTATTTGTAATTTAGTATAGGGTAGGGAATTTTATTATTTTGGGGGGCTTTTTTATTTTATTAGGGGGATTAGAGTAGGTGTAATTATTTATTATTTAATTGTAATTAGTTTTATTTAATTGTAGTTAATTTATGTAATTATTTTAATTATAGTGTAGTGTTAGGTGTAATTGTAACTTAGGTTAGGTTTTATTTTACAGGTCATTTTGTCTTTATTTTAGCTAGGTAGTTATTAAATAGTTAATAACTATTTAATAACTATTCTACCTAGTTAAAATAAATGCAAAGTTGCCTGTAAAATAAAAATAAATCCTAAAATAGCTACAATGTAATTATTAAATATATTGTAGCTATCTTAGGGTTTATTTTGTAGGTAAGTATTTAGTTTTAAATAGGAATAATTTAGTTAATAATAGTAATATTTATTTAGATGTATTTAAATTATATTTGAGTTAGGGGGGTGTTAGGGTTAGGGTTAGACTTAGGTTTAGGGGTTAATAACTTTATCATAGTGGCGGCGGTGTAGGGGCGGGCAGGATAGGGGTTAATATATATATATATAATGTAGGTGGCGGCAGGCTCTGGGAGCGACGGTTTAGGGGTTAAACAATTTATTTAGTTGCGGCGGGGTCCGGGATTGGCAGGATAGGGTTAATAACTTTATGTAGGTGGCGGCGGGGTCCGGGAGCGGCGGTTTAGGGGTTAAACAATTTATTTAGTTGCGGTGGGGTCCGGGATCGGCAGGATAGGGGTTAATAATTTTATGTAGGTGGTGGCGGGGTACCGGAGCGGCGGTTTAGGGGTTAATATATTTATTATAGTTGTGGGGGCTCCGGGAGCAGCGGTATAGGGGGTAAAACAGTATATTATAGTCTGGGTGCTTAGTGACAGGGTAGCAAGAAAGCTGCGAATAAGCCGAAGAGCAGTGAGATTGATGACTGTTAGTTAACAACAGTCCGCTGCTCATCGCACCGTACTTGGTGCACGGCTTTTTGACAGCTTTCTTGATAAATTTGGCGAACGTATTCAGGTCTGCGGTGGCGATGTTAGGCGATCTTAGGCGTGCGTATTGGGGCCGTTGAATGCAGGGAAGTAGACAGCTTTATAAATAGAGGTCCTGGTATTCATTTCATGTTTTGATGCAAGCATAATTGGCTAACTTTTTTATAACTTTGGGTGTCAATCATTATGCTCTAGCTGTGACCTACCACAGATATGTCTGCCTCTCATGTTGAAGGACTGATAAATATAGTCATGTGACCAAACTTTAACCTGTTGAGTGAAGAAGACAGATTAAAAAGTAAACTTGGTATCTACGTCATCTATTGAGTGTAAAATGAGTCCCTTTGAAATGGTCACACTGGAAAATGTTACTTTGTAGCCATAGAGAGATAAAAATTAATAGTCTATTTGACACCTTATATTTCAGATGCCCTGTATTTCAATATCTATAGCTTTAGTGAACATTTAAAATATGTTAACAGTTTTCTTAGTGGAAACAACAAATTAGATTTATGGTTATTTACTGCATTAATATATCAGTCACTTAGATCTTATTGTACCTGTGACAGTGTATAAGTTACAGCTCTCTTTAAAGGACCACTCAATACAATAGAATTGCATAATTAACAAGTGCATAATAAAAAGACAATGAAATAACACTAACTGAATTTCACATTAGCGGTAGATTTTTTTTTTTTTTAAATGTATTTTCCTCCCATTTTACGGCCCCCTGTGGTATCATGTGACAGACATCAGCCGATCACAGACTAGTATACATATAGTATATGTATACCCAGTGAGCTTGTGCACATGTTCAGTAGGAGCTAGTGCTGTAGAAAGTGTGTATATAAAATGACTGGAGAAAATATGATATTGGAAGTAAATAGGAAAGTGTCTTAAAACTGCATGTTCTATCTGAATTATAAAAGTTTATTTTGACTTTAGTGTCCCTTTAAATATGCAGCAAAATAACATAGTAGCAGTAACATAGTAGATTAGTAGATGAGGTTGAAAAAAGACCAAAGTCCATCGAGTTCAGCCTATGCAAATAAAATCAATCCAGGAAATAAAATTAAATATAATTTCCTAGGTTGAATATTGTATGAGGTGATCACTTAAGCCTTTATAATATGGCCCACACTAACTTAAGAGTGTCAGTTTGTATTAGATAGGTTGAGGAACAACAATCTAACAATGTGCTTGGTGTGAACTACATTTAGTGAACTACTTGGTGTGAACTACTTGATGTGACTACTGTGGTAAGACCTGGTATCTATATATAGCTCAAGTTTAATTCAGACGACTCCCCAAACATACTATCTTGGTATGTATTGTGAATACGGTGTGTTCAGATTGTCAATTCTAGAATAGTCTGATAGATTACTTGTATATAAAAAATTATAATAACTGCAGATCTATTCAACTTCACCAGAACGTGCTGGTATTGTTCTTAATATTGCCCTTTACAGAGCTTATAGACAAGGAGAATCTGAAAAGTTGTAACCTCTGTGGTAACTAAAATCTCAGCTAACTGGTTAACTTTGTATACCAGGATGCAGTACTGGAATTATTGTCAGGTATACTATGTATTTATAAGACTGCTATATTGAGTGCTGTAGTGCCGGAAGACAACTGCAAGTGTCAATGACACCGCCCACAATTATTATATTAAAGTATTTTCATAGCGTTGGAGAATGAGTATAAATAGTAATCTCATATGTATACCAAATCTAAGTCGCTTAGTAGCTTTCTTGGTACTTAGTGGTAACCTTAATTACAATTATGAACTCTCCTATACGTTAGGCATCATAGAATGTTTCCAGCCTATGAAGTGTAGTGTCGTTATGCCTGCTACATCTGTTACAATATGGCCAATAACCTGCTACAATTGTGCATAAGGCTGCCCGTTTATGGTATATTCATGTGTCAGCAGTGAAACAATTAAATGATCGTGATGTGTGTATTATGAAATTGGCCTCTTTTATGAAGGAATTGATCGCAATTGAAATTGCTACTATGTAATAATCACTGTATAGGATTCTAGGTACTGGTGTTCACAATAGATGTATCAAATTTGAATTTTAGCATGTTGAGCTTGTTATGAAACTGCCAATAAACATATGCAGCTATGTATGCGACCGCCTACATAAGATATAGTGAGGAAATACTAATAATAGGTTATAAAGAAATATATAGTGGTAATATACCATCACCAAATAAGATTTCTCCACATGATTAGTTACTGTGTTTCAAACCTTAGTATTAAAAGTAGTTAATGACTTCCTATGTTTATGAATACAGCCACCGACATGAGGTATATCGGAGAGTTAGTCACTATTTTATCAAACACTAGTGATAGTGAATTACATTATAATCACTATATAAGATTTAGGGTACTAGTATTCGTGACAAATTGTATCAGCTTGTTATTATAGCACAGTATGCTTGTTACAAAACTGTAAATAGATTTTTGCGGTTATATATAACAGACCGCCCACATAAGATTTAGTGAGGAGTTATTTATACTTGGTTTTACAGAAATAGTCTGTGATCTCCAAATATGATTGCACCACTTGAATAATTGTTACGTTTATAATCTTAGTATTAGATTTAGTCGTGGTTATGTATACACCAGCCCTCATAAGGTATATCAGAGTGTTGGTCACTGTTAATATAACATTAGTGATGGTTTGCGATCAACGGATATGGTCGCACCACTTGTTTAGGTATTGTCTTTCCAACCAAAGTTTAACTGTGGTCAATAAGTGCTAGTGTGGGGTCCTACCCCATATAGGTGACCTCGAGAATCCGAGAATTCAATGTTTTGACAGCTCAGATATCAATCAACAGCCCTAATGGTACTCTAGATTATTAAAAATGAAGGGTCCATCTGCCCTTTCTTCTATCCGTCATACGACTATTACATAGTAGTGCCATCATTTCTCTATCTGTATGCTTTGTTAAATGAGCAGCAATGCACTACTGGTTGCTGACTGAACACATCAGTGAGCCAATGAAAATTGGTATATATATATATATATATATATATATATATATATATATATATATATATATATATATATATATATATATATATATATATACAGTATCTCACAAAAGTGAGTACACCCCTCACATTTTTGTAAATATTTTATTCTATATTTTCATGTGACAACACTGAAGAAATTACACTTTGCTACAATGTAAAGTAGTGAGTGTACAGCCTGTATAACAGTGTAAATTTGCTGTCCCCTCAAAATAACTCATCACACAGCCATTAATGTCTAAACCATTGGTAACAAAAGTGAGTACACCCGTAAGAGGAAATGTCCAAATTGGGCACAGTTAGCGATTTTCCCTCTCCGGTGTCATGTGACTTGTTAGTGTTACAAGGTTTCAGGTGTGAATGGGGAGCAGGTGTGTTAAATTTGGTTTATCGCTCTCACACATATTGGTCACTGGAAGTTCAACATGACACCTAATGGCAAAGAGCTCTCTGACAAAAAGAATTGTTGCTCTACATAAAGATGGCCTAGGCTATAAGAAGATTGTAAAGACCCTGAAACTGAGCTACAACATGGTGAGCTAGAGCATACAACGGTTTCACAGGACAGGTTTCACTAAGAACAGGCCTCACCATGGTCGACCAAAGAAGTTGAGTGCACATGCTCAGCATCATATCCAGAGGTTGAAGGGGTGGGTGGTCAGCTTGTCAGTGCTCAGACCATACGCCGCACACTGCATTAAATTGGTCTGCATGGCTGTCATCTCAGAAGGAAGCCTCTTCTAAAGATGATGCACAAAAGCCTGCAAACAGTTTGCTGAAGACAAGCAGACTAAGGACATGGATTACTAGAACCATATCCTGTGGTCCAATGAGACCAAGATCAACTTATTTAGTTCAGATGGTGTCAAGCGTGTGTGGCGGCAAACAGGTGAGGAGTGTCATGGTCTTGGCCTGCATGAGTGCTGCCGGTACTGGGGAGCTACAGTTCATTGAGGGAACCATGAATGACAACATGTACTGTGACATACTGAAGCAGAGCATGATCCCCTCCCTTCAGAGACTGGGCCGCAGGGCAGTATTTCAACATGATAACGACCCCAAACCCACCTCCAAGGCAACCACTGCCTTGCTAAAGAAGCTGAGGGTAAAGGTGATGGACTGGCCGAGCATGTCTCCAGACCTAAACCCTATTGAGCATCTGTGGGGCATCCTCAAACGGAAGGTGGGGGGAGCGCAAGGTCTCTAACATTCACCAGCTCTGTGATGTCGTCATGGAGGAGTGAAAGAGGACTCCAGTGGCAACCTGTGAAGCTTTGGTGAACTCCATGCCCAAGAGGGTTAAGGCAGTGCTGGAAAATAATGGTGGCCACACAAAATATTGACACTTTGGGCCCAATATGGACATTTCCACTTAGAGGTGTACTCACTTTTGTTGCCAACAGTTTAGACATTAATGGCTGTGTGTTGAGTTATTTTGAGAGGACAGCAAATTTACACTGTTATACAGGCTGTACACTCACTACTTTACATTGTAGCAAAGTGTCATTTCTTCAGTGTTGTCGCATGAAAAGATATAATAAAATATTTACAAAAATGTGAGGGGTGTACTGTATATATGCAGCCACCAATCAGCAGCTAGAACATAGGTTATTTGCTGCTCTTGAGCTTTCCTGGATAAACCTTAAAGCAAAGTATAACAAGAAAAGGAATCAAATTAAATAATAGAAGTAAATTGTAAAAGTTGCTTAAAATTGTTTTCTCTATCTAAATCATGAAATACATTTTTTTGAGTTTCATGTCCCTTTAAGTATAGGCTATAGAAAAGCTGCATAAAATAAGCCAACAGAAGCAATAAAATGACAATTTCCAATTGTTCTTTCTAAGTATTGGGATTTGGTATACAAACTGAGATAAAATAATGAAGCTTTTGTGTGTACAGTGATAAAATAAGAGGCACTGGAAACACTTTAAAGGGACATAATACTCATATGCTAAATCACTTGAAACTGATGAAGTATAACTGTAAAAAGCTGACAGGAAAATATCAGTTGAGCATCTCTATGTAAAAAAGGAAGATATTTTACCTCACAATTTCCTCAGCTCAGCAGAGTAAGTTCTGTGTAAAAAGTTATACTCAGCTGCTCCCAGCTGCAGGTAAAAAAAAATTAAAAAATGAAGAAATGAACAGCAGCCAATCAGCATCAGCAGTGCTGAGGTCATGAACTCTTACTGTGATCTCATGAGATTTGACTTAACTCTCATGAGATTTCATAGTAAGCTTCCTTTACCTGATTGGTGAAATAATATGAGAGTGCACGATGCTAGTCCCTTCAGATGTCCCAGGACAAACACACTAAAATGCTGCTTAGAAATCCTTTACAATGGGAGGTGGCTACTGAGGAACTTTTGAGGTAAAATATCTTTCTTTTTTACATAGAGATGTTCAGGTGATATTTTCTAATCAGCTTTTTACAGCTATGCTGCATCACTTTCAAGTGTTTAAACATTTGGGTATTATGGCCCTTTAAGGGAAAAACTATTTTACAGTATACTGTCAACTTAAAAGATGCCGGACTCATTCATCTAGGATGATTGACAAGCCCAACTCTCACAAAATAAAGGAGCATGCCTGTATCTCTAGAACTTTATTACACTATTATGAGCACTGCTGTCAAAGAGTTCAAAGATATGTGCACACTCCTGAACTCCTTTGAGTTTATTTAGTTTTACTCTTCAACAGAAATTCAAGAGAAGAAAGCAAATTTGAAAATAGAAGTAAATTAGAGTGTTGTTTAAAATTGGACTCCCTATCTGAATCCAGAAACTTTTAGTTTGACTTTACTCTCCCTTTATATTCTGGCAGTGGCTATTGCATTTCTGGCCCTGAATGTTGTCTGGAATGTCTGACACTTTCCCTGCCTGAGATCCTCTTTTAGTCATATTTTGAAATACAAGGGCCTAAAACTTTTCCTTTTTAATTATTTATTAAACTATTATAATTTAATTATATGCAGTACTGTGCAAAAGTCTTAGACCACCATTGGATTTGTTGTTTTACCAATGGTATATGACGATGTATAATTATTTCTCAGTCTCTTTATTATAATACATCCAGAAAATACAGGATATGTGTAGGCAGTATTAAAATACAGAAACAAATCAGAAAAAAAAACTGCTTCTACAGGCTACAAGTGGCAATTATTTAGTTTGACCTCCCCTTACACTTGAGCAATAGCAGGAACCTGGCTCTTGTAAACCCAAATGGAATGGAACCCTAATTAATGTGATTGCTCACACCTGTATTTGTCCTACTATTTTATGTCAAAATGACTGTCGTAAAAAAAGTTCTATTACACCAGGTATATGAAAGACTGGAAAGCCAAGAAAACTTTCAAAATCTGATGAAAAGTTTCTCAGTTTCTTCTTTGAGAGACCGTAAGAAGTCCAGCAAGGACCTGGCTCAGCATCTGGCAGCTTCATCGGGATGCCAAGTTGGCCTTTCTACAGTCCAAAGATTCTTGATCAGGAATGGTCTTTGTAGAAGGGTAGCAGCCAAAAAAGCCACTTTTTTGGAAGGGGAACAGGGTGAAAAGGCTAAGAAATGCTAAAACTCACAAAGATTAGACTGAAGATCAGTGGAAAAGAGTATTATGGAATAACAAATCCAAGTTTGAAATTTTTGGGTCCAGTCGTCAACAATATGTGAGAAGAGTTGGAGAGAGATGGAAAAATTAGTACCTGTGGCCTTCAGTGAAACATAGTATAGGGTCTGTACTGGTTTGGGGCTGCATTTCTGTCAGTGGTGTTGGCGATATTGTCAGAATTGATGGGATCATGAATGCTGAAAAAGTACAGACAGGTTTAATTAATCATGCCATTCCTTCTGGGAAGAGCCTGATTGGGAATGGTTTTATTTTTCAGCATGGTAATGATTCTAAGCACACTGCCAATGCAGTGAAAACATATTTAGAGAGAGAGAAACAACTGATAAAATACTGACATGGACTGGCCTGAATATTATAGAGGCAGTATGGGATCACCTGGACAGAGGAGGAAATGAAAGACAACCTAAATCTAAAGAAGAACTCTGAGAAGTGCTAAAAGAAGCCTGGTATAATATATCTGAAGATTTTTCAGAAAACTTCAGGACAGTCTCCCCAAAAGAAAGACGTGCTTAGTGTCAAGGGAGGTCACACTAAATACTGACTTTTGCCTGAAGAAGCCATTTTTTTTAAAAATATATATATATATATTGTGTACTTATTTCCTGTATTTTCTGTTTGTATCTTAATAAAGAGGCCAAGAAATAAATATGAATGGTCATTAAAACTTTGCTAAAACAAATCTAAGTTGCACAGTACTGTATATATATTATTTTCAGCTGAATATGTGTTTTAAATACATCATTATATATAAGATTAATTAGTGGCTAATGCCTCTTATAAATGGTTTTTGCCTATGTGGTACTATTATGAATACCATACTTCATTCTTTGTGGTGGCATGGAATGTTAGCTTTGCAAACAAACATGTCAACATGAAAGAGCTTTGACAAATAATGTAACATAAAATAACATTTCTATGGGCCAGCACACTTTGACACACATGATATGGAAACAGAGATTATAAGGAAACATAGGTAATGTAAGGACAATTTGAACTATTAAGGCAACCATTATATTTAAACTTTTTTTCTTTAATATATATTTTGCTTTCTATACCTATAGCTCATTTTAGTAAAAAAAAAAAAAATAATAGCATCAAAACAAATATATTCACTTTTTTGCATTGTTCCTGGTTTACTGTTTATTCAAAAATGTTTTAGATTATTAGACTATTAGACTATTAGACTATTAGATATATATGTATAAACATAAAACAAAATGTTAATACTATTTTCTCATTTCTTTTTTCTCATGCACAATAGAGAAGAAAATCACGATATTCTGACCTTGACTTTGAAGTAAGTTTCATTATTCATTGAATAAATAAAATGTGTCATCATATATATGCGGTCCTGATTGCAAAGACATATTAATTATGTGATTTAAATATTTGTTTTATATATATATATATATATATATATATATATATATATATATATATATATATATATATATATATATATATATATATATATAAATATATATATATATATTAATTATTATTGTTTTATTTTAATAAGGACACATAGCTTTAATTTTCCTTGGTTAAACTGCTTTTATAAGTGCAATATCTTGATTAGTTTAGAGACAAGAATATTGGAGTATAAACAATTTTGATATTTGCATCTAAAATGTTATTTTAATGTGTTCACTATACTATATATACTATATACTATATTTAATGCATGAATTTAAAATTGATATAATGAAATAATTTTAAGGAGATCATATAAATAAAAGGGAATTTATCAATGAATAGCTGTGAAAAAAGGATGCAGGATTTGAATTGAATTAAATGATTTGTTTATATCACCTATGCTAAAGCTTTAGTTGTCTAAAATGTAGGTATGTATAATTCACACACACACACAAATTCTTCGTCAACCAGTACTACTAAACATTTTGTATCGTTTAAAAAGATAGATAATCCCTTTATTACTCATTCCCCAGTTTAGCATAACCAACACTGTTAAATTAATATAATAAGTGATTAACTTATATCTAAGCCTCTGCAGACTGCCCCCTTATTTCAGTTCTTTTGACAGTATGGCATTTTAGCCAATCAGTGCTGACTTCTAGGTAACTCCATGGAAGTGAGCACAATTATCTATATGGCACACATGGACTATTGCTGTCTAGCTGTACAAAACCTGTCAAACTGCACTGAGATAAGAAGCAGCCTTCAAGGGCTTAGAAATTAGCAATTGAGCCTACCTAGGTTTAGCTTTCAACAAAGAATACCAAGAGAACAACACAAATTTGATGATAAAGGTAAATTGAAAAGTTGTTTAAAATTGCATGCCCTATCTGAATCATGAAAGTTTAATTTTGACTAGACTATCCTTTTAATTGTTTGTGTGTATGGTTAAACCCCACAAGCTGTTTATAATTTTAATATAGATGCAAAATGTATAGTAGAACATAAGAGTATTATTAAGCAGAGCTAAAAATAAGTATATTCTTCTTTAAAATGGTTTATGCAAAATATACCTGTTTGTATTTACATTTTATAGTTCCTAACAGGAAAATTCTCTATACAGTGCATGCACAAGGGATATATGATTCTTGTGTGTGCAGCCATCATAGTGAGACAGTTGTCTTCATCAGCTTTTGAAGGTCATGGCAAAGTAATTTTTAGTTTTTTTGTTTTATTTTTACTGGATTAAATACATTTTAAAATCATTAATATAAAATATTAGCTACTTTAAGATTCTTAATTACAATTATTCGGCCAGATTACGAGTTTCGCAGTAAGAGGGATGCGTTGCTAACTTGCACGCTATTGTCACCGCTCACTTACCTACAGCGCTGGTATTACAGGTTTTCAGAAACCCGGCGTTATTAGGCAAGAAGTGAGTGTAGAGCAAAATTGAGCTCCATACTCCAATACCAGCGCTGCTTAAGTCAGCGGTGAGCTGGTTGTATGTGCTCATGCACGATTTCCCCATAGACATCAATGTGGAGAACCGGCTGAGAAAAAGTCTAACACCTGCAATAAAGCAGCGTAAAGCTCAGTAACGCAGCCCCATTGATTCCTATGTAGAAACTAAATTTGTGTTTACACCTAACACCCTAATATGAACCCCGAGTCTAAACACCCCTAATCTTACACTTATTAACCCCTAATCTGCCGCCCCCGACATTGCCGACACCTGCATTATATTTATTAACCCCTAATCTGACGCTCCGGACATTGCCACCACTATAATAAACATATTAACCCATAGTTAACTAAACTACCAATAGCCCTTGAAAGGGCCTTTTGCCTGTCAAAAAAATACAAACAACCCCCCAACAGTAAAACCCACCACCCACAAAACCAACCCCCCAAATAAAATCCTAACTAAAAAAACCTAAGCTCCCCATTGCCCTGAAAAGGGCATTTGGATGGGCATTGCCCTTAAAACTTCAATCCTATTGGCTGATCCAATCAGCCAATAGGATTAAGCGGTCATTCTATTGGCTGTTCCAATCAGCCAATAGAATGAAAGCTCAATCCTATTGGCTGATTGCATCAGCCAATAGGATGTTTTCAACCTTAATTCCAATTCACTGGTAGAATTCTATCAGCCAATCGGAATCTAAGGGACACCATCTTGGATGACGTCATTTAAAGGAACCTTCATTGTAGAAGAAGCCATCGGTTGAAGAGGATGCTCCGTGCCGGATGTCTTGAAGATGGAGCCGCTCCGCGTTGGAAGGATGAAGATAGAAGATGCCGCCTGGGTGAAGACTTCTGCCCGTCTGGAGGACCACTTCTGCCGGCTTGGATGAAGACTTCTCCCGGCTTCGTTGAGGACTTCTTGCCGCTTGGATGAAGAATTCTCCCGGCTTCGTTGAGGATGGATGTCGGCTCTTCAAAACTGTAAGTGGATCTTCGGAGTTTGTGTTAGGATTTTTTAAGGGTGTATTGGGTGGGTTTTATTTTTAGATTAGGGGTTTGGGCTGAAATAGACCTAAATGCCCTTTTAAGTGCAATGCCCATCCAAATGCCCTTTTCAGGGCAATAGGGAGCTTAGGTTTTGTTAGTTAGGATTTTATTTGGGGGGTTGGTTGTGTGGGTGGTGGGTTTTACTGTTGGGGGGGTGTTTGTAATTTTTTTTTACAGGTAAAAGAGCTGATTTCTTTGGGGCAATGCCTCGCAAAAGGCCCTTTTAAGGGCTATTGGTAGTTTAGTTTAGGCTAGGGTTTTTTTTATTTTGGGTGGACTTTTTTATTTTGATAGGGCTATTAGATTAGGTGTAATTAGTTTAAAAATCTTGTAATTTGTTTTTTATTTTCTGTAATTTAGTGTTTGTTTGTTTTTGTAATTTAGCTAATAGTATTGAATTTAGTTAATTGTATTTAATATAGGGAATTTATTTAATTGTAGGGTTAGGTTAGGTTTTATTGTAAGGCAGGTTAGGTTTTATTTTACAGGTAAATTTGTATTTATTTTAGCTGGGTAGTACGTAAATAGTTAATAACTATTTAGTAACTATTCTACCTAGTTAAAGAAAATACAAACTTGCCTGTAAAATAAAAATAAACCCTAAGCTAGCTACAATGTAACTATTAATGATATTGTAGCTAGCTTAGGGTTTATTTTACAGGTAAGTATTTAGTTTTAAATAGGAATTATTTAGTTATTAATAGTAAGTTTTATTTAGATGTATTTTAATTATATTTAAGTTAGGGGGAGTTAGGGTTAGACTTAGGGTTAGGGGTTAATAACTTTAGTATAGTGGCAGCAACGTTAGGGGCGACAGATTAGGGGTTAATAAATGTAGATAGGTGGCGGCGATGTTAGGGACAGCAGATTAGGGGTTAATAATATTTAACTAGTGTTTGCAATGCGGGAGTGCGGAAGATTAGGTGTTAATAATTTTATTTTAGTGTTTGCAATGCGGGAGAGCCTCGGTTTAGGGGTTAATAGGTAGTTTATGGGTATTAGTGTACTTTTTAGCACTTTAGTTATGAATTTTATACTACAGCTTTGTAGTGTAAAACTCATAACTACTGACTTTAGAATGCGTTACAAATCTTGACGGGATAGGGTGCACTGCTCACTTTTTGGCCTCCCAGGGCAAGCTTGTAATACCGGCGCTATGGAAGTCCCATTGAAAAAAGACTATACGCAATTTGCGTAAGTTGATTTGCGGTAAGGCCAAAAAAGTGTGCGGTGCCCCTAAATCTGCAAGACTCGTAATATCAGCGGTAGTGAAAAAGCAGCGTTATAACCTGATAACGCTGCTTTTTCACAATAACACAAAACTCGTAATCTAGCCGATTGTTTGTTTAGATATTGATTGTTCTATCACATATTAGTAAACATTCATGAAGATAGTGTGTATAATATTTATGAAAACATATAATAACTTAAAGGGACATATAACAGTATGAACTGACATAAGTTTCTAAATATATAATGCAGCCAAAGCTTACCTGCAAAACAGTTTCTGTTTTAACCCCCATTAACTCCTTTAATTCAGGCATAGGTTTGTTTGCGGCATCTCCCCCCTCGACATTTCCATATATAGAAGGTGCTATCCAGGCCATAGCTCCTGCGGAATGCATAGTATGACACCTGACTAAAGCAGTATTATTCTGAAGCTTTCACAATGCATGTGACATTATCCCCATGGAAACGAGCAAGCCTCTTGGCAACAAATAATAGCAGTACCTGCTGTCTCTCCTGAACCCCCCCCCCCGTTGCTTGCATAAATAATTATCCTCACATGCACACTTTTTGATATGATACCACAAGGTTTGGAGTAGGACACTGATAAGGGGGGGGGGGAGCAGGCTACAATTGGCAAGGCTAAAGTGTAAGTAATTTTGCAGATTTTTGGAAATTTTAATACAATACTTATGTTTTTTTTACACTTTTATTTTCACATACTGTTTTACCTCAGTTGACCCTTTTATAATATGCACATAACTACCATTGAAAGCAGCATTTGGGGCAAATTTCATCCTGGTGTGCAGAAAACAGGTTAACCTATGAAAATTGACTTAAGTCCCATCTCTCCCAATTCCAAATCAATGCAAAATAAAGCATTTTCTCTATGAATCATGGGAGTTTATGGAGTTAATGCATATTTTTTTTATATTTCCAACATGAACCAATTGTCCTTAAATCCTTAAAGAGACAGTAAAGTAAAAATTAAACTTTCATTATTTAAATGAAAATTAAACTTTCATTATTTAAATGTGCAATTTTAAACAACTTTCTTGTTTACTTCTATCTATTTTGCTTTCTTCTTCTCTTTGTATCATTTGTTTAAAACCATTCCTAGGTAGTCTCAGGAGCAGCAATGCACTATTGGGAGCTTGAGTAGTACATTGCTGCTAGTTCAACAAAGGATACGAAGAGAATGAATAGATATGATAATAATAGACGGAAATTGGAAAGTTGTTTAAAAGTGTATGCTCTACCCGAATCAGGAAAAAAAATGGTGTCATCTTTCTTTAATTCTGTATTCACTACATGATGAAAATTTATGGCAACAATACCTATCACTAAGACACAAATATCACTGATATGTTAAACCAAGTGTTATAGTGTTGCACATCTGCTGCCCTCTTTAAAAAAAAAATAGCATAACTGAAAACACTGCAAATCAATCAATACAAAGTCTTCATACTGAGCAACAGCTGAAATTGATCTATGGAAGATAAATATATACCATCATGAATACATATAAATGATTAATTGAGAGTAAGTGTTAAGTCAAAAAGGCATAAATTAAAATGATAGATATAGGAAGGAAGGAGGAAAAAAAACAATTAATGCTTCCAAGGGAAATCAGCAACATGAACAATACCTCAATGAAAAAAGTTTGAAAGAATTAAAAAAAAAACTGGAAGAATTTGTGGTGAAGGCTAATCAGGAATCTCGTGACGTCTTGAAATTCCAGGCTTAGTCACAACCATATAGTATTGTCTGAAGACAATACGCACTTGGAGATGCAGTGGGTTGGAGAGTGTTCAATGAACCAGATTAATGGACACCGTCACCAAGGAAAGGGTCAGTATACTGTGGAAAACCAGTTATACTAATGTGAGAAAAGGGAGAAAAGATAGATAAGCAAAGAGTAAAATTGCGAAGAGGGGAGTATAAAAAAAATTAACATTAACATTTCTTTAAAATAAAGACGGCGGTTTGATGAATATTTTACTTATTTTAATTTTTTTTTTTATTCTCTGCACTTCAAATAGAAGCTGATTGCTCACTTGGTAGCAGATCATATGTCGATCTGTTTTGATTAATGCCCCTTCATTTCTTTTGATTATTTAGAGTTTCTGTTTTCTTTTTATATTTAAATGTATATAATTAAAAGATTATTTTTCTTCATTAACGTGTCATACCTTGAAACCATATGAAATATATATATATATATATATATATATATATATATATATGTATATATATATATATATATATATATATATATATATATATATATATGTATTTTATCATTATGGAATTTTTGTTAGATACAGTGCTGTATAAATTTAGGCATATATGATAATAATCTAAATGATTGCTAGGTGGCTTCCAAATTTAGATTATACAGTATGTTTCTTACAATTAACATTAATTTTATATATAAAAATGAAATATATATACATATATATATATATATATCTACACACACACACATATAGCTTTGTTCTCTATGTTCTGTAGTAATTATTTAGCCTTATAAATTCATAAGGTAGGTTTCAGATCTAAAAAATGAAGATATAATATATTTATGGGACATGCAAGAAATATATTTTCTGTTTAATCGGAAGTTATATGTATATGCTTTTTAAAATCTTTGTATAAGGTGTTTTTGATGGAAAACAGTAGAGTTTGTATAACATTATAACAAATCTATCAGATATTTCAGCTACAAATGTTTAACCCCTTAAGGACTGGGCATTTCAGACTAAAACTTCTCCAAAAGACCAGAGCATGTTTGCCATCACTACATTTAAACAGAAATAGAGCCTTTTTTATATTTACCTATCAAAATATATATATTTTAGTAGACAACCCAAAGTATTGATCTAGGCCCATTTTGTTATATTTGATGCCAGCATTTCACCCCCAAATGCGAATAATTAAAACAATTTGTTAACATTTTCACAAACTTTAGGTTTCTCACTAAAATGATTTACAAACAGCTTGTGCAATCATGGCACAAATGGTAGTAGAAGCTTCTTTGGGATCACCTTTGTTCAGAAATAGCAGACATATATGGCTTTGCCATTGCTTTTTGGTAATTAGAAGCCTGCTAATTGCAGCTGCACACCACACATTTATTATTCCTAGCAATGAAGGGGTTAATCAGGTAGCTTGTAAGGTGAATTTTACCTTTACTGTAGATATTACCCTCCCATCTGAAACTTCCTACCCCCTTGATCCCTACCTGAGCCCTCTCAAACAGCTCTATTCCCTCCCCACCCCCCCAATGGTCACCCCCATCTTAAGTACTGGCCGAAAAACTTCTAGTATGAAAATATTAGGCCTTTTTTTAAATACTTTTTTTTCTATTTTCTGCAGTATAGGATCCCCCTTATCCCCACACCTGCATGATCCCCCCAGACAGCTCTCTAAACCTCCTCCCTCTACCTTTTAGCTGCCATCTTAGGTACTGGCAGCTATCTGCCAGTACCCAGTTTCCTATAATTTTTATTTATTTATTTATTTATTTATTTTTAAAAAAAAAAACTTTTTTTCTGTAGTGTAGTTCCCCCCCACCTAATTACCCTCTCCCTACCAGATCGCTTTCCCACCCTCTTATCCCCTTTCCACTAAGAAGCCCCCTCTCCATCCTCCCCCTCCCTCCTTCCCACTCACTGCATCAGTTAAAAAAATTCTATAGCATAGTGGTCCCACCCGCTCCCGCCCCCCTCTAACGATGGGCCTCCCACCCGCCTCCCTCCTAATCCTCCCGCACTACCAACTATCGGCACCACTGTGGTCCAATGCAGAGAGGGCCACAGAGTGGCCCTCTCGGCATCAGTAACTCTGCCTATCTATTTCTGCACTGCCACACTCATGGAGCATGCATAAATAGTGCAAACTAACTACTTTTAGTGAGATCACTGCAGAGAGAGGCCCATTACAGCAGCGTTATACAGGGTACGATGCTGGTCCTTAAGGACATAACGACCAGCACCGTACGGGGTTGTTAATGGGCTAATAGATTTGACTTATGCTTAAATGACATATTACCTTGTATATCAGGCAATATATATATACTGTGTATATTTATTATATAGGGGATTCTGATTGGAATAGAGCTCATACTGAGGTAATCAGTTCTTTAATGGTTTATTTAATAGTACACTCAATGGTAGTTTGCTTCCAATAAATTATATTTTTGTTTTTCAGAGGCATACATACATTTGCTGTATATGCTTGTGCATCAGTATTCAAACACTGGATTATATGACACAAATTGTCTTCACAGGCACAGTATATATGATGATCGATACTCTAAGCTTGAATACTGGTGCACGACCCTCACATAATTTGTGTATGCTGCTTAAAAACAGTAATAACTTATGCTAAAAGCATTTTTGCTAATAGAAGTATATTTAAAAATGCTTCTATGTAAAATTGAAATGCACCAATGCACTTTTTCAATTTTTACCTTTCTATCCCTTTAAGAGACAACATAAAGAACCAGCAGTAATTATATGGTTACCATACATATGATGATTAAAATACAACTAAGTAAACATATACTGTACATATAAGAAGCCATGTGCATAGAAAAAAAAAAAGAAAAAAAACTATTGATGTGATACACAGAACACGATTTCTCATACAGGACCTATGATGCATCATGATGCATCATGATGCGCAGAATATGCAGTAAGCAATCATCTCTTACGTCTCTATTTTATTATTACAACAGATAAAATAAACCAAAACTATATGAGCTATATATATTCTTGTAATACAAACAGTATCAGTCATAAAAAGAAAGAATTAGATCATCTGTTAGCCCAATTGTATAGGTTATTGGTAGAGCTTAATCATGTAATGGTATAACAAAAGCCTTTAATAGGGGCGGTGTATTCATGGGGGAAAAAAATAGATAAGCCTACTCTGTCTTACCCTCCCCTCCTAGTACACCTACCTTACAAACTCATGGAATTTTAAACTAGGTCAAAAGTATCCCTTTAATGAATACCTCCTCCCCTGAGCTGACCCTTTCCTCATCTGGTTGCCCATAATAAAGAACAGCCCACTTATCTCATAGGGAGGTCTTAAGCAGAGTTTTGGATTAACTTTTTTTCTTATTATATAAAACAGGATTATTATTTTTTTATGACATTCAGATCCATGAATCCTGCAACTGGTCCAACATCTATAAGCTTGTAAGAAGTATATGAAGCATGTAAATATTCATTGTTTGTTAGGAGACGAAAATGGCAACCTAGCTCAACCTATTGTGTGTATATTTTGGTATGTTAAGTTTCTCCAATCATGATCGACTCTTAAATAAGCTTTCCCATTCTCAAATGCTGATTTGTGCATGTGCAATTTTAAATAGATAACTGAAAAATATTAAACGTGCACTGCTAAACTGTCAAACGTGAAAACAGCTAACTGGACAAAAAGAAATCTGTTGGTGTAGCTTGGACGCTACTTTCCGGCTGCTAACAAACGATGATTATGTAAAAGTTTAATGTACTTCTTACAAGCTTATAGATGTGGAACCTGTTGCAAGAGGCTCCGGTATGTAACAATACGTAGTAAAGATTACATATTGGGTCTAGACTGTCACTTTAAGCCACTTCCATTATATGTGCTATATAACTGGAACATCTGTTTTTCATACATTCAGACTGCAATAATAAAATAAAAAATAAAGCTTTTCACAGAGGTATTTGCAGACCTAGATGGAAAAAATAATAAACAGCCAAAAAGGCAAAAGAAAACAGTTAATAGGTTCAGCATTTATAGGACTGCTTTATGATTTTTAATGTAAGTTACTTTGCTAAGAAAACCAGTTCTTGGTTTGTATAATGATTCACTCTATATTGTTTTGTATAATTGTAGATGCTACAAACATTTAATTGCAATCATGAACAAATGTACAGATAATGATATTTTGTTTCCAAAAAATGTTTGCCAGTTTAAAAATATGACTTTTTACAGTTTATGTTCAGGCAAGGCTATGTCCCTCATATCAATTTGTGTACACATTCCCTGTCAGGGAACCTGTCCATTCACATTCAAGGCTAGAGATGTAGCACCTGCCACCCACATTTATAATTGTACAGGAATTATTCATTATCCCAGATGGATCAGTCCAGGCATATTTAAGCCTGCTAAGTCAGAGTTTATGAAGCAGCACTCTTAAGACCTATAATTTTACTTCTCTCTTTTCATATTTTAATTGATCTTATGTTAAAGAAAACATTTATATATTGTATACATATAAATTGTTTAAATATTTCAAGTTACATAACTTCTAATATATAAAAAAAGGAAACAATAAACTATTTTGTACGTTCAGTGCTCTATTTATTTGCTTATTTTGTTTACTACAATTAGATTTTTTAAACATGCATATGTTTATTGCAACATTATTGCTTTAAAAATGTTCACATTTATTTTTCTCTTATTGATATATTCTTATACAAACATTCATTTTCTGTATTTTATTGATTATATTTATGTACTCAGAGATGCAAGCAACTTAAAGGGATAGGAAACTCAATTTTTTCTTTCATGATTCAGATAGAGCATGCAATTTTCTAATTTACTCCTATTATCAATTTTTCTTCATTCTCTTGGTATGCTTTGTTGAATGAGCAGCAATGCACTACTGGTTGCTCACTGAACACATGGTTGAGCCAATGACAATCAGTATATATATGCAACAACCAATAAGCAGCTAGAACCTAGATTCTTTGCTGCTCCTGAGCTTTCCTAGATAAACCTTTCAGCAAAAGATAACAAGAGAAGAAAGCAAATTAAATAATTAAAGTAAATTGAAAATTTGTTTAAAATTGTATTCTCTATCTTAATCATGAAAGAAATTTTTGGGGTTTAATGTCCCTTTAAGCTTTTCAAGTATTTGTGAATAATGATGCACTAGAACTGTATGAAATTCCTTATATATACTGTACATTAGTAGACAATTTCTTTAGTGATTACGTCTTCAAATTCATTTTTCATTACTGTTTTCATTATGTTGGAAGCTCAAATCCAACAACTAAAAATGTTTGCTGTCTCTTCATTGAATTACCTTTGCCCCCTTTATTAAATAGCAAAAAAAGCATATTCCAAACAAATAGGCCCATAATAATTGCACTGTACCAGCTGTTGTATACCTGAAGACATAGTTGACATTTTATGAGTTATATCCTATATACAAGTACTAGCATAGCCAAGCAATTAATATTTAGATGTTGTTGTAAGAAATAGAAAACAATATCCTAGATCATGTATAAAAGTTTGTAAAAGCAATTTTTAATTAAAATGAGGGCAAATATGTATATAGACTTTGAAGTGCTCTTTACACTTGTTAAGTACATAATTCATATAACATAATTTAAAATATACAGCTTGTTATGTATAATCATGTTCTAGGATGATTATTTGGGTGTTTTAAAAAAGAGCTTAAAAAATGAAAGACACAATAGCACCATTTGCAATAGTGATGTGGGCAGAACAATGGCTCATTAAAGTCTGTTCACCTCAACCGTTTAAAAACCAAAGGTGATGACGATAGCAATCATATAACCTCTTTCCATTGACTAATATAAAGATAAACAACATGAATCGGCAGAGATACAAAACAGCTACGTTGTAACATTTGAGGGAAAAATCTGTGCTACAAATGCCAACAATGAACAATGAATAATCATTGTGAAACATTTTGGAGAACTGCAGTACATTCTATAACAGAACGTTCGCTATGGTAACTGTTGCTAGGGTTGCAAGGTCTGACGTTTCTTGCTACTCTGCAGCATTGTGCTGAAGATGATAAATGCTGGTTGCATTGCAGATATTTGAACAAATAATACAATCTAGAGCTGGTTAGTTTACAATGTAAACAAATGCATTTGTATATCCTTGATTAGGCTTTTTTAGTCAATATGTACTGTATATATAAAAAAAAGTTTATTTGGTATTGTAATGCTTCCATAAAAAAAATAAACCATCTCAACAACCCCATTCATAAACCTAGTAAAAGTGTATTTTTCCAAACTTACCATATACTTGGTTTGACAATGTATGTAAGAAATAAGCTTTGTTTTTTTTTTAGGTTTTGACACATTTTAAGTGTAAAAGTTTAAAAGGAGCAAGAACAGCTGTTTAGACTTTCTATACAAATAAGTATTTGAAATAATGTAAAAACAATTATTTGCCCCCTGCCTCGACACAACATTACATTATTACATAGCACTTATTACTAGCACAGCCTTGGGCAAGTCTTTAAATCCAAATTTGCTTGTATAGCTCACAGCTAAATGCTTTTGTTATCTTTGTCGAGTGATTACATTGCAAATCTGAGTTTTAACCAGTGTGCAGTAATAATAATATGCAGTTTTTTTTTTATTGTCATGCTTTACAACACTTTATTAAACATAAACAAATGTGGGTATTAGAAAACACACTGCATGTTTTTATGTGTCACTGTTCATTGCAGCTCACTTTACAGAATCTCAACATAGCTAGATAATTACTATCTATAAATGTCATGGTTATCTGCAAACAAATCCATACACATGGGGGGGTGGCATAACGTTCAGTTATACAGTTTAAGGTGTGACTGAATCAGCTGCTCTTTTTTGTGCTAAATTATTATAAATAATTTTAAATAGTTTATAAAAGGAATTTATATTGTTAATATCAGATGTTTCTTGATGTAATGCAGAGGTGTAGAAATTGTATATGTTATTTTGCTTGCTGGAGACATTGGACCACATTTTTCATTTGCCTTGTCCCCTCTGCCTGCTTGTGCATGCCAATCATATGTGAGCAGGGACTGTCAATCACTCTGATTGGATCTGTATGACTGAAATCCACAGGTGGATAGGATAAGTAGCTGTGCTCTTAAGACTACAAGTACTTAACTAGCATTCCAGGCTCACTTAACGGGAGCATGAATCGCTAAAGCCCCGAAGCTGTATCCACAGCTTAATCGCCGGGGCACGATTTTATTGGAAAAGTACATCCTTTAGCAAAATAAGAGCTTAGCCCAAAATTTACTGTTATTGTAATAGTGATTAGAAATTATAAGAAAGGTGCAAGGTACATCAATCATTATTGTATTGTCTTAAATTTTAACCCCTTCGAAGCACATGATGAGGTGTTCTCATCATGCACATTGCTAATTGTAGGCACCCCCAGGCTTAATGGAAGTGCCAGTGAGGTCACCACATATGCACATGGTGACATCACAAAGGAGGCAGAACGGGGAAGCTCAGTGTAACTGCTGGATGGGGGATGTTATTTTATCCCCTGGATCTAAGCTCCCATAGCAGCCGCAAACCTCCAAGACCCCTCTTTTGAAAGAAAATTGTTCTTGGAGCCATACCACACAAAATATCTTTTAAAAATAAAGTAGAAAAAAACACGTTGTTTTTTTTAAATTAAGAATGGGTCATTATAAGTGAAATATAAAATCTGGTATGTGTAGAGACCCCTAATACAGTTTTTTTTTTTCTAGTAGACAATCTTTCTCTCAAAAAGATATGCATTTTATCTGTATAGGCAGATGATCACTGTGGTAACAGTGAACATCTTGCTAGAAGAAAAAGTGCTTTTATTTCTGTACTTAAAAATACGGCCTCTCTAATCTATATTATAACCACACCAAAGCCTGTATGGGCCCCTATTTCACATGTGGCTACCCATGATGACAAATTAGTAAAGTTAACAAAGTTACAGCAGTGGTCACTTTTCAGTATTATTTACTAAAATCTGAGAACATTTTTTACATTTGTTTACAGTTTTTGCCACAGCCATCTCATATGCCATGAATTATGAATGTAATAGTGGTATATTGTGAATCTGCTAGGTCTGGTGAAAAAAACAATATATAATTTGTGTGGGTCATTCTCTGAAATTTGACAATAGGGTTTAAATGTAGGTAGCAAAAAAGCTTAAAATTGGTCCAGCACTGGGGTGAAAAAAGGCTTAGCAGCAAAATTCTTAAATTGTATTAATAGCTAGGAATTTGCATGGCAGGCAATTTTTTATATGTTCATTGCTCTAGCAGGAAAAAAAAAGAAATGGAAATAAAGAGAAATAGTATTTAAGCATGAAAAGCAGGTACAAAATACCAGAAAAGAATGCACTCACAGTAACTTACTCCAGGGTTGGCACATGGTTTTGTGGAAACCATTGTTAGCAACCCAGTATCAAAATAGAGTGAATAGTCACATATGGTTCCAATTATACATTGATGGGCAGACACCTTTCCCATCTTCTTTGTGAGTTAAAATCCTTGTGCTAAGCTGCCCCCTTCTTTAGGGGTAATTTAACTACACCACTTCTGAGGTGGCTGAGACATTAAGAAGCAGTGGTTGCATAAGCGCATGGATAAATGAGTTATAGGGCCTAAGTCCATAAAGGTGAAAAGAATTCAGTGATATAATGTGAAAAATGAAAAAGGAGGTATGCAAACGTTGTAAGATTCCAATTAGAGTAGTCAAATCCCTTTTAATATTAGTGACATTTATATTAAAGCTTTTGCATTCAACTATCACTTCATAAAGGTGGAAATACAGACGCAAACTTAGCTTCTGCAATCTGAAAACTACAAATATTGTCAGTATCCATTTGTTTTTTTATTGAAACAACCCATTGATTTAATGCATAGCTAGATCTGTATCTGTACACCATGCAGATTTACATGACTCATTTTATTTTAAGGTGTTCAGTTAAATTAAATGATTCACAACTTCCCTTTGGTGTGTATAACACTTTCGATCAGCTGTGACAGCAGAATGCAAACACCGCCGATTGCCTAATTGATTAAATTAAACACTTGTTGAACCATTTATTCAGTCCATTTACTAAACTTCTTACATAATATGGTAAGTATGGTAAAAAGACAAGCTTTTACCAGGTGTTTTCTTTGGCAGTTCAATTTGTGAGCACAGTTATAAAATGCACAATTAGAGTTTTTAATTCAAATAAATTAACCAGTTACTTCCTGAATAGCATTGCTTTTCCAAAGGTCATCAATAAATCTTACATCTGAAAACATATTAACATGTCCATTTTAGAGCAAAATTCTACCCCTGTGGGGATTAAAAAAACCTGGAGATAGCGATTTAAAATTTGGTTGCATAGTCAATTTCATTTGAGCCCACATCACATTTACTTTAAACATATAAATGTTCTTATACTCTCATATTAAAATATAAAGTATAATTTAGGAATCATGACCACTCTGTTAATAAACTTTAACATAGTGCCAGAGGATAGATTAAAAATCTACACTACCCGTTTAGAATATTAAGTAAAGATTAGTAATAGTTGATTATTTAATTAACTATCAGCTAGTTTACGAGTTTGGCGTTATGAATGAAAAAGCAGCGTTATGCTTCATAACGCTGCTTTTTCCCTAATGCTGCTATTACACGTCTTGCAGGTATAGCTGTACCACACACTTTTTTGCCCATCACGCAACGTCCTGGGACTTCCATAGCGCCGGTATTACGAGTTTTGCTGTGAGTCCAAAAAGTGAGCGGTACACCCTATACGGACAAGATTCGTACCACCATCTAAAGCCAGTAGTTATGAGTTTTACGTTACAAAGCTGTAGCATAAAACTCATAACTAAACTGTCACAAAGTACACTAAACACCCATAAACTACCTATTAACCTCTAAACCGAGGCCCTCCCACATCGCAAATAATAAAATAAAATTATTAACCCCTAATCGGCCGCTAAGGACATCGCCACCACTTAAAAAATGTATTAACCTCTATTCCGCCGCTCCCCAACATCATCGCCACTATAATAAAATTATTACTAATAAGATTACTTGTTTCCCTTTGGGTCAAACAGAAACACAAGATTAAACTGTTTTCAGATACAAAATAGTTCTCCAATGATCCTCCAGTATTTGTTCTGTTTAGCTTGACATGTGGATACATTCTTTCCTCAGTGCTCTTTATTTCACTTACCTTTCCTTGGATTTTATATATTTTTTAGTCTAAACCATTGAGTTATTTCATGGCACCTTCACTAGAATACATTGACACCACATTCTGCTTATGGGTATGTGCTTGCCTGATGTTTTAATGAAACTTAACTTCAAAGCGCATTCTTGAAATATTAAATATTAAAAATAATAATAATTACACATAATGTAAGAAATATAGATATATTCTATGGATTATTTAAAATATTTTACAGTATGTATTATAATTTTTAATAATATCTATAAATATTTGTTAATATTTTATATTTCATATTTCAAGAAACCGCATTGAAGCTAACAATTCTTTATGTGCGCTAACTGGACTGCATTAGATATAAATCGCAAACCCTGATGCAGGTTACGCATATTTGACATTCCTATGTTCTTCACATAGAAAATAATGTATTTTTTGTTATTAAATATAGTTTTCTATAGCTGTCTGATGTTAATGTAAAATTGACATCTATACCTTTATATCTATAGGGATAGATATAAAGGTATATGTATAAAGAGATATATAAAGAAATATATATTTTGAATAAAAATTACATTGTTCTGTATGTGAAGAACATTGGAATATGACATTTTCATAACTGCTGTGGGGTTAGTGCGCTAGCATTAGGTGTTTTCTTCTGCGCTTTCTATTGACTTCTATGAGGAGAAGAAGTTAATGCGATTGTGATATTTGGTTTGCACAATTCAGGTTTCGCTCCACTCATAATCTAATCCACAGTCTGGAAAAACAAATGTGGTACTTACATGCTAAGGGATGCCACAAACAATGTATTACATGTTAGAGTATTACAGAAGCATTTGAATGTCTCTATTGTTCTTAGTGGAAACATTACATCAGAAAAATCAGGCCATATTTCTTAGAAAATGTATTTTGCTTCATGGGTAATCTTCTAATTTTTCTGCTTATATGGCTATACCATTGACCATAAACTACCATTTTCTATTGGTCAATTTTTTATGCCTCGTGTTTATATTAACATTGATCAGAATGACACCACAGGCTAGAAATCTGTAAAATAATACTTAACGTATATATAATTTGGGAGAAATAGCATTTTGTTACTTATTGTTATATTTTCAGAAACATTTTTTGAAATGCATATTATGTATATCATCTCAAATTAATATATTCACGCACATATATCAGATTTATTCTTATAGCTCTCTTTAAAAGAAATATGCTTGTATTTTAAACAAAAGCATATATATATATATATGTAGTAAGTTATGGTTTTCCTTCAAAACTGTAATGTTTTATTTTTTAAACTATCAGTCATATAATGATATATAGTTCAGGAATTTGATTTATGTCTCCACCTTGTGCATTCCTTTGCCAAAAGCAAATCTTATATAACTCCTTCTATACAATCCTATGCCCCAACAGCATTTTATAATTGTTATGATCAAAATATAAACTCACATAGATGTTCTCACATTATCATTATTGTGAAAGAATGCATCGCTAGGACTCTGAATCTGTAATCACAGCGTTATAACTATGGCTAAGAAAAATACTCAAAAGGCTTAAGAAAAATGAGTCATATTTTACTAACACAAATGAAAGATTTAAATGTCTTTAAAACATTTATTCTGTATGCAGAGGTTCTTCAACACAGTGATTTATTATTGATATATTATGTGTTTATATAAAATGACTTTAATGGCCTTTTAACAGAATTTAGCTTTTCATCTTAAAAAGGAACATGAAACCTATTTTTTTTTTCTTTCATGATTTAAATAGAGCATACTATTTTAAATAACTTTCCAATTTACTTTTATCAACAATTTTGTTTCATTTTCTTGGTATGCTTTGTTGAAGAAACAGCAAGACATCACTGGGAGTTAGCTGAACACAACTGGTGAGCCAATGACAAGAGGCATATATGTGCAGCCACCAATCAACAGCAAGCACCCAGTAGTGTATTGCTGCTCTTGAGTCTACCTAAGTATGCTTTTCAACAAATGATACTAAGATAACAAAGCAAATTAATTAATAAATGTAAACTTAAATTTGTTTAAAATGTCATGCTCTTTCTGAATCAGTGAGGGTTAGTTTTTACATTACTCTTTATTTTAGTCATATTCCCTTTAGCAACTCATTAAAATGATATATCAATAAAAATTATGAAGTAGTATGTCCCTTTAAATAACAATAAATATTACTATACAATTACACAAATTATTTGCCCCTCATTAAACAGATAACCGTGTCTTTATTATAATTAAAATAAAAATACATTTTAGATTATTTGAAAGGGTTACTCAAAAAAATGTAATAAAAGAAAAAATGCAGATTCAGTGACTATATGATCCCCAAAAATGACAAGGACTATATTATAAATGCTAATGATACATTTTAAGTGTTCTCTTTAGTATGCTGTTATCATGCATTATATTTCCCTATATTAACTAATCTTCTGTTAAAAAAGAAACCATAAAGGGACACTGTACTCAAAAATTTTCTTTCGTGATTCACATAGAGCATGCATTTTTAAGCAACTTTCTAATTTACTCCTATTATCAAATATTCTTCATTCTCTTGGTATGTTTATTTGAAAAGCAAGAATGTAAGTTTAGATGCCGGCCCATTTTTGGTGAACAACCTGGGTTGTCCTTGCTGATTGGTCAGCACCAATAAACAAGTGCTGTCCATGGTCATGAAGCAAACATTTGCTGGCTCCTTAGCTGAGATGCCTTCTTTTTCAAATAAAGATAGCAAGAGAACAAATTAAAATTGATAATAGAAGTAAATTAGAAAGTTGCTTAAAATTGCATGCTCTATCTGAATCATGAAAGAAAAAAATTGGGTTCAGTGTCCCTTTAATGCTTAGGTTCAAATAATGACCCTAAATTGTATCATTTTTATTTTTTGAAAATGCTTAACTCTTCACCTTATTGAATTATATTATACAAAAGTTTGAATCCTACCATTATGCACATTAAGATTACGAGGACCATATCAACCTTAAAAGGTATTATCAGAACATGTCAGCCCAGCACCATTTGCAGTCATAAAGCAAAGCCCTAACTTTTTTCAGAAACACAAAATCTTCACCCAAAACTGACATCTAATACTACATAATTAAATCTGATGCCTTCCCAAACCTTTCATATATATTTCATTCTAGGAAATGTAGTAAAGCTATAAAAAAAAAATGTTATAGAACGCTTAATCTGACAAAATGGAACACTAGGGTCCTGTAGACCAATTTTTCTCAGCACTAGTCCTCAATTACCCATAATAAGACAGATTTAAAGTGTTTACCTAGCTGAGCAAAACTTAGTCAACCACCACCACAACTGAGCTACTTAACAGGTTGAAAAGTAAATATTTAAATCTGGTCTATTCATGAAGTATGAGCACAGAGCACATATAAATGAATTTTGTTGCCCTCATTTTAAAGGTTTGAACTATTTCCACTAATTAACTGCATCCAGATTGGGTAGTAAAATATTACTTTGTTAGTAACTCTGTCCTTGAAATGTCTTATAAACATCTGAAGGTTGAGAAATTGGAAACATTCACCCAAAAGCTGTTATATTTTATTTTGTATGTAAATTATCATTTTTTTCTGAATATACAATTCTCTACCATGTAATACTTAGTATGAGCTGTGGTATAATGCTATTACAAGCTGGTGAGGTAGCTCAGTTGGTAAATACCCTCACTACAAAAAAGCCTGTTTAAAAGATCCAAGGTCACAGGTTCAAATCCCGGCAGGGCCGACTCAGCCCTTCATCTTTCCGAGGTCAATATAATGAGTTCCATTAAATTGGGTAATAACAACTGCCGATTTGGTTAATTCCGAGAGCGAGTGCTGAAAAAGCCCTTTGAGTCCCACTGGGAGAAAGGGGCTATATAAATACTAGTTATTATTATACAAGGGCACAATATATGTTACTCAATTGGACCAATACTAAAAAGATTTATCTTTATTTTCTAAAACATTTTTTTTTTTTAGTAAACATTAAAGGGACATTCCAGTCAAAATATAAATGCACATAGATTTATTGCATCTTTGAATAGAAACATATTTTCAATATACATGTATTGGCAAAAATGCTTCTAGTAAGAGTTATCACTGTTTTAGTGTTAACATTTTCCTCTGCATGTGCATGTGAAACATAGCTAGATATTTTCATTGCACCCACATGTTAAATAATATAGCTGCTCAGATCATCAGTGGGGCTTGTATCATGTCAACAATTAACAAATTGAGTCATTACCAGATGGTACAAGCACCATAGGCTATACAAACAAGTGTTGTGTTTAAAATGCTGGTGCATGGAGCATACTTAAATACACTTTTGAAACAGCTATAGCTTTTATTAGAAGCATTTTTGCTAACACATGTATATTACAAAATTGCTTATGTTCAATACAGAAATGCACCCATGTGGTTTTCAATTTTGGCTGGAATATCCCTTTAGTGTCACCTATTGATGTTGTTATTATGAACCTGTACAGTTTTTTTTTTAAATAGTTTTTTTATTACGGTCATGCATCAGAATAGCTTTGTGTCTTCATTTACAGCTAGAGCCATTGATTTGTAGGATGTGTTCTTCATAGTGGCAATCATATTAATGAGGCATATAAAACAGCTTCAATATTATCATTCATACAATGACAGTAGATAATATACACGTTAAGCAGCTAAAGTTCAATCCTTTGTGTATTGTAAATGACTGTCAGCCTTGTAAAAATGATAATTCTTTGATATTACAGAATCATTGTTATGTGGAAATTCTGTACAAAGTTACAAAATACAGAGCATTGAAACTGTAGATTATTTGACAAGATGTTTCTGGTTTCTTTTGTTCCAACCTATTGTTAAGGTATTTTAAAAAGGAAATTGTTTAATGTCTTTTATTTATGATATAATGCCCTTAGCTAATGATGTTACATTTTTTTCTTTCTTATTTAAGTAAGGATAGGGAAATATGTATTCTTAGTTATTCAATAAATCTGTAATTTACATACATATGACCAGATTTAAAATGGCAATAAATAGCAGAAGAGCTTTTTCATCGACAATTTACTGCAATTTTCAAAAATGTAGATTTTTAGAAACATTTTTTAATTATATTTTTCTTTAGAATAGTTATAATTTGCAGGTAATTGACCACCATTGTATTTATTTTGAATATTCTAAAGAGTTTTTATAAATATAATAATAAAATTCATTTTATTCTTAATATTTGTTATAGAAATTTCAATATCTGGTGTATGGTTGTAAATTATTATTATTAACAATTGTTATATTAATCTGTGCATTTTTTGTTATTTAAGTTCATGTATAGTTATAAATATAACAAATAATAAAATAATAATTGATATTTATTTCACAGAAGGTCATGCATACTAGAAAGAGACACATGGAGCTATTTCAGGAATTAAATCAGAAATTTCAAACTCTTGATAGATTTCGGGATATACCAAATACTGGAAGTTTGGTGAGTATGATTTTGTTGCCTTAAAGGGACACTGAGGTTAAATTAAATTTTCATGATTCAGATACAGCATGTAATTTTAAACAACTTTCCAATTTACTTCTATTTAAAAAAATGTGCACAGTCTTTTATATTTACACTTTTTGAGTCACCAGATCCTACTGAGCATGTGCAAGAATTCAGAGACTATACGTATATGCATTTGTGATTGGCTGATTGCTATCACAGAGTACAAGGGGAGTGGAAATATACATAACTTTGAAATTTATTATAAAAAAAATCTACTACTCATTTGAAGTTCAGACTAAGTGCTATTGCATTGTCTTGTTATCTTGCATTTGTTGATTATGCAAATCTAATGTGTTGACTGGTCCTTTAAGCAAGACTGTAAAAATTAACATATTTATGTTATACTCTTAATGATAACAATTGTGGTACTTTGCACTTTAGTGGTATTGAACAAAGCACTTATAAAACTTCTGAGATATCTGTGTGAATTGAAAGAGCACATCTATTTCTACAGAATTATATTGAGATCTAACATATCTCTTTAAATGAAACAAGCTTCTCTCCTGTATACTGTTGATTTTTTTGTCATGTATTGTATTGCATATAGCCCAATATTAATAAAATATAAATTTAAACTAAAGCCATAAAATAATTTTTATTGACATTATTTAAAGGGACACTGAACCAAATTTTTTTCTTTCGAGATTCAGATAGAGCATGACATTTTAAGCAACTTTCTAATCTACTCCTATTATCAAATTTTCTTCATTCTCTTGGTATCTTTATTTGAAATGCAAGAATGTAAGTTTAGATGCCGGCCCATTTTTGGTGAACAACCTAGGTTGTCCTTGCTGATTGGTGGATAAATTCATCCACCAATAAAAAAGTGCTGTCTAGAGTTCTGAAACCCCCAAAAAACTTAGATGCCTTCTTTTTCAAATAAAGATAGGAAGAGAATGAAGAAAAATTGATAACAGAAGTAAATTAGAAAGTTGCTTAAAATTGCATGCTCTATCTGAATCACGAAAGAAAAAATTTGGGTTCAGTGTCCCTTTAAGTTTTGGGTTTTCAATTAAATGTAGAAACTTTATTAACTCATATCTTGGCTATATTCAAGCATTAAATATGCACTATAGCAGCATTTTGTTACTTACCACTTTTATTTAGGTTTTAGCCAAGTTTATAATACCATTTTTCACAATCAGTCATAAATACATAATAGCTTCTTTCATTTTAAGGTAACAACCTCTATTAAAACCTTTTGTCATAAATGTGGAGCTTCCAAACTCAAATTCATTTTGAAGTTGGAAGAAAATTGTAGTAAAAACATTCAAAAGTAACCCCTTTATACTCATTGATGCCAATATGATAGCTGGATTCAGATTATCAATCACAATGCAAGAAAAAATACCAAATTTTCCCATGCCACCCACACCCATTTTAGGAAATTAAAAAATATTTATATACTTTGGTGTTGCATATATTATTTGTTTTGCAGCACTATACGAAAATGGAATGTTAGCTTACAATTAATTAAAAACTAAATACAATATTTTAAAGGGGTAGAAGTCAATTTTAACTTTCATAATTTAGATAGAACACACAATTTTAAACAACTTTTCTATTTACTTCCATTAACAAATGTGCAGTCTTTTTATATTTACACTTTTTGAGTCACTACTGAGCATGTGCAAGACTTCACAAAATATTCCCCAAATGTCCTATAATAATATAAAATAAAAAGACTAAATGCCGTAATAATCGTGTTTGCAAACTGAAAAGAAGGAGGAGACTATAGTCATTTTTATTAATAATAATATTTGACTGTATTAGCCATTCAGAAACAAAGACAATTAATTCATGAAATCATGAAGTCAGTCCTTGATTTTCTTTGGATGGGAAATTTACTAACATCCCATTTCCTGTTTTCATCTTGTCACAAATTCTAAATAAGCTCATTAGCAACTAAAAAGGCTCCCATCAAATTTATTGACTGAAAGGTAATTATAATTACAACAAAAGATCAACAATTTCTCAAAAAATCAGCTATCTCTGCAAAGGTATTTAAAAGCTAAAGTAGAGTACAACATGTATTTCATTTTTATGGCAGTGCTTTCTTTTGTAACTAAATAGTTCACAGTGTTTGTAGAAGTATTAATTAGTACCAAGAATTAATATAACTTTGGAGACAAAGACTATCTTATTAAGGGCCTAGGGCTAGATTACAAGTGGAACACAATCAATAGTGCAGAAGGCATTATCTTTTGAGAAATCTCGTGCAAAGAATAATGCACATCTTGTATAACAGATGAATGATTAAAAGTTTTTAGCCAAAGCATCTTAAAACATCTGAAACCTTTTTAATGCATCCTATACTTTCAATGGCTAGTGCAGTGAGCTCTATTAACTCGCTCATTGCACTCATATTACAAGTAGTGAGTTAAGTGTGGCACTCAAGCGCAGTCTAAAGTACTACTGTGAAATGTAGAGCTTTTTAAAGAGCTGAAGTAAACCATTATTATTATTAACAGGATAGCACAGGACAAAATGAAGAGCATTACTACTTTCAGTAGTTGGCTTAGCACACCCTGAACTTATTATTCCTTTGGCTTAGCGCTCAAGGGATCTCCAACATGAATTTTACTGTACACCCCAAAAGAAGTCTATTAGGTGAGGGATTTAGAACACCAGTGCTATCCAACATGTAGATGTTAGGGTTCCCTAAACTGTTTCTAAATCAATATTTTTTTTTATTTTGGACTTAAAATATGAGCACAATAAAAGAGGAGCTGTTGATTGCACTTGAGCAGTGTTAACACGCAAAAGTGCTAAAATGATTGCCCTCCATTTGTAATGTATAAACATGCAAAATACTAAGTAAGGATGAGAGGCATCTAAGCCGATTAAATTGCTTTATGCATGTAATTCTTTACTAAATATAGTCTTCATAAATGCTGTAATTATCACCAGCAAGTAATTATTTACCATTAAAATAACGTTATCTTTAATTGTGATTTCTCCATATATAATTGCAAGATGTCATTATAATGCAACATCTCTAATAAATATTCTATCCAAATTTATAACCCATTATATCATAGCAAGATCTGTTGCCATAAACAAAAACAAGTGATACTTAAATGTAAATTATAGTGTACACTAATTTAACCCCTTAATGACCGCAGCACTTTTCCATTTTCTGTCCGTTTGGGACCAAGGCTATTTTTACATTTTTGCGGTGTTTGTGTTTAGCTGTAATTCTCCTCTTACTCATTTACTGTACCCACACATATTATATACCGTTTTTCTCGCCATTAAATGGACTTTCTAAAGATACCATTATTTTCATCATATCTTATAATTTACTATAAAAAAAATTAGAAAATATGAGGAAAAATTGAAAAAAAATACACTTTTTCTAACTTTGACCCCCAAAATCTGTTACACATCTACAACCACCAAAAAACACCCATGCTAAATAGTTTCTAAATTTTGTCCTGAGTTTAGAAATACCCAATGTTTACATGTTCTTTGCTTTTTTTTGCAAGTTATAGGGCCATAAATACAAGTAGCACTTTGCTATTTCCAAACCATTTTTTTTTCAAAATTAGCGCTAGTTACATTAGAACACTAATATCTTTCAGGAATCTCTGAATATCCATTGACATGTATATATTTTTTTTTAGTAGACATCCCAAAGTATTGATCTAGGCCAATTTTGGTATATTTCATGCCACCATTTCACCGCCAAATGCGATCAAATAAAAAAAATTGTTCACTTTTTCACAAATTTTTTCACAAACTTTAGGATTCTCACTGAAATTATTTACAAACAGCTTATGCAATTATGGCACAAATGGTTGTAAATTCTTCTCTGGGATCCCCTTTGTTCAGAAATAGCAGACTTATATGGCTTTGGTGTTGCTTTTTGGTAATTAGAATGCCACTAAATGCCACTGCGCACCACACGTGTATTATGCCCAGCAGTGAAGGGGTTAATTAGGGAGCATGTAGGGAGCTTTTTGGGGTAATTTTAGCTTTAGTGTAGTGTAGTAGACAACCCCAAGTATTGATCTAGGCCCATTTTGGTATATTTCATGCCACCATTTCACCGCCAAATGCGATCAAATTAAAAAAAACGTTAAATTTTTCACAATTTTAGGTTTCTCACTGAAATCATTTACAAACAGCTTGTGCAATTATGGCACAAATGGTTGTAAATGCTTCTCTGGGATCCCCTTTGTTCAGAAATAGCAGACATATATGGCTTTGGCGTTGCTTTTTGGTATTTAGAAGGCCGCTAAATGCCGCTGCGCATCACACGTGTATTATGGCGAGCAGTGAAGGGGTTAATTAGGTAGCTTGTAGGGAGCTTGCAGGGTTAATATCACATTTAGTGTAGAGCTCAGCCTCCCACCTGAAACATCAGACCCCCTGATCCCTCCCAAACAGCTCTCTTCCCTCCCCCACCCCACAATTGTCCCCGCCATCTTAAGTACTGGCAGAAAGTCTGCCAGTACTAAAATAAAAGCTATATTTGTTGTTTTTTTGTGTTTTTAAAAAGCATATTTACATATGCTGCTGTGTACTATCCCCCCCTTAGCCCCCAACCTCACTGAACCCCCCCAAACAGCTCTATAACCCTCCCAATCTAACTTAATATGCGCCATCTTGGGTACTGGCAGCTGTCTGCCAGTACCCAGTTTAGAAGAAAATATGGTTTTTTTTTATTTTTATTACAATTTTCTGTAGTGTAGCTTCCCCCCACACCTCCACGATCTATTTTTGTGCTTTTGCACAAACAAGATTGGGCCCTTTTTCCTAGCAATATTTTCCGTAGTGTAGCGGTTCCCACCCGCTCCCGCCCCGTGCACGCGCCCACCCGCCAACCTCCGTGCACGTGCGCGCTCCCGCGCGCGCCCCCTAATGGCCCCGCCTCCGATCCCGCCCCCCTTGATGGCAGAAGATACACCGATGGCCGCCCACCCGCCTCCCAAGTCGGCTCCCACCCACCAACGATACCGGCCATCGATGTCCGGTGCAGGGAGGGCCACAGAGTGGCTCTCTCTGCATCGGATGGCCATGTAAAGTTATTGCAGGATGCCTCCATATCGAGGCATCACTGCAATAACCGGAAAGCAGCTGGAAGCGAGCAGGATCGCTTCCAGCTGCTTTCCACACCGAGGACGTGCAGGGTACGTCCTCAGGCATTAACTGCCTTTTTTTTGAGGACGTACCCTGCACGTCCTCGGTCATTAAGGGGTTAAAGATATGAGAAGCAGTATATTACTCTGCTAGGTTCATTTTAGTATTAAACATTCATTTAAATCCCTCTGAGTTTTCAGTTACATTTAAAATCAATCTTTTGGCATCTCAACTCTTATTTCTCATATGGGTTATATCCAATCAAAGATGCTAGATAGGTTAAATTAAGCCCTTGGCAGCTTTACTGTATCTTTTGTGATTGCTTCAGTCATAAATCATGTTTCTTATTTGCAAAAATACGCAAGCTGTATATTCCTGAGAAATTAATGCAAGTCTTCTCCTGGATGTTAAGAGACAATGAAATTCCAAACCAATTAAGCAAAAACTGGTGCATTCCATGCCGTATAATATGGTACAACTTAATTACAATGTTTAATACATTTTTTACTGAGGTTTAGGATCTGAAATAGTTATTTCCCTATAAGTGTTACTTCGGTTTGATAGACAACACTTTTTAAGCATGTTCTAAAGAAACATTTTTATTTAAATTAATAATTGAATGTAATATAAAACACAAATTAACTCTTGTTTTTTAATTGTTTTTGAGACCTCAAATATTGTAGATGACAGTAGTTATTGTTGCACATTTAAATGAAGGCAACAGTTATATTATGATGATCACAGCTTTCATGTAAAACAATCTACCGAAATGTCTGAAACAGAAAATGATTATATACTATTATTTAAATTACTTCAGGGAAATGGAATGATAGACATTACATGAATTTGTCTTATATAACTGATTTTTTTCTCTGAAATAAAACCTTTACTTTTTACTGCTATTTCTCTGTAAGTTAAACACTTTTTTTAACTGTAAGAAAAAAACATTGGCAAATGTATGTTCTTTGTATTTAAGAGCTCTAGTGTTATAATTTCCACAATTTACTTTAGCTAAAGGACTGTTTTATTAACTTAACTTATTTAAAATAGATTTGCATTATCAAGAACATACTATTAACCCCTTAATGACCAGACCATTTTTCAATTTTCTTACCGTTAAGGACCAGGGCTCTTTTTACATTTCTGCAGTGTTTGTGTTTAGCTGTAATTTTCCTCTTACTTATTTACTGTACCCACTCATATTATATACAGATTTTTCTCGCCATTAAATGGACTTTATAAACTTACCATTATTTTCATCATAGCATATAATTTACTAAAAAAATTTTTTTTTATAAAATATGATGAAAAAACTGTAAAATGTTTTTTTTTTCTAACTTTGACCCCCAAAATCTGTTACACATTTAAAACCACCAAAAAACACCCATGCTAAATATTTTTTAAATTTTGTCCTGAGTTTAGAAATAACCAATGTTTACCCCCTTAACCCCTCAAAGGACCGGGAATTTCAGACTAAGTCTTCCCCAAAAGACCAGAGTATTTTTAGCATTTTAACTTTCACTCAATTTAAACAGAAATAGAGCCTTTTTGTATATTTACCTATCAAAACTATATATTTTTTTTAGCAGACAACCCAAAGTATTGATCTAGGCCCATTTTGGTATATTGCATGTCACCATTTCACCGCCAAATGTGATCAAAACAAACAGCTTGTGCAATTATGGCACACATGGTTGTAAATGCTTTTCTGGAATCTCCTTTGTTCAGAAATAGCAGATATATATGGCTTTGGCATTGCTTTTTGGTAATTAGAAGGCAGCTGCGCACCACACTTGTATTATGCCCAGCAGTGAAGGGGTTAATTATGCTGCTTGTAGGGTTAATTTTAGCTTTACTGTATAGATTACCCTA
The DNA here is from genome assembly GCF_027579735.1 of Bombina bombina. Taxonomy (NCBI): domain Eukaryota; kingdom Metazoa; phylum Chordata; class Amphibia; order Anura; family Bombinatoridae; genus Bombina; species Bombina bombina. The sequence goes on from NC_069502.1 coordinate 507,104,916, forward strand.
ATCCCTCTCAAACAGTTCTCTTCCGTCCCCCACCCCACAATGGTCACCCCATCTTATGTACTCGCAGAAAGTCTGCCAGTACTAAAATAAATAAAAGCCTTTTTTTTTAAATAACTTTTTTGATATATATATATTTTCTGCAGTGTAGGATCCCCCCTTACCCCCAACCTCCCTGATCTCCCCCAAACAGCTCTCTAACCATCTCCCCCTCTACCTATTTGCCACCATCTTAGGTACTGGCAGCTGTATGCCAGTACCCAGTTTGCTGCAAATTAGGCTAATTTAAAAAAAAAACAAAACATTTTTTTATAGTGTAGCTGCCCCCCCTCAATACCCTACCACCCTCCACCTCCCTGATTGCTTTCCCAACTATTATCCCCTCTCCCTTCTTCCCAACTCACTAGCTACCAATTTTTTTTCCATAGTGTAGCAGTCCCACCCGCTCCCGCCATCCCCCACTCCTGCCCCTCTCACACCCCCTACTACCCTCCTCCCACCCCCTCCAGCGATGGGCCGCCCATCCCCCTCCCTCCTATCCCTTCCACGCCACCAACAATTGGCACCATGACAAAGTGGCCCTCTCTGCATTGGAGCGATCACCCCGTTAACGACCATTTTTTGTAGGACGTGCTTGACACGTCCTCAGTCGTTAAGGGATTAATATATTGTATTACATTACTTTTATTTTAAAGATGTTTTCATAATTTTAAGAATTACAATACAGTTATGTAAAATATATTTTTCTGGGGGGAAAAAAATGCAAGAAATAACCCATCTTCAAGAATGTTTTTTTTTTTATGACTTAGTGGGAAAGTAAGAAAATCCAGATAATTAAGTTAAAAAAAAGTACACTGTTTTAAAGAGAATCAAGCACAAGAGGGGGCTGTCAATCATCCTGATCAGATCTGATCAGGATGATTGAATTCCGTCCTTCTTTAGGTTGCTAAGAGATAGCCGTCTTAAGACCACTCACACAAACCTTAAATGCTGGGGCTCCGAAGCAGCTATTGCACTTTGGTAAATGGAGCCCATAGGCTTAGATTAGAAGTAGAGCACTATTGATAGCACAGGGTCCATAATTAGGTATTACAAGACTATGATAAAAAAGAATTCCCAGAGAATGTTTAGCGCGGCGGACACCTCTTTAGCCCGCCCTAAACTTTGTATGCATATAACTGCTACGCTAAACATCATTCATATTACAGTTTTGATTCAGCAATAACATTTTACTTTCAACTTGTAATATGAGCGCAAGAATGTGATCGCTATTGACATAATTTGAGCAGTTTTATCACTAAATAGTGCTAATATTTTTGCTCTCCATTTGTAATCTAGGGCAATTATTGTGGGTAAGAAGACTTTTTAACTACTTGAACCTCACCAGTTTCACTAGTTTAACCAATTCCAATGTTATTCACTAAAATGAAGAGATGTGGGAGCTTTAGTGAACAAGATGCATGGAAAAGCATCTGAACCAGGGAGACTGATGAGACACAAGAAGCTGGAGAGGCTAGATAGATCTTTTATTCGCAGACAGACACATGACTCCGCACCAACAGCATTTTACCTGTTAGCCAAAGTGTAGTAGGAAGTAGCAATCAGCATTGACAGGAAGTACCTATTAGTCAATGTTCATTGGCAGGAAGTACCTATCAGTCAGTAATCATTAGAAGAAAATATCAATAAGTTAATCAGCATTAGCAGGACCTATCAGTTAATATATAGGTAGTATACAATAAATACTACTGTATTTGTTTAATTTTAATTTGAACAGCTTTTACTTTAAACTGTCAACACGTTTAAATACTTTAATATGAACCTGTTAAGTATAATGTTCTATAATGGAATAGAACTCAACATGAGTGTATTCAACACAGAGCTCATATGCCTGGACCATACTAAAAACATTGGTATGGTTGGGGAAGTTCTGGTAGTGATCTACTGTAGTCTTCATTTTTTATCAGAGAAATAAATACAATATGCCCTTGGAATCCATCTTAATTTTATTTTTATTTTTTTCTCTCCTCTTTTCAGGAAAACCCATCATTAAACAAGAATCCATGGGACAATTTCAAAAACACAAGTGAATACCAACATTATACAACTATAAATGTATTAGATTCAGAAGCAAAAGATTCTTTAGAACTTAGACCCCCTGAGTGGGAGAAATGTCTGAATTTGCCTTTAGATGTACAGGAAGGTGACTTTCAAACAGAAGTCTAATATAACTGCAACAAAAAAGAAACAAAAATGAGGCAGCAAGTCATTGCACTGACACATGTAAGAGACATTGGAAGCCTGGCATCTGAACTGTTGTGACTTTTCCATGTCAGGATCTTCATGTGCCAAATGTCAGTGTTTTTTTTTTTTTGTTTTTTTTTGTTTTTGTTTTTCTTTTCTGTTTTTTTTTCTTGTCTCCTCTCACTAGATAATCTAGTGCAGAACCAGGTGTACAAATCTTACCATCATGTGTTGTAAGTACCCGTGGAATGGATTTGTAAGGTAATCTTTATAGATCAACCTCAAACAACAATTCATGTTGTAACAGCTTCATACGGTTTAGTTTTCAAAAAACTTCACCATGAAGCACAATGTATATATGCAGTTTTTAAAGTTTATAACAGTCTGTTTGGCCATTACTACACTTTTTACTTTATAATATAAAAAAAGCAAAACTTTTGTCATTAAATGAATGTTTGTTGAGCTACGTTCTTCATTGCTTTAAATGCAATAAAGTAATAATCTCACTTTTATATGAATAATATATTTCACATCTTTATTATTGCAGTTTTCTCTGCAAAGCTCATGGTAGCTTTCTCCGCTGCAGCTCTGTAAAAAAAAAATATTTAAAATGTTGTATGGTGTAAATAAACTTTTGTCTACATCTCTGGTTTAATTTTATTCTGTAAATACATTGGATTTCATAACACTACATAAAGAATGTGTCATTGCATATGAATATCTAAAATGATGGAAAACATCTATATTTCATAGAATTTGAATGTATTACTTGGTTTATTACTTATTAATATTTAAGCCTGAGGTGTTGTTTAAAACTCAGCAAATATTTTTTATAAGTGATAGCTCAAGTAATAAATTGTATTGATGTTGACCATTGTTTAGACATGTTTTTCTATTAGAAAAGCTATTATATTTTAGGTTAAGATTGTTTAAAATTACGTGTTATATTTTCTATTTTTATTTAACATTGCCACCTTTTTATTTTTAACAAAAAAGTTGGAATTTAGAATTTATTATTGTTCACCACTGTGCAAGGGACAATGCAGGTACAAAAAAATCAAATTAGATAATGTTATCTAGATAAGGTTATTTAGGACTTTAATGCAATTGTTATACAAATTCTTATTCTTTGTTCACTCTCATTAACAGTTGTTCACATGATTGTTTTTCATTTCTGTACAATATATATATATATTTTGTAATCCTTTCCTTTTTTACGATAATGTATGATGATATGTCAAAACAGTATAAAGGATGTACAAATATGAGGAGATTATAACTTAAAATATTCAATAATTATGTATAATATATATGTTGCTCAGTAGAAAGCATCTAAAAGGTAGACTTGTGCATGGCCGAAAAATTTGGTTCGGATCGATTTGGATGTTTTCGAATTTTGGTTCGGATCGATTCGAATTCGGAAAAATTTGAATGAATTTGCTGCGGACTCGTTCGGATTCATTCGGATACAAATAAATTCGTCTAGAATCGGTTCGGAAATTCGGAATTTCGGTATGTGTTAGGTGAGATGTGCTGTGTATTAGACTAGTATTATGTACTGTATATTAGGTGTAACCCATAGCAGAGTGATATAACCTAATATACTATACAATACTAGTGTAATCCATGACCATCAGAATGTAACAAATAAATCTGAACTAATTCAGATTTATTCGGTAGATTCGGTACTACTGTAATTCGGAAATCCGAATTGATCCGTATCTCCGAATTTAAGAAATTCGCCCGAATTTCGATTCATTCCGAATCGAAACGCACATGTCTACTAAAAGGACAATGCTACTGAGCTACTGAAATGATTTATACCAAAATGTGTTTTGCCAGTACAAAATACTTCTTGAATAGACTAACTTGGTACCACTTCTAGATCTTGCAGCCTCAAGGTAAGTATTGCAGCAGTAAACAAAACAAGGTTGCGTTTTTTATTACTGATGCCATTGATTGTGTTGAAAGTGGCAGTAGATGAATGCAATCTTTAAAATTAGTGATGAGATAAAAACAAAAACAGAGGCACCACATGTGTAGGTCAATAAAGACGAGAAAAGCCAAACAGCAGCAGATTAAGGGTACTCACAAACGGGGCGGCACTCTGATGTGCCAGCAGGGACAGGCTGGTGTTTCTACAGCAAACCAGCTAGCTATGTGACAGGCCCACAACGGATACAGTCAGCGCTGGAGTTCTCTGCTTGTGTGTCCTCTAGCCGGTATTCCCAGTATGATTTTTCTCCTCAGCTGGCGCTGCAGTGGAGCAAGAAGGAGGGCTGAACTGCCCTAAGGTTACTGAAATGGAGACTATCACAACAACACCAGACTGATGTAAAAGTAAAAGATCAGTATTTTATTATACACAATAGAAATACCAAAGGTATCACAATTTACAGCTGGGTGTGTGAATAACAATCTCCCCACAGAGATTGTAGAAACACCAGCCTGTCCCTGCTGGCACATCAGAGTGCCGCCCCATTTGTGAGTACCTTTAATCTGCTGCTGTTTGGTTTTTCTCGTCTTTATTGACCTACACATGTGGCGCCTCTGTTTTTGTTTTTATCTCATCACTATAGAAGTACATCATCCTTTGGGGTGACGACAGAGAGCAGCCTATCAAGCCTTGGGACGTGGAAGACATACATTGGACTTTCTCTGGCTAGCCTATTACCTTTTAAAGGTTTTATTCATACTCATTGGTATTTGTTCATTGTTTTTACATTAATTGCATATATAGGGAATCACATTAACCTTATACAGGTATACCTCACTTTACATCGCTTCACTTTACAGCGATTCGCTAATACAGCGCTTTGTGGAGCTGAAGTTCAACCTTCAAGGATTTTAAAACAGTGCTGTAATCATCGTGAGATTGTGAGAAAAGTGACTGGCACCATTTTATTATGCTTAGTTCACTCTGTTAACAGCATTGCAGTGCAATCTTTGTCTCAGTGCTATAGTCTGGCAAATTTTACTACAGTAATTGTCACTAATTTACAGGTACAGCATTTATTGAATACTAATTGAATACTGTGCTGTGCTAGTGTTAAACTAAACCTAGCATTATTGTACCCCTAATATATGTTAGTTCAAACATGTTTTCAAGTTTTTAAACACTGAAAAGAAAGCTAAAACTGCCTTGTTTCACTTTAAGGCGGTTTTCACTTTACAGCGGGGCTCCGGTCCCTAACCCGCTGTATGAGCGGGGTATACCTCTATATTTTTATATTCATATTTATTGTGCTTATTAGCGCCTCCTATAGAAGCACAGTGATTTGCACATCACTGTTTCTTCTTTATCAATCTTTAAAATTAGTTGCAACATTATGAGGTTCAAATCCTTTAGTTGGTTTGATTTTCTCATAGTCTCATCGTCTCTTGTTCTGACCTATAATCTTTCTTTGTCCAATTTTTCTACTATGAAAGAAAAAAAAAACTAAGTTAAATCATTGGTTGTAGCCCATCAGGTATTATATTTACTATATGAGCAATAGGTAAGAATCAGTATATGAGATCTGTTCGTAAATCCCATTACCATTCAAACATATGGCCTTTGGCATTGCCCAATGCCTGCTTTCTTATGACGACGCAAGTAATTAAGAAGAATGTGTTGGAATTCTTAAGAGTGGGATGTAAGCAAAAAACATAGGATAACATATCTATTATTTGTAGAATGTGAAGCTTTATTGTCTTAATATTGAATGAAGAACAAAAAGAGTTAATTTTCCAATTTTTTTCTTAAATATAATACTCAAAAGGACAAAAGAAAAATCTGTTCTGTTGCTTTAAAATAATATATCAACCAAGACTTTATGTTTTTAAAATAAATTTACATCCCTTTTAATGCAATTCTTTTTTCAATAGCCAAGCTCCACCCACAATTTGCCTAATTTGGAGGAGCCACTTTGGGCTTCAGTCTGCAGACAACAAACCTAGCCACTGTTGTAAAAATGTAATTGTTTTTCTGTTCTTATAATTTAAAGCCAATTAGGGACATATGTGTAACAGAATTAGCCTTTATAATTCAGTAGGGTGCTTTTCAAGGTCTGAGAGTTAGAAATTGCTCTATTTTCAGAGCTAAATTGCATGAAAAGGGAGCAAAATAAAGAATTAAAATATATTATGAACTTGTTTTGTTATGCATAACTAAACATTTTAGATACAATTCTGAAAGTGTTTACTGTTCCTTTAACCTTTTTTATTAGCTGGATAAGTATAAACTAATATTTTTATTATTTCCTCATGGAAAAGGTTAAGTTAAATTTGCCTAGTTCATATAAATAATCTTGTAACAAAAAACCCTATTGTTCCAGTATCTACTGGAAAAAAGTGTAAAGACTGAAAAATAAGAGTGAGTGATATGGTCTTTATCAAGCACTACTAAAAGGTTTTTACACATTTTATTTTATAAATATTTTTTATGGTTTTATATCATATTGAACCTACTTTATTTCTCTTTTTTTAATTAAGATTGTAGTAGACAAGTTTAAAAGCTCCATATACTAACCGGTGGAAAAGCCTTTGATATTAAAGCCTAAACATAAAAACAATATGTGGAAAGTGATGCGGTTAAAAAAAAAAAAAATACTGACATGTTTATTAAGCAAGAGAAAAAAAAAATCTATTTTTAAAAATCTATTCAAGTCTAAACCCCTAGGGAATGACCATATAATCTCCTAAAGACTGGTGTGACGTTCTTGGACCTGCCATAATATTTGTATACTTTGAAATTATATTTTTATCAAGATAAATATTAGGTGTTCAAAGTATTTTATGTGGGCAATAAACTAATGTGTAATTATTTATGCCTCAAACATTTAGGTTTTGTAATCTAAAATGATGGACTTGAATTCTATACATAATTTAAGCTATTTCCCCTGTAGCCATTATTATGAAAAAATTCAGATGACCCAGCTATGCAACTAATGTAGCTTAATAGATCAGTGGCAGTTTTTGCTTTGGACCAGCAGTGCCCTGAGGCTTCGGAGAGGTACTTTACTTATGCATTTAACAACTTGACGGTAGTTAAACACATAGATTAACAGGGTTAATAGTAATACAATTATACTGTTGAATTAGAGCATGTAATTTTATTTCTATAATCAACCTTCACTTTGCTGTGTGCTCTGCTTTTATGATTTGAATAAGGATTTGCAATTACATTGTATATTTGTACCTAAAGATTGAAATTTCAAAGCCAGACTGAGATAGCTGTTTATCGATAGCAAGGTCTCAATGACAAAATATTTATGAGTTGCTTTTAGGAAGCTTTAGATGCCTAATCACTCTAACAGGCTATTGTCTATCATTTTTGTCATGTATTTGTCTGAGGAGTGTGGTGATAAGTTCATATCATTATATAACTTAGAAAAGTAAGATACCTTGAAATTAAATAAGGTTATATATATTGTTTCCAAAATATCATCCAATCATTGCTATTCTGTCTTTCAACTTGGATTTAACCTACATGTGATTCACAACAACTCACAGAAACGTAATTCTGTCCTGATGACCTAAAAAACTGCTGGTGAACCATAAGCCATATGAATTGTTAGATCTCAATGTATGTACTGCATTGCTAATATTATAGTGTTTTTTCTTTGTTAAGAATACAATGCAATTGTTATATCAATTAAGTAGAATGTATGCAATACCATTACCAAGACATCCATTCATTTTATACAGACACACAATGAGCAATCCCCAAAAGAACAAAATAAACATAAACAGTATTCTCCCTCCCTCCCCCTCTCTCACACAATTTTTAACAGTCAGTAGAGACACAAGATAAAATTCTAATCAGTTTCTTTCTAGCGGCTTTATATATTTTCTTCAAAATGTTTTTTTTAATTCCTGGAATAAAGAACAATAAATGATATATGTATTTTCATTTCAGCTAACACATGAACTTGACTTTCCATAATTAATTATAAAATGTACTTTTTCAGTAATTATGTGGAAGATAAATATATATTACCCTTAAACTTTCAGAGAAACATATTCAGTGGCTGGTAAGTAGTATAGTCTTATCCTCGCTTGTCTCCTGTTTCCTTTATACCCCATCTCCTTGTTCAACTCAATTTTAACCTATTTTGAAGATCTAAAAGATCTGTCCATTGTTGTGCACAAGCTTGCTACTGCAAGAGTATTTTATCCACGGGGAAGACAGCACACTCTCCAGAGTGGGACAAAAAAAGAGACTAGCCAGGTCTCCACTTTACTCTGAACAAACAATTTAACAGCCACCAAATCTCTTTTTTAAAATACCTTTATTTTCTTAGGCAGGGTCCTCAAGTACAAACAAACCAACATCGTTTCAAACCTGCAGGATTGAAACATTGTTGGTTTGTTTGTACTTGAGGACCCTGCCTGAGAAAATAAAGAGCTTTTAAAAAGAGATGCAGTGGCTAGAAAAATTGTTTGTTCATGCTGCAAAAGTATGCCATCCAGTTCTTAGCCAGGAATGCCATTGGGGACCTGACCAAATGCCTACACAGAGCGTTCTCATTAGCTGCACGCCATCTTTGTAAAGTGTAGCTTACATCATGTTTTCTCCAGTTTACTGCACTTTTTGCTACTACCACACGATACTCTGTTGGTTATGCAGTTCTCTAAATATAGACTTGACATATCAGCTTATGTTTGGCCCATGTTTAGGGAATGGATCATTGGTTATTGTAGCTTGAAGGGATATCCTACTTGATTTTTGTTTATTGTTTAAAAACAAAAAATATGTAAGAACTTACCTGATAAATTTATTTCTTTCATATAATAATATATATCATATATAATAATTAATGTTGGTTATGCAAAGCTGGGGAACAGGTAGTAAACATGTTAATCTTTTCTTTCATGTAATTGCCAAGAGTCCATGAGCTAGTGACATATGGGATATACAATCCTACCAGGAGGGGCAAAGTTTCCAAATCCCTTTAAAATGCCTATAAATAAACCACTCACCACACCCACAATTCAGTTTAATGAATAGCCAAGTAGTGGTGTGATAAAAATAAGACGTAAAAAAGCATACAAAAAAGGAACTGGAAATATAATTGTGCTTTTATGCAAAAATCATAACCACCAAAAAAAGGGTGGGCCTCATGGACTCTTGCCAATATGAAAGAAATGAATTTATCAGGTAAGTTCTTACATAAAATATGTTTTCTTTTATGTAATTGGCAAGCATTCGTGAGCTAGTGTCATGGGATAGAAATACCCAAGATGTGGAAGTCCACAGAAGAGTCAATAGAGAGGGATAAAATAAAAACAGCTATTTCCGCTGAAAAAATTAAATCCACAAAAAATAATTATTTCTTATAAATTTCAATAAAATAAACTTAAATCATAAGCAGAAGAAACAAACTGAGACAGCTGCCTTAAGAACTTTCCTACCAAAGACTGCTTCAGAAGAAGCAAATACATAAAATGGTAAAATTTAGTAAATGTAGGCAAAGAAGACCAAGTTGCTGCTATACAAATCTGATCAACCGAAACTTCATTCTTAAAAGCCCAAGAAGTGGTGACTGATCTAGTAGAATGAGCTGTAATTCTATGATGTGGAGACATACCCGCCTCCAAATAAGCCTTGTGAATCAAAATCTTTAACCAAGATTCCAAGGAAATGGCAGAGGCTTTCTGACCTTTCCTAGGACCAGAAAAAAACAACAAATAGACTAGAAGTCTTCCTGAAATCTTTAGTAGCTTTGACATAATATTTCAAAGCTCTTACAACATCCAAAGAATGTAAAGATATTTCAAGAGTATTCTTAGGATTCGGACACAAGGAAGGAACAACAATTTTCCTACTAATGTTGTTAGAATTCACAACTTTAGGAAGAAATTTAAACTAAGTCCACAAAACAGCCTTATCCTGATGGAAAATCAGAAAGGGAGACTTACAAGAGAGAGCAGGCAATTCAGAAACTCTTCTAGCTGAAGAGATAGCCAAAAGAAACAACACTTTCCAATAAAGTAGTTTAATATCCAAAGAATGCATAGGCTCAAAAGGAGGAGCCTGCAAAGCCTTCAACACCAAATTAAGACTCCAAGGAGGAGAGATTGATTTAATAACAGGCTTGATACAAACCAAAGCCAAGCAAAACAGTGAATATCAGAAAGTTTAGCAATCTTTCTGTGAAATAAAACAGAAAGAGCAGATATTTGTCCCTTCAAAGTACTTGCAGACAAACCTTTATCTAAACCATCCTTAAGAAACTGTAAAATTCTAGGAATTCTAAAAGAATGCCAAGATAATATATGAGAAAAACACCATGAAATATAGGTTTTCCAAACCGATAATAAATCTTTCTTGAAACAGACTCACGAGCCTGTAGCATAGTATTAATCACTGAGTCAGAGAAACCTCTATGACTAAGTGTTCAATTCCCATACCATCAAATTTAGCGATTTGAGATCCTGGTGGAAAAACGGCCCTTGAGACCGAAGGTCTGGCCTTAAAGGGAGTGGCCAAGGTTGGCAACTGGACATCCGGACAAGATCTGCATACCAAAACCTGCTGGTGCTATCAGAAAAATGCGGAAAAATGTAAGCAGGTTGGTAAAAACAAGGAACTGCTATTGCATCCACCATCTCCGCCTGAGGATCCCTGGAGCTGGAAAGATACCTGAGAATTTTTTTTTTTAGATGGGACACCATGAAATCTATTTCTGGAAGACCCCACATCTGTACAATCTGACAAAATAAATCTGGATGGAGAGACCACTTCCCTGGATGTAAAGTCTGATGGCTGAGATAATCTGCTTCCCAATTGTCTACACCTGGGATATGTATCGCAGAAATTAGACAGGAGTTGGATTCCGCCCAAGAAAGTATTCCAAATACTTATTTCATTGCTAAAGGACTGCTAGTCCCACCCTGAATATTGACTTATGCCACAGTTGTGATATTGTCTGTCTAAAAACAATACATTATTCTCTCTTTAGTAGAGGCCCAGCCTGAAGAGCCCTTAAAATAGCACAGAGTTCTAAAATATTGATTGGTAACCTCGCCTCTTAAGGATTCCAAACCCCTTGTGCTGTCAGAGACCCCCAGACAGCTCCCCAACCTGTGAGACTTGCATCTATTGAAATCACAGACCAGGAAGGACAAACAAGAGAGGCCCCTTAAAGAATCTGATGATCCAACCACCTGGACAGAGAGAGTTGAATGTTGGGATTTAAGTAAATCAACTGTTATATCCGAGTATAATCCCTGCATCATTGATTCAGCATGCAAAGCTGCAGAGGTTTCATAATGAAAACGAGTAAAGGGGATCACGTCCAATGCTGCAGTCATGAGACCTAAAACTTCCATGCACATAGCCACTGAAGGGAATGATCGAGACTGAAGGTGTTCACAGGCAGAAACCAATTTCATTTGTCTCTTGTCTGTTAAAGACAGAGTCATGGACACTGAATCTATCTGGAAACCTAAAAAGGTGACCCTTGTCTGTGGAATCAAGAAACTCTTTGGTAAATTGGCCTAGACTTAGATACCATGTCAGCATTCCATGATTTGAGCCATAAAATTCTTCTAGCTAAAATAGCCAAAGATATAGATTTAACATCAATCTTGATATCAAAAATAGCATCACAGATAAAATGATTAGCATGTTGAAGCAAACGAACAATGCTATGCAAATCCAAATCTTTTTCCCGATGTGCTAAGCTATCCAACCAAAAAGTTGATGCAGTTGCAACATCAGCCATATAAATGGCAGGTCTGAGAATATAGCCAGAATTTAAATAAGCTTTCCTTAGATAAGATTCAATGTTCCAATCTAAAGGATCCTTAAAAGAGGTACTATCTTACATAGGAATAGTAGTACGCTTAGCAAGAGTAGAAATAGCCCCGTCAACCTTAGGGACTTTTCCCCAAAACTCTAACTTAGCTACTGGCAAACAATACAACGTTGTAAACATTGAAGAAGGAACAAACGAAGTTCCAAGCTTAGACCATTCCTTAGCAATCACATCAGAAATAGCATCAGGAACAGGAAAAACATCTGGAGTAAATCACAGGAGGTTTATAAACAGAATTTAAACGTTTACTGGATTTATTATCAAGAGGACCAGACTCCTCAATATCCAAAGTTAACACTTCTTTTAACAAAGAACAAATATACTTTTAAAATATAAGATGATTTATCAGTGTCAACGTCTGAAGTAGGATCTTCTGAATGTGAGAGATCCTCATCAGAAGTGGATATATCAGTATGTTGTCAGTCATTACAAATTTCATCAGTATTATGAGAAGTTTTAAAAGACCTTTTACGTTTATTTGAAGACGGTATAGCAGCCATAGCCTTCTGTATCACATCAGCAATATAATTTTTCATATCAATAGGGATATCATGTACTTTAGATGTTGACAGAACAACATATACTGTACTAGCACTAATAGAAACCTTTTCTGCATGCAAAAGCTTATCATGACAACTGCTACATACTACAGCTGGAGATATAATCTCCACTAGCTTACAACAGATACACTTAGCTTTGGTAGAACTGTGTTTAGGCAGCATGGTTCTTACAGCAGCTTCTGAGACAGGATCAGATTGAGACATCTTGTAAAATGTAAAAGAAAAATAACATTTAAACAGAAATATCTTATTTCCACATATAGCATTTTCAGGAATGGGAAAAAATGCAAATGCTAAAATTGACAAACAAAGCAAATAGCATAGCCCTCTGAGCATAAAGAAGGCAAGGAGCATATAGGAAGTGGAGTAAAAAATAAAACTTTTTTTGGCGCAAAAAATGACGCAAGACTCAAAATGAAGTTGAGAAACATTCGGAAATGACGCAACCTGTGTCATAACAAACACAATTTTGCGCCAAACAACCTAGCGTCAACTAAGACGCAGGAAATGATGAACTTGCGACATCACAAACGCACATCCGCGCCAAAAGATATTCTCAGGCCAAGAATGACGCAATAAATAACCGCATTTTGCGCCCTCGCGAGCTTAATTTGCCTGCAAGTCAAATTGGAAAGAAGACTATACCCCAGGTAAGACAAACTTCCTAATACAGGATTCCCATATCAAAATTGCTGGACTGCAAAGGGAAATACACATAGACCTGGCTCTTGGAAAATATAAGAAACATACATATATTTAAAAGTGTCTTAAATAATTATACATACTTACCGAAAGACACACATCCACATATAGTAGATAGCCAAACCAGTGAAAACTATCAGCAGAGGTAATGGTATATAAGAGTATATCGTTGATCTGAAAAGGGAGGCAGGAGATGAATCCCTACTACCGATAACAGAGAACCCTTGAAAAGATTTCCTGCAAGGGTAACCATGAGATCAATAGGCAATATTCTCTTTACATCCCTCTGACAAACAATGTACTCTGAGAGGAATTGGGCTTTAGAATGCTTAGAAGCGCTTATCATAAAAGAAATCCTAAAAAATCAAGCACAAACTTACTTCACCACCTCCATACGAGGCAGCATTTGTAAAACAGAATTGTGGGTGTGGTGAGGGGTGTATTTATAGGCATTTTGAGGTTTGGGAAACTTTGACCCTCCTGGTAGGATTGTATATCCCATATGTCACTAGCTCATGGATTCTTGCCAATTACATGAAAGAAAATATTAACACCTTTACTACCTATTCTCCAGCTTTGCATAACCAACATTAATTATTATAATAATATACTTTATAACCTCTAAGCTTGACGGTTTCTAAGCCCCTGCAGGCCACCCCTTATCTCAGATGTTTTTATTAGCTTTTTAAATCTTGTACAAAAGCCAGACAGTGCTGTTTAATGTGTGCCATATAGATAATATATATATATATATATATATATATATATATATATATATATATATATATATATATATATATATATATACACACACACACACACACAGTCATGGCCAAAAATACTGGCACTCCTGCATTTCTGTCAGTTAATGCACCACTTCACCCTGAAAATGTTTAGGCATTCTCGTGTATATTTACTTTGTTTGTATTGGTATGTGTCACGCTATTAGACCTAGCATTAACTTCAGAATAATCTCATGCACACTTCTGCCTGCTCCTTTAATTTGTTTCACACGCCTATTCTGACATAGCTATTTAAGCCTCGTTCTCAGAGTTATCAATGCTTGGTATTATTTCATTCCTAGCTTCTAGCAGCTTGTATGCTGTCATTAGACTAAAGTTTGCATTTACTAATTATTTTGCTGTCTGCTGTCATGAGATCTCCTTCCTTACCATTGTGAACAGAGAAGCGGTTCAGCAAATTCTTCGTTCCATGGAACAACAATCAGCTTGTCTGTCATCCATTTGCCGGATGTGACGTCACCTCCGCTCCGTGTTCAGTGTTCCACGCTGGTCGCCATCGGTAAGTGAGACTTTCAGGAACTCATTCAATATTGTGTACATATAGTTTATTCCACGATGTTGATATCACAATCCCCTGGGCAAACTTAACTTATGTTACCATAAATAAGGATACTCGTACTTAAACCAGGGAGAGAAAAAGCTTAATCAATTGTTTCTTTATTCTGCAGCAATGAAACATTGTTTTCACTTCTAAGTGATATTTTTCTTACTTGCTTCAGCAACATACCACCTATTACTTAGTTTAAAACTGTTATATTGGTTTTTACTAAGAAGTTACTAAGGAAAATAATTGTTTAAAATTAACAGTTGTGATTCTCATACAAAAGGGAAAAGTCAAGCCATAACAGAATACCAAGCACATAAAATGAATCCAGCGGATTTACCAACCCACGTTATTAACTTGTCTCACAGGGTTGATGTTATAACATCACAAGTAAGAGAGCTTCAGCAAGAAAATGACAAATTAAAGAAATATATCAATGAACATTTAAGTCCAACTACTCCTCAATTACCTGAACCTACAGTGGGCCTTCCTGAGAAGTTTAACGGTAATAGAGCACTGTATAGAGAGTTTAAGAATGCTTGCAACTTGTTATTTGCCTTGAAGCCTAAAACATACCCGACTTATTGCACTAAAGTACTCACTATAATTTCCTTCCTCCAGGGAGAGCCCAGGGCGTGGGCCAATTATTTTTTGAAAATGAGCATCCAATTCTCAATTCTCTAAAGCAGTTCATGGATGCTATGTCATTGCTATATGAGGATCTAAACAAACAAGCCAATGCAGAGTCCGCTATAAGATCATTAAGGCAATGGAAAAGACCGGTGGAGGATTATATTGCTGAATTTAAAAGATGGAGTCAGGATACCCTATGGAATGACTCAGCCCTAAAAAATCTATTCGGTCTTGGGTTGTCGGAGTTAGTGAAGGATGAGTTGGCAAGAGTTGAGATGCCTGAAACTCTGGAGGATCTCATGACTGTTTCTATATCCGTAGATAGAAGAATTAGAGAACACCGAAAGGAGAGGTTTTCTTCTGATAATACACAAAGAAATCCAGCTTCTTCCCAGTCACAGGCCTCCAGTTTAAAGGTACAGCATGAACCAATGGAAATTGGTTTTATCAAGGGTCCCATTTCTCAAGAAGAAAAAAAAACACGAAGAATACTTAAGCTATGTATGTACTGTGCAGCTAGCACACATGCCATAAAAGAGTATCCATCCCTCCATAAGACGAATAATGGTAAGAGGCATTTCATTTTGAATACTACTATTAATCTTTCTGACCAATCCCCTTACATATTACAGTGGCAACAACAGCAAGTGACCTGTAAAGCAGTAATTGATACTGGTGCTTGTGCCAATTATATTGATTTATCTTTTGTTGAAACCAATAAAATGCCCAGCATAAAAAAGGTTGATTCTCTTATTGCCAGGGTTATCGATGGTAATGAATTAAGTTCAGGTCTAATAACACATAACACAATTCCTCTAAAGGTGACATACTTACAACATTGCGAATCACTCACATTCAATATTATAGCATCACCTATATTTCCTATTGTTCTTGGGTTAAGTTGGCTCAGAAAACATCAGCTGTTCATTGATTGGACCAATTCAACACTCACTTTTACCTCAGACTTTTATAAAAACCAATTGTATGGTATGTTCTGCTTTAATTCATTCCCCTATGAATCAGTTGCCTGTTATATATAATCAATTTCAAGATGTTTTTGATCCTAAGGAAGCCACCACATGACCTCCTCACAGGAGGTATGACTGCCCAATAGAACTTTTACCTGGGGCTATGATACCCTTTGGGAATATATACCCCTTATCAGAAGGTGAGTTGGTTTATCTAAGACAATACCTGGGTGACAAGTTAAAAAAGGATTTCATTAAACATTCCACTTCCCCTGCTGGGGCAGGAATGTTTTTTGTTCAGAACAAGGACAATTCACTTCGTCCTATCATAGATTACCGTGAATTGAATCGTAGAACACAAAAAAAACCCAGATACTCACTGCCACTAATACCTGAGCTCATTGTAAGGCTGCAAAGAGCTAAGATCTATACTAAATTAGATCTCCGTGGTGCCTACAACCTGGTTAGAATAATAGAGGGGGATGAGTGGTTGACAGCTTTTCGCACGCGGTATGGCCTGTTTGAGTATAACGTAATGCCCTTGGGTCTTTCAAATGCTCCAGCTACTTTTCAATATTTTTTAAATTATATATTCAAAGATATACTCAATGTGTACCTGGTAATTTATCTGGATGATATTCTCATTTACTCCAAGAATTTCCAGGATCACGTTACACTGTTTTACAACGTTTATGGCAACATGCTCTATACGCTATAATAGAAAAGTGTGTCTTTCACACAGATACTATAACCTTTTTGGGGCATAACATCGCACCAAAAGGTATTGAGATTGATAATAGTAAGTTTGAAGCCGTATCTAACTGGAAGAAACCCACTTCTAAAAAACATGTACAACAATTCTTAGGGTTTGCTAACTTTTATAGAAAGTTTATAAAAAAATTTGCTAAGATATGTAAGCCCCTAACCGAGTTAACGAAAAAATCTAACCACCCTTTTCTATGGACAGAACAAGCAAATAAAGCATTTAACTTGTTAAAAACCTATTCACCTCCGCTCCTATTTTGCAATTCCCAGATCCTAAACTCCAATATATATTGGAGGTTGATGCCTCCGAATTCGCCTTAGGAGCTGTTTTGTCACAAAGGAAGAGCATTCTCCATCCCATACATCCAATAACATACTATTCTAGGGTCATGAATACAGCAGAATCAAACTATCCAGTTGGTGAAAAGGAACTGCTAGCTATTAAGGCTGCCTTCACTAATTGGAGACATTTACTCAAGGGTACAGAAACTCCAATACTGATATATTCCGACCACAGAAATCTCCAATATCTTAAATCCTACAAATATCTGTTATCAAGACAGGTTCAATGGAGTTTATTCTTTTCTACAGGCCCGGAAGTAAGAATGGTAAGGCTGATGCTCTATTAAGATTTCCCGATAGACCACAACATGTACAAGCACCCACTTCCATCATTCCCTCACACCATATTATTATGCTTCTAATTCCTTCCATTCAGTCATTCATACAGTCTCAAGAGAATGATCCTGAACTACCCAAACACTCTTTAACCAAACTCCCAAATGGTGTATATAACCACCAACATCAGATATACGTCAAGAGGTTATGTTCAACCGACTCTTTATTGGTTGGTCATTTAGGTGAATTGGAATATATCTAGGGAGAGAGAGAGCGCTGAAACAATTCACCTCAAAGTATACAGGTTGATATCAAAAAATCCCCAGATAAAATTGATGATTGAAATCTATGTAAATAGTCTTCCTGCGCTAAAGGCCAGATTATGTGGACCTAAAGCTAAAACATTTGAGGTGACACTGAATAGATGGAAATGATCACTCAGGACATAAAATATGTTAAATATGCGCTAGTATTTATTATTAATAAAAGAGATGATTAAAATATTTTCTTTGAAAATTTATTAGTAAAATAATTTTTTAAAATTTTTTTAAAAAAATTGATTAAAAATAGAATTTAATTGAATTTTGTATTAAAAAGCTGATATAATAATGTTTTTCAGCAAAAATAACAGAGGCAAAAAAGATGAAAAGAAAAGATATAAGTGAGGTGAGTGTACTGAGCAGAGGATATAGTTAGTATACACAGCACATTTAGTTAGTATGTTAGTATAGTTAGTGAGGTTATTCAAACAACAGATGCGGTTAATATACAGCAAGTGTAATGAGTGCAGTGGATTTGATTGAGGTTAAAGTGTAAACTAAAAATGGGTCAGCTAAAGGTGTATAAGCTCAAGTGGTGTGTGCTAAAAGTGGTGTGTGCTAAAAATGTATTATAAATTAAAATTATGTCAACTAAACAGCTATAAAATAAATATACCTAAATTCATCAAGTGGACAGTTGTGCAAAAAAGCAATGTAAATGAAACTTAGCTAAAAAATAAAGTTAAATATTAAAGTTAAATAGAGCTAGGTTAATAAGGCAAAGTTAGTACAACTAAAACAGCGTAACTAAAATTTGGTATTAAAAATTGCCATTTCAAACACAATTGTGATAGAACTGTAAAATGAAAGTTCTTTTCTGTGCACAGATAAAGAGTGTTGGCATATGCAAAATGTTGGGCAAGTGAAATTTTCAGTGCCGTCTCCTTTTTATGTTAAAAGTACCTTGTAAGATCAGACTCACAGTCTTTTTTGTAATTCAATCCTATGGTAAAATCAAATGAAGTAATCCAAAGTTCAGGTAATACCAGGTTACCTTAAGCTGCTTTTATTCAAGGAAGCATCTGTCAGGTTGTTAATATAGTACCTTGTTTCTTTCCTTGTCCTTTGTGGTAAAGCCAGGTTACCACTATGAATTTCAAGCCGCATACAGGGCTGGTGTGACGTTAATGTGGTGCTTCCGCGTCTGGAAGCAGAGTAGTTCTCGTCTGGTCTTTTTCTTGATGATGGTAGTCTGACGTCACAGACTACGGTGGCTCAAATTGGCCAAAAAGAAGTAACGCGTTTCGGTCGTGGACCTTTCTCAAACTTCTGATTTGCTCCGTGTTCGTCTTGGTCTTTATATAGCAGAGCTTGTAACTTGACGTATGTAAGCACCTCCTTATTTGTTGTCAAAGGGCTAACATCTATAGGAAATGGGCAATTATCGTTATAATCATATATGGCTAATATTACAAAGACTGATTATTAGAGGTCCACATAATCTGGCCTTTAGCGCAGGAAGACTATTTACATAGATTTCAATCATCAATTTTATCTGGGGATTTTTTGATATCAACCTGTATACTTTGAGGTGAATTGTTTCAGCGCTCTCTCTCTCCCTAGATATATTCCAATTCAGTCTGATATCCCCAGACATGGAGAGTAGCAGCAGAAACAATGAGGAAGAAAGCATTTTTGACCTTAGAAACAGTCTATATACTAACATGGCAAATGTTATACAAAACAAAAATCCTAGTATTCAGATAGACACAGAAACTCTGACCAAATTACTAACTGAATTAGAATCTTTACTCTTGGTTGAAATGAAACATAAAATTGAATGTGCTTTCTTTGAGTCGTATATAAAAGAGAGTATTGTCCCAAGGGGTTTACGAATAAAAAAAGAATGTGCATTTAAATTAGAGGATGACTCCCTAAAAGAAAAATGGAGGAATATATTAGAAGAGGCTTCTATGAAACTAATTAAGTTAATTTTAGAACACAGAAACTCGATCATTAGCCAAACAGAAGAAAAAATTTCTAATCTTGAGATTAAATTACAAGATTTTAAGGAAAGTACAGAGTTTAAAGAGAAAGAGAAATCCATGAAAGAGAAACTGAAAAATACAAAAGAAGAAATAGTTCTAGTTAAAATCAAGAAACTTAAAAGAGACAGAGACGACTATGCTTCACATAAAATGGAAGCTAATCCTGAGAAATATATTACACATAGTTGGAGAGCAGAAAGGAGGAATAACACAAATAATGCATCTACGAAGGAAAATAACTCTGCACAAATAGAAAATGTAAATTATGATAATCAACCCACTTCCAGGAATACAAAAAACCACCACTATAGACCTCCCTATAAACAAAACCATAACTACTATCACCACCAGAATAGATACCCTCAAAACCATAACAATTCACACAGACCGCAATACAACAGAGCAATGCAACCAAATTTCCAACAAAATGGAAACACATTTCACCAGGGAAGAAACCAATACCACAATGAAAATACTTCTCAAAACTCACATTACAATTGGGATCATTTTGATCGTAGAAAACATTTTCAATATAGAAACCGATTTCAGCACGAAGATCAATTCCAACACAGAAATCAATTTCAGCATAGAGATCAATTTCAGCAAAATGATCAATTTCAGCATAGAAATCAATACCAGCACGAGAGAAATCAATACCAACACGAGAGACATTTCGAATATGAGAATAATACTACCTATCAGAATCACTATACACCACATTTTAGGAGAGATAACCACAATAGGACAGATTATCATCACAAACCCAATTATTCCAATAGGCTACTAAGCACTAATGAAGAACCTGCTATCCCCACATCAAACAGATATTCTATTTTAGATACAGACAGAAATGAATCCCAGCAAAACAAAAACAAATCCACAGAAGTATTAGATACATCAAATTCTTCAAATATAGGATCAAACAAAGTGCCTTTTTTAGACAAAGGTCACACAAGTCAACTAAAAGATCCACAAACACCGACACAAGCAAACATACCTCAATCAGCAAGAGCACAAAGGAAAAGAAGAGCATCAGAAAACGAGGAAAGAGAGGGAGAGGAAAACAGACAAATAAAAAACATAAGACAAAGATAGAGAGTAAAGGAATATACAACCTTAGCGAAAACCCATTAGATGAAAATGAGATAAAAATTTTGAACAAAGGATTGTCCTTCGCCCCCACACAAAGGTTAAATAAATTTAACACGTATATTGATGTACACAAATACATAAGAAACATAACAGTCAAAAAATGGTTTCTAAAAACCTCTTTGGAGAGAGAAATAATTTCGAATCAAGATGTGGAAAAAGATAGTTTTGTACACACTAACCTAAAACAAAAATCCACTTTTTACCCAAAACATATCAAAGGGGGAGCAATAGAAACCTTTGAAAAAATGGTCTTAGACGATATTAAAGGTTTAGATGAAAATAAACTAAATAAGACACGTTCAAATATCGATAAAAAACAATATGAAGCTATCAAAAGACTAGAAAAGAACAAAAACATTATAGTCAAACCGGCAGACAAAGGAGGGGGCATAGTGATTCTAGATAAAGTGAAATACACAGACATGGCATATACTTTACTGAACGATAATAAGACATATAAAACACTAAACAAAGATCCCACCCCCATCTACAAAAAAGAACTAGATGCATTTCTCTTAAAAGCTAATGAATTAGGCATTCTGAATGATAAAGAATATGCCTTTCTGTCGATAAAGTTTCCAAAAATCCCACTGTTTTATTGTCTACCCAAGATACACAAAAGTCTTATCTCTCCCCCAGGCCGCCCTATAATATCAGGGATTGGCTCACTTACGGCAAATTTATCGCAATATGTAGACCAATACCTACAAAAGTATGTAGTAAGTCTCCCCTCATATCTAAAGGACTCTACAGAAGTTTTAAATATATTACAAAATTTAGAATGGGAAAGCGATTATATTTTGGCCACATGCGATGTGTCGGCACTTTATACATGTATTGAACATCTTAAAGGTTTAGAAGCAGTCGAATTCTATCTAAATAAAGATCACTCCCTACCCAAAGAGCAAAAAGAATTCATTATAGAGAGTATTAAGTTTATCCTCAACCACAACTTTTTTGTTTTTGAAGAAAAATTTTACGTTCAGCAATGTGGCACAGCAATGGGAACCAGGTTTGCTCCCAGCTATGCCAATTTATTTATGGGTCTCTGGGAACATATCTTTCTAGACTCCATAGATCTGGGAGCAAACCTGGTTCTCTACAAGAGGTATATAGACGATATTCTGATAGTGTGGAAAGGGGAAATAGAAGAACTAGACTGGTTTATATCTCGTATGAATAACAATTTAAACAATCTAAAATTCACCTATACCAGCAGCCACTCAAATATCCAGTTTTTAGATTTAGATATCAGAATAGAAGCAAATAAAATCTTTACCAAAACCTATTTTAAACCTGTTGACACAAACAATTATATACATGCGACCAGCTGCCATCTAGAGAGATGGAAGGACAATATTCCGAAAAGTCAATTCACTAGGATACGAAAGAACTGTAATAACGAGGAAGATTATTTACAACAGTCAAATATTTTAATTAATAGATTTACAGAGCGGGGATACAAAAAAGAAGTAATAGAAGCAGAAATGCTTATGTGCAAAGATAAATCAAGGGAAAAACTGCTCAATACACACAAAAAAGATAAGTCAAAAAATGGAGACATTTTTCTTCCATTTATAACACAGTACAATTGTAATAAAGGGATCATAGAAAGAGTAATGAGAAAGCACTGGCCCATTCTGAAAAAAGATACAGTTTTGGGTTCATCTTTACCTGAATATCCAAAAATAATATATAAAAAATCAAAAAATCTAAAGAACATGTTAGTACCTACAGATTTAAAAAAGAAATTAAATATGAAAGACCAAAAAGACCTATGGGGAAGGGACGTGCAAGGATTTTTTCCATGCTGTACTTGCAAGGCCTGCAAATATGCTACAAAAAGAAAGTCTATTAGATCGACTACAACAGGCAAAGAATTCCACATAAAAGGGACCCATAGATGTACTGACAAACATATTATATATCTACTAGAATGTAGCTGTGGAACCCAGTATGTAGGTGAGTCGGATAGAACAGCTCGGGACCGTATTAGAGAACACATCTCATCTATTGAACACATGAATGATGATAGAAATAAAGAACTCCCAGTACCAAAACATTTCAAAGCATGCAATAATGGCAATTTGAAACATTTCAGCTATACCATTATAGATAAACTGAAGAGAAATTGGAGAGGAGGGAATCCAATTTATGCCCTCCTAAGATTAGAGGCCAAATGGATCTTTGATCTAGATACTCTAACTCCTAAAGGCATGAATTTAGAGTTCAATCTAGGGAGTTTTCTGCATGAATAAAGTATATATATTATTTTCTATTTAATAAATAAGACATAGTATGAACTTCTAGTCCTCTGATGGACGTCTAGGGATTAAATTTGTTCTACACTAACTGTCATTTGAAGACAATATATAATATGGTTCAATATAATGAAATATACAATACAGGTTAATATAATGAGTTATGTATTTCTAATTTTAAGTTATAAACTTTAAATCATAGACTTTTAATATGTAGATGTAGGCTCAATGAACAGATATTTTAATCAAAAATCAAAATATCAATTCATAACGATCCATTATCAAAATATTAAATTTACACGTACATAAATACCCCCTCTATAAACTATTATATATAACCATCTGTTTTACATATACTAAATAGCAGCATATAATGTTTTTACCTTTTTTCCCTATCTATGTTAGTTTTTATAATATCCAAAAATATAATTGGCTTATAAACTATGTCACCCCCAAAATCAGCAAAAACCTCGCAGGCAAAAAGTATATTATTTTACACTTCTATATATGATACTTTTTTATAAGATATACTTCTATAAGATAGTTTTTAAAAATGATTTCCCCCACTTGCAATATTGTTTTCTTTTAATTTTTTAGCTGTAATCTATTCCTCTAATAATCAGTCTTTGTAATATTAGCCATATATGATTATAACGATAATTGCCCATTTCCTATAGATGTTAGCCCTTTGACAACAAATAAGGAGGTGCTTACATACGTCAAGTTACAAGCTCTGCTATATAAAGACCAAGACGAACACGGAGCAAATCAGAAGTTTGAGAAAGGTCCACGACCGAAACGCGTTACTTCTTTTTGGCCAATTTGAGCCACCGTAGTCTGTGACGTCAGACTACCATCATCAAGAAAAAGACCAGACGAGAACTACTCTGCTTCCAGACGCGGAAGCACCACATTAACGTCACACCAGCCCTGTATGCGGCTTGAAATTCATAGTGGTAACCTGGCTTTACCACAAAGGACAAGGAAAGAAACAAGGTACTATATTAACAACCTGACAGATGCTTCCTTGAATAAAAGCAGCTTAAGGTAACCTGGTATTACCTGAACTTTGGATTACTTCATTTGATTTTACCATAGGATTGAATTACAAAAAAGACTGTGAGTCTGATCTTACAAGGTACTTTTAACATAAAAAGGAGACGGCACTGAAAATTTCACTTGCCCAACATTTTGCATATGCCAACACTCTTTATCTGTGCACAGAAAAGAACTTTCATTTTACAGTTCTATCACAATTGTGTTTGAAATGGCAATTTTTAATACCAAATTTTAGTTACGCTGTTTTAGTTGTACTAACTTTGCCTTATTAACCTAGCTCTATTTAACTTTAATATTTAACTTTATTTTTTAGCTAAGTTTCATTTACA
Source organism: Bombina bombina (assembly GCF_027579735.1). Lineage (NCBI taxonomy): Eukaryota > Metazoa > Chordata > Amphibia > Anura > Bombinatoridae > Bombina > Bombina bombina. The sequence goes on from NC_069502.1 coordinate 507,129,662, forward strand.
TTGCTTTTTTGCACAACTGTCCACTTGATGAATTTAGGTATATTTATTTTATAGCTGTTTAGTTGACATAATTTTAATTTATAATACATTTTTAGCACACACCACTTTTAGCACACACCACTTGAGCTTATACACCTTTAGCTGACCCATTTTTAGTTTACACTTTAACCTCAATCAAATCCACTGCACTCATTACACTTGCTGTATATTAACCGCATCTGTTGTTTGAATAACCTCACTAACTATACTAACATACTAACTAAATGTGCTGTGTATACTAACTATATCCTCTGCTCAGTACACTCACCTCACTTATATCTTTTCTTTTCATCTTTTTTGCCTCTGTTATTTTTGCTGAAAAACATTATTATATCAGCTTTTTAATACAAAATTCAATTAAATTCTATTTTTAATCAATTTTTTTAAAAAAATTTTAAAAAATTATTTTACTAATAAATTTTCAAAGAAAATATTTTAATCATCTCTTTTATTAATAATAAATACTAGCGCATATTTAACATATTTTATGTCCTGAGTGATCATTTCCATCTATTCAGTGTCACCTCAAATGTTTTAGCTTTAGGTCCACATAATCTGGCCTTTAGCGCAGGAAGACTATTTACATAGATGGTCATTTAGGTGAACAGAAGACACACCAATTAGTCGAAAAACTATTTTGGTGACCTGCAATGTCAAAATACATCAGAGAGTATGTAAAAACGTGCCATATTTGTGCCATTACGAAAACAGAAAAGGCAAAACCTTATGGGTTACTCAAGTCCTTACCTGTACCTATGCGTCCATGGACCAACGTATCAATGGATTTCATAGTTGACTTACCCAAATCACATAATAATTCAACAATTTTTGTAGTGGTGGATATTCTTACAAAGATGGCTCATTTTATTCCTTATAATCACCTGCCTACTGCATCTCAAACAGCAACTCTCTTCCTAAACAACATAGTTAAATTGCATGGTCTCCCTAACAGTATTATGTCAGATAGGGGAACCCAATTTACTTTTAAGTTTTGGAAGGATCTGTGTAATTCTTTAGGTATTCAACAAAGATTGTCAACCTCATATCACCCACAGACGAACGGACAAACCAAACGCAGTAATCAATGGCTGGAACAGTATCTATGTTGTTTCTGTTCAGCTCAACAAGATAATTGGACATCTTTGTTATCCACTGTTGAATTTGCTTACAATAATTCACCTAATTCCTCCACTAAACAAACTAAATTTTTTTGCAAATTATGCATTTCATCCAACTTTTCATTTCCTACCAGTTCATCAACCTAGCAACCCATAGGTAAATGATTTAAAAAATACTCTTAACCAGAATTTTGATGTTATTAAGGAAAACATCAAATCCGCACAAAAACAACAGAAAGCATATTATGACTTAAGGAGGAGACCAGCTCCAAACTATAAAATTGGAGGTTTGGTGTGGTTATCCAGTTTATTGGTCCCTTTCCTATTTCTAAAATTATCAATGAAAATGCCATGAGATTGGATTTAACTGATAGATTCCATTTCATGTTTCCTTATTAAAACCATATCACCCTATTAGGAAAACCTCTAACCTCCATCTAACTGTGTTAACCCTTCCGACCCTGATATGCTAGATGAGTTACATTCCTTTCTGGACTCCCGCAGAAGCAAGGGTCAACTTCAGTATTTAGTGAAGTGGAAAGGTTACGCACCAGATGAGGAGTCTTTGGAGCCAGCTTCTAATCTATTGGCACCAAGACTCGTTTCTCTGTTTCATCACCGTTCTCCAGACAGACCTAAACCATGAACCCCTGAGTGGTTAATTTTGAGGGGGGATTCTGTCATGCTATTAGACCTAGCGTTCAGTTCAGAATAATCTCATGCACACTTCTGCTAGCTCCTTTAATTTGTTTCACACGCCTATTCTGACATGGCTATTTAAGCCTCATTCTCAGAGTTATCAATGCTTGGTATTGTTTCATTCCTAGCTTCTAGCAGCTTTTATGCTGTCATTAGACTAAAGTTTGCAGTTACTAACTATTTTGCTGTCTGCTGTCGTGAGATCTATTTCCTTACCATTGTGAACAGAGAAGCGATTCAGCAAATTCTTCATTCCATGGAACAACAATCAGCTTGTCTGTCATCCATTTGCCGGATGTGACGTCACCTCCGCTCCGTGTTCAGTGTTCCATGCTGGTCGCCATCAGTAAGCGAGACTTTCAGGAACTCATTCAATATTGTGCACATAGAGTTAATTCCACGATGTTAATATCACAATCCCCTGGGCAAACTTAACTTATGTTACCATAAATAAGGATACTCGTACTTAAACCAGGGAGAGAAAAAGCTTAATCAATTGTTTCTTTATTATGCAGCATCCATGTAATGAAACATTGTTTCCACTTCTAAGTTAGATTATTCTTACTTGCTTTAGCAACATACCACCTATTACTTAGTTTAAAACTGTTACATTGGTTTTTACTAAGAAGTTACTAAGGGAAATTATTGTTTAAAATCAGCAGTTGTGATTCTCATTTTCTACACACAGATCTATACAAAAGGGAAAAGTCAAGCCATAACAGTATGACACAAAAAAGTGGAGAGAAAAATGCCAAATCGGACACATTCCATGCAAAACTCCAACAATGGACTGGACAAAGTTATTGGCACCCTCAATTTAATATTTGGTAGCACACCCCTTGGAAAAAAATAATTTAAATCAATCGCTTCCTTTAACCATCAATGAGTTTCTTACACCTCTCTACTGGAATTTTTTACCACTCTTCTTTCGCCAATTGCTCCAGGTCTCTCAGATTGGAAGGGTTCGTTTTCCAAACTGCTGTTTTGAGATCTCTCCACAGGTGCTCTATGGGATTGAGATCTGGACTCATTGCTGGCCAGTTCAGTACTCTCCAGCGCTTTATCTTAGACCATTTCTGGGTGCTTTTTGACGTGTGCTTGGGTCATTGTCCTGCTGTAAGACGGAGACCCAACTTTCTGAGACTGGGCCCAACATTGCACAACAGAAATTTTTGGTAGTCTTCAGAATTTATAATGCCATGCACACATTCAAGACATCCAGTGCCTGAAGCAACAAATCAACCCCAAAACATCAGTGAACATCAACCATGTTTGACTGTAGGGACTGTATTATTTTCTTGAAAAGCCTCATTTCTTTTTCTTAAAACAGTAGAATGATGGGCTTTACCAAAAAGCTGTAATTTCGTTTCGTCTGCCCGCAGCACATTCTCCCAAAGGGTTTTGGCTTCCTCAGGTAAGTTTTTGCAAACTCCAATTTGGCTTTTTTGTGTTTCTGTGTAAGCGGTGAGGTCCTCCTGGGTCTCCTACCATAGCGTCCCTTTTCATTCAGATGGTGACATATAGTGCAAGCTGACACATTTGTAACCTGTGCCTTGAATTTGTCTGGAAGTTGATTGAGGTTCTTTATCCACCATTCAAACAAACCTTCATTGCAATCTTTGATCAATTTTTCTCTTTCGTCCAGCGAGATTAGCTACAGTGCCATGGGCTGTAAACTTCTTGACAATGTTGCGAACAGTGGACATAGGAACATTTAGATCTCTGGAAATGGACTTGTAACCTTGAGATTGTCCATGCTTTGCCACAATTTTTGTTCTCAAATCCTCAGACAATTATTTGCTGCTCTTTCTCTTCTCCATGCTCAGTGTGGCACACAGAGACACAGAACCGAAAGGTTGAGTACATTTTTGACAATGGGTTGCCGGTGTGATTTCTATATTGTCAGCAGCTGTTAATTGATACAGGTGAGTTTAATTACAAAAAAACAGTAGCATCACAAACTTGGAATGCAATAATTTCTTACAATTTTGAGAAGGTGCCAATAATTTTGTCCAGTCCATTTTTGGAGTTGTGCGTGGAATGTGTCAGATTTGGGGGGTTTTCTCTCCATTTTTTGTGTCATACCAATACACACAAAAGAAATAAACATGAGAATGTCTAAATATTTGTAATTGCAACAATTTTCTGGGTGAAGTGGTGCATTATCTCTCTATATATATTGTATATTGTATAGATAACATTGTTCTCTAAATGCTAATGTTAAATACTTGTAGTTATAAAATATTTGCATGTCTGTTTTATTAGGGTAAATTTGTTTCACTGGATAAAATTGAGTCTTTTCAAGAACCTTACAGAAACGAACTAAGGGTTGATTGATTGTGGATGCTCCAGGTATTCTAGAAGCAAGGTCCGTGTTTTTCACCTAAACCCTCATTCAAGAATACAAAATAATTCATTTTGAGAAGATTCATATTTTGTTGACCATTTGAAGTATCTTGTCTAACAGTCAGATCTCACAATTTCAAGGCTAATGAGGTTTTTGCTTTTTGTTTCTTTCATTTCTCTTTTTTAAATTTTTCTTGTGTATATGTTTTAGAGTGAACTGTTTTATAGAAGATGTTTTCTTTTATTGTTTTATTGTCTTTTATAGTATTTTACAGTGTTTTTGTGATGCTGGTATCATTGACAGTTGTTACCATATAGAAGATAGATGGTGCTCATTTGATTATAATGGAGTGGATCTTGTAACTGACAACTGCAATTTTCCATTTGCAATATTGTGGCAAGTTTTTTGACAAGACTTAAGTTTCACAAATCGGTTTTATTGAATATAGACTGTTTTGTGCATTGCAGCCAAGATCAGCACTGTAGATGTTTAAGGATGATATATATATATATATATATATATATATATATATATATATATATATATATATATATATATATATATATATATATATATATATTGATATATATATTGATGGTGAGCACCCAGGACGGTTAGTTTTGCAGGATCAAGGGATGTGTACCCAGAGTGCAGTCTTTTTCCGTGTATGTATATATATTTTTGGGGGGGAAAGTATACCCTGGCCAGCACCTACTCATGTGAAAAAAATAATATAAACAGTACCAGGTATAGTATGGTAAGAAAAAAAAAAAACTTCAATTAAGGCTATCAAAATATGCAGAAAGTGTGTTTAAAAAAAATGACAATGACATAAAATATACAAATTGGCAGGTACTTACCTGTGGCAACACTGTTCCTTGTCCTGGTGAGACATCAAAGCCTTCTCCCCCAGCCTTGGTGTCCCACGCGGAGGAATGCCAGGGCGAGGTTCCTGCTGCAGCTGGTGATCCTCACTAGACACACAAAGCCGCACACTGCCTAAATTTAAAGGGTTCATGTCCTAATTGCCAGAAATCCCACCTGGAGGTCTCAGGTGTGGAAGCTCCTATAAAAGCTCACATAGTCTATCACTCTGGCCTGAGTTTATTGCCTTACCTACCTTGTTCCTGGAGTTTGGCATATTACCTTGCACCTGCATATGCTCACCTGGTTGCTGAAAGTCAAGCATACTACCTCTGTTACATGCATATTCTCACCTCATTCCAGAGATTATGCATACTTACCTGATACCTGAGTGTGCTCACCTTGTTCAACATAGACCAAGATTACAAGTTGTGCGTTACACCGGGTTTTTAAAAAACGCAAAAAAATAAGCGGTATCACACTCTCCATAGCGCTGCCATTACAAGTTACTGAAAACCTTAATTTGTTGTGCGATATGGTGCGTTAAGCTCCATACCGCACAAAACCCAAGGCCTGACTTGACGTGCTCTTGCAAATTTTCTCCCCTAGACATCAATGGAGAGAAAGTGTTAGAAAAAAAAAACACCTGCGACCGTGGAATGGTGATCGCCGTAAAGCAATCCCCATTGATGTCTATGGGAAACCAACACTAAATAAAGCGATTAACCCCTAAACCACCGTCCCCATTGCTAACACCTAAATAAACCTATTAACGCCTAAAACCGCCGGCCCCCCCACATCTCTACAACTATAATAAACTTTCTAACCTCTAAACTCCTGGCCCCCCACATCGCTACTACTATAATAAACCTATTAACCCCTAAACCGCCAGCCCTACACATCACTACTTATAACCTATTAACCCCTAAACCGCCATCCCCACAATGCAATACACCTAATTAAACTATTAACCCCTAAACAGCCATCCCGCCACAATGAAAATACTAATTTAATCACTATGCCCCCTAACCTTACCCTCCCTAAATTAACCCCAATAATAATAAGTTAAAATTAAAATAAAAAATCCTAACATTACTTTAAAAAAAAAAATGCCTAACATTACTTAAGAAAAAAAAAAGTGTAAAATTACATAAAAAAATCAACCAAATTATCAAAAATAAAAAACTAAACCTAATCTAATACCACTAATAAAAAGCCCCCAAAATAAAAACACCTCCTAATCTAACACTTAGCTACTAATAGCCCTTAAAAGGGCCTTTTGTGGGGCATTGCACTAAGTTAAACAGCTCATTTACCTCATAAATACAAATTAACCCTAACAGTAAACCCCCAACCCACCAAACCCCCCAAAATAAAAAAAACTAACACTAAAAAAAATTAAGCTACCCATTGTCCCTAAATCGGCATTTGTATGGGCATTGCCCTTAAAAGGGCAATTAGCTCTTTTGCAGCCCATTAAAATAAAAAAATCATTAATCTTAAACCCCTTCCCCCCCCCAAAAAAAAAAGCTTCAGTGTGCGGCATCAATCGCATGAAGAGGATCCGCCATGCTGGATGGTTCTGCGGCCGCAGGTCCTGTTCCGCGGCCACCTCCACTCTGCTCCGCCTTTGCCCTGGCTGAAGATAGAAGAGGTCCCCGTTTTTATTTTTAGATTAGGGATTTTTTTATTTTAATGGGCTGCAAAAGATCTGATTGCCCTTTTAAGGGCAATGCACATACAAATGTCCCTTAAAGGGCAGTGGATAGCTTAGGTATTTTTAGTGTTAGGTTTTTTTATTTTGGGAGGTTTTGTGGGTTGGCGAGGTAAAACAGCTGTTTAACTTTGGGCAATGCCCTACAAAAGGTCCTTTTAAGGGCTATTGATATCTTAGTGTTAGATTAGGGGGTGTTTTTTATTTTTATAGGGGTATTAGATTAGGTTTAATTTTTTTATTTTTGACAATTTGGTTTATTTTTTTCTGTAATTTTGGATTTTTTTATTTTTTTTAATTTTAGATTTATTTTAATTTAATCTTCGGGTTTTTTTTAAGTAATGTTAGGATTTTTAATTTTAACTTAGTATTTTTTTATTTTATATAATTGGGGATAATTTAGGGGGTGTTAGATTAGGAGGCTTAGTGATTAAAATAGTTTTTTGCTTTGTTGGGGGCATGACGGTTTAGGGGTTAATAGTTTAATTAGGTTTATTGCGTTGTTTGGGATGGCTGTTTAGAGGCTAATAGGTTTATTATAGTAGAAGCGATGTGGGGGGTGGCGGTTTAAGGGTTAATAGGTTTATTTAGTGTTGGTGATGTGGGGGGCTGTGGTTTAGGGGTTAATAGGTTTATTTTAGTAGTAGCGATGTGGGGGCGGCGGTTTAAGGGTTAATATGTTTATTTAGTGTTGGCTTTGTGGGGGTCTGCGGTTTAGGGGTTAATAGGTTTATTTAGTGTTGGCTATGTGGGGGGTCAGCTGTTTAGGTGTTAATAGGTTTAATATAGTATTTGCGATGCGGGGGTGGCGGTTTAGTGGTTAATAGGTAGTTTATGGGTGTTAGTGTACTTTGTAACATTTTAGTTATGAGTTTTGTGAAGCATTTTTGTTTCACAAAATACATAACTACTAGTCTCAGATAGCGGAATAGATCGCGGCTGTACAGACTATAACGCTAGCATTATAGCCAAACCGCAAAACTTGCAATACTGGTGCAATGAAAATCCCCTACTCAAAAGTCCTTTTTTGACTACGGAATGGAGAGTTGTGTAAAGGCTAAAACGCTAGCGGTATAGGTGTATCACCGTGACTTGTAATACGGGATAACTGCATATTCCACACGCAATGGCCAATTTTTCAGCGGTATAGCCATACCGCTAAACTTAACTTGCTCTTGCAAATGCTCACCTGGTTCATGAAAGCCAAGCAAACTTACCTGATACCAGTATATGCTCCCCTTGTTTCTGAAGTTGTGCCTGCTGTAATTATCTGGTATTCCTTGACAGTTTCACCAACAGTACCCGCTGGGTATCGTGTGCCTGCTGAGAATCCTGCATCTACTATACCAGTTACAGCCTTCCTCAAACCAGCTGTGCCTACTGTACCTATCTGGTATTCCATGAGAATCTCACCAACAGTACCAGCTTGGCATCCCGTGCCTGCTGAGAATCCTGCGTCTACTATACAAGTGACAGCCTTCCTCAAATCAGCTGTGCCTGTTGTACCTATACATTATTCCATGACAGCCTTAACAGCAGTACCCACTGGGTATCCTGTGCCTGCCAAGAATCCTGTGGCTACTATATCAGTGATAGCCTTCCTCAAACCAGCTGTGCGTGCTGTACCTATCTGCTATTCTGTGACAGTCTCACCAACAGTACCCACTGGTTATCCTGTGCCTGCTGAGAATCCTGCGTCTACTATACCATGACAGCTTTCTTCAAATCATCTGTGCCTACTGTACCTACTTGGTATCCTGTGACAGTCTCATCAACAGTACCCACTGAGTATCCTGTGCCTATTAGGAATTCTGTGTCTGCTATACCAGTGACAACTTTCCTCAAACCAGCTGTGCCTGCTGTACCTACCTAGTATCCCATGAGTCCCCACTAGGTATCCTGTGCCTGCTGAGTATCTTGTGCCTGCTATACCAGTGACAGCATTCCTCAAACCTGCTGTGCCAGCGTTATCCTGTGATAGTCCCACCCTCTACCGCACATTTCAACCATCAGTGCCCACTGCACTTTGTTACTGCAACCTACTTAAGTATTCAGAACTTTGTATGGGACTTTGGTGTTCTGTCTTTGGCCTATGTTCAAATTTGCTGTTTCTGTGATCTTCAGTTTGAACTACCAACTGATCTTTTGCTTATCATTCATTAAAGCCTTTTTAACGCCTAGATTTAGAGTTCTGCGGCCAAAGGGGTGCGTTAGCTATGCGTGCTTCTTTCTGGCCGCACCTTTTAAATACCGCTGGTATTGAGCGTTCACAGAATGGCTGCGTTAGGCTCCAAAAAAGGAGCGTATGGCATATTTAACGCAACTTCAAATCTCGATACCAGCGGTGCTTACGGACGCGGCCAGCTTAAAAAACATGCTCGTGCACGATTCCCCCATAGAAAACAATGGGGCTGTTTGAGCTGAAAAAAAACCTAACACCTGCAAAAAAGCCTCGTTCAGCTCCTAACGCAGCCCCATTGTTTGCTATGGGGAAACACTTCCTACGTCTGCACCTAACACTCTAACATGTACCCCGAGTCTAAACACCCCTAACCTTACACTTATTAACCCCTATTCTGCCGCCCCCGCTATCGCTGACCCCTGCATATTATTATTAACCCCTAATCTGCCGCTCCGTACACCGCCGCTACTTACATTATCCCTATGTACCCCTAATCTGCTGTCCCTAACACTGCAGACCCCTATATTATATTTATTAACCCCTAATCTGCCCCCCACAACGTCGCCTCCACCTGCCTACACTTATTAACCCCTAATCTGTCGAGCGGACCGCACCGCTATTATAATAAAGTTATTAACCCCTAATCCGCCTCACTAACCCTATAATAAATAGTATTAACCCCTAATCTGCCCTCCCTAACATCGCCGACATTTAACTTCAAACATTAACCCCCTAATCTGCCGACTGGAGCTCACCGCTATTCTAATAAATGTATTAACCCCTAAAGCTAAGTCTAACCCTAACACTAACACCCCCCTAAATTAAATATAATTTAAATCTAACGAAATAAATTAACTCTTATTAAATAAATTATTCCTATTTAAAGCTAAATACTTACCTGTAAAATAAACCCTAATATAGCTACAATATAAATTATAATTATATTATAGCTATTTTAGGATTTATATTTATTTTACAGGTAACTTTGTATTTATTTTAACCAAGTACAATAGCTATTAAATAGTTAAGAACTATTTAATAGCTAAAATAGTTAAAATAATTACAAAATTACCTGTAAAATAAATCCTAACCTAAGTTACAATTAAACCTAACACTACACTACCAATAAATTAATTTAATAAGATACCTAAAAAAATACCTCCATGATCCGGCTGAAGTCTTCATCCAAGCGGGAGCTGAAGAGGTCCATGATCCGGCTGAAGTCTTCTATCAACGGCATCTTCAATCTTCTTTCTTCCGGATCCATGTTCATCCCGCCGACGCGGAACATCCATCTTCACCGACGACTTCCCGACGAATGACGGTTCCTTTAAGGGACGTCATCCAAGTTTGCGTCCCTCAAATTCCGATTGGCTGATAGGATTCTATCAGCCAATCGGAATTAAGGTAGGAAAATTCTGATTGGCTGATGGAATCAGCCAATCAGAATCAAGTTCAATCCGATTGGCTGATTCAATCAGCCAATCAGATTGAGCTTGCATTCTATTGGCTGTTCCGATAGAATGCGAGCTCAATCTGATTGGCTGATCGGATCAGCCAATCGGATTGAACTTGATTCTGATTGGCTGATTCCAGCCAATCAGAATTTTCCTACCTTTCTTCCTATTGGCTGATAGAATCCTATCAGCCAATCGGAATTCGAGGGACGCCATCTTGGATGACGTCCCTTAAAGGAACCGTCATTCGTCAGGAAGTCGTCGGTGAAGATGAATGTTCCGCGTCGACGGGATGAACATGGATCCGGAAGAAAGAAGATTGAAGATGCCGTTGATAGAAGACTTCAGCCGGATCATGGACCTCTTCAGCTCCCGCTTGGATGAAGACTTCAGCCGGATCATGGACCTCTTCAGCTCCCGCTTGGATGAATACTTCAGCCGGATCATGGACATCTTCAGCCCCCCGCTTGGGCTTGGATCAAGACATCGGAGGAGCTCTTCTGGATCGATCGGTGAACCTGGTATGGTGAAGATAAGGTAGGAAGATCTTCAGGGGCTTAGTGTTAGGTTTATTTAAGGGGGGTTTGGGTTAGATTAGGGGTATGTGGGTGGTGGGTTGTAATGTTGGGGGGGTATTGTATGTGTTTTTTTTACAGGCAAAAGAGCTGAATTCTTTGGGGCATGCCCCGCAAAGGGCCCTGTTCAGGGCTGGTAAGGTAAAAGAGCTTTGAACTTTTGTAATTTAGAATAGGGTAGGGCATTTTTTTATTTTGGGGGTCTTTGTTATTTTATTAGGGGGCTTAGAGTAGGTGTAATTAGTTTAAAATTGTTGTAATATTTTTCTGATGTTTGTAAATATTTTTTTATTTTTTGTAACTTAGTTCTTTTTTATTTTTTGTACTTTAGTTAGTTTATTTCATTGTATTTATTTGTAGATATTGTATTTAATTAATGTATTGATAGTGTAGTGTTAGGTTTAATTGTAGGTAATTGTAGGTATTTTATTTAATTAATTTATTGATAGTGTAGTGTTAGGTTTAATTGTAACTTAGGTTAGGATTTATTTTACAGGTAATTTTGTAATTATTTTAACTATTTTAGCTATCAAATAGTTCTTAACTATTTAATAGCTATTGTACCTGGTTAAAATAAATACAAAGTTACCTGTAAAATAAATATAAATCCTAAAATAGCTATAATATAATTATAATTTATATTGTATCTATATTAGGGTTTATTTTACAGGTAAGTATTTAGCTTTAAATGGGAATAATTTATTTAATAAGAGTTAATTTATTTCGTTAGATTTAAATTATATTTAATTTAGGGGGGGTGTTAGGGTTAGGGTTAGATTTAGCTTTAGGGTTTAATCCATTTATTACAGTAGCGGCGAGATTCGGTCGGCAGATTAGGGGTTAATAATTGAAGTTAGGTGTCGGCGATGTTAGGGAGGGCAGATTAGGGGTTAATACTATTTATTATAGGGTTATTGAGGCGGGAGTGAGGCGGATTAGGGGTTAATAACTTTATTATAGTAGCGGTGAGATCCGCTCGGCAGATTAGGGGTTAATAAGTGTAGGCAGGTGGAGGCGATGTTGAGGGGGGCAGATTAGGGGCTAATAAATATAATATAGGGGTCGGCGGTGTTAGGGGCAGCAGATTAGGGGTACATAAGGATAACGTAGGTGGCGGTCGGCAGATTAGGGGTTAAAAAAATTTAATAGAGTGGCGGCGATGTGGGGGGACCTCGGTTTAGGGGTACATAGGTAGTTTATGGGTGTTTTAATGTACTTTAGAGCACAGTAGTTAAGAGCTTTATAAACCGGCGTTAGCCCAGAAAGCTCTTAACTACTGACTTTTTTCTGCGGCTGGAGTTTTGTCGTTAGATTTCTAACGCTCACTTCAGCCACGACTCTAAATATCGGAGTTAGAAAGATCCCATTGAAAAGATAGGATACGCAATTGACGTAAGGGGATCTGCGGTATGGAAAAGTCGCGGCTGAAAAGTGAGCGTTAGACCCTTTAATGACTGACTCCAAATACCAGAGGGCTGTAAAAACCAGCCTCTAACGCTGGTTTTGACGGCTACCGCCCAACTCTAAATCTAGGCTTAAGACTTTTGTTGAGTGTATCTGTTCCTGCAATTACTTTAAAATAAAAGTCTATACTAGTAGACACTAGGTACTAAAACCGGTATGCTATATACAAAGTCCATGATAGCAACAACAACAGCACAGCAGAAATCATCCAGTAACAATATCTATATAAACATTTTCAATGGGATCAAAGAGGACTGGTGCTATATATATGGGGAGTCCATAAAGTAGCAAATTTAATGTATGCATCTCCAATATAATAAAACAAACTAGTTCTGCGTATATACTTGTGTTAATGCATGCTGCAGGATAAAGAACCTGATCCTTTACTCTGAATAAGACTGGGAATTTCCTTCTCTTCCAGGGGTTCACCTACTGAGAAGAAATCATCCGCCCAATAATAAAAAAGAACTGCACAAAGCAGTTTTTAAGGGTTAAAGTTGGCGGGTGTTGGGTGTCCAAAAAAAAAACAGCACTGAAAAGTGTCTTTATATTGCAGTCTATGGGGAACTGTGTGTTCCCTGTGAAAATATATATATATATATATATATATATAAATATATACACATACATACACTCACCGGCCACTTTATTAGGTACACCTTGCTAGTACCGGGTTGGACCTCCTTTTGCCTTCAGAACTGCCTTAATTCTTTGTGGCATAGATTCAACAAGGTGTTGGAAACATTCCTCAGAGATTTTGGTCCATATTGACATTATAGCATCATGCAGTTGTTGCAGATTTGTCAGCTGCACATCCATGAATCAAACTCCCATTCCACCACATCCCAAAGATGCTCTATTGGATTGAGATCTGGTGACGGTGGAGGCCATTGGAGTACAATGTACTCATTGTTATGTTCAAAAAAACAGTTTGAGGTGTTTTGAGCTTTGTGACATGGTGCATTATCCTGCTGGAAGTAGCCATCAGAAGATGGGTACACTGTAGTCATAAAGGGATGGACATGGTCAGCAACAATACTCAGGTAGGCCGTGGCATTTAAACGATGCGGAATTGGTACTAAGTGTCATGTACTGTTCCTTTAAGGTTCCTTAATTACTTGTGGATTCAGCTGCCTTTAAAAGGAGGCAGGGTTTCCTTTCCAAATTGCTTGGAAATTTGTTTGCAACAGATCCTTGTCGTTTGCTTGTGTTAACTGAAGCCATTTAAATCTTCCTATTTGATTATTAATCTACTTCAGTTGCTCACTTTGTATTTACTTTTATTTTGTGGAAGTTTCCTTCTTTGCATTTCTAGCTTCTACTTCTTCATCTGGATGACCATTGTTTAAGTTCCCTTCTGAGAGAAGTATACTGCAGCTGACATCGCAGAAGTATACTGCAGCTGACATCGCAGAAGTATACTGCAGCTGACATCGCAGCCTCTTTCCTGAGCTGGAGCAGTTCTGTCTGAGAGATCTCGAGCGCGATGTGATATACGGCGTAGTTTTTGGCGCAAGCGAGGGAACCTGCGCCGCCATTAATTTCACCTCGCAACTCGACCTATCCAATATACTGCGCCGTCAGATGCTAAACTGGCGTAAGTAGGAAAAACCGGCGATCAGCTACAATGTGCGCAAATACACATTTTAGTCGTCGCAAGTACTAACTCCAGTATTTTGTTCACGTAAAGTCTCAATAAAGTGTAGTTTAATGCAAATTAGGCAACGAATCGTAAAAACTAACCGAAAGTTCTAAAAGAAGCACCACGTAATTACAACATTAAAAAATCATACTTAAACCCCTGCGCAGCCGCCATTTTCTTTAGTGTGTTTGGTTGGGTTTTGGAGCTACAGCACACTACAGTGAGTAGGAGAAAGTGGTTAGAGTAGAGAGAGAGGCGCATTGCATATATTTAGTTAGGTCGGATTTGGTGGATTTGTTAAGCTTGTGCATTTACTGTCACTTTTTTACATATTGCACACATTTTGCATACACACATATACAAAATACACAACATTTTTTTTATAACACCTTACACATTTTATTTATATTTTACAGTGTGAAAGGCTGAGTGTTTGGTTGTGATTGTGTGTGTTTGAAGTGGGAGTGAGTGTGAGTGTGTGAGTGTGTGTAGTGTGAGGATGTCAGGGAGAGCTAGGGCGGGGGGGGAGGAGGTAAGGGGAGTTGCAGGGAGAGGATTATGGTCAGGAAGAACAGCAGGGTCCCCATCAGGGAGTCAGTGTGGTGGGGAGGGGGAGACTTAGAAGGGAGGATGGGAGTGGGGTTGCCCCAAGGCCAGGCACACTCAATAGAAGAGGGATAGAGGGTGCACATGGGGATAGAAGGGTGGTGGAGGGAGAGGATAGGGAGGAACCCACACCAGGGACATCCCAGGGAGGGAGCCAGGCGGCCCAGGACCGGAAGCATATGAGGTGCCCCAACTTCACCTTTGCTGAAAACCTTGCTCTAGTCCAGGCCGTCCTGGAGAACCATACCGCCCTCTTTGGCCAAGAGAAGGGCAAAGGAGTTGCCCGTAGGCGTAAAGATGCCTGGCTGAAGGTGGAGGAGGCAGTTAATGGTGTGTCCCAGCAGAGGAGGACTGTGGATGGCCTAAAGAAAAGGTGGAACGATTGCAAGATTAGAGTCAAGCAGAAAATGGGCCAAGAAGCAATGTCCCAGAGGGCAAAAGGAGGTGGGCCTCACCAGGAGGCAGAATATAACGAGTGGCAGGAGCTCAATCGTAGGTCCCTGAGCGTCACAGCAGTCCGTGGACTTCCAGGGGCTTGTGACTCAGGGATTGCAACATCAGCGCAGCATGCTGGTGAATAACATCCCACACACCAGTATTATATGTATTTGAGATATAACATCCTATTATGTCAAAACATTCATGTACACAATGAGGAGCATGGTATTTGGCCTACTAACAAAAACATCTACAATTAGATTTCACATTAAAGGGACATTAAAACAAATCTTTTTATCTCATTATTCAGATAGAGAATACAGTTTTAAACAACATCCCAATTTACTTCTATTATCTAATTTCCTTCATTATTTTGTTATTCTTTGTTTATTAAATATCAATGCACATGGGTGAGGCAATCACACAAGGCATTGATGTGCACCCACCAATCAGCAGATTCTGAGCCTATCTAGATATGCTTTTCAGCTAAGAATATCAAGAGAATGAATCAAATTAGGTAATGGAAGTAAATTACAAAGTTGTTTAAAATTGCATGCTCTAGCTGAATCATGAAAGAATAAAAATGGGTTTAATGTCCATTTAATGCTACTTAACACATTCAAATTCATGATATGAGGTGGAATAGTGAAATGCTAACATGTCTCAGAGTAACACAGGCCACAAGCCACATGTAGAGTTTTCAGTAAATGGACACTATAGTCATCACAACCATAGTGTCACTTAAAGAACACATTTTCACCATCACTGGCATGTACACAGAACTATTGTATGAAACACATACATGTATACTTTGCATATTAAAAACCCTCATATCACAAATCTCAATGTGCACATGCATGTTATAGAGTTTGACATGAGAATGTGTATAGGCCCTAGCATGTACATTGTATGCCCACATGGATATATATCTGACTGTACTAATCCCTCTCATCATTTGACTCCTCCACAGAACCTCCAGTCACCAGGGTGCAAACGCCCATGCATCTACCTCCACCACCGCCACAAAGAATATCTCCACCTCGACCACCGTTCCAGAGAGTCCAGCAATAGCATGCTCCCAGGCATGAGCTTGGTTGGTGTGCCTCTGTTGACAATCCAGCTCTCATGCCACCAGCATTGCAAGAGGATACCTGGCAGGAGCCCTGGCCGGAGGACTATTCCTTTGGCTTGGAGGGGGAGCCAAGTCAGCCCCGAAGGGTAGATGTCTTTACCCCCCCCACCAATATCAGGCCAGTCAGGGATTATGCCACCAGGCTGAGTGGGTGCACACCAGCCGGCAATGGGACTACCAGTCCATCCGGAGATCTCCACCCTCTGCTTCGCTTGGAAGAGCTCCAGCATCTGAGGAGGAGCATAGAGCTGTCATCATCCCTCAGGCAGCACCGCCTGTGATCCCTCCAGCAGCACCGCCTGTGATCCCTCCAGCAGCCCCGCCTGTGACCCCTCCAGCAGCACCGCCTGTGATCCCTCAGGCAGCACCACCTGTGATCCCTCCAGCAGCACCGCCTGTGATCCCTCAGGCAGCACCGCCTGTGATCCCTCCAGCAGCACCGCCTGTGATCCCTCAAGCAGCACCGCCTGTGATCCCTCCGGCAGCACCAGCAGCTGAGGTTGTTCCAGTGGAAAGAGCAGATAGAGGTGAACCTGCGCCTAGAGTCCCTGCTGGGGAAGAGCCTATAGATCCTTTTACTTCCGCCATGGGCGACGAATACATTGCATCAACCTGCGAGAGGCTCACATCAACCTGCGAGAGAATGCAGAGAGACCAACGCAGGTTTTACAGGAGCCAACAGACTTTACTACAGTGTTCCATTGAGCTGCAACGGGACATGGCAGCATCTTTAAGTGGTATCGTCCAGAACCAATCTCAGATGCTGAGAGTTATTTCGGACATGCAGATTCAGAGTGACAACAGATGGAGGGAACAAAACCAACTGTTGAGTGTGTTGGTGGAGCATTTCACACACCAGCAGGACATTGCCTCCAGCCTCTCATCTGTGGCCAGCACTCCTGCAGAATCCTCTGAATCCACACAACCCAGGAGAGGCAGGAGACCCACTCCAGGCCCCTCAGCCCCCTCATCTAAGAAGGCTAAAAAAAAAATATATTGTTATATTTCATCCTAAATCTTGTCCTCTGTTATTTACCATATAATTGTCATCCACATCCATGTGAGGGGTGTTTTAGTACACTAATATTTTTGAAAAATATAATAAGCCCTGTGTGGAAATGGCCCAGAAAAGGTAATATCATCATGTTTATGACATATTCATGTTCTCTAAACCACATCACATAGTTGTGTATGAAGGGTACATATAGTGATATTCACTTTTAAGATGTAAATCAAGGTTTCTCACATCCAATAGAAATTGACCCATGTGCAGGGATAGCCACGAGCCAAGGCTATGGCGGACATTTTCTAAGGTAAAGACTTTTAGTGAAGGACACCTTGCCTATCCCTGCACATGGGTATATATATCTAAATAATAATGTTTTTACAGAAGGTGTGAACATAAGGTATAAACATCCATTTTCATTCCTCGAAATGATAGTCAATAAATCATAGTGACCAAAACATGAATTGAACTAATTATATATTTTCAGTAATTAGGGTGGTTAAGGGAATGGGGGTGGGATGTAGTAGTTTCACTTACATGCAGTAGAACTCCGCAGTATGTAATTCGATGACCAGCTGCAGCAGGGGCAGCACCATCACCATGGACCTCAGCAGCAACTATAGAATCAGCATGTGTAGACAGAACAACAGGGGATTGTAGGGCTTCCAGCACCCCTTGTGCCCCATGATGCACCGCTTATGCCCCATGATGCACCCCTTGTGCCCCATGATGACCCCTTGTGCCCCATGTTGACCCCTTGTGCCCCAATATGCACCCCTTGTGCCCCATGATGCACCCTTTGTGCCCCATGATAACCCCTTGTGCCCCATGATGACCCCTTTGTGATTGGTTTGACAAACTTGCAGGGGCAGGAATAATAAATGCTTTGAAGAGGTTAACTATTTGTGATCAAGCTGCTGATATGTATGTTGTTAAGCATGCACTTGTTAGGCCTTCAGAGAGTTACGTTGGTTCTGCGGCTGAAATTTGTGGCGAGATGAGTATGGAAAAGATTTTCTGAAATCTGTGCGTGTAAGTCCTTACGCCGTATATTGGATACCAAACTGTGCGTGTTTTGTATTTCAGTCTATGGGCCAAAAAACGATGGGCGAAGTCAGAAATATACGCGCGTAACTTCTAAGTTACGCCGTATATAGGATACCAAACCCGTGCAAATATTGGCGTCGCCGGCTTTTGCGGGCGACGATTTATATCAGATCGGGCCCCTCTTTGTTCCAGTTTGTATACACAGACCACGCTGTGCTTCATACCTACCTCTGTTACAGTTTTCAGTTCCATCAGATACAGACCTCTCTGAACAAACCGGATTACCTTCCAAGCACAGATTGCAATCTAACCAAGTAAGAGTAAACACACTGTGTCACCTGTTACTTGTTTCTTTGGGAAATGTACTTTGAATCTAGTTGATGTTCTAATTCTTCCCTGTTCCTTTTGAAATATATTTACCTAAGTGAACTGCAGTAAGGAAATTCTCCTGAACTTACTCTTACTAACTTTATATTTTCCGGATGTATTCAGAGATTCTTTGCTCAGAATTTAAACTATTCTTGCTGTATCACTTTAAAGTATCCTGTTAACCAGTTTTAGTTCTAAGAGCTTATGTTTATGTATGCATATCAGTAGAAACTTTAGCCTAGGTAAATAAGAGACTCTTTAGGTTGGTTGACTGTATTTAGAATTGCAAACGGTAGTAAGCAACAATTAAAAGGTATTAATCTGTTGCACTACAGATGTTACAAATTGTCAGAAATGTATTAAAATTTGCTGCTAACCTTTCTACAAATAGATCCATACTGCAGTATCCTGACACTAAGGAGCACAAAGTGTGTCAAGAAAATATCCCCCATACCATTACACCACCACCAGCCTGAACAGTAGATACAAGGCAAGATAGATCCATGCTTTCATGTTGTTTACACCAAATACTGACCCTATCATCTGAATGTCACAGATGAAATCGAGACTCAACAGACCAGGCAATGTTTTTCCAATCTTCTATTGTCCAATTTAGGTGAGTCTGTGCAAATTGTAGCCTCAGATTCCTGTTCTTAGCTGACAGGAGTGGCACCCGGTGTGGTCTTCTGCTGCTGTAGTCCAGCTGCTTCAAGGTTCGACGTGTTGTGCATTCAGAGATCGTATTCTGTGTACCTTGGTTGTAACAAGTGGTTATTTGAGTTACTGTTGCCTTTCTATCGTCGAACCAGTCTGCCCATTTTCCACTGACCTCTGACATCAACAAGGCATTGTCATCTACACAACTGCGGCTCACTTAAATCCTCTTTCTTCCCCATTCTGATGCTCGGTTTAAACTTCAATAATTCATCTTTACCATGTCTATATGCCATGTGATTGGCTGATTAGCATTTTTTTGTTACTCACTGGACTTGGTACAGGTGAAATAAAAAGTGTTTTATTCCATATAAACAAATGACGTTTTGAGGTGTTCACCCCTTCATCAGACCAACAATTTTACAGAGTGAATCAAACATTTTATACCCATTGAAACCCCACCTACTGTGCAAAAAAAAGACAAACTGTTGCCATAGCAACCATAGAAAAACCAAATACATTGTGAATGCTCATAGTTACTAATCCTGTGTTAATATTATTTAGTGCAAAAGCTAACATATAGTGTAGTAATAATGGGACCACTTATAGAACATCACTGAGTATAGACAATCCTTGTAAGTGGTAAAAACAAATGCTCTATTTAATATTATCACAAACTTCAGTTGTGCTACTGAGGTTTGTGATAATATTAAATAGAGAATTTGTTTTTTCTATGGTTGCTATGGCAACAGTTGGGTGTTTTTTTGCACAGTGGGTGGGGTTTCAATGGGTATAAAATGTTTGATTCACTCTGTACAATTGTTGGTCTGATGAAGGGAAACGTCACTTGTTTATATGGAATAAAAAAAAATATTTCACCTGTATCAAGTCCAGTAAGTGCTTGTGTTATAACTTGTATATTCGAACTTTCTATAGCACCCTGGCAGAATTGAAACTTACTGTTTGTGGGAGTGGATTATATATATATATATATATATATATATATTTATGTGTTAATATGTGTATATACACATATAAACACATAAATATATATGTATATATTCATATACTTTTATATTTAACATTTGCTGCCCATCGCTGCATGACTAACCCCTTCACGGTATAAGAACAAGGCTTCAATTTGAGCCTATGGAAGCATACTATCATGAGCGCAACGCTTCCATGCAATGCGAATGCTTTCGCATTGTGGCTAACTTGTAATACCAGTGCACATTTGCGTGTGCTGTTATTACTAAGTGGAGCGCAAATATTGCCCTTGCAAAAGCAATATTTTGCACTCCACTTCTAAACTAGCCCTAAACCTGCTAATTGAATTACAATTAATTAACTGAGCCAAATTAGGGGATTAAATATTTAACTAAACAGGGACAAAACTTTTCGAGCTTATTACAGCTTCCCCCCTGCACTTACACATCATCACTGGTAGTCTAGGGCTCCAGGATTTCCTGGGGAAATCAGGGATGCCGAGACATCACCATGCATGTGAGTGGCGTCATCACCAAGCCACAGAAACCCGGAAGTACCAGTAAGGGTTTAAGGGATTTGGGTGGAGTAGTTGGTATTCAAACACCTCAATCTCAGCTTCTCTAAGCCCTAGAAACTCCCAAGACCCACATGATCTTTGCATGCAAGCAAAAACCGACGCTCACTAACTTCAGGACTTCGTGACCACCCTAAATATAGAGCGTAGAAGAAGAAAACCTAAGCCATTACGCTCGCAAGCTAGTCGGACATTAATATTTCACATTCTGATGTTCTTCACATACAGGAATATGTTATTTTTATTTTAAAAGCATATTTATATATATATATATATATATTTATATATATATACACACCTGTATATCTAGTCCTATAGCTATATAGTTATAGATGTATATTTTACATTGACATTATCAGCTATACATAGAAATATATATTTAATAATACAAATTTCATTTTTTTCTATGGGAAGAACATAGGATTTTAAAATATGCCTAACACACTTAGCGTTTCTCAATGTAAGTCTAACATAGTGTCAGCGCACATGAAAAAATTGTTATCTTATGGTGTGTTATTGAAATGTTAAATTTATTAATTATTAAACATGATTTAAAAATACTCTAATTTTTAGTGAAATCATTGGAAAGGGGAAAACACACTGAAGTATCAAAGAAAAGGGACAGAACCTTGAAGTCCCAGTAAGTTTAGAACTGCTTTAGAAAATAATGAAGCTCTTTGGGGTGGAGAACCTATTACTGATTAGCATTTTCAGCAAATTTCACCAGCATACAGCTGGGGAGATAAATCAGTGAACATGCAGGTGTAAAATGCTTAGAAAATATAATAAGGGCTGTGAAAGAACTTCAGACACACCCAGAGACAGCCCTTTTCCAGCCCAGGGGACTCACCAGTCTGGCCCACTTTCTAAAAACACAAGGTTTATTTACACATTAAAAACTTACAATGTCTAAGGCAATTTGTAAAAGGTACTCGACAATATACAAATATATCCTAACTAGTCTTAAAGCATGTGTACATGGGCCATTTTCTGCAGTGCAGTAGTCCCACCCATTTGACCACGCTCGTCACACCTGCCTCGCCTGGTCATGCCCCCATCCACGCTCCTGTCACGCCTGCTCCCGTCCACCCTCTCTGCTGTCTGATCCTCACAATTCCTTACGGCCAGGCCAGGTATGTTTGTCTCGTGCTGCAGTCTCTACAGCACATGACAGCTTCGGACAAACATACCTGGCCTTTTATTATATAGGATTTGCTAATGTTACAAAGAAACTTTCAAAGTTCAATCTGCAATCTGCTATAAAACCCAAAACTTTCATAATTCGGATAGGGTAAAAATTTTAAATAATTTTCCAATGTGCTTCTATTATTAAATTTGCTTAATTCTTTTGGTACCCTTTGTCGAGGGAGCAAAAATGCACTACTGGGAGTTATTTAAACAAAGTGGTGAGCAATGACAACAGGGATATGTGTGCAGCCACAAATCAACAGCTAGCTTCCAGCAGTTTCTGAGTCAACCTAGGAATGTTTTTCAACAAAGGATATCAAGAGAATAAAGCAAATTACTTCAGATAGTGTAATAAGATTTGGTAAATATATATATATATATATATATATATATATATATATATATATATATATATATATATATATAAGGTGTAGTCCTTTTAGTCCTTTTAGCTACAAGAAAACAAACTACCCCTACACTACTTTAAATTAAAGGGACAGTCAATTCCAAAATAAAAGTTTATGATTCATATAGGGCATGTCATTTTAAACAACTTTCCAATATATTTTTATTTCAGTTTTGCTTTGTTCTCTTGGTATTCTTAGATGAAGACTAAAACTAGGTAGGCTCATTTGCTAATTTCATAGACGTTGAAGGCCGCCTCTTATGGGAATGCACGTTGACAGTTTTTCACCACTAGAGGGGGCATTAGTTCATGTGTGTCATATAGATAACATTGAGCTCATGCACGGGAAGTTACCTAGGAGTAAGCCCTGATTGGCTAAAATGCAAGTCTGTCAAAAGAACTTAAATAAGGGGGCAGTTGCAGAGGCTTAGATACAAGGTAATCACAGAGGTAAAAAGTGTATTATTATAACCATGTTAGTTATGCGAAACTGGGGAATGGGTAATAAAGGGATTATATATCTTTTAAAACAACAAAAATTCTGGTGTTGATGTCCCTTTAACTCTTTAATGGCTAACACCCCCAAGATCCCTAACAACCCTAAGTTACAAAAAAATTACCATTACAAAAATAAAAAATACTAGCATTACAAAAAAAAAAAACAATTACCTAAAATGAAGAAAACTAAAACTAAAGTACTTTAATAAAGACCACCCCTAAAAAACCTGAACTAACCCTAAAATATACTCTCTACTGTTTGTCAGGTATTGACTAATTACAGTGATTACCACTTTTCCATAAAGCAAATCACTAAACTTAAACCAAAGTAAACCCCCACCCCCTATTAAAAACCTAACTTTAAAAAAAAAAACTATCCTTGAAAAAGATGCCCTGAAAAGGGCATCAGTGATATAGCTCTTTCTTTCATACATGTGGTGAGAGTCCATGAATCATTGCTCCTGTGACTTATTCTTCTAGTAGGAAAAGGTTAAGATTCCCAAACCCCAAGAGTTCTATAAAACCTTTCCCACCTCACTGGCAACTCAGTCTCTTATTTGCCTCCGCTGGAGAATGAAGATGTGCATTTTGTTTCTTCAGTAAGAGGGGTTATTAGATTGAGTTGAGGCCCATTTCCCCTCAGAGTACAGTTTTTGGAGAAGGGATGTAATTGGAATATGGCTAGTGGCATATTTTTAGCCTGTTGCAAATTAGTCACAAGCCTTCCATAGGATTGGCAGGTCCTTTGCCTCATCCTATTGGGTCGCTGATCTGACTTTCCCCAGTGCTGGCTGCTTATGAGTGTCTTGACTTTTTACACATCAACACTCATATGTATATGTGCAGAGGTGTAAAGCAGTTAACAAGCTAAGTGTTGCACTCAGAAAAATACTATTAAAAAGCAACGTGCAACACAAGTAACACTAACCAAGAGTTCCTATGGGTAAGTACTTTATTTTTTATTTTATTTTTGGCACTCTATAAGCCTGTTAGGTTATTGTTATATATTAAAAATCCTATCCTAAAAAAAAATGTGTGATGCATCAGTGATATAAACTTTCATTATTCAGATAGAGCATGGAATTGTAAGCACATTTCTAATTTACTCCTATTATCATTTGTTTCCATTTTCTCTTGGTATCTTTATTTGAATGTAAGCTTAGGATCAGGCCCATTTTTGGTTCAGCACCTGGGTAGTGCTTGCTGGCTGATTGGTGGACACATTTAGACACCACTCAGAAAGTGCTACACAGGTGCTAAACCAAAAAGGGGCCTGCTCCTATGCTTACATTCTTGATTTTTCAAATAAAGATACCAAGAGAATAAATCAATATTGATAATAGGAGTAAATTTGAATGTTGCTTAAAGTTGCCTGCTCTATCTGAATCATGCAAGTTTAATTTTGACTAGACTATTCCTTTAAAGAAGCTGCCCTGCAAAGGGCATTAACGATTTTGTGAAAAAAACTCTATCCTAAAAAAATATGTCCTGAAAAGGGCATCAGTGATTAAGCCCTTTTGTGAAAAAGCCCTTTTCTAAAATTAAACAAAACTCCACCTAAAAAAAACAGCTAAACCTCAAAAGTTTGTATTTACTAAACTTGAATTTGGCTCCATAGGGGGCAACTATAGATCCATGGCATTGCTCATCTGGAGCTGACTTCTTCTTCCATCTCCGTCTGTCTTCTTTTCTTCTTATCTTCCATCTAATGTATTGTCTTGCTGTCTCTGCAGCGCACTGAAGTTTGAATGTGAGGTTAATAGTGTAGCTGTTTTTTTTTACAAAGAGCTTAATCACTGATGCCCTTCTCAGGGAATCTTTTTTTAGGATAGGGTTTTTTATGGGGGGTTTTTTATAGCAAAAAAAGCTTTTTCAGTGCATCTTTTTAAATTTAGGTTTATTTAAATATATGTTTTATTTGTGGGTTGGGAGTTACTTTGGTTTTATTATAGGAATATGTTTTATGCAATAGAATAAATCACTTCAACTAGGGCACTGCATGACAAATGCACTTTTCAAGGCACTTTTCAGAGTAGATTTTAGTGATAGTTTAGGGTTATTTTGGGGGTGGACATTTTTTAAGGGGACTTTTGTTTTAGTATTGGTCTTACTGGTTTTTTTTTAATGCTAGTGTTTTTAGGGTCTTGAGGGGGTTAGCAGATAGGAGGTTATGGAGTATTTTGCCATGGGGGATTGTGGCATTTAGGGGGTTAATAGTGTAGCAGGGTTTAGTTGTGCTGGGTGGGGTTAATAGTTTAGTGGGAAAAAAAGTATATATAATGTTTCGTGTATTTGCATTTTCTAATATTATACATATATTGTCATAATTGTATTTTTTTAAAACTGCGGTTTTTTGGATGTTTTCTTTAAAAATACCAATATTTATTTTTAGTTATATAAATTTGTTATAAAAGTCAGTTTCCAAAACTTTGAATTTTTACATTACTTCATTTGCTTAGCTTTGCATAAAAATGCTAAAAAAAACCTGTTTAAATTAAATTAGAATAATATGCATTGTGCATTAAGATACATTTGAATGATACTTTCTATATGCATGTAACAACATAGCTCCTTTAGTTTAGGAAGTTTTTTTTTTCTTTATTAGCAAGGCAGATCACAGACTGTTCCAGGGGAGTAAACTGTATTTTAATGGAAGACAGTAGTGCAATATATTCCAAGGGCAGTCCTGCAGGTTAGGTACAGGGTTTAAGCTATATTTGTCTTGCTAACTCAGTGGCAATATTTTCCAGTGTGAGGCATGTAGTGTAGGTTTAGTTACAGTTAGGTTAGGTATGTATTCTTTGAAGTGCTCCTACACAGCCCCCCCCCCCCTCCGCTGATAGACACATCACCACATGTCAGCACTTTGCTGTTCAGCCCTCTTTTTAGGATTATAGCAACAGACTGATGGATTGCGAGCCTGGCAAATTTAAACAAGGAGTTCCTCATTGATCTGTCGACGTTTTGAATATAGGGGCCTGTGTATTTTCTTTCTATGGATGGACAGATCATAGATACCCATCTTGGCGCAAGACAGTAGCTGATTGGTGAATATACACAGTATGCACAACCCAGTAGCCCTATTTGCAAACAGAAAGCATTTTTTTTTCTTTTATACTTTGTATTACAAAATGACTTAAATTTTGTTAATATGTTTGATCACTTAAATATTTATTTATAACAACACACACTGACACTAATGCAATAGCTAAACATGGTTTAAGCTAAAAATGTGACCGGTCACACATAAACTACAATATTCAAAATATATAAAAAAGAGGTGTACTTGTCAATGTCCGCATATAAGTTTATGCAAAAGCCACCTTGAATGTAAAAGCCACCTTCAATGTTAAAATTCGGTATCTGAGCTTTATATTCCAACTTATGTACCAGAATGATTGGATCAGATAATAGCAAATATTATGGCCACTTCACACAAAGCCGTTATATAGTTCTTGATTTCTTTTATGAGTGTACCTTATGCATGGGAATCTTCTCCTCAGTCCCACAATAAGCTTGATCTATGTGTACTTACCTGGAACTCCACGATTGTGTCTGGAGAAGGAGCGTATTTCCCGAAAGGACCTCTCTTCAAAATTGCCAGGTTTGACGCCGAATACAGCAATTGTATGTGCATTTAACCTTGTTGTCACAAAACAAAGAGCTTACATGTTTATCACACTTAACATAGAGTAAATATCACTTTTTATTGAAGAAATTAAATATCAGGCTAATTTATAAATAAAGCAAAGGCAAATAAAATGAAACAAGACATTACAGTTATATTAAATACATTTTTCAAATACTCATCATTTTTGAATACAGCAGCAAAATTACCAGCTCCATCACCACATCAAAATTGGATGCACAGGCTGGTCTTTTTCGTGAATTGAAAATCTGAAAGAAAAATGATAATTACCATGTGGCAGAAGTGAAATTATCATCATGATTAAATCAAACTTTCCCAATGAATGTTTCTGAGATTTGTACAGTTAAAGGAGCTTAAAGGGGCAGTAAAGTTACAAACTAATGTTATATAATGCTGCACATAGTGCAGAATTATATAACATTAGCTTACTGGCAGCTTTATACATTAAAGTATTGCAAATACATTTTATGTAAAAGCTCCCTTTTCCAGAACGCCACTCCTTGCTCTAATGAGCGGGTCTGGAAAAGGGTCTGCAATGAGCGGCGTTCTGGAAAAGGGAGCTTTTACATAAACGGTATCTGCAATACTTTAATGTATAAAGCTGCTGGTAAGCGAATGTTATATAATTCTGCACTATGTGCAGAATTATATAACATTAGTTTGTAAGTTTACTGCCCCTTTAAGAGTACATTATTTTCAATTTGACATTTGCTTTATTTTTTATTTAAAGCTTAAGTTCAAGTTATTTTGATATTGTTTTGCAGATTCACCAGACAATCAAACTCCATAAAAAATTATCATGTAATATATGTACAGTTCCTTAGAGTTAAAAATTTTGGAAGTTGGGCTTTGTGAGACCAGACATGATTGGCCTTTTTCCTCATTCTACATGCAATACACAAAGTGATCACTATTGAAAGTTTAGACTTTGCAAGCTTAGAGAATTCAGACAGAATTGCAATCGACAGTTAATATCATCATGCTTGAAGAATGCATATTTCTGTTATACATTTTATGATGATATCATGTTTTTGAATATTGAAACTGTAGTGTGATACATTATTCTTCAAAAAATCCTTTGACAAGTTATTTTTTATGAAATGTAATATTGTATGCAAAAATGCTAATTCTTCTAATGAAAGAATACCAAGACATGTATGTCTGAAGTTGTGTTACTTTGCAATCATACCTTGTTTATAGAATATGATCATACCTCATTGTACTACAAGTTACACCCATGAAATTCCTACTCTTAGATATTCATAATGTGTTGGGCAGAAGAGTATGTAGAAAGAGAGACTTTAGAGAATGTTATAAAAAGTAAGTACATTTAATTAACATATTCCTATGAGATCAATATTTTAATGTTTGAAAAATTTTTTTTTACAAGTGCAAAATATAATGTGTACTAATGAGATGAAGGTTCAATTAATAATTTATTGTGAAAAAAGTGATATTTCAGGGTCACAGCCCCTTCATCAGACCCGAAACATTATTGTTTTTTTTTTCATTTTTAAATATTTTTATTGAGGTTTCATATAAGGCAAACATATAACAAATGTCATTGAAAAATATACAAATACAGTGTATAATTACATTGCATGACATAGCTTAATCTTAAAATGCACATCAGTTGCCATTAATACTTTATACCCACTGAACAATCCAAAAGGCCACTCTTGGACCTCACAATTATATATAACATACACAATTATAGTAGGTAATTTCAAGTAGAGTGAGATCTCTCTTGGATCTCAGATGAAGAACCTCTTTTTTGTTATTATTTTGATATTTAAACTATCAAGCATTATATACAACATACAAATTGTGAACAGCTATAGAGATAGAACTAAACTCTTAATTTTACAGTATAACACAAGTGAGAGGGATATTATAAGGTTTTAAAGAGGTATATGGACCCCTAGTAGCTATTCTGAGCATCTTGTTGTTCTAGAACCACCTAGTGTGATGTTGGCCATACCTAAGATATTGAGAGAATTTAAAGTGATGCTTAAGGAAATATGTATGATGGACTGTCAGAGTGTAAGCCTGATCAACTCTTTTAGGGACTGTTCTACAGTTGGTGATATCTGTGTGGTTTTTAGACAATAAAATTGTGAGTTTGCCACAAGGGCCTGGACACTAAACTCCATAAATTATATTATACGATAAAATATGTCTTATTTTCAGTCTAGTTGATAGACAGTCTTACTGAGTTAGTGCCTAGTGAAACATAACTTCTTGTGAGAATGAGAGGAATATAGTATTTCATGCTTAGTCATATTGTTACTCTCAATGGTTACATCCTGTTCTCAAACAATAATCCTTGTCATAAATGGTATATCTTGTAGGCTAGGTAGTTCAATATATATTAGAGCCACATAGTCAGACACAAACAGAGTTCAAACCAGGTTACTGAATATAGAGCTCTATATGTAATATAAAAGAGCAACTGCAACATAAGAGTAAAGATATTCGTTGGTTTATATTTGAAGATCTGTGCAGTATAGAGTGTGAAGACTAGTAGCATGCACTCCTGATAGCTACAGCAATTATATAGGGTAAAATATTATATGTAGTTGCAGGCTCAATGGAAAATAATTGGTAGGAAATGTAGGGAACAAATATGTCTATACCGGTAGTATACATTCTATGTAATATTCAGATGCGATTGAAATAGTTCTGAAAATGAGAGATAATACAATACCCTGTATTAAACCATATGATTATGCACAGTGGCTATATACATGTCAACAAACAAAAAACATCATAAGTAATATAGCTTGTAGGTTAGGCAGTTCAGTGTACATTAGATCTATATAATTAGGCACAGATGATGATCAAAATAGTAACACTGAATACTCCAGCAGTCACATAGAAAGATCTCTTCAAGTAATATATAAGAACAACTACAGTATGAGAAACCATGTTAGGCTATGTCAAAATGATGTTAAATGTATTTACATGGTAAAGTGAAAAATTCAGCTATTACTAGGTAAAATATAAGGTATAGTGACATCCTGAATGGTTAGGGTTGAAGCTGTACTACCAAACTGGCACGGGACTACCATAATGAATAACTGTATGCACCGCTTATGGAATCAGGTTATAAGCTCCCTTCATTTATGAAAGGTAAAACCTCAGAGAACATAAAATGTATGGATAGTAGGATTATTACATCAAAACGGCTAGTTGTTAAGTAACAGATCACCAGCTTATCTAGACTGTAGCTAAGGCTCAGGGGTGGGATGGTTAAATGAAAAAAACGGCATCAATAGTTCTTGGCATACGCACTTTAACAATAAATGCACAGATAAATAAAATAAATGTAATTAGACTTGAACCATTCCTCT
Organism: Bombina bombina; assembly: GCF_027579735.1. Classification (NCBI taxonomy): domain Eukaryota; kingdom Metazoa; phylum Chordata; class Amphibia; order Anura; family Bombinatoridae; genus Bombina; species Bombina bombina. The sequence goes on from NC_069502.1 coordinate 507,159,670, forward strand.
GTTCGCCCGGAGAATTATATTATGTGTACCATAATAAATCAAGTCTGGACCTAATGTCTCTTCTTAGCCCACACCCTGTCTGACCATATTAGAAACACGAGCCTGACTAGAATGTCCTGAATTGAAAACTTGCCAGCTCCACATAGCCAATGTTAACGATGTTGTCTCTCTGTGCCAATACTGGCGCTCAAAAACGAAAGTCAGCCGCTGGGCCCTCACTTTTCTCTCTGGTACCGGCGAGAGTGGCAAATAGAAAGGGAAAATATAGTCCGAGGTCAGGCATGCAATCCTCCGATCCGTTGATCCTAAAGAGGTAAGGCAGAGCGCTCCTCTCTGTAACTCCTCTACAATTCCATCCGAGTGCTGCCAAAATGCTAAACATTCCACCTGTGCCGCACTTTCCACCCACCATCTTGTCATCTTAATCTTAGGCTCCCGCACCAAACGGGAGGACTCAGGAGATAGCTCTAAAGTGTGCAGCAGCGGTTCGCTATATGTCGCAAAAGCCACTTTGTGCAATATATCTGGCATAGCCGGAGATGTCCCTTTGACTGAAGTGACGTCAAGTAAAGGAGTTAGCAATGTTTCCACGTCTCTGATGAGACTATTAAAATGTTCTTCCATTGTTAGGCATAATTCTTCTAGGATTAGCTCAACTTTTGTCGCCATATTAACAGTGAACAGGAACAGGGTTGGATTAGCTTAAGATCCCAATCTGCCTCTATCTTTATGTAAAGGGTTTATCTGTGCGTAGCACAAAATATTTCTTGCTGCAGTACAAATGATTCAGTTACCAAAAGTTCACAGTGGTCAGTATCTTGCTGTGGATTGGTCCTGATAGTTGGAAAGCTTACAGCAAATACAGCTGTTAGTTCTGTATCAACAGAAATATAGGGAGGGCGAGATAAAGGCCTAGGTCGTTATATGACCTCCGCTCCACACTTCATCTATTACGGTGTTCCGGGCTGGAATCTCTCTGAAAAGTAGTGTAATCTGTGCAGCGTCACTTTAACTCTGCTTCAATGTTAGAAAATTACTCAGATTACAGATCGTCTAAGTGATAAATAGCGGATTCATCAACTCATTTACTCAGCCAAGTAGAAAAGCAGCCATCACTGCTGCTGGTCAGACATGCCCCCCGAAACATTATTGTTTTCACAATAAATTTCTACAAATCAAATGACTGTGATTCTCCATACTATTGGATTATGTAAGCGTGGGTCCAGCAATCAATATTTACACACACATATATATATATATATATATATATATATATATATATATATATATATATATATATATGGGGCCTGTGCTGTATTAATGGTGCTGAGAAAATTCTAATCATGTAATCATGGCACATTTCTAAAGAACGGATCAGTGAACAGTCAACACATGACCATGGTGCACTTTTTGGGGTATCACTGGATTGTCTCACTCCCAAGGCATCCAGTGATTGCCCAGTGAGCCTGATACCATCATGCAGCACATAAGTATTTAGCCTCCATTTTAAGTATATATGGCTGTCAAAGTGATTGTATACACAATAACAGTCACATTTGATTGTTACCCCACTCACAGGCATGAGATCAACAGATACCTTATCCTGTATAGAGTCTGCCATTAAGTGTTTAAAACTCTTTTAATAAAATATCTCATTAAGTACAAAATAATGACACTACAAGACTCTGTCTGTCTTAATCTTTTTAAATGGTTGTAATTTCAAATGCCTAATCAATTTACACACTTCACATTTGTTTCCACTTTGAAGAACTCCTTTTTTTATTTAGCTTTAAAATGTGTTTCTGTTGTAATGCCTTTCTTCACATAACCTCTTATTGTTGCATAACAATTGTAATACAATCAGTTTTACTTCCATTGCAATTTTTCATACAATAATAAAACATGACATATTAAATAAAGTAAGACAAGAGGAATCTTTTTGGATTTCTTGACTTAAAACATTAATGCTACAGGGATTAAATGAAACAAAAGATCTAGCAACTTTTAGTTAAATTAGAGATTTGTTAGAACATAATCATTTTAAGTTGTATGTATTTAATATGTATTTTTTACTATTTTTAATAAATACCATATATATAATATTCGTTAACCTGAATATTCATTGGCTGCTCTGTTCGGAACTCATTTTGTTTTAAACAAAATTAATATTGAATATTCGTAGAACATTTACATTCATTTTCATTAAAGAAATGTAAATTTTCCTAAGCTACATGAGAAAAAGTTCACTTGTAGCTTCTGCTTACCTTTAGCGCAAATTGGTAACAAAAAGCAGATATCTGTTTTGCTTTAACTAAACGAATATCCAAATGAACACACCAACGAAATTTAAAGTAAATGATAAAATAGTGATAAAATTCATCAGTATTCATAAATGTTCTTTAAATTACCTTTAAGTGGTTAAATACTTACCTTTAGCGTGCTGGAACCTAACCTGCTCCTCTTCTTCACAGAGCCCCATGCTAATAGGAGGCTTAGAGTGGCCGCTCCCAGGACCTGCACTAATGATCCTTCTCCCTTAGTGCAGGCCCTTGAAGTCACCGCTATAAGGCTAATAATAGCTTGACCAGGGCTCTGTGAAGAAGGGCAGCAGGTTAGCATGGCTCTAAAGCACCATAAAGCTAAGTATTTAACCCTTTAAAGGTAATTTAAAGAAAGCTAATGAATACTGATTAATTTTGTCAGTATTTTATTATTTTTATTATTTAAAACAATGCAAATTTTATAAACAAAATGCTGGTTAACTGCTTTTAAAATGTTTAATTTGTATTCATACTTTTTTCATTATAGTTTTTAATTTTTATTAATATATACTATTTTATTTTCATCTGTTCGATAAGAAAAAAAAAGTTTTTTTATTGATTTTAATTTTAGCTTTTTTAAATAATAAAAATGGCATTAAACATATTTAGCTCTTGAATCATTTACATAAATGTATGGATATTTAAAATTAATATTTGCAGAAACATTGAATAAAATGAATGTTTGAATGTATTGCTAAAATTTGTTTAACAGTGCTTAAAACATTTCCAACGTATATTGGATTTAGAGTAATTTGTTTTATCAGAACATTCCAAATAGGTTCTTAATAAGCTGATTGTGATAGCTCAAATGGAAAAAGTCTTGTTGAACAACTATAACTTGTTCAATGAGTACCTGATACCTGTGTATGCTCACCTTGTTCTAGAGACCAAGCAATCTTACCATGTTACCTATAAATGCTCAACTTGTTCCAGAGATCAAGCATGCTTACCTTTTACCTGCGTATGCTCACTTTGTTCCAGAGACCAAGCATACTTGCCTTGTACCTGTGTATGCTCACCTTGTTCCAGAGAACATGCAAACTTACCTGATACCTGTGTATACTCACCTTGTTCCAGAGACCAAGCATACTTACCTTTCACCTGCATATGCTCACCTGGTTCCTGAAAGCCAAGCAGACTTGCCAGATACCTGTGCATGATCATCTTGTTCCTAAAGCTGTACCTATCTAGTAAACTTGTAGTGCTCTTGTGGCAGACACTGTTCTTAAAGGGATACTAAACCCAATTTTTTTCTTTACTAATTGAGATAGAGCAGGCAAGCACTATCCAGGGTGCTGAACAAAAAATGGGCCAGCTCCTAAGCTTTACATTTCTGCTTTTTAAATGAAGATAGAAAGAGAACGAAAAATGTTAACAATAGGAGTAAATTAGAAAGTTGCTTAAACTTGCATGCTTTATGTGAATTATTAAAGAAAAAATGTGGGTTTAGTATCCCATTAATTGTGACATATGTGCCAGAGATATGCTAAAGATTTGCAGTACTCTTGCGCGAGACAAAAAGTGGATAAAACATCAAAAACACATTTAAAAGTACAGTCACAATAATAATAATATCTAATAAAAATGATTTTATTAGATATTATTATTATTGTGACTGTACTTTTAAATGAGTACAGTCACAATAATTATTATTACCAGTTATTTGTAGAGCGCAAACAGATTGTGGGTAGAGGGCCATGCGAAAGTTGCACTGTTGAAGTCACCTCTTATGAAGGTGATCTGGAAACAGCTGGGCTCATATGCTTACATGCTAAGGGGGTTCAAGGGGATAACAAAGGAGGAGAGGAATTGAGGTTAGGAAAGATTAGTGTAGGTTGTATGCATCCCAGATACATGAAAACAAGAAAATTCCAGCTGGTGCAAATCCAAAAACCTTTTATTTTGCAATGTGGGATACAAACAAAAGCAACGTTTCAGGCCAACAATCAGCCCCTTTTCAAGCTTTTTCAATGTATGCATCCCAGAACAGTAGAGCCTATAGGGAGGGCTTGAAACTTTCAAAACTAGGAGAGAGTCTTGTAGAGCGAGGCAGAGAGTTCCACAAGATAGGGGCCAGTCTGGAGAAGTCCTGTAGATGGGAATGTGAGGAGGTAACAAGAGAGGAGGAGTTCATGAGAAGAGCAAATGGGACAGGAGGGAGAGTATCTGGAGACATGTCCATGAATAAGGCAGGGGGCTGCCGAAACGCGTAGGACTTGTACCTATTCACTTATGCTGGGGATATAAGCATTATTTCATTTAAATTACTTTTTTGACTCCATTTATTAAAGAACTTTTTATGCATCACCTTGAGGCTCGCTGGCATTTGTTTCTCTTGCTATCTGGAGACAAGGTCTGAAATATAGGGGTCAGCAGTGCAGTTGAGGCATTGCATGTCAGACTCAGAATATTGTATTTAATTCTGGAGGCAAGAGGAAGCCATTAAAGGGATTGGTCTGGTGCAGAGAGGTAGATTTGGGTGTCATCAGCATACAAATGATATTAAAACCCATGGGACTTTATTAAGGAACCTAATGATGATGTGTAGATTGAAAAGAGAAGGGACCAAGGACAGAGCGTTATGGTACCCCAACAGAAATAGTTAAAGGCGAAAAGTATGCACCATAGAAAGCTTCACTAAAGGTTAGAAAGTTAGAAAGAGAACCACAAGAGGGCTGTATTGCAAATGGCAAATGAGTGGAGGGTTTGGAGCAAAAGAGGTTAGTCAACAGTATCAAAGTCTGCAGACAGATCAAGAAGGATTAGCAGAGAGGAGTGGCCTTTTGATTTAGCTGTTTGTAGGTCACTGGTAACCTTAACTGTCTATGTGGAGTGTTTGGGGCAAAATACAGATTGCAGTGGGTCAAGGAGGGAGTTTGATGTAAGGAAATGGGATAGACATGCACATACTAACTTTTCAAGAAGCTTTAAGGCAAGGGGGAGTAGGGAAAGAGGGATATTTTTAGATAAGGAGGTTGAATCGAGAGAAGGTTTTTTGAGGATAGGTGTGCATGTTTTAGAGATTAGGGAAATATACTGGTGCTGAGGGAGAGGTTGAAAATGTGTGTAAGTATAGGGGTAAGGGTAGAACAGAGAGAGGGGAGTAGCTGTGAGGAGATGGAGTCGAGTGGACAGGTAGTGAGGTGAGAGGACAATATAAGGGCAAACATTTATTTCTCAGTAACAGGGGCAAAATAGCTGGATTTAAGGCTATGTGGGTTTTGGATGAATGCAAGCTTTTGAGGGGTGGGAGACTGGTAGCATTTTGAGAGATTATTTTGTTTCTGATGGAGTTGATTTTGTTATTGAAGTGGCTGGCAAAATCTTGAGCAGAGAGAGAAGTTGCTTCAGGAATTAGGGGTAGGCAGAGAAGAGTATCGAAAGTGTAGAACAGACATTTTGGGTTTTAAGAAATAGTAGAGATATTGGTTTTCTGGTGGAGGTTGTGGTGTTTTAGGGGTCAATAGAATAGTGGGGTATTTTGTGATGTTGGTGTGTGGTGGTTTAAGGGTTAATAGAGTAGAGGGGGTTATGTGGCAGGTTAGGGGTTAATAAAGTAGAGGAGACTTTGCGGTGGGGTATGTGGTTGGTTAGTGGGAATAGTGTTGTGGTGACTTTGCGGTTGCCTATACGGCAGGTTAGGGGTTAATATTTTAGTGTGGACTTTGTGGCGGGTTAGCAGTTATTAGAGTAGGGAGCTTATGGCGATTCGGGTTAGCACCAGAGTATGGGTGTTAGGTTTTTTTCCCCTTTTCTCTCTCCATTAAAGTCTTTGGGCTCCAAGTACTAACCGGCGGGTGGACAGCTTCTCAACTCGCGAAGCTGTCCGCCCGCCTTCGCTACACACGGGCAGCAGATCTGTTGATCCCCTGGCTCGTATGTATCATTACAAAATCATCATTCTGAAGGGGATGTCAATCACCGAGAGCGAGTGAGCTCTCTGTGATTTTCCCTCACCACCTTAGAGGTGGCGTATGGTGTTAGAAGCAGCGGTCTAATGACTGCTGCTTCTTACATTGCGGGAAGCACGCTCGCATATGCAAACCTGCCCCGCAAGGGCTCCAGAGCAGCTTTTGTAGCCCTCATGGAGAGTATGTTAATGTGGTCGCAATATTGTAACTTCTGCTCTTTTTGAGTGCATTGGATTGTTTAATTTCAACTTGTAATATGAGCACTACCCAACACTTGCAAAGAGCAGAAGTCGAACAGTTAGCACGTGAGCGGGAGCAGTAGTTACCTCTCCACTTATAATCTAGCAATGTCTTGTTTAATTACATTGGGCAAAATTACAAGTTTTGTGGTATGGCTACACTGTTGAAAAATTGGCCTTTGCGCGCGGAATGGCAGGTCTTCCTATAACAAGTTGCAGCAGTACGGCTATACCACAAGCGTTTTAGCCTGTACTGTACCGCAACTCTCCATTCCGCAATCAAAAAATGGCTTTTGAGTGTTGAATTTTCATTGCACCTGTATTACAGGTTGTGGGGTCTGGCTATAACGCTAGTGTTATAGCTTATTTTGCTGTGACCCATTCCGCTATTAGAGACCAGTAGTTATGGATTTTGCAAAACAAAAATGTTTCAATGAAAACTAACATTACAAAAAACAAACAAACACTAAAATTACAAAAAATAAAATAATCTAAGATTACAAAAAATAATAAATGAAATTATCCAAAATTATAAAAATTAAACCTAATCTAATACCCCTATAAAAAAAAAGCCACCCCACAATAAAAACACCCCCTAATCTAACAATAAACTACCAATAGCCCTTAAAAGGGCCTTTTGTAGGGCATTGCCCTAAGTTAAACACATCTTTTACATAAAAAAAATTACAAAGTACCCCTAACAGTAAAACCCCCCAACCAACCAACCCCCACAAAAAAAAACCTGTTTAATAAAAACCTAAGCTACCCATTGGTCCTAAAGGGGCATTTGTATGGGCAATCAACTCTTTAGTGCCCAATTTAAAAAAAAATCTAAATACAAAAAAAAAAAACACCCCAAAAAATTAAAAAAAGAAACCTAACACTAACCCCAAAAAATGTACTCACGGTTCCTGAAGTCCGGACATCCATCTTCATCCAGGTGGCGAAATCTTCATACATCATGCGGGCATCTTCTATCTTCATCCCAGTGGCACGGAGCTGAGCAGGACCAGTGGCGACGACATTCAGCACTGAGTCTCCTCTTCATGTGATCTCCGCCGCACACTGAAGATTAACTGCAAGGTACCCATTTTATATTTGGGGTACCTGGCATTCCTATTCCCTGCAATATTCAAATCAGCTAATAGGATAAGAGCTGTTAAATCCTATTGGCCGCTCCTGATCCATGTATTAGGGAAGACTGCTTTGCTCCTCTGGGAAGAAGACAGAAGATGGTACCGCATTGGATGAAGATGGAACTGCCTGGAAGAACAACTTCACCGCCGGACTTCAGGAACTGTGAGTACCTATTTCGGGGTTAGACTTGGGTTGTTTTTTTTTTTGGGTGGGTCTTTTTTTACATTAGGGATTTTTTTATTTTGTAATGGGCACTAAAGAGCCCATACAAATGTTCCTTTAGGGGCAATGGGTAGCTAAGGTTTTTTTAGAGTTAGGCTTCTTTATTTTGGGGGGTTGGTTTGGTGTGGGGTTTTACTGTTTGGGGGTAAAATAACTGATTGCTTCAGGGCAATGCCCTACAAAAGGCCCTTTTAAGGGCTATTGGTAGTTTATTGTTAGATTAGGGGGTGTCTTTATTTTGGGGTGGCTTTTTTGTTTCAATAGGGGTATTAGATTAGTTTTAATTATTTTAATTATTTTGGATTAGATTAGATTTGATTTTAATTATTTTGGATAATTTGGTTTATCATTTTTTGTAATTTTAGATTCTTTTTATTTTTCGTAATTTTAGTGTGTTTTTTTCTTTTGTAATATTACTTCTTTTTTTTCTATGGGTTAGGATTTTTTAATTTTGTAACTTAGTTTTATTTTTTTTAAATAGTTATCTTAGGTTTATTTATAGTTTAAGCTTTTTTATTTATTTTAATACATCAATGGGGATTGTGTTATAGTGATCGCAATTCCGCGATCGCAAATGCTAGCTTTTCTCTCCATTGATGTCTATGGGGAAAAACGTGCACAAGCACATCAAGTCAGGCCTTGGCTTTTGTGCGGTATGGAGCTTAACGCACCATTCCACACAACAAAAGAATGTTTTTCTGTAACTTGTAATGGCAGCGCTATGGAAAGTGCAATAGCTCTACATTTTAAGTGTTATTTACGCACAACTTGTAATCTTGGTGATTGTTTAAAATTGTAACAAACCTGTTCTGCAAAAACATTATTCATGGCAAAATTTAAATTTGTAAAGAAATTATGCATTGTATTGATTTAATTTTTGTTAAATGAGTTTCTCTGCCTCTGCTAGTAGGCTGAACAAAAGCACTCCATTGGGGTAGCTGAAATTTCACCTCCAGGTCTGCCATAATTATTTAAACATTTTCCCTTTTTCCTAAGACTTTAGGGGAATTAAAGGGACAGTCTACTTGAGAATTGCTATTGTTTAAAAAGATTGATAATCCCTTTATTACCAATTACCCTGTTTTGCACAACTAACATTTTAATATTAGTATACTTTTTACCTCTATGATTACCTGTATCTAAGCCACTGCAGATCGCCCCTTATCTCAGTGATTTTTACAATCTTGCATTTTAGTCAATCTATGTTTTTTCTTTTATAAAGGGGAAAGTCTTGTTTAATTTAATATGTAACTTTGAAGAGAACGTTCCATTGATATGAGAGTTTGCATTGTATGTTTCAAACTATATGGGGCTTATCAGCGAAGTTGTAGCTGGATTCCTCTTGGTAATGTGCTTTTAACAGTAGTTTGCCCTTTATATACCTTTATAGAATAAGGGCTAGATTACAAGTGGTGCTTTCGCTCTTGTACAAACAGCATCAGAAGTACACTGTTAACGCTCGCAGTTTAGCACGCGTATCACAAGTTGAAAATAAATGGTTTGCTCGTGAACAAATATAGCCGCTTGCTCGCTAACCCTACCAGGCTTAACCAAGTGCACTATAGCTGACATGTTATGAATATTTTACATTCCAATGTTCTTCACATAGAAGAGAATGTTCTTTTTATTTTTAAATATATATTTCTACATATATGATCATTTGCAAAATATATATATATATATATATATATATATATATATATATATATATATATATATATATATATATATATATATATACACTCTCCAAAAAGCAGGCAGCTCACTGGTCTTTGCAGTAAAACTAGAATTTATTACATCAGTTTAAAAAACAAACGTTTCGGCACTGCATTGTGCCTTTGTCAATGTTATACAGCAAAAAGTACAAGGACTTTTTTTTTTTGCTGTATAACATTGACAAAGCCACAATGCAGTGCCGAAACGTTTGTTTTTTAAACTGATGTAATAAATTCTAGTTTTACTGCAAAGACCAGTGAGCTGCCTGCTTTTTGGAGAGTATTGTTATGGTATTAGCAGAGCACCGTGGCATTATTTAAGTATGATTGTGCAATCCTATCTATGACTTTGTATATATATATATATATATATATATATATATATATATATATATATATATATATATATATATATATATATATTTATAATATATATATATACACAGGTATACCTTACTTTACAGTGCTTCGCTAATACAAGCGCTTTGTGGAGCTGAAGTTCAACTTCCAAGGATTATAAAAACAATGCTGTAATCTTCATGAGATTGCGAGAAAAGTTACGAGCACCATTTTGTTATGCTTAGTTCAGTCTGTTTACACCATTACAGTGCAATCTGTGTCTCAGTGTTATAGTCTGGCAAATTTTACTACAGTAATTGTCACTATTTATTGAATACTGTGCTGTGCTAGTGTTAAACTAAACATAGCTCTATTGTACCCCTAATATATGTTAGTTCAAACATGTTTTCAAGTTCTTAAACACACTGGCAAGTGAAAAGAAAGCTAAAACCCCCTTCTTTCACTTTAAGGCGGTTTTCACTTTACAGCGGGGCTCCGTCCCTAACCCACTGTATGAGCGGGGTATACATGTATAGGAATATCTATTTAAAAATCCTTTGAACGTTTTCCTCTATGTGAAGGACATTGGAATGTAAAATATTTACAGTATATACACACTAAAACACTTATTGATACTGAACATAAATTATATTTAATGTTTTCAGGTATTTTCATGTTTTCAGGTATTTCAGTGGAAAGAGCTGCGACGTGTATATATATACACATGTATTTTTATAAGTATATATATACACATGTATTTTACAACGGCTCAATTTACACCGTTTCAGAATAACAACCTTTTTTTCCAGTCATGTGACTGCTATTGAAAAGCATTGAGAAGCAGTGCATTTATTAAAATAGCCAGTAGGGGGAGCTGTCCGCCTGTGTTGCAGCAAAGCCAAGCAAGCTAAAATTAATCAGTTTAACCAGACCTGAGCTATCGAGCAGATTTCAAAGGAACAAGATCTTCCTGTCTATAAATCAGTCCAGATTGGAATGAATAGAAAGAACTGTTTGCAGAAAAATGCAAGTGAAGTCTGTGTTGTGTGATTATTTTATTAGGTTTATAATGCTGTTTAGCAAATGTTTTTTGTTCATTTAACTTAGTTTAATTATATATTCTGTGCTGTGTGATTATTTTATTAGGTTTATAAGCTGTTTAGCATTTAAAGTCTTCATTTCAAAGCTTTAAAAATAACGTATTAGGTGTTACTTATGACAATTTTGAGAGGGGCCTGGAACCTATCTCCCTCACTTCCCATTGACTTACATTGTAAACTGGGTTTCAATTTACAACGGTTTCGATTTACAACCATTCCTTCTGGAACCTAACCCTGGCGTAAACTGAGGGTTACCTGTGTATATATATATATATATATATATATATATATATATATATATATATATATATATATATATATATATATATATATATATATATATATATATATATATATATATATATATATATAGTCACGTTGATTGGAGTAGCCATGTTAGTCCAGAGATTTAGATATCAAAATAACAAGAGTATTGCATTGAGCAATGATACTTTTTTTATTGGACTAACTATACATTTATAAGATGACAAGCTTTCGGAAGAGTTCCTTCCTTTATCAAGTCTGAAGCAATACTTCAGACTTGATAAAGGAAGGAACTCTTCCGAAAGCTTGTCATCTTATAAATGTATAGTTAGTCCAATAAAAAAAGTATCATTGCTCAATGCAATACTCTTGTTATTTTGATATATATATATATATATATATATATATATATATATATATATATATATATATATATATATATATATATATATATATATATATATAAAGGTGCAAAAGTCCAGCACTCATGTTTTCTAAGCCGGGGTGCATCCCACGTAGTATGTAAAAATCAATCCAAAGAGAGCACTCGCCGTGGTATAAAATAGTGTTTATTCCATAGTGTAAACGTTTTCGTGGAGTAACCCCGTCATCAGACAAGTGAGAAAACTTGTCTGATGATGGGGTTACTCCCCGAAAATGTTTACACTATGGAATAAACACTATTTTATACCACGGCGAGTGCTCTCTTTGGATTGATTGTTATATTTAGATATACATACAGTATATATATATATATATATATATATATATATATATATATATATATATATATATATATATATGCACACACACATATAAATACATAAACACACATGTATATGCACATATACTGTATATAAAAATATGCATACACACTCAAAGTCTTCAGTCGCACTAACCCGACGAGTGTAAAATGTGATTTTGCTCACGCCTTTTCTTTTGACTGTCAATATGGGCACAAGTTAGCGTTGCCGCAATATTTATATATTGCTTGCATGCTAACGTTAGTACGCCACTTGTAGTCTAAACCTAAATGAAAAAATTAAAATGACCATTTAGTAACAAAACAGTTTCTATAAATGTCAGTTATCGAAGGACTGCACAATACTTTTCTTCAACAGGAAAATCTTTTTTATTGCAAAGTAAAAGCGGGTGGTAACAAATCCAAACGCTGTTACATTAAAGCAGCCTTTCAGTTTCCTCTTCATATTAAATAGTATACATTTTTATTAAAGCAAGTTTACCAGTAGGATGTCAAATTTTGTTTTATGTTTCTTTGCCTTGAAATAAAAACATTATATTCCAAATGGTAAGGCTGTGAAAAAAAATTGTATGTACGTTTTGACAACAGTATCCTTAAAGTTTCATAGATTTATATTATATTGAAGTACATTTTAAAGGAGTTTGTAGGCTCAAACTATAATTTCACCTCAGGGGGATGAGAAGATAATACACAAAATCCATCATTTGCGTTTTAACACTTTTTTCAATATTATATGATTGAAATGGTCATGCACAGGTATTTGAAAAGAATAAAAAAGTGGCAAACATGTAGCCTTAGTAATTTCCCATTAGAAGGTAATTTTGCAATTAGAGTACCAGGAAGTGATCTGCAAAGGAGAATTTGTAACTGAAGTTACAGTGGTTGCAACTGGAACTAATCTTTGTAATTAAAAGTATAGCTCACCTGATATGGCCAATTAACCTTCTGGTTAGAACATAATGAATGTCTTGTTGGAACTATTTAAGTTCCTTTGTGGCAATATCTGAACACCGTCATGCATATTTAATGCCCTGTGTCAGCCAAACAACTTTAATACCTCAGCATAAAATATCTGCATGGATATAAAACACATTAAATATTAGGGGATAGTTTTGACTGTGAAATGACACTAGTCTAAATTTCAAAATTAACTATATTTGCTTCTGTTCAAATGTTTTACACAAGCATTTTCATTGTGAATTTTCTTTTAAAAAGAATGCCCTATTAAAATTAGCTTTACTTTAAATCAGATATAACACATTACTTTTAAACAGCCAATGCACAATTTTCTTTTAGTAGATAGATAGATAGATAATACTCCCCACTGCTTTTAAGCAATTAGCTGTAATCCTTAAAGGGATACTAAACCCAATTTTCTTTCTTTTATGATTCGGATAGATCCAGTGACAAAACTACGGGGGTGCAGAGGTCGCAATTGCGACCGGGCCCCCGAGGGTGGGGGCCTAGCTTAAAAAAAAATTCCAATAAAAAACGTTGACCTGCCACTGCCTGCACTGATATCATGTGAGTGTGACGTGATGCTTCATTAGTGTCTCTGTCTCTGACTACAGGGGTTAGTGTTTCTGTTTTACCCATTGGTGTTTATGTGTGTATGTATGTATGTGACTATGTGTGTATTTATGCATGTATTTGTGTGTGTGTGTTTGTGGAACCAGCAAATTACAGACCTTTTTACTACAGCATGGGGGGGTAAATAGTGTCACTATACAGTACCACTATATACAGTACGGGGGGCTGGACCATGTCACAGACTACTGTGGTCACTTTATAAAGTACTGGGGTGGGTAGGGTCAGGCCAGCCATCTCACCGGCAGATTACAGACTGTGTCCCTAACTCACAATATACAGTACTGGTGGGTTAAACAGTGTCACTATGTACAGTAATAGGGGGTCAGACCATCTCACAGACTGTGGGCACAGGGTACTTCTTTTTGCAGACATTTTTGTTCTGTGTTAAATGTTAAAAAAAAAGATATGTATCAAATTAACTTTTTTGGGGGGGTGGGGGGGCCCTTCTTAGATTCTTGCACCTGGGTCCTGTTGTTTCTAGTTACGCCTCTGGTTAGATCATGTAATTTTAAGCAAATTTCTAATTTACTCCGATTATCAATTTTTCTTCATTCTCTTGGTATCTTGGTGAAAAAGCAAGAATGAAAGCTTAGGAGACGGCCCATTTTTGGTTCAGATCCTGGAAAGCACTTGCTGATTGGTGGTTACATTTAGCCACCATATCAGCAAGCGCTACCCAGGTGCTGAAACTAAAATGGGCCTGCTCCTAAGCTTTCATTCATGCTTTTCAAATAAAGATACCAGGAGGACAAAGAAAAATTAATAATAGGAGTAAATTAGGAAGTTATTAAAATTGCATGCTCTATCCGAATCATGAAGAAAGAAAAAAATGTTGGGTTTAGTATCCCTTTAATGTGTATTACTAAAGGGTATGATTGATAATAAATGAGTGTTAGAAATACTGCAATAAAGTCAGAGTTAAAGAATTAAATGATGATTAAAAATAGGACAACTTTTGCTCAATAGTTATTTAATATTAAACTCTGCACCCTACTGGCACATAATTCATTTTGATTAGCAATTATTTTTATTGGGGAATTTTTTTAAAATAAAAAAAAAATGTAAACGTATTTGCTGTTACCTTCTCTTTGAGTTTTAAAACGTATTATAGCAAACAAAAAATGCTTAATCTTTGTTTGAAATGTTGAATCAAGAACATGCTACAGACAAGTCAGGTACTATAACTAGCAATCTACCTAATATGTGCACTTCTTTGGATGTTTCAGTATAAGCTCTAACATATGCAAAAGAAACAAATGGGTGCCTCCACATTTAGTCTCACTAAATAATGGTTCCCTTTAGTATATGCCTGCTGTTGTGTGTATTCAGAAAATTAGATACTATGCATTAGAACAATTATCCAAGGATCAATCAGCTAAGCAAACACTGTGTACATAGTTTAATACTGAATGCTCCAGATTATATCTTATTCAACTAATTATCATTGCCCATACAAGAAGGAAAATGAGGGAGCTCTCTGGACATAAACTTTGTTATATTTGTGCTGCTCTTATATGTCTTCTTAAAAAAAAAAAAAAGAAAATCACTCTTCCCATATTCCCTCCACCACTTACTAATTATTTAGTTCAGTTTCACCTTGTTCTAGATGGCACTTATATTTCTAGGAACATATCTGTTTCTTACATTAAATTCATATAAAATGGCATGTTCATAGGCATCAGTACATAATTGTTACAAATACATTATATGGTCAAAAGTAGGTGGACATCCCTACAAATTATTGAGTTCAGGTGTTTCACCCACACACATTGCTAACATTTGCATACAATGCATAATGCATAAGATACAGTATATAGCCATGAAATCTCCATAGACAAACAATGGAAGTACAATGGGTTGTACTAAAGAGCTCAGTGACTTTAAACGTGGCTAACACCTTTACCACAGTTCATGAAATTTCTGCCCTACTAGATATCTCCCCTGGCCAACTGTAACTACTGTTAGTCAAAAGCAACAGCCCAGCCACAAAATGGTAAACCACACAAACTCACAGAGTGGGGTTACGGAGTGCTGAAGCATGTAGCATGTAAAAATCGTCAATTATCTGTTGCATCACTCACTACAGAGTTACAAACTGCCTCTGGAAGGAACATCAGCACCAGAAATGTGCATCAGGATTTTCGTGAAATTTATTTTCATGGTCAAACAGCTGTACTCAAGCGTTTCTTCAAAATATGCAGTACAATGAGTTGGCTTGAGTGGCCTCTGGAAAAGTGGAAATGTGTTCCTTGGAGTGATGGATCATGCTTCACTATTTTGATAGAATAATCTGGTGTGGTGGATGCCAGGAAAATGCTGCCAGAATACAAAGTGTCTACTGTTAATAAAAGGATAAGAGGAAGAATAATGGTCTGGGACTGTTTTAAAAGGTTTGCAACTAGACCCCAGTAAGGATTCATCTTGCTACATGATTCAAAGACACTTTAGACAATTGGGTGCTTCCAACTTTGTAGTAAAAGTTTGGGGAAGGTCCTTTCCTAGCTTTATTTTTATATATCTTGAACAATTTGAAATGTGGAATAAATTTGAAAACATTCGCATGAAGAGAACTGACTGGCATAATGGCTGACATTTAAGAAGCACCGGACAGACAAGGCTCGCTCCAGCGAACCTTTCTGCCCGTTATCGCATCCAGCGGGCAGTAATACGTATTGCTGCCCGCATTTATAATTGCACCAGCAGCTGCTAGTGCAATGCCGCCCCTTACTAGCAAGGGGTCAATCGCACACCGACAGAGGCTGTCAATCACCCCTGTCGGGCTTATCTGGGTTGATTTTAATCCACCAGTTAAGAGCTGGTGTGCAGGTTAGGAAGCAACGGTCTGATGACCACTGCTTCTTAGCTATCGGCTGCATGCTTGCTACATTAAGCTGCATCTCGCATGTATTTTTTCATTCATGATTTCTTAAAAGTCTGCTACAAATAATGGCCTAGATTATGAGAGGAGCGCAAAATTGCACTTTCACAAGCACGATATTTACGATACACTGGTACTACGCTGGTAATATAGGTTGAGCTCAATGCAAACGTGACCTCACAAGAATGCGCTTCCATAGGCTCCAATGGGAGCCTCATTCTGATGCTGAAAGACATGGCACAGAACCTAGTGCAGCCAAGGGAGTAAGCCGCACAGCATTGAGCAGCATATTTAAATACAACCCACATCCACTCACTATAACACCTTATACCTGCTTTGTGCAGTTATATTTTTATTAAAAAAATGCTCACATTTTTTATTTTTTAAAAAGATGATATATACTCTTTGTTTTGGGGGGCAATTGGGGGCATTTTTTTAATTATCCAGAGACTGACCCCTGGTTAATTCACTGAGTGCAAAGTGCTACCGCAAGTTTGCGGTAGCATTAACCAACTACTCGTAACGGCTAGTTATTTAACGTGGGCAAATTTGCCCCTTTATGGGCACACATTAAATTAGCACTCCACTTGTAATCTATTTTGATATTGAAAAGAAATAAAAACTGTTTAAAACACCATCATGCACTTAACTGGTAAAAGAAAAAAATCATTTTAACATACTATATAATATTTTTTTCATATCCACCACAAATTAATGCAGTTTTCATGTAACCTTTTCTTTTCAGATAAATATTTTAAAGCTTTATTAGTGTTAACCATTTCATGAGATGTCATTGTTAACATTTTTATCATTAACAAAGTTCAGAAGATTCCTCCATTCTGATTAAATAGGTGTCCTTCAGTGCTTGAAGGTATTATCTGTTAATTAATTTCTTCCATTTCCTTTGATTTATTATCCATAAATCCATAAATAAAGCACCAACTAGATACAATTCCTTTTATAATATAATTAATTTAAATTAGCATTATCTTTTTACGATATGAAAAAAGAATTTCTGAGAAAGAAAAATGAAATGAATATTGCTTGGAAGTGGAACTGACATTTGTAAAACAACATTGCTGTTTTTATTTAAATGAAAAAAGTAAAGGTATTTTTAGATTGTCAATAAGTTATATAAGTTAACAATTAGTACGTCTAGTGACACCAACGTCACTAGGGTACTTCTAAGAGGCGCCTAGGATAGATATAATACAATTTAGACAATTATTACCATCAGTACTGTGGAAGGTAAGGTATTGTGCAAAGATAGATATAGCAACAATATTAAGGAACAATATTAAAATCCTAAAAGATAAATGCAAAATAAGATCGGGCAAGAGGATAATGAATTATATAGATATATATGAACTGTGTAGTCCAGTAAATGATTTTTTGCCAGACGGTGTATCCAGGAAAGGTAGGCTGCTCCTCCAGAGTGTTGTGCCAAAAACACAGATGAAAAATCTAGGAGAAAATAGATAGAGGGCGCCACATAGTGCAGATCATATGAGATAAGAACAAAGCAGCAATAGGAACAAAAGAATCCTACTCACAAATTGTGGAGCACAAAAGAGTGCAATATTCGCAATCGGGAACCACACGTCATCCGGTAGACCACAGTGGATAGGTGTCGCCAGTGGGGGTCCTCGTCTCACCAGGGAGAGTCCAGAGATAATCAGAATGATGTGGCGGTTGTGGATCAATGCACCAAAGATCCAGCTGGGGGTCCAAAAACACTTGGAGGGGTGCCAATGGATGTGTTTGGCCAAAGCCAAAATAAAAATATATAGTCGGCAGCAGATAGAGAGTTCAAAATATATAAAAATTTAATAACAATAAAAACAACAGCAACGCGTTTCTCAGTGTAACACACTGTTTCATCAGGCTATACAAACATTCTCTAAGCTGCCATATTTAAAATAAATAAAAGCCAATCAATGATCAGAAAAACTTCACACCCCTAATGGGGCATACCAATATACATATAGTGAAGTCAGTGACACAAAGGTTTGTTAAAAAATGCAATAACTATATATTAATACAAATCGTGCAGATAATCATTTAACAAAAACAACATACTATTAATATTCAAATATTTAAATAATATATTATGAAACATTACATGGTATTGTTTAACTGTGTAGAAATAGGATAATAGGCTAAACCCCGAGGCAAAAACAAAATGGTATAGGCCTATCTTGGACAAAGAGCTGTTTCTATTCAGCAATGTTGCTACAGTTTATGTCAACAGTCTATTAGTTTAGGGGGTATAAGATGTTTTAAACCTTATTATGAAATAAAGATATCCAATTTGAACATATATTGAGTGCAAATAACTATTGCTACACAATGTTCGTAATAAAGGGGGAGTGAACATTCTCAAGAGTTAGTAAGATTGAAAAATTATTTAGACCAGAATTTAATCCTGGCAGGCGATTTCAATATGACCCTATACCCGGAAGTAGATAGATGGAGACAAAACAAAAGTTCTGGTAAATATAAAAGAGAGGCTAGTTCCTTCAGAGAATTTTGTAAAATGTTAAGAGTCAAGGATATATGGAGAGCCCAACATCCAGATACGAGGGAATATTCCTGTGAGTCTAAAGCACATAAAAATTTCTCTAGGATTGATATGTTTCTAGTAGAAGAAATTTTTTTGAAAATTGATATAGAAACGGAAATTTTAGACTTTACTCTATCGGACCATGCAATTATATCCCTAAAATTGATATTCCATGTACCGGAGCGGTCAAATGTAAATACTTTCAGATTCCCTGGGTATATGGTTAATAACTTAGGCTTTCGTAATTGGCTGACACAAAGGTGGCAGGAATATGCTGATTTGAATCAAGGATACAGACACAAACCAGAAATTTTCTGGGAAGCGGGTAAAGCTGTATTGAGGGGGGAAATTAAACAGTATATGATCAGAAAGAAAAAGAAACAGATGGCTAGGGAGGTACAACTAGCGAACCAGCTTAAAAACCTATATAGAAAGTATATTTTAAACCCCAATAATGCATCCTGGGATAAATATGTAAGGGCCAAAGCAGAGAGAGAGTTGTTTTTGAACAATAAATGGGCATTAGAAGATATTACTGGCAAGGCCTCCAAGGAATATCAGCCAAGCATTTGGCTAAAATGAGGGAGGTTAGGAAAAATAAAAACGTATGTACTCTTATAAAATATAAATACAATACTTATACTAAAGCGACGGAAATTCGGGACGCCTTCTATAAATATTATCAAAAACTTTACTCACAAGGGGAAGTAGACTTGCAGGCAAAAGAGAAGTTCTGGAAAGAAATCACTTTATCAAAGCTAGATAGAGAAAAATCAACTCAATTAAATACAGAAATAAGTATAGAGGAAGTAAATATAGCTATTGAAGCAATGAAATCAGGAAAAGCACCAGGTCCTGATGGAATATCTGATGAATTCTATAAGATATTGAAACCAGACTTGGCGGGAATTTTGTGTGAAATTTTTAATTTATATTTTGTGCATAACCAAAAGCAATCACCATACTTTACGGATTCTATAGTGACCTTGATTCATAAGAAAGGTAAACCAAAAGAAGATATGGGCTCATACAGACCCATATCTCTACTTAATAATGATTATAAGATTCTAATGGCCATTATTGCAGATAGGCTCAAGAAAGTAGTTGGGGACATAATCCACCCAGACCAGACGGGATTCATGCCAGGGCGAAATGCCGCCAGAAACATCCGTAGAGTGTTATTAACAATTGATCATTACTACAACAAATTACATAGAACAGAAAGCAAATGTAAATCAGATTTGGCATTAGTAACTATAGACGCAGAGAAGGCGTTTGATTCGATAATTTGGGAACACATGATGACTTCTCTAACTCAGTTTGGGTTCTTTGGTAATATGGTTAATATAATTAAATTAATATATAAAATGCCTAGATCACAAATCTATGTAAATGGCGCGCTTACTCCATATATAACACTCCAAAGGGGTAACAGACAAGGATGCCCGCTATCCCCAATACTTTTTAATATATCATTAGAGCCACTCGCAATTTATTTGAGAAAAGAGATAAAGGGTATTAATCTTGGTAAACAAAAAATAGTCGTATCACTCTATGCAGACGACATTATTTTATTCTTAAGTGATTCAAAGACAAATATCCCAAAAAGTCTGGAGATAATAAACTGTTTTAGCAAATTTACGGGGTATAAGATCAACACGCAGAAATCTGAGATTTTGTGGCTAAAGAAAAATAAAACAAGTTATATTAAACATCCATTTAGAGAAGTGTCTACTATAGAATACTTGGGAATTAAACTAGGAAATAACCCTCATAAGTGGTATACCTTGAACTATACGCAGTTTTTCTTAAATTTGGAAACGGAATTACAGAGATGGAAGTTGGTTTTCCTTTCCCTTTCAGCTAAAGTTATGTTAATCAAATATATTTTTTTTTCCGCGTTTAATGTATTTATTACAAAATTTACCGCTGTTTATCCCTAAGCAGGATTTACTTAGATATAACAAGGCATGCACAAAGTTTTTTGGGGGAAAGGGGAGACCTAGAATATCGACAGATAGGATAACTATACCCAAAAAATATGGTGGTATGTCTCTACCAAATTTAAGATATTACAATTGGACCACCATGGTGAAATACGCAATAGATTGGTTAACGGAAGCTCAGTATATTACATATTATGAGATAGAGTCGGAGTTAATAGCCCCCTTTAATTTGAAAGCCGTCCTGCACCATACATATGGAAAATTGCCTGGTAATATTAAACAGTTGTTGACATTTTCAAATATAATATTGGCGTGGCAAAAGTATTGTAAAGTATTGGGGATAGATTATAGAATATCACAATATTTACCTATAATTGGAACACCAGCATTTTCACCAGGCCTGCACAACACAGTATTTAGGGAATGGCAAAATAAGGGAGTTACATATTTTTCGCAGCTGTTAATAGAAGGTACAAATAATATACAACTATTTAGCCAGATTTCGGATAAGTTTCAGCTCCCTTCAAAAAACTTTTTTGCGTTTCTACAAGCTAGAAGCTTTATTACAACATTAATAGCTGAGACAAATCTGGAATGGAGGCTACGAGAAGTAGAGGCAGGCCTCAAACTTTATAAGGGGGGTATTAGAGCAGTATCCTATTGGTATGAGGCATTATTTATAAAACTGGGTGACAATTATTTGGTGGGGGTAAGAGATAAACTCAAAAAATATTTTCCAAACATACAAGAGGAGGATATTAAGAAGAGTATAGGAGTAGTTGTAGGGTCTACTTCAATAGTTAGCTGGAGGGAAGCTCATTGGAAAATTCTGAATAACTACTATTTTACTGCAGACAGAATCAACAAGTGGGCAGGCGAGGGCCTTAGTCTGGGCTGCTATAAATGTAATGCGGAAAGGGCGGACCTTTTACATTGTTTTTGGTCATGTCCCAAGATCAGACAATTCTGGGGAAAAATTAACTATTGGCTCAATAGATACATCCAAATACGGATGGAATTTAATTCAGAGGTGGTTTTTTTACTATGCCAAGAACAGATAAGGCCAGGAGATAAACAACTAATTAATACTTCCATTATGGCAGCTCGAAATTTAATTTTAAGAAAATGGAAACTTAAAAAAGCGCCAAAGATGGTGGAATTTACAAAGCTGATAAAGACACAAATGACAGCAGAAATATATGATAAGAAACTAGCTTTGGAGCATAACCTCCGAAAATATTTCAATAAATGGCTTAAAATAATTGTAGAATGGCCAATCGAGATACAAAAACATTATATAGCCCCGCTAAGAAATTCATTAGCCTTCCAGACTTTGATATGCGAAGAGAAGATACCTTATCAGTGGGGTGAAGTCAGAGAGAGGATGGTGTAATTTCGGGTACCGGGGAGAGAGAGGAAGAGGGAATAGCCCCCTTTTTTTTTTTCCTTCTCTCTTTCTTCTTTTTTCTCTCTTCTTCTTTTGGTGTGTGTGATAGGGTAAACATGAGTGTAAAAGGTTTTTTAAGAAGTATGTTTAAAACCCAGCATTGTGTATAAATCAGCTTGAATATGACTATGAAATGTCAACAAGGCAATAAGCGTTTAGCTTTATTTTGTATTCTTTTATATGAAGCATGATAAGGAGCCCTGCGAGGTGTAAAATGACGAATTTGGTTGTTCTTTTTTTCTTTTGTATTACACATTGCTGGATATAAATAAAGTATTAAAAAAAAAAGATTGAAAAATAGATTGATTATACAAATTCCCTAGTGTAGTAGTTGTTGGGGATTTATATGACCATTGTCTGAAGAACTATTGACAACAGAGGTTCAGTGATATTGAAAGATACAAATATAGTGTAAGTAACATTGATATGTTAGTTTTGTGGGGATAATAATGTCAGTAAGGGGCGTGGCTAACTACGCTGCATATGAGGACCCATCAAGGAAAGATAACACTAAGAAACCTAACTGAGGAATTTCGTTGTGTCTAATCTACAAAGTGACTAAAGTAGTGGTGATACAAAGATTAGCCGTCACGAGTATCTGTAATGATTGTGATCGAGTATATTATGTATGCAAGGGGACATGGATCAAAATAAAAGAAGGGTGTGGGAGATCATCGGCCAATAGCGTGTGGGTAATGTGTAAACATAGGGGCGTGAATCAAAGCCTAAGGCGTTACATAAGCCAATCTGTGATACTATTCTGCTATTAGCAAACAGGGGGTGAAACAGCTCATTGTCCAAGAGAGGCCTATACCATTTTGTTTTTGCCTCGGGGTTTAGCATATTATCATATTTCTACACAGTTAAACAATACCATGTAATGTTTCATAATATATTATTTAAATATTTGAATATTAATAGTATGTTGTTTTTGTTAAATGATTATCTGCACAATTTGTATTAATATATAGTTATTGCATTTTTTAACAAACCTTTGTGTCACTGACTTCACTATATGTATATTGGTATGCCCCATTAGGGATGTGAAGTTTTTCTGATCATTGATTGGCTTTTATTTATTTTAAATATGGCAGCTTAGAGAATGTTTGTATAGCCTGATGAAACAGTGTGTTTCACTGAGAAACGCGTTGCTGTTGTTTTTATTGTTATTAGATTTTTATATATTTTGAACTCTCTATCTATCTGCTGCCAACTATATATTTTTATTTTGATTTTGGCCAAACACATCCATTGGCACCCCTCCAAGTGTTTTTGGACCCCCAGCTGGATCTTTGGTGCATTGATCCACAACCGCCACATCATTCTGATTATCCCTGGACTCTCCCTGGCGAGACGAGGACCCCCACTGGCGACACCTATCCACTGTGGTCTACCGGACGACGTGTGGTTCCGGATTGCGAATATTGCACTCTTTTGTGCTCCACAATTTGTGAGTAGGATTCTTTTGGTCCTATTGCTGCTTTGTTCTTATCTCATATGATCTGCACTATGTGGCGCCCTCTATCTATTTTCTCCTAAGTTATATAAATTGTTTATTTTAATGTTACAGTTTATTAAACCAGGGGCAAGAGAAGGTAGTATGAAAGTTCCCAGATTTAAAATGGATGCAAGAATTTAATCTGAGGTCAAATAGTATATGGAAAAAGCAGAGGTCAGGGAAGACATTGATACATTATGGGAACCTATTGGCTCCTTGGATAATTTAAATAATGTACCTCAATACCAGAGAAAGGAATTCTATTGCAATTCACTAGAAGAGCTATGTGAATAAATCTGCATAGGTTTTAATGGAAATTTCATAATTTGATTATGTTCCTATTCATCAGGTTATATCATGGTTTGCACTTTGTAGTCTTAGGTTATTCTTTGTACTGAGAGATCGCAACTGTAATCAATCAGAAAACAGTCATACGCCCCTGTGCATGTTTTTTGCACTTTTCTATGTTAGTAGGTTTAATCTTTTGAAAATTGTTGGCCTATTTTGAATAGCATTGCTTGACTTTTCAAGTGACTTTTTTACAGTAAAAAATGATTCTGACATTCTCAATTCAAAGTGGGACAAATAAGATTTCAGCTATTTGTACTTTCTTGTTCTTTTAAAAGATTTTTTTCCATATGTTCATTTGAAATGAATGAGAACAAACAAATCCTCTCTCTTTGTGGGTTTTCTTTTTCTTTGTTTGACACTAGTTAATGCTTATACATATACAAACATTTCCTGATTTCAAATAAAATTATACAATTGCGTTAAAATACTTTCAACATTTCAAACATAGCTAGACATAAAATGAATGAATTATACTAGATACAATTGTAAATGACTGATTAAATACTTAGAAAGTGTGTCTAAATACATTAATAAAACAAAATAATGTTGAAAGAGTCAACTGCACATCTATTTTTACCAGCTGAGCTTGTTAGAGCACTTTAAAAAATACAGATTCATTGGATTAGTCAGTCAGTTCCAAGATGGATCAATCCAATGTTAATAACTTTACTCTGTTGTGATAGAGGAGTCTATACTGTGGTAGGAGCTAGAAGAGATAGCCAATCTGGGAGAGCGGATGGGCAAATTTAGTAAAGAGCGAAAAGTGGGGCCTAGCTTGTGAAAGGGACTGGACCAGCTCATTAAATTAAAGTGCTAAGGGACCAGCCTATTATTATGGCTAATTCTTAGAGAGTGTCTAAATTGAGAGTGATCCATCTAGTGGTCGGGACTGGACCAACAGGAAGCAGAGTGACTTTGATTTTAACAATGTCAATAGTTAAGTCAGAATAAGAGAGAGGACAGTAAGAGGGGGGTCAGTGATTTCTTATCTCTTACCATCCTAGGCCAGTTATAAGTAGAGTGGGTAGATCTATGCTATAGTAGTAGTTGGAACATTGAGAGTCAAGTGATGAGGAGAAGCTTGTTTAAAAAGACTAGACCAATATACTGTAGTCAGGTAGGAGCAATCGGCCACAAAATAGAGATACCCCTGAGAAGAACCCATATAAACATGTGGCAGAAGACAAATACAGCCCAGATCTTCTTAATGTGTCAAAATATTTTTTTTTCTTCAAAAATGTATGGTTGTTTATGGATTTGTTTGACCCTTCCAAGCCTCCTTACTCTGAGCAATATCAGAACAATTTGGAGTTACTTTATAAGGCTAATAGGGCTGTACATGACTCAGACTATTTTTTCCAAGTTACTGAATTAATGAATTGATAGTTCTGAGGGAGTACTGTCAAAGGTATGCTACCTTTTCCTCTACCTTGATGGATGTCTCAGTTTTTATAGGGGCTTTTAGGTACTGGGGTGGGGCAATGTCCTGGAGGTCATAGAAGGCACCACAAAAGATAAAAAACAATGCAAAAAAGTCTCCATGTTGCAGAATTAACTATACATGTCTAGGTTAAACAATCTGACCCGACAAAATTGTTATCTAAATCCAGGTGGCCAGCTTTCCATTTCTTCTGTCCTTAAAAGATCCTGACAAGAACATAAAAAGATTAGCCTGAGTATTCCTGTGTATGATTTACTACATGTTTTATCCATGGCTGGCGTGATAGCCAACTCATCTCCTCTGTGCCAGTACAGTCTGTACCTCATTGTTTTGATCAGTTTTAGTGTTCACTTGAAGCATCCACCTTTACTTTTGATTACCTGTTACCTGTCGTAAATGTTGATCTGGTAAGCTATTTTTTTATGTACTCTTTTCTAAATGATTTCTCCATGCTCACACAATCTATGAAAAAGGGCAGAAAAGTGCAGATGCTTAATTTACTACACAATTAAAGGGGCACTAAAGTAAAAATTAAAATTTCATGATTCAGATAAAGCATGCAATTTAAAAAAAAATCCAATATACCTCTATTATAAAAACATGCACATTGTTTTTTTCATATGCACAATTTCTGAGACTAAGTACAGAGATTATACATATATGCATTTATAGTTCCCTGACTGCTGTCACATGGTACAAGGGAAGGGAGAATTGGATTAAAATAAATTTTGCAATTTGCCAGAAAATATTCTACTGCACATTTCAAATTCAAATTAAGTGTTATTACATTGTCTTTTTATTGTGTGTTTGTCATTTATTTAATTCTACTGAATTTAGAGGGCATTTAACCTATATTGTAAGGGCTAATAATGTTAAATATTTAGGTCAAAATTGTTCTCAAAATGTGTTATAGGTATGTGCATTAGTTTTCGGATGGATGTACATTCGGACTGAACATTAGATATTCATTTTTGTAAAAGAAAATAAATATCCGAACGAATGCACCAACGAAATTTAAAGAAAATGAAAAAATACTGAGAAATTCGTCAGTATTTATTATTTTCCTTTAAATTACGTTTAAAGGGTACATTAACACACACTGGAGGGCAAGCTAACCCAATCCTCTTCTCGAGAGGTCATGACCGCAGTAACAGGAGGCTTAGCATGCTTGGCACCCAGGACCATCACTAAGTTTAGTGCAGGTCCTGAGAGCCAAATGCAATAAAAAAAGAATATTGCTTGGAACGAATATTTGGGGAAACAACGAATGTTGTTGTATATTTTATACAAAGTTTTCGTTTGTAATGAAAATGTATTTCCTGCACATAGCTAATGCATTACATTCTTTTTTTATTTATTTATTATCTATTAGCTATTAGCTATTTGAAATTATTTTAAAAACAGTCATTGTCCTAAAACTTTACAGTGGCAAATATCTTACCTTAATGGCAACAATCAAATGTTAAAAAAATGGTAATTCAAAATTAAATTCTGTCAATACACATTTCTGCTAAAAACTAGTCATATAAACATTAATAAAAATGTTTTATAAGGGTTCAAACCCAACTGTATTTATATTATGGTGGAGATAAAAGCATGAGATTAAATCCTCATTTTCATAAAAGTAAATCAATATAAATTGCAAGTATCCCCGCTTGCCTTTACCCAGTAAGACTCCATATACACTGTTACCAGTGCACATTCTTTTATGTCCACCATAATATAAATAAATTTAGATTTTGCCCTGGAATGAGCTTTACCTAGCAGCAATCAAAAACCTATCTACTGCTGAAGAGTTCTAATAAGAACGATATAGCTGTCCAGTACAGGGTGCAACACTGGTCCTTAAGGACGTAACGACCAGCACCGTACAGGGTACGGCACTGGTAATTAAGGGGTCAACACAGTTTTAGAAGCAAAAAGCCTGATATGTTGCATATCTAATTTGCATAATTAACCCACAATCCTCTGGTGCATTTGTAACAGTGTATATGGAGTTTTCCTGGGTAAAGACAAGCAGGAATACATGCCTAGATGTGATAATTGCCTATGTCATAATTTCTATTGATAAGGGTTCAAAGGTATATGGTATATGACAAAATTACAAGGTGTTTGAATGGAAAAGGCTATAATGTGTGTGTGTGTTTATACAGTCATGGCCAAAAATATTGTCACTCCTGTATTTCTGTCAAATAATGCACCACTTTCCCCAGAAAAGTGTTGCAATTATGTTTAGGCATTCTTATGTTTATTTCTTTTATTTGTATTGGTATGACACAAAAAAAGTGGAGGAAAAAAATCCAAATCTGACACATTCCATGAAAAACTCAAAAAATAGACTGGACAAAATTATTGGCACCCTCAATTTAATATTTGGTAGCAAACTCCTTGGAAAAAATAACTGAAATCAATCACTTCCTGTGACCATCAATGAGTTTCTTACACCTCTATACTGGAATTTTGGACCACTCTTCTTTCGCCAACTGCTCCAGGTCACCCAGATTGGAAGGGTTCCTTTTCCCAACTGCTGTTTTGAGATTTCTCCACAGGTGCTCTATGGGATTGAGATCTGCACTTATTGCCAGTTAGTTCAGTACTCTCCAGTGCTTTGTCTTAAACCATTTCTGGGTGCTTTTTGCATGTGCTTTGGGTCATTGTCCTGCTGTAAGACCAATGACCTCTGACATAGACCCAACTTTCTGACACTGGGCCCTACATTGCACCACAGAATGCTTTGGTAGTCTTCAGATTTCATAATGCCATGCACACAGTCAAGACATCCAGTGCCTGAAGAAGCAAAACAACCCCAAAACATCAGTGAACCTCCACCATGTTTGACTGTAGGGACTGAATTCTCTTCTTTAAAAGCCTCATTTCTGTTTCTGGATACAGTAGAATGATGGGCTTTACAAAAATGTCCACAGCACATTCTCCCAAAAGGTTTTTGGCTTCCTCAGGTAAGTGTTAGCAAACTCCAATCTGGCTTTTTTATGTTTCTGTGTCAGCAGGGGGTCCTCCTGGATCCCCTACCATAGCATCCCTTTTCATTCAGATGGGGATGTATAGTGCGAGCTGACAAATTTGTAGCCTGTGCCTGAAGATCAGATTGAATTTGTCTGGAAGTTAATTGAGGTTCTTTATCCACCTTTCGAACAATCCTTAGTTGCAATCTTTGTTCAATTTTTTTCTTTCGTCCATGTCCATGGAGATTAGCAACGGTGTCATGGGTTGTAATCTTCTTGACAATGTTGCGCACAGTGGACAGAGGAACATTTAGATCTCTGGAGATGGACTTGTAACCTTCACATTGTCCATGCTTATCCACAATGTTTCTTTTCAAATCTTCAGGCAATTATTTGCTGCTCTTTCTCTTCTCCATGCTCAGTTTGGCAAACAGAGACACACAACAGAAAGGTTGAGCAATTTTTCACCATTTTAACTGGTTTGGTTGCCGGTGTGATTTCTTTATTGTCGGCACCTGTTAATTGATACAGGTGAGTTTAATTACAAATTACAGGAGCATTACAATTACAAATGTTTAGGCATTCTCATGTTTTTATTTATTATTTCTTACAATTTTGAGAAGGTGCCAATAATTTTGTCCAGTCCATTTTTGGAGTTTTGCATGGAATGTGTCAGATTTGGCTTTTTTTTCTTCTTCACTTTTTTGTGTCATACCAATACAAACAAAAGAAATAAAGATGAAAATGTCAAATCATTTGTAATTGTAACAATTTTCTGGGCGAAGTGGTGCATTATCTGAAATGTAAGGGTGCCAAATTTTTTGGCCATGACTGTATATAAATAAATATTGATTTAAATACAAAGAACATTTTCCTGTAAGTGAAGAATATTGGAATGTGAAATATAAATAACTTCTTTAGGTATAGCGCTGTGGGTTTAAAATGGTGTTGGGTCAGTGATTGACCGATTTTCTTCTGTGCTCTCCATTAAAGTCTATGGGGAGAATAAATTAGGACGGCCGTGATATCCAAAGCACATGTCGGGTTTTGCTCGCGCACAAAATTTCAACATGTAATACAAGCGCTTATCTACACACACAAAAACTTTTCTTCTGGCAGAGATTGCTCTCAAGCAAAAGCACTAAATAGTGCTCCACTCTTAATCTCGCCCATAATTGATTTTCTTTGCCATTTAAAACATACACATGCACCTAGGGGAAGAGTAAATACACATGCATATTAGATTGCAGTGGGGCAACTAATAGACCTCTAAGTCTAAGTGCAATAAAGGAATTAATGGAATATGGCTATATAAAGATTGCAAGACACATAGAGAATACATAGCCAGCACTACTGGGTAACCATGGTAACCGAGATAAACATAAAAGGCACAATAAACACAAGCTATTGTAAATAAACACATAAAAGTTAATACCCACACAATACACAATATATAGACTACACAGAGGAAGTGGAATGCAAAAATATAAAGTCTGCACAAATCAGCACACTAGTGTGAGAGTGATTAGATTACGCTGCAGTAGTGACAAGTCAGTGTATCACAAGATCACAAGTAAAATAAGGCAATGAAATGTCTATATGAGAATAACAGGCATATAGTAAGCAAAAGTACTTAAGAGTATAAGTTGGAAAAATGTAAATGCTGCACGGATAAGGTATATTGTGAATATACGAAACCGGAAGTCACATGACATGAGGTACTTCCGGTTACAAAGCACTGGAACGCATAGTGCGTTCCAAACACGAGTGGTTGGCGGTTTTCTGGGACACCAAGGGAGACACAGGTTATTAAGATTTGATCAATTGGTTTGTTTGTATAAATATATGTTTTGTTACACTTGAATGTTATGCTGATGATGGGGACAAGCTCCTCGAAAACGTTCCATTAAAAAAGAGAATTTTGTTGATCTCATTTTGAAAAAAGACCTGAGAGTGCTGTCATTTGTACAGGAAATATTTAAGGCATCATAGCACCCAGGCAGACGACCTTTGGAGGGTATAACCTGTGTGGTATGGACGGTATTATAATTTTCTATACACAGTGATACCCCCACCTCTCTACTGGTGACAATCCAGAAAAAAACCATCTTGATTATTATTATTATTTTGTATGCTACCACTGACTGAACATCACCTCTTAGTATACTGGACATTTACCACGATTGAAAGTGAATTGTAGAACCATTTGAGCCAGGAAGATCATTAACATTGCATGAACAATATAACTAAAATGGAACCTGTCTTTTCCCAAACAACAGCATTACCACCACCAGGAAACACAGCAGTGCAACTGGAAGAAACCCCAGGTGAACATGCCCTGGTGGCACAAATAGGCACGGTGACCTATACACAGGATGATGCAGCGAGGATACTATTCGCCCCAATCAACAGAAGTACTGGTGAGACCCCTATAAATTTATATCACAACTTATTAAAACTCAAAAAACGTGAAATAGACCTTATGTTACATGGTAGCTACTTATCTGAATACTATAGAATTAGCCACATACCTAGGGGATTCAGGGTTAAAAACATCCCCACAATAGGACGTGACAACCCAGAGTTCAGAAGGAAATGGTGTCACATCCTAAACAAGTGCTCCCTAGATTTAGTACTCCTAGTAATTGAAGAGGTTACAAATATACTAGGAAGAGTGAAGATAGAAATATCAACATTTGAGGAAGCACATAACACCACACTTACATTAGACCAACAAGAAAATTGGCTACTCAAACTAAATCAGCAGATAGAAAAATATAAAACAGATTTAACAGTTTTCAAAAATAGAAAACTTGACGCTGTTAACGCAGATTATACTCATGGTAGGGCATATAAATGGCTAACTAACTCTACAGAAGGTAGAAATAGAAGAACCTACAGACCCAGACGAGTGCAATTTGCAACAATAGATACAAGTGGTGCTGAATCGTCCGAAACGGACACTAACACCTCACACACGACCTCTATGTCACCAGGTACATATACACCACAAACAACACGAGGTGACACATATATACATAGGGGACACTCCACCCCAGAACGACATTTTTTAGGGGTAACCACCAGGTCACGGGGAGGAGGAGGAGACAGAGGCCACACATCAGGAGGGCGGGGAGGAAGATACAGGCCAGCACGCCGCAACAGAATGAGGACATAGTAGTCAATCTTAGTGAACACATACTAACCATAGCAGAAAGACAAGTCCTCAACAAAGGCCTAACATTCATACCAAGCCATAGCACTCCAGAATTAGAACTTAAAATAGATATGTACAAACATAATAGAGTGCTAAAAATTAAGGAATTCTTCCAAGACACCCCCACACAAAAGACAGGAATGTCTCCACTAGACAAATGTAAAAAGGCAAGTACATTTGAACCACACAGTAATAGCGCGTCAACTAAGACATACATAAGACTCACCACGCAGGACCTTGAAACAATAAGAGTTAACAAAAAATGGGCACATAACTTAACACAAGAAGAAAGACAAGCCATCAAAACTTTGCAGGATGATCACTCAATGGTCATTCGCCCCGCAGATAAAGATATTGTCCTTTTGAACTATTCAGACTATAGAGAGGACATCCTGCAACAGTTAAGTGATGCTGAAACATATACCACACTAACAAGAGACCCCACGGGCAAATTTAAGCAGGAACTTGACCAAGTCTTAACACTTGGATTCCAGCAGGGATATCTCAATGAAAACTTATATGAATTCTGTACTACTAAATACCCAAAAGTGCCAATTCTATACACCACGCCCAAAATCCATAAAACTATGGATAGACCACCAGGGCGACCGATTGTGTCGGCGGTACAATCCATGACACAACCGGTAGCACAGTTACTCGATATATTACTGCAACCCACAGTAAAGAAAACAATATCCTACATCGCTGATACAAATGACCTCATACGCAAACTGGGGGATGTTGCTGTGGAGACTGGGGACATCCTGGTAACCCTGGATGTCAACAGTCTCTACACCATCATCCCTCATGACAAAGGGCTTACAGCAGTCAGGAACCATCTCATTGAAGATAGAGAATATGAGGGACCCCCAATTGAGTACTTCATGACACTTATGCAATTTTGTCTCACACACAACTATTTTCGATTTGAAACTCAATACTACTTGCAGACATCCGGCACGGCGATGGGGTCAAATATGGCCCCATCGTATGCCAACATATACATGTCTGAGTTTGAAAAGACATATCTGTGGAACAAAGACATAACATCTATAATTTTCTATGCAAGATATATAGATGATGTCTTTTTAATCTGGAGGGGAGGACAAGACACACTATTAGAATGGTTCCAATACATTAACAACACAAACACACCGGTGAGATTCAAAATAACACACAGTGCAGCAGAAGTACATTTCCTGGACCTTAATGTATACATACAAAATGGTACAATAGGCACTACACTGTATTATAAGCCCACCGATAGGAACTCCTTATTATGTGCCAATAGTTGTCACCCACCAGCGTTACTCAAAGGAATCATAAAATCACAACTGATGCGAGTAATACGTAACAACACAGACAAAGCTACAGGGGTCTCCCAACTTCAGTTTATGAGGGACAAATTTATACAGCGAGGATACAAAAAGAATATGGTAGATACAATTGTACAAGAACTACTACCGTATACACAGACAACTCTTATGAACAAAGAAAAAAACAAAGATACAACTAACAGGCTCATAATGGCAACTACATTTTCACCAAATACCAGTGATGCTGGCAAGGTCCTAAGGAAACATTGGCCTGTGATACAATCGGACCCAAAACTAAGATTTGCACATAATCTCACACCGATGATTGCATACAGCGGGGTACAAATCTAAGGGACCTGCTGGTCAAAACAGACCCCAAAAAATGCTATCTAAAGAAAGAAAAGGTTAACATCAAAGGTTCATATAAATGCCTGGGCTGCACAACGTGCAACGGCCTAATAGCCACTAAGACCTTCCACCATCCGCATACTAACAAGGTGTATCACATCAAACACTCTCTGTCGTGCAATACAACACATGTAATCTACCTACTCTACTGCCCATGTGCCAAATTCTATATTGGTAAGACCAGTGGGACATTACGTGAAAGAATGGCTAACCACAGGCGGGCGATAAGGGTGGCACTAGACACAGGTAATTCAGACCAACCTGTAGCCAGACATTGCACTCAAAAACAACATCAAGTCTCCAGCATCAGATACATCTTAATTGATCACATCCCCCAGCTTGACAGAGGAGGCGATCGTAATAAAGCCCTTCTCAGACGAGAAGCAGAATGGATGTATAGACTGGGCACAATACACCCAGGGGGGCTCAACTCAGCACCAGATTTTAAGGCACTTGTGTAGGTAGGAGATACATACAAAGGTACGATGGCCAGATACTGTGCACCGGATCAAGGTGGGGCTGAGACACAGACCCCAAGGGGGGTAGTGCCCTAGTCATATACCTTAGATCAGAGCAGGGGGAGACATGAAAGTGCCTCCCACTACTCTTGGAGTAAGACACAGAAGGGGCAGGTTACCAGTAAAACAACAACTCCCATAACCTTGATACACAGTAGCCTATTACAACAAAAGATAAGCATGGAAAGGATGAACAACATCTAAAGGCACAGCAGGACGGAAATAGACTGATAACTGGAAGTGGAATGGCTATGCACACAGATCCAAGGCATAGAAGTCTAGGAGACAGATGCACCACAGTGGGGACACTTGAAAATCCTGTATACAAAGAGACATCCTTAGTAAAATAAATAACAAACAACAACATAGAGAAAAAATAATAGAAGCACTAAATAAGAGGATATGCTACATCTAAATGTACAAAATAATATGATAATAGAATAGAAACTAAAGAAACTATATGTCAGAAATGTATGTGTAAAAGATGCAAGGTGCCTATAGGCACAAGTAGATCACTAGCCTCTAAGCAGACACCTTTTAAGACACAAGGGTCTAAGGAAAGAGGGGCTGAGTAACGCAATACGTGCACCTAGGGGAAGAGTAAATACACATGCATATTAGATTGCAGTGGGGCAACTAATAGACATCTAAGTCTAAGTGCAATAAAGGAATTAATGGAATATGGCTATATAAAGATTGCAAGACACATAGAGAATACATAGCCAGCACTACTGGGTAACCATGGTAACCGAGATAAACATAAAAGGCACAATAAACACAAGCTATTGTAAATAAACACATAAAAGTTAATACCCACACAATACACAATATATAGACTACACAGAGGAAGTGGAATGCAAAAATATAAAGTCTGCACAAATCAGCACACTAGTGTGAGAGTGATTAGATTACGCTGCAGTAGTGACAAGTCAGTGTATCACAAGATCACAAGTAAAATAAGGCAATGAAATGTCTATATGAGAATAACAGGCATATAGTAAGCAAAAGTACTTAAGAGTATAAGTTGGAAAAATGTAAATGCTGCACGGATAAGGTATATTGTGAATATACGAAACCGGAAGTCACATGACATGAGGTACTTCCGGTTACAAAGCACTGGAACGCATAGTGCATTCCAAACACGAGTGGTTGGCGGTTTTCTGGGACACCAAGGGAGACACAGGTTATTAAGATTTGATCAATTGGTTTGTTTGTATAAATATATGTTTTGTTACACTTGAATGTTATGCTGATGATGGGGACAAGCTCCTCGAAAACGTTCCATTAAAAAAGAGAATTTTGTTGATCTCATTTTGAAAAAAGACCTGAGAGTGCTGTCATTTGTACAGGAAATATATATATATATATATATATACAAAGCAAGTGTTTAAAAGTTATTTTTCTGTTGGCTTTCCATCAGAGAGACAACCTGGGTGTCGCTAACAAGTTAAATGTTAAAGATCTGAGTGCTGCTGGAAAGTACACAAAAGGTATAGCTAGTAAACCCTCACTACTTGCATGAGTACAGATAAATATACAAAAGGATAGGATCCTTCACAGCGCTAAACTCTAGCAATATATGAAACAATTATTATGGAAATATACACAATATTATATTTGTAACGCATGTAACAAAAGGCCCATTCAGGGAAAAGATACACCTAGTTATATGTATACAAAATTGTAACCAAGTGCGTATGTAGTAAAACAATCACAATGGTTAATTTCCAGTAATCCAAGACAAGACAGCCAAACTACTTACAAGAGTTACCCTCAATCCTTTGAGGGAAAGGTTCTGCCGTATGCAGAAGAAGCTGAATTCTCAACAGGTATTTGTCTCAGTAATCCATGTCCTTAGTCTGCTTGTCTTCCGCAAACTGTTTGTGTGGTTTCTTGTGCATCATCTTTAGAAGAGGCTTCCTTCTGGGATGACAGCCATGCAGACCAATTTGATGCAGTATGCAGCGTATGGTCTGAGCACTGATAGGCTGACCCCCCACACCCCTTCAACATCTGCAGCAATGCTGGCAGCAGTCATACCTTTATTTCCCAAAGACAACCTCTGGATATGACTCTGAGCAAATGCACTCAACTTCTTTGGTCGACCATGGCGAGGCCTGTTCTGAGTGGAACCTGTCCTGTGAAACCACTGTATGGTCTTGCCCACTGTGCTGCAGCTCAGTTTCACGGTCTTGGCAATCTTCTTATAGCCTAAGCCATCTTTATGTAGAGCAACAATTCTTTTTTTCAGATCCTCAGAGAGTTCTTCGCCATGAGGTGCCATGTTGAACTTCCAGTGACCAGTATGAGAGAGTGTGAGAGTTATAACACCAAATTTAACACACCTGCTCCCCATTCATACCTTAAACCTTGTAACACTAGCAAGTCACATGACACCAGGGAAGGGAAAATGGCTAATTGGGCCCAATTTGGACATTTTCACTTAGGGGTGTACTCACCTTTGCTGCCAACAGTTTAGACATTAATGGCTGTGTGTTGAATTATTTTGAGGGGGCAGTAAATTTACACTGTTATACAGGTTGTACACTCACTACTTTATATTGTAGCAAATTGTCATTTCTTCAGTGTTGTCACATTAAAAGATATAATAAAATATTTACAAAAATATGAGGGGTATACTCACTTCTGTGAGATACTGTATATATATATTGTGACAAGGCAGTTGCCAGTACACTTAGATAATCAGTCAGGACAGCTAGTAGTTGCAGAATTTCAGCCTTTTTATTATAACAAAAATATTGTGGGTTTACAGTCCCTTTAAATTGCAACAAAACAAATGAAAAAACTGTCAAACATAAAAATAAAAACCTACTCTTTTTTTAGGAGACTAACTAAACAATTTAGCAGAGCTAACTACAAGAACCATGGCCAACTACCCTGCACCAGAGTTTAAATAAACAGTTCAAATCCAATAAAGTGTGTATAGCTCTCTCTTCTTACCAGATTACTGTGGTTTTGTAAACTGCAGGATTCTCCCAGTCCTGTCTCTCTGGGCTTCAGCTGCTTGCATCCACTTCAGAGGGGCATGATCCGTGACCAGGGTGAAACGTCTACCTAACAAATAGTATTTAAATGTTTCTAATGCCCACTTAATTGCTAAGCATTCTTTTTCCACTGTAGCATAACGCTGTTCCCTGAGTAACATTTTCCTAGTTAACCCCTTAATGACCGATGATGTGCCTGTATGTCATCAGTCTGGGAAAGCGGTGGAAGCGATCCTGATCTCTTCCAGCCACTTTCCAGTTATTGCAGTGATGCCTTGATATCAAGGCATCCTGCAATATCACTCCTTGGCCATTCGATGCAGAGAGAGCCACTCTGTGGCCCTCTCTGTACCGTACATTGATGGCCGGTATCGGTGGGTGGGAGCCAACGTGGGAGGCGGGTGGCAGCCATTGATGGGCCCTGTGATGTGGAGGGGGCGGGATCATGGGCGAGGTAGCCGGGGGTGTGCAAGGATGCACACGCATGCACGGGGGCGGGCGTGTGCATGGGGAGGGAGCAGGTGGGAACCGCCACACTACAGAAAATATTTACTGAAAAGGGGGGGAGGCAAGTTGAAAAAAATGATTAGTCAGGGGGTGGGGGTTGGTCTGTGGGGGGGAAGCTACACTACAGAAAAAAAAAACCATTTTTTTTTTTGCAAACTGGGTACTGGCAGACAGCTCCCAGTACCCAAGATGGCCCCTAATAAGGCAGAGGGAAAGGGTTAGAGAGCTGTTTGGGGGGGATCAGGGAGGTTGGTGGCTAAGGGGGGATCCTACACAGCAGCATATGTAAATATGCTAAAAAAAGAAATAAATTAAAGATACCTTTTATTTTAGTACTGGCAGAATTTCTGCCAGTACTTAAGATGGCGGGGACAATTGTGGGGTGAGGGAGGGAAGGGAGCTGTGGTGCGCAGTGGCATTTAGTGGCCTTCTAATTACCAAAAAGCAAAAGGGGATCCCAGTGAAGCATTTCCAACCATTTATGCCATAATTGCACAAGTTGTTTATAAATAATTTCAGTGAGAAACCTAAAGTTTGTGAAAACATTTGTGAAAAAGTGAACAATTTTTTTTATTTGATCATATTTGGGGGTGAAATGGTGGCATTAAATATACAAAAATGGGCCTAGATCAATACTTTGGGATGTCTTCTAAAAATATATATATATACATGTCAAGGGATATTCAGTGATTCCTGAAAAATATCAGTGTCCCAAAGTAACTAGTGCTCATTTTGAAAAAAGTGGTTTGGAAATAGCAAAGTGCTACTTGTATTTTTTGCCCTATAACTTGCAAAAAAAGAAAACAACATGTAAACATTGGGTATTTCTAAACTCAGGACAAAATTTAGAAACTATTTAGCATGGGTGTTTTTTGGTGGTTAAAGATGTGTAACAGATTTTGGGGGTCAAAGTTAGAAAAAGTGTGTTTCTTCCATTTTTTCCTCATATTTTATAATTTTTTTATAGTAAATTATAAGATATGATGAAAATAATGGTATCTTTAGAAAGTCCATTTAATGGCAAGAAAAACGGTATATAATATGTGTGGGTACAGTAAATGAGTAAGAGGAAAATTACAGCTAAACACAAACACTGCAAAAATGTAAAAATAGCCTTGGCCCCAAACGGACAGAAAATGGAAAAGTGCTGTGGTCATTAAAGGGTTAAATACAATACTGGATGTTCACATACTTGATAAGCACTGCCCCCAGTCCAACTTCAGAGGCACGCATCTGCAGGATAAACTCTTTGTCAAAATCATGGGCTACCAGTACAGGATAGCTACACAGTGCTGAATGTAAATCTACAAAGGACTTTTCTGCCTCACTATTACATTTCACAACATCTGGACTTTTAGACTTGATAAAGTCAGTAAGAGGAGCAGCCCTAGTGGCAAAGTGGGGAATGAATCGTCGGTAATACCCAACAATGCCTAGAAAGGTTCTTATCTGCTTTTTCCAAAGAGTTCTGGGCCAATTTCTATGGCTTCTACCTTATTGATCTGGGCCTTTACCAACCCTCGTCCTACAACATACCCAAGGAATTTGGCCTCAGCCAACACAATTGTACACTTGGCAGGATTGGCAGTTAAACCAGCTTTCCGGAGTTTTTTCAGTACAGCTTCTACCTTCTGAAGATAGGATTCCCAATCCTGGCTATGAATCACAACATCATCCAAGTAGGAAGAAGCATATCGGGCATGAGGTCTGAGTAGTTTGTTCATAAGCCGCTGAAATGTAGCAGGGGCTCCATGGAGCCCAAAGGGAATAACTTTGTTCTGAAATAGACCATCTGGTGTAGAAAAGGCTGTTTTTTTCGAGCCTCTTTTGTTATGGGTATTTGCCAGTACCCTTTTGTGAGGTCTAATGTGGTGAGGAACTGAGCCCTTGCTAGTCTTTCTACCAGCTCATCAACACGGGGCATTTGGGTATGCATCAAACTGTGAAACTGAATTAAGTTTCCTAAAGTCATTGCAGAACCGAATTGATCCATCTGGACCAGAACAATTGGACTGGACCAGTTACTATAAGATTTCTCAATGACATTTAGGTCTTGCATTTTCTTTATCTCTACTATGATTGCCTCTCGTTTTCCCTCTGGGATTCTATAGGGTTTTACATTTACAGTTACCCCAGGATCCATTATAATATCATGGAAAATCTCCTCGGTTCTGCCTGGCTTTAGTAGATCAAATATCTTTGTTTCTTTCTATCATTTCCCTTGCCTCTTCAGTTTGCTCAGGAGAAAGATTCATGGCAATTTTAACCACCTGGTTTGAACATAGGGGAACCTCTCTGAGACTATCCTCTAATGCTACACAAGACTCCCTCTCTTTCAATTCTTTGAGGAGATTTATACGAAAAATCTGTTCTTTTTTCTGCGTCCTGGCTGACTAATCTTATAATTTACAGGTCCTACCTTTTCTAAGACTTCATAGGGGCCCTGCCAATGTGCCAAGAGTTTACTCTCTGCTGTGGGCACTAAGATCATCACCCTGTTCCCTGGCTGAAATTGCTTAAAAGTAGCAATCCTGACATAATTATACTTCTGGGCCCCTTGAGCTTTTTCCATATGCTAGCGAAACAAGGGTATAACGTGAGCTATAAGCTCCCTCATCTTATCCAAATGTTGAACCACTGTAGACCCTGGAACTCCCTGTTCTCCCTAAACTTCTTTAAAGCATCTAGTAAACCCTGAGGATGTCTGCTGTATAATAGCTTGAATGGAAAATAACCAGTGGAACTTTGGGGAACCTCTCGAATTGCAAACAATAAGTAAGGAAAAAGCAAGTCCCAGTCCCTTCCATCCTTACTAACCACTTTTATCAACATTCCTTTAAGGGTTCAATTAAATCTCTCCACAAGACCGTCAGTCTGTGGGTGATAAACCGAGGTTCTTAATGTTTGAATCTTTAACAGCTGGCACATCTCCTTCATAAGTCAGGAGACAAAAGGAGTAAATTGATCAGTCAGTATTTCTTTTGGGATGCCTACTCGTGAAAACACCTGAACTAACTCTTTTGCTATGTTTTTGGTAGTTGCCTGACGTAAGGGTATAGCTTCAGGATAACGGGTGGCATAATCAAGTATTACCAAAATATATTGGTGACCCCTAGCAGATTTTTTTTAATTGATCCATACCAAGGGTAAGGGTATAGCTTCAGGATAACGGGTGGCATAAT
Source organism: Bombina bombina (assembly GCF_027579735.1). NCBI lineage: Eukaryota > Metazoa > Chordata > Amphibia > Anura > Bombinatoridae > Bombina > Bombina bombina. The sequence goes on from NC_069502.1 coordinate 507,200,511, forward strand.
CAAGTATTACCAAAATATATTGGTGACCCCTAGCAGATTTTTTTAATTGATCCATACCAATCTTCTCAAATGGAGTATCAATTATTGGGAGCGGTACCAGTGGTGCCCTTAGTTTAGGTTTTGGGACTGTGTGTTGACACTCAGGACAAGAGGCACAAAACCTTTTTACATCCTCATAAACCCCTGGCCAATAGAATTGTTTTAGTACCCGTTCCTGTGTTTTTTCAACCCCCAGGTGTCCTCCCAAAAGATGTGAGTGTGCTAAATCCAGTACTTTTTTTTTTTTTTTTTAAATATTTTTATTGAGGCAATAGAAATCAGAGTTACAGTCACAGAATGGAGGACAACATCTCAGGGTTTAATACAAAACAAATTTCTCACAGTAAGCAAATATAAGCAAAACCTTAATGGAGTTATGGTGTTGACCTTCACTGTTGCCTCAGTTTTTAGATAGTGAGACACTCTTACGTCAACAATGAAAGGTAGATCCACGGTCGGGATCTGATATCTGGTACTTATCAGAAGACAGAGTTCTCAGTTCCAAGAGTTCACATTGAGAATCAGGAAACTAGGTGCTCAACAGGTTGTTGAGGTTACAATTGCATATAAACACCAGTCTTATCAACAGGTTACATTTCTCAAGATACATTATACTGACATGACGTTACACACTTTAGGCACCTCATTTTGTTAAATCTTATAGGTTCGTAAAGTCCTCAGACAAACTGGTCCGGTCAAGGGACCAGAGCTTGAACAAAGCATTGGAGGACATATTAAAGGAGATAACAGTAAAAATCACAGTTTCAGCGAATGTAGAATAGCTAAAAAATATTCAATAAACATGTATTACCAAAAAAAAAGAGGCTGTCTTCAGCTGTTGTTTTAAACTAATAACTCACAACACTGAACATTGTTAAACTGCAGACATTAGTAAGACTATTATCCTGGATAAACTATAGGGGAACAGGGAATAAGAGCAAAATTAATTTTATTAGAACCCCGAGAGCCAATCTACATGTATATAGAGAAAAACTAAGCCATGGCTCTATGGGTTGGACAGAGACTACTAAACTCTGTCCAAAGGATATGCGGAGGAGGAAAGAGACAACCCTAGCCACATAAAACGGTGGTGGGGGCGGAGGGTAGGCCTAAAATAGCAGAACCTACTGTTGCTAATTTGCATATCCAACACATCGAGTATCCTTAGAGGTTAAAAGGTTACCAGTACATGGAAAAGGTATAGTTATTGCTTGGTGTTGATGGTGAAAGCATCCCCTCGCATCATAGAGTTTCACAGTAACCAGCAAGGATGCATAAATATATAAAACACTCTGAAGTCTAACTAAGCTGTAATATCTATTAAGTAGTTGCTACAAGCCTATGTGAGAACTGTGCACTATAAAACATGCTCTGAGTACCCTAAGAAAACTAGAAATGTAATAGTGCTATATCTATCTCTATACCTGAGTTACTGAGTTTTTATAGAGTTATGGGTGCCACCATGCCGAAACCCAGGCCTTGTTTATTTATTCTCCTCTGATTACCCCAGCACTGCTATACTTCTTGGTATATTTCATATATTACATACAACCATTGTTTGTACACTTTATCTACCCTAACTGTTCTCAGCAAGAGATAATAGGTAAGGGAAAAACCTAGGTCTCAACATGGTGCACCCATCACATGATATAATCTTTTCCTCTAATACAACATTATACTGCTTTGCTTGGTATTTAAAAAATACGGAGGGGCCCCAGGACCCTAAACGGTCCCAAGTGAACTTACTCTTCATTGTAAAACACTGCTGATTCCCTATAGATACCAGAAAAACAAGTTACATATAATTTGACTTTTCAGCATTAAACATACAGTTAACTCAGTCAAAAGAATAGGACTGCCAAGCCTAGTAACCATTACTGAACAATCCTCATGTGTTGTGGATATAGGGGGAACATCAAGTAGGCTTAGTCCCAAAATCAACTTATTCTCATACAGTGCTCATCTTGAATGTAGAGTCTTTAGACCCAGTACTGAGTTACAAACAGTAGCGCGTTAAGCAAGCGAGTTGGTGTTATGTACGCTGTGATACCCCTGCTTATATTAAAAAAACAAATTGCCAACTGGGTATTGGGCAGCATGTCCTCAGACGTGAAGTGGCATGTGTACCCACAATAAAGAGGGTGTGTCAAAAGTTCTGTGGCTGTTCTCCTAAATAAGGGCTAATAAGGTCTCAGGCATCAGTGCCGTCATGAAGCAGGAGAGGGAAAAAATAAAGAGTCACCATGTAGGTTGTGCAGGGGTATAACAGTGATACCAGAGTGATGGTATATAGCCCCATAGCGGGCATGGAGAGTCACCCTACACCTGTCTTCTTATAAGTCTTATTCTGTTGAGGCATGGTCTCCCAGCAGTCCCTGTGATCCTGAATACCTTGCATACATAATGACTTCAAGGAGCAAATGCTCTGCAGGCCACCAGGACAGCGTAAGGTGTGGGGTCCACTGTCTAGGTAAATTGCTGCCTGAGCAATCATAAGCCCGGGCCACACACTCAACTGGTCAGGAGCCCTGTCATCAATGGCCCTCACAGACGTTATTTTTGTCGGGCAGTCCCGGGTCCCCTCTGGCACTGGCGGGTCATTCTCACCTCCCTGGGCAAAGACATGCGGTAGGCGATTACCCCTGTTATCGGCTGGGGCAGCTTCTAGGTGGGAGGCAATTCCTGAGGGAAGATGTCTGGCGGGAGTCTCCAGGGGAGCAATCACACCTGAACCAGGAGCCGCAGCCTCTCGCTCCAGACGCCCGACCTCAGCTCGATCCGGACTGCGCGCTCTGCTAGCTTGTATAAGCCGATCAAGTCGGCTCATCAGCTGGTGGCCGTAATTTTCAAAGAGAGCCAGGATAGCCATGCGGTGATCCTCCATCTTCATCTCTCAAAAGGCCCCAACGCGCTCCCCAGCCGTGACTGTAGAGCACCTCTTGTTTGGCTTCAATAGCTTGCTGTAGCCAATCTTTGGGACTACCTGGCATGTCTTATCTGGTCGGGCGGCAGGGACCTGGTTCCCAATGGTGTTATAACTTTGTTGTATGTCCTCCAGCCCGGGGTAGGCCGCAGCCCCAGTGTTTCCCCAATTTCAGTCCGGTCCTGAAAGTCAGGCCGCTCTAAAATTGCACAAAAGCGCCCGAGATTTGACCCACTGCTTCTTAGCTGTGTTTGGCAGCACACAAAGCTGGGTATTCAGTTCTTTGGCTGCTAAAACTTAGTTTAAAATATGTATTTCTATGTTGTTTACCCAGAGCTCTAGCTAATAACGTCCTCTCAGCTTGCTGGCTAGCTCCGCCCCCCAAATTCAGTACTTTTTGGGTGTGAGATGAGGGTACCACTAATTGTTCAACCTCTTGCCCCTCTTCCTTGGTCACTTGATAAAGAAGGTCATTTTTAAGGATAAAACAGGGTACCCCATTTACTTCTACTACCCGACTTCAGACATTTTGTAGTAAGGGATCATTTGCCTGATTGCGCCCGTAAGAACTACTAGAAGCATGATCCTGCCCGGGGGCATTATACACAGGTTCATTCCCTTGCTCAGGTTCAGGTTCCTTTTGACCTCTTGTTATCTCCTCTTCTGTAACCTGAGTAGCTACCCCTTTATTACACCCATTCCACAAGGCCTCACATAAGGCTTTATTAAACTTATCCTTATTTTCTAGGCGTTCTTGCCGAGTTTTGCTGAGTTTTGGGTTTTCTAGAAATAAGTCAGAATGAGTAAATGGAAATACATCATGGGGACTTTCAGTAACCACTTCAGGCTCTACTTCTCTCAAAGACACCTGGGATTGTATCAATGCTTGAAACCCAGGATAAGTTCTGCCTATAACTAAAGGATAGTTTTTTTTTGGCACAACCCCGGCCACAACATTTTCCCTCTTGTCTAGCACAGTAACTTCTATCCTGGCCGTAGGATAATTCACAGTGCACCCATGTATGCAAAGTACCCTGACTGTATCATTTTTTTTTTTAAATCAGATTTCTTAATTAGGTTCCCTGACAACAATGTTACTGCACTACCAGATTCCACTAAAGCAATAGTTTTAGATCATTGACAAGAGCAGTTATTCGGAAAGGTTGCACACTTTCCCCCCATGTCTGACAAGCATATTAGTCCACAAAAAACTTTTGAGCCCTTCCGAAGTCCGCATTGCATGGGTTCTGGGAGATTAGGGCCCCTTCCCTTCACATGTCCTTTCTCTCCACATTCAAAACAGGTTGCAGAGGTTTTCCTGAAATCAATCTGTTTTGGGTCATCATGGATCTCAAAGTTCGCTTTCCAGGGACGAGGACTTAGATACCCAAGGAGAATCTTTGACAAGGTGACAAGGTTTTTGGCAGACAGGTATCTCTCAACCTGTGTCACCATGGCATTATAAGTAGTGGGGTTACTATGTGCGACCCATTCATGGAACCCTCAGGGCAGTTCCCACAAAAAACGCTCAACTACGAGGTTTTCCAAAATTTGTTCTGGTCCCTGAGTCTCTGGTTACAACCAATTTTGTGCCAAATGTCTCAAATCAAACATCTGAGTATGTGCGGGGCTTTCCTTCATCATATCGCCAGTGGTGGAAACGTTGTGCTCTCACAGTAACAGTAACTCCTATTCTGGCTAGTATTTCTGCTTTTAGATGGGAATAATTAGTTGCATGTTCTTCCTTAAGGTCTTAGTATGCTTTCTGAGCTTCTCCCAGCAGAAAATGAGCAATGATTCCTGCCCATTGTTCCTGGGGCCAGGCCTCCCTAATTGCAGTGCATTCAAAGGTTATCTCCTGGAGTCATTTTCTGAAGGCAGCCACTTGCCTGTATTCTGTCTAAAATACTAGCTTGCACAGGAACTCCTGGGACCAAAGTCTCTGGCCTATCTCTTTAAGAATTTCTCTGTCACTTCTTTGTGCCTCCAACACTGTTGCAAGCTGTGTAGCCAGCAAGTAATTGCATTCCTGCTGTGCCTGATTAGTCTCCTGCTGGACTGTTGCAGCATGTAGGAGGGCTTTTACAACATCTTCCATGTTTTCAAAGTCTGTAGTAATTGCAATGGGTTCTGTCCCTTTAAGGACTTGGCAAAATACACTCCTAGTACCTCCAAACCCACTTCTGACACCACATGTGATAAGGCAGTTTTGCAAGTAGATAATCAGTCAGGACAGCTAGTAGTTGCAGAATTTCAGCCTTTTTATTATAACAAAAATATTGTGGGTTTGCTGTCCCTTTAAATTGCAACAAAACAAATGAAAAAAATTGGCAAACATCAAAATAAAAACCTACTCTTTTTTTAGGAGACTAACTAAACAGTTCAGCAGAGCTAACTACAAGAACCCTGGCCAGCGACCCTGCACCAGAGTTTAAATAAACAGTTCAATTCCAATAAAGTTTGTAAAGCTCTCTCTTCTTACCAATTACTGTGGTTTTGTAAACTGCAGGATTCTCCCAGTCCTGTCTCTCTGGGCTTCAGTTGCTCACTGTGAGAGAGAGAGACTGCCTCACACAGACCTGTATAAAAAGCAACTCACTAATTACATTCACTACAGGTGTGTGTGGGCTCAGGGAGAAGGTTAACCATTTCCTTAAAGAGGAAAAACAGCTCTCTCTAATCTCCTGCTTATGTAAACCCCATCTTTCACCCTGTCACAATATATATATATATATATATATATATATATATATATATATATGTACAAGTTAAAAAATAATAATGTTTTTTTGGGTACCACAAGTCTTGTGCATATGATTAATACAGTATAGAGGTATATATATATATATATATATATATATATATAGTAATAAAAGAAAAGTGAATGTCTGAGTCCAATAGAATATATAATCCAGACTACCAAAAAGTCTTAATAAGCCCCCGGTAGCAAATGCCCAGAAAGCCTGTATGCAGAGTCAATTTATTGTGAACACACTTTCCATTAATCCACAGTCTCTTTGCCCAAAATCTATAATCAGAGATAGTGTGTTGTCCGTATAATTAGGGATCCCAATACAGTATAATGCAGATGAAGGATACTAACGGTATGGGTATAAACAGTAGTGTGTATATACACAACAAACTTGTCACTATGTGACATTACCCACTCACCGGTCCTGCCGTAGCTATCATCTATGGAAAAGTAGAAGAAACGCTGCTAGCGTCTTATCGAACCACATGATCCTGCTGATCCAATTCAAAGACAGATTTGGCTCTGATAGTTCCAATCAGCTGTGGGAGTCCTCCGGTCTCATGCACTGGCTCTCAGCTGTCAAAGCTAATGGAGGCTGGCGAGCGTTGAATACAAACTGCCTCTCGGGGTCCTGGAAATAGGTACAATTCGTACAAAGTAGCTATGAATACGGCCTAGCGCCGAAACATGTTAGCACTATCTTTGCTGTGATGCTCTTTTGTTTTAACTTTCGGTACCTTTACATGCGTTTTTAAAAATGTTTTATAATAAATTAAAATTTTGGACTTTTAAATGAAACTGCTTCTGGGCTTCTCCTACTTTGCACTAATTTTATACATATATATATATATATATATATATATATATATATATATATATATATATATATATATATATATATATATATATATATATATATATATATATATATGAGTGAAGAAAACAGATAACTTATGGCTTAGGTAATTAACTTACTGCTATTTAAAAAAATATATCTGAAAAGTTTTTTTCCTTAAATAACATCAGAAATATAATGTGTTTAGCTATTTAAAATCTACAGTGATAAATAAATTAGTATTCTCATTCAGTTTGAAAGATTTTTTTTGACCTATCATTTGTTTAGAAGCCATAATTATAACAACTTTATTGTACATTAACTTCTTTTTATATTGCTTCATTTGGCACACTAATCTTTTTTTTTAATATAAATGACTAATGCTAGCCATTGTGATCATCATTCTTCTGGATCTTTTTTGTCTGCTACTATGTATTTTATTGCTTTATAGAAATACAATAAACTTCTACTAATTTAATCAATCTAATATCTTGCTAATTGTATTTCCTTTCCCATAAGTCCAATTGCTTTTATTACTTAAGTGATTAATATAAAAACATTTTCAAACATATTTTTATACACTTTGGCCTAAATTACAAGTGGAGTGCTATCATTAGCGTGAGGAGCGCAAAAAGTGATTGTGAGATTGCATGTTCTTTACTCTCAAATCCGTTTTTTTTTGGTAAAGGTAGGGTTATTCTATTTTGGATTAACCTTGGGGGGTTAGTTTACGGGGTTGAGATGTTAGTGGGTTACTTTGTGGTGGGGGTGAGTGGTTTAGGGGTTAATAGTATAGTGGAGTTTGCAATGTTGGGGCTGGCAGTTTAGGGGTTAATAGTGTAGTGGAGATTTTGCAATGTGGGGTGGCGCTTTAGGAGTTAATAGTGGAGACTTTGTGATGTGGGGGCTGGTGGTTTAGGGGTTAATAGTGTAGTGGCGACTTTGCGGTGTGGGGGGCAGCCGGTTTAGTGGTTAAAAGTGTAGCGAAGACTTTGCAATATGGTGGTGGTGGTTTAGGGATTTATAGTGTAGTGGAGATTTTGTGATGTGGGGGGCTGGTGGTTAAGGGGTAAATAGTGTAGTCGGCACTTTGCGGTGGGCTATGTAGTGGTTATTAGAGTAGGGGTCTTATGGCGTTTCGGGTTCTTGCGCTCGATAGTGTAAGTTCGGCTTCTTGCGCACGTCATGTTAACGCTGGAGCTATACATTTTTACTTTCAACTCGTAATACCAGTGCAAGCTGACATGTGCAAACAGTTTATTTCTAGCACAGTTAAAACTCTAGCGACAGCGCTAATTAGCGCTCCAATTAATCTAGCCCTTTGTTTTAAAATCTATATGGTATTTATGGAATAAATACTATATTCCATATAGTATAGTAGTATATGGAATTCCTCATGTTAGATTCATGATTTGAGTTATAAATATCAGATTATTGTTCCCTATACTGTTTACATAAACCCAGCAAATAACCATTTAAATAAATCAGTATGTCACAATATTAACTGGTTCTATATACACAGCTTATATATTCTAACATCTCACTTTTAAGATATACACACTTTGCAGCCGTGTATGTTAAAGTGAATATATTTTGGCAACTATAATAATTAAGAAGAGAACAAAAATAGGCACTTTGTGTGTACCAGTAGAACAGATAGGGGAGAAGTAGACAAAACCACAACAGGGTACACACATTTGGTAGGTGCACTCAGACAGTGCTATTAGGCGCAGACTGGGTACTCAACAGCAACCCAGCTTGCTGATACTTCCAGCGTGTCTCCAGGGAGACCTCAGGATCTCCTTTCTTGAACTGGAAAGACCGACTGTCCAAATCTGCTGCTTCACAGGTCAGGCAGGTAATGCTGGTGGTATCCAAGGCTCCCACATTAAGCAAAGATAGTCCCAATGTATATAGTTAGGATAAAGGCGGTGTGGTTAGTAGAAATGATCAGTGGCAGTTCCAATGTCAAATATAAAAAAGTTGGATTTATTAAAAAATTTAAATAAATTTAAAAACTGGAACAACAGGATAAGGCAAACATATCCCTCCTGTTAACATGCAACGTTTCTCAGCTATAATGATGTTTCATCAGGCTTATATGGCAAACTCATCATAACTCTACTATATATACACACACACACCAAACAAATCAATTAAGCAATTAAGCAGTATAACAAACACCTGGAGTTCTCACCCAAGAGGAGGACCCACAGATTCTTAACCCTTCAACTATGGCATATACTTCACGTTATTAAAATCAACATAAATATTATTGATAATGGGCATATGTCTCATGTAAATAAAGGAAGTTGCAGCCGAATTTGAAAGTGTACTTCGAATGCATATATTTGCAAGGTGGTAAATGGTTAGCAAATAAAAATCCTAATAGGATCGATATAAAATTAGAATCAATGTCATGAGGGAGGAAAATAGAACACCTAAATAGAAGAGGGTAATAATACAAATAAACCGAAGAAATAAAGTCCGTAGCCTATAAACCATAAAAACCGATCCCCAAGGCTCATAAGAACTACTGGAATAGTGAAGAGTGAATACAAGCAAAATAAGTAAGGGGGAAACCAAAAAAATGTGATATTCCAGATGGGGCATAAAAGGGGTAATGTGCGTGATGACTACTGCTACATGTGAAACTCAATCTGAGTGGTACTAATACCGGACATAGCAGGAGATACAATATTAACCAATGGTGAAAATGAATATGAAGTAATAATGCAAACTAAATCAGAATATCTAACTATGTTATTTGGAACTATATTTGAAAGTATATTTGTAACAGTAATATGAATAAATAACATAATATATAGGCATATACTACCTGATATAATAAAACCTAAAATTAAAATGTGATTAAAATGATGATACTACTATTAGGTATAATAGAATAATACAAAGTATGATTATGTGCTATAACAGATAAAAAAATATGTGAAGAATATAAAATCATAGACTCCAGTGTACAATTTAATAAGTAAAATCAATACGTATACTGAAATTAATTGAAAGCAGCAGAATCTATATATCAGACCATTAAGTCTAGTATACACACACATGTCAAACCACCCTCCACTTTTAACCCCCTAAACCAGAGGTCACTTATGTGGATCTCTTCCAACAATTGGTGATGAATGATTTTGAAAAAATAGCATCAAAGACATTCGGTAAATCTAAGTTATGGCCCAATGAATCATTAGCTCTAAAAAGCTTAATGGATAATAAAAATCTGGTTATACGCCAAGCGGACAAGGGGGTGGGATCGTTCTTCAGGACTATTGCAACTATGTTGTTGAGGCTATGAGGATACTTGGTGATCAAAACTTTTATCGCAAACTAGATACGAATCGCACTGAGCAATTCAGTAAGATGCTTGTGGAGATTTTGGAGGATGGTGGTAGAAAGGGTAGAAAGGGTATTCTAAAATAAAAAAGAAAAAAGTTACTTAATGCCAAACCATCCGAGTGTACCCTTCTACTACCACCTCCCTAAAATTCACAAAGACAGCATAAATCCCCCCGGAAGACCTATTGTTGCAGGCATCAATGGTGTCACGGATAGACTGAATATATTGATATATTTTTACAGAAATATGTTATATATCTACCTTCATATATCCGTGACACCAGTGATCTTCTCAACAAATTAAGTACCTTTGTGTGTAGGGGACAACACATTTGGCTCTCTTGTGACATAGGAGCCTTGTACTCGAATATCCCCCATGAGATTGGAATTCGAGTGAGCCAAACTTTTCTAAATGATGATATATACATGTCACTGTTTCAAAAGGAAGTCCTGGTAACAATAATAGAGTTTATTTTGAAGCACAACTATTTTCAGTTTCTTGATGATTTTTATTTGCAGGTTAGGGGTACGGCCATGGGCACCAGGTTCACGCCGATTTTTGCGAACCTTTATATGGGGGCATTTGAAGAGTCTTATATTTATGGCTCAAACTGGGTGCAGAACCTGGTGTTCTATGGCCGTTATATAGACGACCTGCTGTTTATTTGGGATGTCACCTCTCAGGAGGCAGAATTATTTGTTAATCATCTTAATAATAATGAGATAGGTCTTACATTTACATGTAATATTCAGCCACAAAGAATTGAATTTCTGCATGCATTGCTACAGTGGGGACCTGGAGGGAGTGTTTGTTCTTCCACTTTTTTTAAGAAAGTCGATAGCAACAACTTTTTGCACTTTTCTAGTAACCATTTAAAAAGTTGGAAGACGAACATTCCCTTCAGTCAATTTAATAGAATCAGGAGGAATGGAAGCACACTAGAAATTTATGACGAACAATCCTTAATCTTAGTGGAAAGATTTAAGGCTAAGGGTTATCCTCAGGCTCTTATCAAAAATAGTCAAGAGAAAGCAAGAAATTTGAATAGAACATCTATCCTCAAAGGTAAAAATAAGGACAGTACTACCACTAATGAGACAAAGGATATGTGCCAACCCAGGTTCATAACACAGTATAATTCCAACCATAGAGCTATCAGAAAGTCCTTAACTAAACACTGGCAGATCTTACAAAAAGATCCGGTTCTCAAACAGATTTTAGAGAACCATCCCCAGGTCACCTTTAGGAGGGCTCCCACCCTTAAACAAAAACTTGCTCCCAGTAAGGTAGTAATGTCCAAAAAAGTTAGGAATATAACATCTAATAATACATCTTGTGGAATCTATAGATGTGGGCATCCTATATGCTCCATGTGCAAATACATTGTACCTAAAACATCCCTAGTGACTGCTAATGTAACAGGTGAAGCATTTAAGATTAAAAGTCATATAACTTGCAATACAGCATTTGTCATTTACGTTTTAACCTATAAGTGCGGCCTACAGTACTTGGGCCGTACGACCCGTAAAATCCACAAGAGATGGAGCAAACACCTGCGTAATATAAAAAAGAAGTCACTTAAGCACAGTGTTCCCAGACACCATGTACAGGCACATTATGGAGAACCCTGTAATTATGTTATAACCCCTATAGAACATATTCCATCTTCCCACAAATACAACAGATTTGTCAAGTTAAGACAGAGAGAAACTTTTTGGATCTACATGTTCCAATCTCTTGTTCCTAATGGTTTGAATGAGGTTATAGATTCTGCTGCTTTCAATTAATTTCAGTATACTTATTGATTTTACTTATTAAATTGTACACTGGAGTCTATGATTGTATATTCTTCACATATTTTTTATCTGTTATTATAGCACATAATCATACTTTGTATTCTTCTATTATACCTAATAGTAGTATCATCATTTTAATCACATTTTAATTTTAGGTTTTATTATATCAGGTAGTATATGCCTATATATTATGTTATTTATTCATAATATTTTTTCACTGTTACAAATATAGTTCCAAATAACATACGGCTAGATTTAGAGTTGGGCGTTAGCTGTCAAAACCAGCATTAGGGGCTCCTAACGCTGGTTTTGGGCTACCGCTGGTATTTAGATTTAGTCAGGAAAGGGTCTAACGCTCACTTTGCAGCCGCGACTTTTCCATACCGCAGATCCCCTTACGTCAATTGCGTATCCTATCTTTTCAATGGGATCTTTCTAACGCCGGTATTTAGAGTCGTGGCTGAAGTGAGCGTTAGAAATCTAACGACAAGACTTCAGCCGCAGCAAAAAGCCAGGAGTTAAGAGCTTTCTGGGCTAACGCCGGTTCATAAAGCTCTTAACTACTGTGCTCTAAAGTACACTAACACCCATAAACTACCTATGTAACCCTAAACCGAGGCCCCCCCACATCGCCGCCACTCTATTAAAATATTTAACCCCTAATCTGCCGACCGCACACCGCCACCACCTACGTTATCCCTATGTACCCCTAATCTGCTGCCCCTAACACCGCCGACCCCTATATTATATTTATTAATCCCTAATCTGCCACCCCAAACGTCGCCGCAACCTACCTACACTTATTAACCCCTAATCTGCCTACTGGACCTCAACGCTACTATAATAAAGTTATTAACCCCTAATCCGCCTCACTCCCGCCTCAAAAACCCTATAATAAATAGTATTAACTCCTAATCTGCCCTCCCTAACATCACCAACACCTAACTTCAAGTATTAACCCCTAATCTGCCGACCGGACCTCGCCGCTATTCTAATAAATGTATTAACCCCTAAAGCTAAGTCTAACCCTAACACTAAAACCCCCCTAAATTAAATATAATTTAAATCTAACGAAATAAATTAACTCTTATTAAATAAATTATTCCTATTTAAAGCTAAATACTTACCTGTAAAATAAATCCTAATATAGCTACAAAATAAATTATAATTATATTGTAGCTATTTTAGGATTAATATTTATTTTACAGGCAACTTTGTATTTATTTTAACCAGGTACAATAGCTATTAAATAGTTAAGAACTATTTAATAGTTACCTAGTTAAAATAATTACAAAATTACCTGTAAAATAAATCCTAACCTAAGTTACAATTAAACCTAACACTACACTATCAATAAATTAATTAAATTAAATACCTACAATTATCTACAATTAAACCTAACACTGCACTATCAATAAATTAATTAAATACAATACCTACAAATAAATACAATTAAATAAACTAGCTAAAGTAAAAAAAATAAAAAAGAACTAAGTTACAAAAAATAAAAAAATATTTACAAACATTAGAAAAATATTACAACAATTTTAAGCTAATTACACCTACTCTAAGCCCCCTAATAAAATAACAAAGACCCCCAAAATAAAAAAATGCCCTACCCTATTCTAAAATACAAATAGAAAAGCTATTTTACCTTACCAGCCCTCAAAAAGGGCCTTTTGCGGGGCATGCCCCAAAGAATTCAGCTCTTTTGCCTGTAAAAAAAAACATACAACCCCCCCCAACATTACAACCCACCACCCACATATCCCTAATCTAACCCAAACCCCCCTTAAATAAACCTAACACTAAGCCCCTGAATATCTTCCTACCTTATCTTCACCAAGCTGGGTATCACCGATCGGTCCAGGCTCTGAAGTCTTCATCCAAGCCCAAGCGGGGGCTGAAGACGTCCATCCTCCGGCTGAAGTTTTGATCCAAGCGGCGGCTGAAGAGGTCCATCATCGGGCAGAAGTCTTCATCCTATCCGGGTAGAAGAGGAGATCTGGACCAGTAGACATCTTCATCCAAGCGGCATCTGCTATCTTCTTCCATCCGACGACGAGCATCTCTATCTTCAAGACCTCTGGCGCGGATCCATCCTCTTCTTCCGACGTCCTAACACAGAATGAAGGTTCCTTTAAGGGACATCATCCAAGATGGCATCCCTCAAATTCCGATTGGCTGATAGGATTCTATAAGCCAATTGGAATTAAGGTAGGAAAATTCTGATTGGCTGATGGATTCAGCCAATCAGATTCAAGTTCAATCCGATTGGCTGATCCAATCAGCAAATCAGGTTGAGCTTGCATTCTATTGGCTGTTCCGATCATGAATGCAAGCTCAATCTGATTGGCTGATTGGACCAGCCAATCGGATTGAACTTGAATCTGATTGGCTGATTCTATCAGCCAATCAGAATTTTCCTACCTTAATTCCGATTGGCTGATAGAATCCTATCAGCCAATCGGAAATTCGAGGGACGCCATCTTGGATGACGTCCCTTAAAGGAACCTTCATTCTGTGTTGGGACGTCGAAAGAAGAGGATGGATCAGCGCCGGAGGTCTTGAAGATGGAGCCACTCGTCGTTGGATGGAAGAAGATAGAAGATGCCGCTTGGATGAAGATGTCTACCGGTCCAGATCTCCTCTTCTGCCCGGATAGGATGAAGACTTCTGCCCGATGATGGACCTCTTCAGCCGCCGCTTGGATCAAAACTTCAGCCGGAGGATGGACGTCTTCAGCCCCCACTTGGGCTTGGATGAAGACTTCAGAGCCTGGACCGATCGGTGATACCCAGCGTGGTGAAGATAAGGTAGGAAGATCTTCAGGGGCTTAGTGTTAGGTTTATTTAAGGGGGGTTTGGGTTAGATTAGGGATATGTGGGTGGTGGGTTGTAATGTTGGGGGGGTATTGTATGGTTTTTTTTACAGGCAAAAGAGCTGAATTATTTGGGGCATGCCCCACAAAAGGCCCTTTTAAGGTCTGGTAAGGTAAAATAGCTTTTCTATTTGTATTTTAGAATAGGGTAGGGCATTTTTTATTTTGGGGGTCTTTGTTATTTTATTAGGGGGCTTAGAGTAGGTGTAATTAGCTTAAATTGTAATATTTTTCTAATGTTTGTAAATATTTTTTTATTTTTTGTAACTTAGTTCTTTTTTTAATTTTTTGTACTTTAGTTAGTTTATTTAATTGTATTTATGTGTAGGTATTGTATTTAATTAATTTATTAATAGTGTAGTGTTAGGTTTAATTGTAGTTAATTGTAGGTATTTTATTTAATTAATTTAATGATAGTGTAGTGTTAGGTTTAATTGTAACTTAGGTTAGGATTTATTTTACAGGTAATTTTGTAATTATTTTAACTAGGTAACTATTAAATAGTTCTTAACTATTTAATAGCTATTGTACCTGGTTAAAATAAATACAAAGTTGCCTGTAAAATAAATATTAATCCTAAAATAGCGACATATAATTATAATTTATATTGTAGCTATATTAGCATTTATTTTACAGGTAAGTATTTAGCTTTAAATAGGAATAATTTATTTAATAAGAGTTAATTTATTTAGATAGATTTAAATTATATTTAACTTAGGGGGTTGTTAGTGTTAGGGTTAGACTTAGCATTAGGGGTTAATACATTTATTAGAGTATCGGTGAGGTCCGGTCGGCAGATTAGGGGTTAATAATTGTAGGTAGGTGGAGGTGACGTTGGGGGTGGCAGATTAGGGGTTAATAAATATAATATAGGGGTCGGCGGTGTTAGGGGCAGCATATTAGGGGTACATAGGGATAATGTAGGTTGCGGCGGTGTACGGAGCGGCAGATTAGGGGTTAAAAAAATGCAGGTGTCAGCGATAGCGGGGGCGGCAGATTAGAGGTTAATAAGTGTAAGGTTAGGGGTGTTTAGACTCGCGGTTCATGTTAGGGTGTTACATGCAGACTTAGAAACTGTTTCCCCCTAGGAAACAATGGGGCTGCGTTAGGAGCTGAACGCTGCTTTTTTGCAGGTGTTAGGTTTTTTTTTCAGCTCAAACTGCCCCATTGTTTCCAATGGGGGAATCGTGCATGAGCACGTTTTTTAAGCTGGCCGCGTCCGTAAGCACCGCTGGTATTGAGAGTTGCAGTGGCGGTAAATATGCCTGTACGCTCCCTTTTTGGAGCCTAACGCAGCCCTTCTGTGAACTCTCAATACCAGCGTTGTTTAAAAGGTGCGGGGGGAAAAAAGCCAGCGTTAGCTACGCGGGTCGTTACCGACAAAACACTAAATCTAGCCGATAGTTAGATATACTGATTTAGTTTGCATTATTACTTCATATTCATTTTCACCATTGGTTAATATTGTATCTCCTGCTATGTCCGGTATTAGTACCACTCAGATTGAGCTTCACATGTAGCATTTGTCTTTTTATTAGTGGTCATAACGCACATTACCCCTTTTATGCCCCATCTGGAATATCATATTTTTTGGTTTCCCAATTAGTTATTTTTCTTGTATTCACTCTTCACTATTCCAGTAGTTTCTTATGAGCCTTGGGGATCGGTTTTTATGGTTTATAGTCTACAGACTTTATTTCTTCGGTTTATTTGTATTATTACCCTCTTCTTACTAGGTGCAGAAAGGGGAATATGCACTAATTATTTATTTATACATAGTCACTCCAAATACATATATATATATATATATATATATATATATATATATTTACCATTCTCCACATTGATACGGATATCGACACTTTTTACTTATATTTACTATTCACCATTTATTGTTTATTCTTTATATATGTATATATGTATTGTTTGAGTGGGTCAGTGTTTTGGTTTTCTTTGTTATATTGTCTCGGTACCACATTGGGATTTGATCGCTGTTGTAGTATTGTAACATTTATTTATATATAATTTTTTTCCCGTGATCGGCCGTTCTTTATTATTGTTCATACATTGTTATGATAGGCTGCACAATGTCTGGTAGGTGTATAGTTTCCACCAATGGTTAGACGTCGACGTTACACACGCCCTCCATCGTTATTTCCTATTGCCTTGTATTATCACGCTTGCTTCTCCTCCCGGGATTGGTGACACATCCTCACGTAGTCATTGATTGGCTGCTTTTAACGAGAAGTGTTTTCTTTTATTTTGTTTCAGTGGCGATCATGTGTGTAACTATTATTTGTGCTATTAGAAAAGGGGTTTGGTATTGAGTGACGGACGTAAAGGATTACTATTGGCAGGCGGCACTTCTTTGCAATTTATTGGTAGGTTGAGCGCTTACGTCATGTTAAGCACTGATTCTTTTAAACTCTGTTGTGAACTTCACATATCTATATGACACTCGTTTGAGACATCTTGATACATTTTCGCAGCACTTATTTAGGTGTTCTATTTTCCTCCCTCATGACATTGATTCTAATTTTATATCCATCCTATTAGGATTTTTATTTGCTAACCATTTACCACCTTGCAAATATATGTATTCGAAGTACACTTTCAAATTCGTCTGCAACTTCCTTTATTTACATGAGACATATGCACATTATCAATAATATTTATGTTGATTTTAATAACGTGAAGTATATGCCATAGATGAAGGGTTAAGAATCTGTGGGTCCTCCTCTTGCTTAATTGCTTAATTGATTTGTTTGGTGTGTGTGTGTATATATAGTAGAGTTATGATCAGTTTGCCATATAAGCCTGATGAAACAGCATTATAGCTGAGAAACGCATGCATGTTAACAGGAGGGATATGTTTGCCTTATCCTGTTGTTCCAGTTTTTAAATTTCTTTTAATTTTTTAATAAATCCAACTTTTTTATATTTGACATTGGAACTGCCACTGATCATTTCTACTAACCACACCGCCTTTATCCTAACTATATACATTGGGACTATCTTTGCTTAATGTGGGAGCCTTGGATACCACCAGCATTACCTGCCTGACCTGTGAAGCAGCAGATTTGGACAGTCGGTCTTTCCAGTTCAAGAAAGGAGATCCTGAGGTCTCCCTGGAGACACGCTGGAAGTATCAGCAAGCTGGGTTGCTGTTGAGTTCCCAGTCCGCACCTAATAGCACTGTCTGAGTGCTCCTACCAAATGTGAGTACCCTGTTGTTGGTTTGTCTACTTCTCCCCTATCTGTTCAACTGGTACACACAAAGCGCCTCTTTTTGTTCTCTTTTTCTCTGCACAGAAGTTTTCCTAAGTTGATGCGAGGAGATTGCTGCTGCCGCCATCCATCCACGGATTTTCTCCTGTGATCTTTCTTTGTTTGGATCACCCATTGGGACTGAGTACAATAATCGTTTTTTATTTTTTGTTTTTTATTTTTATCTGTGATATTACTACTTGTTAGTAGCTTATTATTTGACCATCTGAGTGTTGTTTAGAGCGCCCCCTATTTAGTTATCTTTAGTGAGATATCTATTATTTGTATAATAATTAAGATATGTATGTGATTTTGGAAATGAAACTAAGATTTAAAAGAGCAGAAAAAAGCAAGTATTTTGTTTGTTTTACTAATATCAAAGGGGGTGTAATGTACTACTTATGTATAAGAATTTACTGGGAAATATCTTAGTTGATATCCTAATACTTAAGTATAGGTTACTCAGGAACACCTTGTATTCAAAATAGTGGGTGTGTGTCACTGTGTCAACAATTAGCGAGATTTCCTCAGTTAACACAATGAGTTAATTTATGCCAAAAATGAAACAGTAAGATTAACTTATAATAACTTTACTAAAATCAATATGGCAATAAAGGTGTTACCGTTATCAGGAGGGTGCGCTCACTATGGTACCGGAGTCGTCGGAAGCAAGACAGGCTGGTCTGTATCTCACACAGATCACAGTGCATCCGGAGATGCCGGGAGTGAGAAGAGCTGTTCAGGTAACTCAGCACGTCCGTAGCTGATGACGTCAGAGTAGAGCACACAATCTCTCGAAAGTAAGGAGAGAGAATGCTGAAAGTTCAGAGATGGAAACTGGTTCCTTCAGAAAGTCTGGAAGCAGGTAACAGGAAACGTAGGGAAGAAAATCCTCAGAGCTAGCAAGGATAAGATTCTGTAGCTGAATGGCTACAACACTCAATTCGCCAGCAAAGGAAAATGGTAGGTGGGTCCTTAAATAGTAAAGGAAGTAAAATCCTTAAAGGGATAGCATACAACCCGGAGAATCCTCACAGGGGGTTAATAGTACCACAAGGGTTATAAATCAAATGATTAATAATAGAGGCACTGTGCATGTGTGTCTGTGTAAGTTACTGGCTTCAAAGGTGGATTAAAATTACTGTTACTGGTAACAGTGGTGGTCAAAAAAAGGATCGCTCTATTTATGTGGTACTGGTAGCCAAGATGGCAAAATCACTTATCTGATTCTCCTTATCACAGGGAATGGGTCTATAAATCATTATTTAATGTAATGTACGTCATTAATGTAGCATTGCTGTCATGAAAAATATGTATGAAGGGGTTTTCACAGGACCTGAGAAATAGTTAATTATAGGTACCCATGGGCTGAAGTCTTCTTTCTTTTTGTAACCTAGTCACTCTACAATCTAATGTAAAATCCTGTATGCCATTAAAAAAAAAACAGTGAAGATTAATATTTTACATATCAGTCTTGCAGCTATTAAAGTTCCTACACATAACAGCAACACTGCATAATGAATTTTGGTATCATATTTTATGACACACAGAGTAATAAACATATGGATGATTAAAAATCTATACTACACATAGAAAAGAGCATATAGCTCATACACACTTTATGCAACAAAGAATGTGCATGATTTCTCTATGTTACATGGCAAAAAGCATATATCTCATGAATCACTTAGTTTAAAGGGACATTAAACTGAGAGGACAGCTGTAATAGCATGGCCATTAGTCCCTACACTATTGTTTTTGTTCATGTTAGTGCAGCACTCTTCAAAACTTTTCTCCTAGTTTAACCCTGTAAATTTGCAAGATGGTGAAGCTGTGCCTCTTCGTACTGGGACCCTCCACCTTGGAGCACAGGTATTTTCACACCCCATGACAAAAGCAGTGTGTATTTACAGATCAGTGATGTTATCAGCTTTTTGACAACTCTATAATGTGATTATAATCTTAGGGTGCATGATACAGAGCAGGAGCTCTATATTTTTGCAGTGGATGCATTAATCTATATTAGTGCTTTTTAAGTTTTTGTGTAACTGAAAATTATACAATTGTCAAAAAGCTGACATCACTGATCCGTAAGTAGGCATCCCTTCTTTCACAGGGTGTGAGAATACATGAGCACCAAGATGGCAGCACCCAGTATGAAGAGGTGGAGCTTTAGCTTCTGTTACCTTTAAGGTATTAAAATAGAACGGTTTTGGAAACTGCTGCAGACACAGGAGGTGATACAATAAAATGGTGAGTAGTCACTATATTGTTGCAGTTGTCTTTGGCTGTCTAATGTTCTTTAAACCTACTAGATTATTAATGTTCAATACAAAAAAGGTATAAGAACAACTGCACCCCTATTCTTGCACTCCAATATTCTACTTACCTTATTTCTCTTTGAACATACACATATGTAACAATGGTATTTACTTAGAGATATTATTGATGATCTAAAGGTTTACCCTACTTTTCACACCACACATAAATGATACCTACACCTGCTGATATTCAGACTTTGTTCTCTAGCATAGTCCCAGTGATTTGAAGATTATGCTTTTGTTAATTACACTAAATATGGCAGAGTTCTCTATAATCCTAGGTTTGCTCTAAATACTCTTAATGATGTCAACAGTAAGAGGCCTACTTATCAAGCCGCCAACCGCAAATACGCTGGAATTCCGCAGCGTAATTGTGGAGAGCCTGATTCCCCTTAGTTATCAAAGCCTACAGACCAGCAAAAGTTGAAATTTGTGAAGTAACATATGATCCGCCGGTCTCAGTCCGACACAGTTCGATGCTTATGTCATTACAGATGTTCCGAATACAATTTGGCACTATCTGACAACTTTTGCTAGTTAACAAATATCTACCAGATACGCTCGCCACTATTCCGGCCAAGCCTACCTGCTTTTCAATCTGCCGCCCTGGAGGCAGCGGATGCCATAGGAATCATTGGGAGTCTGAAAGCAGCGAAAGCTCATGTTCGCTGCTGCCCGATATCCCATTGATTCCTATGGGAGAATAAAAGTAACGTTTACACCTAACACCCTAACATACACCCCGAGTCTAAACACCCCAAATCTGCCACCCCCTACACCACCGCAACCTACATTATACTTATTAACCCCTATTCTTCCACCCCGACACCGCCGCCACCTACATTATGTTATTAACCCCTAATCTACTGCCCGACACCGCCGCCACCTACATTATGTTATTTACCCCTAATCTACTGCTCGACACCGCCGCCACCTACATAAATTTATTAACCCCTATCCCGCCGCTCCTGGAGCACACCGCAACTAAATAAATGTATTAACCCCTAAACCCCTGGCCTCCCACATCACTAGCACTTACTAAACCTATTAACACCGCAACTAAATTAAACTATTAACCCCTAAATCTAACAACCCGCTAACTTTATATTAAAAATTAACTCATCCCTATCTTATAATAAATTTAAGCTTACCTTTAGATTTAAATTAAACTATATTAAATTATTAATTAATCTACCCTAACAATTATACTAAAATTACATTAAACTATATTAAACTATTAATAAACCTATTCTAAATTTACATTAAACTATATTAAACTATTAATAAACCTATTCTAAATATTATACTAAAATTACATTAAACTATATTAAACTAATAATTAATCTATCCAACTGTTATACTAAAATTACTTTAAACTACAAATTAAATTAACTATATTATATATTTAAACACCTAACCCTACTTAAATAATTTAAATATACAATAAAAAATTACAAAGTTACAAAAAACTAACAACTAAGTTACAAAAAAATAACAAACACTAAGTTACAAAAAAAAATGAACACTAAATTACAGAAAATAAAAAACAAATTACAGATCTTTAAACTAATTACACCTAATCTAAATGGCCCTATCAAAATAAAAAAAATGTCCCCCCAAAATAAAAAAAAACCCTAGCCTAAACTAAACTATCAATAGCCCTTAAAAGGGCCTTTTGCGGGGCATTGCCCCAAAGAAATCAGCTCTTTTACCTGTAAATAAAAAATACAAATACCCCACCAACAGTAAAACCCAACACCCACACAACCAACCCCCCCAAATAAAAACCTAACTAAAAAAACCTAAGCTCCCCATTGCCCTGAAAAGGGCATTTGGATGGGCATTGCCCTTAAAAGGGCATTTAGCTCTATTGCTGCCCAAACCCTAATCTAAAACTAAAACCCACCCAATAAACACTTAAAAAATCCTAACACTAACCCCTGAAGATCCACTTACAGTTTTGAAGATTCGACATCCATCCTCAAAGAAGCCGGGAGAAGTCCTCATCGAAGCCGGCAGAAGTTTTCATCCAAGTGGCCGAAGTCTTCATCCAAGCCCGCAGAAGTCTTCACCCAGACGGCATCTTCTATCTTCATCCATCCGGCACGGAGCGGCTCCATCTTCAAGACATCCGATGCGGCGCATCCTCTTCGTTTGACGTCTTCTTGAACAATGAATGTTCCTTTAAATGGCGTCATCCAAGATGGCATCCGTTAGATTCCAATTGGCTGATAGAATTCTATCAGCCAATCGGAATTATGGTTAAAAAAAACATATTGGCTGCTGCAATCAGCCAATAGGATTGAACTTTCATCCTATTGGCTGATCCAATTAGCCAATAGAATTGAGCTTGCATTCTATTGGCTGATTGTAATAGCCAATAGAATGCAAGCTCAATAGAAGATGCCATCTGGGTGAAGACTTCTGCGGGCTTGGATGAAGACTTCTGCCGGCTTCGATGAGGACTTCTCCCGGCTTCTTTGAGGATGGATGTCGGATCTTCAAAACTGTAAGAGGATCTTCAGGGGTTAGTGTTAGTTTTTTTAAGGGTTTATTGGGTGGGTTTTAGTTTTAGATTAGGGTTTGGGCAGCAATAGAGCTAAATGCCCTTTTAAGGGCAATGCCCATCCAAATGCCCTTTTCAGAGCAATGGGGAGCTTAGGTTTTTTTAGTTAGGTTTTTATTTGGGGGAGTTGGTTGTGTGGGTGGTGGGTTTTACTGTTGGGGGGGTATTTGTATTTATTATTTACAGGTAAAAGAGCTGATTTCTATGGGGCAATGCCCCGCAAAAGGCCCTTTTAAGGGCTATTTGTAGTTTATTTTAGGTTAGGGTTTTTTATTTTGGGGGACTTTTTTATTTTCATAGGGCTATTAGATTAGGTGTAATTAGTTTAAATCTTTGATAATTTATTTTTTATTTTGTGTACCTTAGTCTTTATTTTTGTTTTTTATAACTTAGTGTTTGTTATTTTTTGTAACTTAGTTTTTTGTAACTTTGTAATTTTTTATTGTAGATTTAAATTATTTGAGTAGGTTAGGTGTATAATATATTTATTTTAATTTGTAGTTTAATGTATAATAGGATAGATTAATTATTAGTTTAATATAGTTTAATGTAATTTTAGTATAACAGTTAAGGTAGGTTAATTAATAGTTTAATATAGTTTAATGTAATTTTAGTCTAATAGTTAGAGTAGATTAATTAATAGTTTAATATAGTTTAATGTAATTTTAGTCTAATAGTTAGGGTAGGTTAATTAATAGTTTAATATAGTCTAATTTAAATCTAAAGGTAAGTTTAAATTTATTATAAGATAGGGATGAGTTAATATTTAATACAAAGTTAGCAGGTTGCTAGGTTTAGGGGTTAATAGTTAGTTTAATTTAGTTTATGGCGATGTAGGGGGCTGGCAGTTTAGGGGTCAATTGGTTTAGTAAGTGGTAGTGATGTGGGAGGCCAGAGATTTAGGGGTTAATAACATTATGTAGGTGGCGGCGGGGTCCGGGAGTGGCGGGATAGGGGTTAATATGTTTATTAGAGTTGAAGTGGGCTTTGGGAGTGGCGGGATAGGGGTTAACAACTTTATTTAGTTGCGGCGGGGTCCGGGAGCAGCGGGATAGGGGTTAAACAGTTTAGTATAGTGGCGGTGTTTAGTGACAGGATATGAATAAAGCTGTGAAAAGCCAAAGAGCAGCAAGATTGATGAATGTTTAGTTAACAACAGTCCGCTGCTCATCGCTCTGTACTCGGTGCGCGGATTTTTGACAGCTTTTTATATAAATATGGAGAGCGTATTCAGATCCGTGGCAGGCGAGCGTATTGGTGCCGTCGAATGCAGCACAGTTGACGGCTTGATAAGTAGGCCTCTAAATGTAGGAGTGGGAGAAATGTAACATTATAGATTAGTCAAGTTACATGAACTTGAATCAGTAGCTCAATTTTTTTTTTTCACAGCATTCTTAGGAAGATTATAATTCTTATGCAGTATAAGTGGAAATGTATCTAAGCACCTAAGCCAGATTTGATGGATGGAGACAATGAAGACCCTGATAATATTTGTGGTATGATTAATTAGAGCAAAGCAATTAGGAAAACTGGGGTTAATGAGTAGGTAATTTCTTGCTATAGAAGGTAATGTTCATGGAGATAATAAATTTGCACTAGCACCATTTAATATGGTTTGTATGTTTATTATCATAAAAGCACTATTTAATACAATTTCTAAACATGTTTATACTTTTGCTTGATGCAGATGATTTTGATAGGTCAGTTAGAGTAGTAAAAAGCAGGAAAAAAGTTAGTCCGAACACCGACTAAGACGGCTGCTTTTTAATTTTGGCTGTGTTTTGGAATCGATAAATCCATTGTATATTGCTCCTCTGACCTGCAATCCAAGTTCTATTCGACTGACAACTTACAGAACAACACCTAAGGAGCAGGTTTCCAAACTTTTCATTTTTGATTTCAGTCAAGCAGACCAAACTAGATAGGGCTCACAATAGAGGCCATGTGGCAGGCTTGAACCCATATCTACCCTCCCTAGTTTCTGATATATCAGGTTAAGCAGTTGTATAAGCTGCCCTAAGTACAACTTGCTTGCTTAACTATATTCCTTGAAATTAACAGTTTTGGATCAGTACCAATGGAGGGGGCGGCTAAAAGAGAAATCTACAGGCTTTCTTGATTATAAAATGGGCATCGTGACAGGATGGGAATCGTCTCTACTAGATATACTCAACAACCAGTTCACTGAGTTGGAACAGATTATCTTACAGTTTTCCACAGCTTTTGACCATTCAACATACGGGACTCAGTGACAGTTCACACAAACATGGGACCACAATGTTGTTACTCCTGTGAAGACCGTTACCACTTACAGAGTATTTCTAACAGGCCGGGTGCTAGAGCCGCTAGAGTGGATACCTTCGTAACAGTAGAGCCAGTGAGCCGAGTCTTGAGAAGGCGCCCTCGGGACAAAACTCACCTGATGTCTGAGACCTGCACTGCCGTGCATGGAACCGTAGCTGTTAGCTAAGGAGATGTCATATTGAAGAGATCTGAGCCTCTATACAGGCTAACAAAGATGTCCCTGAACATCCAGATGCCGACATTAAAGCCTCAACTCTTTGCGAGACTAGAGACAGAAGGGAATCAACTGTTGATCTGTTGTCTACCCTTGCCGAGTGCTCCCCTAGTCTGGCATGCCGGAATAGGTTAAACTTTGTGAAAATCACTATGCCGGTCGGCCCTTGCTCCTAACACTAACAGTACTGTCACATGAGGTTTATGTGTATGACTCATGGCACCATATTTACTCAAGTTTTATTTCATTAATGTTCTCTC
Source organism: Bombina bombina (assembly GCF_027579735.1). Taxonomy (NCBI): domain Eukaryota; kingdom Metazoa; phylum Chordata; class Amphibia; order Anura; family Bombinatoridae; genus Bombina; species Bombina bombina. The sequence continues at coordinate 507,226,030 of NC_069502.1, forward strand.
TTTCCTATGGTATATGAAGTTGGTATGTTATAAGCACTGAAATGACAAAAGTTAATGATCCTGAATGGTAGAGCCAATACCTCACAACATCCGTTCATCGGATTGCATAGTAGTAGACAAAAAGGTTTTTGTATTTGGCTATAGAATTCTTATGATTTATATTGGATAACAGGATAATTGGATATCATTCAAAATAATTTTAGCTGTCTCAATACTAGATAGCCACATGACATAGATTTGATGCCATCGGCGGCCGAGGCGGCAAAATGCATATAGCTTTTGTCTAGTATAGAGGACATCTTACTGTTCTAAGTTAATAGAATTCTGCCTCTCTATTATTCAGATATACATTAATATACCTAGCATATCAATAGTCTGATGACACTAGCATTGTTTAAAATTTTATTATATTTCATGTATAATCCCCCTTTGAGATAAAAAGCTATATACTATAGGTGGCACAAAAAAGATGCTGATTCCCAAATAGTAGTAAACGCTCCTAGTAATCAAGGACCATAAAGGCTAGCACACTCTAATAACTATAAGTAAACAAGTTCAACATAGTAAAATCAAAAGTATCTCTAAAGGAAATAATGGCCACCTGGCATATAACAGTAGACCGAGATCAAATACAAAAAAAGAATCTCACTGAGATAAAGATAGCATAGATAATTTTATTTATACATAATATGATATAAAACCTGTAAATATACAATGACAACAGTGTCAAATTGATACTTATACTAAAACGTTGCTAAAAACAGAATTTATGCTTACCTGATAAATTACTTTCTCCAACGGTGTGTCCGGTCCACGGCGTCATCTTTACTTGTGGGATATTCTCTTCCCCAACAGGAAATGGCAAAGAGTCCCAGCAAAGCTGGTCACATGATCCCTCCTAGGCTCCGCCCACCCCAGTCATTCGACCGATGGACAGGAGGAAATATATATAGGAGAAACCATATGATACCGTGGTGACTGTAGTTAGAGAAAATAATTCATCAGACCTGATTAAAAAACCAGGGCGGGCCGTGGACCGGACACACCGTTGGAGAAAGTAATTTATCAGGTAAGCATAAATTCTGTTTTCTCCAACATTGGTGTGTCCGGTCCATGGCGTCATCCTTACTTGTGGGAACCAATACCAAAGCTTTAGGACACGGATGAAGGGAGGGAGCAAATCAGGTCACCTAAATGGAAGGCACCACGGCTTGCAAAAACTTTCTCCCAAAAATAGCCTCCGAAGAAGCAAAAGTATCAAATTTGTAAAATTTGGCAAAAGTGTGCAGTGAAGACCAAGTCGCTGCCTTACATATCTGGTCAACAGAAGCCTCGTTCTTGAAGGCCCATGTGGAAGCCACAGCCCTAGTGGAGTGAGCTGTGATTCTTTCAGGAGGCTGCCGTCCGGCAGTCTCATAAGCCAATCGGATAATGCTTTTAAGCCAAAAGGAAAGAGAGGTAGAAGTCGCTTTTTGACCTCTCCTTTTACCAGAATAAACAACAAACAAGGAAGATGTTTGTCTGAAATCTTTAGTAGCCTCTAAATAGAATTTTAGAGCACGGACTACGTCCAAATTGTGTAACAAACGTTCCTTCTTTGAAACTGGATTCGGACACAAAGAAGGTACAACTATCTCCTGGTTAATATTTTTGTTGGAAACAACTTTCGGAAGAAAACCAGGCTTAGTACGCAAAACCACCTTATCTGCATGGAACACCAGATAGGGCGGAGAACACTGCAGAGCAGATAACTCTGAAACTCTTCTAGCAGAAGAAATTGCAACCAAAAACAAAACTTTCCAAGATAATAACTTAATATCTACGGAATGTAAGGGTTCAAACGGAACCCCTTGAAGAACTGAAAGAACTAGATTTAGACTCCAGGGAGGAGTCAAAGGTCTGTAAACAGGCTTGATCCTAACCAGAGCCTGAACAAATGCTTGAACATCTGGCACAGCTGCCAGTCTTTTGTGAAGTAAAACAGATAAAGCAGAGATCTGTCCCTTCAGAGAACTTGCAGATAATCCTTTCTCCAAACCTTCTTGTAGAAAGGATAGAATCTTAGGAATTTTTATCTTGTTCCATGGGAATCCTTTAGATTCACACCAACAGATATATTTTTTCCATATTTTATGGTAAATTTTTCTAGTTACAGGCTTTCTAGCCTGAATCAGAGTATCTATTACAGAATCTGAAAACCCACGCTTTGATAAAATCAAGCGTTCAATCTCCAAGCCGTCAGTTGGAGGGAAACCAGATTCGGATGTTCGAATGGACCCTGAACAAGAAGGTCCTGTCTCAAAGGTAGCTTCCATGGTGGAGCCGATGACATATTCACCAGGTCTGCATACCAAGTCCTGCGTGGCCACGCAGGAGTTATAAAGATCACCGAGGCCCTCTCCTGATTGATCCTGGCTACCAGCCTGGGGATGAGAGGAAACGGTGGGAATACATAAGCTAGGTTGAAGGTCCAAGGTGCTACTAGTGCATCTACTAGGGTCGCCTTGGGATCCCTGGATCTGGACCCGTAGCAAGGAACCTTGAAGTTCTGACGAGACGCCATCAGATCCATGTCTGGAATGCCCCATAATTGAGTTATTTGGGCAAAGATTTCCGGATGGAGTTCCCACTCCCCCGGATGGAATGTCTGACGACTCAGAAAATCCGCTTCCCAATTTTCCACTCCTGGGATGTGGATCGCAGACAAGTGGCAGGAGTGATCCTCTGCCCATTGAATTATCTTGGTCACTTCTTTCATCGCCAGGGAAGTCCTTGTTCCCCCCTGATGATTGATATATGCAACGGTCGTCATGTTGTCTGACTGAAACCTTATGAATTTGGCCTTTGCTAGTTGAGGCCAAGCTCTGAGAGCATTGAATATCGCTCTCAGTTCCAGAATGTTTATCGGGAGAAGAGACTCTTCCCGAGACCATAGACCCTGAGCTTTCAGGGATTCCCAGACCACGCCCCAGCCCACTAGGCTGGCGTCGGTCGTGACAATGACCCACTCTGGTCTGCGGAAGCTCATTCCCTGTGACAGATTGTCCAGGGTCAGCCACCAACGGAGTGAATCTCTGGTCTTTTGATCTACTTGAATCGTCGGAGACAAGTCTGTATCATCCCCATTCCACTGTCTGAGCATGCACAGTTGTAATGGTCTTAGATGAATTCGTGCAAAAGGAACTATGTCCATTGTTGCAACCATCAATCCTATTACTTCCATGCACTGCGCTATGGAAGGACGAGGAACAGAATGAAGTACTTGACAAGAGCTTAGAAGTTTTGATTTTCTGACCTCTGTCAGAAAAATCCTCATTTCTAAGGAATCTATTATTGTTCCCAAGAAGGGAACTCTTGTTGACGGGGACAGAGAACTTTTTTCTTTGTTCACCTTCCATCCGTGAGATCTGAGAAAGGCTAGGACGATGTCCGTATGAGCCTTTGCTTTTGACAGGGACGACGCTTGAATCAGGATGTCGTCCAAGTAAGGTACTACTGCAATGCCCCTTGGTCTTAGAACCGCTAGAAGGGACCCTAGTACCTTTGTGAAAATCCTTGGAGCAGTGGCTAATCCAAATGGAAGTGCCACAAACTGGTAATGCTTGTCCAGAAAAGCGAACCTTAGGAACTGATGATGTTCCTTGTGGATAGGAATATGTAGGTACGCATCCTTTAAATCCACGGTAGTCATAAATTGATTTTCCTGGATAGTAGGTAGGATCGTTCGAATAGTTTCCATTTTGAACGATGGTACCCTGAGAAATTTGTTTAGGATCTTTAGATCCAAAATTGGTCTGAATGTTCCCTCTTTTTTGGGAACTATGAACAGATTGGAATAAAATCCCATTCCTTGTTCTCTTATTGGAACTGGATGTATCACTCCCATCTTTAACAGGTCTTCTACACAATGTAAGAATGCCTGTCTCTTTATTTTGTTTGAAGATAATTGAGACCTGTGGAACCTTCCCCTTGGGGGTAGTTCCTTGAATTCCAGGAGATAACCTTGAGAAACTATTTCTAGCGCCCAAGGATCCTGAACATCTCTTGCCCAAGCCTGAGCAAAGAGAGAAAGTCTGCCCCCCACTAGATCCGGTCCCGGATCGGGGGCTATCCCTTCATGCTGTTTTGGTAGCAGTGGTAGGCTTCTTGGCCTGCTTACCCTTGTTCCAGCCTTGCATTGGTTTCCAGGCTGGTTTGGGTTGTGAAGTATTACCCTCTTGCTTAGAGGATACAGAATTAGAGACTGGTCCGTTTCTGCAAAAGGGACGAAAATTAGGCTTATTATTAGCCTTAAAAGACCTATCCTGTGGGAGGGCGTGGCCCTTTCCCCCAGTGATGTCTGAAATAATCTCTTTCAAATCAGGTCCAAATAATGTTTTACCTTTGAAAGGAATGTTAAGCAATTTTGTCTTGGAAGACACATCCGCTGACCAAGACTTTAGCCAAAGCACTCTGCGCGCCACGACAGCAAACCCTGAATTTTTCGCCGCTAATCTAGCTAATTGCAAAGCGGCATCTAAAACAAAAGAGTTAGCCAATTTAAGTGCTTGAACTCTGTCCATAATCTCCTCATACGAAGATTCTTTACTGAGCGATTTTTCTAGTTCCTTGAACCAGAAACACGCTGCCGTAGTGACAGGAACAATGCATGAAATTGGTTGTAGAAGGTAACCTTGCTGTACAAAAATCTTTTTAAGCAAACCCTCTAATTTCTTATCCATAGGATCTTTGAAAGCAAAACTATCTTCTATAGGAATAGTAGTGCGTTTGTTTAGAGTAGAAACCGCCCCCTCGACCTTGGGGACTGTCTGCCATAAGTCCTTTCTGGGGTCGACTATAGGAAATAATTTCTTAAATATAGGGGGGGGAACAAAAGGTATGCCGGGCCTTTCCCACTCTTTATTTACTATGTCCGCCACCCGCTTGGGTATAGGAAAAGCGTCGGGGGGCACCGGAACCTCTAGGAACTTGTCCATCTTACATAATTTCTCTGGAATGACCAAATTGTCACAATCATCCAGAGTAGATAACACCTCCTTAAGCAGTGCGCGGAGATGTTCTAATTTAAATTTAAATGTCACAACATCAGGTTCAGCTTGATGAGAAATTTTTCCTGAATCTGAAATTTCTCCATCAGACAAAACCTCCCTCATGGCCCCTTGAGATTGGTGTGAGGGTATGTCAGAACAGTTATCATCAGCGTCCTCTTGCTCTTCAGTGTTTAAAACAGAGCAATCGCGCTTTCTCTGATAAGTAGGCATTTTGGATAAAAGATTTGCTATGGAGTTATCCATTACAGCCGTTAATTGTTGCATGGTAATAAGTATTGGCGCACTAGATGTACTAGGGGCCTCCTGTGTGGGCATAACTGGTGTAGACACAGTAGGGGATGATGTAGTATCATGTTTACTCCCCTCATTTGAGGAATCATCTTGGGCAATATCATTATCTGTTGCATTACTGTCCTTACTTTGTTTGGACACTATGGCACAATTATCACATAAATTTAAATGGGGAGACACATTGGCTTTAATACATATAGAACATAGCTTATCTGATGGTACAGACATGTTAAACAGGCTTAAACTTGTCAACAAAGCACAAAAAACGTTTTAAAATAAAACCGTTACTGTCACTTTAAATTTCAAACTGAAAACACTTTATTACTGAATATGTGAAAAAGTATGAAGGAATTGTTCAAAATTCACCAAAATTTCACCACAGTGTCTTAAAGCATTAAAAGTATTGCACACCAAATTTCAGAGCTTTAACCCTTAAATTAACGGAACCGGAGCCGTTTTTACATTTAACCCCTATACAGTCCCAGAATGAGGCTCTGTCTATAACTAGAAATGCCCCCATCTGAAAAAAGTGTCCAACACAGTGCCTGCCGTTTTTCTAAACGTTCCCCAAGATTATAATACCAATAATTAGTTAGAATCTGCATAATATGCCTAGTAAAGCAATTGTTTTAGCCCAGAAAAATGTCTACCAGTTTTTAAGCCCTTTTTGAAGACCTTTATTCTTTTATGTTTAACTAAGAAAATGGCTTACCGGTCCCCATGAGGGGAAATGACAGCCTTCCAGCATTACATGGTCTTGTTAGAAATATGGCTAGTCATACCTTAAGCAGAAAAGACTGCTAACTGTTTCCCCCAACTGAAGTTACTTCATCTCAACAGTCCTGTGTGGAAACAGCAATCGATTTTAGTTACTGTCTGCTAAAATCATCTTCCTCTTACAAACAGAAATCTTCATCCTTTTCTGTTTCAGAGTAAATAGTACATACCAGCACTATTTTAAAATAACAAACACTTGATAGAAGAATAAAACTACATTTAAACACCAAAAAACTCTTAACCATCTCCGTGGAGATGTTGCCTGTGCAACGGCAAAGAGAATGACTGGGGTGGGCGGAGCCTAGGAGGGATCATGTGACCAGCTTTGCTGGGACTCTTTGCCATTTCCTGTTGGGGAAGAGAATATCCCACAAGTAAGGATGACGCCGTGGACCGGACACACAAAGGTTGGAGAAATAAATATACATCTGTTTGCTAGTAAAAAATATAAATAAATATAAATACAGCTTAATATGCACACTTCCAGCATAACATTTAAATCTCAGGGGTACATTTGAGTGTTGGCTGTCAGTTGTAAATGAGCAATCTTATTGCACTGTGTAGGAAAAATCTTTGGCAAGATGCCCAAAAAGTACCTGTGTCCCAGGTGATAATATGTTACGTGTCAGTTCAGCTGGTATACTAACAGTGCACTGTGGTGATGTCCCGGTATAGTATTTGGTTCTCAATCTGATGTGTCTTTACGTCCTCCGGTGATCTGATATCAGTCCTTCTTAACAGGGATGCCACTAGAAATTTTGGGGGCCCTGACTTAACCATTGATCAGCCCCCCCCCCCTCCTTTGACATGTGCAATTTTTGACCAAGTAACTAAAACGTATATGCACTTTATTCTTAAGTGTCTATTTAAACTTGGAAATTTTGTAAAGGTAGTAACATAAAAACACACAGACACACTCATACACTGAAACACACACACAGACTCACACATAAGTATTCACATATAGACACTCTAGCAGACACGCAAAGAAACACTCAGACACAGACACCCAAACAGAAACTGTTTACATTGACATGACAAGTAATGAGGTAAACTACAGTTTTGTTAAAAAAAAAAAAAAAGGAGATTTAGAAAACAAAATATGGAGTTCTGATTATCTTTTTGTAAAGGAAGATGCCAACTAAATGATGACAACAGCATGCAGTGGTTTAAAGGAAGGGCCCTGAACTGCCTAAACAATAATTTAAAGGTTAAATGGTAGATTGGTGACTTCCGGAAGGTCTCATTAGTCTCAAAGTCTGTAGAAAGATGTGAATAATCAGTAGTAAGGTCAAAATGTCCTAAAAAGGAACAGATAATGGACACACACACACACACATAACAAACTCAAACTTGCACATACACCCAAGGAAACACCAACAGAGACAGCCTCAGAAAACACACAAAGACATACACACACACACAGAAAACACACAAAGACATACACACACAAAGAGTCAACCACATAAAACACTGAAAGACATACATACACACACCCTCACTGAGACATCCACAGAAAACACACAAAGACACACACACACACTCACAGAGACACCCACAGAAAACACACCCTCACAGAGACATCTACAGAAAAGACAGACATACATACATACACACACACACCCTCACATAGACATTCACAGAAAACACAGACATACACACCCACCCTCACAGAGGCATCCAGAGAAAATACACAAAGACAAACATACACACACCCTCACAGAGACACCCATAGAAAAAGCTCAAAGACATACGCACACACTCTCACAGACATCCACAGAAAATGCACAAAGACATACACACCCACCCTCACAGAGAGACCCACAGAAAAAAATACATACACACTCATAGAGACACAAACCAAAGCACAAAGACATAAACACAGACACCCACAGAAACACTCACAAGAGGAAACATCTATGCACCTTGCATCCCCTAAATCAACAGTGTGTGACATGCATGATAAAAAAAGTTGCAGAAATTAAGAGATCACTTTTTAAAGAATCATATTTGTAAAGTGTAAACAAAAATAATTCTGTGAATTCAAAATTGTACATTCATGATCTGGGTAGATGGCTAGATGAAGAAAAGTACTTTTAAAAGGTTGACATATGTTTGTTTGATTTTTCCCCATTTTCCGCAACCAAGAGCACCACTTCAAATATAGTGTACAAATGTTCCCATCTGTCAGCTGAACTTATGGATTTTGAAATGCTGTATTTTATATGGTCTTGGTGGAACCATAAGCTGTGGTACTCATACCATTAGATCTGGTTACATGCAGGATTTAGGCTTGTTGGTATGTATTTCAAAATTAAGTCAGCTGTAGTGTAAACTGAACAGTTTTAAGTTAACCTGTCTCATTTCAAACACTGAGCAAGTCTGAGAATATAACATGTTATGCATATGTAAAAATCTTAGATAAAATGCCTACTTGCATCTGGAAAGTCCTTGCATAAAGGGGCAGTAAACTGGAATGTAATTAATATATCTATCTATCTATATATATATATGTATCTATCTATCTATCTATCTATCTATCTATCTATCTATATATAAATGCATATCTGCCAAAAGGGCACCTACCATTTGTGTATTGAGGAGGAAACATTTCTGCATGGTTTTAAATATAGAATTTTTACAGCATTGTTGAATAATCATAAATACACTGCTGCTAAAAAAAATGTGTTTTTATGGACCTCTGGCCCCAGCATACAACTACTACCACACTGAAGTTACAATCCGAAATTGCACAAAGAAATAAAAAACATTTGCTAAGTAAGTCCTACCTCCTCTGCAAATGAAAGTGATCTGCGGTCTGACTCAGGCACACACTGTACAAACAAAGTGCCAAGTCTGTCTCACCCTGTGCATAGTGGTTTAGTGCACACTCAGAAATCCTCTCAAATGCTAATACTTTACTCCTTGTAATAACATTTCCCATGCTCAATTTTTTTTTTAGTTCTTGCCTCATGGGCCCCCCCTGGCCCATTGGGCCCCTGACAGGAGTCACCCCTGTCACCCCCTGATGGCAGCCCTGCTTCTTAATGAGACCTGTGATGTCGATCTTATGAATTTCCGGGTGGAGCGTTCACTTATCAGCCTCCGGTCCCTCTTTGGACAGCTCTTTGCAGCCTTAAAAGTGGAGTGATATACTCAGCCTCCGGTTTCACAGAGCTGTGTGATTCTCTGCTCGATTTGTGATTCTGTTATCGAGAACTCAGGTTAACAGGATCACAAACCGAGTAGAGAATCACATAGCTCTGTGAAACCGGAGGCTGAGGATATCACTCCACTTTTAAACTAAACCTATTAACCTCTAAAACAAAGTTTCTATACAAGCCTCTATATCAATATATGATACTGTTTCAAGCGGTATTTCTTAGGAGATACTTTTATTTGTTTTAAATTCTGTTTCATTAACATTTAGAGACCACCAGTGGTTCTATTTAAACAAACAGGTTTATTTCCATATTTGAACATAGAAATATTTTTATGATTTTTTATCACCTAATTTGTGAGGTTGACTGTTTTTTCAAGTGCACCCTTCACTCTCTCTTTTTTCACTGTGTTTTTCTATATACTTAGAGATTTGGGATTTACCTCTATTTTTAAGGGGAGCAACACTGAACTTCAGCATAAAGGGTATTTTTGTAATTAAAATTAGGGGGTATAAGGTTTAGGGGTTAATATTTTAATTTAGCTAGTTGTGATGTGGGAGGATGGTGGTTTAGGGGTTAATAGCTTTATTTAGTGTTGGAGATGTGGGGGATGGCGGTTTAGAGGTTACTAGTTAAATTTAGGTAGTTGTGATGTGGGGGATGGCAGTTTAGGGGTTAATCGCTTTATTAAGTGTTGGCAATGTGGGGGATGGTGGTTTAGAGGTTAATAGCTTTATTTAGTGTTGGCGCTGTGAGGGGCTGGCGGTTTAGGGGTAATAGCTTTATTTAGGGTTGGCGATGTAGGTGGACGGCGGTTTAGGGGTTACTAGTCAAATTTAGGTGGTTGTGATGTGGGGGACAGCAGTTTAGGGGTTAATCACTTTATTAAGTGTTGGCAATGTGGGGAGACGGTGGTTTAGAGGTTAATAGCTTTATTTAGTGTTGACGATGTGGGGGGCTGGTGGTTTACGTGTTACTAGGTTTATTTAGTGTTGGCGATGTGGGGGGATGGCAGTTTAGAGGTTAATAGCTTTATTTAGTGTTGGCGATGTGGGGGGATGGCAGTTTAGAGGTTAATAGCTTTATTTAGTGTTGGCAATGTGCGGGGATGGGGATTTAGAGGTTAATAGTTTTATTTAGTGTTGATGATGTGGGGGAACGGCAGTTTACGGGTTACTAGGTTTATTTAGTGTTGGCGATGTGGGGGATGGCAGTTTAGAGGTTAATAGCTTTATTTAGTGTTGGCGATGTGGGGGGATGGCAGTTTAGAGGTTAATAGCTTTATTTAGTGTTGGCGATGTGCGGGGATGGGGGTTTAGAGGTTAATAGGTTTATATTTAGTTTTGGCGATGTTGGGGTATGGCGGCTTAGAGGTTAATAGCTTTATTTAGTGTTGGTGATGTGGGGGGATGGCGGTTTAGAGGTTAATAGGTTTTTATTTAGTTTTAGCAATGTGGGGGAAAAACAGCGGTTTAGATAAGTTGGTTTCAGCATATTCCTAATGTTAAGTTAAATCGTTTTTCGTATTTATTCGTTATTTTGGATCCATTCTTTATTCATATTCATTAATGAATATGTGGAAGTTGACTTCCGTTGGGGGAGGAGTTTTGCAGTCTACCTGCATGTAGGTGTTGTGAGAGGACGCCCTACCATCAGCTCCCCGCTCTCCGCCATTTACCTGGGAAAGCTTGCCTAGGTTTACGAGTGTGGCGCTCTGCAGGGTTGTGACCTGCTTGAGAGATTGAAGTCTGGATAAGCCATTACGGCGGTGACTGCATTGCAGTAACATTTTAATTCTCCTGACAAGCTGAGCCAAGAAGGGGCATATAACCGGCTACAGAAACCAACAAGGACAGGTTCTGTTCCGGACGACAAAGAGGGCGTGCAGCGGCGTGGGTCTGCTCAGCATTACCGGTGTCTTGGGCGTTAGTGCTGAGAGAGAAACTCGGAAGATGAAGTTGCCCTGCTGCACCCGTACGTATCCCTAGAAGCCGCCCGGTGAGCCCAGGGATAAGCCACAGAACGTTACTACCCGCTAAACCCCCGGATCCGGCTTTCAGCACTAAGAACATCTGAAGGGTGGCGGATTGGAGTTCGGAGGTTCACATCTACGGCAGGTCAGACCCTCTTATGGGTTTTTTGTTGTATCTGTCTAGAAGGCACGACTTGAGGCGGGGGGCAAACTACAAGCTGCATATTGTTGCCGGTGTTATATGGAAGCCCTCTCCCATTAAAAGTGACTCAGGTGTACTGTATAGTGCGACTGGAGAAGGGACCAGCAGTTAAATAAGTGACTGATATAGCCCACTGGGGCAGTGAGAGGACGCTGATCCTTGGCCTTACATTCCTGCCTGGGTGGGGGGCAAACTAGAAGCTGCATACTGTTGCGGGTGTTATATGGAAGCCCTCTCCCTTTGAAAGGGTTTTCAGGTGGACTGTATACTGCGGTTGGAGAAGGGATCAGCAGCTAAATAAGTGAGCGATATAGCCCATTGGGGCAGTGAGAGGACGCTGATCCTTGACCTTACCTTCTTGCCTTTTTCTATCCGGTGACACAGTGTTATGTGCTCGGGTAAGGTTAAGCTACTCTTGTCATCGGGCTCACTTGTGTTGCAGAGCTGCGCTGCAGAAGAGGTTTTGGCCAATCCGCCTTATACTCTGCTAGAGGTGTTCCTGTATACACAGTGTCCAAAAATAACAGTGGGTGTATGTGCAAGAAAGTGCAGGTGTAAGTTGTTATTATAATCCTGTTGCTTACAGCTGCGGCACAGAAAAAAGGCCTCTGAACGAGCTGTGGAGTCAGACGCTATTGTATGAATCTCTGTTTTCTTGCTGTCCTTGAATGGCAAGTTCCCCGGAGTCCAGGGGAAAAAGGGAAAAATCAGGGAAATAGCTCCAGATGGTGACACTACTGTCGAGAAGTATTTTGATAAAAACAACCTGGCTGAGACGTGTTGCTGCAGACAAGAAGTGTCGCCATTTTCTGAACTATGGACACTTTGATCTGTTTTGATTTAATATTACATTGCAAGCTCCTCTTGTAGATCCTATAATATCAAGTCAAATATTTATTATTTTGCAAGTGCAAGTTTGTGCAAGTTTGTATTAACTAGTAGTTTATAGTGTTTCTAATATTAATATTTCCTATTTTCTTCGGGTGTTAAAGTTTACACCCAACCAAAATAGAGAACTAATAGCCTTAGTACGATTGAAGTTCATTTGTATTTAGAGTTTTAGAACTTTAGACAGTTAGAGCCTAGAATTTTTGCAGCTGGTACATTAAGTCCAATTGTTAGGATAGTAGAGGTCAATTGCTACAACTGTTAGTCATTTTCAGGGCTCAAGCCGAATTCATATTAAATTTGCTAGAGATAACATCCTATATCTGAGTATGGTCAGTGTTAAATACTTATTAAGCTTCAGAATTTCTGGACAGTTAGAGGTTGAGCTTTATTAACCCCTGGTAGAATTACTATAAGGGGGATATAATTCAGTGGTCGGTACATTAACAGCGGGCAGTTAGCTGAGGTTTTCTCCCCCTTTTTTTTTTTTTTTTTTTTAAATTAAGAAAAAGAAAAGAGGTTAATAGGTTTTTATTTAGTTTTAGCAATGTGGGGGAACGGCGGTTTTGATAAGTTGGTTTCAGCATATTCCTAATGTTAAGTTAAATCGTTTTTCGGATTCATTCGTTATTTTGGATCCATTCTTTATTCATATTCATTATTCTATTCTAAACTTTAGAATAGAAAAATGAATTCTGAATAAATAATGGTTCCAAAATAAAAACAAATTTTGCTAAGAAGTGACCTTTTCACCTCTTAGCCAATAGCCCTGCAGTTAATACGGCTTGGCGACCATTGGAGCCGGATTTACCACACGGCTATTGGCTAAGAGGTGAAAATGTCACCTCTTAGACAAAAAATGTTTTAGCCGTAGGCTGTAGTAGTAGCTAAGAACGGCAATCAATTGAAACTAATAAAGGAGCTTTCTACATGAAGTATGTTATACTTCATGAATGAAAGTCCCCTTTATTTGTTTGTTTCAATAGTCAATCCTAGCGTTTGTAAAATGCTAGGATTGACTTTAACTTTAAGTCATAACTTGTAAATCTATTACATAAATTAGGCTAATAAATAAATAAAAAAAAACATTTTAAAAAATCAAGCAAACAGTACTAGCAGTCTTATATTATTCAATTACAGATGTGGATTAATATGTTATACTACATTGATATACCCAAAAACTTTTTGAACTTTTTTGAACAATAAAAAAAAGAAAATAAGAAGAGGGGACGCAAATAGTGCAATCTGTTGGTCTAATAGTATCAGAGTAAAACAAAGAATACATTGCCCTCATATGTTTCCATACACCTTAACAGATGTCAATGTAAACAGTAGACATATTCCCCATTCATCTGGTTAAAGGCAAGTAAGCTCACATAAACAAGCTTTTTTTTTTTTAATAGATTTTAAGGCATAAATAAATAAATAAATAAATTGTGGAAAAGTCAAATTTTAATTGAGACAATTTGGGGATAAACATTTCAGATTATAAACCATGTGCATAATAAATTAAATAATTTCTTATCTATGGTGACAATTCTTTGTGAATAATAGCAATTAACAATAAAATGGATTCATTATAAAATTAAAAATTCTCATTTACATCCATGTACCACTCTGCAGTAGATTGGAGATACATATTCAAGGATCCTACAATTTAAATACTTTCCCTTTGCTGTCTAGTTGAAAACAATTTAAAAGTCCCAGAGAAAAATAATTCCAGTAGTTAATCACACAGCTAAGTTCATGTTTTAGGTACTAAAATTAATTTAGTTATATAGGTTACATGTGTAAGTATGATTAACTAATCATATTTAATTTATACACACATTCAAATCTCAGAATATTATATCTTTACATTCTGTTAATATTATGAAGCAACATGGTCTGCTACAGAGTATTTTATTCATAGAGATCTGTGCATAGATGTTGCTGTCTTCTCAAACAAAATCTGCAGTCATTTTAAAATATGGGAGGAAATGTTGAGTAGAGGAGAAAAGTTGGGTGTTAAACCCTTAGTACTAAAAAAAAGAGATACATAAAAAATTGCATGTGATCACCTATTAAGTTATATATGTAACAATTCTTTAAAAAATGAAGAATATTTAAATTCTAAACACAATTTAAAAACTGTTTTCAGGGAAGTCCTTTGTCAGAATAGTTTTTATATGTAGGCAAAATATTCCGAAAAATATCACTTTTGCTATAGACTGAGCTACTCACTTATGTTTGTGAAAATAACTTTATGTAGTAAAAAAACAAAACAAATTCCATATATGGGCTAGATTATGAATGGAGCGTAATATATCGCTCCTGCTTGCATGTTAAATTTGCTAGGCGGAGGATTTTGTGTTTGGAGAACTGCAAACAAGTGTTCTTCATCTTCAAGAGAATCATAAAAGAGTGGGGTTGGCTAGAGTAATAGGTGACCCTGCATGGGTAATTGAACTAAAAATATTGCTGTGCTTGGGTAATGATGAGAAGAAGTAGGAAGTGGTTTGAAAGACTTTACAGATAATTATGATCTCTAGAAAAAGTGTTTCAGCCAGGCCTTATATTATTTTGTATTCTTTGCAGCCCTGTGGAGATCTAAACCCCAACATAAAAATAAACTTTGCAAATAGTTCTGAAAGATAAACTTTTTCATCCCACCATTTTTGTAATGATATTTAACTTCTATAAAATACAATATCACTTGTCTGATAGGTCATTTAATTATAGTAAGGTCACTTATGCTATTAATATTTCTCTCATCATTTCCTAATAACAAATTTTCAATAGTAGTCTGAACTCCAACTATAAACCTAACAATTTATCTTGATTAGTATAACAGTTTTACATAGCGATCAATGTGAAGGGTCATTAATATGAGTGTTTATGACACTGTATATGTCAGTTGCATTATTAATATTTTTATTTGCATTTAATGACAAGTTGTACTTCTGTAGAGATCAGAATGAATAATGTACACCAATGCAATATTTTGATTGTCATGAAAATGTTCCTTTGTCATCTCTCACAGTGGCCATATACGTAACAACATTACTTGTGTTATTCATATTTGCCTTTAATGTGATAATATACAGTGATTGTAATAAAATATGTCAATAAGCATTTCATCAAGACTTCACCGAAT
The DNA here is from genome assembly GCF_027579735.1 of Bombina bombina. Taxonomy (NCBI): domain Eukaryota; kingdom Metazoa; phylum Chordata; class Amphibia; order Anura; family Bombinatoridae; genus Bombina; species Bombina bombina. The sequence goes on from NC_069502.1 coordinate 507,241,508, forward strand.
TTATTGTAGTTATCTCTTAGAAGCTTGAGTTATATATGCAATAAAATGGAGATGTCACAGGTACTGGTAAGATTTTTTTAAATCACTTACAGTATTAAAATGGTGATACTAATACAAATTCTACTAATCTTGTGTGTCATTGATATTTGCAAATCAGTCAGGCAATCAATTTTATAATGTCCAGCTTTTCTACTCCAAAGAATGAGGAAAAAGTCATTTCTGAAAAAAAACTTTAAAAACTTTGAAAATGCTTTTGCTGTTCACACATTCTACTAGGATATCCTACAGATTGTGGATCAACAGAGTGCACACCTCACTAAATTCACCATTTATGGGCATGCAATAAATAAACAGCCATTACAAGTGGCGCTCCAAAAATTAAACAGAGATCAGATATCTTTACAATAAATATACTGAATATCTATATTATAAATGTGCTCATTCATCCTAATTTTTAGAAGTCTAGAGATGCAACATTAAATGAATTTTTAGGCGATGGACCTAACATAATTTTCAAAAAGGTTCCCAATCTTAAGTTTCAACTATCCCAATGTATTAAAGAAGTAGACAACAACCAAGTAAAAAATTGGTTGTTACCATCTGAAATGGGCTTTAGAAAGTGTCAATTCTGTAATGCTTGCAAATTTATGAAAAAAACTCCAAAATTCAGTAAAAATTTTTATTCTGGAGATAACAAAAGGTAGTACAGTATAGACCAATTTATTACTTGCAATAGCAAAAACGTAATTTACATATTACGATGCTCATGCAATTTAATCTATATAGGGCGTACCTCTAGACTTCTAAAAATTAGGATGAATGAGCATATTTATAATATAGAAAAGGGTTATGCTAATCATACAGTATTGTCTCACTTTGATAAAAAGCACAATAGAAATGTAAAGGATTTGGAATTTCTGGGCATTAGGAAATTAGAACAGAATTGGAAGGGAGGAGACACACAGAACAGATTGGGACAATTGGAAATGAAGTGGATCCATATTATGGATAGCTTCATACCCAATGGTCTTAATAAAGATTTTGAAATCCATCACTTTTTGTGAAAGGTATTTATAAGCACAGCCATGAAGGCTATAAAATCTATATATGTTTTGTTTCATTTCTTTTACCTTATCCACACTTATATTGCTAATGCTAGGTAGTTCAAGAATGTTTCACAAACTAATTTTCAACATATGGAACCCCAAATGTAAAATTAAACACATAGTCAGAAACATCAACTAGAACATCCTATCATAATTTTTTAGCGTAAACTCATATGAGTATAATATATGTTTTTACACATGTTACATGCTAACAAATAAAATCTATTTTTGAGAACATTGTGATACAACTAGGTTTATGATAAGGCTAGTAGTTTAATTACGGTCCATAGGACGTGTAGTTAGTAACATCACTCAAACTGAAAAAGATATAACTAATACCTTTTCACTAAGGGGTTAAAAAATCAATACTTACAAATATATCATCAGTATGAACACTAATTGCAGGCACAATGTTATTATGTTTTTTAAAGTTTTGTATATATGTATAATGCTATAACATTATAATGCACAATTTCTTAATTCTGGTTATCCACCTTAACATTAATGCATATATCATCAAAATGTATAAAATTGAAAGAAGTTGAAAAACATATTAGTTGTTTAATTACGAATTACCCAAATGCTAACTTCCAAAATGGAGGATGTAACTACAAACCTGGCAGAAACTCATCAATGAATTGTTTAAAGGGACTCTTGGACATGCACACTAACATTCCTTGACAAAGCATACCAGCGAAACGTACGTCAGAATTGAACTGTTCTATATTGAGTTTTATCGCGTCTTTACACTAGCCAGGACACCTGGGGGACTAGCGCTATTGTCTTGCAACTATAGAGGTATTGGTTTCGGCGGTCACACTCCTGCTGATCCATTCACCTCTCTGCAAGTTTGGCGATCTTAGCATTTGTCATAGCATATCTGCTTTTGTACCTTTACATTGTGGTGTTATCAAGGCTTATGTGACGCTTTTATATATTTTAAAATAAATTTGTATCCAAGTTTTGCCTAGTGTACTGTTTTCCCATCAGTATAAAGTGGGAGTGCGCATATCCTTGAGCTTAGTCGAAAGCTCCAACAAATGTGAGTAGTCATTTGTTACAAAACAACTACTTCCTCAAAGTGCCGTTACAGATTCACACTATGTTGCAATTTTCTGTTTCCTTTTTTATGGGATCTCACTGAGGAATACTAACAAGCTGAAAAACTCATCCAGAGGACACAGACATATCCTTCATTCAGAACTTTATATGGTTTTCTTTTCATTATTTTTGTTATCACATTTATTTCACAGAGATCAGATATCTGGTTAGTTTTCAAAGTATATTCTACTTTTTTATTTTAAAAAATGTAAATGCTTTTACATTGCGGTCTAGGGGGAACTGTGTGTTCCCTGTAAATATATATGTATATTCTTATATACAGTACATATATATTTGTGTTAATATGTATATATACTGTACACATATAAACACATAAATATATATGTATATGCTTATATACAGTACATATATATTTGTGTTAATATGCATATATACTGTACACATATAAACACATAAATATATATGTATATGCTTATATACAGTACATATATATTTGTGTTAATATGTATATATACTGTACACATATAAACACATAAATATATATGTATATGCTTATATACAGTACATATATATTTGTGTTAATATGTATATATACTGTACACATATAAACACATAAATATATATGTATATGCTTATATACAGTACATATATATTTGTGTTAATATGTATATATACTGTACACATATAAACACATAAATATATATGTATATATTCATATACATATGTATTTAACATTTGCTGCCCATCACTGTGCGACTTACCCCATTCGCTGCACTAGGTTCTCATGCAGTGTCTCATGGCATGAGAGCGAGGCAACCATTGGAGCCTATGAAAGTGGGCTCTCGTGCGCGAGCTGGTATTACTAAGGGGAGCTCAAATATCACCCTCGCAAAAACTATTTTGCACTCTACTTGTAATCTAGCCCTAATAGGAAATAGATTAAAAAATATGAGCAATTCCTAATAACACATGGGATCACATATCAATAAAAAAATTCTATCAAATCTGTAATACAATCCATATAAAAATCTGTATAGAATAATGAAGTCCAGAAACAAATCAATGAAGACTCTAATTCCCAAAAATAAGCTTTGAAACAGGTGACAATGAAAAAGTCTGTTGCTTGCAGCCCTACGTCTCACAGTCTTGGACAGACTGAATACAATCCTGAAATCAACAAATAAAGGGGCACCACATAGTGTAACTCTATAAAGAAAAAACAATATATAATAATCATTCTTATGGGTAACTCACACTTTAGTTGGCACTAAACAAACAGTGCTATATTGGCAAGCTGGTATTCTCAGTCTCCAGCTGACTGAGACTACTGTAAGTATCTCCAAGCACTCCCAAGAGTAGGAAAGAAGGCTCTGTGTGCTGGTGCAAATCTCCAAACGTTTTGTGGACCTTGAATGCAAATCCAAAGGCTGCTAGTTACACTTGGAATGTGTAGATCAAATCTAGTTTATTAAATCAATGCTGTTAAATATTATTATTATTTGTATGATTATTATTATGGCTGTTCTGTAAATGCTTATAGCAAATCATCACTATGGACCAGAGCTACCTGTATATTATGCAATATAAAATATACTAGTATTATGTATGATACTATCTGGGGTGCAAATTTCAGCCAGAGTGATACAAACACCTTAACCTGTTACTTGGTAGAACAAATGTCTTCATGGCACTACATGTACCCCTGCAAACCTCATTAAATAATACTACCATTTGTGTCAAGTATCACTTAAAAATAATAGTAATTTATTTTTAGACTATTGACTCAAAACAGGCTCTTATAGCAACAACTGAAGTTTCTTTAAAAGAAAATTAAGCAATTGAGAATATAACAGCACCAGGGGAAACATAAAATAAAAGTTCATTATATATGGTGCAAATTATATTGCAACATAGCTAAACTTGATGCAAGAAAAACATATTATTGCTTTACTATATCACTACTTTATTTCCCTTGGTACATGTGACAGAAGAATGGCATACAGGGTTATTTTGATTTTCAAAGAAAAGTTTTTATTGATCATCAAGGAAACATTTCGTTATGTATTTATTTTGATTTCAGATGACAGTTTCCATTCTCATCCTATAACACAAGCAGCAAAAAGCGTCTTTCCCCTGAAGTCACCACCCTCAATTCTATTTCAGCTAAATTAATTAAGATGTGTATATTGAGGAAAAGAAGCTGTAAGTCTGTTGTATAATGTCTGATATAAGTTCAAATTAAAGATGCAGCTCAGCATGAGTAAAGCCCAGATTTATATTTTAATTCTTTCTAAGCCTCTCGTAGCTTGTGATCCAAACAACCACCCATAACTTTTAGTGTATATGATTCAGGCCTGAAACATGGAGGCCTATTTATCAAGCAGTCAACCGCAAATACACTTGAATTCCGCAGCGTAATTGTGGCAAGACGGATTCCCCTTATTTATCAAAGACTACAGACCAGCAAAAGTTGAAATTTGTGACGTAACATACGATCCGCCGGTCTCAGTCCGACACAGATTGATGCTTACGTCATTACAGATGTTCCGAATACAAATTCGGCACTATCTGACTACTTTTGCTAGTTATCAAACTTCTACCAGGAAGGCTCGCCACTATTCCGGCCCAGCGTACCTGATTTTAAATCCGCCGCCCTGGAAGCCACTGATGCCATAGGAATCAATGGGAGTCTGAAAGCAGCAAAAGTTCGATATCCCATTGATTCCTATGGGAAAATAAAAGTTATGTTTACACCTAACACCCTAACATGTACCCCAAGTCTAAACACCCAAAATCTGCCGCTCCCGACATCGCCGCCACCTACATTATACCTATTAACCCCTAATCTGCCGCCCCAACACCGCCACCACCTACATAAAGTTATTAACAGCTATTCCACAGCTCCCGGACCTTGCCGCCCCCTACATAATGTTATTAACCCCTATCCTGCTGCTCCCGGAGCCCACTGCAACTAAATAAATGTATTAACCCCTAAACCCCTAGCCTCCCACATCACTACCACTTACTAAACCTATTAACCCCTAAACCGCCAGCCCCCCACATCGCCATAAACTAAATTAACCTATTAACCCCTAAACCTAACAACCCGCTAACTTTATATTAAATATTAACTCATCCCTATCTTATAATAAATTTAAACTTACCTTTAGATTTAAATTAAGCTATATTAAACTAATAATTAATCTACCCTAACTGTTATACTAAAATTACATTGAACTATATTAAACTATTAATTAATCTACCCTAACTGTTATACTAAAATTACATTAAACTATATTAAACTATTAATTAATCTACCCTAACTGTTATACTAAAATTACATTAAACTACAAATTAAATTAAATATATTATATAGTTAAAAACCTAACCCTACTCAAATAATTTAAATCTACTATTAAAAATTACAAAGTTACAAAAAACTAACAACTAAGTTACACAAAATAACAAACACAACGGCTAGATTACGAGTTTTGCTCGGGGTTCATGTTAAGGTGTTAGGTGTAAACATAAAATGTGTTTCCCCATAGGAATCAATAGGGCTGCGTTACTGAGTTTTATGCTGCTTTTTTGCAGGTGTTAGACTTTTTCTCAGCCGGCTCTCCCCATTGATGTCTATGGGGAAATCGTACACGAGCACGTACGACCAGCTCACCGCTGATTTAAGCAGCGCTGGTATTGGAGTGCGGTATGGAGCACAATTTTGCTCTACGCTCACTGCTTGCCTGTTAACGCCGGGTTTGTAAAAAGTCGTAATACCAGCGCTGCAGGTAAGTGAGCGGTGAGAAAAAACAGCTTTTTAGCACCGTATTTCTCCTAACGCAAAACTCGTAATCTGGCCCTAAATTACAAAAAAAAATAAACACTAAGTTACACAAAAAAAAATAATTATCAAGTATTTAAACTAATTACACCTAATCTAAGAGCCCTATGAAAATAAAAAAGCCCCCCCAAAATAAAAAAAAACCCCTAGCCTACAATAAACTACCAATGGCCCTTAAAAGGGCCTTTTGCGGGGCATTGCCCCAAAGAAATCAGCTCTTTTACCTGTAAATAAAAAATACAAATACCCAAATAAAAACCTAATCTAAAAAAAACCAAGCTCCCCATTGCCCTGAAAAGGGCATTTGTATGGACATTGCCCTTAAAAGGGCATTTAGCTCTTTTTCAAAAGCCCAAACCCTAATCTAAAATTAAAACCCACCCAATAAACCCTTAAAAAAAAAACTAACACTAACCCCCGAAGATCCACTTACAGGTCCTGAAGAGCCGACATCCATCCTCAACGAAGCGGCAGAAGTCCTCATCAAAGCCGGCAGAAGTCTTCATCCAAGCGGGCCGACATCTTCATCCAACCGGGCAGACGTCTTCATCCAGAGGGCATCTTCTATCTTCATCCATCCAGAGTGGAGCGGCTCCATCTTCAAGACATCCGATGCGGAGCATCCTCTTCTTTCAACGTCTTCTTTACAATGTGTGTCAGGCTCACAGCGTATACTGTGCCCACTTGCCCAGTGCCACCACTCATATCTGGTGTAACAGTAGTGTAGATTTAAAAAAAAAAACTTTTTTGACTGTGCTAAATAATAGCAGTCAGTTTCCTTCACACGTGTGCGTTTAAGTGCCTGCATGCCAGGGCACAGTGTCACCCCAGTGCAACTCATATCTGGTGTAACAGTAGTGTAGATTTAAAAAAACAACACTTTTTTGACTGTGTTAAATAATAGCAGTCAGTTTCCTTCACACGTGTGCGTTTCAGTGCCTGCCTGCCAGGGCACAGTGTCACCCCAGTTCAACTGATATCTGGTGTAACAGTAGTGTACATACCTGATGTTTTAAAGCACGTTATTCCAAACAATTTAGGAATGTTAGGTGATTTATGCCCTTTATGGATTAAAACCAGACTCTGCATCAACTATGTAATTTTTCATGGGAGTTTTGCCATGGATCCCCCTCCGGCATGCCACAGTCCAGGTGTTAGTACCTTTGAAACAACTTTTCCATCACTTTTGTGGCCAGAAAGAGTCCCTGTGGGTTTTAAAATTTGCCTGCCTATTGAAGTCTATGGCGGTTCGACCGGTTCGCCCGTTCGCGAACAGTTGTGGAAGTTCGCGTACGCCGTTCGCGAATGCAAAATTTTAGGTTCGCGACATCACTAGTTTTACTGTTGGGGGGTATTTGTATTTTTTATTTACAGGTAAAAGAGCTGATTTCTTTGGGGCAATGCCCTGCAAAAGGCCATTTTAAGGAGTATTGGTAGTTTAGTGTAAGCTAGGGTTTTTTTATTTTGGGGGAGGCTTTTTTATTTTCATAGGGCTCTTAGATTAGGTGTAATTAGTTTAAATATTTGATAATTTATTTTTTATTTTGTGTAACTTAGTGTTTATTTTTTTTTTTGTAACTTAGTGTTTGTTATTTTGTGTAACTTAGTTGTTAGTTTTTTGTAACTTTGTAATGTTTAATAGTAGATTTAAATTATTTGAGCAGGGTTAGGTTTTTAACTATATAATATAGTTAATTTAATGTGTAGTTAAATGTTATTTTAGTATAACAGTTAGGGTAGATTAATTATTAGTTTAATATAGTTTAATGTAATTTTAGTCTAATAGTTAGGGTAGATTAATTAATAGTTTAATATAGTTTAATGTAATTTTAGTATAAAAGTTAGGGTAGATTAATTATTAGTTTAATATAGCTTAATGTAATTTTAGTCTAATAGTTAGGGTAGGTTAATTAATAGTTTAATGTAATTTTAGTCTAATAGTTAGGGTAGATTAATTAATAGTTTAATATAGTTTAATGTAATTTTAGTATAACAGTTAGGGTAGATTGATTATTAGTTTAATATAGCTTAATGTAATTTTAGTCTAATAGTTAGGATAGATTAATTAATAGTTTAATATAGTTTAATGTAATTTTAGTATAACAGTTAGGGTAGTTAAATTATTAGTTTAATATAGTTAAATTTAAATCTAAAGGTAAGTTTTAATTTATTATAAGATAGGGATGAGTTAATATTTAATATAAAGTTAGTGGGTTGTTAGGTTTAGGGGTTAATAGGTTAATTTAGTTTATGGTGATGTGGGGGGCTGGCGGTTTAGGGGTTAATAGGTTTAGTAAGTGGTAGTGATGTGGGAGGCCAGAGGTTTAGGGGTTAATGCATTTAATTAGTTGCGGCGGTGTCAGGGAGCAGCGGAATAGGGTTAATAACTTTATTTAGTTGCGGCGGGGTCCGGGTGCGGCGGGATAGGGGTTAAACAGTTTAGTATAGTGGCGGTGTTTAGTGACAGTATATAAATAAAGCTGTGAAAAAGCCGAATAGCAGCGAGATCGATGAATGCCTTAGTGATGTCGCGAATAGTTCGCCGGCGAATAGTTTCCGGCAAACATAGCATGTTCGCGTTCACCTCGGCGGGCGAACGAACATATGCAATGTTCGATCTGCCCCCTATTCGTCATCATTTAGTAAACTTTGACCCTGTACCTCACAGTCAGAATACACATTACAGCCAATCAGCAGCAGACCCTCCCTCCCAGACCCTCCCACCTCCTGGACAGCATCCTTTTTAGATTCATTTGGAAGCTGCATTCTTAGTGAGAGGAGGGACAGTGTAGCTGCTGCTGATTTAATAGGGAAATCGATAGCTAGGCTAGTGTATACAGTGTCCACTACAGTCCTGAAGGACTCATCTGATCTCTGCTGTTAGGACAGCACCCCAAAAAGCCCTTTTTAGGGCTAGAACATCAGTCTGCTTTTTTTTTCCCTGTGTAATCTAATTGCCAGCGTGTGTGTCAGGCTCATAGCGTATACTGTGCCCACTTGCCCAGTGCCACCACTCATATCTGGTGTAACAGTAGTATACATTTAAAAGAAACAACACTTTTTTGACTGTGAAATAATAGCAGACAGCTGCCAGTACCCAAGATGGCCACAAATTAGGCAGATGGGGAGGGTTAGAGAGCTGTTTTGGGGGGGATCAGGGAGGTTGGGGGCTAAGGGGGGATGCTACACCACAGCATATGTAAATTTTTAAAAAAAACCTTTTATTTTAGTACTGGCAAACTTTCTGCCAGTACTTAAGATGGCGGGGACAATTGTGGGGTGGGGGAGGGAAGGGAGCTGTTTGGGAGGGATCAGGGGGTCTGAAGTGTCAGGTGGGAGGCTGATCTCTACACTAAAGCTAAAATTAACTCAGCAAGCTCCCTACAAACTACCTAATTAACCCCTTCACTGCTAGCCATAATACACGTGTGATGCGCAGCAGCATTTAGCGGCCTTCTAATTACCAGAAAGCAACGCCAAAGTCATATATGTCTGGTATTTCTGAACAAAGGATCCCAGAGAAGCATTTACAACCATTTGTGCCATAATTGCACAAGCTGTTTGTAAATAATTTCAGTGAGAAACCTAAAATTGCGAAAAAAATTAAGTTTTTTTTAAATTTGATCGCATTTGGCGGTAAAATGGTGGTATGAAATATACCAAAATGGGCCTAGATCAAAACTTTGGGTTGTCTACTACACTACACTACACTTAAGCTAAAATTAACTCTACAAGCCATAAAACACGTGTGGTGCGCAGTGGCATTTAGCAGCCTTCTAATTACCAAAAAGCAATGCCAAAGCCATATAAGTCTGCTATTTCTGAACAAAGGGGATCCCAGAGAAGCATTTACAACCATTTATGCCATAATTGCATAAGTTGTTTGTAAATAATTTCTGTGAGAAACCTAAAGTTTGTGAAAAAGTGAACAATTTTTTTTTATTTGATCGCATTTGGCGGTGAAATGGTGGCATGAAATATACCAAAATGGGCCTAGATCAATACTTTGGGTTGTCTACTACACTACACTTAAGCTAAAATTAACTTTACAAGCTGCCTACATGCTCCCTAATTAACCCCTTCACTGCTGGGCATAAAACACGTGTGGTGCGCAGTGGCATTTAGCAGCCTTCTAATTACCAAAAAGCAACGCCAAAGCCATATAAGTCTGCTATAATGGCATGTCTGGCACACAGTGTTGGGGCAAGGGTCCATCTGACCACTGATACCTGATCTGCAAAGCATGGTCAGGACAGGTATATCACCTACACTGCGCACTGTGAAGCGGGCGTAACCCTTACACTACCTGATCGATACAACATCATACCTGATGTTTTAAAGCACGTTATTCCAAACTATTTAGGAATGTTAGGTGATTTATGCCCTTTATGGATGAAAATCAGACTCTGCATCAACTATGTAATTTTCCATGGGAGTTTTGCCATGGATCCCCCTCCGGCATGCCACAGTCCAGATGTTAGTGTCCTTGAAGCAACTTTTCCATCACTATTGTGGCCAGAAAGAGTCCCTGTGGGTTTTAAAATTCGCCTGCCTATTGAAGTCTATGGCGGTTCGCCCGGTTCACCCGTTCGCGAACTTTTGTGGAAGTTCGCATTCGCCGTTCGCGAACCCAATTTTTTAGGTTTGCGACATCACTAATAACTGTTAGTTAGCAATAGAAAACAAAACAAACAAAAAGCAACGCTTCACAAATAAATATCTAAACAGTCTTACTGCCCAATAATCCTCTAGGGTGTATATGGGTACAACCGCCAGCATTAGCTGTTTTCAGCAATATTATCAGCAAGTCCTAGTGCAGCCGTTCTCTGTCCTGTGTCTCTCTCCCCACACTGGATAGAAAAGCGATGCAATTTTAACTGTGAAAATAAGAACAGCGCAGAGGGACCAGATTCAAGGTAGTAGGAGGTCTTCAGACCAATTGGAAAGGACCGGAGGAAGCTCCCTGCTGTGATCTCACTTGTGTGCTGTTTCCTGAAGTGGCGGTGAGACGTACGAGCCAGCTGTGGGTTCCTCCTATCCAGACTATACATGTTCACATCATTGATTGTGAAAAGTTTGTTTTAACCTACCTCTTGTAAGTAGGATTTGTACTGCTGTGTCGTGTATACATGTGAATAAAACTACTACCTTGAATCTGGTCCCTCTGCGCTGTTCTTATTTTCACAGTTAGTTAGCAATAGTCCGCTGCTCATCGCCCCGTACTTGGTGTGCGGCTTTTTGACAGCTTTTTTGTTAAATATGGAGAGCGTATTCAGGTCCGTGGCCGCGATGTCAGGCGATATGTGATAAACAGAAATATGTCTTGTTCTGATATATAAAACTTTTTTTGACTTTGTATATATTCAAAAATATAAAGTTTACTTTATGTTGTTAGCCTGTCCTATCAAATTTAAATTAATGATATTCTGTGTGTGTTTTAACTGTAGGAACTATAAAGGTTTTTAGATTGGGGAATGAGAAAGAGTAAACAAGTACCTCATTTGTTTTAATTTAAAAGTTACTGTAAAAAAAAAAAAGGATAATATGGCAACACAAAAAAAAGTAGAAATATTCAGTGCTTGGCCACATGAAATTTGGAATTATACTCACTTTTCTGGCTGGAGCTGGAATCTGTTAGGATATATTGGGTTATAATTTTAGTTCTGTTCTTCCACTGACTTTTACCAATGATTGAAATAACTCTTTGTAGTTATTAGATATCTTTAGGCTAGAAGTTCTGCTTTATCTATAGAGACATTAAACATGACAGTAGTGGCTATACAAACGTTTCAGTTAATGCTTTCTAATAATCTGCCCTGTAGTTATCCAGAGGCTTTTAGTACTTTAGTTTTACTTCAAATGATGTTTAAAGACCGACTAAGACAGAATAGCAAAAAAGGGCTGAGATTTTTTTCTTCCAAAAACCATAGTATGTTAAGAGATTCATTCAAGTTGATAACAAATCTTAAGACATTAGAAACAGCCTGGGTGGCAGATGTGTGACAAATCACTGAACTCCCTTAGGGGAAAAGTTAAATATCTCAAAAATTGATTAAAATTTTGACCTATAAGCTCAATTTTAAAATCATATATAAAGTTTGTAAAATAGAGAACTTCCCATATGTGTGTGTATAATATTTCTGTAAAACAGCCTAGTTAGTCGCAATATGGTTTCTTGTGCATATTATCTTATGCTTTGACTCCTTTTATCTATCCTAATAGGGTAATATTTACTTTATAATATAATACGGTTTTAATTATATGTAACATATACAACACATATAAAGTCTGGAACTCTCTTACAAGCACACAGCAAGATTAAGAACAAAATGGAAGCGTTAGTTACAGCATTTGACCAAATGGTGATAGACCCAGGATCATGTCAAGGTCTCTTCCTCCCTGGGTCCCTAATTTACAGCAACACAATGCATGCCTTCAACCAAACACACTGAGATACAAACAAGGGTGACACAGTCACTTTGCATTTTCCTTAGACACATACAAAACATGGAAATGTGTCCTTTGTGTTGCGTTAATAATTTTTCTTATGGTCTTTGCACCCTGGCTTGTCTGTGGTTAACTGCCTGTGTCCCTGAAAGCTGTTCAGCTGCCTGTGAGTGCTGGTGAGCACCCAAGGCTCTAAGTATTGTAGGGTCATAGGATGTGTACCCAGTCTGGGTTGAGAGTGCAGTCCATTTCTGGGTTGAGAGTGCAGTCCATTTCCGTGTTTTGTATGTGTCTAGAGAAATTACAAAGAGCCTGTGAGCACCTAGGGCTGTGAGTTTTGCAGGGTCTTAGAAAGTGTACCCATTTCCACCTTATTGACTTGTGACATTGCTAGCATATGCTGATAGAGTTACTGCAAAAAGGAGGTATATATTTCAGCAAATGTATCTTTAATACAACCATTCCACACAGCTCTGTGTACCTTAAGCTTTGATTCATGGGCCAGAACGATGCCTCTCTCCTCCACAGAAATATCTTTCAATCATTACTCACGGCTAATTAGACCTGCTCCTATGCTGCTTCTCTCTCAGTGTCTACACTGTTCCTCTGGAGCTGGTCAAGTGATTGGGTGCTGGATTTTAGCAATAGTATTCAAGCTGGATAACATCTGTTTCTGATTCCACTGTGACAACTGTTTCCTGTCACAGAAACCCACAATCCATTGATGCGTTTCGCTCGCAACTTAGGGGTTTTCAAGAGTATGGCTTGTGTTTCCCAAAAGACCTTTAAATAGACCTCCAAGCTATCTGATTGGCAAAAATTTGCTCTTTCATTTCTTCAGGTGGTATTTTCATTCTAAAACAAATTTCTATTTCTTACTGTATTTAAGGTGGTATAGTAGATCCTTCTTGTTCAATTCAAGAAAGGGTCAAAAACAGACTCTTCATATAACACATTTATTGCAAACAAACCAAAATAATAAATGTGCATAGATTCAACAAAAACTAAGTTCAAATCTATATACATAAATCTAACACCTATCTCACACATATCCACTAATTATAGGATCATATTTTAAGCTGCAAGAACAAATAGATACACTCACCTATGAATAATAGTATCCATCACATCATAGTGGAAACAAGCTGGGGTGACCTATATTAATAGTAATACACAGATCAAAAGATATAGGTACCTCAAAATTATCATAGGAATAGGCTCACATCTATTTCCGTATTAAGCCCTTGAGGTTGTAGTCTTCAGCTTATAGATGAGCTCCGCCTTCCTGTATAATAATTTTTCCTCAAAGTTCCCACCTCTCCAATTTTTCTTTACCTTATAAACCCCCCAGAACCTCAGATATTTTGTATTATTCTTATGGACTTCTCTAAAATTTTAGAGATATTAGTATCATAATCTCCCTTTCTAATACAAGATACGTGCTCTCTTATCCTACCCTTAAGGGGTCTTGTCATCTTCCCTAAGTATTGTCTTTTACAAGAGCATTCAATCATGCACTATACCTTTCTCTGAGCATATTATGATGTTGCTAATCATGAACTTCTCTTTGGTCTGCTCCGAGACAAATTCTTTAGTCTTAACCCAATGCTGAAATGCCTTACATGTAATAAAGGGCGAGAAAAATGTGTACACTGTTTCCTAATGAATTTGATTGTTTCAGTTCTTGTGTCTTATTCTTGAATTCACTAGGTGCCAGTATACTTCTAAAATTCCTTGCTCTTTTGTAAATAGTTCTGGGGTATATACCAACTTTATCTCCAATTAGGGGGTCTCCGTGTACAAGGTACCAATAGTTTCTTATGATTTTGTTCATAATTTTAAAATCCCTATTATACATAGTAATAAAGTGGGTATGTATCGTATGACTACTTTTTCAAATCCCCTATCCCTATTTTTATATTCAGTTAGTTCCTTCCTATCAATAACCTTTGCTCTGTCAATGGCCGTTTTTATTAAACCAAGCTCATTTCCCCTCTCATTAAATCTTTCTTCCACAATCCTGACCTTGCATTCCTAGTCAGCTAATTTTGTACAGTTCTTTCAAATTCAAAGAGCTTGACCATATGGAATATTATTTGTCCGTGTATTCAAGTGGCAGATTTTCCCATGTATATAATTATTCACCTCAACATCCTTGAAATGTGTACAAGTTAATAGATTTTTATCTTCCACTAATATTTCCAAATCTAGAAAAATAATACTTTCCCTACTATAATTAAAGCTAAACTCTAATCCCTGTTTGTTATTATTAGTCATATTCATAAAGTCTTCTAGCAATGTAAGATCCCCTTTTCATATAAGCAAGATGTCATCTATATATATCTTATATGTGACTAGACTTGCCCCAAAGATGCCATTCTCCCACTTTTCCTTGAATAGATTGGCATAGTCTGGGGTGATTCTAGACCCCATAGCAGTGCCTCGCATTTGATTAAAAAAAATATGTGATTAATTGAGAAGGAATTAAGTGTTAAGCTAAATCTTACACTCTCTATAATTAATTAATTTTGTTCTAATTCTATATCTCCATGTTTGTCTAAGAAATACATTACAGCCTCAATACCCAAATCATGGTATATATTCGTTTACAATGATGTGACATCCCATGTAACCAAAATCCTATTCTCCTCCCATCTAATATCTTCTAACAATCTTATCACACTTGTGGAGTCCTTTAAATAAGATTGTAGCTCCATAAAATATTTTTTTAAGATATCTATCAATGTAGGATAGATGCTTAATCCTTAGGATTAAACAAAATGTATGCTTACCTGATAAATGTATTTATTTCCGGGCATGGAGAGTCCACAAAACATTCTAATTACTAGTGGGGTATTCACTCCTGGCCAGCAGGAGGCAGCAAAGAGCACCCCAGCAGAGCTGTTAAGTATCACTTCCCTTACCCATAACCCCCAGTCATTTGGCCAAAGGGAAACAGAAAAAGAAGATAAAACAAGGGTATAGAGGTGCCTGAGGACTATAAAAAAACCCGCTGTCTTAAAGAAATAAATACATTTATCAGGTAAGCATAAATTTAGTTTTCTTTCCTATGGCATGGAGAGTCCACAAAACATTCTAATTACTAGTGGGAAGCAATACCCAAGCTAGAGGACACAGAATAAATAGGAAGGGAGAACAAGACAGGCGAACCTAAACTGAAGGCACCACCGCTTGAAGAACTTTTGTCCCCAAGAAAAGCCTCAGCTGAGGCAAAAATATCAAATTTGTAGAATTTGGAAAAAGTATGTATGGAGGACCAAGTGGTCGCCTTACAGATTTGCTCCACAGAAGATTCATTTTTTAAACCCCATGAAGAAGAAACACCACTAGTGGAATGAGCCATTATTCTTTCAGGAGGCTGCTGTCCAGCTGTCTCATGAGCTAAACGGATAACACTTCTCAATCAGAGAGAAAGAGTGGTAGAAGTGGCCTTCTGACCCCTACGCTTACCAGAGAAAACAACAAACAGGGCAGAGCATGCACAACATCCAAGTTATGCAAAAGACATTCCTTCTGGGAAGAAGGGTTAGGACAAAAAGAAGGAATGACAATTTCCTGATTAATATTGCGATCCAACACTACTTTAGGGAGAAACCCCAGCTCAGTACGAAGGATCAGCATGAAAAATAAGGTAAGGGGAATGACACTGCTGAGCCGAAAGTTCGGAAACTCTGCGAGCAGAAGAAATAGCAACAAGAAATAAAACCTTCCAAGATAGTAAATTAATATTAACAGAATGCATCGGCTCAAATGGAGCCTGCTGCAAAACTCTAAGAACAAGGTAAAGGCTCCAAGGGGGAGCAACAAATTTAAACACAGGCCTGATTCTGACCAAGGCCTGAACAAAAGACTGAACATCTGGCAGAACTGCCAGACGTTTATGCAGAAGAATAGACAGAGCAGAAATCTGACCCTTCAAAGTACTTACTGACAAACCCTTCTCCAGGCCCTCCTGTAGAAAAGCCAAAATTCGAGGAACCCTTACTTTGTTCTAAGAAAAACCCTTTGAAACACACCAATGAAGGTATTTACATCATACCCTATTGTAAAATCTGTGAGTAACCGGTTTAAAAGCCTGAAGCATAGTATCTATGACTTTCTCAGAGAAGCCACGTATAGCCAAACTTAGACATTCAATCTCCAAGCAGTCAGCTTCAGAGAAACCAGATTTGGATGAAGAAAGAAACCCTGAAGTAGAAGATCCTTCCTGAAAGGTAACCTCCACGGTGGAAGAGATTACATTGTCACCAGATCCTTCAAGGCCATGCAGGAGCTATTAGAATCATAGAAGCTCTCTCGTGTTTGATGCAAGCAATTACTCGTGAAAGCAATGCAAACGGAGGAAACAGGTATGCTAGATTGAAGCTCCAAGGAACCACTAGAGCATCTACCAGAATGGCTTGAGGATCTCTTGACCTTGAACAATACTTTGAAAGCTTGGCATTTTGACAAGACGCCATCAGAACCAACTCCGGAACCCCCCACCTGAGAGTTATTATTGTGAAAACCTCTGGGTGGAGAGCCCACTCTCCTGAATGAAAAGTCTGCCTGCTCAGAAAATCCACCTCCCAGTTGTCCACCCCTGGTATGTGGATGGCATAGAGATGGCAATTGTGAGACTCCACCCACTGGAGAATGCGAGTCACCTACTTCATTGCCAAGGAACTCAGAGTTCCTCCCTTGTGATTGATGTAGGCCACCAAGGTGATGTTGTCCAACTGAAATCTGATAAATCGGATCAAAGCTAGTTGTGGCCAAGCTATTAAAGCATAGAAAATTGCTCTCAACTCCAAAATGTTTATTGGAAGAGACGACTCATCTGGAGTCCACAGACCTTGTGCTTTTTAGAAACCCCAAACTGCTCCCCAGCCTAACAGACTGGTGTCTGTGGTCACAATTACCCAGGAAGGCCTCAGGAAGCATGTGTCCCGAGACAGATGGTCCTGTGAAATCCACCATGAGAGAGACTCTTGTTGTGGAATTCAAATGTATCTTCTGTGAGAGATCTGAGTGGTCCCCATTCCATTGATTGAGCATGCAGAGTTGCAGAGGTCTCAGATGGAACTGAGCAAAAGGAATGATGTCCATGAAGGCAACCATCAGACCAATCACCTCCATGCATTGAGCCACAGATGGGAAAATAGCAGACTGGAGAGACAGGCAAGAAACATGAAGTTTGGATTCATCAGAAAAATCTTCATGGACAGGGAATCTATGATTGTTCCCAAGAAACACACCCTTGTATCTGGAGCAAGGGAACTCTACGCCAGATTCACTTTCCACCTGGGGGAACATAGAATAGACAACAACATCTCGATATAAGATTTTGCTAGATGAAAAGATGGCGCTTGAACTAGAATGTCATCTAGATAAGGCAACAAATAGATTTGAATAGAATCCTAGACCCTGTTCCTCTAGAGGAACTAGAGCAACCACTCCCAGGGTTGATAGGTCCTTTACACAGTTTAAGAAGGCCTCTCTCTTTATCTGGTTCACAGATAACCTTGACAGGTGGAATCTGCCCTTGGGAGGACAAGATTTGAATCTTATTCTGTAACCGTGGGATACTATATCTATGGCCCAAGGATCTGGAACATCGTGTGTCCAAGCCTGCCAAAATAAAGAAAGCCTGCCACCCACTTGATCCACTACAGGATTGGGGGCAGCCCCTTCATGTTGATTTAGAATCAACGGAAGGCTTCTTGACTTGCTTCCCCCTATTCCAAGGCTGACTGGACCTCCAAGAAGACTTGGATTGATTCAACTTGGAAGAGGAAGACTTCTGTCCCTTAAAGTTACAAAAGGAACAACAATTAGAATTCTGGTGACCCTTAGGTCTAGTCTTTTTATCCTGAGGTAGGAAAGTACCTTTTCCACCTGTAATGTCAGAAATTATTTCTGCCAGACCTGGTCCAAGCAAGGTTTTACCCTTATAAGGCAGAGATAAAATCGTGGACTTGGATGTAACATCTGCAAGATTTTAACCACAGAGCTCTGCAAGCTAAAACAGTAAAACCAGAAATCTTAGCACCCAGTCTAAGAACTTGCATGTTGGCATCACAAATAAAAGTATTGGCTAGCTTGGAAGCCTTGATCCTGTCTTGGATCTCCTCTATAGTAGTCTCTTCTAGGATAAAATTAGATAAGTCATCACACCAATAAGATGCTGCCCCCGCAACTGTAGCAATACTAACAACAGGTTGCCACTGTAATCCCTGATGAATTTACATCTTCTTCAAAAAAGCCTTAAGCTTCTTATCCATGGGATCCTTGAAAGTACATCTATCTTCAATAGGAATAGTAGTTCTCTTAGCCAGAGTAGAGATAGCTTCCTCTACCTTGGGCACCATGCGCCTCAAATCACGAACAGCATTAGCAACAGGAAACATCAGGGGATGGGAAAAAGGAATCCCTGGTGTATCCCATTTCTGAGTTATAATATCTGCCATACGGTCTGGAACTGGAAATACTTCCACAGATGAGGGTACATCATATACCCTATTAAGCTTACTAGACCTCTTTGGATTCTCTGCAACAGATGGGTCGGATTCTTCCAAAGTAGCAAGAACCTCCTTCAAAAGAACTCGAAGGTGTTCTAACTTAAATCGGAAATTAATTTACTCTGAATCTGCAGAATTGGTCACTACAGTATAAGAATCTGACAAACCCCCTCAAAAGCCGCTGAAGAATCATCCTCATCAGATAATTGAGACAAACTGACTAACGCAGCCTTAGCGGAGTCAGCTTTACTAATGTCAATATGTTTTTATTTCCTCTAATGCTTACCAGAAACCTTTGGAAAAGCTTAAAAAGTTGCAGAAACAGCAGAAGTAATCTGTGCAGTGAAATCCCCAGGTAAAAAAACACCCCCAGGAGTTTGAGAGGAACCACAGAGCACTGCATGTGAAGCTTGGGAAGCTTGAGGGGAAAGCTGAGGCGTAGCTAGGATAACACTATCCTGAGAGACAGGAAGCTCAAGGAGAGACATCTTATCTTTAAACATTAAAGTTTTATTTATACATGAAGAGCAAAACTGTACAGGAGAAATTATCTTAGCCTCCAAACTTAATAAACATTTTTCAAATGAATCAACTTCAGCATTAGTGTCCATAATTGGGTATCAGTTCCTAGCAATTAACAAGAATTTTAAATGCCAAATTAGGTTTATTTATATGAAGCAATAAAACATAAATAAGCACCTAAAACCCTCAGTTCTGATGAGGTCTTACCCCTCCAGAAGTTGCTAACCCACTAGCACACAAAAAACGGACACACCTGGTAGCAAAATACACCTCCTTGTTACCGGAACAGCCCAAATCCACTTGCAACTGTAGAATTCCCCCCTCCAGAGGAAACTGCAACCTCCACACTTGCCACGGCAATCTCCAATTCGAACAGGGAAGCCAAAAACCAGAAGTGCCAAGGAGCGGTCACGTGACCGCAAATAAAAATCTTTTTTTTTTTTTTTTATTGCGCCAAACAAAAACGGTATGAAAACCAACAGCAGCACAGCAAAAGTGATTGGGCCAAATAAGCTGAGCTGAAAAGCGATTGCAACAATTTAAAAGTAGAACAAACGCTTAGAATCTAGATATTCTAAAGTAAGAGTGTCTAGTATATGGTTGTTAAAAATGGGGGAACTTCCGGGCAGCGGCCATGACAGGTCGCAATGCTGAGAGCTGGCACAGTGTTTCAAGCTAAACTACTGAATAACTTTTGCTTATAAAGGCATCCACAGCCTACTATGAGTGAAATTGCTCAATCTAACTATGTGCATCAGAAATTGCTAACTATTTTCTACCCAGCTCCAGCGTTCGGGGATCTAAATTGAGGCAGTTGTTAGAGGAGGAGAAGGCCTCAATTAAACCCCCCTCGGCGGCTACAACCCTGGAACCGTCGAGTGCGCAGTGCTCTCTTGTCAGTCACTGCAAGTACCCTCTACCCTTTATCACAATGGAGGACATTAGTAAACTTATTATTAAGGCACTACAAGACCTTCTGTCCACATAACTAGACAGGTATGGTGGCACTGATCATTTTCCTGTCAGAGCCAGCGATGCGATTACACCTACCTAACCAAAGCAGGTATCATGTAGCGTCATCCCCTGGAGCTACAGACCTAGTGGAGAAACCTCATATGGAGGAGCGGAGGAGAATCTAGCCAATGAAACCTACAACAGCTTGGCCCTCAGCTGATATAAAGGTAAAAGATTTTCCTTGCCTTGTCGCGTCTCCTGAGCTGTCCGTAGGTGCTGTGATACACACATCATTGCTTCCTGCCATTCCAGTGGTTACTAAGTATTCAACTATCTCACCTCCCGGCGCTTGGGAACAGGGTTCTTCACTTTGGTGTTGCTCTATTTACAAGCTACTACAGCAAAGCGGGGTCCAGAGACTTGACTTTCTGGATCGACCATCCTCATGACTGACACCGCTGGCGACATCACTATTGGCGGTTACAACTGTCCTTTCTATGCAGACTGTTCACTTTGCAAAGGACAAGGTTTCTCAGAGGATAGGAATAGGCTAACAATCTAGCAGTACTTTTCATAAGGAACCTTTGTCAGCATGCAGTCAGAGTTTTAAGGCCGCTCATCTCATTATGTGTGTTTTAACCTGCATTATTAATATCTCTAATAATTCACATTATGGCCCCAAGTTATCAATGTCTGGCGGACCTGATCCGACACTGCGGATCAGGTCCGCCAGACCTCACTGAATACGACAAGCAATATGCTTGCTGTATTCAGCATTGCACCAGCAGCTCACAAGAGCTGCTGGTGCAACGCCGCCCCCTGCTGACTCGCGGCCAATGGGCCGCCAGCAGGGGGGTGTCAATCAACCCGATCGTACTCCGGTTTGATTTCCGGCGATGTGTGTCCGCCTGCTCAGAGCAGGTGGACAGGTTATGGAGCAGCGGTCTTTGTGACCACTGCTTCATAACTGCTGTTTCTGGCGAGCCTGCAGGCTCGCCAGAAACACAGGGCATCGAGCTCCAATCGGAGCTTGATAAATATGCCCCTATGCATAGTACATCTAGACGGGCACATTCTCTTTCAACTTGCCTTTTATTGCTAGGACAATCATATGTTGATGCATAGCAATGTATACAATTATATCTTATTCCAATAATATATCAGGAAAGGACCATATCTCCTCCCTATAAGATCTAGGGTGGCGCCGCATGCGGCCGGTGTGGTAAAACCTAATTATATTTATAATCTGAGGATCCTTTCTCTGCCCATAGTTGCTTAAAACTACTCCTAGCTAACGCTAAATACCTACCTGACATAGCAATGTTTTGCTCTCAGACATTGTGCTCACCTACACCTAGATTACGAGTCTTGCGTTAGCCTTAAAAAGCAGCGTTGAGAGGTCCCAACGCTGCTTTTTAACGCCCGCTGGCATTACGAGTCTGACAGGTACAGGTTTACCGCTCACTTTTTTTCTGCGATTCGAGCACACCGCAAATCCCCTTACGTCAATTGCGTATCCTATCTTTTTAATGTGATTTTTCTAATGCCGGTATTACGAGTCCTGGAAAAAGTGAGCGGTACACCCTCTCCTGTCAAGACTCCTACCGCATTTAAAAGTCAGTAGTTAAGAGTTTTATGGGCTAATGCCGTAACATAAAACTCTTAACTAAAGTGCTAAAAGTACACTAACACCCATAAACTACCTATTAACCCCTAAACCAAGCCCCCCCCCACATCGCAAACACTTAAATAAAGTTTTTAACCCCTAATCTGCCGACCAGACATAGCCACCACTTAAATAAATGTATTAACCCCTAAACCCCCGCACTCCCGCCTCGCAAACACTAGTTAAATATTATTAACCCCTAATCTGCCGTCCCTAACATCGCCGACACCTACCTACATTTATTAACCCCTACTCTGCCACCCCCAACTTCGCCACCACTATATTAAATTTATTAACCCCTAAACCCCTAAACCTAAAGTCTAACCCTAACCCTAACACCCCCTAACTTAAATATAATTTAAATAAAACAAAATAAAATTACTATTATTACCTAAATTATTCATATTTAAAACTTAATACTTACCTGTAAAATAAACCCTAAGCTAGCTACAATATAACTAATAATTACATTGTAGCCATCTTCGGGTTTATTTTTATTTTACAGGCAACTTTGTATTTATTTTAACTAGGTACAATAGTTATTAACTTTTTAATAACTACCTAGCTAAAATAAATACAAATTTACCTGTAAAATAAACCCTAACCTAAGTTACAATTACACCTAACACTACACTATAATTAAATTAATTAACTAAACTAACTACAATTAATTACAATTAAATTAAATAAACTAAAGTACGAAAAAAAACAACACTAAATTACAGAAAATAAAAAAATAATTACAAATTTTTAAACTAATTACACCTAATCTAATCCCCCTAATAAAATAAAAAATCCCCCCAAAATAAAAAAAAATCCCTACCCTATATTAAATTACAAATAGCCCTTAAAAGGGCCTTTTGCAGGGCATTGCCCCAAAGTAATCAGCTCTTTTACCTGTAAAAAAAATACAATACCCCCCAACATTAAAATCCACCACCCACACACCCAACCCTACTCTAAAACCCACCCAATCCCCCCTTAATAAAACCTAACACTACCCCCTTGAAGATCACCCTACCTTGAGACATCTTCACCCAGCCGGGCACAAGTAGTCCTCAAGAGGGGCAGTAGTCTTTATCCGAACCGGGCAGAAGAGGACCTCCAGACGGCCAGAAGTCTTCATCCAGGCGGCATCTTCTATCTTCATCCATCCGGAGTGGAGCGTGTCCATCTTGAAGCCAGCCGACGTGGAGCATCCATCCAGACGGACGACTACCTGACGAATGACGGTTCCTTTAAATGACGTCATCAAGATGGCGACCCTTGAATAGAATCCTATCAGCCAATCGGAATTAAGGTAGGAGAAATCCTATTGGCTGATGGAATCAGCCAATAGAATTGAAGTTCAATCCTATTGGCTGATCCAATCAGCCAATAGGATTGAACTCGCATTCTATTGGCTGTTCCAATCAGCCAATAGAATGCGAGCTCAATTCTATTGGCTGATTGCATCAGCCAATAGGATTTTTCCTACCTTAATTCCGATTGGCTGATAGAATCCTATCAGCCAATCGGAATTCAAGGGACGCCATCTTGGATGATATTTAGCTGATATTACTAATTTATTACATAAGCAATGTTAATGTACTGCAGTTGGTATTACAATTATTGCAGAAATCCCCTTTTTCTGCAAGACATGTTAAATACGGTGACTCCATGACATTATTTCTATGTTTAAAGTCCAGTTCCTTATTCTTGAGCCGCAAATGTTTGATCTTAACAACCTTACCTTCCCCATATTTTATTATCACTACCTTGCATCCCTAAAAAACCTAGGCTTTAACAATTCTGACAGGAACATATATTGCTTTCTACATAATAGCTAATTGTCCTAATATTACTCTGTAGTTTTTTTCATCTTTCACTCAGACACTGTAAATTGAGCGTTAATATGATATTCTGAGTCATTAACATCTTCTATTTATGCAATATGCTGATTAATAATCAATGCAACATATGTCATTGTTATGAAACGTTATACAATAATGCCTATTATCATATTCATGTAATTAATATGCTATCACTTATAGTGATGTCGCGAACCTAAAATTTTCGGGTTCGCGAACGGCGGACTCGAACTTCCGGTATTGTTCGCGAACCTGCGAACCGCCATTGAATTCAATAGGCAGGCGAACTTTAAAACCTACAAGGACTCTTTCTGGCCACAATAGTGATGGAAAAGTTGTTTCAAGGGTACTAACACCTGGACTGTTGCATGCTGGAGGGGGATCCCTGGCAAAACTCCCATGGAAAATTACATAGTTGATGCAGAGTCTGCTTTTAAGCCATAATGGGTCTAAATCAACTAACATTCAAAAAGTGGCTGTCTCAAAACATCCCGGACAGAAGGTAGATTGATAGTGATAGATAGGATAGATAGATATACATAGATTGATAGTTAGATAGAATCGATAGAAGAGAAATAGATAGATTTGTTAGATATATAATTACCCTAATAAATTCTAATAATCAAACATGCGTTCTTGGACCCAACTTGCTTGTGTTAATTAGTACTTTTCTTAGCACTTTAATCCCTGTTCCCCCCCCCCCTATCAGGGGAGTTCTATATGGCCTGCCAGATTACCCTGAAAAATTATAATAATAAGACATGTGGTCTGCTACCTATTTTAACTAGGTTGTGTTTTAAGTACTACCATTCTTAGCACTTTAATCTCTGTAACTCCCCCTATTTGGTGAGGTCTATACGACCTGGATGATTACCCATACAAAATATAATAATAAGACATCTGCTCTTGGTCTGCGACCCATGGTAACTATGTTTTGTTAATTAGTAATGTCCTTCGCATTTTAATAGCTGTTACTCATACTCACCCTATCGGTGGAGGTCTATATGGCCTACATGATTACCCTTACAAAATATAACAACCAAACATATGCTCTGGGACCCATGGTAAGTAGGTTGTGTTAAGTAGTACTGTTTTTTGCATTTTCATACCTGTTACAACACCAAATGGTGGCAGGTCTATCTGGCCTTCATGATTAGCTGCACCCAAACCCAAAAAAAAGCTGAGTGGTCTTAGACTAACACCCATGGCTAACTCGGTTGTTTCAATTAGTACTATTCTTAGCACTTTCATCCCTGTTACGGGCGGTCTACATGGCCATCATGATTAGCCGAACAAAATACTTCAATCCAACCTTTGCTTAGTCTTCATAGGCCCTTCATTGTCTGTATTTTGATAGTACAGTTCTTATTATTTTTATAGCTGATACAACACCGAATGGTGGCAGCTCTATATGGCCTGCATGATTAGCCGCACCCAATACAAAAATAAATCCAAGCGGTCTTGGATTAACACCCATGGCTAACTGTTGTTTCAAGTAGTACTATTCTTAGCACTTTCATCTCATCATCCCTGTTACTTCCAGGACTCTCAGTGGTGGTGGTCTACATGGCCATCATGATTAGCCTAACCAAATACTACAATCCAACCTTGGCTCAGTCTTCCTAAGGCCCTTCATTGGCTGTATTTTGGTAGTACTGTTCTTATTAGTTTAATAGCAGATACGACACCGAATGTTGTCAGCTCTATATGGCCTGCATGAATAGCCGCACCCAAAGCCAAAAAAAAGCCAAGCGGTTTTGCACTAACACCCATGGCTAACTCTGTTGTTTCAAGTTCTACTATTCTTAGCTCTTTCATCTCATCCCTGTTACTTCCAGGACTCTCGGTGGTGGTGGTCTACATGGCCATCATGATTAGCCTAACCAAATACTACAATCCAACCTTGGCTCAGTCTTCCTAAGGCCCTTCATTGGCTGTATTTTGGTAGTACTGTTCTTATTAGTTTAATAGCTGATACGACACAGAATGTTGTCAGCTCTATATGGCCTGCATGAATAGCCGCACCCAAAGCCAAAAAAAAGCCAAGCGGTTTTCCACTAACACCGATGGCTAACTCTGTTGTTTCAAGTTCTACTATTCTTAGCTCTTTCATCTCATCATCCCTGTTACTTCCAGGACTCTCGGTGGTGGTGGTCTACATGGCCATCATGATTAGCCTAACCAAATACTACAATCCAACCTTGGCTCAGTCTTCCTAAGGCCCTTCATTGGCTGTATTTTGGTAGTACTATTCTTATTAGTTTAATAGCTGATACGACACCAAATGTTGTCAGCTCTATATGGCCTGCATGAATAGCCGCATCCAAAGCCAAAAAAAAGCCAAGCGGTTTTGCACTAACACCCATGGCTAACTCTGTTGTTTCAAGTTCTACTATTCTTAGCTCTTTCATCTCATCCCTGTTATTTCCAGGACTCTCGGTGGTGGTGGTCTACATGGCCATCATGATTAGCCTAACCAAATACTACAATCCAACCTTGGCTCAGTCTTCCTAAGGCCCTTCATTGGCTGTATTTTGGTAGTACTGTTCTTATTAGTTTAATAGCTGATACGACACCGAATGTTGTCAGCTCTATATGGCCTGCATGAATAGCCGCACCCAAAGCCAAAAAAAAGCCAAGCGGTTTTCCACTAACACCCATGGCTAACTCTGTTGTTTCAAGTTCTACTATTCTTAGCTCTTTCATCTCATCCCTGTTACTTCCAGGACTCTCGGTGGTGGTGGTCTACATGGCCATCATGATTAGCCTATCCAAATACTACAATCCAACCTTGGCTCAGTCTTCCTAAGGCCCTTCATTGGCTGTATTTTGGTAGTACTGTTCTTATTAGTTTAATAGCTGATACGACACCGAATGTTGTCAACTCTATATGGCCTGCATGAATAGCCACACCCAAAGCCAAAAAAAAGCCAAGCGGTTTTGCACTAACACGCATGGCTAACTCTGTTGTTTCAAGTTCTAATATTTTTACTTCTTTCATCTCATCCCTGTTACTTCAGCGCCATCATGATTAGCCTAACCAAATACTACAATCCAACCTTGGCTCAGTCTTCCTAAGGCCCTTCATTTGCTGTATTTTGGTAGTACTGTCATCCTTTTGAATAATAAATTACAGGAAAGGCATTGATTTTAGAATCCCAGTGATCATTTATATGACCCGTGAAATAAAAAAAAACATTCATTAGATACCCGTTACACAATTATTTATCCTCAGGCCTTTTTAATACGAGGGTCCCGGAGCCTCAAATGAAACAACAGCATGAAAGAGTAGATATGTCATCCTTTTGAATAATAGATTACAGGAAAGGCATTGATTTTAGAAACCCACAGATCATTATTTGCAACCGTGAAATTAGAAAAAAACATTGATTACACACCCGTGACACTTATTTATGCTCAGGCCTTTTTAATACGAGGGTCCCGGAGCCTCATCCGAAACAACAGCATGAAAGAGGAGATATGTCATCCTTTTGAATAAAAGATTACAGTAAAGGCATTGATTTTAGAAACCCACAGATCATTATTTGCAACCGTGAAATTAGAAAAAAACATTGATTACACACCCGTGACACTTATTTATGCTCAGGCCTTTTTAATATGAGGGTCCCGGAGCCTCAACCGAAACAACAGCATGAAAGAGGAGATATGTCATCCTTTTGAATAAAAGATTACAGTAAAGGCATTGATTTTAGAAACCCACAGATCATTATTTGCAACCGTGAAATTAGAAAAAAACATTGATTACACACCCGTGACACTTATTTATGCTCAGGCCTTTTTAATACGAGGGTCCCGGAGCCTCATCCGAAACAACAGCATGAAAGAGGAGATATGTCATCCTTTTGAATAAAAGATTACAGTAAAGGCATTGATTTTAGAAACCCACAGATCATTATTTGCAACCGTGAAATTAGAAAAAAACATTGATTACACACCCGTGACACTTATTTATGCTCAGGCCTTTTTAATACGAGGGTCCCGGAGCCTCAACCGAAACAACAGCATGAAAGAGGAGATATGTCATCCTTTTGAATAAAAGATTACAGTAAAGGCATTGATTTTAGAAACCCACAGATCATTATTTGCAACCGTGAAATTAGAAAAAAACATTGATTACACACCCGTGACACTTTTTTATGCTCAGGCCTTTTTAATACGAGGGTCCTGGAGCCTCAACCGAAACAACAGCATGAAAGAGGAGATATGTCATCCTTTTGAATAAAAGATTACAGTAAAGGCATTGATTTTAGAAACCCACAGATCATTATTTGCAACCGTGAAAGGCCTTTTTAATACGAGGGTCCCGGAGCCTCAACCGAAACAACAACATGAAAGAGTAGATATGTCATCCTTTTGAATAAAAGATTACAGTAAAGGCATTGATTTTAGAAACCCACAGATCATTTATATGACCCGTGTAATAGAAAAAAACATTCATTAGACACCGGTTACACTTATTTATCCTCAGGCCTTGTTCATACGAGGGTCCCGGAGCCGCAACCGAAACAACAGCATGAAAGAGGACATATGTCATCCTTTTGAATTATAGATTACAGGAAAGGCATTGATTTTAGAAACACTGAGATTATTACTTGCAACTAAATATTACAATCCAACCTTGGCTCAGTCTTCCTAAGGCCCTTCATTTGCTGTATTTTGGTAGTACTGTCATCCTTTTGAATAATAGATTACAGGAAAGGCATTGATTTTAGAATCCCAGAGATCATTTATATGACCCGTGAAATAAAAAAAAACATTCATTAGATACCCGTTACACAATTATTTATCCTCAGGCCTTTTTAATACGAGGGTCCCGGAGCCTCAAACGAAACAACAGCATGAAAGAGGAGATATGTCATCCTTTTGAATAATAGATTACAGGAAAGGCATTGATTTTAGAAACCCACAGATCATTATTTGCAACCGTGAAATTAGAAAAAAACATTGATTACACACCCGTGACACTTATTTATCCTCAGGCCTTTTTAATACGAGGGTCCCGGAGCCTCAACCGAAACAACAGCATGAAAGAGGAAATATGTCATCCTTTTGAATAAAAGATTACAGTAAAGGCATTGATTTTAGAAACCCACAGATCATTATTTGCAACCGTGAAATAGAAAAAAACATTGATTACACACCCGTGACACTTATTTATCCTCAGGCCTTTTTAATACGAGGGTCCCGGAGCCTCAACCGAAACAACAGCATGAAAGAGGAGATATGTCATCCTTTTGAATAAAATATTACAGTAAAGGCATTGATTTTAGAAACCCACAGATCATTATTTGCAACCGTGAAATTAGAAAAAAACATTGATTAGACACCCGTGACACTTATTTATGCTCAGGCCTTTTTAATACGAGGGTCCCAGAGCCTCAACCGAAACAACAGCATGAAAGAGGAGATATGTCATCCTTTTGAATAAAAGATTACAGTAAAGGCATTGATTTTAGAAACCCACAGATCATTATTTGCAACCGTGAAATTAGAAAAAACATTGATTACACACCCGTGACACTTATTTATGCTCAGGCCTTTTTAATACGAGGGTCCCGGAGTCTCAACCGAAACAACAGCATGAAAGAGGAGATATGTCATCCTTTTGAATAAAAGATTACAGTAAAGGCATTGATTTTAGAAACCCACAGATCATTATTTGCAACCGTGAAATTAGAAAAAAACATTGATTACACACCCGTGACACTTATTTATGCTCAGGCCTTTTTAATACGAGGGTCCCGGAGCCTCAACCGAAACAACAGCATGAAAGAGGAGATATGTCATCCTTTTGAATAAAAGATTACAGTAAAGGCATTGATTTTAGAAACCCACAGATCATTATTTGCAACCATGAAATTAGAAAAAAACGTTGATTACACACCCGTGACACTTATTTATGCTCAGGCCTTTTTAATACGAGGGTCCCGGAGCCTCAACCAAAACAACAGCATGAAAGAGGAGATATGTCATCCTTTTGAATAAAAGATTACAGTAAAGGCATTGATTTTAGAAACCCACAGATCATTATTTGCAACCGTGCTCAGGCCTTTTTAATACGAGGGTCCCGGAGCCTCAACCGAAACAACAGCATGAAAGAGTAGATATGTCATCCTTTTGAATAAAAGATTACAGTAAAGGCATTGATTTTAGAAACCCACAGATCATTTATATGACCCGTGTAATAGAAAAAAACATTCATTAGACACCGGTTACACTTATTTATCCTCAGGCCTTGTTAATACGAGGGTCCCGGAGCCGCAACCGAAACAACAGCATGAAAGAGGACATATGTCATCCTTTTGAATTATAGATTACAGGAAAGGCATTGATTTTAGAAACACTGAGATAATTACTTGCAACCGGGAAATAAAAAAAAACATTGAACAGACATCCAGTACACTTTATTATCCATAGGCCTTTTCAGCAGAGGCTCCAGGACCCTTAACAAAAACAAGAGCAGGGAGCTGGGCATAGGAGTACAATGGAGAGTGACAATAATAATCTGAAGGTGAAGATTGCATAGTTGTGGCATTTTAATTTTGTTATTGTGGGAACTTAGTACTTGCAATGACCTTGCTCTGGTGAATCCATATCGCAAATGTGTTATTTAAGGCACTGTTTGTCTATCAGCATTTGGTAAATAAAGCTCAACTTAAGGCTGGTGAGAGCCGACCTTTCTTCTGGCTGTTTGCAAATGTTGTGGCTCTGGACAAACATGTGAATAAGGGGCCATCAGCCATATTCTGCACGCAACCCCTTTGATGATTGACGATAAACATGTGTCACCTGCAAGCAGAGCTCGTTACTTCTGTCTAAATCATCTTCCTGGTATGGACAGGCCACTGTTTCCCACAGCAAGTACGAATTTTGAAATACAAGATTGTCTTGAGTATGGTAGGAAACCAAAGTTTATTTAATTATGTACTATCTATCACCACAAAAAAATGAACATCTTGAAGCAACGAAAATGCCAGCAATTTCATGTGCTTATGGATGACAAGGACGTCCTGTCCTGTGGTGCACAGAGATGGAGACGATTTTTGCCCTCCCTGTACACTACCCAGATGTCTCAAACATCACCAGAAACACAATACAGCCACTCTTGTGAAGTTCCTGGAGTGTTCCGGTAGCCATCTCTTTGCGCTCCTAAAGGAATACTTTATCAGTGTTTTTGTATACATCCGACAACAGCTTCGGAGACTGTGGTGACGCACATGTTATTTACTGTTGTTCCAGCTGTGGCAATATCAATTGGCATGAAAAAGTTAAGATTTGTGGGTGGCGGAGCCTATAGCTGTTGCGGTAAGACGTGTGTTTGAGGAGCTCCAGGTCTTACAAGTTACTTTGGAGTTAGTTTTCAACCTTAATTTAATTTTCTTTTTGGGATTCATAGTCACACTTTCTGGGGCTATCCAAGAGGAGCCTGGTAAAAGCAGTAGTAGTCACCCCTTATATCAACGGGTACGGAGACCTGTTTTTTGCCTTTCCAATATTGCGCCGGTCCACAAACTAATCCTGAATGAAAAAAAAAACTTAAAATTTGGACTAGTGATGCACATTTTATGCACGATGTGGCAATTGCAATTTGCAATAAAAATAATCTGCTAACAACAACCACTACCTACGACCACACCTGACTCCTGAAGTCATGCTTCAGTTATTAAGTCAAGTTAAATAAAAAAAAAAAAATTATGCTCAGCAGAGGCTCCAGGACCCTCGACAAAACCAGTAGCAGGAAAGAGGACATATGGCATCCTTTTGAAAAAATGATTATAGGAAAGGCATTGATTTCAGAAACACAGAGATCATTAGTTGCGACCGGTAAATAGAAAAAAACATTGATTAGACACCCAGTACACTTATTTTTCATTAGGCCTTTTTAATAAGATTAAGAGGCTCCCGGAGCCTCAACAGAAACAACAGCATTAAAAAGTACATATGGCATCCTTGTGAATAATAGATTACAGGAAAGGCATTGATTTTAGAAACCCGTGGATAATTTTTTGCAACCGTGAAATCTAAAAAAACATAGATTAGACACCCAGTATACTTCTTTATCCTTAGGCCTTTTAAGCATAGGCTCCAGGACCCTCAACAAAACCAGCAGCAGGAAAGAGGACATATGGCATACTTTTGTAAATTAGATTACAGGAAAGGCATTGATTTTAGAAACACAGAGATCATTTATATGACCAGTGAAATTGAAAAAAAAATGATTGGACACCCAGTACACTTCTTTATCCTTAGTCCTTTTTAATAAGAGGGTCCGGGAGCCTCAACAGAAACAACAGCATGAAAGAGGACATATGTCATCCTTTTGAATAATAGATTACAGGAAAGGCATTGATTTTAGAATCCCACAGATCATTTATATGACCCGTGAAATAGAAAAAAACATTGATTAGACACCCAGTACACTTATTTATCCATAGTCCTTTTTAGCAGAGGCTCCAGGATCCTCAACAAAAACAAGAGCAGGGAGGTGGGCATAGGAGTACAATGGAGTGTGACAATAATAATGTGAAGGGGAAGATTGCGGAGTTGTGTCATTTTAATTTTGTTATTGTGGGAAATACTTGCAATGACCTTGCTCTGGTGAATCCATATTGCAAATGTGTTTTTTAAGGCACTGTTTGTCTATTTTTTGAATATCAGCATTTGGTAATTGAAGCTCAACTTAAGGCTGGTGAGAACCGACCTCTCTTCTGGCTGTTTGCAAATGTTGTTGCTCTGGAAAAACATGTGAATAAGGGGCCATCAGCCATATTCTGCACGCA
Source organism: Bombina bombina (assembly GCF_027579735.1). NCBI lineage: Eukaryota > Metazoa > Chordata > Amphibia > Anura > Bombinatoridae > Bombina > Bombina bombina. Next base: position 507,274,278 of record NC_069502.1, read on the forward strand.
ACCCCTTTGATGATTGACGATAAACATGTGTCACCTGCAATCAGAGCCTGTTACTTCTGTCTAAATCATCTTCCTGCTATGGACAGGCCACTGTTTCCCACAGCAAGTCCGAAGCTTGAACTACAAGATTGTTTTGAGTATGGTAGGAAACCAAAGTTTATTTAATTCTGTACTATCACCACAAAAAATGAACTTCTTGAAGCAATGAAAATGCCAGCAATTTCATGTGCTTATGGATGACAAGGACGTCCTGTCCTGTGGTGCACAGAGATGGAGAGGATTTTTGCCCTCCCTGTACACTACCCAGATGTCTACAACATCACCAGAAACACAAGACAGCCACTCTTGTGAAGTTCCTGGAGTGTTCCAGTAGCCATCTCTTTGCGCCCCAAAAGGAATTCTTTATTGTTGTTTTTGTATACATCCGACAATAGCTTCGGAGACTGTGGTGACGCACATGTTAGTTACTGTTGTTCCAGCTGTGGCAATATCAATTGGCATTAAAAAGGTAAGATTTGGGTGGGCGGAGCCTATACCTGTTGCGGTAGGACGTGTGTTTGAGGAGCTCCAGGTCTTACAATTTACTTAGGAGTAATTTTTCAACCTTAATTTAATTTTCTTTTTGGGATTCATACTCACACTTTCTGGGGCTATCCAAGAGGAGCCTGGTAAAAGCACTAGTAGTCACCCCTTATATCAACGGGTACGGAGACCTGTTTTTTGCGTTTCCAATATTGTGCCGTACCCCAAACTAATCCTGAATGAAAAAAAAAATTTTAAATTTGGACTAGTGACGCACATTTTATGCACGCTGTGGCAATTGCAATTTGCAATAAAAATAATCTGCTAACAACAACCACTACCTACGACCACACCTGACTCCTGAAGTCATGCTTCAGTTATTAAGTCAAGTTAAATTAATTTTTTTTCTTTATTATGCTCAGCAGAGGCTCCAGGACAGTCGACAAAACCAGCAGCAGGAAAGAGGACATATGGCATCCTTTTGAAAAAATGATTATAGGAAAGGCATTGATTTCAGAAACACAGAGATCATTAGTTGCAACCGGTAAATAGAAAAAAACATTGATTAGACACCCAGTACACTTATTTTTCATTAGGCCTTTTTAATAAGAGGCTCCCAGAGCCTCAACCGAAACAACAGCATCAAAAAGTACATATGGCATCCTTGTGAATAATAGATTACTGGAAAGGCATTGATTTTAGAAATCCGTGGATAATTTTTTGCAAACGTGAAATCTAAAAAAACATAGATTATACACCCAGTACACTTCTTTATCCTTAGGCCTTTTTAGAAGAGTCTCCCGTAGCCTCAACAGAAACAACAGCATGAAAGAGGACATATGGCATCCTTGTGACTAATAGATTACAGGAAAGGCATTGATTTTAGAAACCCAGAGATAATTTGTTGCAACCGGGAAATCTAAAAAAAAATGGATTAGACAACCAGGACACTTATTTATCCTTAGGCCTTAGTAGCAGAGGCTCCAGGACCCTCAACAAAACCAGCAGCAGTAAAGAGGACATATGGCATCCTTTAGAAAAATAGATTTCTGGAAAGGCATTGATTTTAGAAACACAGAGATCATTAGTTGCAACCGGGCAATCTCTAAAAAATTGGATTATACACCAAGTACACTTATTTATCCTTAGGCCTTTTTCGCAGAGGCTCCAGGACCCTCCACAAAACCAGCAGCATGAAAGAGGACATATGGCATCCTTTAGAAAATTAGATTACAGGAAAGGCATTGATTTTAGAAACACAGAGATCATTAGTTGCAACCGTGAAATCGCAAAAAACTTTGATTATACACCAAGTACACTTATTTATCCTTAGGCCTTTTTAGCAGAGGCTCCAGGACCCTCCACAAAACCAGCAGCATGAAAGAGGACATATGGCATCCTTTAGAAAATTAGATTACAGGAAAGGCATTGATTTTAGAAACACAGAGATCATTAGTTGCAACCGTGAAATCTAAAAAAACATAGATTATACACCCAGTACACTTCTTTATCCTTAGGCCTTTTTAGAAGAGTGTCCCGGAGCCTCAACAGAAAGAACAGCATGAAAGAGGACATATGGCATCCTTTTGAAAAATAGATTACAGGAAAGGCATTGATTTTAGAAAGACAGAAAAAATTTGTTACAAACGGGAAATCTAAAAAAACATTGAATAGACACCCAGTACACTTCTTTATCCTTCGGGCCTTTTTAGCAGAGGCTCCAGGACACTCAACAAAACCAGCAGTAGGAAAGAGGATATATGGCATCCTTTGTGAAAAAAAGATTATAGAAAAGGCATTGATTTTAGAAACCCGTGATTTGTTGCAACCGTGAATTTGAATAATAAAAGTGATTGGATGGACACCCAGTACAATTCTTTCTCCCTAGGCCTTTTTATAAGAGGGTCCAGGACCCTCAAACAAAACACCAGCAGGAAAGGGGACATATGGCATACTTTTGAACAATAGAGTAAGAGTACAGGAAAGGCATTGATTTTAGAAACCCATAGATAATTTTTTGCAAATGTAAATTTGAATAAAAAAAATGACTCGATGGACACCCAGTACACCTCTTTCTCCTTAGGTCTTTTTATAAGAGGGTCCTGGACCCTCAAAAAAAACACCAGCAGGAAAGAGGACGTATGGCATCCTTTTGAACAATAGAGTACAGGTACAGCATTGATTTTACAAACCCAGAGATCATTTTGGTCAATTGTTAAATAGAAAAATAAAAATGAGTGGCCATCCAGTACACCTCTTTCTCCTTAAACCTTTTTATAAGAGGGTCCTGGACCCTCAAAAAAAACACCAGCAGGAAAGAGGACGTATGGCATCCTTTTGAACAATAGAGTACAGGTACGGCATTGATTTTACAAACCCAGAGATCATTTTGGTCAATTGTTAAATAGAAAAATAAAAATGAGTGGCCAACCAGTACACCTCTTTCTCCTTAGGCCTTTTTATAAGAGGGTTCTGGACCCTCAAAAAAAACACCAGCAGGAAAGAGGACATATGGCATCCTTTTGAACAATAGAGTACAGGTACAGCATTGATTTTACAAACCCAGAGATCATTTTGGTCAATTGTTAAATAGAAAAATAAAAATGAGTGGCCAACCAGTACACCTCTTTCTCCTTAGGCCTTTTTATAAGAGGGTCCTGGACCCTCAAAAAAAACACTAGCAGGAAAGAGGACGTATGGCATCCTTTTGAACAATAGAGTACAGGTACGGCATTGATTTGACAAACCCAGAGATCATTTTGGTCAATTGTTAAATAGAAAAATAAAAATGAGTGGCCAACCAGTACACCTCTTTCTCCTTAGGCCTTTTTATAAGAGGGTCCTGGACACTCAAAAAAAACACCAGCAGGAAAGAGGACGTATGGCATCCTTTTGAACAATAGAGTACAGGTACGGCATTGATTTTACAAAACCAGAGATAATTTTGGTCAAATGTGAAATAGAAAAGAAAAATGAGTGGACACCCAGTACACCTCTTTCACCTTAGGCCTTTTTATAAGAGTGTCCAGGACCCTCAAACAAAATACCAGCAGGAAAGAGAACATATGGCATACTTTGGAACAATAGAGTACTGGTACGGCATTGATTTGTGAAACCCACAGATAATTGTTTGGAAAAGTGAAATAGCCCCAAAAACCATGCTTGGACTCCCACTCCAGGTCGTTCTCCTTCAGCTTTTTTATAAGAGGGTCCAGCACCCTCAACAGAAACAACTGCAGGAAACACCACCACATATGCCATCCTTTTGAACAAGCGAGTACAGGTATGGCATCCATTTTAGAAACCCAAAGATAATTGAGAGGAACTAGGAACATTTTTCTAAAAACTGGATGGGGCACCAATTACTACAGGTCGTTCTCCTTCAGCCTTTTTATATCATGGGCCACGACCCGCAACAGGCACAACAGCATGAAACACAACATATGCCACCCTTTTGCACAATAGAGTACAGGTATGGCATAGATGGAACACGGAGATAATTTAGAGCAACCAAGAGATGGATAAAGATGCTTGGTCGGTCCTACTCTTTCAAATTTGTTGCATTTTGCGTTCAATTGAATGGTCCACCGGATATGAGTGGTGTGTTAAGTTGTACAATTCGTAACAGTTTAATCACTAGTGTTATGTGCCTTATTTTTTTTATTTGAGTTTTGTACCCACAGAGATGCAGCAGAGGCCAGAAAAATTAGGAATGTACAAATGACGGAAAAATTGGGGTATTGTTGTAGCAACTGCTGTAGCAGCGGCCAGAAAAATCGATGTTTGTAAAACATTTATAAAGTGCCCTAAAAGCTTGTGGCTTGAACACTAGTTGTTGGCGGATAAGTCAAGCAAGTCCTCCGTCTTTATAACCCAAAAAAAAGGCCAGCCTGTGTACCAGTTGTAGCCCAAGCCAGCTCATATCATCATCAGTAGTTTTTTATTCAAATGTATCGCCCAATGTCAGTCCCTTCGGGATCCAGCCCTCATTCATTTTTATAAAAGTGAGATAGTCAAGGCTTTTTTGACCTAGGCGACTTCTCTTCTCAGTGACAAAACCTCCTGCTGCACTAAAAGTCCTTTCGGACAGGACACTTGAAGCGGGGCAGGCCAGAAGTTCCATTGCAAATTGGGATAGCTCAGGCCACAAGTCCAGCCTGCACACCCAGTAGTCAAGGGGTCCATCGCTCCTGAGAGTGTCGAGATCCGCAGTTAAAGCTAGGTAGTCTGCTACCTGTCGGTTGAGTCTTTCTCTAAGGCTCTGATGGTGCATGGGAGTTAAAAAGGTACGCATGTCCTCCATCAACAAGACGTCAGGAAAGCACCCGGTCCTTGCCGCCGTGGTCGTGGGAGGAGGAGGATTAATTTCATCTCTTCCCCTGTTACATTCCCGTGGTGCTGTGACATCACCCTTATACGCTGTGTAAAGCATAGTTTTTAATTTATTATGAAAATGTTCCATCCTTTCCGACTTGCGGGAATTTGGTAACATTTCAGGCACTTTATGCTTATACCGGGGGTCGTGGAGCGTGGACACCCAGTACAGGTCGTTCTCCTTCAGCTTTTTTATACGAGGGTCCCTCAACAGGCACGACAGCATGAAAGAACCCATTTGAACAAGGTTGGATGCTGAGCTAATCATGTCGCGTTCCTCCTCCTCACTGATCTCACTGATGGTATCTTCTTCCCCCCAGCCACGTACAACACCACGGGTACCAGAGAGGTGACAACAACGAGCATCCTGGGATGACTGTTGTGCTCGGTCTTCCTCCTCCTCATCCTCCCCAAAGCCACATTCCTCCTCTGACTCCTCTTCCTCACAATCCTCTTCCTGCGTTGCCGCAGGTCCAGCAAGCAATGCTGATTCGGCTGTTTGCGGGGGTGATGGACACCACAACTCTCCCGCTTCCTCTTCACGCTCATCTACTGCCTGATCCAGCATTCTTCGCAGGGCCCGCTCCAGGAAATGGTATGATGTCGCTGATGGTGCCTTCGGTGCGACTGACAAGGTTTGTCACCTCCTCAAAAGGACGCATGAGCCTACAGGCATTGCGCATGAGCATCCAGTAATTTGGCAAAAATATCCCCAGCTCCCCAGAGGCTGTCCTAGTACCCCGGTCATACAAATACTCATTAACAGCTTTTTCTTGTTGGAGCAGGCGGTCAAACATTAGGAGTGTTGAATTCCACCGTGTCGGGCTGTCGCAAATCAAGCGCCTCACTGGCAGGTTGTTTCGACGCTGGATATCAGACAAGTGCGCCATGGCCGTGTAGGAACGCCTGAAATGGCAACACACCTTCCTGGCCTGCTTCAGGACGTCCTGTAAGCCTGGGTACTTATGGACAAATCATTGTACAATCAGATTACACACATGTGCCATGCACGGCACATGTGTCAACTTGCCCAATTTCAATGCCGCCACCAAATTACTTCCATTGTCAGAAACAACCTTGCCAATCTCCAGTTGGTGCGGAGTCAGCCACTGATCCACCTGTGCGTTCAGGGCGGTCAGGAGTGCTGGTGCGGTGTGACTCTCCGCTTTCAGGCAAGTCAACCCCAAGACTGCGTGACACTGCCGTACCCGGGATGTAGCATAGTACCTGGGGAGCTGGAGGGGTGCCATAGATGTGGAGTAAGACACAGAAGTTGAAGAGGACTGAGCCGAGGAAGAGGTTATGGAAGAGGATGGAGTAGGAGGAGTAGAGGAGGTAACAGCAGGCCTGCCTGCAAGTCGTGGCGGTGTCACCAACTCTTCTGCAGAGCCACGCATTCCATGCTTGTCAGAAGTCAGCAGGTTTACCCAATGCGCAGTGTAGGTGATATACCTGCCCTGACCATGCTTTGCAGACCAGCTATCCGTGGTCATATGGACCCTTGCCCCAACGCTGTGTGCCAGACATGCCATAACTTCCTTTCTCACAACAGAGTACAGGTTTGGGATTGCCTTTTGTGAAAAGAAATTTCTGCCAGGTACCTTCCACTGCGGTGTCCCAATAGATATACATTTTTTGAAAGCATCAGACTCCACCAGCTTGTATGGTAAAAGCTGGTGGGCTAAGAGTTCAGACAAGCCAGCTGTCAGACGCCGGGCAAGGGGGTGACTTTGAGAAATTGGCTTCTTACGCTCAAACATGTCCTTGACAGACACCTGACTGTGGGCAGATGACCAGGAACTGCTACGTAAGAGAGACTGAGTGGAGGATGGTTGAGAGGGGGCAAGGAGGACAGCACTGGTTGACGTGGCTGAAGATGCTGGAGCAGGAGGAGGAGGGCGGCTTTCACTTTGTGTGCTGCTTCTACTCATGTGTTCTTCCCATCGGCCTTTGTGATTGGAGACCATGTGCCTTCGCAAAGCAGTTGTACCTAGGTGGCTGTTGGACTTCCCACGACTCAGTTTCTTTTGGCACAGGTTGCAAATGGCATCGCTGTTGTCAGAGGCAGACACACAAAAAAAAATGCCACACTGCTGAGCTCTGCGATGACGGCATTCTGGTGGTGGCAACAGCATGCGTTGATGGGTGTCGGCGGGCTGTCTGGCTGACCCCTGGTGATGATGCATGCTGTCTGACTGTGCCACTAGCTCCTTGAGACGACCTCCCCGTGCTTCCAAATCGTCTCCTCCTCCTCCTCTCTGTCTCCCCATCTGAACTTTCCCCCTCTTCTTCTTCTCTTCTAGCAGGCACCCACGTGACATCCACCGACACATCATCATCAACCGCTTCACTTGTATCTGAAACATCATGAAAAGAAGCAGCAGCGGGTACAACATCATCATCATCATCATCATCACACCGTACCTCCATGTCGGTAATGCTGCCTGACTGAGACTGATCACTATTATCTACATCCTCTGTCAATGATGGTTGCGCATCACTCATTTCTTCCAAATGATGTGTCAATAACTCCTGTGACAGATCAAGTGAAGCAGCTGTGGTGCTAGTGTTGGTGGTGGCGACAGGCGGCGGAGTGGCACTGGTCACTTGAGACCTGCCCAAAGCACAGCTGGACTTAGATGGTGCGTCAAGGTTAGGAGGACTAGCAGCGGAAGCTGAAGAAGATTGGGTTTCCTGTGTTAGCCATTCAACTAGGTCCTCCTCAGAAGTTTTTGCATCCCCCCTGGCACCCGGCGTCTGAACAATGTGCATATTTGTAGGGTCTAAAGGAATCACAGCACCACGACCACGACCACGGAACCTGCGGGGTGGCCTGCCTCTGCCTGTCATTTTTTTTTAAATGGACACTAACAATACTATTACACCAATTGAGTGGTGGCACTATGAAAGTGGGCACAGTATACGCTGTGAGACTGACAACAACAAAAAAGACAGATGTTTTAAAAATCACAAATTGTTAATTTTTTGAAATATTACTAGTACTGTGGCAACAAATATGATTGTTTGGCACTATTTGGCAAATGGGCCTGTCTGGCACACACGCTGGGAGAAAGGAAACTGCAATTCAATGGCACTAGGAGACTGAAGAATCACAGTCAAAACAGTTATGATTAACAAAAATTCCAATCCTGTTACAATAAATATGAGTGGTGGCACTAATTGGCTAGTTGGGACTGGCACACAGGCAGACAGGCAGGAGGAAAATGCAATTCAAGGGCACTAGTATACTGCAGATTGACAGTCAAAACAGTGTTGATTGACAAATTTTGCAATACTGTTAAAAGAAATATGATTGCTGGCACTAATTGGATAGTTGGGCCTGGCACACAGGCTGGCAGGCAGTAGAAAAGTGCAATTCAATGGCACAAGCAAAATGAGGATTAAGATCAACAATCAAGATTTTTTTAATTTTAATTAATAACTATACTGTGACAACAATTAGGATTGGTGTAAATAGTTGGCAAGACGGCCTGGCACAAAAGGATGGCAGGCAGGAGGTAGATGCAATTCAAGGACACTAGGAGACTGATTAATGACAGTCAAAAGAGTGATGATTGACAATTTTTGCAATACTGTTAAAAGAAATATGATTGCTGACAACAATTGGCTAGGTGGGCCTGGCTCACAGCAGGCTGCAAGGCAGGAGGAAAGTGCTATTCAATGGCACCAGCAAACTGAGGATTCAAATCACAGCAACTATTACCAAAAATTTTAATTTTTAATTATTAGAATACTGTTACAACAAATATGATTGGTGTAAATATTTTTTAAGTAGGCCTGGCACACAGGCTTGGAAGGCTGTAGAAAAGTGCAATTCTAGGGCACGAGCAAACTGAGGATTAAGATCATCAACAATCAAGATTTTTTTTTAATTTTAATTAGTAACTATACTGTGACAAATAATTAGGATTGGTGTAAATAGTTGGAAAAACGGCCTGGCACAAAAGGATGGCAGGCAGGAGGTAGATGCAATTCAAGGACACTAGGAGACTGATTACTGACAGTCTAAACAGTGATGATTGACAATTTTTGCAATACTGTTAACAGAAATATGATTGCTGACAACAATTGGCTAGGTGGGCCTGGCTCACAGCAGGCTGCAAGGCAGGAGGAAAGTGCTATTCAATGGCACCAGCAAAATGAGGATTCAAATCACAGCAACTATTAACAAAAATTTTAATTTGTAATTATTAGAATACTGTCACAACAAATATGATTGGTGTAAATATTTTTTTAAGTAGGCCTGGCACACAGGCTTGGAAGGCTGTAGAAAAGTGCTATTCTAGGGCACGAGCAAACTGAGGATTAAGATCATCAACAATAAAGATTTTTTTAATTGTAATTAGTAACTATACTGTGACAAAAAATTAGGATTGGGGTAAATAGTTGGCAAGACGGCCTGGCACAAAAGGATGGCAGGCAGGAGGTAGATGCAATTCAAGGACAATAGGAGACTGATTACGGACAGTCTAAACAGTGATGATTGACAATTTTTGCAATACTGTTAACAGAAATATGATTGATGACAACAATTGGCTAGGTGGGCCTGGCTCACAGCAGGCTGCAAGGCAGGAGGAAAGTGCTATTCAATGGCACCAGCAATATGAGGATTCAAATCACAGCAACTATTACCAAAAATATAAATTTTTAATTATTAGAATACTGTCACAACAAATATGATTGGTGTAAATATTTTTTAAGTAGGCCTGGCACACAGGCTTGGAAGGCTGTAGAAAAGTGCTATTCTAGGGCACAAGCAAACTGAGGATTAAGATCATCAACAATAAAGATTTTTTTAATTGTAATTAGTAACTATACTGTGACAAAAAATTAGGATTGGTGTAAATAGTTGGCAAGACGGCCTGGCACAAAAGGATGGCAGGCAGGAGGTAGATGCAATTCAAGGACACTAGGAGACTGATTACTGACAGTCTAAACAGTGATGATTGACAATTTTTGCAATACTGTTAACAGAAATATGATTGCTGACAACAATTGGCTAGGTGGGCCTGGCTCACAGCAGGCTGCAAGGCAGGAGGAAAGTACTATTCAATGGCACCAGCAAACTGAGGATTCAAATCACAGCAACTATTACCAAAAATTTTCATTTTTAATTATTAGAATACTGTCACAACAAATATGATTGGTGTAAATATTTTTTAAGTAGGCCTGGCACACAGGCTTGGAAGGCTGTAGAAAAGTGCTATTCTAGGGCACAAGCAAACTGAGGATTAAGATCATCAACAATAAAGATTTTTTAATTGTAATTAGTAACTATACTGTGACAAAAAATTAGGATTGGTGAAAATAGTTGGAAAAACGGCCTGGCACAAAAGGATGGCAGGCAGGAGGTAGATGCAATTCAAGGACACTAGGAGACTGATTACTGACAGTCTAAACAGCGATGATTGACAATTTTTGCAATACTGTTAACAGAAATATGATTGCTGACAACAATTGGCTAGGTGGGCCTGGCTCAAAGCAGGCTGCAAGGCAGGAGGAAAGTGCTATTCAATGGCACCAGCAAACTGAGGATTCAAATCACAGCAACTATTGCCAAAAATTTTAATTTTTAATTATTAGAATACTGTCACAACAAATATGATTGGTGTAAATATTTTTCAAGTAGGCCTGGCACACAGGCTTGGAAGGCTGTAGAAAAGTGCAATTCTAGGGCACGAGCAAACTGAGGATTAAGATCATCAACAATCAAGATTTTTTTTAATTTTAATTAGTAACTATACTGTGACAAAAAAATTAGGATTGGTGTAAATAGTTGGCAAGACGGCCTGGCACAAAAGGATGGCAGGCAGGAGGTAGATGCAATTCAAGGACACTAGGAGACTGATTACTGACAGTCTAAACTGTGATGATTGACAATTTTTGCAATACTGTTAACAGAAATATGATTGCTGACAACAATTGGCTAGGTGGTCCTGGCTCACAGCAGGCTGCAAGGCAGGAGGAAAGTGCTATTCAATGGCACCAGCAAACTGAGGATTCAAATCACAGCAACTATTACCAAAAAATTTAATTTTTAATTGTTAGAATACTGTCACAACAAATATGATTGGTGTAAATATTTTTTAAGTAGGCCTGGCACACAGGCTTGGAAGGCTGTAGAAAAGTGCAATTCAAAGGCACGAGCAAACTGAGGATTAAGATCAACACTAAAAAATGTTTTATTTAAATTAATAACTATACTGTCTGACTGTGACAACAATTATGATTGGTGTAAATAGTTGGCTAGACGGCCTGGCACAAAAGGCTGGCAGTGGCAGGCAGGAGGTAAATGAAATTCAATGGCATTAGGAGACTGAATATTTGCAGTCCAAAAAATTATGATTTTTTTTTTTATTACTGTTACAAGAATTGTGATTGGTGCCACTAATTGGCTACTTGGGCCTGGCAGACAGGCTGGCAGATATGAGTCGTGGATGGTAGGTAGGGCAGCAATTTAACACAGTATGCTGTGTAAGTGACAAAAACACAGGACTGATAGAAAATTAAGTTACATTACACTAGCAAAATATTTGAAAATTTTAGATTTTAATATTAAAATTATGTTAAGAAGTGCAATGCACATATGACTCTATGAGTGGTCGCACTGGCTGGCTGCTACGTAGGGCAGCAATTATAACAACAGTATGCTGTGTAAGTCAGATAGACAGTTAGACACAGGCCTGATAGAAAATACAATTAGATTACACTAGCATAATGATTTAAAGACTTTTTTTTGGAAATTTTAAGAAAAAGGTTAAGCACATACATATGAGTCGTGGCTGATAGCCTTGGAAGGGCAGCTATTAAAAACAGTAGGCTCTGTATGTCGGATACACACACGCCTGATAGAAAATACTATTAGATTACACTAGAAAAATGATTGAAATTATTTTTTTGGGGGGGAAATTAAAAAAAGGTTAAACACATATGAGTCGTGGCTCATAGACTAGGGAGGGCAGCAAGTAAACACAGTAGGCTCTCTATGTCAGCAAAACACACAGGCCGGATAGAAAATTATATTAGATTACACTAGCAAACAAATTTAAACTTTTTTTTATATTAAAATTAAGGTGAAAGAAAAATAGATATGAGTGCTGGGTGGCTGCCTGGCACAGACCAATTAACCAAAAGACTGAAAAAAAAGAGGTATATTAATGCTGAGTGAGCCTGACAGACACAGGCATGATAGTAAATGTAATTAGATTACACTAGCAAAATTTTTTTTTTTTTTTAAATTTAAAATAATGTTATAAACGGATATTAACACTGGTGGCTGCTGGCTGGCACAGAGCAATGAACCAGAGTATATGCTGTGTGACACTGGCCTAATAGAAAATGAAAAAAAATTACACTAGAAAAATAATTATATTTTTGGGTTAGTTAAATTTAAACTAATGTTGTTAGGGAGATATCAGTGGTGGCAGTAGTCACAGCATATGCTGTGAGCCTTAAACACACAGCTTAAAGCCAGGCAAATGCTAATAAAAAAAAAAAAAAAACGGCACGAAATATAGCCCTAAAAAGGGCTTTTTGGGGTGCTGTGCTTGCAGCAGAGATGAGTGGAGTCCTTCTGGACTGTAAATACACTAGCCTAGCTATGTTTTTCCTATTAATGTCAGGAGCAAAAACACAACACGTCCTCTCATTAAAAAAGCAAGGTCGTTATGAGTCTAAAATGGCGGATTCCGAGTAGCTGGGAGTGTCTGTGAGGGAGTGTCTGATGTTGATTGGCTCTAATGTGTCAGGCGGCTGTGACATAAAGGGTCAAAGTTTCCACAATGATGACACATAGGGGCGGATCGAACATCACCATGTGTTCGCCCACAAACGCGAACGTGAACAAGCTATGTTCGCTGTGAACTGGTCACGGGTGAACAGTTCGGGACATCACTAATCACTTATAGGTAAATGTTTGAATTCCCAGCTTCTATCTAAAGTTATAGAGATTGTTATACCTCAATATAACAGTATACCAGTTTATATATGAACGGGTAGATTACGAGTTTTGTCGGTAAAGCTGTGCGGGGCTAACGAGCAGTTTCTGCTCACTGCTCACCTACAGACAACGCTGGTATTACGGGTTTTTACAAACCCGGCGTTAGCCGCAGAAAAGTGAGCGTAGAGCAAAATTTAGCTCCACATCTCACCTCAATACCAGCGCTGCTTACGGTAGCGGTGAGCTGGCTAAACGTGCTCGTGCACGATTTCCCCATAGAAATCAATGGGGGAGAGCCAGCTGAAAAAAACCTAACATCTGCAAAAAAGCAGCGTTCAGCTCCTAACGCAGCCCCATTGATTCCTATGGGGAAAATACATTTATGTCTACACCTAACACCCTAACATGAACCCTAAGTTTAAACACCCCTAATCTTACACTTATTAACCCCTAACCTGCTGCCCCCGACATCGCCGACACCTGCATTATATTATTAACCCCTAATCTGCCGCTCCGGACACCGCCGCCACCTATATTATACTTATGAACCCCTAATCTGCTGCCCCCAACATCGCCGACACCTACATTATATTTATTAACTCCTAATCTCCCTCCCCCAATGTCGCGGCAACCTAACTACACTTATTAACCCCTAATCTGCCGCCCTCAACATCACTGACACCTACTTTATAGTTATTAACCCCTAATCTGCCGCCCCCAATGCCGCCGCAACCTACCTACAATTATTAACCCCTAATCTGCCGCCCCCAATGTCGCCGCCACTATATTAAAGTTATTAACCCCTAAATCTAAGTCTAACCCTAACACCCCCCTAACTTAAATATCATTTAAATAAATCTAAATAAAATTACTATAATTAACTATATAATTCCTATTTAAAACTAAATACTTACCTATAAAATAAACCCTAAGATAGCTACAATATAACTAATAGTTACATTGTAGCTATCTTAGGGTTTATTTTATAGGTAAGTATTTAGTTTTAAATAGGAATAATTTAGTTAATGATAGTAATTTTATTTAGATTTATTTAAATTATATTTAAGTTAGGGGGGTGTTAGGGTTAGGGTTAGACTTAGGTTTAGGGGTTAATACATTTAATATAGTGGTGGCGACGTTGGGGATGGCAGATTAGGGGTTAATAAATGTAGGTAGGTGGCGGCAATGTTAGGAACGGCAGATTAGGAGTTAATAAAATTTAACTAGTGTTTGTGAGGCGGGAGTGCGGCGGTTTAGGGGTTAATATATTTATTAAAGTGGCGGTGATGTCCGGTTCGGCAGATTAGGGGTTAAAATTTTTATTTAACTGTTTATGATGTGGGGGGGGCCTCGGTTTAGGGGTTAATAGGTAGTTTATGGGTGTTAGTGTACTTTTTAGCACTTCAGTTAAGAGTTTTATACTACGGCGTTTGCCCATAAAACTCTTAACTACTGACTTTCAAATGCGTTAGGGATCTTGGAGGTAGAGGGTGTAGCGCTCACTTTTAGGAAGACTCGTAATCCCATTGAAAATATAGGATACGCAATTGACGTAAGTGGATTTGCGGTATTTTTGAGTCGTGCCAAAAAAGTGAGCGTTACACTTGTACCTGCAAGACTCGTAATACCAGCGGGCGTTAAAAAGCAGCGTTGGGACCTCTCAACGCTGCTTTTTAACCCTAATGCAAGACTCGTAATCTAGCCGTATATATTTGTTTACTCAGTTGAACATTTAAACAATCTGTTATAATATTATGAAATAGAAGTTTAACATCTACGACCCAAGAGTGGTCTTCTCACAACAAGACGCCTTCTGCTATACTATTAAATTCATAAGAGGCCCAAAAGTGGCTTCCTGAGTTTGTTTAAAAGGCTTACAGATGTACTGGCATACTATATGTAAGTTGGATATTAGAATGGCGTTTTAAATCCCCTTTCTTTTTTCTTGTTTTCATTGTAACATCACTAACGTGTGATTATTTTTTCTTACATATATTGATTACTGTGATGTGCAATTTGTATTGAGCAGTATTGTTACTATATTTCACTATTGTACACTGACTGTATGCCTAATTTAAACTTTAATTAAAAAAAAACTAAAAAACAAAAAAAAGTAGAACGAACACCTGTTAAACACTTCATACACTCTCCATCTCTGAGCCCCAATCAAATATAATGCCTCTTTTCACATATAAGCAGTGCCCCTAAAACAGATTCAAATGTGTTCCACAAGGATTTCACCCCTATAGTGCCGGTACCTTCAAACCTAGAAGGGAAAGCACTTACCTGTGGATCCTGCTCTGTCAGACAGGAGCTGTTTTCTGAAGTGTGGCAGCTTCTCCATTTCTACCAGGGACCTATAGAAAAGAAATAACAGAGTAACTAACCCTGGCTTTCTATGGCCTAGATTTAGAGTTCGGCGGTAGCCGTCAAAACCAGCGTTAGAGGCTCCTAACGCTGGTTTTGGGCGCCCGCTGGTATTTGGAGTCAGTGATTAAAGGGTCTAACGCTCACTTTTCAGCCGCGACTTTTCCATACCGCAGATCCCCCTACGCCATTTGCGTAGCCTATCTTTTCAATGGGATCTTTCTAACGCTGGTATTTAGAGTCGTTTCTGCAGTGAGCGTTAGAGCTCTAACGACAAGATTCCAGCCGCCTGAAAATAGCAGGAGTTAAGAGCTTTCTGGCTAACGCCGGTTTATAAAGCTCTTAACTACTGTACCCTAAAGTACACTAACACCCATAAACTACCTATGTACCCCTAAACCGAGGTCCCCCCACATCGCCGCCACTCGATTAAAATTTTTAACCCCTAATCTGCCGACCGCCACCTACGTTATACTTATGTACCCCTAATCTGCTGCCCCTAACACCGCCGACCCCTGTATTATATCTATTAACCCCTAACTTGCCCCCCACAACGTCGCCGCAAGCTACTTAAAATAATTAACCCCTAATCTTCCGACCGCAAATCGCCGCCACCTACGTTATACTTATGTACCCCTAATCTGCTGCCCCTAACACCGCCGACCCCTGTATTATATCTATTAACCCCTAACTTGCCCCCCACAACGTCGCCGCAAGCTACTTAAAATAATTAACCCCTAATCTTCCGACCGCAAATCGCCGCCACCTACGTTATCCCTATGTACCCCTAATCTGCTACCCCTAACATCGCCGACCCCTATGTTATATTTATTAACCCCTAATCTGCCCCCCACAACGTCGCCGACACCTACCTACACTTATTAACCCCTAATCTGCCGAGCGGACCTGAGCGCTACTATAATAAAGTTATTAACCCCTAATCCGCCTCACTAACCCTATCATAAATAGTATTAACCCCTAATCTGCCCTCCCTAACATCGCCGACACCTACCTTCAATTATTAACCCCTAATCTGCCGACCGGAGCTCACCGCTATTCTAATAAATGTATTAACCCCTAAAGCTAAGTCTAACCCTAACACTAACACCCCCCTAAGTTAAATATAATTTTTATCTAACGAAATAAATTAACTCTTATTAAATAAATAATTCCTATTTAAAGCTAAATACTTACCTGTAAAATACATCCTAATATAGCTACAATATAAATTATAATTATATTATAGCTATTTTAGGATTAATATTTATTTTACAGGCAACTTTGTAATTATTTTAACCAGGTACAATAGCTATTAAATAGTTAAGAACTATTTAATAGTTACCTAGTTAAAATAATTACAAATTTACCTGTAAAATAAATCCTAACCTAAGATATAATTAAACCTAACACTACCCTATCAATAAAATAATTAAATAAACTACCTACAATTACCTACAATTAACCTAACACTACACTATCAATAAATTAATTAAACACAATTGCTACAAATAAATAACATTAAATAAACTATCTAAAGTACAAAAAATAAAAAAGAACTAAGTTACAGAAAATAATAAAATATTTACAAACATAAGAAAAATATTACAACAATTTTAAACTAATTACACCTACTCTAAGCCCCCTAATAAAATAACAAAGCCCCCCAAAATAAAAAATTCCCTACCCTATTCTAAAATACAAATATTACAAGCTCTTTTACCTTACCAGCCCTGAACCGGGCCCTTTGCGGGGCATGCCCCAAGAATTTCAGCTCTTTTGCCTGTAAAAAAAAACATACTATACCCCCCCCCCAACATTACAACCCACCACCCACATACCCCTAATCTAACCCAAACCCCCCTTAAATAAACCTAACACTACCCCCCTGATGATCTTCCTACCTTGTCTTCACCATGCCAGGTTCACCGATCCGTCCTGGCTCCAAGATCTTCATCCAACCCAAGCGGGGGCTAGACATCCACTGAAGAAGTCCAGAAGAGGGTCCAAAGTCTTCCTCCTATCCGGCAAGAAGAGGACATCCGGACCGGCAAACATCTTCTCCAAGCGGCATCTTCTATCTTCTTCCATCCGATGACGACCGGCTCCATCTTGAAGACCTCCAGCGCGGATCCATCCTCTTCTTCCGACGACTAGACGACGAATGACGGTTCCTTTAAGGGACGTCATCCAAGATGGCGTCCCTCGCATTCCGATTGGCTGATAGGATTCTATCAGCCAATCGGAATTAAGGTAGGAATTTTCTGATTGGCTGATGGAATCAGCCAATCAGAATATAGTTCAATCCGATTGGCTGATCCAATCAGCCAATCAGATTGAGCTCGCATTCTATTGGCTGATCGGAACAGCCAATAGAATGCGAGCTCAATCTGATTGGCTGATTGGATCAGCCAATCGGATTGAACTATATTCTGATTGGCTGATTCCATCAGCCAATCAGAAAATTCCTACCTTAATTCCGATTGGCTGATAGAATCCTATCAGCCAATCGGAATTCGAGGGACGCCATCTTGGATGACGTCCCTTAAAGGAACCGTCATTCGTCGTCTAGTCGTCGGAAGAAGAGGATGGATCCGCGCTGGAGGTCTTCAAGATGGAGCCGGTCGTCATCGGATGGAAGAAGATAGAAGATGCCGCTTGGAGAAGATGTTTGCCGGTCCGGATGTCCTCTTCTTGCCGGATAGGAGGAAGACTTTGGACCCTCTTCTGGACTTCTTCAGTGGATGTCTAGCCCCCGCTTGGGTTGGATGAAGATCTTGGAGCCAGGACGGATCGGTGAACCTGGCATGGTGAAGACAAGGTAGGAAGATCATCAGGGGGGTAGTGTTAGGTTTATTTAAGGGGGGTTTGGGTTAGATTAGGGGTATGTGGGTGGTGGGTTGTAATGTTGGGGGGGGGTATAGTATGTTTTTTTTTACAGGCAAAAGAGCTGAAATTCTTGGGGCATGCCCCGCAAAGGGCCCTGTTCAGGGCTGGTAAGGTAAAAGAGCTTGTAATATTTGTATTTTAGAATAGGGTAGGGAATTTTTTATTTTGGGGGGCTTTGTTATTTTATTAGGGGGCTTAGAGTAGGTGTAATTAGTTTAAAATTGTTGTAATATTTTTCTTATGTTTGTAAATATTTTATTATTTTCTGTAACTTAGTTCTTTTTTATTTTTTGTACTTTAGATAGTTTATTTAATGTTATTTATTTGTAGCAATTGTGTTTAATTAATTTATTGATAGTGTAGTGTTAGGTTAATTGTAGGTAATTGTAGGTAGTTTATTTAATTATTTTATTGATAGGGTAGTGTTAGGTTTAATTATATCTTAGGTTAGGATTTATTTTACAGGTAAATTTGTAATTATTTTAACTAGGTAACTATTAAATAGTTCTTAACTATTTAATAGCTATTGTACCTGGTTAAAATAATTACAAAGTTGCCTGTAAAATAAATATTAATCCTAAAATAGCTATAATATAATTATAATTTATATTGTAGCTATATTAGGATTTATTTTACAGGTAAGTATTTAGCTTTAAATAGGAATTATTTATTTAATAAGAGTTAATTTATTTCGTTAGATAAAAATTATATTTAACTTAGGGGGGTGTTAGTGTTAGGGTTAGACTTAGCTTTAGGGGTTAATACATTTATTAGAATAGCGGTGAGCTCCGGTCGGCAGATTAGGGGTTAATAATTGAAGGTAGGTGTCGGCGATGTTAGGGAGGGCAGATTAGGGGTTAATACTATTTATGATAGGGTTAGTGAGGCGGATTAGGGGTTAATAACTTTATTATAGTAGCGCTCAGGTCCGCTCGGCAGATTAGGGGTTAATAAGTGTAGGTAGGTGTCGGCGACGTTGTGGGGGGCAGATTAGGGGTTAATAAATATAACATAGGGGTCGGCGATGTTAGGGCAGCAGATTAGGGGTACATAGGGATAACGTAGGTGGCGGCGGTTTACGGAGCGGCAGATTAGGGGTTAAAAGTGTAATGCAGGGGTCAGCGATAGCGGGGGCGGCAGATTAGGGGTTAATAAGTGTAAGGTTAGGGGTGTTTAGACTCGGGGTACATGTTAGGGTGTTAGGTGCAGACTTAGGAGGTGTTTCCCCATAGGAAACAATGGGGCTGCGTTAGGAGCTGAACGCTGCTTTTTTGCAGGTGTTAGGTTTTTTTTCAGCTCAAACAGCCCCATTGTTTCCTATGGGAGAATCGTGCACGAGCACGTTTTTGATGCCGGCCGCGTCCGTAAGCAACTCTGGTATCGAGAGTTGCATTTGCGGTAAAAATGCTCTACGCTCCTTTTTTGGAGCCTAACGCAGCATTTGTTTGAACTCTCGATACCAGAGTTAAATTTATGGTGCGGCCAGAAAAAAACCCGCGGAGCGTTAACAGCCCTTTTACCGCCGAACTCTAAATCTAGGCCTATAAAAGGGGTAGCAACAATGTTAGAAGTTTAAGCAAAGACCACCTCGTCATCTTCTAACTGCTAATAGCCACCATTACTCTTACTAAAGAGATTGACATGGACACAGCTAGAACCCAAACCTTGCTTGCAGGGAAAAGTACCCATAAAAGGATTAAATGAAAACTTCAGACACCATCTTCGCCATCCTCCCATGATCAAGGCAAAGAGAATGACTGGGGGTTATGGGTAAGGAAAGTGATATTTAACAGCTCTGCTGGGGTGCTCTTTGCCTCCACCTGCTGGCCAGGAGTGAATATTCAACTAGTAATTAGAATGTTTTGTGGACTCGCCATGCCATAGGAAAGAAATTTACAGTTAATAACCCTATTCCCTAGATTATCAATCTCCCTGGTGGATTCTAGTTCTTTTAAATTTTGTCAAGAAAATAAAATATAGAGATCCTAGGGAATTTTAGGATAAGAAAATGTAATTTTCTGTCATTAATAATCCCCTTTTCCCTTGCTCCCTCCAAATGAGTGATGTTTTTTTTTACCCAATTTCAATTTAGCCAATCAGATAGCTTAGATGTATATTAAAAGGTCTTTTGGGAAACATGATCCATACTCTTGAAAAAGCCCTAAGTAGTAGGTGAAGCGTGTAAAGGGATCGAGGGTTTCTCTGAGAGTGAACAGTTGTCACAGTGGAATCTGAAACAGAGGTTATCCAGCTTGAATACTATTGCTAACATCTGGCACCCATTCAAGCCGCTTGCCAAAGGTCACGTGACTGACTCCGGAGGAACGGAGTTGATGCTGAGAGAGACACTACATCAGAGTAGCAGGTCTCATTAGCCGTGAGTGACGGTTGAAAGATCTATCTGTGGACGAGAGAGGCAGCGTATACAGAGTGGTGTTGAATGGTTGTTTTGAAGATACATTTGCTGGAATATATACCTCCTCTTTTCAGTAACTCTATTAGCATATGTTAGAAATGTCACTTAGCCGATAAGGTAGTGTTTTAGAACACCTGCTATTACAAACCTCCTTTTTACAACACATTCAGCATTTGCTAGGACTGTTATTTAGTCAATAAGGTGTTTTTTTTAGGACTGCAATTACACTGGAGATGATTTTAAAGATCTTTTTCCTGGGACTG
Organism: Bombina bombina; assembly: GCF_027579735.1. NCBI lineage: Eukaryota > Metazoa > Chordata > Amphibia > Anura > Bombinatoridae > Bombina > Bombina bombina. Next base: position 507,295,066 of record NC_069502.1, read on the forward strand.
CACCTGGATTTTAAAGTGAAACTCTGATTTTTTTTTTTTTTTTTTTTTTTAAAGTTGCAACATTTTATATAGGGAGACATCCCTTCTTTCTTATCATTTTATGATGACCATTTTGGAATATTGTTTTAATACTTATTTCTGATTAAATTAATTATAAGTTAATTTTTGGGTGTATGTTTTCATATATATTGTTGTTTTGCTTTTAGCGCCCTCCTTTTCTTTCTTATTATTAGCATCTACTGTTTTAGCTGAGTGGGTAGGCTTTTTCAGGAGTGACTTTCACATTTCCCCAGCGCATCCTTATTTCTTGTTTTATTTACTAGTTAGCGTGGTCCTTATATTGCTTATCGCAACACGTGCTAACATTTTTCATTGTACATATCTATAAGTTTTAAGATTCTGGAGATGATGACTGGCTTTTTTAGTTTTTTTTTAACCTGTATTAAGATTAACACACAAAAAAGAAAAAGTATATCAATTGGGCATAATTATTATATTAAATAAGGAACATAGTTGAAAAGTCCTCTTCCAAATCATTTGCATACATGGGTGTGCCCACCCACCATTCCATTTTGATGCCAAAGCAACACAAAATGGAATGATATTTTATGAATTGTATGTTATATCTTTTGCAAACTAATAAGTATTCTTTAATGCAGATCATAGAAGTAAATAATACTATGAATAGCCAATTAGTAAATTTAACAGCTGCGTGTTAGTTGATTCTTTAATTATACCTACTTTTTTTTCTCCCATGCTCATACAGTATATTTCCAGACTTTGCAATTTAGATACCTGGAGAAAACAGTGATAGTACATTAAAATTGGTCAATTCATATGAGAGAGAAAAACACACAGTAAACTCCCAGTTACAGATTATTGTGGATCTGTAAGAAAGTTAAGTGTAGGTCTATAGAAAAATAAGTAGCTGTTTGTATATATAAGCAAACCAGCTACTAAGGATATATATATATATATATATATATATATATATATAAAACTATGGACAATTTACCACAATCTCTTACCCAGAATGTAACACAGCAACATTTTACATAAACTTACGTAAATAATCATACGTATTTATTAGGGCACATAAAAAATACAAGAGCTTACAACAGGGATCCATGCATCAAGAACATGTAAACCAGAAAACACTGCAAGGAAAAAGTTTCTAAAAAAGTAGTCCCAAATTGTAGCAAAAAGTTGCCAGCAGTTTATAGTTGTAATAATGGGAATAGTCCTAAAGATCTACTGGTTCCTAGAACGTCTTTAAATCACATCTATACATTCCTTGATTTGAAAAGTAGGGAACATGATATCAAAATTACCCCTCCTCTCTGTGTGTGCCCGAGTGTAAGATGGCATACATGTCAATATGAACTATAACATGGAGGAACTATATCAGAATATCTAAATATTAATTAAATTGTGGACAAAAAGAGGTGCAGACCCTTATAAACTATATAATTTCCATAGAATTAGAAAGAACTTACAAGGATCAATAGTCCTTATATACAAAGACAGGGAATTCAGCACAAAAACTAAAAATGTCCATAAGTCATAAATGCTTTATTTGAAATTCTTTAACATTTTATTACACGTGTGAGTCTTGGGGAGATCATGAAGTAAGTAACAAAAATAACAAAATTATGAAATAAAATATGCAAATTAGCATTTACAAAAAAAAAAAAAGACTAATAAATCATGAAACACTGTTAGTGACGTCTCTTAGGGGCATACACAAAAGAGCTGAAAGTCTGGCCGTTTCAATGAGGGAACTTTCAACACCTCCATCAGAGGTCAACCCCACAAAGTTATATTAGGGATCAGTTGCCATAATTCAAGTTAAGGATCTATGTAATAACCCCAGAAACTGTCCAAAGAAAAATATATTAAATGCAGATATACACATGTAACAAGTTAGGTCACAGAAACAAAGTATCAGTGGATAGAAACCACAACACCTCTGTCAGCGGACAACCCCAACAATATAAAGCAAGGGAGCTGCTGTCATGACACACATATATGAGGATCTATGTGGTAGTTGTTGATACTATATCAATATAATGACACAGAGCTGCAGTTGAATATAACAAACAAACAGACGGATCAGTGACTGTAAAAAAAAAAAGATCTTCACAAGTTCATTTAATCTCTTTAAATGACAGAGTTAAGCGTCTCGTAAGTTAAACCCACCTTGGGATGATCCACATTTGTGTACGGATGTATACTTCTATGCCGTTAAGCATACAAACAACAATCCATAGTTGCGTGTTAGATTTGTATGCTCCAAACACATATTCAAAAATTGCTGGCTTATAAGTGAAACAGAATATTACTCACAGTCTCTCTGTGTCAAGCAATGTCGGTGACTCCAAATACTTGTAAACTCTTCAAGTATAAAACAGCAAATACAGCTCCAAAGAATAGTCCGAAATCTCAGGAGGATGTCCTCTCCTTGAGCTCCTCCACAGTGAAACAGTTTCTAACAATGTTACAAATTACACAAACCCTCAAAAGTGCCTAAATAAATACAATTCAGAGGGAACACAAAAATTGTATTAAAAAAAAATTAAAGAAATATGTTTTTACAAGTGGAACTAATACCGGTCCTCCTAGAGATCATGCTCACTGGACCCAAATAAAAACATTTCAAAAGAATAAGGTACTCACCACCTCCAATTACAAAGAATAACCACACTGCTGATCCAGGTCTCACCTTAGTCACCCAACACTGGGCCGTGAGTTTCATGCCATGATTAGCGTGGTGTGTCTGCCTCTTCCGAAACAGCCTAAAGCTGAAATTGGTGCACTGAGGAGCTGAGTCTTCAAAGCTTTATGTCCCAATACAACCAGTCCATACAGCCACTGCCAAATGACACTGCAGGTATATCCTCCACATAGAAAGCACAGAGAGTGATAAAGGCTCAGATCAAAACTGTCATGCTATTACCTATGAAGATGCTGGGTAAGGTTTACTTTAGTGTTTCTTTAGTGAATATATATATATATATATATATATACAGTATATATATATATATATATATATATATATATATATATATATATATATATATATATATACAGTCATGGCCAAAAATATTGGCACCCCTGCATTTCTGTTAGATAATGCACAGCTTCGGCTAGAAAATTGTTGCAATTACAAATGTTTAGGCATTCTTATGTTTATTTCTTTTGTTTGTATTGGTATGACACAAAAAAAGTGGAGAAAAAAAAGCCAAAATCCTACCCATTCCATGCAAAAATCCAAAAATGGACTGGACAAAATTATTTTCACCCTCAATTTAATATTTGGTAGCACACCCCTTGGAAAAAATAACTGGAATCAATCGTTTCCTGTAACTATAAATTCGTTTCTTACATCTCTCTACTGGAATTTTGGAATATATATATATTTATATATATATATATATATATATATATATATATATATATATATATATATATACTCTGTATATATATATATATATATATAGTTGTTTGGGTTTGAGAGCTTGCATTGTGTGGCTGTTTTAGGGTCCCAGGTATTGGAAAGGACCTTGACAAGGTACCTGGGCTTGTCCCATTTGGCCAGATGCGGTAACTAACCTTTCCATTTTTGCTTTTAAATCTTAGCTTACCTATTGTTCAAATTGTCACCCTTGAGGCCTCAAATGCCATAGAAAACAATGAGAGTCTGAAAACCCAGAAAGGTTATGTTAGGTGCTGCAAGAGAATGAAGCTTATTACATATCTATGTAAATTAGAAAGTTCATTACAATTGTATACTCTTTCTAAATCACACAGACAACAAAGACGCATGTTCAGTATCTAAATAATATGTTAAATAATAATATTATAATCACATGTAATTTCAAGGGACAGATTCATTTCAAAAGTAGTTTTAATGACAGGTAATGTCTGTCTGGCAGTAGGACTAGTAGATATAGAGATAAAAATGAAATAAATACATTACATAATATAGCTAACTTCCTTTTTTTGATCAATCTAATTTCACCATGTTTAACGCATGTAATACAAGTCCCACTGCATTTCGCACCAAATTTTACGCAATACTTTGCACCAAATTAGACACAATACTCAAACTCTTAAACAACCCACAAACTAGTGAAATTGTCCTCCACTTTTGATTGGGAAATGTATAATCATATGATTAGTGATGTTGCGGATTGTTCGCCGGCGAATAGTTCCCGGCGAACATATGCGATGTTCAATCCGCCACCTATTCGTCATCATTAAGTAATACTTTGACCCTGTACCTCACAGTCAGCAGGCATATTCCAGCCAATCAGCAGCAGACCCTCCCTCCCAGACCCTCCTACCTCCTGGACAGCATCCATTTTAGATTCATTCGGAAGCTGCATTGTTAGTGAGAGGAGGGACAGTGTAGCTGCTGCTGATTTAGTAGGGAAATCTATAGCTAGGCTAGTGTATTCAGTGTCCACTACAGTCCTGAAGGACTCATCTGATCTCTGCTGTAAGGACAGCACCCCAAAAAGCCCTTTTTAGTGCTGCTTTTTTTTTTCCTGTGTAATCTAATTGCAGTTGCCTGACTGCCAGCGTTTGTGTCAGGCTCACAGTGTATACTGTGCCCACTTGCCCAGTGCCACCACTCATATCTGGTGTAACAGTAGTGTAGATTTGAAAAAAAACAACACTTTTTTGACTGTGTTAAATAATAGCAGTCAGTTTCCTTCACACGTGTGCGTTTAAGTGCCTGCCTGCCAGGGCACAGTGTCACCCCAGTGCAACTCATATCTGGTGTAACAGTAGTGTAGATTAAAAAAAAAACAACACTTTTTTGACTGTGTTAAATAATAGCAGTCAGTTTCCTTCACACGTGTGCGTTTCAGTGCCTGCCTGCCAGGGCACAGTGTCACCCCCGTGCAACTCATATCTGGTGTAACAGTAGTGTACATACCTGATGTTTTAAAGCACATTATTCCAAACAATTTAGGAATGTTAGGTGATTTATGCCCTTTATGGATTAAAACCAGACTCTGCATCAACTATGTAATTTTCCATGGGAGTTTTGCCATGGATCCTCCTCCGGCATGCCACAGTCCAGGTGTTAGTACCCTTGAAACAACTTTTCCATCACTATTATGGCCAGAAAGAGTCCCTGTGGGTTTTAAAATTCGCCTGCCTATTGAAGTCTATGGCGGTTCGCCCGTTCGCGAACAGTTGTGGAAGCTCGCGTCCGCCGTTTGCGAACGCAAAATTTTAGGTTTGCGACATCACTACATATGATTTATGACATCAGCCAATCTGATTTAAATATACATTTTATACTATCACTAACAAATCAAATTGCTCAATACTTGTGTCATTGTTCACTCATCAGAACTTGTACGTGTCATTTGTTACATTGTGTATTATACATTGAAAGTATGTATATGTGAAATTATTGTTAAAGTTAAAGGGATAGTAAACCCCAAAATTTTCTTTTGTGATTCAGATAGAACATACAATTTTAAGCAACTTTCTAATTTAATTCTATTATCAAATTTTCTTAATTCTCTTGTTATCCATTGCTGAAGGGACAGCATTGCATTACTGACAGGAAGCTGAAAAACATAATTGATGTAAGAACTTACCTGATAAATTCATTTCTTTCATATTAGCAAGAGTCCATGAGCTAGTGACGTATGGGATATACATTCCTAACAGGAGGGGAAAAGTTTCCCAAACCTTAAAATGCCTATAAATACACCCCTCACCACACCCACAATTCAGTTTAATGAATAGCCAAGAAGTGAGGTGATTAAAAAGGAGCGAAAGCATAAAAAAAATAAGGAATTGGAATAATTGTGCTTTATACAAAAAATCATAACCACCACAAAAAGGGTGGGCCTCATAGACTCTTGCTAATATGAAAGAAATGAATTTATCAGGTAAGTTCTTACATAAATTATGTTTTCTTTCATGTAATTAGCAAGAGTCCATGAGCTAATGACGTATGGGATAATAAATACCCAAGATGTGGAACTTCCATGCAACAGTCACTAGAGAGGGAGGGATAAAATAAAGACAGCTAATTCCGCTGAAAAATTAATCCACTACCCAAATCAAAAAAGTTTCAATTTTTATCATGAGAAAAACTGAAAATATAAGCAGAAGAATCAAACTGAAACAGCTGCCTGAAGTACCATTCTACCAAAACTGCTTCTAAAGAAGAGAAAACATCAAAATGGTAGAACATAGTAAAAGTATGCAAAGAAGACCAAGTCATTGCTTTGCAAATCTGATCAACAGAAGCTTCATTCTTAAAAAGCCCAGGAAGTAGAAACTTACCTAGTAGAATGAGCCATATTCCTCCGAGGCGGGAATCCACCCGACTCCAAATAAGCATGATGAATCAAAAGTTTAAGCAAGATGCCAAATAAATGGCAGAAGCCTTTTGACCTTCCTAATACCAGAAAAGATAACAAATAGACTAGAAGACTATCTGAAATCTGAATAGCTTCAACATAAGATTTCAAAACTCTTACCATATCCAAAGAATGTAAGAATCTTACCAAAGAAGTCTTAGTAAAAGACAATAATTCCTCCCTAATGTTGATAGAAATCACAACTTAGGTAAAAATTGAAATGAGGATAGCAAAAACCACCTTATCCTGATGAAAAAATCAGAAAAAGGAGACTCACAAGAAAGAACAGATAATTAAAAATTGTTCTAGCTGAAGAGATGTCTAAAAAGAACAATACTTTCCATGAAAGTAAATAATGTCTAGAGAAAACATAAGCTCAAATAGAAGAGCCTGTAAAGCCTTTAGAACCAAATTAAAACTCCAAGGAGGAGAAATTGGCTTAATGACAGGTTTGATAAGAACCAAAGCCTGAACAAAATAATGAATAACAGGAAGGAACACTGCCTTACCCTGATGAAAAATCAGAAAAGGAGATCCACAAGAAAGAGCAGAAAACTCAGAAACTCTTCTAGCAGAAGAGATAACCAAAAGGAACAATACTTTCCAAGAAAGTAATTTTAATGTCCAGAGAACGCAAAGGTTCAAACGGAGGAGCCTGTAAAGCCCTCAGTACCAAATTGAGACTCCAAGGAGGAGATATTGACTTAATGACAGGCTTGATACAAACCAAAGCCTGTACAAAACAATGAATATCAGAATGAATAGCAATCTTTCTGTGAAAAAGAACAGAAAGAGTAGAGATTTGTCCTTTCAAATAACTTGCAGTCAAAACCAACCTGAAAAAATTGTAAAATTCTAAGAATTCTAAAAGAATGCCAAAAGAATTTATGAGAAGAACACCAAGAAATGAAAGTCTTCCAAACTCGATAATAAATCTTTCTAGAGACAGATTTACAAACCTGTAACATAGTATTAATCACTGAGTCAGAGAAACCTCTATGACTAAGAATCAAACGTTCAATCTCCATATCTTCAAATTAAATGATTTGAGATCCTGATGGAAAAATGGGCCTTGAGATAAAAGGTCTGGTCTTAACGGAAATGTCCAAGGTTGGCAACTGGCCATCGAATGAGATCCGCATACCAAAACCTGTGAGGCCATGCTGGAACCACCAGCAGTACAAACGAACGCTATATTAGAATATTTGAAGAACTAGAGGCGGAAGATATAGACAGAATGATAATTCCAAGGAAGTGTCAATGCATACGCTACTTCCGCCTGAGGATCCCCAGACGTGAAATAGGCCTCTGGGAAATTCCTTGTTAAAATGAGAGGCCAACAGATCTATTTCTGGAAGCCCTCACATCTGAAAAATTGAAAAACATATCTGGGTAAAGACCATTCTCCCGGATGTAAACTTGATTAACAGAGATAATCTGCTTCCCAAACGTTTATACCTGGGAAAAGGACCCCAGAATTTAGATAGGAGCTGGATTTAGCCCAAGCAAATATCCGAGATACTTTGTCACAGTCTAAAGACTGATAGTCACACCCTGATGATTGACATACACCACAGATGTGATAATGTCTGAAAAAAACAATAAACGTCTCTTCTTCAAAAGAAACCAACTGAAGAACTCTGGGAATGCACGGAGTTCCAAAATATCAAATGGTAATCTCGCCTCCTGAGATTTCCAAACCCCTTGTGCTGACAGAGAACCTCAGACAGCCTCCCAACCTAAAAGACTCGCATCTATAGAGATCATGGTCCAGGTTGAAAGAATCGAAGAGACCTGTAGAACTAAATGATGGTGATCTTAACCACCGAATCAAAGATAGATAAACATAGAATTCGAAGATTTAAAAAGTGAAATCCTAGAATCCCTGCCCCATTATGCAGCATAAAAAACTGGAAAGGTTTTCTATGAAAATGAGCAAAGGAAAATGAATCCAATGCTGCAGCCATAAGACCTAAATTTCCATGCATATATAGCAACTGAAGGAAATAATAGAGACTGAAGGTACCGACAGACGGAACCCAATAAGAAAAAAATCACTTATCTGTTAGAGACAAAGACAGTGACACAATCTATCTGGAAACCTAAAAAAGGTGACCCTTGTGTGAGGAATCAAGAGCTTTTGATAAAAAGATCCTCTAACCATGTCTTGAAAAAACAAAATTGAATCATGTGAGATTCCGTAGTCTCAGAAAATAAAAATAATCTGAATGAAAACAGAAATGAAGATATGCATCTATTGTATCTAATGAAAACAAATAATGCTATCACTGACCAAAAAAAGTCAGAATAGACCATATAAATACCAATCTAAAAGATGGTACATTTATATAATAAAAAGATTTTCTATCTTTGGAACAATGAATAGTTTGAATAAAACCCCAAAACCCAGATCCTAAAAATGGAACTGGAATAAATACCCCAGAAGATTCCAGATCTGAGCAGCGCTTGATCCTCAACAGGTGATCAACCGCACTTCAACATTACCCAAAATATATGGGACTGAAACACATTAAGGAAAGTGTTAGCCTTACTGGAATAGCTGGAATATAATAGAGAGAAAAAAACTTCTCACAGACGGTTTTACTTCAAATTTTATTTTGTACCCAAAATCTAAGAATTTTGGACCGAATAGAACCAAAAAAACTTCTAAATAAAAACATGTTACTTGGGTAAGAATTTAGAATTTTGTTCTTTAGTAAGAACAACCAAAATAAGCTTAAATGTTTAGTCTAAAAACTTAATCTTGAAGCCCAGAGTAACAGTTAAGAATTGAATCCAATATGAATCAAATAATTGATTATCTTGGAAAAAAAGAAATAAGGATTTTTTAGAAATCACAAAATTTCTTCTAGCTAAAAACAGCTAAAGACATAGATTAAACCTCATTTGTGAAAATATTCAATAAAAATGAAGAAACAAATAAAATTATTAGTATGCATGTTAATCCAGTTAAGGGACCAGAACACACCGGACTTGCATAAACAAAAATGCAAGACAACAAGACAAATGCAACAGCACCCAGTCTGAACCTCAAATGAGCAGTAGACTTTGTCCCTTAACAATGCTAAATAATACATAATCTGATACTTGATCTTTAAAGTAAACAGAAAAAATGGAGCAAAAGCAACATTATCCAAATAAATTACAGGTCCAAGAAAAGTACCTGAAAATAAAAAAAATTTCCTTAAATAGGATACAACCATTTAAAAAGAAAATAAATACTATTTTACTATAGAAACATAATTTAGCAGGAGTAGAGATAGCCCCATTAAATTGGAGAACCCTCAAAATTGAATTTAACTGCCGGCAAAGAATATAATTTAAAACCTTTGAAGAAAATTGTCAGCCTATTCCATTCCCTAGTATGAAGGAATGGAAATAAACCTCTGAAGACACAGAAGATAAAATAAGCAGAAATAAAATGTTAGCTAGTTTTGAAAAAGAACTAGTTACCTAAATATCCAAAATAATCAACACCTTTTCAACAAAAAACAAATGTAAACTAATAAAAAATAAAAAAATAGATTTGTTAGTGTCAATATCTGATGAAAAAAAGTTCTGAAAGAGAAAAAACATCATCAGAGAAGGATAATTCAGTATGTTGTTGGTCATTTGAAACTTCATCAAAAAGAAGTTTGAAAAAGACATAAAAATTTTTTTAATAGAAGGCGCAAAGTCAGACAAAGCCTTAACCTAGAATCAGAAAAATATTCTTATAAATTTTCTAAGTATATCTTGTACATAAGATGTAAAAAGAAAAGCAATACATAAAGCATAAATACTAATGGATTCTGCATGTAAAAGTTTATCATGATAACTTATTACAAACCATAGCTAACGATAAAGATTCATAACATTTAAAATAAATGAACTTAGCTTTGGTAGGACTTCTTAGTCAACAGGAATCCCTCAGTATGTTCTGATCCAGGAATAATTTATGGAAAATCTTGCAATATGAAATAGAAAAAAACAACATATAAAGCAAAATTATCAAATTCCTTAAATGACAGTTTCAGGAATGGGGAAAAATGCAAAACAAACAAGCCTCTAGCAACCAGAAGCAACAAAAAAGTGAGACTTAAATAATGTGAAAAAAAGTGGTGCCAAGTATGGCGCCCACATTTTATGGCGCCAAGTATGATGCCCACATTTTTTGGCGCCAAGTATGACGCCCACATTTTTTGGCGCCAAGTATGAAGCCCACACTTTTTGGCGCAAAAAAAGGCTCTAACACACATGTGTCAAAAATGACGCAACCACGTGTAAACTTCCGGCGTCAACTATGGCGCCGGAAATGACAACATTTTGCGCCAAAAAAGTTCGCGCCAAGAATGATGCAATAAATTGAAGCATTTTCTGCCCCCACGAGCCTAACAGCCCGCAAGGAAAAAAGTCAATTAGAAAATTTCTTTAAGGTAAGAAAAAATATTTTATTCATATGCATTTTCCCAAATAATGAAACTGACAGTCTGAAAGAAGGAATACTGATTATCCTGAATCATGGCAAATATAAGTTTAAAGACATATATTTAGAACTTTACGTATAAAGTGCCCAACCATAGCTTAGAGTATCACAAAAAATAAGACTTACTTACCCCAGGACACTCATCTACATACAGGGAGTGCAGAATTATTAGGCAAGTTGTATTTTTGAGGATTAATTTTATTATTGAACAACAACCATGTTCTCAATGAACCCAAAAAACTCATTAATATCAAAGCTGAATATTTTTGGAAGTAGTTTTTAGTTTGTTTTTAGTTTTAGCTATTTTAGGGGGATATCTGTGTGTGCAGGTGACTATTACTGTGCATAATTATTAGGCAACTTAACAAAAAACAAATATATACCCATTTCAATTATTTATTTTTACCAGTGAAACCAATATAACATCTCAACATTCACAAATATACATTTCTGACATTCAAAAACAAAACAAAAACAAATCAGTGACCAATATAGCCACCTTTCTTTGCAAGGACACTCAAAAGCCTGCCATCCATGGATTCTGTCAGTGTTTTGATCTGTTCACCATCAACATTGCGTGCAGCAGCAACCACAGCCTCCCAGACACTGTTCAGAGAGGTGTACTGTTTTCCCTCCTTGTAAATCTCACATTTGATGATGGACCACAGGTTCTCAATGGGGTTCAGATCAGGTGAACAAGGAGGCCATGTCATTAGATTTTCTTCTTTTATACCCTTTCTTGCCAGCCACGCTGTGGAGTACTTGGACGCGTGTGATGGAGCATTGTCCTGCATGAAAATCATGTTTTTCTTGAAGGATGCAGACTTCTTCCTGTACCACTGCTTGAAGAAGGTGTCTTCCAGAAACTGGCAGTAGGACTGGGAGTTGAGCTTGACTCCATCCTCAACCCGAAAAGGCCCCACAAGCTCATCTTTGATGATACCAGCCCAAACCAGTACTCCACCTCCACCTTGCTGGCGTCTGAGTCGGACTGGAGCTCTCTGCCCTTTACCAATCCAGCCACGGGCCCATCCATCTGGCCCATCAAGACTTACTCTCATTTCATCAGTCCATAAAACCTTAGAAAAATCAGTCTTGAGATATTTCTTGGCCCAGTCTTGACGTTTCAGCTTGTGTGTCTTGTTCAGTGGTGGTCGTCTTTCAGCCTTTCTTACCTTGGCCATGTCTCTGAGTATTGCACACCTTGTGCTTTTGGGCACTCCAGTGATGTTGCAGCTCTGAAATATGGCCAAATTGGTGGCAAGTGGCATCTTGGCAGCTGCACGCTTGACTTTTCTCAGTTCATGGGCAGTTATTTTGCGCCTTGGTTTTTCCACACGCTTCTTGCGACCCTGTTGACTATTTTGAATGAAACGCTTGATTGTTCGATGATCACGCTTCAGAAGCTTTGCAATTTTAAGAGTGCTGCATCCCTCTGCAAGATATCTCACTATTTTTAACTTTTCTGAGCCTGTCAAGTCCTTCTTTTGACCCATTTTGCCAAAGGAAAGGAAGTTGCCTAATAATTATGCACACCTGATATAGGGTGTTGATGTCATTAGACCACACCCCTTCTCATTACAGAGATGCACATCACCTAATATGCTTAATTGGTAGTAGGCTTTCGAGCCTATACAGCTTGGAGTAAGACAACATGCATAAAGAGGATGATGTGGTCAAAATACTAATTTGCCTAATAATTCTGCACTCCCTGTATAGCAGATAGCCAAACCAGTACTGAAATGATAATCAGTAGAGGTAATGGTATATAAGAGTATATCGTCGATCTGAAAAGGGAGGTAAGAGATGAATCTCTACGACCGATAACAGAGAACCTATGAAATAGATCCCGTAGAAGGAGACCATTGAATTCAAATAGGCAATACTCTCTTCACATCCCTCTGACATTCACTGCACTCTGAGAGGAAAACCGGGCTCCAGCCTGCTGTGAAGCGCATATCAACGTAGAATCTAGCACAAACTTACTTCACCACCTCCACAGGAGGCAAAGTTTGTAAAAACTGAATTGTGGGTGTGGTGAGGGGTGTATTTATAGGCATTTTAAGGTTTGGGAAACTTTGCACCTCCTGGTAGGAATGTATATCCCATACGTCACTAGCTCATGGACTCTTGCTAATTACATGAAAGAAATATCTATTTAGCCAATCACAAGAGACAAATGTGTGCAGGCACTAATAAGCAGCAGCTCCCACTAGTGTATGATATGTGCATATTAATTTTTTAACAAGGGATACTAAGAGAACAAAGAACATTTGAAAAAAGAAGTTAATTTAAAAGTGTCTTAAAATGGCATGCTCTATCTGAATCATACAAGTTTATTTTTGACTTTCCTATCCCTTTAAACATTGATGATGACATTAGGACACACAGTGTAATATTTTTGACAATGATTTTAAAAATTGAATGATGTTTGATTCAAAATAATCTTATAATAAAAGCTGATAGCTCAAAGGGATATTCCGCCTAACATTAAACTGTCATGAATCAGATGCCGCAGAAATTAAAATCACCTCTTTACTGTCATGATATTTTCAGTGTTTTTGTTCCTTCTCTTGAATTTCATTTTTTTCATTAACAGGGGCCTAGTTATCAAGCCGTCAACCTCAAATACGCTGGAATTCCGCAGCGTATTTGTGGCGAGGCTGATTCACCTTAGTTATCAAAGGCTAGAGACCGGCAAAAGTAGAATTTTGTGACGTAAACTTCGATCCGCCGGACTCAGTCCGACACAGATCGATTCTTACGTCACTCCAGATGCTCCGCACACAAGTGCGGCACAATCTGACTACTTTTGCTAGTTATCAAAAAACTAGCAGGTACGCTCTGCACTTTTACGGCCCAGCATACCTGGTTTTCAAACCGCCACCCTGGAGGCGGCGGATCCCATAGGAATCAATGGGAGTCTGACCATAGCGAAAGTACAAGTTCGCTGCTGCCAGACATCCCATTGATTTCTATGGGAGATGTCTGCACCTAACACCCTAACATGTACCCCGAGTCTAAACACCCCTAATCTGTCCCCCCTACACCGCCGCAACTAAATAAAGTTATTACCCCCTAAACCACCACTCCCGGAGCCCACCGCAAGCTACTCTATACATATTAACCCCTAAACCGCCGCTCCCGGAGCCCACCGCAACTATAATATATGTATTAACCCCTAAACCGCCGCTCCCGGAGCCCACCGCAACTATAATATATGTATTAACCCCTAAACCGCCGCTCCCGGAGCCCACTGCAACTATAATATATGTATTAACCCCTAAACCGCCGCTCCTGGACCCTGCCGCAACCTATATTAAATTTATTAACCCCTAATCTGCCCCCCTACACCATTGCCACCTATAATACATTTATTAACCCCTATCCTGCCCCCCACTACACCGCCGCCACTGTAATAACTTTATTAACCCCTAAACCTAAGTCTAACACTAACCCTAACACCCCCCTAACTTAAATATTAATTAAATAAATCTAAATAATATTTCTATTATGAACTAAGTTAATCCTATTTAAAACTAAATACCTTTAAAATAAAACCCTAATATAGCTACAATATAAATAATAATTATATTGTAGCTATCTTAGGATTTATTTTTATTTTACAGGCATCTTTCAATTTATTTTAACTAGGTACAATAGCTATTAAATAGTTATTAACTATTTAATAGCTTACCTAGCTAAAATAAAGAGAAATTAACCTGTAAAATAAAAATTAACCTAAATTACAATTACACCTAACACTACACTATACTTAAATAAGTTATTCCTATTTAAAACTAAATACTTACCTGTAAAATAAACCCTAAGATAGCTACAATGTAATTAATAATTACATTGTAGCTATTTTATTAATTATATTTATTTTACAGGTAACTTTGTATTTATTTTAGCTAGTTAGAATAGTTATTAAATAGTTATTAACTATTTAATAACTACCTAGCTAAAAGAAATACAAAATTACCTGTAAAATAAATCCTAACCTAAGTTACAATTAAACCTAACACTACACTATCATTAAATAAATTAAATAAATTACCTACAAATAACTACAATTAAATACAATTACATAAACTAACTAAAGTACAAAAAATAAAAAAGCTAAGTTACAAAAAATAAAAAAATAAGTTACAAACATTTTAAAAATATTACAACAATTTTAAGCTACTTACACCTAATCTAAGCCCCCTAATAAAATAACAAACCCCCCCCAAAATAAAAAAATGCCCTACCCTATTCTAAATTAAAAAAGTTCAAAGCTCTTTTACCTTACCAGCCCTTAAAAGGGCATTTTGTGGGGCATGCCCCAAAGAATTCAGCTCTTTTGCCTGTAAAAGAAAAATACAACCCCCCAACATTAAAACCCACCACCCACATACCCCTAATCTAACCCAAACCCCCCTTAAAATAACCTAACACTAATCCCCTGAAGATCATCCTACCTTGAGTCGTCTTCACTCAGCTGAGCAGCGATGGAATCGAAGAGGAGACCAGGAGCGGCAGAAGTTATCCTCCAAGCGGCGCTGAAGAAATCTTCCATCCGATGAAGTGATCCTCCAAGCGGTGCTGAAGAAGTCTTCCATCCAGGCGATGTCATCTTCCAAGAGGCGCTGAAGAAGTCTTCTATCCGGGCGATGTCATCTTCCAAGCGGGGTCTTCAATCTTCATCCCGCCGATGCGGAACATCCTTCTTTACTGACGGACTACCGACGAATTGTATTAATTAATTGTAGTTATTTGTAGGTAATTTATTTAATTAATTTAATGATAGTGTAGTGTTAGGTTTAATTGTGACTTAGGTTAGGATTTATTTTACAGGTAATTTTGTATTTATTTTAGCTAGGTAGTTATTAAATAGTTAATAAGTATTTAATAACTATTCTAACTAGCTAAAATAAATACAAAGTTACCTGTAAAATAAATATAAATCCTAAGATAGCTACAATGTAATTATTAATTATATTGTAGCTATCTTAGGTTTTATTTTACAGGTAAGTATTTAGTTTTAAACAGGAATAATTTATTTAAGTATAGTGTAGTGTTAGGTGTAATTGTAACTTAGGTTAGTTTTTATTTTACAGGTTAATTTCTCTTTATTTTAGCTAGGTAAGCTATTAAATAGTTAATAACTATTTAATAGCTATTGTACCTAGTTAAAATAAATTAAAATTTGCCTGTAAAATAAAAATAAATCCTAAAATAGCTACAATATAATTATTATTTATATTGTAGCTATATTAGGGTTTATTTTAAAGGTAAGTATTTAGTTTTAAATAGGATTAATTTAGTTCATAATAGAAATATTATTTAGATTTATTTAATTAATATTTAAGTTAGGGGGGTGTTAGGGTTAGTGTTAGACTTAGGTTTAGGGGTTAATAATTTTATTACAGTGGCGGCAGTGTAGTGGGGGGCAGGATAGGGGTTAATACATTTATTATAGGTGGCGACGGT
This sequence comes from Bombina bombina, assembly GCF_027579735.1. NCBI lineage: Eukaryota > Metazoa > Chordata > Amphibia > Anura > Bombinatoridae > Bombina > Bombina bombina. Next base: position 507,311,422 of record NC_069502.1, read on the forward strand.
GTAGGGGGGGCAGGATAGGGGTTAATAAATTTATTATAGGTGGCGACGGTGTAGGGGGGGCAGGATAGGGGTTAATAAATTTAATATAGGTTGCGGCGGGGTCAGGGATCAGGTTTATTTAGTTGCGGCGAGGTGCGGGATCAGCAGGATAGGGGTTAATAACTTTATTATAGAGGGCAACGGTATAGGGGGGGCAGGATAGGGGTTACTAGGTATAATGTAGGTGGCAGCGGTGTCCGGGAGTGGCGGTTTAGGGGTTAATACATTTATAAGAGTTGCGGCGGGGTCTAGGAGCGGCGGTTTAGGGGTTAATACATTTATAAGAGTTGCGGCAGGGTCTAGGAGTGGCGGTTTAGGGGTTAGTAACTTTATTGAGTTGTGGGGGGCTCCGAGGGCGCCGGTATAGGGGGTAGAACAGTGAAGTTAGTGTGGGTGCTTAGTGACAGGCTAGCAAGAAAGCTGTGAAAAAGCCGAAGAGCAGCGAGATTGGATGAGTGATAACTCTCACAGTCCGCTGCTCATCGCCCCGTACCTGGTGCATGGCTTTTTGACAGCTTTTTTGATAAGTTAGGCGAATTTTTGCAGGTCCGCGGCGGCGATGTCAGGCGAGCTTAGGCGGGCGTATTGGTCCGGCAAAGGCAGGAAAAGTAGACACGTTGATACTACCCCCCACAATGTCATCTTATATGCCAGCCCATGTTATAACACTTTTGTAGGGGTGGTGTTTCAAACTAGACTGCAATCAGGAAGGGTTTTACAGATGCAGAGAGAAAACTGGCCCAATTCTTAAAATAGCCATTGTTTGCAAATAAATACCTATGATACCCTGATTACATGTTATAATCGCAATTATTCTTCCTCAGAATAATAATATATTTACACTATATACCCAGCCCTGGAGAAATGCCTATTTCAGAAGGGCATTTGACCCCAGAGCAGGGCTAGTGAGTGGTGGATGGTGTTTGGGGGGCGGGCAGAGTAGGTAGCCTATAAGGGCTAGTGAGCAGGAAGTAGGCTCACCTTCTTTCCGGACCTGACGGTGAGAGGAAGCTTGCACCTCCCTATCACCTTCTTCAAGCCGGAGAGAACGTGAGGGTACCTCTTACCTGCTCACATGGCCGACGTTCAGGAGCTGTTGACTGCTGCTGCAGCTGCCGCCAGGGAGAGAGGGCCGCGATGGTTGCTGGCGCAGCTGCAGGCAGCAGGTGCCTTACCTGAAGGCGTCGAGATCCCGGAGCAGTCGACGGGGGTGGGACCATCCCCCAGGGCCAGGCCGGTGCGGCGGTCGCAGCCGCCGGAACGCCTCAGTCCGGAGGCAGGACCCAGAAGAGGACGGTCGGCGGTGAGTGCGGGCAGACGAGGCGGCAGAGGAAGACCGGCGGGGAGACGGAGCGGCCCGCTGAGAGGAGGACATCAGGAGCTGATGGAGCGGGAGGAAGACGGCGGTCACGTGGGTGCCGTGACGCGCCAAAGCAGATCCAGCCAGGAGGTGCCAGCGGAGGTGTTAGCATCGGCTGCGCCACGAGGTAAGCAGCTGAGCTATCGAAGAGGGCTGGCAGTGGTGGTAGAGGCCCGGCATGGGGAGACTGCGGGGGGGCTCCCAGCAACGGCCGTTTGAGGTGGCCAGGCCCCAGGGGGGGGGCATTGAAAGGAGGAGGCCGCAAAGGAAACGGGGCAAGGGGGAGGGAGGCCGGGTATAAGGCCTTTGAAAAGGGGGGATGTGCGGGAGGGGATGGGGGGACTACGAGGGAGGCCCAAATGAGGCTGGGGGAGGGGGGGGGGGCATACTAGGCATAAGCGACCTGATGAGGCCGGGCGGTAAGCCCATAGGTGGCCGGGTGCAGGAGTTCAGGCCCATAGGAGAACACAGGTACATGGGGCCCACATGAGGCACAAGACTATGGTAACGCAATGGGTTGGGCCTAGGTGGGTTAGAGTTTATCCATAGTGGAATGGGAAGGTAGGGAGGGAGGGAAGCTACGGTAGGCAAGGGAGGGGGGGGGGGGAGCCCAGATGAGGTGGTATAATATGGGGCCCCGTAGTGAGGTAGGGGTGGGCCTATGATTTGTTTAGCTAGGAGGTGGTTAGGGATCTCGGAGCTGCGGGGGGCCCGCGTTAGGCAGCACCTGGCAGTGATATGGGCCCGGTAGCGGGGGGGGGGGGAGGCATGTAGTGGGGGGGTGTAAGCAAGGAGCGAACAGATAGAGGGGGTAGAGTAATCTAAGCTGGGACTTAGGGGAAGGCTAGCAAGGAGGCAATTGCTTTTGGGGCCTGGACGGCTGGGGTGAGGGACCCGGGGGGGGTGTATTTAAAGGGGCCAGGGCCCCCCTTGTATTCAGGTGGAGGCCCACAAAAGGGGGGGCAATACTGGGGGGTTGTGATGGCCTATTCGGGAAAGGGGTTTCTTGGGCGGGTTTGAGGAATTGAGCTGAGGTATTGTAATGCCGTAACTGCCCTTCCCTTTCTTCTGTGTAGTGATGCTTGCTTCCACGCTGGACGGAGGTCGCAGCAATGGGCCCGACAGGACACCGGAGAGAGACGGGGATTCTCTGAGCATAGATGATATCCCTAGTGATTTCGACGGCGAAGGTCTGCAGGAGGCAGAGGTCCCGGAACAGGCTACGGCTGGCCAGGTGGGAGAGCTTGATGCCTTGGCGCAGCTTTTGGGGTCCATATCTCCCCCTAGGGGTTTGGGGGATCGGGGAAGGGGCAGGATCAATGCTAGGGGGGCGGGAAGCCGGGGGGCATGTGGGGACAGGGATGATGTTATTGCCATGCCTTTACAGGTCGAGAGGGAGCGGAGGAGGGATCCTTCGCCTGATGGCCGACGTGGGACAGATCGAAGGAGAGAGAGGTCACGTTCCCCTGCGAGGGGAAGAACCAGCAGGGAAAGGAGGAGGTCACCAACCTGGGCGAGGATTGCCTACGCGGACAGGGTCAGAGGCGGTGGTGAGAGACGTGAGTCGAGGCCTAGGAGGAGATCGCAGGAGAGGCGGAGAGATTCGCCGGCGAGGGAAAGGAGACAACCGCCCAGGCCGGGAACTTCAAGGGATTCGGGAGCTGAGACGGCGCGTGGGACTACAGCAGAGGCGCCAAGAGGTACAGTTTCACCTATTACTCAGACTGGGAGTGCGAATGAGATGCAGAATGTGTTGCTGCAAGGTTTGAGGGAGTTAATTCACAAGGTAGAGCAGTCAGGGGGGGCTGCGGGTCAGGGGAACCCGGCAGGGGCGTGGAGAGAGGTAGCCCCAGGGTTGGGTGCAGCGGCGGCTGGGTCTGTGAACCTGGCGGGGACTCCCACCCCGACGGGGGTGGGACAGGCGGCTGCCGCTTCTCCGGTTGGGGAAGCGGGCACTGTCGTTGCTGGTTCAGCAGTTGCGGTAGGGGGTTCCGGGATAGTGACGCTCAGGGTGTCGGAGGATGCCCTGCGCAGACCGTGCCTGTGCTCTATTGGCCCCTTGGGGCTGCACCTGGCCGCAGAGGTTAAAGAAAAAATTTGGAAGAGGGAGTTCCTGGAGTTGTTCTCCCTTCTCCCCATCGATCAATTCGTGGAGGTGAAGGAGGACCCGAAAGGGGAACAGGGAAAGAAGGAGGAGGAGGAGCGGAAGAAGCGTTATCGAAAGATCCCGAAGACATTCGGGAATTGGTCAAGAGCATTCTGCATATTGGCGAGTGTCATTACGCAGAAATTTCCTGAGCAGGGCTCCGCCCTGTTTTGTTATTTTGATGAGGTATCCGCTGCCTATCGCACCTACGGGGGAATGGCGTGGTGGCGGTACGACGAGCAATTTCGGCAGAGGATTGCGGTCCGTCCGGAGATGAGATGGGACGACCGAGACATGGGGATTTGGCTGGAGATTATGACTCCATTGCGAGGGGGCCAGTCCTTTCGGACAGGGGGTGGCGGCCACCCTGGAACGGCCGGCGCGGGCTCAGCGGTTGCCCTGCGGAAGGGGCTCTGCTTCCAGTTTAATGAGGGTCAATGTCGATTCGGAGCGTCGTGCAAGTATAAACATGAATGCTCGGGATGTGGGGGAGTGCACTCCTATTCCAAATGCTTCCGGAAAGGGAAGGCCGGGAATAGACCAGGGGAAGTGGGTGTTCAGAGCACGGACGCCGGTGGACATCAGAAAGATGGTCCCTTGGCTAAAACAGTACGCTGAGGTCAGGGGCAGGCGGGGGGATTCCGAGCTGCTCTTAACGGGTTTCAGCTCGGGTTTCCATATCCCCTTCCGGGATATGCAGGGGAGGGGGGGTGTCAGGGAACTTGAAATCTGCAAGGGACTTCCCCGGGGTGGTGCGGGAGAAACTGGAAAAGGAGGTTTCTTTGGGCCGCATGGCGGGCCCCTTCCTGTCTCCTCCGCTGCCTGATTTGAGGCTGTCCCCTTTGGGGGTAGTCCCCAAGAAGGTTCCAGGGCAATTCCGTATGATACACCACCTGTCGTACCCAAAAGGCATGTCGGTGAACGACGGCATTGACCCAGCTTTGGCAGCGGTCCGATATGCGTCCTTTGATGATGCGGTGGCTTTGGTTCGGCAGGCGGGTCGGGGGGCCCTGCTGGCCAAGGTCGACGTGGAATCGGCCTTCCGGCTGCTCCCGGTCCACCCGGCATGCCACCACTTACTGGGTTGTTCTTTTGAGGGTAAGTTTTTTGTTGACTTATGTTTACCCATGGGTTGCTCAATATCTTGCTCCTATTTTGAAAAATTCAGTTGCTTCGTGGAGTGGGTTGTGAAGAAGGTGGCGGGGTTGACATCTATGGTGCATTACCTGGATGACTTCCTATTTGTCGGTCCGTCGGGTAGCGATGCATGTCAGCTGCTGATGGACGCTTTCGGAAAGGTTGCTAAGGAATTTGGTATCCCGGTGGCGGGTGATAAGTCCGAGGGTCCTTGTGTTGCACTGAGTTTCTTGGGGATACACATTGATTCGGTTCGCATGGAATGCAGCCTCCCAGAGGACAAGGTATCTGACTTGTGCGGGGTTTTGCGGCAAGCTTTGGGAAAAAAGAAGATCACGCTAAGAGGGATGCAGTCCTTGTTGGGAAAGCTAAACTTCGCTTGCCGGATTATTCCGGTAGGGAGGGTGTTCTGCAGGAGGCTATCACTAGCCACTGTGGGGGTGACAGAGCCGTACCACCACATTCGCTTGACAAAGGTGTTGAAGGATGACTTGGTGATCTGGCTTCGGTTTTTGGAGGAATTTAACGGGAGGTCGTTGATTCAGCAGGTTGAGTGGGAGGACCCTGATGTGCACCTGTTTACGGATGCTTCTGGGGCTCACGGGTTCGGAGCGTATCTCGGTGGGAAGTGGTGCGCGGCGCCATGGCCCCAGGATTGGCGGGCCTTGAACTTGACGAAGAACCTTGTGTTCTTAGAACTGTTTCCGTTGCTGGTGGCATTAACTATCTGGCCCGGTCGGCTTCGGGACAGGAAAGTCCTGTTTCATTCAGACAACATGGGAGTGGTGTCGGCAGTTAACTCATTGTCAGCATCCTCCCCCCCGGTGGTGGTTCTTCTCCGGTTGTTGGTGTTGGAGTGCATGAGATGTAATGTAATGTTCAAAGCTGTACATGTGCCGGGAAGAGCCAATGAGATAGCTGATTCTCTTTCCCATTTCCAGTGGCGCAGGTTCCGGGATCTGGCTCCGTTGGCAGAGGTGGAAGGGACGCAGTGCCCGGGGGATCTGTGGAAGGTGGACTTCTTGGCTTGCTAAGGATGGTACGGGGGGCACTGGCGGGGTCCACGTGGAAAGCCTATTCTCAGGTATGGAGAGACTGGTGTATGGTGTTGCAAAAGGCTGGGGGGGGCGTCACGGCCCAGAACTGGTTGGGGGTCCTCGTTGATTGGATGGCGGGATGGGGGAGGCAGGGAGTTTCTAGGGCCATGGTGAAGAGGCGCCTAGCAGCTCTCGCTTTTCTCTGTCAGTTTTTGGGGCGGGAGGACGTCACCAAGTCCTTTGTGGTGCGAATGGCGGCCAGAGGCCTGTGTAGGGGTGGTAGGATTCCGGACTCTAGGAGGCCGGTAATTTTTTCTCTGCTGCAGAAGGTGGTTGGCTCTTTGGAATCGGTGTGTGATGACGGGTATGAGGTCGTTCTTTTTCGGGTGGCATATGTATTGGCCTTCTTTGCGGCCTTTCGAATTTCTGAGGTGGTTGGGGCAAATAGACGTGACAGTGGAGGGATTCAGAGGGGTGATGTGTGGATTCAAGGTGGGGAGCTAGTTATATGGTTGAGGAAGTCAAAGACTGACCAAGGGGGGCGGGGGAGGGCCATCAGCCTCAGATCGATTGGGGGGGCGTGCTGCCCAATCGGGGCGATGGTGGCTTTTTTGCGGGTGCGGCCGAAGGGTGACGGTCCATTGTTGGTCCACAAGAATGGGGATTCGTTATCCCGCTTCCAGTTTATGGCAGTTTTTAGGAAGGTATTGGGGCGGTTGGGTTTACCACAGCTTGAATTTGGGTCCCATTCCTTTAGAATCGGAGCTGCTACTGAAGCGAGAATGTTGGGTATGTCAGACGCTAGGATTAAACGGATTGGGAGGTGGGCATCTAGCAGTTTTAGGACCTATGTTCGGCAGGAGTTAGTGCTCTAGGGTTTACGTGATGCTGTTTTGTTTTTCTTGTTTACTGGTTAGGTCCCCGGGAATGCTGGATCATTGGACATTCCTACATCTATTGGGCCAGGAGAGCGGCAATGACCAAAGACGAGGGGAGTCAGCTGGGGTTGGATTGCACGGCAGTCCGGATACGATGGTTGGGGTTCCGGGGGCTGAGGTGGGACCAGGTGCTGGTAAAGATGGTGGAATTTGCTAGATTGTACAGCCCTCCGAGCTTAGTAGTGATACATGCGGGGGGGAATGATCTGGGCTTCGTCTCTCAGAAAGATTTGTTAACGGCAGTGAAAAGGGATTTGTTGAGGTTATGGGAATTGTTCCCGGAAATTAAGGTGGTGTGGTCGGAGATAGAACCCAGATTGAGTTGGCGGTCAGCATGGGATGCCAAGAGGCTAGAAGTATCTAGGAGGAAGATCAATAGAATCTTAAGTAAGTTTGTTGAAAAAAAAGGGGGGGTGTCAATACGGCACGTGGAGTTTGAAGGTCAGTCGGGGGAATGTTTCTTTCTGAGAGACGGGGTCCACCTGAATGAGGTGGGACTACATCTGTTCAATTTCAATTTGAGGGAAGGGGTTGAAAAGGCCTTGGTTGGTGGCGGGGTCCGGCTTTAGGCCGTCCTGGTGGCGGGCGGGGCTTGCCTTTGGTGGTCTGTGGAGTTTGATGGGGTACCTCCTGCCATGCAGGAGAGGTTTATTACGGTTCCTGAGGGGACCTTTGGCATGGGAATACAAGAGGTTAACTGGCAAGCCTCGGGGGGGGGGGGAGATTGTTATTATGTGTTTTATTATCACAGTTAGTTAATTGTTTTATATGTTAAGAGAATTTAATAAAACAAGCTGTGGCCTTTTATACCCCAATCCGGTGTCGTGTGTCTTATTGCATAGGTTAACGTAGTCCCTATTATGGGGGTCAACCCAGCCCTGGAGAAATGCCTATTTCAGAAGGGCATTTGACCCCAGAGCAGGGCTAGTGAGTGGTGGATGGTGTTTGGGGGGCGGGCAGAGTAGGTAGCCTATAAGGGCTAGTGAGCAGGAAGTAGGCTCACCTTCTTTCCGGACCTGACGGTGAGAGGAAGCTCCCTCCCACCCTCCCTGAACTTAGTGTTAAATAAGGGCAATTTTGTCACAGCTTAGCGGGCGGGGCTTGCCTTTGGTGGTCTGTGGAGTTTGATGGGGTACCTCCTGCCATGCAGGAGAGGTTTATTACGGTTCCTGAGGGGACCTTTGGCATGGGAATACAAGAGGTTAACTGGCAAGCCTCGGGGGGGGGGGAGATTGTTATTATGTGTTTTATTATCACAGTTAGTTAATTGTTTTATATGTTAAGAGAATTTAATAAAACAAGCTGTGGCCTTTTATACCCCAATCCGGTGTCGTGTGTCTTATTGCATAGGTTAACGTAGTCCCTATTATGGGGGTCAACATATAGTGGTGTAAATAAACACAGAGATATGAAAGACAATAATGTTTAGAATAAAATAAAATTTAGGGACATATAAATATGTTTGGAAAAGATTTCTGACATAACACACATACATATATATATATATATATATATATATATATATATATATATATATATATATATACAAGTATGTGCAAAGATATATTTACAAATTCTAGCATTATTAATCATTTAAAAAAAAAGAAAAAAACATGAGATAGTCATATCATGATTTCTAGAAATACAAATGCACATTAATTTAGGTGAAAATATCATATATCAGATTATTTTTGTATAACAAATATATAAAACCAAAAAATTACTTTCTATGATATATTATTGTTCGTTGATGTATAAATGTAGCTATTTCTTAGACATTAACAGAGGAAAAATAAAAGATTAGCTTTAGAGAAATGTGCTTGTTCATGGACAGTAATGATATGATAAAAATAAAGTTGGAAAAAACGGAATATCCGCAACATTGATGACTCTTATTTATCAACAGTCCGATGCTCATCGCTTGGTATTTGACACGCATGTTTTTGACAGACTTTTTAATAAATAAGGGCGTTGAATGTCCATTCACGGCAGCGATGTCTGGCGAGCGTATTGACTCCAGCGAATGCACCGAGATTGATGCTTTGATATATCTGCCCCATTGATGCAAAAAGCTGAGATGTTGCATTTCTAATTTGCATATCTTACCCAGGATCCTCTTGTGCATTGGTAACAACGTATATGGAGTTTTACTGGGTAAAGGCAAGCAGGGGTACTTGCCTAGATGTCCTTATTGCCTGGGCAATCATTTCTATTGATTTACTTTTGCGATATGGAGGATTTTAATCTCATTATTTTATCTCCACCATAATTTTAATGAATTTTGATTTTGCCCTGAAATGAGCTTTACCCAGCTGCAATCAAAAATCTAACTACTACTGATGAGTTCTAATTAGAATAAAACAGCAGTCTAGTAGTGATTTTTGTATTTGCTGCCCTCAACCCATTAGGGGACTAAAAATTTTAGATATTGCTTATCTAATTTGCATATCTTACCCAGAATCCTTGTGTGCATTGGTAACAATGTATATGGAGTTTTATTGGGTAAAGGAAAGCGGGGATACTTGCCTAGATGTGCTATATGCCTATGCAATAATTTCTAATGATTAACTTTTGAGGTATGGAGGCTTTTAATCTCATGCTTTTATTTGTAAATAGAAACAGCAAAATGTATATATTGACCACAGCAAAATAAGTATGATAAACAAGGAGAATGTCCTTAGACTGCAACACAATGCAACTTTTGCTAACATAATTAAAGTTTTAAATGTTTATAAAACATTTATTGTCTATGCAGATCTTTGTAATAAACAATGTATTTATTAATATTTAATATGCAGATATAACAATAACATTTTGATATCCCTTTAACTAGGAATCATGATAATTGCCACAAGCCTTGTTGCCAAGTTTAACATAGGATATTTTTTATTTGTTTTGTTGGTGAAAGCTATTTAGCAGACACTTAGGGTTAATTAGATAATAAAACTCTCATTACACATGAGATAAATGGGTAATGCTGTGATATGGAATGTTTCTTTCATGTTTCAGCTTGAACATACAATTTTAAACAACTTTTCTTTACTTCAATTATCAAATTTGCTGCATTATTTTTGAATCTTTTGTTCAAAGAGAAGAAATGCATTGCTAAACTGCTAGATGCATACATTGTGCCATATTTATCATGCTGCGAAAGCGGCATTGGGGTCCCCATATTTCAGGTTTGTGCAAATAAGCCTGAAACCCTAGTTATGTAGTAGTGGTCTTAATATTCCTTCTATTTAACCTCTCCGCTTCCTTAAATATAGTGGAATGAAATAATCCTGATCCAATCACAATGACTGACAACCCCTGCTCATATGCGATTGGTCAAGCATGAGCAAGGAGGAGCATTGCACAAGGTGCTGCTTGTGCAATGCTAATGCGGGCAGCATACACTTACAGTGAGGGCAGGTGGACAAGTTCCTGGTAATTAACCTTGTCTATCCACCCTTTAATAAATGGAGCCCATTGAGTGACCAATGACAGGAGGCATATATATCAACAAAGGATACCAAGAGAATTAAGCAAGTTTTATAATAAAAAGTAACCTGGAAAGTTATTTAAAAATGCATGCTCTAAATAATGGAAGCTTAAAGGGATAAGATACTTAAATGTTGAAGCACATGAAAGTGATGCAGGATAGCTGCAAAAAGCTGACTAGAAAATATCACCCGAACATCTCTATGTAAAAAATTCACACCCCCACTGTAAAGAGACTTTTAGCATGCCAGTCTGGATTGCTTGTCCTGGGACAAGCAAGGGAGTGTGCATCAGACATGTGCAGGCACAGTTATGTTATTTCCCTATTCAGTTTAAGTAAATTCTATGAAATCTTATGAGATTTTAGTGAATTCTCATGAGATCACAGCAAAGGGAAAGCATTACCTCAGCACTGCTGATGCTGATTGGATTTTTTTTTTCAACTTGCAGCTGAAAAGCAGCTGAAGTATAACTGTTTAAACAGCACTTGGTCTTGTGAGCTAAATACATTTTGAGTTAAAATATCTTTCTTTTTTACATAGAGATGTTTAGGTGATATTTTCTTGCCAGCTTTTTACAGTTATGCTACATCACATTCAAGTGATTTAGCACATGAGCATTATGGCCCTTTACTTTTGATATTACTGTTCCTTTAAGTTTAACTGAGTCCTTAAAGATTTAAAAAATGGCATTTTGCGATAGATTTTTTCCCCCCAAAATGGATGTTCCTGTATTAAACAGTTATTGGGGCCGATTTATCATATGTCTGGCAGACATAATCTGCTATAGCGGATCATGTCCGCCAGACATCGATAAATGCCGACAGCATATGCTGCATATGATTGTGCAATACCGCCCTCTGCAGAATCGCAGCCAATCGGCCGCTAGCAGGGGGTGTCAATCAACCTGATTAAGACCGCTGCTTCTTAACTCCTGTTTCCGGCAAGCCTCAAGGCTCGCATGGAAACAGGTACATTAAGGACCATTCGGCACTTAATAAATCGGCACCATTGTGTTAATGCGTGTTAGGCATGTCTCTACCGATCAATAGAGCTGTCGGATTTCTGTCAATTAACCAGTGAGCTTCTTTACCAAGAACTACTATTACACAAATGCACTTTCTTTTGGTATCAAAAAAATTATAAAAAAGGGGGGCAGAGCAAGCCGTCGAGCTGACAAGTCGCATCTCTATGGAGCTCTGCATCTGAATACAATCTAAAGAATTTTCACCTAGTTTCTACGCTTATTACAGAGGAAAAATTGACTGGTAAAGGTATAGAGATTTGTTAAGACTTTAAAGGAACCAACTTGATCACTCTGGAAACATGGTTTAAGTCTTTACACTTTGACTACATTATATGGTAAACAGGAGCTTGTAGGTCACAATTGCTACCAGACCGTGGCATTAACAGATTGGATCATTTTGCAATTCATACTGCAGGAAAATGCCTATAAAACGGCTGGAAGATGAGATATCTGAGATATTTGAAAGTCACTTTTCTGACATGCTGGCAGCGATCTCCAGGTGGTTTACTCAGTTGAACCTGCGACACGCGGTCCAAGATGGCGCCACACTACAATTGCACACTGCTGATCCAGAGATGTCTGGCTACTCGGAGATGGACATGAAGATCTTGGAGAGACATGCAGAGAATATGGAGACCCGGAATTCACAGGAGACTTACACGCTTATGCCAAGACAGTTACCTAGACCTAGGCTGCTACTTAACACCTAAACAATCTAACCCTGTGACACTGTGCCGGCATAGTACTAGTGCTGAAATATTACAACGTGCTCAGATGAAGAGGGCCATTGTGGAGATCACCAGAGTGGCATCCAGACCTGCACATTTATTTGCGGTAGACTCTGAGGAGAGGGACAGCTTTTTCGATTCTGTAGTGGTAACTGCAGAAAGTGTAACAGTGAAATTTCCTATATCCCATAGCTTGCGATATGATGGTAAGCCTGGAAACTTTTTTATATTTGTGGTCTCAGTTGTATATATCGCATCTCACAATGTCCAGATTGTGGTGAAGATATTTATTCAGAGACCGCCATTGATGGACACGGAGCCAGGCATCCCTAAGGGTATTGGCTAGGGGGTCTGAACTGTAGTTCCTCAAGTTAATTCTGTTTTGGCCGGACTTATTGGTTGTTCTGGAACATTGTTTGCTATACTTAAAATATGTTATGTGTTAGGTGAATGCTAATGTTGGTTTAAAGTTTTTTAATCATTTATTGTTTTATATTTTCTGACTTACGAGTTCGCTTATCGTGTCTAACGATGCCCTGCTGAGTTAGCACCTAATTTTCAGAGATCTGCCTTCACTAGTTAAGCTCATAATTTTTTTAGGGCAAAATATGGCTGATTATGTCCACATTACATTGTTTTATGATTCAATGGCCATATCTAAGTTTATTCAGCAGTGACATGTGTTACAACTCGTTACAAACTCCACTAACAATTATAGCAGCTCGTTTTGAATATGGTTCCTTGGTTATGCATCTGCTCCATTTTGGTTGTTTAGCGCACATGTTAAATTCAGAGGATTATTATTTACACTGTGCTCTCCATAATAGAGGGAATGGCTTTAGTTATGCAATCTATATATTTTGAAGCTACTGTATAGTAAGTCTTTAATCTTTTCTTGCTGGGCTGCCTGCGGCTGGGGTTCCCTAGCAAATACTTCATATATGTACTGATATAGATATATTTAGAGGTATCTTAGTTGCAAAACTGCCATATAATCTTCTAGAGTGCCTGTATTGGGGAGAATAATAATACCACAATGACCCACCATATGTGAATAATCACCCCTCCCCCCCAGATAAGGTGCCTCTTATGTGAGCTAATGGGCAGATCTGCTACTCATTGTAGTGGCTGTTGGTCCAATAGGGCGTCACTCATCATCTCACACATCACTCACTGTGTGATTTGTTACCCACATTTTTTATATATTTTTTGAGATTATTTTTTGATCAACACTAGTTTGTGTACACACTAGTTTAATTTTTGATCACCTTCTTTTATTTTTCTTCACATGTGACCAATACATTTTTTATTCTGCATTTTTATCTTTTTAATTTTGTATCTGTCATATTTGTAGACACGTATCAACCAGTCATCTATATCATCATTTTATATAAATTTAAACCTATGAAGTAGAGGGTAGTTAAGTCTATTAACATCTACCACTCTAACATCCACAATAGTATAACGGTACCATTATCATATTATTTATTCAGTGACCAAGATTTGGGCCACTTACTCTTGGAGGGATATATATTCCCCTTGGTATTTTACGTATCATTTTTATTGAATTGTTTTTATATATATGTGTTTTTTTATGTACCATGGATCCATGCCTAGTGTTATAATTTGTGTTTGTATTAAATTGTGTTATAAATTTACTCTTAACTGCCTTATAAATAACACAGCCTCTTAAGCCAACTGTAAGAATTATAGTCCTCACATAGGACTTCAATTTGTCATAGTGTGAATACATCCCTCACACACTCACCAGGCCTTGCCTTTGTTGGCGCTCCTCTCTAAACCCATATTTAACAGTATTTCTATCTGTGGGTAGTGGGGGCCCACCTTAGATAGGAGCTATAGGTCCTATAAGCGCTGTGAGTACAAATATTTCTCTGTAATATTAATAACGTTCACCCTATATGCCCAAAATCAAGAGGCTTAGATTTTCTCTCACCTAATATTTTAATCTCTATATATTATAAGCCTTTTATTGTTGTTTATGTACGGTTCATCTGGGCTTCAGCTTGATATTACTTTTGCTCAGTATGATATCAACTAAAATTTGAGGTTCATCTCTCTTCTTTTATTACAGCAACTATAAATATCAATAACAGCATGACCTATAGACAGTAGATGTTGCTTTTCCATATGTAAGTTTACTGAGAAACCTATTGAAGGTATTTTGTTGCAAGCAATTGTATAATGCTAATGTAAAGTGCTTTAACTCTTTATTTGTATGCTATCATTTTACCTCAAATAAAAATTTATTTAATTTTTTTTTTTTTTTAAAGAAAACAAACATGTGGTATGCCACCTAAATGCTAAATTACTTAAAAAGCTGTCAAGAAAATATTACATAAACAACTCAATGAAAAAAGCAAGGTAAGTTACCAAAAAATTACCTCAGCAGACATATCATATGACAAAGGGATTTTATAGGGTCGAAAATTAAATGTGCATCTAGGTAAGCTCAGGAGCAGCAAAGAACCAACCTAGCTCCTGATTGGTTGCTGCACATATATACTGATTGTCATTGGCTCACCCATGTGTTCACTTAGAAACCAGTAGGGCATTACTGCTCTTTCAACAAATGATACCAAGAGAATGAAGCAAATTTGATAATAGAAGTAAATTGGAAAGTTGTTTAAAATTGTATGTTCTACCCTAGATAACATGCCCTTTAAAATTGCAGAAGAAGCATTTAAGTATCTGGGTATTATAATCTCCTCAAACCCAGAACAATGGTATTCTTTCAACATACCCCCAATTCTAAAAGTAATTAGAGAAACAATGAAGTACTGGCAAAATTTACCTATTTCACTTTCAGGCCGAATTGCCCTTTATAAAATGATATTATTTCCAAAAATCCTATACATCTGTCAAAATATACCAATTCTATTAAAGGAGAAAGATATCAAGATCTTAAACACGGCACTTAGAAAATTCCTATGGCAGGGCAGGAAACCTCGAATATCTCTTGAAAAGCTCTTTTTGCCCAGAAAATTTGGAGGCTGTGCTTTACCTGATCTACGGTTATATAATCTTGCATTCTTAGCTCGCATAGTAATAGATTGGATCTGCCTTAAAGATTATGCAACAAACAATGATCTAGAAAAGAACGTTAGCTTCCCCTATCTTCCAGTAGCCCTAATCCATGTAAGAAGAGGTGAAATTCCAAAGGAAATTAAGAAACTTCAGTCTATTTTTATCCCAATTAAAGCTTGGTTAAAGATATGTAAAATTTTAAATATAAATGAGAAAATTTCTACCTATTTACCCTTAAAAGGAAGCCCACACTTTGAACTAGGGTTACAAATATCACCTCTTACAAGATGGGAAGCAAACGGTCTTGAAAGAGTAGCGCAATTAATCGATATGTCAAGGAAATGTATTAAATCATTTTCTGATCTCAGAAGTGAATTTGACATTCCACAAAAAGATTTTTTTGTTTACCTCCAAGCAAGACACTATGCTTGGAAGTTAATAAATGAAGCAGGTTGGAATTGGTCTCTGGGTCCATTAGAAAAATCGATAGCATTAGCTAATGGGGGCCAAATGTCAATATCTCTATGCTACCAAATGCTAAAGTTAAGTAAAGGCGTGAATCATATTAATAACATTGAACTAAAATGGGCCCCACTTATTGAACCAACTTCTATAGAAACAGGATATATTCAAACTTCCATCTTAAAGGTAAATCAAACAACATTCTCCTCTACTTGGAGGGAATCACACGTGAAACTTTTGCATATGACTTATGTAACTCCTGAAAAGGGACATAGATGGGGCAATACACAATTTAACAAATGCCCAAAATGCTCAATGGGAGCGGCGAACCTAAAACACATGTTATGGATCTGCCCAAAAATAAGAGAGGTATGGAAGAAAGTGGAATATTGGTTAAATAGAAAGCTTGGTATACCTTATGCGATTCTCTCTTTTATAAATGTAATTTTTCTTAAAACAGATGAAAGACTCCCCCCAGATAAGGAAAAGATAGTAAATGTCACAATATTAGCAACAAGATACCTAATCTTTAAAAAATGGAAAGAAACAGCAACTCCCAGCATCCCAGAGATAAAAAATTGTATAAAAAAGCAATGTATACTTGAACAATTTGATACAAAATTATTTGAAACCCAAGATGTTAACAGGTTCTTCCAAAAGTGGTCATCATTTATAAAAATCTTTCCAAAAAAAGAAATAGACCATCTAATTTATCCCTTCAGGAATTCAGATTTAGTTTTATTAGGAATTTGGTAAGAATAGAAACCAGTCCTCCTTGCTTCCCCTCTTCTCTCCTCCCCCTTTCTTTTCCCTTTTTTTTTTTTCTCTTTCTTTCTCCCAATCTCATTTCTCCCGGCCCCCCCCCCCCGCCGCTCATTTCCCCCCTCATTATGTTCATTTCTTTCTAATGCATTAAATTAATATCTACGTTTGATATGGGTACCCTGTAAACCTAATAAGACACTTTCCCAATACAGTTAGGAATAACAGTGAAGATAATCTAAGGTCCAAGAGACCTACACATGTAGTAATCTTAGATAAAATATTAGGTTAGATCAAGTTAGATGGAATTAGTGGAATCAGTCAATATACAAGAATAAATTGGGACTGATTTTGTCAAGTTACTTGTATTTTTTTTTTCTCTTCTTATCTTGTTCATGCAGATTATAAGTAATATTATGTTTATTTTTCCTTTGATACATAGCCCTGCGAGGCGTAACAAGAACCTACATGTAGTAGGACCCAAACAGATATTGTATTGGAGATTGTATAAAAATAAAAGATTTAAAAAAAAAAAAAAATTGTATGTTCTAGCTAAATCATGAAATACTTATATGTTATTCTGTTTTTCTTAGACATATTTTCTCATTGATATGTGTCACTGTGTTGCTTTTTAGTTAAAGTGAATGTAAATTTTGATGATAAAGTGCCCGGTTTTTAAAAATTTGGTTAAAAATAGGGGCACTTTAATTCATTAAAATGTACATTTCACTCATGATGTGAAAATACTTACCTTTTAATCTTGACAGCCACTCCAGCTTCCCCTGGTCGTCACAAGCCTCTTCCTACATCAGAAATGATGGATCAGTCATCCTCCAGTCACGGCTTTCCCCCCCCCCCCCCGGGGAATCAGTGTCTGATTCAATGCCGTGATTGGAGGAAGCCGGATTCCTCATTTTAGACCCAGGAAGAGGATTTGCGACAGGCGTGTGTGTGTGTATGTAGATATGTATGTATGTATGAGACTGTGTGTGTATTTATGCTATTTATGCATGTATGTGTGTGTGTGTATGTTTGTGGAACCAGCAAATTACAGACCTTGTTAGCACAGTATGGGGGGAGGGGGTAAACAGTGTCACTATACAGTGCCACTATATACAGTATGGGGGGGCTGGACTATGTAACAGACTACTGTGGTAATTTTATAAAGTACTGGGGCGGGTAGGGTCAGGCCAGCCATCTCACCGGCAGATTACAGACTGTGTCACTGACTCACTATATACAGTACTGGTGGGTTAAACGGTGTCAGTATATACAGTAATAGGGGGTCAGACCATCTCACAGACTGTGGGCACAGGGTACCTCCTTTTGCAGACGTAATCTGATTCACATTTTTTTCTGTGTTAAATTTTAAAGAAAAAAAGACATGTATCAAATTCACTTTTTTTTTGGGGGGGGGGGGAGGTGGGGGGCCCTTCTTAGATTCTTGCACCTGGGCCCTGTGGTTTCTAATTTCCTCTGTAAAAAAATAATGCTGAATTGTGAAGGTATTAAAATCCTTGTTCTTGGCACACCTTTTACACACACAATAAACACAAGCAAGCTAAAGTATATCAGATAAAGTACAAAACAGTGCATTTTTATGAGGTGTCCAGCAAACAGAAAACCTTTAGAGTCTGATTTAAATATTCCACAAATTCGCTTGAGATGATTGACATGGGAAAAGTTAGGGGTGACATGCAAGTCAATATTGCTAAATAATAAAACAACCTAATGGCTGGAGAAAAATATATAATTTGCCCTAACTCCAACAAAGTAGAAACTGAATTGACTCCTGCATGAGTTGTGTGTTTATAGATCTCCTGAAAGGGCTTTTTGAATGTGCCTGCATATCTTGTACAGAAATAAGAATTGCAAGTTTCTGATATTGTCATACAAATTTGTATGACAAAACCTTTTTTCATGGGGAGTTTTAAGTTATAGAGATCATTACTAAAGATATTTTTATGCATAGTCTGTAAAATAAAAAAAGTAGCTATAAATATGCGCAGCATGACAGCTAAAATAAAAATCTAACAGTTGTTAACAGATGACTCATGAAAAAGTATTTATTGCATTTTTTTAGTAACAGAAAGGAATTTGTAATGGTCCTTATGGATCTCAGGACTAGCCTAAGTATTTTCTCATCTACAATTAAAGTTGTATTGTGTTGTCTGTATTAGTATGTTCTCTCATACAGACATAGCTATGCTAAATATGGAGTTAACAAGTCTTCAGTTTCTCTGACTAATTCTACTTGACAGCTAATGTTGCAGCAAAGCAAAAACAAGATTACTGGGAATAGACAGCTAAATTATATCCCTTGACCTGTTAGCCAGACACCTTTCTGATTTAAAGTCAAGATAAACTTAGCATATTTTAAAATCACGTCCAGAATCTAAGGAATATTTTAAAATCTAATGAGATTTCAGTGAATTCTCATGAGATGAAAGGGAAAGCATTACCTCAGCACTGGTGATGCTGATTGGATTTTTTTTTCAACTTGTAGCTGAACAGCAGCTGAAGTATAACTGTTTAAACAGCACTTAGTCTCGTGAGCTAAATACATTTTGAGTTAAAATATCTTCCTTTTTTACATAGAGATGTTCAGGTGATATTTTCTTGTCAGCTTTTTACAGTTATGCTACATCACATTCAAGTGATTTAGCACATGAACATTATGGCCCTTTACATTTGATATTGCTGTTCCTTTAAGTTTAACTGAGTCCTTAAAGATTTTCCCCCCATTTTAGATCTTTAAAAATGGCATTTTGGGACAGATTTTTTTCCCCCCAAAATGGATGTTCCTGTATTAAGCAGTTATTGGGGCCAATTTATCATATGTCTGGCGGACATAATCCGCTATAGCGAATCATGTCCGCCAGACATCGATAAATGCCAACAGCATACGCTGTCGGCATTTATTATTGCACAAGCAATGATTGCACAATACCGCCCTCTGCAGAATCGCGGCCAATCAGCTGCTAGCAGGGGGTGTCAATCAACCCGATTAAGACCGCTGCTTCTTAACTCCTGTTTCCGGCTAGCCTCAAGGCTCGCATGGAAACAGGTACATTATGGACCATTCGGCCCTTAATAAATTGGACCCATTGTGTTAATGCTTGTTAGGAATGTGTCTACCGATCAATAGAGCTGTCAATATTTCTGTCAATCAACCAGTGAGCTTCTATACCAAGAACTACTATTACACAAATATGCACTTTCTTTTGGTATCAAAAAAATAATTTAAAAAAAAGCTTTAAATGTGATATGCTACCCAAATGCTAAATTACTTAAAACGCTGTCAAGAAAATATTACATAAACAACTCAATTAAAAAAGCAAGGTAAGTTACCACAAAATTATCTCAGCAGACATATCATATGACAAAGGGACTTTATAGGGTTAGAACAGTCGAAAATAAAATGTGCATCTGTGCATTTCAATTTGCAGAAATTAGACAGGAGCTGTATTCCGCCCAAACAAGTATCCGAGATACTTCTTTCATAGCTTGAGGACTGTGTGTCCCACCCTGATGATTGACATATGCCACAGTTGTGACACTGGCCCCTATTTATCAAGGTCTGGCGGACCTGATCCGACAGTGCAGATCAGGTCCGCCAGACCTCGCTGAATACGGCGAGCAATACGCTCGCCGTATTCAGCATTGCACCAGCAGCTCACAAGAGCTGCTGGTGCAACGCTGCCCACTGCAGACTCGCAGCCAATCGGCCACCAGCAGAGGGGTGTCAATCAACCCAATCATACTCAATCGGGTTGAATTGCTGCGATTCCTGTCCGTCTGCTCAGAGCAGGCAGACATGTTATCGAGCAGCAGTCTTTGTGACCGCTGCTTCATAACTACTGTTTCTGGCGAGCCTGCAGGTTTGCCAGAAACACGGGAGCTTGATAAATATGCCCCATTGTCTGTCTGAAAACAAATGAATGGTTCTCTCTTCAACAGAGGCCAAAATTGAAGAGCCCTGAGAATCGCACGGAGTTCCAAGATATTGATTGGTAATCTCGCCTTGAGATTTCCAAACTCCTTGGGCTGTCAGAGATCTCCAAACAGCTCCCCAACCTGAAAGACTCGCATCTGTTGTGATCACAGTCCAGGTTGGAAGGACGAAAGAGGCCCCTAAAACTATACGATGGTGATCTAACCACCAAGTCAGAGAAAGTCGAACATTGTGATTTAAGGATATTAATTGTGATATCCTTGTATAATCCCTGCACCATTGGTTCAGCATACAAAGCTGGAGAGGTCTCATATGAAAACGAGCAAAGGGGATTGCGTTCGATGCTGAAGTCATGAGACCTAAAACTTCCATGCACATAGCTACTGAAGGGAATGACAGAGACTGAAGGTTCCAAAAGGCTGCAACAAATTTCAAACATCTCTTGTCTGTTAGAGACAAAGTCATGGACACTGAATCTATCTGGAAACCTAAAAAGGTTACCCTCGTCTGAGGAATCAAATAACTTTTTGGTACATTGATCTTCCAACCATGTCTTCAAAGAAACAACATTAGTTGATTTGTGTGAGATTCTGCAGAATGTAAAGACTGAGCGAGTACCAAGATATCGTCCAAATAAGGAAACACCGCAATACCCCGCTCTCTGATTACAGAGAGTAGGGCACCTAGAACCTTTGAAAAGATTCTTGGAGCTTTCACTAGGCCAAAAAGAAGAGCAACAAATTGGTAATGTTTGTCTAGAAAAGAGAATCTCAGGAAATGATAATGATCTGGATGAATCGGAATATGAAGATATGCATCCTGTAAGTCTATTGTGGACATATAATGCCCTTGCTGAACAAAAGGAAGAATAGTCCTTATAGTCACTATTTTGAAAGTTGGTACTCTTACATATCGATTCAAAATCTTTAGATCCAAAACTGGTCTGAATGAATTCTCTTTCTTTAGAACAATGTATAGACTTGAATAAAACCCCAGACCCTGTTCCTGAAACGGAACTGGCATGATTACACCTGATAACTCCAGGTCTGAAACACATTTCAGAAAAGCCTGAGCCTTTTACTGGGTTTACCAGAATGCGTGAGAGAAAAAAATCTTCTCACAGGTGGTCTTACTCTGAATACTTTTCAGTACCCCTTAGAGACAATACTATGAATCCAATGATTTTGCACCGAATTGATCAAAGCATCTTTAAAAAAATTTAATCTGCTCCCTACCAGATGAGCTGGAATGAGGGCCGCACCTACATGCGGACTTGGGGGCTGGTTTTGATCTCTTAAATGGCTTGGATTTATTCCAATTTGAAGAAGGTTTCCAATTGGAAGCAGATTCCTTGGGAGAAGGATTAGGTTTCTGTTTCTTATTTTGACGAAAGGAACGAAAACGCTTAAAAGGCAGCTTTAGATTTACCCTTAGGTTTTTTATCCTAAGGCAACAAAACTCCCTTCCCCCCAGTAACAGTTGAAATTATTGAATCCAACTGAGAACCAAATAATTTATTACCTTGGAAAGAAAGAGATAGCAATCTGGATTTAGAAGTCATATCAGAAATAACATCAGGAACTGGAAAAACCTCTGGAATAACCACAGGAGGTTTATAAACAGAATTTAAATGTTTACTAGTTTTAATATCAAAAGGACTAGTTTCCTCCATATCCAATGTAATCAACACTTCTTTTAACAAAGAACGAATATACTCCAATTTAAATAAATAAGAGGATTTATCAGTGTCAATATCTGAGGCAGGATCTTCTGAATCAGATAGATCCTCGTCAGAAAAGGATAATTCAGTATGTTGCTGGTCATTTGAAATTTCATCAACCTTATGAGAAGTTTAAAAAGACCTTTTACATTTATTAGAAGATGGAATGGCAGACAAAGCCTTCTGAATAGAATCATAAATAAATTATTTTAAATTTACAGGTATATCTTGTGCATTAGATGTTGAGGGAACAGCAACAGGTAATGAACTACTACTGATCTGTATGTAAAAGTTTATCATGACAACTATTACTAACCACAGCTGGAGGTATAATCTCCACAAGTTTACAACAAATGCACTTAGCTTTGGTAGAACTGTTATCAGGCAGCAGAGATCCAGCAGTAAATTCTGAGACAGGAACAGAGTGAAACATCTTGCAAATGTAAGAGAAAAAAACAACATATAAAGCAACATTATCAATTTCCTTATATGGCAGTTTCAGGAATGGGAAAAAATGCAAACAGAATAGCCTTCTGACATAGAAAAAAGGCAAGAGGTAAATAGGAATGGGGTCTAAAATAATGAAAATATTTGGCGCCAAGTATGACGCACAACAAACAGAAAAATATTTTTTGGCGCCAAAAACGTCTGGAAACGACACACTCGCATCATAGATGACGCAACCTTGTGAAAGGACCCGGCGTCAACTAAGACGCCTGAAATGACGAATTTGCAACATCGACGCAATAAACTTTACCATTTTTTGCCCTCGCAAGCCTAATTCTGTCCACAATTTAGAAAAATGACAGTCAATTGAAAAAAGACTACACTCCAGGTAAGAAATACATTTCTAAAAAATGCATTTCCCAGATATGAAACTGACAGTCTGCAAAAGGAAATATACTGAAACCTGAATCATGGCAAATATAAGTACAATACATATATTTAAAACTGTATATAAATACATAAAGTGCCAAACCATAGCTGAGAGTGTCTTAAGTAATGAAAACATACTTACCTGAAGACAACCATCCACATAAAGCAGATAGCCAAACCAGTACTGAAGCGGTTATCAGTAGAGTTAATGGAATATGAGAGTATGTCGTCGATCTGACAAAGGGAGGTAGGAGATGAATCTGTACGACCGATAACAGAGAACCTATGAAATAGATCCCCATGAGGAAAACCATTGCATTCAATAGGTGATACTCCCTTCACATCCCTCTGACATTCACTGTACTCTGAGAGGAACCGGGCTTCAGCCTGCTGCGAAGCGCATATCAGCGTAGAAATCTTAGCACAAACTTACTTCACCACCTCCATAGGAGGCAAAGTTTGTAAAACTGAATTGTGGGTGTGGTGAGGGGTGTATTTATAGGGATTTTGAGGTTTGGGAAACTTTGCCCCTCCTGGTAGGATTGTATATCCCATACGTCACTAACTCATGGACTCTTGCCAATTACATGAAAGAAATTTACATTCACTAAGAATCAGTTAATGCAGTTTCTATGTGAGATCCTCTAAAATGTCATTTGCAGTATTCCTTTTTGAGTTTTATTTGGCCCCATCTATAGTAAACAGTTTACATAATGAATAACACTGTACTCACATTCTAGAATAAGGACCTCATTTACAAACCCCTAGGTAGCAACTATATAGAATGTGTTGTAGCCCTCTTTTGCAGGTTAAAACAAGCGTAAAGGAAACACTTGTATACTATTTTTATTTAAGCTGCAATTTGTATTTCTCTAAGAGAGAAACAAGAAATTTGTCATTATCAGGTTATTTCTGGAGTTCATGGTATTGGGTGATTATGACAGTTACATTACTAGATATGCAAGAAAGAGAAACAATATACTGCTTTTTCTTCCTCTCCCCAGTAAACAAATTGCTAAAATTTCAAACATGAAAACATTTCACATGAGGTAGACAGTAAATTGTATTGCTGTATTTTTCATAATGGAGGTCTGATAATATTTTGCTAGATATGTGTCACGGACATGCACACACATAGCCAAGGCAAAACTATGCATATCATTCAATTAAGGATTCATTCTAGCTTCACACTGAAAGAGTGACATCTGTTGGACAAATAGAAGATGGCTGCTATTGTCATAGCAACGCTATGTAGAATACTAAGTGAAATTACAAAGGTTTTGGAACACTGTAAACTCTTCATTTATTTCTTTGGGTTTTTGATAGTATTGTAGAAATAACAAGGTACTCAACAGCTTATTTACAAAAAAGACAATTAAATCTATTTGTATACAGGGAGTGCAGAATTATTAGGCAAGTTGTATTTTTGAGGATTAATTTTATTATTGAACAACAACCATGTTCTCAATGAACCCAAAAAACTCATTAATATCAAAGATGAATAGTTTTTGAAGTAGTTTTTAGTTTGTTTTTAGTTATAGCTATTTTAGGGGGATATCTGTGTGTGCAGGTGACTATTACTGTGCATAATTATTAGGCAACTTAACAAAAAACAAATATATACCCATTTCAATTATTTATTTTTACCAGTGAAACCAATATAACATCTCAACATTCACAAATATACATTTCTGACATTCAAAAACAAAACAAAAACAAATCAGTGACCAATATAGCCACCTTTCTTTGCAAGGACACTCAAAAGCCTGCCATCCATGGATTCTGTCAGTGTTTTGATCTGTTCACCATCAACATTGCGTGCAGCAGCAACCACAGCCTCCCAGACACTGTTCAGAGAGGTGTACTGTTTTCCCTCCTTGTAAATCTCACATTTGATGATGGACCACAGGTTCTCAATGGGGTTCAGATCAGGTGAACAAGGAGGCCATGTCATTAGATTTTCTTCTTTTATACCCTTTCTTGCCAGCCACGCTGTGGAGTACTTGGACGCGTGTGATGGAGCATTGTCCTGCATGAAAATCATGTTTTTCTTGAAGGATGCAGACTTCTTCCTGTACCACTGCTTGAAGAAGGTGTCTTCCAGAAACTGGCAGTAGGACTGGGAGTTGAGCTTGACTCCATCCTCAACCCGAAAAGGCCCCACAAGCTCATCTTTGATGATACCAGCCCAAACCAGTACTCCACCTCCACCTTGCTGGCGTCTGAGTCGGACTGGAGCTCTCTGCCCTTTACCAATCCAGCCACGGGCCCATCCATCTGGCCCATCAAGACTCACTCTCATTTCATCAGTCCATAAAACCTTTGAAAAATCAGTCTTGAGATATTTCTTGGCCCAGTCTTGACGTTTCAGCTTGTGTGTCTTGTTCAGTGGTGGTCGTCTTTCAGCCTTTCTTACCTTGGCCATGTCTCTGAGTATTGCGCACCTTGTGCTTTTGGGCACTCCAGTGATGTTGCAGCTCTGAAATATGGCCAAACTGGTGGCAAGTGGCATCTTGGCAGCTGCACGCTTGACTTTTCTCAGTTCATGGGCAGTTATTTTGCGCCTTGGTTTTTCCACATGCTTCTTGCGACCCTGTTGACTATTTTGAATGAAACGCTTGATTGTTCGATGATCACGCTTCAGAAGCTTTGCAATTTTAAGAGTGCTGCATCCCTCTGCAAGATATCTCACTATTTTTGACTTTTCTGAGCCTGTCAAGTCCTTCTTTTGACCCATTTTGCCAAAGGAAAGGAAGTTGCCTAATAATTATGCACACCTGATATAGGGTGTTGATGTCATTAGACCACACCCCTTCTCATTACAGAGATGCACATCACCTAATATGCTTAATTGGTAGTAGGCTTTCGAGCCTATACAGCTTGGAGTAAGACAACATGCATAAAGAGGATGATGTGGTCAAAATACTCAGGCCTAGATTTAGAGTTCGGCGGTAGCCGTCAAAACCAGCGTTAGAGGCTCCTAACGCTGGTTTTGGCCGCCCGCTGGTATTTGGAGTCAGTGATTAAAGGGTCTAACGCTCACTTTACAGCCACGACTTTTCCATACCGCAGATCCCCCTACGCCATTTGCGTAGCCTATCTTTTCAATGGGATCTTCCTAACGCCGGTATTTAGAGTCGTTTCTGCAGTGAGCGTTAGAGCTCTAACGACAAAACTCCAGCCGCCTGAAAATAGCAGGAGTTAAGAGCTTTCTGGCTAACGCCGGTTTATAAAGCTCTTAACTACTGTACCCTAAAGTACACTAACACCCATAAACTACCTATGTACCCCTAAACCGAGGTCCCCCCACATCGCCGCCACTCGATTAAAATTTTTAACCCCTAATCTGCCGACCGCCACCTACGTTATACTTATGTACCCCTAATCTGCTGCCCCTAACACCGCCGACCCCTGTATTATATCTATTAACCCCTAACTTGCCCCCCACAACGTCGCCGCAAGCTACTTAAAATAATTAACCCCTAATCTTCCGACCGCAAATCGCCGCCACCTACGTTATCCCTATGTACCCCTAATCTGCTACCCCTAACATCGCCGACCCCTATATTATATTTATTAACCCCTAATCTGCCCCCCTCAACGTCGCCGACACCTACCTACACTTATTAACCCATAATCTGCCGAGCGGACCTGAGCGCTACTATAATAAAGTTATTAACCCCTAATCCGCCTCACTAACCCTATCATAAATAGTATTAACCCCTAATCTGCCCTCCCTAACATCGCCGACACCTACCTTCAATTATTAACCCCTAATCTGCCGACCGGAGCTCACCGCTATTCTAATAAATGTATTAACCCCTAAAGCTAAGTCTAACCCTAACACTAACACCCCCCTAAGTTAAATATAATTTTTATCTAACGAAATAAATTAACTCTTATTAAATAAATAATTCCTATTTAAAGCTAAATACTTACCTGTAAAATACATCCTAATATAGCTACAATATAAATTATAATTATATTATAGCTATTTTAGGATTAATATTTATTTTACAGGCAACTTTGTAATTATTTTAACCAGGTACAATAGCTATTAAATAGTTAAGAACTATTTAATAGTTACCTAGTTAAAATAATAACAAATTTACCTGTAAAATAAATCCTAACCTAAGATATAATTAAACCTAACACTACCCTATCAATAAAATAATTAAATAAACTACCTACAATTACCTACAATTAACCTAACACTACACTATCAATAAATTAATTAAACACAATTGCTACAAATAAATACAATTAAATAAACTATCTAAAGTACAAAAAATAAAAAAGAACTAAGTTACAGAAAATAATAAAATATTTACAAACATAAGAAAAATATTACAACAATTTTAAACTAATTACACCTACTCTAAGCCCCCTAATAAAATAACAAAGCCCCCCAAAATAAAAAATTCCCTACCCTATTCTAAAATACAAATATTACAAGCTCTTTTACCTTACCAGCCCTGAACAGGGCCCTTTGCGGGGCATGCCCCAAGAATTTCAGCTCTTTTGCCTGTAAAAAAAAACATACAATACCCCCCCCCAACATTACAACCCACCACCCACATACCCCTAATCTAACCCAAACCCCCCTTAAATAAACCTAACACTACCCCCCTGATGATCTTCCTACCTTGTCTTCACCATGCCAGGTTCACCGATCCGTCCTGGCTCCAAGATCTTCATCCAACCCAAGCGGGGGCTAGACATCCACTGAAGAAGTCCAGAAGAGGGTCCAAAGTCTTCCTCCTATCCGGCAAGAAGAGGACATCCGGACCGGCAAACATCTTCTCCAAGCGGCATCTTCTATCTTCTTCCATCCGATGACGACCGGCTCCATCTTGAAGACCTCCAGCGCGGATCCATCCTCTTCTTCCGACGACTAGACGACGAATGACGGTTCCTTTAAGGGACGTCATCCAAGATGGCGTCCCTCGAATTCCGATTGGCTGATAGGATTCTATCAGCCAATCGGAATTAAGGTAGGAATTTTCTGATTGGCTGATGGAATCAGCCAATCAGAATATAGTTCAATCCGATTGGCTGATCCAATCAGCCAATCAGATTGAGCTCGCATTCTATTGGCTGATCGGAACAGCCAATAGAATGCGAGCTCAATCTGATTGGCTGATTGGATCAGCCAATCGGATTGAACTATATTCTGATTGGCTGATTCCATCAGCCAATCAGAAAATTCCTACCTTAATTCCGATTGGCTGATAGAATCCTATCAGCCAATCGGAATTCGAGGGACGCCATCTTGGATGACGTCCCTTAAAGGAACCGTCATTCGTCGTCTAGTCGTCGGAAGAAGAGGATGGATCCGCGCTGGAGGTCTTCAAGATGGAGCCGGTCGTCATCGGATGGAAGAAGATAGAAGATGCCGCTTGGAGAAGATGTTTGCCGGTCCGGATGTCCTCTTCTTGCCGGATAGGAGGAAGACTTTGGACCCTCTTCTGGACTTCTTCAGTGGATGTCTAGCCCCCGCTTGGGTTGGATGAAGATCTTGGAGCCAGGACGGATCGGTGAACCTGGCATGGTGAAGACAAGGTAGGAAGATCATCAGGGGGGTAGTGTTAGGTTTATTTAAGGGGGGTTTGGGTTAGATTAGGGGTATGTGGGTGGTGGGTTGTAATGTTGGGGGGGGGGTATTGTATGTTTTTTTTTACAGGCAAAAGAGCTGAAATTCTTGGGGCATGCCCCGCAAAGGGCCCTGTTCAGGGCTGGTAAGGTAAAAGAGCTTGTAATATTTGTATTTTAGAATAGGGTAGGGAATTTTTTATTTTGGGGGGCTTTGTTATTTTATTAGGGGGCTTAGAGTAGGTGTAATTAGTTTAAAATTGTTGTAATATTTTTCTTATGTTTGTAAATATTTTATTATTTTCTGTAACTTAGTTCTTTTTTATTTTTTGTACTTTAGATAGTTTATTTAATTGTATTTATTTGTAGCAATTGTGTTTAATTAATTTATTGATAGTGTAGTGTTAGGTTAATTGTAGGTAATTGTAGGTAGTTTATTTAATTATTTTATTGATAGGGTAGTGTTAGGTTTAATTATATCTTAGGTTAGGATTTATTTTACAGGTAAATTTGTTATTATTTTAACTAGGTAACTATTAAATAGTTCTTAACTATTTAATAGCTATTGTACCTGGTTAAAATAATTACAAAGTTGCCTGTAAAATAAATATTAATCCTAAAATAGCTATAATATAATTATAATTTATATTGTAGCTATATTAGGATTTATTTTACAGGTAAGTATTTAGCTTTAAATAGGAATTATTTATTTAATAAGAGTTAATTTATTTCGTTAGATAAAAATTATATTTAATTTAGGGGGGTGTTAGTGTTAGGGTTAGACTTAGCTTTAGGGGTTAATACATTTATTAGAATAGCGGTGAGCTCCGGTCGGCAGATTAGGGGTTAATAATTGAAGGTAGGTGTCGGCGATGTTAGGGAGGGCAGATTAGGGGTTAATACTATTTATGATAGGGTTAGTGAGGCGGATTAGGGGTTAATAACTTTATTATAGTAGCGCTCAGGTCCGCTCGGCAGATTAGGGGTTAATAAGTGTAGGCAGGTGTCGGCGACGTTGTGGGGGGCAGATTAGGGGTTAATAAATATAATATAGGGGTCGGCGATGTTAGGGCAGCAGATTAGGGGTACATAGGGATAACGTAGGTGGCGGCGGTTTACGGAGCGGCAGATTAGGGGTTAAAAGTGTAATGCAGGGGTCAGCGATAGCGGGGGCGGCAGATTAGGGGTTAATAAGTGTAAGGTTAGGGGTGTTTAGACTCGGGGTACATGTTAGAGTGTTAGGTGCAGACGTAGGAAGTGTTTCCCCATAGGAAACAATGGGGCTGCGTTAAGAGCTGAACGCTGCTTTTTTGCAGGTGTTAGGTTTTTTTTCAGCTCAAACTGCCCCATTGTTTCCTATGGGAGAATCGTGCACGAGCACGTTTTTGAGGCCGGCCGCGTCCGTAAGCAACTCTGGTATCGAGAGTTGCATTTGCGGTAAATATGCTCTACGCTCCTTTTTTGGAGCCTAACGCAGCATTTGATTAAACTCTCGATACCAGAGTTAAATTTATGGTGCGGCCAGAAAAAAACCCGCGGAGCGTTAACAGCCCTTTTACCGCCGAACTCTAAATCTAGGCCTTATTTGCCTAATAATTCTGCACTCCCTGTAGTTGCCGGAGATGTTTTCCTCTGAAGTAGGCAGAAACTTTATCATATTAAAACATACATTTATAGGCTGTCAGTTTTTGTATCCAGGTTACAGTTCTGTATTGTATCAGAGCCCTATTAGATAATGTGTGTACAGTATGTATTATGTCTAGATCCTATGCAAGCCAATATTAGTAACAGAGCAACAGCTCTATTGCTGTTTATTACTACAGATCATCCATTGCACTTGATCCACTCAAAGGTTGAGCATACCAAGCAATGTGGAAGCAATGGCTATTACTTTCTATTGGAGCCACTACAAATTGCCTAACGTATTCTATAACTGGAACTATTATGTAGTTGAAACTGAATCTGTCCCACCTCCTGATTAGTTAATATAATGAATCAGAAGGGTATACTAGCTCCATTTTGATAGTGAGTTAATTCAAGATTGGATTTATGTTACAAATATAAATCTAAACCTCTATAATGTAAAATCATTTGAAGAACCAGAATGCCGTGAGTTTAAAAAAAGGACATTAAACTGTGCTGCACAACTGCAAAATAATAACTACTCACCATGTTATTGGATTTCCTCCTGTTCCTGTATCTCTATACAAAAGAGTTCTCCTTTTTTATAGCTTAAAGGTACCAGATACTGAAGTTCTGCCTCTTCACACTGGGTGCTGCCATCTTGGAGCTCAGGTATTCAGGCAGAGCTTCAGTAGCTGGCACATTTAAGCTATTAAAGGGGATAATTCATTTAAATGAGCTGCAGAAACAGGATGAAATACAATGACAGTGAGAAGTAACCATTCTAGGGTAGTTTAATGTCCCTTTAAGAAGAAGAATACCTGTTACTTCTGGCCAGGTGAGAATATAGTATAAAGTAGAAATGTGCATTTGTTTCATTTTAACTAGACAAATATCCGAAAGTATGCAGCAGGAAATTTAAAGAAAAGAAAAAATAATGCCGAATTCAGTAGTATTCATTCATTTCCTCTAAATAGTTAAAAAAATACCTACTTCAGTGCACTGGAGAGCTACGCTAATCCTCTCCTCTTCTTCACAGAGCCCTGGCCATGCTAACAGGAGGCTTAATGCGGTGGCTCCCAGGAAAAAGCCCTCTAGTGCAGGCCCTGGGAGCCGTCACGGTAAGCCTCTTGTTAGCGCAGCCGGGGCTCTGTGAAGAAGAGGAGCAGGTAAGCGCAGCCCTCCAGCACACTTAGGTAACTACAGGTGAACTTTTTCATCTGTAGCAGTGGAGCATGTAAATTCGTTTAACAAAAATGAATCTAAATGTTCCACGAATGGTTGGTATTTGTTTAATTTAAAACAAGACGAATACTGAACAGCAGATTTGGCTGAACCAAAAAATGTCCCTGTACACATGTCTAGAATAAAGATTCTTCAATTATAGTTCAGGTAAAGAACAAAAAAAACAACATATTTTTGGATGAATTTATATTTTTTTAAGGATTTTGGACTGGGTAAGTTTTTGGGGAAGGATTAGATATATAGAGGCATATTTAAGAAATGTCTTGCGGACCTGATCCGACAGTGCAGATCAGGTCCGCAAGACTTCGTTGAATGACTCGCGGAAATGGGCAAACAGCAGGGGTGTCAATCAACCCGATCGTACTCAATCGGGTTGAATTGTTGCGATTCCTGTCCACTCAGAGCAGGTGGACAGGGTTATGGAGCAGCGGTCTTTGTGACCACTGCTTCACAACTGCTGTTTCTGGCAAGTCTGAAGACTCGTCAGAAACACGGGCCTTCAAGTTCCTTTCGGAGCTTGATAGATAGGCCCAATAGAGTATATTTGCAATGAACAGGAGAAAGGTTCAGTGGCACTACCTAAAAGGTTTGGATGCCTACACCCTCGGTGTGTTAATCAGCTTATTAGCTATATGTTGGGGTAAGTGGTGCTGTGTATTATAACATTTTTAGAACCAAGATTTAATGGGTTGAGAGCCCATCCTAGAATACACTATTAGCACTCATGGTAGGCGTGTGTAGCTTCAGGTAAAGCTACACACGCCTACTTAGTGCTTAGTGTCAGGAATAAACTGCATCACTGAGAAAGCCAGCAAATATGTAGATTATAGATTGAGGTTGATTATAGGTTGTTTACAACAACTGCCATCCTATGTTCAAGATACACCAGATGTATTAAAACAACTTGAACAACTTCATATTGAACCTGATACCTGGCTAGCAACAGCTGATGTGGAATCACTGTACACAAGCATAAATCATGATTTGGGCCTGAAAGCAGTAAAAAGTTTTCTGCAAATGGGATCAAGTGAAGATGCCTCTCATGACGAATTTATCTTGCAACTATTGAGCTTTGTTCTTCATCACAATTTTTTCACCTTCAATCATGGATTTTACCTGCAAACCAAGGGCATGGCGATGGGCACATCATGTGAGCCCACGTACGCCAATCTCTTCATAGGCTGGTGGGAGCAAACTACAGTATTCTCAGATCAGAACTCCAGATACATGGCACATATACCATTGTGGTTACGTTATATAGATGACGTGCTCTTCCTGTGGGAAGGAAACAAATCTGATTTGGATGCATTTTTGCAAATTCTCAACACCAACAACCTAAACATTAAATTGACCTATGAGGCAAGCCTGACGGAAATCACATTCTTAGACCTAAGAATCAACAAGAACCCAAATGGAACAGTTGATACTGATGTCTATAGAAAAACTACTGCAACTAACAGTATTCTACACTGCTCAAGTGCACATGCCCCCAGTACAGCCAAAGCACTACCTACAGGAGAGTTTCTGAGAATGAAAAGAAACTGCTCGACTGAGGAAAATTACAAATCTAGAGCCAAAGAACTAACAGAGAGGCTGTTACAACGTGGTTACAGTAAAAGATCTATCAAGAAGGCTCAATATAGAGCGAGACATACCCCTTGACAAGAATTATTGATGAAGAAAACAGATACCAAATGTACAGAACAAATTAGGTTTATTACTACCTATAACCCCCAAACGAACAAAGTGGTTAAAATTCTGCAAGATAATTGGCACATCTTAAAAGCAGACCCTGTTTTAGGAACCTTATTGGATGACAAGATAGCTGTGGGCTATAAAAGAGCACGAAATCTAAAAGACCTCGTCAGCCCAAGCCATTTTCATGGAGAAAAAACAAAAACCAAATTAAATCATGGTTCTTTCAAATGCGGAGTCTGCAGCACTTGCAGTCATATGCAAAAAACCAATACAATCACCGATAGATTTGGAAAGATTCACAAAATCAAAGCATACATCAATTATCATACTGAAGGGGTTATCTACGCTCTAAAATGCAAATGCAATCTAACCTATGTTGGGATGACTACCAGAAAGATAAGAACAAGGTTACAAGAACACCTGAGAAACATTAAAAATGCCCACAAAGATAATCAGGCAGGTAAAACCATTACAAAAGTGGCCAGGCATTTTCTGCTAGCACACAAATCCAAACAATCTGATCTTCATTGTTTTGGTTTGCAGAAAGTTGACCTGGGAATAAGAGGTGGAAGAAAAAGCACTCTTAAGAGCAGAAACAAGGTGGATTTTTCTCTTAAATTCAGTTTACCCCCAAGGGTTAAATGAACAAAACAATTTCGCCCACTATCTTTGATGGGAAAGACATGTGATAACCTCAACAAGTTGAGTAATAAGTTATACTATGCATCCATAAATAATATACTATGACTGGATAACATCAGCATTTTGAATTTTAATTTCTTTCATGAAATATATTAGTTAATACAACATCTCAAATGATGAATTTTTCATTACTCTATATTGCCCAAAATAGATTAAACCAAGTTCAAAATCATACTTGATATTAGAAAGGGTACATATACGTATCTAATTATATCATCCATCATGATTATATAATTCATATTTGCAATATGATTAATAACATATAACATGAAATATATGTTCGTGATGTAACTAATAATTTTTTATGTGAGGAAACACTCACTTTTCACTCTTCCTTTTATTCTAAACTTTTTTATTTTTCACTTGTAAAAAATTTTTCATCATTTTATCACCCCCACTATTCACTTGAGCAGGACAAGTTTTACCTCTTGACCTTGCACATAAATAAATATTGAAACACAAAAGCGGGCATTATTCAAGCCCAGGCTATTTTTGTATATGTTTTACAAATGTAAACTCTCCTTTACTTAATCTTATTGGATTAATTTCATTATAAAAATCACAATAGCCAGATATTAACATCACACACTAAAACACAATCACTTTTCACCCTTCTTCACGTTACGTATTTTATTGTCCATCTTTATATTTACTCTGGCGACACTCAACACTTTAGTAAAAAATTAGCACTTCATATTTAGATCTCTTCAAATATTATAAGGATATACACATAATAGCAAGAAGATGTTTAATCGTTATTAGCAATTCTAGGATTTATGATTTATGAACTTATGCATTCATCAATTAACCGCCAATATGTTCCAGTCATAGGCTATTTCATCCATCGAATACATAACAGTATATCCAGCTATTAATCCTATTTCTGACGTGAGCATAGCATCCACTCGTATTACACATGCTCATTATACTTGTCAGAGTGACGTAATCCATGTGGGAGGGACATCAGCTCTCTTTACACATAAATAGCCAATGTCAGCGTGATGCGCACACACCTCCCCCCCTTTGAGAAAGCTGTGAGAACATCGAAACATGTTAGGGTACTGGTGAGGAGTCAGGGAGCTCCTGTGTTTGTTAGGGCTCAACTCTATGTAGGGTTACTGTTAGGGGTAATATGAACCTGACGGCAGCCATCTTGTTCCCCACAGCCATTTTGTGATGAATAACATCCATTTTGTAATGATTAAACTTTATTATACTGGGTTATTATGTAGTGGGAATTATGTGCATGTTATGATAGTTTCCTTAGCTATTCGGCCTTGTCAATGTACTCTGGCTATACGCCCAGAAGAAGATAATGTCAATAAGATGGTTCAGAAACCTTGCTGTCTCCGCAGATGTTAGCGTATTATGACTATGAGATGATTGTTATGAGCTGGTCAATTCCCAGAATCACACTGTGTTCTACTGTGTAAAACTGTGTAAGATGACGCGGTCCTAACGTGTCATCCCCTTAACCCTGTATGCTGTTATAAGAAATGCTTGCACTGTTCAATAAACAGGATTGGCTTTAGATCATAATGCTGCGTGGTCTGAGTCATTCTAAGGGACCCTTATCAGATAATCTACATATGCCTCAGGTGGTACACTGGGCCCGTGGCTTCGGCCTGACCTGACACTTACCCCCCAGGGGAAACACCTAACAATTTTGATGTCAGTTTGTGGGATTCGCCGTGGGTAAGTATGAGTGCTTTTACCATGCTTTCCTTCTGTGAATCTGAACCTAAATTTAGTCTGGTAATAGGTGTTGATAATATATGATAAAGGGTTAAAGGGGTTCCTGTGGTTGAAGCACAGGTTTGCGGAGGTTATAGTCCTGCCGGCAGTTGTGATACCCCTCCAGACAGGTAATCAGTCCTGTGCTGGGATACGACAGGTATTGTGAGTCCTGTCTGTGATAAGCGCGCAAGAAATATATGAATGCCAGTTGACGGAGAGCTTTTAAGCTAAGCTCCTCCGGGCAAAGGTGGCAGTGAGTGAGTCTCACGTGTGTTAAAGTTTCCCATATTCATTCCCATAATAGAGTTTTGTTACCCACCTGAAGCTCATGTTGATTTCTGATGCTTGCTTTGTTTTGTTTGTGTCTTGCTGATATATAATTGCTTAGAAAATATTAAGTGGCTGTGCATGTTATTATTGTGGCTATTATTGTGTTGAGAAATGGGATTTGCTTATAGATAAGAATGCACAGAGAAAATTAAATGTATAAGGTAAAAAAAAAAAAAGAAGAGTTAATAGTTTCTGCAAAAGACAGAAATATTTTTAAAACACTGTCAGTGAGTACTGCTGTGTGGTAAATAGAGAAATCTCTGTGTTAAAAAATGTAGCAGGCAAAGAAGGGGGGCCACTACTGAGCGCGCACATAGCTCAGAAGAGAAAAAAAAAAACGAAAGAAACCTGTTACAGCAGCTCCGTTTGTAAGGCTTTTTGTTTGCTTGCAGTAATGAAAAGGAAATTTTGTATATTGAGATGCATAATGTGTGATGGTCTGTCGCTTCACTGTGGTATGCGTGTAACAGATTTACTTTAAACCAAAAACAGAATGTATTATTTGAAAATGATTGTCCCAAGCCGTGCATAAGTGGCCATTTTGCGGGGTTTCGGAATAAAATACATTTTGAACTTGGTGACAAGTTAATCTTGTGGTCTTTTATATGTGGTACGCTATGAAATAGATGTTTTTCTGAGAAAGGAAAAAAGGGAGTGAATCTCTGGTATGCGAGATGAAATGAGCTTGTGTGTCTGTGTCTTTTAAGAAGATATTTTGTAATGTTATTTTATATACCTGTATTTTAAAGTCACCAGCATGTTTTAAGTATGTGGTATTCATAAGCAGTTTTAGTTTTAAGTGATAATTGTTTTTCGGCATGTAAAGATATGATATTGTTTTAGCAAGTGAAGTAACGGCTTAGAAAGTGGCTTTGAAAGTGCGATGGTGTGTGTGATTTTTTGGCCCGCTCTAGTAAATATGAAACTGTTTCTGGTATGATTAATGGGTTAACGTATGTTGTATTTGTAAGGTCTGTGCACGGCGTGGGTGCACACAATGAAATATATTTATAGGCTATAATTTATTTAAAATTGCGTCCGTTTTGTTGCAAGTAAATTAATCTGCAGGTCATGCTACAGTACAGAGGTGAAATTTGTGTGGTAAATCATACAAGCAGCCTAAATTATGGTTGGGATATACATATGTAATTTACATGATGAATGGTTAGTCCTTAAAGGGACAGTCCACTGTAACACGGTGTTGCTATTAATGACTTGCTATACAAGCTGCATAGTATAAAATATAGGAGAAATTGCATTTGCAAGTTTATTTGTATATATATGAAGTAGCTGGTTTTATGCTTTCAAAACACAGTTGATTGCAATGGGTTGAATTTTAGATAATAAGAATATCTCATTATCTTATATTTGTCTGTAAAATCAGAGCTCATTGTGTAGACGGAGCAATAGAAAATTGTCATTTTATTATTTAAAGGACCAGTGCAATAACACTGTATTAGTAGTTTGCTAAATATATTTTAAGAGACTCTTCTTTGTATATATTTATTTTAAATCTGCCGTTTAGATAGCAGATGTTTCTTTTGCAGTATAACTTAATTCTCTCGGTAATGCAAACTGAAGTGATAAGTTGTCTACAATTTTCGTGTAGCGATCTGTGAGACTAGCACAAAAAAACGAGAAAAACAGAGGAGTGAAAATATTTAAAGGGATACAGGCAAAATGATATAACCTCTGAGAATTTAAAGGGAATATTTACAGAAAAGACAATGAGGTTTACTGTAAGCCTAACACTAGTATATTTCACTGTGTTAGCAGTTTCAATTAAAGATTATTTTTAATTTGGGTAAAATGTCCCTTTAACTAGCCTGCATCCCACTGTGAGTGCGTTCTTATGCTGCTTAGGCTTGCTTAGGCTATTTAATGAACGTCAGTATACATTTTTTATTATAAGGATCATTGGGAATAATTTAAAGGGGAAATTGTATTATTATTCTTTTGTAGAAAGCTTATTTTTTGTGTTATATGCGGTTGTTATATTTGGCTGGAGAGCTGCAGAATGGTGATTATCAAATTATACACAACGTTAAATCCAATAATTTTGTTGTGATTAAACTAATTAGCATTTATCAAGTTTTCGTGTGAATTTTATATTCTTAAGCAGTAAACAGTGTTTTTTCCTTTAAGTAAAAATGAAACGTTGAGCTTGCCTCACTATCCTTGAGAAGACTGATAACACTGTGCATGTTTTGCTTTTCTTTAAAAAAAATAAAAAAAAATTCTCTCTTGTGTTTGGCTTCGTCGCAGAGAGAAAGATTTGTACTTTGCATTTAAAGAGGCAGTAAATATAAATTGCTCACTACAAAGAAACCAGTATTTATATTATATTCTGTCACAGAATATAGCTTAAAAATGATAATTTTATTTCTGTGGCTGTCAAACTGTATCTCACAGATATTAAAGAACTCTTTGTTATTTAAAATAACCTCCACTGCGTTCAATAAATAAATGAGATATTATTTAATGAAGTGATTTAAGTGACACTTTAAAATATATATAGTTATTTGGCTACTAACCAGTCAACAACTATAACTGTATTAAGTTTCCGGTGGGAGGTGCTGTCTGAGAGTGGAACACGCTGAATGCTGGCGTGGTGCTTCGATAGCCTACAATCCAACTTTCTCCCTATGCTGATTTCTCCCGTTGCTGGTGCGGCTTGCATCCTAGGGAGCTGGGTCACTCCATTCCAGCCCAGGCAGGAAGCCTAAGAATTGCTGTACATCGGCTCGGTTGCTAGAGCCGTCAATGGACGCACTGCAGGAGACTACTTTTGCCAAGCTGGGCCTTTCCTGTGCAGCGAACTGAGCTGAGCTCTTGTGCTAATTTGAGGATAGCAAAGGTCCACTGGCCCATATGCTACTATGTAGCGCTACCAGCTATGCCACCAGTTTAATCCCGGTCTCGCATGAGTGAGAGGGTGGTAATCGCAACAAATTGCAACAAAACAATCTACGCTATGCAGGAGAATACCTTACCTAGAAGGGAGACAGAAGGTTCATCTGCGTCGAGCCCGCTGTGAGTGTCCCGCCCCTTGGTCTAGGTGTGCGTCTGGAGGCTTGCATACTGGGAAATACGGTGCCCTGTGTTCAGTGGAAAGCGGCAACATAAAATACGCTGGCTGTCAACATAGAAGAGATCCTTGGATAAAGTCCTTCAAAGAAAACTGTCGTGATAGCGCCTGGCTGAGTAACGCTGCTGCTAGAACATAACTGATAAGCAGATTGCACATAAAGAACTTGGGTGGTCTCGCCTGTGCTGCTACTTAGAAACGGAGAAGGGTATAGCACATCACGCTGGAAGCTGCTATTGGAACATAAAGCGCAAGTATATGTGTGACTGTGTAAGGCTTTACCAACTAAGCTAATTGTAAAACCCTTTCCTTGCTTAAAAAGCGTCTCAACACACTTTGACTGCACATAAGTAAGGACGCCTGCTCACAACCAGGTTATTTCGTATACCCTGTGGAATGCAGATCATCGTCTAGCATTGCTCTTATTTTGTTACCTAGTAACATTAAGCAATATTTACATTTTGTCCCACTCAGTAAATTACTTGGACATGGTTAGAAAAGATATTTTAGTACCAGGACAACCTTTGAGTAAAGTGGCTGAAGGAATTCTTCTGAGTCGGCTACCTAATGAACATAACTTTTCATAAAATACTCTACTAAAGTACTAAGAACTCTCAACTAAGAACTCCCTAAAATTTTGTTTGAAAATTTTAAATAGGCTGTTGGTGCGTATGGTTTGCACTATACCGAATTTAGCCCTGCTCAACAAGTCTGGTACAGATATCACAAATCTTAATGTGTAAATTGTAAGCTTGTCATTCTGAGATGGGTATTCTGTTCTGGTGCCAACCTAACATTTAAGCAGCTTACTGTCAATTTATTATTATACTGGCAATCTATAACCGTATGGCTGCACCAAGTAATTCTGCGGCACTGTTATAACTGCTGTGTACATATCTTGCTGATAATTAACCAGTTTGTGTAAGTTCAGGCATTGCAGTTACTTTTGTCCTGTTTTCTATATTTCATATAGGTTATTGCCAAACAGTCAGCCAGTATTTGCTTGGAACTTGAGTATATTATTGTCTATGTACTAACACAAAATTCTATGGGCGACATACACTAGGATACAAAATTTTTATAAGGGAAGTCAACACTGATTGTATAGTGCTTTCTTTTTTTTTTTTTTCCAGAAACTTCCATTGGCTTGGTATTTAAGCACTATTTACAACTCTATCATATATTGGCTCTTTTAGATATGTCTATCGAGATATCTCTTTCTTTATTATAGCTTTCTTGTTTGTGTATCAAATGGCTGCACCTAAATAATTTGAGTGATTTTCCTCCCCCTATATTGTATTCACTTTATCACTGGGTCCACTTTGCTGAACTATTGCTTCAGCCAACAACGCATTCACATGTAAAGGCGTCTTAGACTAAGTTATTAATTTAATTATGTGATTTTTTTTTTTTTTTTCTCTCTTCACGAGGAATTCACGTTCATAGTTTTCACTCTCTCCGCTAAGTTATTGTATTATTAGTGGGGGTTTTTGATCTCTCACCTTGCACTGCACCTTTTTTTTTTTTTTTTTTTTTTTTTTTGTGTGCACACCAGGGGAGGAAGTGATTATTATTTATGGACAGATATCTTTCGGCTCCCAAACTTAACTCACCAAACATGCCAGTTAAACAAAGAGATAAGAAGAACCGCATATCAGACATTGTACCCGAAATAGTTAAAGAGAAGGCTCCTCCTAATACTGATATCCAACCATTAGTAAACCAGTTGTCAGAAATATTTCTCCCCCAATTTGAATTGTTACAGTCCCAGATGGCTAATCTCACCACTGAGATTAGACAATTCTCTAATAGACTTAACGAGGTTGAGAACAGAGTATCTGAAACAGAGGATATTTTAAGTGGTCAAGCCTCTCAACTATCAGAACAGACTAAACAAATCAAATTTTTACAAGGGCGGATAACAGATCTTGAAGATCGTTCCCGTCGCAATAACTTAAAGGTAGTAGGACTCCCGGAGTCCAGCGAGTTTTCTGATCTGCTACACTTCTCTTCTATCTCTCTCCCCGTGATTTTGGGTTTGCAACAACATAACACTCCCGTATTGATAGAAAGAGCACATAGAATTGGCCCATATAAGAAAGTAATAAATGTAAAGATTTACCATAGAGCGATCATGATCAAATTTCAAAATTATCAGGACAAAATGACACTTTTGCGACTGTATAGGAAAGCTGGCTCAGTGCAAATAGGGGAGGCCAAAATCTTGATTTTTCAGGATTATTCCAGCGAAACCTCCCAAAGCAGGAAGGTCATGGCGCCCTATTGCACTAAGCTAATCAACGCTGGACATACGGCTAGGCTAATTTATCCAGCAAGAATAATAATAGAAGAAGAAGATACTTTGCATACTCTATTTAATGAGCAGGAAGCTAGGCAATTTTGCATTGGCTTAAATATTAAGCTATGAGGAGGAAGTTTATTTAAAGGGTCAACATACTGTTGGGTCTCATGCGATGTTGTCTATTGATAGTTAAATTATTTTATTTTTTGGGGGTTTTCTTTTGTTTCTTTTTTTTTTTTTTTCTCTCTCTTTCCTCCCCCCCCCCCTTTCCTGCCACATTGCCTCACACATGAATTTATTATAGGAATTAGAAGATATGCTTAAGTGCGTCTCTTGGAATATTGGGGGAATAACTTCCCCCATTAAAAGGAAGCTGATTCTTAAGCAATTAAGCAGGTATAACCCTGATCTCGTCTTTTTACAGGAAACGCATATCAAAGCTGCAGAAGTCAATAAACTTAAATCAAAATAGGTTGGGCATATAATTGCTTCCACGTGTAACAAGAGGAAAAGAGGGGTGGCCATATTGTTCAACAAAAATTTGTCTTTTAAGTTACTGAAACATGTGTTTGACAAGGAGGAGAGATGGCTGCTGGCTGAGATCGAGATAGGAGACACTAAATATATTTTTTGTAATATATATGGTCCAAACCAGGTAGACGTAGAGTTCTGGAACCAAATCTCTATGCATTTATCGCAATATATAGGAAAAAATTTAATTTTGGTAGGAGATTTTAATTTGATTCCAACTCTCTTGGACAGATGTACTCCAAACACTTCTAAATTTTCTAGTACTAAGGCTAAGATATTCCGACAGGTTTGTAATAGTCTAAAAGTCCACGATATCTGGCGCATTAAGCACCTGGACTCGAGAACATTTTCTTGTGAATCCAAGTCATATAGAGCATTCTCCAGGATAGATTTCTTTTTGGTTTCCAGTCCTATGCTAGCGATGGAGGTTGATGTCCAAATCGCTGATATAGTTATATCTGATCACGCTATTATCTCTCTAGGTATATATACCAAAAATACAGTGGCCAACCCAGTGAATAATTTCTATTTTCCTAATCAATTGGTGCAAGACAAAAAGTTCTCCGATTGGCTGAGTAAAAAATGGCGAGACTATCAAGAATTTAATATAGGCTACTAAGAGAAAACTGAGATATACTGGGAAGCGGCGAAAGCATATCTCAAAGGCGAAATCAAGGCGTACATGGTGAAAAGGAAAAAGCAATTTAACGCTCGAGAACTACAGTTGGCTAACCAACTTAGTAACGCCTATAAATCCTACATTAATAACAACTCTAAATTTGCATGGGATAGGTATCAGAAGGCGAAACAAGATCGGGATCTTTTTTTTTAAAGAAAAAACCTTACAGGAAGATATTCGAATAAATGCGAAGTATAGCGGACAATTTGGCAGATCAGCCAAGTTTTTGGCTAGTTTAAATAAAGCTAGGAAAAAAGCTAACACAATTGAAGCTATTAGAGAGGGACAGGTAAGATACACGGATCCATCAGAGATTAAAGAAGTCTTCCATAAATACTATCAGAACATCTATGCGCCAAGTGAGTTCAGTTTTGAAAATAAAAACTCTTTTTGGAGTAGGGTTACAACTCCTAAAATTTCCTCATCTTTTTCGGAAGCATTAAACAGCCCTATCACTGAAGAGGAAGTAGCCGCGGCAGCTGACTCCACTAAAACTAACAAGGCCCCCGGCACTGATCAACTTTCGGCAGAATTCTATAAGATCATGCGAAAGGATCTTACGCCTATCCTGACTAAACTATTTAACGATTACTTCTTGGTAGGGAAGCCTATGTCTGAGCATTTCTCGGCGTCGGCTGTTACATTAATTCTTAAAAAAGATAAAGACCCCCTGGATCTAGCTTCGTATAGGCCTATATCGCTTTTGAACGTAGATTATAAACTACTTACTTCAATAATGGCCAAAAGACTTAAACTAGAAATTGGGCAAATAATACACGAGGATCAAACGGGCTTTATGCCAGGAAGATCCTCGATTAGAAATATTAGACGTGTTACCACTATCTTAGAACATCTCTGGCTCAATAGACAGCATGATAAACACAGTAAAAATCAGGATTATGCAATGTTAACAGCCGATGCCGAGAAAGCTTTTGACTCAGTAATATGGGATCACTTATATACCACGCTTGGAAAATTTGGCTTTAGCGGAAATTTTCTCTTGTTGGTTAAATCTATCTACAATTCCCCTACTTCGTATATATTAGTCAATGGTATTCCAACCCCTAGATTTCGGATTTACAAGGGGACGAGACAGGGTTGCCCTCTATCGCCTCTTTTATTTAACATCGCCATAGAACCTTTGGCAATCCTATTAAGAGACACTATTCAAGGTATAGAAATTGGAGATCAGCGGATCGTGTTATCATTATACGCGGATGATCTATTGCTCTTCTTACAAAACACTAAACTAACTATCCCTCTTGTATTGAAAATTGTAAAACAATTTAGTTCCTTCTCGGGATATAAACTGAACCTGAGCAAATCCGAAATGATGTGGATTCAGCAACAGGAAGATAGCTATCAAGAACATCCTTTCCAGGCCACAGATAATATAAAATATCTAGGAATTAATTTGCATAGAGATCCTGGGCTCTGGTACAAGGATAACTTGTCTACCTTTTTTTTGAAGGCTTATGAAAAGATGAATAGATGGACCTCATTTCCTATCTCTGTCTCAGCCAGAATCATGTTAATTAAAACTGTCCTCTTCCCACAATTAATATATTTTCTCCAAAGTCTCCCTCTTTTTGTCTCTAATAAAGATGTAAGGCTATTCTATAAACACTGCTTGTCCTTTGTTTGGAGTAGGAAAAGACATTATTTATCTCGAATAAAACTCCATCAGCTATCAGAATTTGGAGGATTTGCCCTCCCTGATATAAAGTGGTATAATATTGCTATACTGGTACATTTTGCTGTTGATTGGGTCACAGATACTAACTACTTTACAAACCAACAAATTGAAAACCATTTGGTCACTCCTCTTTCACTCAAAGCTATTATTCACTGCCCAGCGGCCCAGTTACCACCATATATTAAAAAAGTGTTGGCAATTCATAACGTGGTACTAGCTTGGCAAAAATGATGTATTGCCCTAGACATAGACTACCACGTATCTTCTTATTTACCTATTAGAGGCAATAACTTGTTCCCACCAGGGCTTACGTCTGATGTCTTCAGAAAATGGGAAGAGAAAGGTCTGATTTTTGTTGCGCAATTACTCGACGATGACTGCAAAGTTAGAATGTTCGAAACTATCTCTCATCAATACAACTTACCAAATTATAATTTTTTTGCTTATTTACAGGTTAGGCATTTTATTAACGGATTTCCAAATATTAGTCAAGACTACGCTAAATTTGGTGAGCTTAAAGATTATATTATCCTACACAAAAATAGCATTCACACCATTTCACTGATATACAACATTTTAATGTCCAAACAAGGACAATTGGTGTTGGAGGCTTTAGTCGACTCCTGGCGCTTCCATTTTCAAGAGATAACTCTGGAAAAGATCAAAACTAGTATACGACGGGTAAGAGAGGCTAAAATACCTACTTCTTGGAAAGAATCCCATATTAAGATAATCAATAATTCATATATTACGCCGAAAATACTGGCTAAATGGTCGCCGCATAATACCGGCGCCGAGTG
The DNA here is from genome assembly GCF_027579735.1 of Bombina bombina. Lineage (NCBI taxonomy): Eukaryota > Metazoa > Chordata > Amphibia > Anura > Bombinatoridae > Bombina > Bombina bombina. Next base: position 507,356,159 of record NC_069502.1, read on the forward strand.
TGACAAATGTAAGAAATCAAATGCTGATCTCTTACACTGTATATGGCTCTGCCCTAAAATTCGACAATTTTGGGCTAAAGTCTCATACTGGCTAACTAAGATCCTACAAAAGAATATTACTTTAGATATCTATCAAATCTTCTTTTTAACTGATGAGACCACTATAAAATCCTATAAAATAGTAGATACAGCAATTTTACTGGGCCGCAACTTAATTCTTCGCTGCTGGAAGAAGAAGACTGCCCCTCCATTCACAGTGTTTAAACAGGCAATGATATCACAAATTTCTTTCGAACTAGTAAATACGAACGCATTACTTGATAGTCAGATTCGAGCTTTCTTTGATAAATGGCTTATTTTAATTTTAGAACAACCTAGTAATATACAATACTCTCTAACAAAATGCTTCCATAATTCAGATTTTTTTGGAACTTTAGTTCTAAACAACATCTTTCCTTTTGCATAGTATCAATAATATAATTCGAAGCAAATGGGTATAAGCAGGATTTCCTTCCCTCCCTCCCCTTGTTTGGCTTTTGCTTTGTTCGTTTTTCTGTTTTGCTTTTTTTTTTTTTTTTCTCTCCCCCTTTTTTTTTACTTTTAAGTTTAGTAGGAATTGCAGCACAAGAGTACATGAAGATTATAGGATAGGATTATACGACAAGTTTAATACACTGTATAAATAATGTTTATTTAATTTTAATTAATGGAAGGGTTTCTCTTTTTTTCTTCTCCTGTATCATGACTGACTGGAAATTCTCTGTTGTATCCATGGAATTTTTTAATGTACTCTGTGCTTGAAATAATAAAAAAGATATACAAAAAAAAAAAAAAAATGTATTAAGTTTAATTGCTGCTTAACAGCTAAGCCGTGGTCTATAATGTGTCTACAATAAACATCCCTATATTAAGGCAATTAGGGATGGCAAACAAATGATGCACAATTTATCTGATTCTACTGCATTTATATAACTGGCTAATTTATCTGATTATAGTTTGAGTTTTATTTATATGGCTATTTTGTCTCTTGGTCTTGCAAAGAGATTTAAACAGCCTGTGATAAGAGGCGGCCTTCAAGGGCTTGACAATTAGCATATGAGCCTACCTATGTTTGGTTTAATCTAGGAAAGTTGGTTAAAATTAAAAGTCCTATCTGAATAATGAAATTTTCAGTTATACTAGAATGTCCCTTTAACAGTGGATTTGCATGGTGCATGCGGCAGGAGAACTGGTTATCTGATCGTTAAGCACAATTTTATTTGTACAATCTGCAACTGAAGTTTCTTGGGCATCTGCTGTGATTGCTTTCTTTGTGTGATATCAAAGTTTTGTACATAGTGGATGTTTTTAATTGTTTGTAATGTTCCGAGAGTGTTGCATTCCAGTGAATGTCAGAATACGTGTTGAATTTTAGGTTAATTGTGGTTATTTGAAATTTGTGTCGGCAGCTAATGTTTTGTTTGGTGAAGGACAAGAACAATTTTTTTTGTTTTTCTCTTTTGTGACTGCGTGTGGAAGCGTGTATGGACAGCATATTGAATTGTGCAGTGTATTTGATTTTGCTTGCTATTGAGAATTGTCTCGGCATGAGTGTAGTGCATGATTTGTCGTTTGGTCTCTTGTTATGTGGTGTTTGCGTGTCACATGAGATGTTTCACGCAAACAAGGGGGAAGTGTTGATGAGTATTGATGAATAGCTTTATGTAATGGGGGTGATTGTTTTTAGGAGGTGAACCTAAAACGTTTTGAATCTCCTCTTACAATGTTATTGCCTAACCACCAGCTGTGCCCTAAATTTCCTTGTCTTACCCCTATGCAGGATGCACTATGTCCCTAGGATTGTCTAGAACTTTCCTTCATTGGGAATCTGGCCACGGACATCATTTACCTTGATGGCCACCCCGGTCGTAGCCTGTACACCCAGAACCCACTCCTTTTTTTTCCCTCCCTGGTGGATTAGATCTTTTTATTGTCTTTCTGTGTTGTATTTTGCTCTCATATTTCAGATGCCTAAAATGTTTTATTTTTCTATTTGGTTCTTAACACTATATTTGTATTCGCAGGATGAGATCATGAAGCTGTATCCAGAGATTGAAAGACACTAACTGAATTATTTTTGAGTTTCCATATTTAGGTCAAATCTGTACAGGCAAAATTCCATAAGTGCACTCTTCAAAAGATTAAAGATTGAAAGCAAGTAAACCTTTAAAGAAAGAAACGATGAAGATGAAAGACCTTTTGTCAAGCTTGTTTTAACCACCATACTGCAGTAAAAGTTGCTGAACTATCTTTGGATCCATCCTTTGCTTTGCATGCTGGTACCAGCCCCAGAACTGGACTCTGGGTAATCCATGACTGTTTCCTCTGATGTGTGTCTTCAGGACATAAAGACTATCCTTCTCTGGACTATGCCTTACCGCTCGATATGGAGGACCTGTTATGCTGTTACAGGGTCAACCAATTAAATTAGGGGAGTATTGTTTTAACTCCATTCCTTATATTGCTTGTTTTATATTCTCTTGTATTTGATTTATTTTTATTGATCATATTTGGTATAAGAAATCGTATGCCTCATTGGTATTAGTGCACATTGTAGTTTATGTGCTTAACAAAGGAACCCTTTAGATAAATGTAACTGTGAACTTCGCAGTATTGTACCCTATTGAATGGCCCACTGAGTATAAAAATATGTTTAAGGAAAATGCTGCAATATATCATAATATTTTAGACCCTTCACCCTCTAGAACATAAGGAGGACACGTCTCAGCTAGAAGTTTATATTAAATATACGGAGAAATATTTGTTTAGGGAATAGATAGTCCAGGAAAGCAAATGTATTTTTTCCCTTTTATTAATTAGTATGGTATCTGCAAAGTGAATTTGGTCATTCCTGATGTTTGTCAAAGAGAGTAATTCTTACCATAAAGATGTGTTTACCTTTAAAAGAGTTTGGAGTTTTAAATGATGTTCTGTTTGTATGCGTTCCTCATACAGGAGTGTGAGAGAATTTAGGTTGCATAAAATAATTAGTAAACTAGTAGTGTTTATATCAGATGAGATTGTTGAATATTAGGATCATGGTTGGAGAATTATAAACATTATAGATAACAGCCATGCAGAATAAAGCAACATGAGGTTCTTTTATTTTTTAGAAGTTCAAAGTGACATTGTAAAGAAATTCATTTATTTTTATTGATTGTTTTCTTTTTTTCCATTTTTGCTACATTGCAGGCCTTAGCATACGTTTTAGCATAACCATTCAGGCCCTTGATGAAGTTTGGCAGGTTTTCACTTGCTTAGTATCCATGAAGTATCATTTAAAAGTGTATAGAGAAGTTGTAAATTATTCTCTGAGAAATATCAATGTATTTAGTTTGTATTATATATCAACAATGTTTTGTTTGATTTTAAATGACATAGGATGAAAGTGACGTTTTATTTGGACATAATTGTGATTGTATTGCGGTGTGTACTCATCCTGTACTGTTTCTGTTTGCTTCCTAGACTCCCTGTGACTCGAGTGTTTGCTTGCCATGGGTATCCACTGGTTGCCTTGTCTACCCCATGAACAAACCATCAGATTTCCAGTATCTCCCTGCGGAAGAACCGTGGATAAGCTCCCCTATTGCAAATGAACTGTTGGAGAATTGTATTATAGCAAAGTGTCAAGGTGCAGCGATCTCAAATGGACAAAGACTGTTCTTAAAGTGTTCATAGGCCACCTAGAGACAGTTGTGCTGTTGCTATGTCATGCTTTACTGTGGAGAAGGAACTGTTGGACATATTGGGGGGTGCTAGCAATGCAGGTGGAGAAATAAACAATGCAGCGTTGTTTGGGGGTAGATGGGGGGCTGGTTGGGTCTATGTGCCAGTAGACCGGTAGTTTTGGGAAGGCTGGAAGATAGATGGAAGGTATTGGAGGGGCTGTACCTATATGCAGTGACAATTAGCCTATAAAAGTATATCACGACATAGGAATATTTTTCTCTTTAGTATTCTCACAGAGTTCTGTTACCATAATATAAGGCTTTACTAATTTTCTATGCTTGTCTATTTTATGTTATTCTGTTAGAATAAAAGGATGGTATGTTAGGGGTAATATGAACCTGACGGCAGCCATCTTGTTCCCCGCAGCCATTTTGTGATGAATAACATCCATTTTGTAATGATTAAACTTTATTATACTGGGTTATTATGTAGTGGCAATTATGTGCATGTTATGATAGTTTCCTTAGCTGTTCGGCCTTGTCAATGTACTCTGGCTATACGCCCAGAAGAAGATAATGTCATTAAGATGGTTCAGAAACCTTGCTGTTTCGCAGATGTTAGCGTATTATGACTATGAGATGATTGTTATGAGCTGGTCAATTCCCAGAATCACACTGTGTTCTACTGTGTAAAACTGTGTAAGATGACGCAGTCCTAACGTGTCATCCCCTTAACCCTGTATGCTGTTATAAGAAATGCTTGCACTGTTCAATAAACAGGATTGGCTTTAGATCATAATGCTGCGTGGTCTGAGTCATTCTAAGGGACCCTTATCAGATAATCTACATATGCCTCAGGTGGTACACTGGGCCCGTGGCTTCGGCCTGACCTGACACTTACCCCCCAGGGGAAACACCTAACAGTTACTATTTTTGGTTAATTAAACCTTCTAGCAGATATACTTACTTCAGTTCAGAACCGACTATACCACGCAAGTAGCTATTCATTATTCCAATCCACTAACGGGCATTCAGCAGTTTGGTAACGGACAGCCACAGGGAAAGTATCAGCTGTCGAGGTTTACATGCAGCAGTAACTTATATGGGTGATCAAACATTTACGTATGCAACTGAACTAATATTTGCTCATACTTAACTATTAAGCATTAAGCTAAAAACTTGTTCTTTATTTTAAGGATATAGTCATTACCACTGAGTCAATTTAACTCAGGCATCGGTGCATGTAAGCGCTAGTCTTTTGCGCTCTGACAGGTGATTACTTTATGTCAGATTAAATCTAATGTAATACGATGAACTGCACATATATACCAGTGCTTATTATTTATTATATTTAAATTTAAAGTTGACTATACAAGTTGGCAAATTCAATTGTCAAAACTAACATGGCTATCTGAAGATATAAGGGATTAACAGCTTCCCACACGGAAGTGTACAAAAGGAAAATTCAGCTGCTGGTAATTAGTGTGCATTGAATCAGACACACTTAGGCAGTATAACGATAGATAGACCTTATCCGGTGTCATACTTTAGCCTTGTATTTAACGTATACAACCAAGTTATATATTTGAACTACCAAACTACATACACAAGGCTAATAGTAATCAGATTTTGTTTTCCTTTGGTGGCTTAACCAAAAATAATTGAAAAGTGATTTTTTACTTGAATAGTGAACAGCAGACTTGCCAAACATAGTGTCTGATCAGGAGAGAATTTGATAATAATCACTATTTATTGATCAAGAATTGGGAAACCACAAATACATTTTTCTGATGAATTGGACACAAGTTCCAAATTGTTAATAATTAAATGTGATTCAACACTCCTGGATATTTCAAGTAAATATCCGACAGGTAGATTACAGGATACCTGAGTATGCACCAAACACACTGACTTCCAAATCTGTTACCATATTGCACAATCATTTCTGGATCTAGAAGGCATAAACGCAATTATACTCCATAGTGACATCCCACCACCTTTGGAGAACAAAGTATATATTTACATACACTCAAGAGTGCTATAGGGTCATATTAGTAACTATGAATTCAGCACCAAATTAAAATGGATCACATTATGCTGATTCTCTCTATTTAATCACATGTGTTACTAGATACCATAATACCACTCTAATCTCATACTAGTATATTATTACCTGCATCCGAGGGTTAATACTTAGGTTCTATCATTTGATAGGCAAAGAATTGCCGCACTGATTGGGTGTCTAATATCCATTGAGAACGTGGAGTATTAAATACCTAGGTATTGTCACAATAAGCATAATTTTGTATATTGCTTCTCACTTCCATATTTACGGTATAATTTGCGTACCTCATTATCGTACTATGAGTTGTTTGTTTTTAATTTGCACATCCCTCAATTTTAACTCTGTTTTTATGCGTATATATTAAAAGTTATGTTTTATTGATCCCAGTGAAATCTCTCGAACCATTAACTGTTAACTTTCAAATTAATTACCTGAAGCTACACACGCCTACCACAAGTGCTAATAGTGTATTCTAGGATGGGCTCTCAACCCATTAAATCTTGGTTCTAAAAATATATTTGCAATGAGGTACATAATAGTGTAGGGAGTGAATATGTCAAATACTTAATAATTGCAATGTTATCAGTTATATGCATAGAACTTTATATATTTTTATACATTATTAGAATGATAAAGAGAAACAAGAAATACAATGTAATTTAATATAGATTTTACCTACTATTCCTGTGATAAATCTCTAACAACCATGCTTTCTCTATTCCACTTACCTCCAGGGAAGCTGGAGAAGACACTACATAATTAAAGGCACAGGAAACAGAAATTTTATCTTTCATGATTCAGATAGATAATACAACTTTAAACAACTTTTCAATTTACTTCTATTGCCTAATTTGGTTCATTCTTTAGGTATCCTTTGTTGAAGAAATAGCAATGCACATGGGTGAGTCAATAACATGAGGCATCTATGTGCAGCCACCAATCAGCAGCTACTGAGCACATTTAGATATGGTTTAAACAAAGGAGATCAAGAGAATAAGGCAAATTAGATAATACAAGTTAAACGGAAAGTTGTTTAAAATGGAATGCTCTTTATATATCATGAAAGAAAAAAGTTGGGTTTTAATGACCCTTTAAGGACTGTGCGTTTTTTTGCACCTACTCTGAAACACTCAACACATTGATTGCTTAGATCATTCACATGTAAAATTGCAAAATTGTTCCACACAAAGGGTTTGCCCAAGAGAGAGCTACCACGTTAGTGGAATTTACCTATAACCCTTTATAACCATTTATAACCTTGTTAGAAAAATTCAGAATCAAGAATTCAGAAGCAAAACTCAATCTTGGTTATGACCAGGTCCTGTTAGAAGGACAACAAAGTTGCTTGTTTATCTTTTTTTCACAAAACAAGAGAAAAATGCAACTGGAGGAAAGATGCAAGCTAGTCTGTACTTCCAAATGATCAACATCACCTCTATTGTGAAGGTATGAAAATCCTTGTTCTTGGCACACCTTCTACACACACAATAAACACAAGCAAGCTGAAGTATATCAGATAAAGTATAAAATAGTGCATTTTAATGAGGTCTCCAGTAAACAGAAACCCTTTAGAGTCTGATTTAAATATTCCACAAATTCGCTTGAGATGATTGACATGGGAAAAGTTAAGGGTGATATGCAAGTCAATACCACTATATAATAAAACAACCTAATGGCTGGAGAAAAATATATAATTTGCCCTAACTCCAACAAAGTAGAAACTGAATTGACTCCTGCATGAGTAGTGTGTTTATAGATCTCCTGAAAGGGCTTTTTGAATGTGCCTGCATATCTTTTACGGAAATAAGAATTGCAAGTTTCTGATATTGTCATACAAATTTGTATGACAAAACATTTTTTCATGGGGAGTTTTAAGTTATAGAGATCATTACTAAAGATATTTTTATGCATAGCTATAAATATGTGCAGCATGACAGCTAAAATAAAAATCTAACAGTTTTTAACAGATGACTCATGAAAAAGTATTTATTACATATTTTTAGTAACAAAAAGGAATTTGTAATGGTCCTTATGGATCTCAGGACTAGCCTAAGTATTTTCTCAGCTTCAATTAAAGTTGTGTTGTCACTATTAGTATGTTCTCTCATACAGACATAGCTATGCTAAATATGGAGTTAACAAGTCTTCAGTTTCTCTGACTAATTCTACTTGACAGCTAATGTTGCAGCAAAGCAAAAACAAGATTACTGGGAATAGACAGCTAAATTATATCCCTTGACCTGTTAGGCAGACACCTTTCTGATTTAAAGTCAAGGTAAACTTAGCATATTTTAAAATCAGGTCCAGAATCTAAGCAATATTTTAAAGGGACTTTAATTGATCACTTCTAAGGAATATGTGCTGTATCTTACTTTTTAAAGCGACATTAAACCACAAATTTTTCTTTCATGATTCAGACACAGAATACAATTTTAAACAACATTCCAATTTACTTCTATTACCTTATTTGCTTCATTCTTTAGATATCCTTTGTTGAAGAAATAGCAATGCACATGGGTGAGCCAATCACACGAGGCATCTATGTGCAGCCACCAATCAGCAGTTACTGAGCCTATCTAGTTATGCTTTTCAGCAAAGCATATCAAGAGAATGAGGGAAATTAGATAATACAAGTAAATTAGAAAGTTGTTTAAAACCACTTACTCTTTCTAAATCATGAAAGAAAAAATGTGGGTTTCATGTCCCTTTAATCTAGCAGTACCATTCCAATCCCCCACGCTCCATTATTCCACAACAAAACTCATATTTTTTGTGAGCTAACATTTTGGACTGTTCTCCAATCAGCACTCTAACTGTAGAGCACTTTTTGTAGCTAGAGCGTCAATTGAAGAACATTTTAAACTGTTAGCTCAAAAAAATATAAGTTTTGATGTGGGCGGCCAGAGCACGAGGTATTGGAATGGCACAGCTAGATTAAAAAGTAGGTACAGCACATATTCATTAGAAGTGATCAAATAAAGACCCTCTGAAATATCGCTTAGATTCCAGACCTGATTTTAAAACTTAAAATGTATCACTTTGAAATTCCCCTAGGCACCTATCTACTTTTTCTAGTAATAAATGTTGCCCAGTCTGTGAAAATGGTAATTTCCCTGTAACAGCAAAACTGTAATACAATCTTTTCTATTCAAGACAAACCTTCACCTAAGGCCAAATACTGAACAAAAATCAATGAAGAATAAGAAAAATTAAACTTTCTATCATTGTTTACTGAAAATAAATAGCATGGTATATTACAAAAAGTGACAAACTGATAAGAAAAAACCTTGAACTTTTAAACAGAAATACCAATAAATAGTCTTATGAAGAAGAAAAAATATCTAAGCAGAATATGAAATAAAAAATATATACTATATATACACACATACATACTGCAACATGCCAAAGTTCATATAATTATATGCTGCATTGGATTTTATAAGTAGCCTTCATATATTAAATTGCAAACTTATGCTCAAGGAATCAGAGCAGTTGCCTATGAAAAGCTGTACATACCACTACACACATTTTGGTTATTATTTTACTTTACTAAACTTATTACAAATGTCTTAAGAGAAAAATAATGTTGTGTAAAAATAATACAAACAAACAATACTACAATTAAATATGCGTATATGGATTTAAGTGGAAGTGCTCAGGAAAATAATAATATGTTTACATGTGTTCGAAAGTTATAATGTGACATTACAATCTTCTAAATACAGTATATGCATTATATTTACAAATAATTAAGCACTGCATTGCAAAAGATCTGCATTCAAAATATGATTTATAAACTTCTTAAGCTGTTATTGTGTAATCCATATTTATAGAGTTTTGTTAGTACAGAGTAGTCCGATTATGCATTCATTATCTTACTGCTGTGGTCAGTATTGTAGAGATATCAATTAACCTAAAATTATCTAAGAAACCAATGTCTAGTAGAGATGTGCAGGCCAGAAATTTTTGTTTCCGATATTCAAGGAAATTAGTTTCCCCAAATATTCTGTGATTGCCCTATTCTGTTTTCGTTTAGTTTAAAATGAAGTGAAAATCAAATTTCCGTTAAACATTTACATTTGTTTTTGTTAAACGAATGTAAATGTTTCAAAACTACAGTTGAAAATTTCACCTGTAGCTACAAATACATACCTCAAATGTGCTCTGGGGAGATCGTTAACCTAATATTCTTCTTGCCAGAGCCCCATATGCAATACCACCTGGCTTAATGGTCTTGATTCCTAGGACCTGGGAGACGAGCATGCTAAGCCTTATAAATTTCATCAGTATTTTTCATTTTCATTGGTGCATTGATTTGGATTCAAACAAAAATCCAATTTCCGTGACGATTGGGCATTTGTTCTAAAATGAATGCACATCTCTAATATATATATAGAAGGTTGCATATAAGTACAATTTAAAAAAAAAAAAAAAAATCACCAAATTTAAGTTTCTCTAGCGATGAGTAGAATAGGGGAAGCAAACTTAAATTACAGAGAAGCAGACAAGATAAATATTATAATGTTGCTTTTTTCCACTTTCACAAACACATGTAAAGTGACTTAAAAAAACTCAAAACATAAAGGCAGTAGACAAGATGTTGAAGACATTTATTTTGTTATTCTTTATAGATATATAAAAGAAAACAAAAAAAGGAATTTAACCCCTTCATGACGAGGGCAAATGTTCACGATCAGTAACGCATGGTGATCAGGTGATCATTGATGCATTCGTGTTACTTCAACGCCAAGATTCGATCATATGGGACTGCCTACTATGCACTACCCCCAGTTTAATTATTAATTTCATAGTAACATAGTAACATAGTAGATGAGGTTGAAAAAAAGACCAAGCTCCATCAAGTTCAACCTATACAAATCTAAAATACTTACAAAAAGCTCCAGTGAAGCTTAACCCCTTAACGACCGACGACGTATGCCATACGTCCTCAAAAAAAAAGCACTTAACGACCGAGGACGTATGGCATACGTCGTCGGTTAAACAGAGCACTGGAAGCGATCGAAATCGCTTCCAGCTGCTCTAACAGTATTGCAGGCTTGCCTTGATGTCTAGGCATCCTGCAATACTGTTCCCGAGTGCCAGGACCGGATTGATCACTCCCCCACGAGTGATCACTTCCGGTTTCGCTCCACGTGGAGCCCGGCAGTGTTTCAGAGCATCGGAAGCGATCGGACATGCTTCCGATGCTCTGCTTGTGTGCTAAGTGCCTCGGTGGGTCGAGGCACTTAGTTAGTTATAAAATAAAATTAAAAAATTTAAAAAAAAAAACGTAAAAAATATAAAAAGCCCTAAATAGCCCCCCCCTCCCCCTTCACTAGGCATCCAAGATGGTGATGCCCAGTGCATCATGGGGCCTCTGGGGGTGTCCCTAGCCTGCCTCATCATAGGGGAAAGCTAGGGTCACCCAATCTGAGCCTCCCACCCCAAAAAAAATAAAAAAATAATAAAATACCCCATTTGTCTAATCATGTCAATATTTGTAAATATTGACACTGATCAGTGTGGATCTCCCTCCCTCTCCTCACTTGCGATTTTGTTGGAGAGAGAGAGAGACCTGTTTTTTTGCAGAGAAAGATTTAATTATTTTATTTGTTAAAAAAATATAGACCCAAAGGCTCTTTTCAGAGCCATTAACCCCATAGCTTGCCAGTGATCACTATAAATCACTGGCATTAGCATAGCTGCACTTTTTTTTGCTGTCTGTGCATTTTTTTAGGGGTTAATTTTTGTTGTTGTATTTTTTTTAAAAACCCAAAGGCTCTTTTCAGAGCCATTTAGCTAATTTAAATTAATTTCCAGAGTCATTAACCCCTAGCTTGCCAGTGATCGCTATAAATCACTGGCAGTAGCATAGCTGTACTTTTTTGCTGTCTGTGCATTTTTTTAGGGGTTAATTTTGTTGTTGTAATTTTTTAAAAATCCAGAGGCTCTTTTCAGAACCATTTAGTTAATTTAATTTAATTTTCAGAGCCATTAACCCCTAGCTTGCCAGTGATCGCTATAAATCACTGGCAGTAGCATAGCAGTACTTTTTTGCTAGTATATTTAGTTAATTAATTTAGTTAATTAATTTAATTTAAAAAAATTTAATACATTTTTTCTGTGACAGATACAAAAAGTCACAGAAAATATATAGTGCTGAGGAGGCGTATGCCATCCTTGCGTCAGAGTCAGATGCCTCTATGTCTGACTCAGACCCCAATTTTGACCCTGCCATATGCTCAGATACATCACTAGATGCAGTCTCAACTGATAGTGATGTATCTGTGGCTGCTAGACCCCCTACCAGCCCCCCTGCTAGCCCCCCTGCCAGAAGGAGGCGTGTTGCTGCCATTGCTGCTGAAGAGTGGGTAAAACCTCATCTCCAGAGGCTAGATATCCCACCCTTCACAGCAAATGCTGGCATAAATATAGATGTGGCAGGTTTTAGCCCCCAGCAGTTTCTGGACGTGTTTCTGGGCGATGATGTATTGGGGAACATTGTCGCCCAAACTAATTTATATGCCAATCAGTTCCGTGCTGCAAAGCCTGGAACATATTTGGCAAAGCAGCAATGGGCCCCCATCAATGTGCCAGAATTCAAAAAATTCTGGGCATTGACCATTCTGATGGGCATCATAAAGAAACCCTCCATTCGCTCCTACTGGAGTACTAGCCCCATCTGCTCTACCCCCATTTTCTCCCAGATTATGTCAAGGAAGAGGTATGAAATGATTCTGCATTTCATGCACTTCAGCGACAGCAGCCTGTGCCCCCCTAGGGAGCATCCCCAATTTGACAGGCTGTATAAAATCCGCCCCCTGATAACCCACTTTTCTGCCAGGTTTGCAGAGGCTTATACACCTGGAAGGAATATATGCGTTGATAAATCCCTAATGAAGTATAAGGGAAGGCTGGGATTCAAGCAGTTTATTCCTTCCAAGCGCTCCAGATATGGGGTAAAGGTGTATAAGCTCTGTGACAGCGAGAATGGGTATACTCAGGCCTTCCGGGTGTATGAGGGAAAGGATAGCCACCTTGACCCTCCAGGTTGCCCAGAACATATGGGAACCACTGGCAAGATTGTCTGGGACCTGATATTACCCCTAATGAGCAAAGGGTATCACTTGTACTTAGACAATTTTTATACAAGTGTCCTTTTGTTCAAGCTACTGTATTGCTTTGATACAGTAGCTTGCGGTACAATTAAAAAGAACCGCACAGGTTTCCCAGGACAGCTTGTACGCACCCGGCTACGAAGGGGGGAGACCTCAGCTCTGTGCCAAGAGGAGCTGTTGGCAGTTAAGTACAGAGAAAAGAAGGATGTATACCTTCTTACCACCATCCACACAGAGAGGACGGTGGCGGTTTCTGTACGTGGCAGAGCTGAGATCATAAGGAAGCCAGTGTGCATCAAGTCTTATAACCGGCATATGGGTGGGGTTGATCTGGCTGATCCGCTGCTGCAGCCCTACCTAATTATGCGGAAGACAAGGGCCTGGTACAAAAAGGTTGCAATTTACCTAATGCAGATTGCAACCCACAACGCTTTTTTGTTGTTCAAAAAAGCAAACCCCAGAGTTAAAAATACTTTTTTTTGTACCATGATGCACCTGCTCCACCGGGCGGTGATGGGAGAGAGCAGAGTTAGGGCTACCCATTTTATTTTTAAAATCCCCCCTACTGCCGCAAAGCAGAAACCACAAAAAAAATGCAGAGTCTGTACCAAGAGGGGGAAGAGAAGGGACACCATATATCACTGTCCTGATTGCCCTGGACAGCCTGCACTCTGCATTGGGGACTGCTTCAAGCGGTACCATACAATGGTCAATTTTTTAAAAAATAAATACATTTGCTGTTATATATATATATTTTTTTTTTGGTTATGTTTACAGTTAGATGTTTTTTTGTTTTTTTTACTTTTACTGTGCCAGATTTTTACATTTCACTACTCTATTTTTTTCTAAAATTGGGCCTGTTTTTTTTTTTAACCAAAACCCCTGTCAAACCTATGCATGGGGGACATAGGTGTACTCAGGGTTCCTTGCAGAAAACAACCTGAAGTATGTTTTTGTAATAACTTACAACAGTCTCTCCTAAATCATAGTCAAAAAGCATAAGGACTGAATGGCCTACTTCAGGATACCAGTAAAGTAACACACACCTAACCAACTTTATTACTCCCCTCTTTCCCCTGAAATAAAAACACAACGCCAAGTTGGGAGGAAGACCCGCAGGTCGCATTTATTCAAACAGCTAGTGCGCATGCTCGCACTAGCAGGTTACTTAGTAATCAACAGCATATGTAAATATGCCGGCGCGCATGAGTCCCTATCCATAACTCCTACTTTGGGAGGTAGCGGCCCAAATAATTCGAGATATGGCGAAGTCCCCCGGATGACTCCGCCCCTTCAGGTGTTATCCAAGAGGGTTAGGATGATTTTATCCGGTCTGCCTTCTTGCGAGGAAAAGGCACCCTAGGCCCGGCCCTAGTGACGTCGCCTTTCCTCCAGCCTGACCAATCACTCCACCCCAAGGCTACAAATTTAGGCCACTACCTCTCGCCGCTAGAGCAACTACAACTCCCACCCTTAAGGGGCCCAGCTCTTAACGGCCGAAAGAACCGAATAAGAGGCTGGTGGAGGTCCAAACTTACGAACACGGGCTTACCTAAGGCTAGCTCAACTAAACCTACCCCTGCCATGTTAACTAATGCTGAACTTCAGCCGCAACTCATGCCGCCTGCTAAATCTCTCGCAAATAGGGAAGGGGGGGTGGGCAGCTCCAACTTCTATCAGAAAACCGGAGGAAAGAGACAGAATCTTCCAGAACATCAGTTCTTAAACCCTGAGGTGAGTCACTCCCCTTAAGTTGCAACATTGTTGCAACTCCATCTTTCTCTTTACATTCCTATCCTTGCCAGACCACAGCCCTTAATACGCTCCATTCCCACTAGGGGTCACTACACTATCATAAGGACTGAATGGCCTACTTCAGGATACCAGTAAAGTAACACACACCTAACCAACTTTATTACTCCCCTCTTTCCCCTGAAATAAAAACACAACGCCAAGTTGGGAGGAAGACCCGCAGGTCGCATTTATTCAAACAGCTAGTGCGCATGCTCACACTAGCAGGTTACTTAGTAACCAACAGCATATGTAAATATGCCGGCGCGCATGAGTCCCTATCCATAACTCCTACTTTGGGAGGTAGCGGCCCAAATAATTCGAGATATGGCGAAGTCCCCCGGATGACTCCGCCCCTTCAGGTGTTATCCAAGAGGGTTAGGATGATTTTATCCGGTCTGCCTTCTTGCGAGGAAAAGGCACCCTAGGCCCGGCCCTAGTGATGTCGCCTTTCCTCCAGCCTGAACAATCACTCCACCCCAAGGCTACAAATTTAGGCCACTACCTCTCGCCACCCTATCAACAAGAGACTCTTGCCGCCACACCGGGCACAGCTTAAAGCTGCGCCCCCAACACCTCTCTCAAATTACCCAAAAATAGTTCTAAGCCCACATCAGAGAGATGCACTCCGTCAGGGCGATACAACACCCTCTGGTCTGCCGTCAGATTCGGGTGCTTCACCACAAAACCTTGAGACCCACAAACCGTCTTCCCCACTTCTCTATTGATCTTTTTCCTGATCCTATAGCCAGCACCCAACGAACCTAGGTGCCTCCAGTGTAGCCTGGCCACCATATTGGACCATCCTACACGGACCCCAGGGGACCAGGCATGCAACCATGCAATATCTGACCGCATGATTTTGATGAGATCCAACACCGGCATTTCACCAACATCATTCCCCCCTAAGTGCAACACAATTATCTGGGGACTACCCCAGCGCCGCTGCGCATCCTGCAAAAGTGACGGAAGCTCGCGCCAGCGCATGCCTCTCTTGCCTAACCACCAAAGAGATGCCCTGGCAGTGGAAAACCCCAGTTGTTGCCCCCCAACTGAAGCGGCAGCCCGAATGGCCGCCCAGGGGACATAAGAATGTCCCACGATCCACACACGAACAGCAGCTGCAGAACCTGAAACAAACAATAAACTTACTAAACTTACGCCGCAGCAGAAGCCCACAACCAACACTACCCGCTAGCCCGAAACCGCCCCGCCTTAGCAACTACTGCTGTAATGGCCTAACGTACAGCCTGTATCTATTGGAGCGCCACCGACCCAGCCTTTTAATGTCCGCTGCTGACTGCCCTTCTGTCGCTGCAGACATAGCCGCGCCAATCCTAAAGGAATGCGTCCCTATACTATTTGGCTCTATGCCTACACTGCCTGCCACTGCCTTCAATACCTTTTTAAACTGGTAGACCAACAGCGAAGACCCGTCTTCATGCACCAAAAACTGCACGCCGCCCACGGGGCGCATGCTTAAGAACTTGGACAACACCCTTACTGGACAGGCTACACTACCACCTTTCCCAGCCAACGTCATCCAAGTACCCTTACCCTCCTGATCCGTTTTAGACTGGGGAACAAACAGCAGGACTGCCGACTCGTACACCTTAACGTGCCGAAGCAGAACGCCTTTACCTGAAACCCTAGCTGCCGGTGCTACCAGTTCACTCATGCGCAATGCTCCCACAAATGCCAGCACAAATGCTGCCCGAAACAGTAGAACCTCATAAGGGGATGAACACACCCCCATCAGACCAGCCAACATCTGCTCAAGCCTCTCGCCAGTTATAGGTTCCCGCAGGTCTAGAACTTTAATCTCTGTGCGACCCCAACCCCTCGCTATCTGTTTCATCAGGACCCCCTGCGAGCTTATAAAAATAAGTGAGGGCCGCCAAACGCGCCTGCACAGCCGCCTTGCGCAACCCCTGCCTTTTGAGCACAGCTAGCCACTCTAGCAACATTACCTGAGACCCTTCCCGTACAGAAACCCACCGGTTCCCGCAGAATTCATCCCAGGCTCTCCAGTATGACACGTAAGCCGCCCAAGTTGCCGGGGCCAATGCTGCCCCCACTAATGACAAAATGGTTCCCCCAGATCCG
This sequence comes from Bombina bombina, assembly GCF_027579735.1. Lineage (NCBI taxonomy): Eukaryota > Metazoa > Chordata > Amphibia > Anura > Bombinatoridae > Bombina > Bombina bombina. Next base: position 507,372,946 of record NC_069502.1, read on the forward strand.
CCAATTGCCAGAGAGAAGGGGGACAAATCAGTCCAACTGCTGCCGCTTCTGGCACTAGCTTCCTAAACTGATCCCACTGGAAGCGCGACAAAGCATCAGCCACCACATTATCCACTCCAGGCACGTGCCGTCCCGAGAACTGGATATTGCTGCGTAGGCAACGTAATACCAAAACTCGCAGATACCGCACTACCATTGGTGATGCCGCCGACAAGTTATTTACGGCATGCACCACACTCTGGTTGTCAGTCCAAAACGTAACTACCCTATCCTTGAAACGATCGGCCCATAATTCCACCGCCGACACGATAGGAAACAACTCGAGCAGCGTTAAAGGGCCACTGTAAGTAAATATTTTCTATGCCTGTTACTAACTAACTACCCCAAATACGCTTTTTATCAATAGCATTTCATTAACATATCTCTACCGTGTATCAGAAATCTTGCCTGCAAATTTAATTGTTTTCCAAACCCACTCCGTGGGTATCCTTTGCTCTGTACCAATTCGTTTACAATACCTAGGTTTCAAAATGGCGCTTTAAACACAAAGTTATTGGTTTAAGTATTTTGAACATGCAGTGCTGAAAATAGTGGGCAGGATAACGTGACATCATCGGCGAATAAAAGATATAACTTTTAGAACGTTATGAAACTTCGTTTTGGAGAAAATATAGGTCAGTAGGTTTTAATTAATGTTTATTAACTTTAATATTTTAGTTGTTTAGCTTAAAAATTATAACAGAAAGTAATCCTTTAAATTGTGCGTAAAACCCTTCTTGTGCCACTCCAATGGCCAAGGCCCCGCGCACCACTCGCCCTCAAAGAAGGCTCCAAAGCCAGATGCCCCGGCCGCGTCGGTAAAGAGCTTCAGCTCTTGACTGGTGACCCATTGCCTAGGCCACAACCGGACACCGTTGAAGTCTGTCAGGAATCTATCCCAAACCTGCAGATCTTCCACAATATCTCTGGAAACCCGGACTTTACCAGTCCTTGTTGGCCCTATACAAGCCTCCATTCGCCTGTTGAAGACCCTACCCATAGGTATGACCCTACAGGCAAAGTTCAACATTCCCAGTAAGGACTGCAACTCTCTTGTGCGCAACCATTCCCCCGCAGCGGCCAACCTAACCGCTTCCAGGAGCTTAATGACCTTATCTCTCGGCAAGCGACACAACTCTGCTTCCATGTCAATTTCTATGCCCAGATACGTCAGGCATGTACACGGCCCCTGCGTCTTATCCTCGGCAAGTGGAACCCCAAATTTTGCCATCAGGAAACGCATAACTACCATCAATCTGGCACAACTCCCAGAGCCCGGTGACCCCACCAGGAGGAAGTCGTCCAAATAATGCGCCACCGCGTCATCCTCCGCTACTGTGACCACCGCCCAGTGCAAGAAGGAACTGAACATCTCAAACAATGCGCACGACAGAGAACATCCCATGGGCAGGCATCTGTCCACGAAATATTCCCCTTGCAGTTTGCACACCATCAACCGAAAGGACGTGGGGTGCAGTGGCAGCAGCCGAAATGTGGATTCAATGTCGACTTTCGCCAATTCAGCTCCCTTTCCTGCCCGTAAAACCACCTCCAGTGCCCGGTCAAACGACTGGTAGTGCACCGAAGCCAGTCCAGGATCAATGGCATCATTAACCGATGCCCCCTCTGGGTAGGAGAGGTGCTGAATAAGCCGGAACTTGCCCGGCTCTTTCTTGGGTACCACCCCCAATGGAGACACTACCAAATCCACGATTGGTAACTCCGCAAAGGGGCCTACTATTCTCCCGAGCCGCACCTCCTTCATAAGCTTCTCCTTCACCACATCAGGGAACTCCCTAACCGACTTCAAATTGCGGTGAGTCGCCGACCCCCTCACGTAAGTCGTGATGGGAATCCGAAACCCCTCCCGCAACCCCACCATCAGCACCCTTGCTGCATGGCGGTCAGGATATAGCTGCAACCAAAGCTCAAGAACGTCCACCCTCAGCGGGGTGGGCGCTCTTCGCCCCAGCTCCTCCCTTAGCCTGCCCTCTGTCTGCCCCGAGGTCTCGCCGCTTACACTCACAACCTGGGTGACCCCCACCGCAGAACTTGCAGACGTGACGAAAGGAGCACGCCGTGCCCCTGTTGCACTGCCGGTCCTGAAACTTCCAGCACTCGCGCCCTTTGCACCGGACCTTCCCAAAGGACCTTTGCCCTCCTGCCAGCAAGCCAGGGGGGGAAGTAGACCTCTCCGCCCCAAGTCTCGCCCACAGGTGCATATCAGTGGTACCAAAATTTAAAAGGGGGTTGCCCACCATTTTCCTACGATACTCATCATTGTAGTCGCGCCACGCCCCTTCCTTATACCTCCGACAGATCCAGTCAATCGTATCCATATACTTGATGACTGCCTGCATCTGACCAGGGTTTTTCTCTAAGTAGCAAGCCCCCAGAATTCGGAAACAGCGATGCCATTCCAAATATGTATCCGGGCGCTTAAACTTCTTAGGGCCAGAACCATCCTTACTCCTCTCCTTCTGCCTCTGGTCCTCGACCGACAGTTCAAACACATTGACAAATTTGCCTGCCTGTATTCGCTGTACGGTCTTAGCTTTCAGATGCCCATAGAGACAGTGTACCTGACACGCAGAACTATCCCCATACAGCGCCGCCTTACGCCCAGCGCTGCCCGAAGGGGTGCCAACTGGCTCCCCCGATGGCACTAGGGAGTTGCCTTGCTCCCCTTGCCCTGTCGCCTCCGCCTGCCTCACTGCCTGCGTACCCCGGCTAGACGCTATCCTATTCAGCAACCTGAACATCCTACGCTTGTCCTTGCCTTCCAACTCCAAAGACTGATCACTATCTGACCCTGCATCTGAGGATGTATCAGACCCACCACCCCCAAGTGTGAGTGTGGTTATCTCACCTGTTCCAGAAGTCCCAGCTGCTCCGCCCGACGGGGCCGCTCCGCAAGTCGATGTAGAGGGTACTGCCTCAGGCATCCCGGCTGCTTCTCTATTCGCCTGGGCCAGCGAAAGGAACCTGGCTGTTCTGGAATCCTCCACTCGACAGCTTGCCACTGGAACCTGCAAAACAGCAGAAACGTCGGGAGTACCAGGGCCTTGGAAAACAGCCCCACCTGCATTCATACCTCCAGTCACTGGCAGACCCCCACTTGCTGCCTGCCCTCCTAGCGTACCCCACGCATTCAAAAGCGGCTGCAATAGCTGCAGCAGCACTGGTGGAATAACTTGCTGCCCAGCCGGCTGCCCCATCTGCATCTGCGGACCCCCAGGCTGTCCTGGAGGCCCCACAATCACACCTCCACAGGCCCCTACAGGGACCCAAGGATTCACACTGGGACCTCGCACACCTTGCCCTCTGCCCTCCAAGAAAGCTCCCTCCTGACTGCTTCCTCCAGGCACCAACCTAACCTGGCTTGCGCTACACCACTGTCCCTGCTGTTGAGAACCCTGTACACTTCGCTCCCTAACATCTCGCCTCACATCCATCTGCGCAGCACTCACAGGCCCCTTGCTCAATTGCCCCTGCTGATGCGTTCTGCTGGGCCCCCCACCTATAGGCGTCTCACTCCCTTGCGCCACATCTCCGGGTACACCCCGCACTGGCCCTTGCTGCTGGACCCTCGGCTCCTCGTACCTTGGAGCTGCCAACATGCCCCCCACACCTCCGGCAGGGCCGGTCCCCGGCCCCGGTACCCCCGACTTACCAGATCGGGTACCGCGCGAGGACCCACTCCTGCCCACTGGCTGCTTCCCCCTGCGACCGCGATCACTGGCGCGGCCTCGCAGGGGGGTTTCCGGTTCCGTCTGCCGCACCAGAAGTGCGTCACCGGAAGGGGCGGGGCTACGACGTGCAGTACTCGCGCGCGTAGCAACCGGGAGGCCACCACCTGAAGCCACCTCGTATGGGCTACTACTGGCAAGAGGCCTACCCAGCCGCAGCTGCCCAGCCAGGCCCGAAGGCCCGACCGAACCACCGCCACGCTCCTGAACCGGGGACGGGTAAGCACCAGCACTAGGCCGAACCTGCCCTGCACCGGAGCCCCCACGAGCCCCTGCCTGACCACCGGAGTCCGCTCCCGAGCTAGGCCCAGGCCTAATAGGCCCTGACCCACAAGGGACATGCACACCGGATCCAAAAGAGGGCCCAGCCCCAGGCCCCACAGGCCCGGAGCTAGGCCCAGGGCCTACCAGAATATCAGGCCCGAATGAGAGCCCAGCCCCAGGCCTCACAGGCCCAGAACTAGGACTGGAGCCCACACTGACCCCAATAGAGGGCCCAACCCCAGGCACAACAGGCCCAGAACTAGGCCTGGGGCCTACTACTACCCCAGGCCCACTGACGGGCCCAGGGCCTGCAGAACCCCCATGCGTGGCTGCCGCCACCAAGGCCTGCAACAGGGACATAACCCCTGCAGCAACCTCTGCTGGCAAAGCCTGTATGCTTGCCATTGAGGACAACAGAGAGGCCTCAAGCCCTGCACTACTAGGCCCAGGGCCTGAGGCCTGCTCAAACTCCCTTTCCTCCTGCAAACTCACTGCCTCCCCCACCTCAGTCTCACCACCACTCGACTCCCCACCCTCATACAAGGATGGAGAGCCTGGGGGAGCCAGAGAGGGGGCCCTAGAACCTTGCCCACATGGTATCATGTCCTCCTGTGAGGGAGGGGGATTCTCCACAGTACTAACTCTTTTCTCCTTTGCAGGAGCCCTACTACCACCTGGGGACCCATCCCTGAACCTTTTAGGGGGAACAGATACTCGCCTGGCACGGTCCATAACGACAGCAACTCAAACAGCTCCAACTTCTATCAGAAAACCGGAGGAAAGAGGCAGAATCTTCCAGAACATCAGTTCTTAAACCCTGAGGTGAGTCACTCCCCTTAAGCTGCAACATTGTTGCAACTCCATCTTTCTCTTTATATTCCTATCCTTGCCAGACCACAGCCCTTAATACGCTCCATTCCCACTAGGGGTCACTACACTATCAATGTGTCTGTAAAAATGAAAATTGAAAAATTACCACCATACACTTTCTCCAATTTTTTGGGCTAAAATGGTTGCTTCAAAGGCATCAAAGCACACCATATACAATACCTTGGGGTGTCAACATTTAAAAAATATACACTTTGAAAGCAATAAATAAAAGTGGGGTATGCGATGGGCCCCAAACTAAAGATAGGCCTATCAGAAGAAATACTCTAATTTTTAATAACTAAAATCACAAGTCATAAAATTGTAACATAACCTTCCCAAAATCCTGGTAAACCTATGCATGGGGGGCATAGGTGTACTGAGGGTGCCTTGCAGAAAACAACCTTCTTTCTTTTGCAATAACTTACAACGATCTCTCCTAAATCATAGTCAAAAAGCAATGTGTCTGTAAAAATGAAAATTGAAAAATTACCACCATACACTTTCTCCAATTTTTTGGGCTAAAACGGTTGCTTCAAAGGCACCAAAGCACACCATATACAATACCTTGGGGTGTTAACATTTGAAAAATATACACTTTGAATGCAATAAATAAAAGTGGGGTATGCGATAGGCCCCAAACTAAAGATAGGCCTATCAGAAGAAATACTCTCATTTTTAATAACTAAAATCATGTAACATAACCTTCCCAAAATCCTGGCAAACCTATGCATGGGGGGCATAGGTGTACTCAGGGTGCCTTGCTGAAAACAACCTGAAGTATTCTTTTGCAATAACTTACAATAGTCTCTCCTAAATCATAGTAAAAAAGCAATGTGTCTGTAACAATGAAAATTGAAAAATTACCACCATATACTTTCTCCAATTTTTTGGGCTAAAACGGTTGCATCAAAGACATCAAACCACTCCATGTATAATACCTTGGGGTGTCAACTTTTTAAATATAATCACATTTATGGAAAACAAATAAACTGGGGTATGTTAAAAGACCCCCAAAAAAGACGATAGGGAAAGAAAATATGTTAAATGTGAAAAAAAATCACAAACACATGTCAGACATTTGGCATTGCACCGCCCAAACAAGCCACCAAACCTATGCATATGTGGTATCACTGAACTCAGGAGATGTTGGTGAACACATATTGGTGTCTTCTTTGGTAGTAACACATAACAAGAGCTGTGAATCCATGTCTAAAGTACAATGTATGTGAAAAATAACACAAAAAAATGAATGCCTAATAGTTTGACAAATACTAGTGGTTGAATTAGTGTATGGAAAGTGTTAAAATACCTGCATTTTAAATACCCTAGGATGTCTACTTTTCAAAAATATATGGTTTGATGGGGGTAAATTAGATTGGCCGGCTTCAGAAATGTCTTAAATAGAACATGGGTGCATGGGATGTGAAAATGGGAAGTGTAAAAAATGGAATGCGCTTCCTAAAAATAAGTCCTTTTAGCCCCCAGAGAACCCAACACACCTATACATGGGTGGTATCACTGTACTCAGGAGATGTTGTTGAACATATATTGAGGTGTTTTTTGGCAGTAACACATAACAGGAACTGAGAATCTATGCCTAAAGTACAATGTATGTGAAAAATAACACACAAAAATGACTACCCAAAAGTTTGGCAAAGACTGGTGGTTGAATTAGTGCATTTCAAATACCCTAGGGGTCTACTTCTCAAAAATATATGGTTTGATGGGGGTAAATTTCATTGGCCGGCTTCAGAAATGTCCCAAATAGGACATGGGTGCATGATGACCGATGTGAAAATTCCAAGTTGAAAAACTGGAATGCGCTTCCTAAAAATAAGGCCTTCTAGCCCCCAGAGAACCCAACACACCTATACATGGGTGGTATCAGTGTACTCAGGAGATTTTGAACACATATTGAGGTGTTTTTTGGCAGTAACATATAACAGGAACTGAGAATCCATGCCTAAAGTACAATGTGTGTGAAAAATAACACAAAAAAATGACTACCCAAAAGTTTGACAAAGACTGGTGGTTGAATTAGTGCATTTCAAATACCCTAGGGGGTCTACTTCTCAAAAATATATGGTTTGATGGGGTAAATTTCATTGGCCGGCTTCAGAAATGTCCCAAATAGGACATGGGTGCATGATGACCGATCTGAAAATTCCAAGTTGAAAAACTGGAATGCGCTTCCTAAAAATAAGGCCTTCTAGCCCCCAGAGAACCCAACACACCTATACATTGGTGGTATCACTGTACTCAGGAGATGTTGTTGAACACATATTGATGTGTTTTTTTGCAGTAACACATAACAGGAACTGAGAATCCATGCCTAAAGTACAATGTGTGTAAAAATTACACAAAAAAATAACTACCCAAAACTTTGACAAAGACTGGTGGTTGAATTATTGCATGGAAAGTGTTACAATACCAGCATTTGAAATACCCTAGGGTGTCTACTTTTCAAAAATATATGGTTTGAGGGGGGTAAATTCCATTGGCCAGCTTCAGAAATGTCCCAAATAGGACATGGGTGCATGATGACCGATGTGAAAATTCCAAGTTGAAAAACTGGAATGCGCTTCCTAAAATTAAGGCCTTTTAGCCCCCAGAGAACCCGACACACCTATACATGAGTGGTATCAGTGTACTTAGGAGATGTTTTTGAACACATATTGAGGTGTTTTTTGGCAGTAACACATAACAGGAACTGAGAATCCATGCCTAAAGTACAATGTGTGTGAAAAATAACACAAAACAATGACTACCCAAAAGTTTGACAAAGACTGGTGGTTGAATTAGTGCATGGAAAGTGTTAAAATACCAGCATTTGAAATACCCTAGGGGGTCTACTTCTCAAAAATATATGGTTTGATGGGTGTAAATTTCATTGGCCGGCTTCAGAAATGTCCCAAATAGGACATGGGTGCATGATGACCGATGTGAAAATTCCAAGTTGAAAAACTGGAATGCGCTTCCTAAAATTAAGGCCTTTTAGCCCCCAGAGAACCCGACACACCTATACATGGGTGGTATCAGTGTACTTAGGAGATGTTGTTGAACACATATTGAGGTGTTTTTTGGCAGTAACACATAACAGGAACTGAGAATCCATGCCTAAAGTACAATGTGTGTGAAAAATAACACAAAAAAATGACTACCCAAAAGTTTGGCAAAGACTGGTGGTTGAATTAGTGCATGGAAAGTGTTAAAATACCAGCATTTGAAATACCCTAGGGGGTCTACTTCTCAAAAATATAAGGTTTTAGGGGGGTACATTTCATTGGCCAGCTTCAGAAATGTCCCAAATAGGACATGGGTGCATGATGACCGATGTGAAAATTCCAAGTTGAAAAACTGGAATGCGCTTCCTAAAAATAAGGCCTTCTAGCCCCCAGAGAACCCAACACAACTATACATGGGTGGTATCACTGTACTCAGGAGATGTTGTTGAACACATATTGATGTGTTTTTTGGCAGTAACACATAACAGGAACTGAGAATCTATGCCTAAAGTACAATGTATGTGAAAAATAACACAAAAAAATGACTACCCAAAAGTTTGACAAAGACTGGTGGTTGAATTAGTGCATTTCAAATACCCTAGGGGGTCTACTTCTCAAAAATATATGGTTTGATGGGGGTAAATTTCATTGGCCGGCTTCAGAAATGTCCCAAATAGGACATGGGTGCATGATGACCGATCTGAAAATTCCAAGTTGAAAAACTGGAATGCGCTTCCTAAAAATAAGGCCTTCTAGCCCCCAGAGAACCCAACACACCTATACATGGGTGGTATCACTGTACTCAGGAGATGTTGTTGAACACATATTGATGTGTTTTTTGCAGTAACACATAACAGGAACTGAGAATCCATGCCTAAAGTACAATGTGTGTAAAAATTACACAAAAAAATAACTACCCAAAAGTTTGACAAAGACTGGTGGTTGAATTATTGCATGGAAAGTGTTAAAATACCAGCATTTGAAATACCCTAGGGTGTCTACTTTTCAAAAATATATGGTTTGAGGGGGGTAAATTCCATTGGCCAGCTTCAGAAATGTCCCAAATAGGACATGGGTGCATGATGACCGATGTGAAAATTCCAAGTTGAAAAACTGGAATGCGCTTCCTAAAATTAAGGCCTTTTAGCCCCCAGAGAACCCGACACACCTATACATGGGTGGTATCAGTGTACTTAGGAGATGTTGTTGAACACATATTGAGGTGTTTTTTGGCAGTAACACATAACAGGAACTGAGAATCCATGCCTAAAGTACAATGTGTGTGAAAAATAACACAAAACAATGACTACCCAAAAGTTTGACAAAGACTGGTGGTTGAATTAGTGCATGGAAAGTGTTAAAATACCAGCATTTGAAATACCCTAGGGGGTCTACTTCTCAAAAATATATGGTTTTAGGGGGGTACATTTCATTGGCCGGCTTCAGAAATGTCCCAAATAGGACATGGGTGCATGATGACCGATGTGAAAATTCCAAGTTGAAAAACTGGAATGCGCTTCCTAAAAATAAGGCCTTCTAGCCCCCAGAGAACCCAACACACCTATACATGGGTGGTATCACTGTACTCAAGAGATGTTGTTGAACACATATTGATGTGTTTTTTGGCAGTAACACATAACAGGAACTGAGAATCCATGCCTAAAGTACAATGTGTGTGAAAAATAACACAAAAAAATGACTACCCAAAAGTTTGACAAAGACTGGTGGTTAAATAAGTTCATGGAAAGTGTGAAAATACCAGCATTTCAAATACCCTAGGGGGTCTACTTCTCAAAAATATATGGTTTTATGGGGGTAAATTTCATTGGCCGGCTTCAGAAATGTCCCAAATAGGACATGGGTGCATGATGACCGATGTGAAAATTCCAAGTTGAAAAACTGGAATGCGCTTCCTAAAAATAAGGCCTTCTAGCCCCCAGAGAACCCAACACACCTATACATGGGTGGTATCACTGTACTCAGGAGATGTTGTTGAACACATATTGAGGTGTTTTTTGGCAGTAACACATAACAGGAACTGAGAATCCATGCCTAAAGTACAATGTGTGTGAAAAATAACACAAAAAAATGACTACCCAAAAGTTTGACAAAGACTGGTGGTTGAATTAGTGCATGGAAAGTGTTAAAATACCAGCATTTGAAATACCCTAGGGGGTCTACTTCTCAAAAATATATGGTTTTAGGGGGGTACATTTCATTGGCCGGCTTCAGAAATGTCCCAAATAGGACATGGGTGCATGATAACCGATGTGAAAATTCAAAGTTGAAAAACTGGAATTCGCTTCCTAAAAATAAGGCCTTCTAGCCCCCAGAGAACCCAACACACCTATACATGGGTGGTATCACTGTACTCAGGAGATGTTGTTGAATACATATTGAGGTGTTTTTTTGCAGTAACACATAACAGGAACTGAGAATCCATGCCTAAAGTACAATGTGTGTGAAAAATAACACAAAAAATGACTACCCAAAAGTTTGGCAAAGACTGGTGGTTGAATTAGTGCATGGAAAGTGTTAAAATACCAGCATTTGAAATACCCTAGGGGGTCTACTTCTCAAAAATATAAGGTTTTAGGGGGGTACATTTCATTGGCCAGCTTCAGAAATGTCCCAAATAGGACATGGGTGCATGATGACCGATGTGAAAATTCCAAGTTGAAAAACTGGAATGCGCTTCCTAAAAATAAGGCCTTCTAGCCCCCAGAGAACCCAACACAACTATACATGGGTGGTATCACTGTACTCAGGAGATGTTGTTGAACACATATTGATGTGTTTTTTGGCAGTAACACATAACAGGAACTGAGAATCTATGCCTAAAGTACAATGTATGTGAAAAATAACACAAAAAAATGACTACCCAAACGTTTGACAAAGACTGGTGGTTGAATTAGTGCATTTCAAATACCCTAGGGGGTCTACTTCTCAAAAATATATGGTTTGATGGGGGTAAATTTCATTGGCTGGCTTCAGAAATGTCCCAAATAGGACATGGGTGCATGATGACCGATCTGAAAATTCGAAGTTGAAAAACTGGAATGAGCTTCCTAAAAATAAGGCCTTCTAGCCCCCAGAGAACCCAACACACCTATACATGGGTGGTATCACTGTACTCAGGAGATGTTGTTGAACACATATTGATGTGTTTTTTGCAGTAACACATAACAGGAACTGAGAATCCATGCCTAAAGTACAATGTGTGTAAAAATTACACAAAAAAATAACTACCCAAAAGTTTGACAAAGACTGGTGGTTGAATTATTGCATGGAAAGTGTTAAAATACCAGCATTTGAAATACCCTAGGGTGTCTACTTTTCAAAAATATATGGTTTGAGGGGGGTAAATTCCATTGGCCAGCTTCAGAAATGTCCCAAATAGGACATGGGTGCATGATGACCGATGTGAAAATTCCAAGTTGAAAAACTGGAATGCGCTTCCTAAAATTAAGGCCTTTTAGCCCCCAGAGAACCCGACACACCTATACATGGGTGGTATCAGTGTACTCAGGAGATGTTGTTGAACACATATTGAGGTGTTTTTGGCAGTAACACATAACAGGAACTGAGAATCCATGCCTAAAGTACAATGTGTGTGAAAAATAACACAAAACAATGACTACCCAAAAGTTTGACAAAGACTGGTGGTTGAATTAGTGCATGGAAAGTGTTAAAATACCAGCATTTGAAATACACTAGGGTGTCTACTTCTCAAAAATATATGGTTTTAGGGGGGTACATTTCATTGGCCGGCTTCAGAAATGTCCCAAATAGGACATGGGTGCATGATGACCGATGTGAAAATTCCAAGTTGAAAAACTGGAATGCGCTTCCTAAAAATAAGGCCTTCTAGCCCCCAGAGAACCCAACACACCTATACATGGGTGGTATCACTGTACTCAAGAGATGTTGTTGAACACATATTGATGTGTTTTTTGGCAGTAACACATAACAGGAACTGAGAATCAATGCCTAAAGTACAATGTGTGTGAAAAATAACACAAAAAAATGACTACCCAAAAGTTTGACAAAGACTGGTGGTTAAATAAGTTCATGGAAAGTGTGAAAATACCAGCATTTCAAATACCCTAGGGGGTCTACTTCTCAAAAATATATGGTTTTATGGGGGTAAATTTCATTGGCCGGCTTCAGAAATGTCCCAAATAGGACATGGGTGCATGATGACCGATGTGAAAATTCCAAGTTGAAAAACTGGAATGCGCTTCCTAAAAATAAGGCCTTCTAGCCCCCAGAGAACCCAACACACCTATACATGGGTGGTATCACTGTACTCAGGAGATGTTGTTGAACACATATTGAGGTGTTTTTTGGCAGTAACACATAACATGAACTGAGAATCCATGCCTAAAGTACAATGTGTGTGAAAAATAACACAAAAAAATGACTACCCAAAAGTTTGACAAAGACTGGTGGTTGAATTAGTGCATGGAAAGTGTTAAAATACCAGCATTTGAAATACCCTAGGGGGTCTACTTCTCAAAAATATATGGTTTTAGGGGGGTACATTTCATTGGCCGGCTTCAGAAATGTCCCAAATAGGACATGGGTGCATGATGACCGATGTGAAAATTCAAAGTTGAAAAACTGGAATTCGCTTCCTAAAAATAAGGCCTTCTAGCCCCCAGAGAACCCAACACACCTATACATGGGTGGTATCACTGTACTCAGGAGATGTTGTTGAATACATATTGAGGTGTTTTTTGCAGTAACACATAACAGGAACTGAGAATCCATGCCTAAAGTACAATGTGTGTGAAAAATAACACAAAAAATGACTACCCAAAAGTTTGACAAAGACTGGTGGTTGAATTAGTGCATGGAAAGTGTTAAAATACCAGCATTTGAAATACCCTAGGGTGTCTACTTTTCAAAAATATATGGTTTGATGGGGGTAAATTCCATTGGCCGGCTTCAGAAATGTCCCAAATAGGACATGGGTTCATGATGACCGATGTGAAAATTCCAAGTTGAAAAACTGGAATGCGCTTCCTAAAAATAAGGCCTTCTAGCCCCCAGAGAACCCAACACACCTATACATGGGTGGTATCACTGTACTCAGAAGATGTTGTTGAATACATATTGAGGTGTTTTTTGGCAGTAACATATAACAGGAACTGAGAATCCATGCCTAAAGTACAATGTGTGTGAAAAATAACACAAAAAAATGACTACCCAAAAATTTGACAAAGACTGGTGGTTAAATAAGTTCATGGAAAGTGTGAAAATACCAGCATTTCAAATACCCTAGGGGATCTACTTCTCAAAATTATATGGTTTTATGGGGGTAAATTTCATTGTCCGGCTTCAGAAATGTCCCAAATAGGACATGGGTGCATGATGACCGATGTGAAAATTCCAAGTTGAAAAACTGGAATGCGCTTCCTAAAAATAAGGCCTTCTAGCCCCCAGAGAACCCAACACACCTATACATGGGTGGTATCACTGTACTCAGGAGATGTTGTTGAACACATATTGATGTGTTTTTTGGCAGTAACACATAACAGGAACTTAGAATCCATGCCTAAAGTACAATGTGTGTGAAAAATAACACAAAAAAATGACTACCCAAAAGTTTGACAAAGACTGGTGGTTGAATTAGTGCATGGAAAGTGTTAAAATACCAGCATTTGAAATACCCTAGGGGGTCTACTTCTCAAAAATATATGGTTTTAGGGGGGTACATTTCATTGGCCGGCTTCAGAAATGTCCCAAATAGGACATGGGTGCATGATGACCGATGTGAAAATTCAAAGTTGAAAAACTGGAATTCGCTTCCTAAAAATAAGGCCTTCTAGCCCCCAGAGAACCCAACACACCTATACATGGGTGGTATCACTGTACTCAGGAGATGTTGTTGAACACATATTGAGGTGTTTTTTTGCAGTAACACATAACAGGAACTGAGAATCCATGCCTAAAGTACAATGTGTGTGAAAAATAACACAAAAAATGACTACCCAAAAGTTTGACAAAGACTGGTGGTTGAATTAGTGCATGGAAAGTGTTAAAATACCAGCATTTGAAATACCCTAGGGTGTCTACTTTTCAAAAATATATGGTTTGATGGGGGTAAATTCCATTGGCCAGCTTCAGAAATGTCCCAAATAGGACATGGGTGCATGATGACCGATGTGAAAATTCCAAGTTGAAAAACTGGAATGCGCTTCCTAAAATTAAGGCCTTTTAGCCCCCAGAGAACCCGACACACCTATACATGGGTGGTATCAGTGTACTCAGGAGATGTTGTTGAACACATATTGAGGTGTTTTTTGGCAGTAACACATAACAGGAACTGAGAATCCATGCCTAAAGTACAATGTGTGTGAAAAATAACACAAAAAATGACTACCCAAAAGTTTGACAAAGACTGGTGGTTAAATAAGTTCATGGAAAGTGTGAAAATACCAGCATTTAAAATACCCTAGGGGGTCTACTTCTCAAAAATATATGGTTTATGGGGGTAAATTTCATTGGCCGGCTTCAGAAATGTCCACAAATAGGACATGGGTGCATGATGACCGATGTGAAAATTCCAAGTTGAAAAACTGGAATGCGCTTCCTAAAATTAAGGCCTTTTAGCCCCCAGAGAACCCAACACACCTATACATGGGTGGTATCACTGTACTCAGGAGATGTTGTTGAACACATATTGAGGTGTTTTTTGGCAGTAACACATAACAGGAACTGAGAATCCATGCCTAAAGTACAATGTGTGTGAAAAATAACACAAAAAAATGACTACCCAAAAGTTTGACAAAGACTGGTGGTTGAATTAGTGCATGGAAAGTGTTAAAATACCAGCATTTGAAATACCTTAGGGTGTCTACTTTTCAAAAATATATGATTTGATGCAGGTAAATTCCATTGGCCAGCTTCAGAAATGTCCCAAATAGGACATGGGTGCATGATGACCGATGTGAAAATTCCAAGTTGAAAAACTGGAATGCGCTTCCTAAAATTAAGGCCTTTTAGCCCCCAGAGAACCCGACACACCTATACATGGGTGGTATCACTGTACTCAAAAGATGCTGTTAAACACATATTGAGGTGTTTTTTGGCAGTAACACATAACAGGAACTGAGAATCCATGCCTAAAGTACAATGTGTGTGAAAAATAACACAAAAAAAATGACTCCCCAAAAGTTTGACAAAGACTGGTGGTTGAATTAGTGCATGGAAAGTGTTAAAATACCAGCATTTGAAATACCCTAGCGTGTCTTCTTTTCAAAAATATAAGGTTTGATATGGGTAAATTCCATTGGCCAGCTTCAGAAATGTCCCAAATAGGACATGGGGGCATGATGACCGATGTGAAAATTCCAAGTTGAAAAACTCGAATGCGCTCTCTAAAAATAAGGCCTTTTAGCCCCCCGAGAACCCGACACACCTATACATGGGTGGTATCACTGTACCCAGGAGATGCTGCTGAAGACATATTAGGGTGTTATTTGGCAGTAACCCTTAATATTATAAGTAAATGTATTCTTAAATTGATATTTTTGTCAATTTTTTTCCCCTCCAAACTTTGGCATAGATTGGTGGTAAAATGGTTGCATGAAAAAAGTCAAAATACCCCAAGTTTAATACCTTAGGTTGTCTTCTTTTAAAAAATATATACATTTGAATGGTTATTCAGGGATTCCTGACAGATATTGGTGTTACAATGTAACTATCGCCAATTTTGAAAAAACATGGTTTTGAAATAGCAAAGTGCTACTTGTACTTATTGCACTATAACTTGCAAAAGAAGCAAAGAACATGTAAACATTGGGTATTTATAAACTCAAGACAAAATTTAGAAACTGTTTAGCATTGGTATTTTATGGTGGTTGTAGATGTGTAAGAGATTTTGGGGCTCAAAGTTAGAAAAAGTGCATTTATTTTTCATTTTTTCCTCATATTTTATATTTTTTTTTTATAGTAAATTATAAGATATGATGAAAATAATCATATCTTTAGAAAGTCCATATAATGGCGAGAAAAACAGTATATAATATGTGTGGGTACAGTAAATGAGTAAGAGGAAAATTACAGTTAAACACAAACATCGCAGAAATGCAAAAATAGCCTTGGTCCCAGATGGTCAACAAATTGAAAAGTGGTCTGGTCACTAAGGGGTTAAATAATCCCACTAAAAGGTGACCCATTTAATACTAGCAATCATATCCATGAAGTTTGTTTCTAGACAGAAATGTATCCAAACAATTTTTAAATGTATCTAGGTTATTGGCATTCACTATCTCCTTTGGTAATGAGTTCCACAATTGTTTTGCTCTTACAGTGAAAAAACTTTTCCATTGCAGGAAATTAAATCTCCTTCCTCAACCTTAAATTGTGACCTCTTGTAACAAACAGAGCTTCTGCCATCTCTGTATATGGGCCTTGAATATATTTATATAAAATAATGTCACCACTCAAGCGCTTTTTTCCAAAGAAAACAAACCCATTTTTGCTAGCCTCTCCATATACATTAAATTCTTCATTCCACTTATTAGCTTTGTGGTCCTTCTCTGAACTTTTTCTAGTTCTGCAATATCTTTTTTTGCGATCGGTCCCTAGAACTGCACTCCATACTCAAGTTGAGGTCTTACCAGGGATTTATCTAGTGACAGAATTATGCTTTCCTTCCTTGAATCAATGCCTCTTTTAATACATGCTAGGTTCTTATTAGCCTTTGTAGGCACTACCCTGCACCCATCTTTAGCTTGTTATCTAGTAATACTCCCAAATCCTTTTCCTCCTCTGTTTGGCTAAGTCTTGTTCCATTTAAATAATACGTTGCCTGCTTAGTTTTACTTCCAAAATGTAGAACCTTGCATTTTCCCGTATAAAATTTAATTTTCCATTTACCTGCCCATACTTCTAATTTTTGCAGATCCCTTTGTAACGAAAATTCATACTGCTCTGACCTAATGACCTTACTTAACTTAGTATCATCTGCAAAAATAGAGATGTTGCTATTTAATCCTTACTCCAAGTCATTTATATATATTTTTTTAAAAACAGGGACTAGTACTGATCCCTGGGGGACTCCACTGATTACCTTTGTCCAATCTGAGTATGATCCATTAACTACTACTCATTGCTCCCTATCTTTTATCCAGTTATGTATCCATGAGCTAACATTTTTGTACATTAATCTCTCATGTGGCACTGTATCAAATGCCTTTTCAAAATCTAAGTATATTACATCAACTGATTCCCCTTTATCTATATTTTTACTTACTTCCTCATAGAATCTAATTAGATTAGTTTGACATGATCTATTTCTCATAAAACCATGCTGATTTGAACTCATAATATTGTTTACATGAATGTGCTCATTAATATAATTCCTTAAAATATCTTCCCCACTATTGATGTCAGACTAACTGGTCTATAGCTTCCTGGATCATCAATGCTTCCCTTTTTAAAGAGTGGAACTACATCAGCTTTACGCCAATCCTGGGGTACCATGCCTGAGGATGAGTCTTTAAAAATTAAGAGTAGAGGTTTGTCTAGGATTTTTCAGGGCGTCCTAACAGCATTAAAGCCCAGTGCTTTTAGAATGACATGTTACATCCTAATGGCATCTAGGTGTTAAAAAGAAACATTTGGGGGCGTGTCCTGGCAGCAGCCATGCTAGTCCACAAACTCAGAGGCTCTAGGTGAGATTCTGCTAATCTGCTGCTTACAGCAGGATATTTTCAGTGTCAAGCATTGTTCATACACCTGAGGGATGTAGCACAATCCGCTGCATCAAATGAAACTAATATTGCTGTGTTTGTTACCCCCAAGCACTAAACAAGACCATTGAAGCTCAAGGAGGTGGCCTACGTAGGAGCATTTGCCCCCCCCCCCCCCTGTTATTCAAATAATTTAGTTGCAGGCGGTCTGGGACTACGAGCTCCACACATTCCAACTATTCAAGCTACAATGACTACACTAGATTTCCTAGAAGAGCTTGAGGCTGTGCTGCTTGGATACAGTGGAGCTGCATGCTACACTCAACCCACATTCTTCTGGCCTACCAGCCACAGCATTATGTCATCAGGTGGATTGCAATGCCTTTTGGCCCCACCTGCCAAAGATGGAAATATGTTTGCTTTGGCGACAGAGGGACTAGCTAAACCAGAACAGTTTCAGGGCCTTGGTGACTGTGGAACAAAGGTCCACAATATTGTGAGTACACCTGGACCTCTGGAAGGTTATAGGGACAGAATTCCAAAGGACACAGCTATAGCTGCTTGGTGTGTCAGTGGCAGTATCCTTATCACAATGCAGGAGAGTAGAGACCCTGGATCAATGGAGACACTTTCACTACCACGGCGCAAGCAGCACTTTCACTTTTCACATGCACAAGGAGACATTCTGCAGCTAGTGGGTTTATGTTCCTTTTGCGACTGCCTGAAATTCACTTGGATGAGGAACATTGCTATTTACAAAGATTACACTATCTATCAAGGATGTTTTGAGCCTTTTCTTTGTTGTTGTCATTTTAGAATTGGTATTTGCTGACATGTCCCTATCTATCTAGACGACTATAAAACAGAGATATTGTCCACTTACTAAATATCATATCCTGTTTTATGATGTCTGTCAAATGAAGTATATCTTATTATATACTATAATAATATATGACAGCTAATTTGCTTAAGTTTTAGGAAATTTTTTCATTTGGACATTGTAGTGACTTTAGGCATTACATTTATTACCAGTTAAAACTATTTTATTATGTGTATTTCCTACTTCCTTACAACAAACTTTCTTTTTTACAATTCTACCACTTTTTATTACTTGTATCACCTCATCAGCTATATTACAGATATGGTGTATTCCAGCCTATTATTTATTATAATTAGGGTTAATATAGTTAATATAGGTGGCGGCGGTTTTAGGGGGGTTAGATTAGGGGTTAATATATTTAATATTGGTGGCGGGGGTGTAGGGGGGTCAGATTAGGGGTTAATATATTTAATATAGGTGGCGGCGGTGTAGGAGGATTAGATTAGGGGTTAATATATTTAATATAGGTGGCGGCGGTCTAGGGGGGTCAGATTACAGGTAAAAGAGCTGATTACTTTGTGACAATGCCCCGCAAAAGGCCCTTTTAAGGGCTGGTAATAGAGCTGGTTACTTTGGGGCAATGCCCCGGAAAAGGCCCTTTTAAGGGCTGGTAATAGAGCTGGTTACTTTGGGGCAATGCCACGCAAAAGGCCCTTTTCAGGGCTATTTGTAAATTAGTTTAGGGTAGGGACATTTTAGTATTTTAGGGGGTAATACATTTATTATAGGTGGCGGCAGTGTAGGAGGATTAGATTAGGGGTTTCCACACTTGCGCCGAAACCTGCGCCGTATATCGGATCGCACCCCAATTATGTGTCTGCCTAGTGCCAATTTCATATATTGCTTGTCATGTTGTTTTGTTGTTCCCATTACTATGAGTAAGATTACAAGTTGTGCAGTACAACTTTACCGCAGAAAAAGGCGTTTGAATGTGGAATGGTCAGCTACTTGATATTACAAGTTCTGCGGTATGGCTGTATTGCAGTCATTATAGCCTATACTGCAATGATCCATTCTGCAATAAAAGACCAGTAGTTATGGATTTTGCGAAACAAAAATGTTTCACAAAACTCATAAAAAATATGTTGCAAACTACACTAACACCCATAAACTACCTATTAACCCCTAAACCGCCGCCCAACCCCATCGCCACTACATAAATTAAAATATTAACCTCTAATCTGCTGCCCCCACCCATATCGTTAACTCCTAATCAACCTATTAACCCCTAATCTGCCAGCCACCTGCATCACTAACACCTAATCAACCTATTCTGTCCCCCACATCGCAACAAACTAAATTAAACTATTAACCCCTAAACCTAACACCCTCTAACTTTAAATTAAAGTTACAATATAACTAGCTTAAAATAAATAAAAACTTACCTGTGAAATAAAAAAAACAAGCTAAAAACTATAACACAACCTAACATTACTATTTAAAAAAAATAAAAGATAACAAAAATAAAAAACCTAAAATGCAAAATTTAAAAATCCTAACACTACAAAAAAAAACACCCTAACATTACAAAAAAATAACAAACTCTAAAATTACACAAAATAGCAAAATCTAACATTACAGAAAATAACAAACTCTAAAATGATACAAAATAACAAAATCTAACATTACAGAAAATAACAAATGAAATTATCCAAAATAAAAAAAAAGATATTCCTAATCTAATACCCCATTTTAAATTAAAAAGCCACCCCAAAATAACAAAACCCCTAATCTATAAATAAACTACCAATAGCCATTAAAAGGGCCTTTTGTAGGGCATTACCCTAAAGTTTACAGCTCTTTTACCCATAAAAACTACAAAGTCCCCCTAACATTACAACCCCCCAAAACAAAAAATCCTAACAAAAAAACTAATATACCTATTGCCATGAAAATGGTATTTGTATGGGCTTTGCTCTTAAAATGAGATTCAGCTCTTTTACAGCTCATTAAAATAAAAAACCCTAATCTTCATGCAATCGTTTGCTGCACACTGAAGCTCAAATGCAAAGTATCCCTTTTATATAAGGGTATCCTTGCATTCCTATTGGCTGAATATCTATTATCAGCCAATAGGATGAGAGTTGCTGATTTGAAATTTACAGCCTATAGGAATGCAAAGACACCCCTTGCATTCAAGCTTCAGTGTGCGGCGCACAATTGCACAAAGATCAGATGGATGACCACTCCACCTCCACTTCTCCAGGATGAAGATTGAAGATGGTTCCACTCTGGATCAAAATGGAGAGCCGCTCTTCTGGAATGGTACCAATTTTAGGGTTAGTGATAGGTATTTTGTTTAATTTTTGGGGTGGCTTTTTTTATACATTAGGGTTTTTTATTTTAATGGGCTGTAAAAGAGCTGAATGTCCTTTTAAGGGCGATGACCATACAAATGCCATTTTCATGGCAATGGGTAGATTAGGTTTTTGTTAGTTAGGATTTTTTGTTTTGGGGGTGGGGGTTGTAAAGTTAGGGGGGGATTTTGTAGTTATTTTGGGTAAAATAGCTGTAAACTTTAGGGCAATGCCCTAAAAAAGGCCCTTTTAAGGGCTATAGGTAGTTTATATATAAATTAGGGGTTTTGTTATTTTGGGGTGACTTTTTAATTTAATACGGGGTATTAGATAAGGAATATCTTTTTTTATTTTGGATAATTTTGTTTGTTATTTTCTGTAATATTAGGTTTTGTTATTTTGTGTAATTCTAGAGTTTGTTATTTTTTGTAATGTTAGGTTTCGTTTTTTTTCGTACTGTTAGGATTTTTAAAGTTTGTAATTTAGGTTTTTTATTTTTGGTATATTTTATTTTTTTAAAATAGTAATTGGCTAGATTACGATTTTTGCATTAGGAGTGAAAAAGCCTCATAACGCTTCATTTTCCCTACCGCTGCTTTTACAAGTTTCCGTAGCACCACAAATATCACCATCTACGCTCAAATACATACCGCTCACAGAGACCCTGTAGTTAATGATATATCGATAACAAAAACATCCAGAAATCACTTCAAAAACATTACACAAATTACACTTACACTCATACAAACACTCAACAACATTTATTTTTTAGATTAAAATTTTTCATGTCAAAATATAATGGATCAAAGTTACGAGATCTCGGGTGTTTGAAAAAAAATGCACACAAAACCATTTTACATTGACTTACATAGACATACATGAACATACACTCATCTAGCTACATCTAACTACAAATATTATCACATATATACACAAATCGATAGATACAAACAATATACAGCACATTACCTACACAAAACATATTTTTATTATGAGATTAACATGATTTAGCTGCTTTTTCACAGAACGACATGACATCACTCACTTTACGCTCAACACAAGTGTTAGATTTTATTTCTCTTGAAATTTCTCTCCTCCATTGACTTATATGGGGAATGCTCGTGCACGCGACCGGCAGATTTAGCTAACACACAAAAAAAATTTTTGATTTAAAACTTGTAATACCAGCGTTAGAATTGGGCGCTAATTCATTCATTTTGCGTTAGTCCGGCTATGACAAATAGATTGAGAAATGACTATTTCCCTATGGAGTTATGGCTTTTACTTGTGTGAACATCACTACAACATCACATTCTTAAAGGAAATTACATTACATTACATTAAATTACATTACATCAACTAGAAATCAACATAAATTCTATCATCAACAATACGAAATTGGTTTAAAAAATAAAATCATATTTGGACAGAAAATTATTATTTAACATTTCATTATTCACAAACAGTAGACAATTGTAAACACGTCTCATTTACGTATATTATAGTATTTCATTTATTAAAATCATATGCTTGGATGTACAGTATATCTACATAGGCTTACCAGATGATGATTGATGGACGCACATGCATGCCTTTTGTCATTAACTCATACATGTGCATTGATATTCAGGCAAAAAAAAAAAACCATATAAACAATGAACACATTTACATCATACAACTACATTGGAAGTTTGGTTAACATTGGATTCTCTCTCGGAATCATGAAAGATCAATTATGGATTTAGTGTCCCTTTAACATCACGATTCACTCATAATATACCATTAGGAATTACGTACAATAATAACATATCATTAGAAAATATTAGAGCTGTCACTTTTTTGGAAGGAACAACAATGCTATACTGCTTTATTTAAATCAGAATATGTGGGAGAGAATCACAATACATACATATTTGTACATAACACGCATCACACAACAACAAAACACACATTTATCTTTTTAATCATCACACAATAAGAATGTTTAAAAATACAACAACAGAATGAAGATTTGCAAACTGGACAACATGTAGTTAATATGATGACATCACTCTAAGCTTCAACCATACAGATTACAGCATTAGGAGTGTACCGTCCCTTTCAGCAGTTGCTCACTCAATACTACATATACGTAAACGAGAGTTTGGAAGATCTTCATTATTATTGCGATTTCAATGGGACACGTAAAATATTGACATCTCGCCAATCACTTATATATAGAATATTATAGATGTCAGACGTTACTTTATCGTTTGCCAACAATATTGCAGCAACTTTGATCTATCAGATTCTATGCCATGTCTATGCACACATTATTCCCAAGTATGCATTTTCATTCATGTTAGCATGGACGTGTGCTTTTTACTATAAGATCGTGTTTAATAAGTATTTATTACACATATGAACAAACATTACAAAGGTGCACTGTATATGTTACATTTTACATTCAAATTACGATTCATTGGCGGGGGGGATAAATTTCAGCAAACACAAGAAAATCCGCCCTCTTTGAAAGCATTCACGCCGCTCACATACAATCAAGTGTATACAATCAGCAATCATTACGAACTCGCTACCATTGGACATATTGCACTATAAATCCCCCAAACACCATGGCCAAAGCATCCCTTGTGATCGACATTGTATAAAATCGCTTCTGTGTGTTTGCATACCTAGTTACTCCTTGTGTATTTGCTCTGCTGTTTGGCTTTGTGCTGCTTGGCTTGACAAATATGGGTGATCCACAGTTAGTTGGTGCTGGTGCTGTTGCACGAGTTGTGTTCAACAGAATCAGGCATGCTTGGCGTCTCCAAGAGAGACGTAGGGCTCGTCTGGTTAGAGGTCCTGTTGTTGAAAGGGTGAGGCCCACCATGAATAACATGAGTGACTTTGAGGTTTATGACAAGTATAGGCTCAATCGTGAACAGCTCATTAGCCTTTACAAAGTACTTAAACCTCATATGGAGCCACGTAAACGTATGCGGACTGCAATCCCTAGCATGACCAAGATGCTAAGTTGCATACACGTCCTGGCCTCCAAAGCTTTTCAATCCAGAGAGGGTTACATGCATGGGCTGTCTCAGGGTACCTTCTATGTGGTTTTTGACAATTTTCTGGACGCCATGGTACGAGTTTGTAAGCTTTACATAGGTTTCCCTCAAAATGATGGCGATTGGAGGTGCCTGAAGAGGGAATTCTTTGCAATAGCTCGAATGCCCAATGTCTTGGGAGCAATAGATTGCACCCACATTGCGCTGAATGCTCCAGCAGATGACCAGCCCTTCCGAAATGGCAAACACTTTCATAGTCTTAACGTGCAGTTTGTTTGCAATGCACGGATGTGGATTATGAATGTGTGTGCAAATTTCGGCGGGGCTTGTCATGATGCCCGTATCCTCAGGCAGTCGTT
Source organism: Bombina bombina (assembly GCF_027579735.1). Lineage (NCBI taxonomy): Eukaryota > Metazoa > Chordata > Amphibia > Anura > Bombinatoridae > Bombina > Bombina bombina. The sequence goes on from NC_069502.1 coordinate 507,397,163, forward strand.
CCTGTGGCGGCAGTTTGAGGGTAGACAGTTTCCCCATGGGTGGCTTGTTGGTGAGTATTTGTGCACAACATGGTTAATTAGTTAGACAATTGCCACTGTAATCTTCAAAAACAGTTTGTGTAATGTGCAAAATGTGCAGCTATACGATGCGCTTTAACTATTTAATTTTTTCTTTCAGCAAATATCTAGTTTTAGCTCCAAACAGATATGTAGCATGCCCTAGCTTAAATGTGCAGCTCTAGTATGCTATTTAACCATTTATTTCTCCTTTAGCAAATGTCTAGTTTATGCGCAAAACGCATATATAGTATGTCCTAGCTTAAATGTGCAGCTATAGGATGCTATTTAACCATTTCTTTCTCTTTTAGCAAATGTCTAGTTTATGCGAAAAACACATGTGTAGCATGTCCTAGCTTAAATATGCAGCTATAGGATACGCTTTAACCATTTAATTTTCTCTTTCAGCAAATGTCTAGTTTTAGCTCCAAACAGATATGTAGCATGTCCTAGCTTAGATGTGCAGCTCCAGGATGCTATTTAACCATTTCTTTCTCTTTTATCAAATGCCTAGTTTATGCGAAAAACGCATATGTAGCATGTTCTAGCTTAAATGTGCAGCTATAGGATGCCATTTAACCATTTATTTCTCTTTTAGCAAATGTCTAGTTTATGCGAAAAACACATATGTAGCATGTCCTAGCTTAAATGTGCAGCTATAGGATACGCTTTAACCATTTAATTGTCTCTTTCAGCAAATGTCTAGTTTTAGCTCCAAACAGATATGTAGCATGTCCTAGCTTAAATGTGCATCTCTAGGATGCTATTTAACCATTTCTTTCTCTTTTAGCAAATGTCTAGTTTATGCGAAAAATGCATATGTAGCATGTTCTAGCTTAAATGTGCAGCTATAGGATGCTCTTTAACCATTTAATTCTCTCTTTCAGCAAATGTCTATTTTTAGCTCTAAGCAGATATGTAGCATGTCCTAGCTTAAATGTGCAGCTATAGGATGCACTTTAACCATTTAATTGTCTCTTTCAGCAAATGTCTAGTTTTAGCTCCAAACAGATATGTAGCATGTCCTAGCTTAAATGTGCAGCTATAGGATGCTATTTAACCATTTCTTTCTGTTTTAGCAAATGTCTAGTTTATGGGAAAAACGCATATGTGGCATGTCCTAGCTTAAATGTGCAGCTATAGGATGCTCTTTAACCATTTAATTGTCTCTTTCAGCAAATGTCTAGTTTTAGCTTTAAACAGATATGTAGCATGTCCTAGCTTAAATGTGCAGCTCTAGGATGCTATTTAACCATTTCTTTCTCTTTTAGCAAATGTCTAGTTTATGCAAAAAAATGCATATGTAGCATGTTCTAGCTTAAATGTGCAGCTATAGGATGCTCTTTAACCATTTAATTGTCTCTTTCAGCAAATGTCTATTTTTAGCTCTAAGCAGATATGTAGCATGTCCTAGCTTAAATGTGCAGCTATAGGATGCACTTTAACCATTTAATTGTCTCTTTCAGCAAATGTCTAGTTTATGCGCAAAACACATATATAGTATGTCCTAGCTTAAATGTGCAGCTATAGGATGCCATTTAACCATTTCTTTCTGTTTTAGCAAATGTCTAGTTTATGGGAAAAACGCATATGTGGCATGTCCTAGCTTAAATGTGCAACTATAGGATGCTATTTAACCATTTAATTGTCTCTTTCAGCAAATGTTCTAAGCAGATATGTAGCATGTCCTAGCTTAAATGTGCAGCTATAGGATGCACTTTAACCATTTAATTGTCTCTTTCAGCAAATGTCTAGTTTTAGCTCCAAGCAGATATGTAGCATGTCCTAGCTTAAATGTGCAGCTATAGGATGCCATTTAACCATTTCTTTCTGTTTTAGCAAATGTCTAGTTTATGGGAAAAACGCATATGTGGCATGTCCTAGCTTAAATGTGCAGCTATAGGATGCTCTTTAACCATTTAATTGTCTCTTTCAGCAAATGTCTAGTTTTAGCTCCAAACAGATATGTAGCATGTCCTAGCTTAAATGTGCAGCTCTAGGATGCTATTTAACCATTTCTTTCTCTTTTAGCAAATGTCTAGTTTATGCGAAAAATGCATATGTAGCATGTTCTAGCTTAAATGTGCAGCTATAGGATGCTCTTTAACCATTTAATTGTCTCTTTCAGCAAATGTCTATTTTTAGCTCTAAGCAGATATGTAGCATGTCCTAGCTTAAATGTGCAGCTATAGAATGCACTTTAACCATTTAATTGTCTCTTTCAGCAAATGTCTAGTTTTAGCTCCAAACAGATATGTAGCATGTCCTAGCTTAAATGTGCAGCTATAGGATGCTATTTAACCATTTCTTTCTGTTTTAGCAAATGTCTAGTTTATGGGAAAAACGCATATGTGGCATGTCCTAGCTTAAATGTGCAGCTATAGGATGCTCTTTAACCATTTAATTGTCTCTTTCAGCAAATGTCTAGTTTTAGCTCTAAACAGATATGTAGCATGTCCTAGCTTAAATGTGCAGCTCTAGGATGCTATTTAACCATTTCTTTCTCTTTTAGCAAATGTCTAGTTTAAGCGAAAAACGCATATGTAGCATGTCCTAGCTTAAATGTGAAGCTATAGGATGCTATTTAACCATTTCTTTCTCTTTAAGAAAATGTCTAGTTTATGCGAAAAACGCATATGTATCATGTCCTAGCTTAAATGTGCGGCTATAGGATGCGTTTTAACCATTTAATTGTCTCTTTCAGCAAAGGTCTAGTTTTAGCTCCAAACAGATATGTAGCATGTCCTAGTTTAAATGTGCAGCTCTAGGATGCTATTTAACCATTTCTTTCTCTTTTAGCAAATGTCTAGTTTATGCAATTTTCGTGTAAACAAATGCATTGTATCTTATAAAAATTTATTTTAATATAATAATTTTTTATCTATTTGTAATATTTGTCATTTTCTTATGTTCATTATTTATAGGTGATTCGGGTTACATGAGCCTGTCATGGCTCATTACACCTATATGTAACCCCACAGACGAGGCCCAGGAGCGCTACAATTGGGCGCACAAGTGGACTAGGGCTGTAGTGGAGAGGATGTTTGGGCTCCTCAAAATGCGGTTACAATGCCTAGACAGGTCTGGAGGAGCCCTCCAATACAGCCCTAGTAAGGCGGCAAAGATCGTTATAGCCTGCAGCGTCCTGCATAACATAGCTCTGTGGGCTGGGATGCTGCAGGCCGTCCAGGTACCCCGAGACCTCCTCCAAGATGAGGAGGACGGCCCAGTCCTAGAGGGGCCATTCCAGGACGAGGGGCTCAATGTCAGAGCAAATATCATCAACCACAACTTCAGACGGTAAATTCTAGAAGTTATATAGGAGCATTGCGAATATGTGTGAATTTTAGGGAAATGAGAAGTAGATAATTATGCAAACATGTTAGGATTGTTCAACAAATTATTATATCAAAATCTAATTTTATATTTTTCTTATCATAGGTAATTTATACATCAGATGATTCTGGCATTGGCTCCTATAATGACTTCGCCACCTGATTTTCAAAGACAACATCCGATGGTAAGTATATATAATGTACAGACTGGGGGGGGGGGGAATTTGAAACAATGATCCATCATATGCATACAATTTTAAATGTAGTATTTAGTTTACACATTACTAGATTTTTAGATTGTCAGAAAGGGATACTCTAGCAATACTATGTGATTCAAAGTCATACATCAGAGGTTAGGTCTGCACAATGTATGACTCAGCTTCACACTTGATTGATAGAGCATAACACAAAAGATGCTACATATGCTTAGTAAGCTAGTGATCTAAATATTTGTTGGAAATGGTTAGGGGGGGTGCAGACCCAAGTCACACATTTTTATTTCCACTTTTTTTTTCCATTAGGGAGATGACTTCATCTACAGACTGAAAGTGAAGAATCACAGACTTAAAGTGAAGAATCCCATACCAATGTGATCATGTCTGTGGCATTGTCTTTCATCTGTGCTGAGTTAGAAAACCATACAAAGTCAAGTTCACATGGTAAGTGGCCACAATTCTCTGGAACAAGACTGGGGATGCAGGATGTATCCTATGGGAGACACTTATGCTTCATAATGTTATTTTTATATTTTTAGATGGTATTTCACAACCCTCTATTTTGAAAATTATAAATAGGACACCTAATGAAGATAAACTGATATTTTGAATAGAATTGCCTTTCAAAGACCATACATCCAGTTTAGTTTGCACAATGCATGGTATTTTAGAATCATAGGAAAAATAATTTACAAATAATTCTGAATATATGCATGGCCTATTTTAGAATATATTTATTTTATATACATTACCCCTACTTTGTGCTAGAGAGGACTCAGATTATGACCAATAAGACAGATAAAGGGATACATTTTATAGTTGACATTTATAGATATTTTTATTTGAAGGGACATGAAATATTACATTCAATTATGTCCCTCATACAATTTGAATTTTTTTAATTAAAAATTTGATATGCATTATTTTGTCTAATTTTAATTGCTAATATGTGTAATTCAAATATTGTTTAGACAATTTAATGTTATTTATTTAAAATTATGGATAGATCTCCCGTCTGAACCTGTTTTTTAATATCAAGACAAACAATACACGTTAGAGCATAGACAGAAGATGAATTTACAATGATTAAATTTAATGAATATTTTTAGACGTGTTCATTAAATAAACTAATTGACTAATCTTTTGAATATTTCTTTTCTTTCTTTTTCAGATTATCATTTTTGATGAATTCCAATTTTTATTTGAAAATAAATTTATTTACATACTATATTTTTCAATTTTATTTATTGAAATACATATTTGATACATATCTTTATCACAGTAAGATAAGAAGAAATACATCCATCTAATATTATGACATGTTATCAAAATATTAGTCCCATGAATGTTAAAGTATCTATTTTACAAGCACATGCCTGATATCAAATATACTAATTTTGATTAATTTATTGAATGAAAAAATATCAACACAGCTTAAGCAGAAAATTTTAAAGTCAAGTATCTTACACAATTTAAGGGGGAGTTAGATACAGCCATATATGATTTTATTGTGTGATTTATAGATGTCAAAATCTTAAAATGTTTATGACAAGGATATGCAGTATAAATTATGCATAACAACTTAGCTCATTTCACTTTTAATAAATGAAAGTGTTTAACTTCTTACATTAAAGTGACAGTGTAGTTTAATGTTATATTTACATTCTAATCTCTATAATCTTTCCTAGGTATCCAAAAACATTCTTAAGCTAAATATAGGTTATTATGCTTTCATTATTTGCAAGGTAATCTAGTTTAAATTATCTGTAAATAAAACGTAAGTTAATTTAACATTTATACAAAGCTAGTTATTGTATGCCATATTAATGACTTTTTACGCTAGTGGAGTCATTTGAATGGTCAGTTAACTATAGATCTATCAAAATATAATTTCTCACAATTATACTCTTTACCTGTTGGAGTGTATCACATTTCTATCGGTATTTCCATTACCATTTATTTTAATTTAGTTTATTTTTCCAATGTTAACTCCACCTATTCCTAATGGTTTTGTCCTTAAAGGGACATTAACCCCAAAATTAGAATTCATGATTCAGACATAGAATACAAATTTAAACAACATTCAAATTTAATTATATTATCAAATTTGATTCATTCTTTAGATATCCTTTGTTAAAGAAATAGCAATGCACATGGGTTAGCCAATTGCACAAGGCATCTAGGTGCAGCCACCAATCAGCAGCACATGAGCCGATCTAGATATGCTTTTCATGAAAGAATATCAAGAGATAAAAACAAATGAGATAATAGAAATAAATTATAAATTGGTTTAACATTGTATTATCCATCTAAATTAGGAAAGAAAATATTCTTGTTTAATTTCCCTTTAAGGCAAAGGTGAATAAATACAGCCATTGTAAGATATTTCACTCACAGTGGGGCATACAATACATAAGGTAATACAAGTTATACGTTTGATGTTGATTGTTTGGCACATATTAGAAGTATGTATATGTTCAGACATGGGATTAAGTTAGGAGATCAGACTATCTATCCAAGCTAATACACATATTTGTGGTTTTTGCTTCGCAATAATAATTCATAGACCAACACAAACCATTTAATTTCATGCATTATATACTCTGCTGATAATAAAATAATTATGACTTTTAAGCACATTAATATGTAATTCTATTATCTAATTACCTTCATTCTTTTGATAAACTTTCCTTTACAACCATATTTAGATATGCTCAGTAGCTGAAGATTGGTGGCTGCACTGGGATGCCTTGTTGAGATTGGCTCAACCATGTGCATTGCTATTTCTTCTGTAAACGATATGTAAAGAATAAGCTAAATAGATTGAGTCACATTTTAATGTTTAAAACTGTATTCTCTACCTGGACCATGAAACAAAATATTTGTTGTTAATTTCCCTTTAAAAATAAATATGCCGTTGGCAAAAAAATATATATCTGAGCAGTTCAGACCAATACAATGAACAAACATTGATTGTAATAATTTTAAACATCTTTATCAAAGTTACATCCATTATAAATACAAATTACGCATTTCAGAAATATAGCGTGGTAAACGTATCTTGCAACACGAGATTCGCATCTTTAAAAATTTGATTCTAATGTCACGCACTAGCACACAATCGATGTTCATTGTTTGGATTCTAAAGACATTTAATAGAGTCAATACTTCCCAATCAGTCAAGACATTTATTTACTAAACAATGAATACACACAATGTTTAATTTTTAAAAGAAATTATATTTATATTAAATAAGATGATCAATATTAAACCTTCGAAATGTGTAAAATATTTACTAATGTGACTGGATTATATTTACTATCGTGAGTAAAAACAAAATGTAAATTTAAAAAAAAAAATGTAAATTTAAAATATTAATATTTAACGGATCACGTATATTAAATCTGCGTCACACATATACGCATTACAGTCCCATAAATTACAAAATAAGTCTACATGCCAAATGTAGTAACAGCACCCCCAGGAGGTATGTGTATGGAAGTTATAAAGATATGAATCCATGAAACATTAATGATCGGCCAATCAGAGTTCATAACACAAACATAACTTGAGTCAGTATGGCCTCACAGACATGATAACAAAATTTTAATATTTTATCCCATCAGATGTACAGATACCATATCCCATGGTGCATATCATGTTTACGTCACCATATAAAAGTCAATTACACGTTGCCATTTTTGTCAGTTCTCTAATGCCTGCTGGTGTATTGTTTTTTATATATTATAAATATATTATATATACACAACTCGGCAGGCATGACGTCTCCCAGGTTCACACGGGCGGAAAGTGCTGCATTGGTCAACGCAGTCGAGGAGTTTTATCCGCAGCTGTTTGGGAACAAGAAGTCGGCAAAGCCAACAATTAGGAGGGGCCTCTGGTTGTCTATCACCCAAGATGTTAATGTGTGTGACATCCAGAGAACCCTGGATCAAATCATGTGGAGATTTGGGGATATGAGGTTGCGGCTTTGCAAAAAAGTCCACCTCATGAGGGAGTGGGTAAAAGCCCATCGGAGGGATGGAAAGCAGGATCCACCCTCACGGAAACTATACCTGCAAACTTATGAGAAGACTTTATGCACCCTCCTCGATCTCCGTTTCCCCAGCAGAATTGCATCCACATGCTCCTCGACTTCTTCTCCTTCCCCAGTTGCTGGATATGACACTCAAGACCCGGAGTCCAGTGCAGCTGCTTCTCCAATCGGTGGCCTGGGAGAAGGAAGTAGAGAGGCTGAACCAGGTAAATATCAGAATTCATATGATATATTAATATTTGAGTATATATTTAAGAAAGGTGTATATAGTCATATATTCAACCTATATAGATCTCACAACACACGTTACATAATCTGAATTTAGATTCGTCACACATGAAATAGGAATGATGTTTCTTGCACTCTCCAGAATATGTGTCACAGAGCGAAAATGGAATTGTGCATCCGTGAAATCCCTGTCATCCGCCATTTCATACAATGAATATCGAATCATACCAAAGTTATAAATATTAATTATCATTCAATATTTACAAATATCTGATTGGAATATCGTAATACACCCAATTGCAAAAATATTTGAAGTCTTTAGTAAGTATACTCATCACACTACTATATCCAAATCAATTATGAATCACGGATGCGCAATTACGCTTTGAATAATTGTGCAATGATCACGAAAGATATAATTGCGCAGAGACATGAACATGTGTTTGCTCTAACAGTGGCATTACTTTAGACATGTTGGTCAAATGTATATGTTAATTAGTATATATATGAAGAATACAGTATCAGTATTTACAGTCTTCTACATTAGAAAAGCTATACTAGCAAGGTCAAAAGAAAAATTGAACAATGTCTAACAATTGATGACAATGCAAGAAGACAAAAAATTTACTTAAAATGACAGTAAACAACATAAAAGATTGAAAATAAGAATACATGATCTCTTTATTTATAAATTAATTTTGAAAACAAGGAACTCACGTGAATACAAATATAATTTTACTTTGTCAATTAGAATAAAAAAATATGATTATTCATGTCCTGATTTGCATTAATGATATCCAATCCTGATTTAATATTTCACAGATCTGGATGTTGGTGCTGGAACCTCGAGCCCGTGTTCGTCACAGTATAGTATGTCTCATTTTAATTTACTTTTGTCTTACAAACTTGGACATAACATTACCTAATCCATTCACATTGATCTATATTAATATGGATGCTCTAATTCGATTCGATTGTTATTTTTTATTCCATTGTAATACAAATCTCAATTTATGAGTATTTGAATATATTTCTTCGATTCTTGATATCTTCATTTTAATGTAATCTTAGGGTCATGTCCATTTTGTATTCTGTCCATGATTAGTGCTTGACAGTTTTTGGCTACATTTAGACAACACTAACACATTTTTACATATGTGCAGATTATATAAATATACATCTCATATGCTTTGATATTTTCAAATTATCATTAAAGGGACATGAAACACAACATTTTTCTTTTATGATTTAGACACACCATGTGATTTTAAACAACTTTCCAATTTGCTTATATTGTCTATTGGTATCCTTAGTTGAAAATCATATATAGGAAGGCTCAGGAGCAGCAATGCATTACTAGGAGTAACCTGCTGATTGGTTGATGCACAAAATTGCCTATTTTCATTGGTTCAACGGATGTCTTCAGATAACTCCCACTAGTGCATAGTTGCTCCTTTACAAAAAGTTTCTAAGACAATAAAAAAAAATGAGCACATATAAGTATATTTGAAAGGTTTTTAAAATCACAAACTGGATTTGAATCATGAAAATTAATCCAATTACACTTTTGGAGTTTCATGTCCCTTTAAGAGAGAAGGGTAATTAAAGATTATTGATGATAGCATGAAATTATATATTTGATTGTAATTGCATGCTCTATCCCATTCATTACATCAACATATGGACTAGACAATTCATTAACAGTGACATTGTCAAATAAATAGTATGAGAGCAAGTGAAATTTAATTGGCTATTCAAATCAGCCAATAGAATTTCACTTGCTCTCATGCCATTGGCTAATTTAAACAGCCAATAGGATTTGAGTAGCTTTCATCCTATTGGTTGATTTGAATTGGAAGAATCAAATCAGCCAATAGGAATTCAAGGGACGCCATCTTTAATCACGTACCTTGAATTCACTATTCAATGTACGACGGAGATCATACGAAGAGGATCCTCCACGCTCCATGACTCCATGGTCACCGGTCTTCAGTTCCAGGGTTGCCGGTCTTCAGCTCCGTAGTCTAAAGTCTTCAGCACCGCTCCGCACAGGATGTTCATGAAAGAAGAAAAAGAGGTTGCGCTTGGAAGAAGACTTCACTGCCTGGAACAGGACCTTCTCCGCCGGACTTTAGGAACCGTAAGTACCAACCTGGGGGTTAGATTTAGGATTTTTTAAGGGTTTTTTGGGAAGATTTGTTTTATTTCGATTAGGGATGGGCAGAAAAAGAACTAAATGCCCTTTTAAGGGCAATGCCCAAACAAATGCCCTTTTCAGGGCAATGGGTAGTTTTTGTTTTGAGGGGTCTTTTTATTTTAATAGGGATTAGGTTTAATTTTGTTAAATTTGGTAATCTGATTTTTTTATTTACTGTAATGTTAGCTTTTTTTATTTTTGTAAACTTAGGCTTTTTTATTTTTTTTTAACTTTACAACGTATTAGTTTAGGTAATTTGGGTTTATTTAATGGGGTGTTAGGTTAGGGGTTGATAGGTTAGGGGGTGTTAGGTTAGGGGTTGTTAGGTTAGGGGGTGTTAAGTTAGTGTACTATACTTAGTTTTTTAAATAGTTATTTGCGTTGTGGGTTTTTGCAGTTTAACGGGTTAATAAGTTAAATAGGTTTATTGCGACGTAGGGGTTTTGAGGTTTAGGGGTCAATAGGGCAAATAGGTTTATTGGGATGTAGGGGTTTTGCAGTTTAGGTGTTAATAAGGTAAATAGGTTTATTGCTATAATAGGCATTTTGTGGTTTAGGAGTTAATACTTCATGTAGGATTTATTTTTTTGTTATATTTCAAGCGGGCGGTGTGTTTTTTTTAATACTTGATGCAGGCAGGGTTTTTTTAAATACTTGATGCGGGCGGTTATTTTTTTTAAATACTTTAATGTGGCCGATTAGGTGTTGCTTTTGTAATGCTCCGTTTGCCTTCACTGCAGCCACCGGGATGCAGCTTGTGCTGCATCCCGGTGGATTCCGAAAATGGCTTCACTGCATCCAGTTGAATTCTTCCTCATACTGCCAACATTCCATTCAGGATGCGTGTGCAACTGCCTACAGCGACGGACATTACAAACGCAATAATAGCATAGATATAAAAATATTATAACAGCACCATGATGACATAGTTTTAAAAAATCTTATGTCTTGCATTGTGATCAATATGTGTTGTGTCTTAAAACAGATTACTGTACATTGCACAAATGAATTTATGTGCCACAGGGATTAGGTTCTAGTTGTCAACAGTTGTTATTCAAAGTGTTGTGTGTGTGTCTGTATTATTTTTAAAACAGGGATCAATAGTTATATTTAGATATGCCATCGATTCATATGATAAGAATTGGCTGTCTAATATAGTAAGAAATCCAACATATGCGAAAGACATAATTTTCTTTACAATCACCTTGATGAAATCATAAATTTATTGTTCATATTAGTGCTCTAGTCTTCACATTTCTAAGTATATTATTTAGAATATTTTATATTAATGTGATTTAGTGATGTCCAAACTGTGTTCACTAATATATTTTAATATCATTAATAGCAGTAGTTATTTTGACAAGCACAGAGGGATCCAGCACTAATGGTGACCTGCCTTTGCAGGCTTCTGGTAAGTCCATTGACTCATTCAGATGTCATTGAATGTGTATTTTTAATAAATATTCTGATCATGATTCTGCTGAAGCATACCATTTGAATTACCATATATTGTACTCATCTGATGATATATATATATTATTTAATTATTTTAAGATTAAGATCCCAAAGTTTCTTAGTATACACATTTGTGCTTCAGAACATGGCTAGCACATGTTTATATTTATTATATATTTAGACTTCAATCATCAAGTGATACACACATGAGAATTCTTAAATGTTCCATGTACTCAGCTTTTGTGAATATTTTCTAAATAGAGACACTAAAATGTAATTATTACTCATCGATAATTAAAAATCTTATTTCATTTGCATGCTCCATCAAAATGATGTAATTCCTAACTTTGGTTCAGTATCTCTTTAATGCAACATTGATGTGTGTCCTTGAGCACCAGTAACATATGTTATAATATTTGATTTTAACGTGTACACAACATTATGTTTTACAGAGATTGATGTAACAACATGTGTGATGGAGGAGGAAGTGGCTCCCTCGGAGTCTGATGGTACGTCAAATATATATAACATGTATCTACCATGTATTATTGTTTAAAATCATACTCTTGATTAAAAAAAAGTCTACAGCTTTGTCCCTTTAAAATATATTATTCATTTTTTTTCAATACACTACTGCCCCTCTTTCTATATCATGCAGCATGAACATATGTTTTTAATTTTTAATAAATTTATGTATGATTTGTCATTAATTACATCATGATGTCACATGCATATTCCATGCAAAACCCCAATAATCATCATCTGATTGTACAGACAGTCATTGCTATTCATCTGAGTGCCTATATGCATACCATATCATTATGTCTAGTATATGTAGAGAGAAAAGAGAAGCATATTGGGCACACTTATGGGGAGACGCCTCTGAAAAAGCAGTTGCGAAATGTGCATCAGGCATTCGCACTGCTCCTCTCTACTGGCTTCGACTTTAGCTTAATTTTGTTGGCCCTTATGGCATTTGTTCTATAATAGACTTTATTTGCTAAATACTCGAGTCTGCAAATAGGGGCATGCCTTTAGGAACAATTAGGGGCATGCCTTTAGGAAAAAAGAGGCATGCCTTTAGGAACAATTTTTCATACTTTATACCGCTTCGGCTAAGCTCTTAGCCCATATATATATCTCTCTCTGGGCATTTTTGAGTATACAATTGATCTCAAGCTGCACTAATTGTTTAATCTCCTAGCTACTTTGTTTTCTGTTACCAACGCTATAGTTTTGTAGATTTGCAATTGTTATAGCTATGGCTGTACTTTTGCCTATTTGACATCCTCAATGCTTATTACCGTTACGCTGTAATTAATATAATACTATTTCTTGTCTCACACGTGAGACCACACGGGGATTTAACAGTATTTACCCCTGTGCAAGAGTTACCTCTTATAATTACCCTACAGGTATCACTAGTGTAACACAATATTAGTCAGAGCTACTTTCTACTCAACCGTATCCCACCATCGTTGTATGTGAGATCACCTATGTGGTGCCTTTCACTAATATATATATAGGCATTGTATTTTTATTGGGTAACAGCTACCACTTAGCTATGACCTAGGCATGCTTTACAGTCTATGTGAACATTTCAATTGTGATTTATAGTAGTAGCTGGTGATTGGTACAGATTGTTCACTGTACCAACTCTTGAGAGGAGTTTGTGTGTCAATTCTTATTTTTGACACAGTTTTAACTACTCTAATTTTAGTAGTGGATTTGTCCACCTTTCTTTTACTGACTTCACACAATAAAGGTTATGTTTTAATCACTACACTCCACACACCATACCTATTGTATGATTATCTCCCCATAAGTGTGCCCAATATGCTTTTCTTTTCTCTCTACATATACTATGTTTAATTATTAGCATAGGCACTGCCCACCTTGATCACCCAGGTTTGCACAAGGAGGGCCTGTCAAAATAATCCACCTAAATTGTTACCAAACCCACCCCCCTCTTTCCCTAGGGGCTTTAGGGAATTCTATTAAAATACATATCATTATGTCATCATTTTTTAGAACTTCTAAACCACTTCTAAGTATACATGAAACAGAATCATGTTGAAATTCCTTGATTTAATTGCATGATGTATGATATGTAAATACATTTTAAAAATATTTATGTGTATACTGTCTATTTCAATCAAACAAACATTAATATTCCTCAAAAATAAAGCATGCATTTCAGAATGTGTCTATTAATATTGGGATGACATACATTTAATCCTAATGTAAAAGAGAGATTCACAAAAAAGACTCAGAAAATGTAATATCAGATAGAGAAGATTATATTCTTAATATTTAATATGAACGGTAGTATCTACTGTGTATATATTCTGAATAGTAATTAATTGAAGCATCAAGCTTCAAATTAGTCCATTTAAGATTACAAAGGCAATCACCAATATATATATATATATATATGTAAATCAGTGTTTACCTGGTTTCATAGACTAGGTGGAGTGGCCATTTAAATTTGATCATATTATACACTCCCATATTATTCAATTTTTGGATTTTCAAAAATCAATCCACAGGCATGTGTCTAAAAGAACTCTATTGCATTTCAATCGCAAATGCATAAATGCTTAGCAAAATATTAACCAAAAGATAAATATATTATAAAATAAAAAATATTAGCACATAATGACTTTGAAAAATATGATTTATAATATATTTATGAAATGTTACATGAAAAATAACATTGAACATTCAGAGTTTAAAGAATCCATTAAATCTTCTTATTAATTATATTTGATTAAAATCAAACAATAACTTAAAACATAGTCATTATTGTGACTTTGTCTAAATATTTTATGAGAACAAGAATCCAGACTTTAAATAATGTCAAATATTGATTTCGTTCAAGATAATAATATATTTTCATATCATATATGTATATATATTTTTAAAATATATTTCAGATGGACCTTCCACTTCTGGGTATCAGCCTCCCGTCTCCCCCAGCCAGAAGCTCCTCCCCAGCCAGAATCCCCCCCCCCCGGCCCTTCCCAGTCAGAATCCACTCCAGGTCCTTCACAAACTGAACCCGCTCCTGGCCCTTCCCATTCTTACTCCTGTCCTGTGCCTCCCAAAAAATGTTTTCTTGCCCCCATTCACCGATCTCCCCGTTTGGCCGCACTAAGATCTTCCCCACCTGCACAGCCACCAACTCCCCAGTCCACTGACTCCCCAGCTGTGCAGGCTCCACCGGACCAGCAACCCAGTCCCCCACCTCGGCCCATCCCTCCCCCCATCCATCTCCCCATCCCTCCCCATCAAGACTTTTACCCCAGTCCCCACCTTCATTGTCCTGGGTGTCGGATTGTCCTTCCCAGCCACCGATGTAAGTATCATTACAAATCAACATTATAACATACTTTATTAAAGGGATATTATACTGATCTAATTATACATATTTTTTATATTTGGAAAATGTTTTTGATAAACCTTTTCTTTATTTGAGTAATGTAAATTTTTCCGATCTTCATTTTTTAAAAATCAACATCCACATTTTATAATATCTAAATGATATTGCCTAGATGTTGGATATCTATTATGCATATATGCCAATATTTTGTATTTGGTATCACTGCCCTTTTCACAGTGTGTCATAAACCAAATAAATATATTTTTCAAGATTGCTAGGGTTTTGATTTGTCTTAATATCTTAATAGTTTATCTCTGAAGAACATATTTAATGTGTAAATCTTCTATATAGCATATTTAATTATAATAATGATTTGTATTTCAATTATTACAATGTCTCTTTGCTCTCTTTTAATTATGTTCTGTAATTTTTATTAATTTTTAGTATTTATTTTTGTTTAGGTTGTGACTCAGCATGTTTAACGCTAGAGGCTCTAGCATGTATAGAGCAGACCATGCTGAGTAACAGTCAGACCATGCATCTCCAGCTACAGCTTCCTCGCTTGACTCTAGAACGTATAATGCGTGAAGCCTCAGCTGAAAATGCACAGGACGATGAAGGTGATGCTGATGCTCCATAAGTGTAGGATCCGGAGATGATCGGAGGAAGAACGAATAAATCCTCCATCCACAAGTTGTGTTTTTTTTTGTTTGAAAATATGTTGCCATTTGGCCAAGTTTGTTTTTATTGTTCTGCCTGTTGCACTATGTCACCTTGTCAGATGGCTCCAATGGGGCTGTGTTGGCCAATGTTTGCCCTTGTCAACTCCCTCCAAGGACTGTGATGCACTATGTCACCTTGTCAGATGGCTCCAATGGGGCTGTGTTGGCCTTTGTTTGACCTTTTCAACTCCCTCCAAGGACAGTGATGCACTATGTAACCTTGTGAGATGGTTCCAATGGGGCTGTGCTGGCCTTTGTTTGCCCTTTTCAACTCCCACCAAGGACTGTGATGCACTATGTCACCTTGTCAGATGGCTCCAATGGGGCTGTGTTGGCCAATGTTTGCCCTTGTCAACTCCCTCCAAGGACTGTGATGCACTATGTCACCTTGTCAGTTGGCTCCAATGGGGCTGTGTTGGTCTTTGCTTGCCCTTGTCAACTCCCTCCAAAGACTGTGATGCACTATGTCACCTTGTCAGATGGATCCAATGGGGCTGTGTTGAACAATGTTTGCCCTTGTCAACTCCCTCCAAGGACTGTGATGCACTATGTCACCTTGTCAGATGGCTCCAATGGGGCTGTGTTGGCCAATGTTTGCCCTTGTCAACTCCCTCCAAGTACTGTGATGCACTATGTCACCTTGTCAGATGGCTCCAATGGGGCTGTGTTGGCCAATGTTTGCCCTTGTCAACTCCCTCAAAGGACTGTGATGCACTATGTCACCTTGTCAGATGGCTCCAATGGGGCTGTGTTGGCCGATGTTTGCCCTTGTCAACTCCCTCCAAAGGACTGTGATGCACTATGTCACCTTGTCAGATAGCTCCAATGGGGCTGTGTTGGCCTTTGTTTGCCCTTTTCAACTCCCTCCAAGGACAGTGATGCACTATGTTACCTTGTTAGATGGATCCAATGGGGCTGTGCTGGCCTTTGTTTGCCCTTGTCAACTCCCACCAAGGACTGTGATGCACTATGTCACCTTGTCAGATGGCTCCAATGGGGCTGTGTTGGCCAATGTTTGCTCTTGTCAACTCCCTCCAAGGACTGTGATGCACTATGTCACCTTGCCAGATGGCTCCAATGGGGCTGTGCTGGCCTTTGTTTGCCCTTTTCAACTCCCTCCAAGCAATGTGATGCACTATGTCACCTTGTCAGATGGCTCCAATGGGGCTGTGTTGGTCTTAGTTTGCCCTTGTCAACTCCCTCCAAGGACTGTGATGCACTATGTCGCCTTGTCAGATGGATCCAATGGGGCTGTGTTGACCAATGTTTCCCCTTGTCAACTCCCTCCAAGGACTGTGATGCACTATGCCACCTTGTCAGATGGCTCAAATGGGGCTGTGTTGGCCAATGTTTGTCCTTGTCAACTCCCTCAAAGGGCTGTGATGCACTATGTCACCTTGTCAGATGGCTCCAATGGGGCTGTGTTGGCCAATGTTTGCCCTTGTCAACTCCCTCCAAGGACTGTGATGCACTATGTCACCTTGTCAGGTGGCTCCAATGGGGCTGTGTTGGCCGATGTTTGCCCTTGTCAACTCCCTCCAAGGACTGTGATGCACTCTGCCACCTTGTCAGATGGCTCAAATGGGGCTGTGTTGGCCAATGTTTGTCCTTGTCAACTCCCTCAAAGGGCTGTGATGCACTATGTCACCTTGTCAGATGGCTCCAATGGGGCTGTGTTGACCAATGTTTGCCCTTGTCAACTCCCTCCAAGGACTGTGATGAACTATGTCACCTTGTCAGATGGCTCCAATGGGGCTGTGTTGGCTGATGTTTGTCCTTGTCAACTCCCTCCAAGGACTGTGATGCACTATGTCACCTTGTCAGATGGCTCCAATGGGGCTGTGTTGGCAATGTTTGCCCTTGTCAACCCCCTCCAAGGACTGTGATGCACTATGTCACCTTGTCAGATGGCTCCAATTGAGCTTTGTTGGCCTTTGTTTGCCCTTTTCAACTCCCTCCAAGGACTGTGATGCACTATGTCACCTTGTCAGATGGCTCCAATGGGGCTATATTGGCCTTTGTTTGCCCTTGTCAACTCCCACCAAGGACTGTGATGCACTATGTCACCTTGTCAGATGGCTCCAATGGGGCTGTGTTGGCCAAAGTTTGCCCTTGTCAACTCCCTCCAAGGACTGTGATGCACTATGTCACCTTGTCAGATGGCTCCAATGGGGCTGTGTTGGTCTTTGTTTGCCCTTGTCAACTCCCTCCAAGGACTGTGATGCACTATGTCACCTTGTCCGATGGTTCCAATGGGGCTGTGTTGGCCAATGTTTGCCCTTGTCAACTCCCTCCAAGGACTGTGATGCACTATGTCACCTTGTCAGATGGCTCCAATGGGGCTGTGTTGGCCTTTGTTTGCCCTTTTCAACTCCCTCCAAGGACAGTGATGCACTATGTAACCTTGTGAGATGGTTCCAATGGGGCTGTGCTGGCCTTTGTTTGCCCTTTTCAACTCCCACCAAGGACTGTGATGCACTATGTCACCTTGTCAGATGGCTCCAATGGGGCTGTGTTGGCCAATGTTTGCCCTTGTCAACTCCCTCCAAGGACTGTGATGCACTATGTCACCTTGTCAGTTGGCTCCAATGGGGCTGTGTTGGTCTTTGCTTGCCCTTGTCAACTCCCTCCAAAGACTGTGATGCACTATGTCACCTTGTCAGATGGATCCAATGGGGCTGTGTTGAACAATGTTTGCCCTTGTCAACTCCCTCCAAGGACTGTGATGCACTATGTCACCTTGTCAGATGGCTCCAATGGGGCTGTGTTGGCCAATGTTTGCCCTTGTCAACTCCCTCCAAGTACTGTGATGCACTATGTCACCTTGTCAGATGGCTCCAATGGGGCTGTGTTGGCCAATGTTTGCCCTTGTCAACTCCCTCAAAGGACTGTGATGCACTATGTCACCTTGTCAGATGGCTCCAATGGGGCTGTGTTGGCCGATGTTTGCCCTTGTCAACTCCCTCCAAAGGACTGTGATGCACTATGTCACCTTGTCAGATAGCTCCAATGGGGCTGTGTTGGCCTTTGTTTGCCCTTTTCAACTCCCTCCAAGGACAGTGATGCACTATGTTACCTTGTTAGATGGCTCCAATGGGGCTGTGCTGGCCTTTGTTTGCCCTTGTCAACTCCCACCAAGGACTGTGATGCACTATGTCACCTTGTCAGATGGCTCCAATGGGGCTGTGTTGGCCAATGTTTGCTCTTGTCAACTCCCTCCAAGGACTGTGATGCACTATGTCACCTTGTCAGATGGCTCCAATGGGGCTGTGTTGGTCTTAGTTTGCCCTTGTCAACTCCCTCCAAGGACTGTGATGCACTATGTCGCCTTGTCAGATGGATCCAATGGGGCTGTGTTGACCAATGTTTCCCCTTGTCAACTCCCTCCAAGGACTGTGATGCACTATGCCACCTTGTCAGATGGCTCAAATGGGGCTGTGTTGGCCAATGTTTGTCCTTGTCAACTCCCTCAAAGGGCTGTGATGCACTATGTCACCTTGTCAGATGGCTCCAATGGGGCTGTGTTGGCCAATGTTTGCCCTTGTCAACTCCCTCCAAGGACTGTGATGCACTATGTCACCTTGTCAGGTGGCTCCAATGGGGCTGTGTTGGCCGATGTTTGCCCTTGTCAACTCCCTCCAAGGACTGTGATGCACAATGCCACCTTGTCAGATGGCTCAAATGGGGCTGTGCTGGCCAATGTTTGTCCTTGTCAACTCCCTCAAAGGGCTGTGATGCACTATGTCACCTTGTCAGATGGCTCCAATGGGGCTGTGTTGACCAATGTTTGCCCTTGTCAACTCCCTCCAAGGACTGTGATGAACTATGTCACCTTGTCAGATGGCTCCAATGGGGCTGTGTTGGCTGATGTTTGTCCTTGTCAACTCCCTCCAAGGACTGTGATGCACTATGTCACCTTGTCAGATGGCTCCAATGGGGCTGTGTTGGTAATGGTTGCCCTTGTCAACCCCCTCCAAGGACTGTGATGCACTATGTCACCTTGTCAGATGGCTCCAATTGAGCTTTGTTGGCCTTTGTTTGCCCTTTTCAACTCCCTCCAAGGACTGTGATGCACTATGTCACCTTGTCAGATGGCTCCAATGGGGCTATATTGGCCTTTGTTTGCCCTTGTCAACTCCCACCAAGGACTGTGATGCACTATGTCACCTTGTCAGATGGCTCCAATGGGGCTGTGTTGGCCAAAGTTTGCCCTTGTCAACTCCCTCCAAGGACTGTGATGCACTATGTCACCTTGTCAGATGGCTCCAATGGGGCTGTGTTGGTCTTTGTTTGCCCTTGTCAACTCCCTCCAAGGACTGTGATGCACTATGTCACCTTGTCCGATGGTTCCAATGGGGCTGTGTTGACCAATGTTTGCCCTTGTCATCTCCCTCCAAGGACTGTGATGCACTATGTCACCTTGTCAGATGGCTCAAATGGGGCTGTGTTGGCCAAAGTTTGCTCTTGTAAACTCCCTCCAAGGACTGTGATGCACTATGTCACCTTGTGAGATGGCTCCAATGGGGCTGTGTTGGCCAATGTGTGCCCTTTTCAACTCCCTCCAAGGATTGTGATGCACTATGTAACTTTGTCAGATGGCTCCAATGGGGCTGTGTTGGCCAATGTTTGCCCTTGTCAACTCCCTCCAAGGACTGTGATGCACTATGTGACCTTGTCAGATGGCTCCAATTGGGCTGTGTTGGCCTTTGTTTGCCCTTGTCAACTCCCTCCAAGGACTATGATGCATTATGTCACCTTGTCAGATGGCTGATTTATCAGACCAATGGGGCTGAATTATCAATATGAATTTTTTGAAAGTTATCTTATTTCTTTGTTTTATGACATCATAATAAAAAAAGTCATTAATATATATTTTTTCTGCTTTATTTATTCATTTCATTTATTTAAAACTATATTTTATGTAGTCAATCCTTAAAGGGACATCAAACAAAAAAAGGGTCTATCATGATTCAGATATATAAAACAATTTTAGCTAAATTTAATATTTACATCTATTATTTAATTTGCTTAATTTTCTTGATATACTTTGCTGAAATGTTTATCTTTGCAAGATCAATGTTGATTGTTGGTTGCATATATATTTTGGTTGTTGTTGGCTTATCCATGTGTTGATTTAGAAATCATTATTGAATTGAGGCACCTTTAACAAATGATCACAAGATTATTAAACTAATGAGATAATCAATGTAAATGATTTATGGATTTCTAATGTATTTATTTACTTTTTACATCAACATACACATATAACACATGTTTTAAACTGACTATTATTTGAATGTTGACAGCACATGTATTCCAATTTCACTTATATATTTTTTTGTAGTAGTCTAGCAAAAGAAATCACTGTGTGTAATGCACATATTTTATCTGATTAATATCTTTCTATTATTATTGATTCTCTTTAATTATCTCTTTAATTATCCAACGATATATTGCAATAGGTAGTCTGACCATAGTTACACTTGAATAAGTGACACATATGATAAATACATCTGTCATTATCAAAATAATTCTTTAAACAGATATGAAAACATCCATGACATATGTATTTCTCATGTGTCCCTTTTTAAAGTGGAAAGATGGACACCAGAGCTATAGGTAACATATAATTTATAACCACTCCACATTTTCATAATGTATCTCGTAGCATTATTTCTCAGTTATCTTTATCTATATTTTATCATTTAGGTATAACATACTATTTTAAACAAAATTTAAATTTTCTAAAATTTCATTCAGTCTCTTTGTATCATCTATTTAAGGAGCAGCAGTGCACTAATGGTTTCTAAATGAACACATAGGTGAACCAATGACAATCGGTATATATATATATATGTAGCCACCAATCAGCAGTTAGAACATAGTTTTTTTTTTCTGCTCTTGAGATTACCTCGAAACACATTTCCTCAAAAAATAACAAGAGAAAGAATCAAATTAAAATACTATCATTCAATTTGAAAGGTAGTTAAAACTACAATCTCCTACATAATCGTGTAACATAAAATGTGGGTTTCATGTCCATTTAAACCCTGCTGCTTCCTAAATATTTATTAATCCTCCTATTCTAATGAAATATATACTTATTAACAACAATGGATTATATTTCATATATCACAGTATTACGTTATCTAGCGTGACATTATGTGAAGCTGTGCATTACATGAAACAAACACGCTTCATAGATAACAATATAGCACATAATAGTTTTTCAAACATAAATAGGTTTCTTATTGACATGCAAAGCTATAAAATGTGTCATTTGATTGGATGACGTTTTTACCGCAATCTTGGATGCGCCATGCTGCTTAAGACATCACATGCCAAGGTGTTAAATGAGTCCATTGATTAGATTATGTTTTTACGTGATCTCAGATGCACCATGTTGCTTAATACATCACATGCCAAGGTGTTAAATGAGTCCTTTAATTGGATGATGTTTTTACGCGATCTCAGATGCACCATGTTGCTTAAGACATCACATGCCAAGGTGTTAAATGAGTTCTTTGATTGGATGACGTTTTTACGTGATCTCGGATGCGCCATGTTGCTTAAGATGTCACATGCCAAGGTGTTAAATTAGTCCTTTGATTGGATGACTTTTTTACGCGATCTCGGATGCGTCATGTTGCTTAAGACGTCACATGCCAAGGTGTTAAATGAGTCCTTTGATTGGATGACATTTTTACGTGATCTCAGATGTGCCATAGATAACAATATAGCACATAATAGTTTTTCAAATATAAATAGGGTTCTTATTGACATGCAAAGCTATAAAATGTGTTCTTTGATTGGATGATATTTTTACGCGATCTCGGATGCGCCATGCTGCTTAAAACGTCACATGCCAAGGTGTTAAATGAGTCCTTTGATTAGATTATGTTTATACATGACCTCAGATGCGCCATGTTGCTTAAGACATCACATGCCAAAGTGTTAAATGAGTCCTTTGATCAGATGACGTTTTTAGGCGATCTCGGATGCGCCACATTGCTTAATACGTCACATGTCAAGGTGTTAAATTAGTCCTTTGATTGGATGACGTTTTTACGTGATCTCGGGTACGCCATGTTGCTTAAGATGTCACATGCCAAGGTATTGAATGAGTCCTTTGATTGGATGATGTTTTTACGTGATCTCGGATGAGCCATGTTGCTTGAGACGTCACATGCCAAGGTGTTAAATCCGTCTGATTGGATTATGTTGTCCCGCAATATTTTATTTTCCACGTAAACCACATTTTACACAAGTTTAAAACCATGACTTTCTTGTATTATGGATTGTGTCAATCATGTACATTGTTGAACCCTAGCTGATAAAGAACACAAAAATCTCTTTTGATGGCTGTCTCATTGAAGACATGAATGAAGGCAATATGTTTTTCATACAGAATATATTTTGAGGCAAGTGCAAATCCATGAATATACTCCATTTTGTTGAATATGTTTGTCAACGATATTTTGACTTTACTAAATAATTACTATGTTGTATTGAATTTTCAACATATCTAATTCCTAAAGATGCACTTTTGTATTTGAATGAAATAATCAATATGCATTGACCTTTATCATATGATAAATATATATGAGATGTCTTCTTATTCGAGATGTTATGTCCTGATATTTTTTCTTAATGTAAATGCTCAGTATCGTGTCATGTATGGCTTCCACATTGTTGATTTCCAAATTTAGTATTATGAGCATGTATTTCTAATGTAACTCTTAAAAGGATATGAAACCAGATTCCTTCTAAATGAAATATCTTTCTTAAATAATTCAAACACTATAATGAAGATTTAATAAAATAGACTTTATTTAACACGTCTAGAGAAATATGGCATTTATGCTTAGTATCCTATTCAAATATTTTAAAGTTTTAACAAGTACGTGTAGATATACCAACAAGCCTTAAGGATTAGCATATGTTAGCATATGTTATTATTTAAAGGGACAGTCAAGTCAAGCAAAACATTAATGATTTAAATATTATTAAATGCAATTTTGATCATATTTCTCTTAAACGTTTATCCCCAATTTATCTTTGTTCTCTTGGTGTTCTTAGTTGACAGCTAAACCTAGGAGGCTCATCTGCTCATTTCTTAGACCTTAAAGAGTGCATCTAATCTGAATGCATTTTGACCACTAGAGGGCATTAGTTAATGTGTTTCATACCGAAAACATTGATCTCATGCAGTAGTTACCCTGGATTGATCACTGATTAGCTGAAATGAAAGTCTGTCAAAAGAACTGAAATAAGGTGTCATTTTGCAGAGGCAGAGATACAAGGTTAATCACAGAAATAAAATATGTTTTTCTATAACAGTCTTGTTATTTCAAACTTGATAAGGCATAATAAAGTGTTTTCTTTGTAACCAACAATAATTCATGTTATGACTATCCCTTTAAGCTGTGTTGTTGGCATCAAAACAGTGATATGCCATCATGTATAATTGTAATGGTCATTTTGTTTGAGATTAGGAGAACAGTTTGGACATCACATCGCAAAAAACAACCAATGTAATCAACAAGGACCGCATGTGATGATGTGGTCTCCACACACTTTTAAAACACACTCTGCAAACAATCTGCCTCCATGGACCCGGTCCCATAGAAGCCTATTAAATACAGGGTGTGCTCCACAAGTGTAAGAAGACCACATCATCACATACCTATCCTTTACACATTAAATAAATAAAAATATATACAAAATGACTTCCTCTTCCTTCCCCTCTTCCCACGAGACTGAGGGGAAGGAGGAGTACTGTGAGTGGTTAAGGGGTCACCAGGCTGAGGAGGAGATTGAGGCAGAGGAGAAGATGGAGGAGGCACAGGATCAGATAGCCCAGGATCAGATAGCCCAGGATTGATGGCCCAGGAGCAAATGGCCCAGGAGCAGATGGCCCAGGAGCATATGGTGCATTTTGCGCCTCCCGAAGGACCTGCAACATATCCTTAAGAGTATTCAAAATCTCTCTTTGGTCTTCATGAATATTATTCAGTACTCCTGTCAGGTACACTCTGCTTTCTGCCTGTTCCCTCCGGGAGGCACGCATCTCCTCAAGGAAATCAGTAAAGATCTGCACCTCTGCTATCTCTGGGGGTATGTTCTCCTGAGGAGCTGCTGCATGGTGGGCTGCTGGTGCATGGCGGGCTGCTGGTGCACAAGGGGCTGCTGGTGCACATGGGGCTGCTGGTACATGAGGGGCTGCTGCAGGGATCTCTTCTGCAGCGGGGGCTTCTTCAGGGATCTCTTCTGCAGTGGGGGCTCCTTCAGGGGATGATGGTACAGGGATGTCTTCCAGGTCTCCCCGAGGTGGCGAGTCATCTGCACCACTCTCATGCCTGGGTGAAGGAGAAGCCTGTGGTTGCTGTGCTGCCTCCTCCCGGGCTCAGACTCTGTATATTGCAAAAATAAAGAAATTGAGATATTAGCACAGTTCCAAATCAAGATGTAAATGTTCTATTTGAAAGTGTATTAATGAGGCTGCGTTGGTAATTCTATTGTAATCAAAAGCAATGAATCCGATAACAGCATTTGCAAACCCGTCTTTCTGATATCTATATGGTCAATCTGAATGTCTTTTTGCATTTGTCTTAAATCTGTTTAAATGCACACCTAATCTGTAGCCTAGATGCTAATGTGATGGCTTTTCTTGAAATGCAACTTTTGCAAGGTAATTGTGAATGCGTTTACGTAATAATGTACAAAAAAGCGTAATTGCGTTAGTCATCTCCTTAAATATTTTTTTAGTGTGAATGGGTTATAAGGTGGATATAAAGAGATTAGTAAATGAGCTTACAGGCAGATGAGAGGGGCAGGTTCCCGGTATCAACTCCTCCGATACCGACTATGGCCACCTCAGAGATGTTGGGACGCAGCATTTCCTCCCAGTGGGAATATTCAAAGATGATTTCCAGATTGCCACCAGTCCCTGCTAGGTATTCCCTGTCCCTTGAGAGCTTTCTTTTCAGTTCAGCTGAATTGACTTTACCCTGTTATAGACCCCGACTGCATTTACAGCATCCCTGATCTCGTTCCACAACTTTCTCTTTTCCTTAGGGGTGGCCTTCTGTGCCTGCAGCCTCCTAGCCCTCTCCATATAAACCTCGATAAGGGCCTCCTTCTCATCCATGGTATATCTCTCCTCCTTCTGCCTGGGCTTCCCATGCGATGTGAGCCTCTGTTCTCTGGACTGTGAAGCTCCCTGTCTACGCTGCACACCACTGGGCCCAGCCACTTGTTCATCTTCAACAATGTGGCTTGGTCCACCCACCCCTTCCTCTCCCCCTTCCTGTTCCCCTTCCTGTCCCATTCCTCTCCCCCTTCCTCTTCCTCTCCCCCCTCTCTCTCCTGCCTAACCTCCTGCCTAGCCTCCTCTACAAGCTCATCCCTGAACTCAGTCCTAGCCTCCTGCCTAATGAGCTCTAATAGCTCCGGGCTAATCTGCCCCCTATCCCCCCTCCTAAAATACTCAAACAAAATGTGAATGTGCCCAAATGAAAGGGGGTCAATATAATGAACAAAACGTAAACAAATGCTTAAAGTGTGAATGGGATATAAATAAAAGAGGGTAAGGTGTATTAAACAGACAAACGTGCATGTGTAAAAAGACAAAATTGAGGCTATGTAAACAATTAGTTTAATAAAACAAAAAGCTATGGGCTTAAAGGGAATGGGGTATGGAGTGTAGTATGAGAGGGAATGGGGTATGGAGTGTATGTAGTGTTAGTGATAAGTGTATGTATGTATTGAATGTGTTTGCATGTAAATGTGTTTATATACTAAATGTATGAACAAAACACTTGCGCACTCACTAAAACAAACTCTTGATCACTAAATCTCACTAACTCACACTAACTCTAACTATCACTAACTCTCAATAACTAACTCACACTAACTCTAACTCTCACTAACTAACTCACACTAACTAACTCACACTAACTAACTCACACTTACTAACTCGTACTAACTAACTCACACTAACTAGCTCACACTAAATCTCTCTACTCTCCAATCTCTCTAGTCTCAAATCTCACCAAACCCTCCAACGCCTAGACCTGCACCTAACTCGAAAAAGCAATACAGTCAAAGAAGCCATGCTTTGAGCATGCTTATATACCCTATGTAAATGTTTAATGATGTACCAGTTTGCAAATTAAAGGAGGTTCAGGTTTGCGTTCTTAGTAATTAGTATGTGTGCAATGTGTATTAGTTGTTTGAATTTGCACATGCTCATATTGATTTTGTATCTGTGTAATGTGAATAATGCGATGATTTGCATCAGAAGCGCTCTACCAGGAACGAACAACAGCTCAGTAGCTTGTTCTATGGCGATTTACCACCCGGAAGCAGCCTCTTTTAGACCAGTGTGCTTTTCACAGAAGAAAACTTCCCTGAAGTATATCAGTCTGATCCTGCCAAGTAAGGTCAGTCCAGCCCCAAAATACCAGGCAATTCTCCTCTGAACAAGAAACATGACAACCCCAGACGATCGTTTCGGCCTCCTATGGGCCTCGTCAGTGAGGTGCAGCCACATTCCTCTAAGCACACTGGGCAAGGAGTCCACGTCTGGTTTCCCCCATCACCCATAGGGAGACTTCCCCAGGGTCATAATAATTTGCACACAAAGAGAGAAGCGCTCTACCAGGAACGAACAACAGCTCAGTAGCTTGTTCTATGGCGATTTACCACCCGGAAGCAGCCTCTTTTAGACCAGTGTGCTTTTCACAGAAGAAAACTTTCCTGAAGTATATCAGTCTGATCCTGCCAAGTAAGGTCAGTCCAGCCCCGGGGAAACCAGACGTGGACTCCTTGCTCAGTGTGCTTAGAGGAATACTGCTACACCTCACTGACGAGGCCCAATGAAGGCCGAAACGATCGTCTGGGGTTGCTTTGTTCCTTGTTCAGAGAGGAATTGCCTGGTATTTCGGTGCTGGACTGACTGTTATAGGCGGGATCAGACTGATATACTACAGGAAAGTTCTACTCTTTGAAAAGCATTGTTGGGCTAAAAAAAGTTGCACCCAGATGGTAAATCGCCATAGAGCAGGCTAACAATGGTATTGAGCTGGTTGTTCGTTCCTGTGAGTGCATTTCTCTCTGTGTGTATTTAGTCTCCCTATGGGAAAAAAGGGGAAACCAGACTTGGACTCCTTGCTCAGTGTGCTTAGAGGAATACTGCTACACCTCACTGACGAGGCCCAACGAAGGCCGAAACGATCGTCTGGGGTTGCTTTGTTCCTTGTTCAGAGAGGAATTGCCTGGTATTTTGGTGCTGGACTGACCGTGATAGGCGGGATCAGACTGATATACTACAGGAAAGTTCTACTCTGTGAAAAGCATTGCTGGGCTAAAAGAAGTTGCACCCAGGTGGTAAATCGCCATAGAACAGGCTAACAATGGTATTGAGCTGGTTGTTCGTTCCTGTGAGTGCATTTCTCTGTGTGTGTATTTTGTCTCCCTATGGGAAAAAAGGGGAAACCAGACGTGGACTCCTTGCTCAGTGTGCTTAGAGGAACACTGCTACACCTCACTGACGAGGCCCAACGAAGGCCGAAACGATCGTCTGGGGTTGCTTTGTTCCTTGTTCAGAGAGGAATTGCCTGGTATTTCGATGCTGGACTGACCGTGATAGGCGGGATCAGACTGATATACTACAGGAAAGTTCTACTCTGTGAAAAGCATTGCTGGGCTAAAAGAAGTTGCACCCAGGTGGTAAATCGCCATAGAACAGGCTAACAATGGTATTGAGCTGGTTGTTCGTTCCTGTGAGTGCATTTCTCTCTGTGTGTATTTAGTCTCCCTATGGGAAAAAAGGGGAAACCAGACGTGGACTCCTTGCTTTGTGTGCTTAGAGGAATACTGCTACACCTCACTGACGAGGCCCAACGAAGGCCGAAACGATCGTCTGGGGTTGCTTTGTTCCTTGTTCAGAGAGGAATTGCCTGGTATTTCGGTGCTGGACTGACCGTGATAGGCGGGATCAGACTGATATACTACAGGAAAATTCTACTCTGTGAAAAGCATTGCTGGGCTAAAAGAAGTTGCACCCAGGTGGTAAATCGCCATAGACCAGGCTAACAATGGTATTGAGCTGGTTGTTCGTTCCTGTGAGTGCATTTCTCTCTGTGTGTATTTAGTCTCCCTATGGGAAAAAAGGGGAAACCAGACGTGGACTCCTTGCTCAGTGTGCTTAGAGGAATACTGCTACACCTCACTGACGAGGCCCAACGAAGGCCGAAACGATCGTCTGGGGTTGCTTTGTTCCTTGTTCAGAGAGGAATTGCCTGGTATTTCGGTGCTGGACTGACCGTGATAGGCGGGATCAGACTGATATACTACAGGAAAGTTCTACTCTGTGAAAAGCATTGCTGGGCTAAAAGAAGTTGCACCCAGGTGGTAAATCGCCATAGAACAGGCTAACAATGGTATTGAGCTGGTTGTTCGTTCCTGTGAGTGCATTTCTCTCTGTGTGTATAATGCGATGATGTCATAGTGATCGTTTTGCATAACATTGTCCAAAAGCAGTATCTCTAAATGTAAATGCTGATTTGTGATGGTCTCGTATTTGTCAAGTGGTGTAAATGTTTATTTGTACTAATGTTCCGTAATCTTTAAGGCGAATGTTTTGTTTGTGTATCAGTGTGCAATTCTTTTTTCATGTTGTTTTGTTCCATGTTGCAAGATCTGAACGTATTTATGGATTCCTTGTTTAGTGTAAATGTTGTGCATTATTTTTAGTTTCCGATTTTGAATGTTGAATGCGTATGTGCTATGTTGCGTGAGCAATTTGTTGTTTGTACATTTGGGCTGTGTTTTTCTTGTGCATTATTTTGTATATGTAATATGACAGAGCAGTGTGTATTTCTCGCGAGATCAAGTGTTAGATGAAAAATCCGTGCTTAGATCATTAAGCATTGATCTCTATGGGAGAATATTTAACGCGCCCGTAATTACGCTTATTAAATAAACACGCTAGTCGTGTTACAGCGACACATTACAAGGTTGTTTTCAGACTTGTAATACCTACGTTATAAAAAGATACACAATGGAAATAACGTACAAATCATTAGCGAGCCGCCATAACGCAAAACTCATAATCTGGCCGAATGTTATGTTTTGTTATAGTTTAAGCTTAGTTTTTTTTTTATTTCACAGTTAAGTTTTTATTTATTTTAAGGTAGTTAGTATAGTGGAACTTTAATTTAAAGTTAGAGGGTGTTTAGGGGTTTAATTTAGGGTTAATATATTTATTTAGTGTTGGCTATGTAGGGGGATGGCGGTTTAGGTGTTAATAGATTTATTTAGTGTTGGTGATGTGGGGGGACGGCGGTTTATGTGTTATTAGACTAGGGGCTTGTTTGCGGGTGTTAGGTTTTTACAAAACTTTCTTTTCTCCATAGACTTCAATGAAGAATGCGTTAATGTGATCGCCATTTCGCAATCGCAGGTGTTTTTTTCCAACATGTTTTCTCCATTGATCTCTATGGGGAAATACGTGAAAGAGCACACCAAGTCGGAACTTGGTTTGTGTGTGGTATGTGGCTTACCGCACCATACCGCCCAACAAAAGAAAGTTTTATGGTGACCTGTAATGCCGGCAGTATAGAAAAAGTGGTACGGCCCCATGGCTATACTGCATAGCTTATAATCTCAGTCTATATGTTTAATATTCATTGGTTATAAACTGTAATCTTCAACTTCTATATCTCCTTTATCTTGTATATTTTAACATGTTTGCTGGTCCAAAAGAGGTCCCTTTTTTCATGAAATGGCTTCTTTATACTTATTATGATTTTCTATTTCTATGTGAAGAGTTTCAAATCTTTTTAAAGGGATACTAAACCCATTTTTTTTTTCTTTCATGATTCAGATAGTGCATGCAATTTTAAGCAACTTTCTAATTTACTCCTATTAGCAATTTTTCTTTGTTCTCTTGGCTACTAAGCTTACATTTCTGCTTTTTCAAATAAATATACAAAGAGAATGAAGAAAACTTGATAATAGGAGTAAAACAGAAAGTTGCTTAAAATTGCATGCTCTAGCTTAATCATGAAAGAAAAAAATTGGGATTAGTATCCATTCAAGTTACTAGAACATACAATTGTTCTCTGTTCTTCTAGTTTCAGGGAAAAAAAACAAAAGTTATTTAACCTTTAAAATTAGGTAATTTAGAGATTGCGTAGTCGTACTAAGGTTACTATGATTATTGCTATTTTCTTTAGTCAAACAATTTATTTACTGCTCATTAATGTTTTTTATATGCATACAGATGTATTATTACCCCAATCATCCATCTGTAATGTGCAACTGATCTATATACGTGTATTATTTTATATTACCTCAATAAAAATGTTCAATAATTAAAAAAAGAAAAATTGTGGCAAATTTAAAAAACAAACTTATTTTGCAGTTTCCTATTTAATTATTTTGGTTCAACTATTGAAGCTAAAGAGGAATACCTCAAATACTGTAGATTTAATATGTGTCTAGGTTTCTGAGTAAATTATAGCAAATATAGGCCAAGTTCTACAGAAATGTAATTATTAGTTTAATGCTAAAAGTTTATACATTTTTCTTTGTTTGGAGCAAAGGTTGAATAGTGGTCACCAAATCTAAAACGTCTATACAAAAGTATATATTTGTAGAAATTAAGTAGCCAGGGCCAGGGTATTTACCTAGAGGCATTTCTTAATGCCAAGGGCAGAAAATAAAAGTTAAGGATTAAAAAGAAAATAATATTAGAAACACAAAATACACTTTATTAACCCCTTCGCTACTGGAAAACTTGCCAAAGTACCAAATCATTTTTACCATTTTTGCTATCCCTTCATTTAAACAGAAATATAGCCTTGTTTTTTTTTTTTTTATCTATTAAAAATATTTACAGTATATTTTTTAAGTAGACAAACCAAGTTATTGATCTCGCCCCGTTTTGGTGTATTTTATGCCACCATTTCATTGCCAAATACAATCATAAATTATTTACATACCGCTTGTGCAGTCATAATACAATAGGTTGTAAAAGCTTCTCTAGAATCCCTTTTGTCCAGAAACAGCAGGCATGTATGGCTTCGCTTTTACTTTTTGGTAATTAGAAGGCCACCAATTGCAGCTGCGCACCACACTTCTAAAATTCCCGGCAGTAAAGGAGTCAATTAGTCATCTGGTAAAGATAATAGTATTTTAGTATAGGACTTTCCCTCCCACCTACAATACATCCAAACTCCCTGATCCCTACCTGATCCCCCCCAAAACTGCTCTCTACCCCCTACCCCCACTCCTTAACACCGCCTTAGGTACTGGAAGACAGTCTGCCAGTATGCAGTGTAAGGTTTTTTCTTTTGTTTTTTCAACAGTGTAGGAATCCCACCTTAACCCTCCCGCCTCCCTGATCCCTGCCAAACTGCTCTCTAAACCTCCCCTCCTATTAGTAGCAAACATCTAAGGTACAGTACCCAGTTTCTATTTATTATTTATGAATATTTAAGAATATTTTTTCTGTAATGTAAGGGTCCTCCCTCACCCTCCCCACCTTCCCACAAGGGTAATGTAGTGCCCCACAAGTCTGATTTCCCATTCGTCTGTAGTGTATTGGCCCATCCCTCCCTCTCCCATCAAAACTTACTTTCTGTAGTGTAGATCATGATCATGGGAGCACAGTAATTTAACCTGCTACTTTGCTTGCTTGTACAAGCCAGATTACAAATTGAGTGCTAATTAACACTCTCGCTCGAGCTTTAATTGCGCTAGAAGTACGTTGTTTTGCGCATATCAGGTTGCGGTCGTATTGTGAGTTGAAAGGCAACTGTTTTCACTCTCTCGCTATCCCGAGGAGCGTAAAAAGCTGAACTTAGAATATCACATGCACGTATTTCCCTATAGAAGTCAATGGAGAAAAAAAGTGGGGGGGGAAAAGCTGCAAACCTGATTACGTACTCTCATGTGCACTATATTTGAATATTTCACATTCCAATATTCTTCACATAACCAAATATGTTTAATTTATTAACAAATAAATATTTATACATACTCTGATTTTTTGTGCAATATATATCTGCACATATATATATATATATATATATATATATATATATATATATATATAATTATATATATATATATATATATATATATATATATATATATATATATATATATATCTTTAGACATGTATATGTCTATGTTAAAGCCCTTTGACTGCCTGAGATCTCATATTTTGGGTCTTTATAACTTTTCTGTGCAATTTTTTTTTTATTTATCAATTTTTATTAGATAGTGTTATGAGTGTAACTGTGCTTTTTAATGTATTTTAATGTGTTTTGTGACACTTTTTTGTTTTGCGAAACAGTTAACCAGAGCTCTGAAGTTGAGGTAATCAATCTAGGGTAATTTGCGATTGTGCTTAAGCCATTGCATTTACTTTCAACTCGCAAAACAAGCGGTAAGCCAAATGCGCACAAACACCTGCGGTAAACCACTTATCATTCACATGCAACCATTTGCACTCCACCCGTAATCCGGCCCACAATGTTTTACCTGTGTTGCTATACTTTTTTTAATTGTTCCTAATAAAGGACTGATTTTTTTCCTAGGATTTTGAGACGGTCTGGGATTTTTGTGTATAGTTTATCATTTTGAATATAGCCCACTCTCCTAGGTCCTAACACAGTTCTGAAAGTAATGCCAGATTAGGGTGACCATATTGCAGCTTTAAAAAGGAACTTTATTCAAAACATTTCTTTAACCGCCCTGTCATATGTATTTTTCATATCTGTCCCTTTTTAAAGTGGTCACTCTATGCCAGATGTATACTAGGAAGTATTCTGAGGATATCCCTGAGAAGTGAGGCATTCAAGTCCAGCATATCCTATAGCAGAGACATTTCAATTAAGATATGGATCAGACATGTAAGTAAAATGTGCACTATTGTTGTCTATGTAAGAGTAATATTTGTGATTTGTGTACATGACAGTGATCACATCACTATGGGGGCAATTTATTGGACATCTCTTAACTTCCTCACTCCTGAGGCATCCAGTGATAGTCCACTGTGCCTGATACAAGCCTCAATTGCAGCATGCAAGCGTGGTGTCATAAAACTAGAGAACATAACCCTAGAATAGTAAAGTAGCTAATTCTAAAACTATACTGGGATTATACAAACATATGTAAATACTATAGCATAGGTTTTGGCCTAGTCTTTGTCTAAGAAGGACAGTTCCATGTAGCCTTTAATTGGT
The DNA here is from genome assembly GCF_027579735.1 of Bombina bombina. Taxonomy (NCBI): domain Eukaryota; kingdom Metazoa; phylum Chordata; class Amphibia; order Anura; family Bombinatoridae; genus Bombina; species Bombina bombina. The sequence goes on from NC_069502.1 coordinate 507,431,071, forward strand.
GTATGGTAGGACACACCTTAAGTAAATAAAGTATGCAATGGAGGTCAACAGTTACTATACACATTATTTTCCTTCCTCACCTCCTGGAAGCAATTCATCTTAGAGAGAGAGAGAGTGCACACTGGAGGATTGAACTTGCTGAGTATAGTATCATTATTGTGCATTATTATTGGGATAGATTCTCTGGTTCACTATGTTTAGTTAGTAGTATTGCTTAACCTGGGTTTATTTAAGCTAGAGTTGCCCCATATAATTTGGACTGGATGTTGTAGCTTCTGGAATTTTCTTGAAGGTTGTTTAATACTAGCTTGTAGGCAATTGTTAATTTTTCATGCCTATATTAAAATAATTTAAAAACGTGGACAACCCTATTTGTTTTAATATTCTGGTACCAATTACAACCACATTTTAGCAATCACAAAGTGTACACATTTCCATATAAAATATATATTTTTTTGAAGATTAAATGATATGCGGCTAGATTACGAGTTTTGCGTTATGAGTGAAAAAGCAGCGTTATGGTTTATAATGCTGCTTTTTCACTACCGCTGCTATTATGAGTCTTGTCAAAAAAGCTGTACTGCACACTTTTTTGGCCGTAATGCAAATTAACTTATGCAATTTGCGTAAAGTCTTTTTTCAATGGGACTTCCATAGCGCCGATATTACAAGCTTTTCTTGGGAGGCCAAAAAGTGAGCGGTACAGCCTATTCCGCAAGATTTATAACGCAATCTAAAGTCAGTAGTTATGAGTTTTACACTACAAAGCCGTAGCTTAAAACTCATAACTAAAGTGTTAAAAAGTGCACTAACACCCATAAACTACCTATTAACCCCTAAACTGAGGCCCTCCCGCATCGCAAACACTAAAATAAAATTATTAACCCCTAATCTGACGCTCCGGACATCGCCACCACTATAATAAACATATTAACCCCTAAACCGCTAAAATTAAATTAGCTAAAGTACAAAAAAACAAACACTAAATTACAGAAAATAATAAACAAATTACAAGATATTTAACCGAATTACACCTAATCTAATAGCCCTTTCAAAATAAAAAATCCCCCCCAAAATAAAAAATAACCCTAGCCTAAACTAAACTACCAATAGCCCTTAAAAGGGCCTTTTGTGGGGCATTGCCCCAAAGTAATCAGCTCTTTTACCTGTAAAAAAAAATACAAACAACCCCCCCTCAACAGTAAAACCTACCACCCACACAACCAACCCCCCAAATAAAATACTATCTAAAAAACCTAAGCTCCCCATTGCCCTGAAAAGGGCATTTGGATGGGCATTGCCCTTAAAAGGGCAGTTAGCTCTTTTGCGGCCCAAACCCTAACCTAAAAATAAAACCCACCCAATACACCCTTAAAAAATCTTAACACTAACCCCCTGAAGATCAACTTACAGTTCTGAAGACCGGACATCCATCCTCAAGGAAGCGGTAGAAGTCTTCATCCAACCGGGCGGAAGTCCTCAACAAGGCCGGGCCAAGTGGTCCTCCAGACGGGCAGAAGTCTTCATCCAGACGGCATCTTCTATCTTCATCCATCCAACGCGGAGCGGGTCCATCTTCAAGACATCCGATGCGGAGCATCTTCTTCATCCGACGACTACCCGACAAATGAAGGTTCCTTTAAGTGACGTCATCCAAGATGGCGTCCCTGAGATTCCGATTGGCCAATCGGAATTAAGGTAGAAAAAAATCCTTTTGGCTGATTGGATCAGCCAATAGGATTGAAGTTCAATCCTATTGACTGATCCAATCAGCCAATTGGATTGCGCTTGCATTGTATTGGCTGTTCCAAACAGACAATAGAATGCAAGCTCAATCCTATTGGCTGATTGGATCTTCAATCCTATTGGCTGATTGCATCAACCAATAGGATTTTTTCTACCTTAATTCCGATTGGCTGATAGAATTCTATCAGCCAATCGGAATCTAAGGGACGCCATCTTGGATGACGTCACTTAAAGGAACCTTTAGTCATCGGGTAGTCGTCAGATGAAGAGGATGCTTCGCGTCGGATGTCTTGAAGATAGACCCACTCCACGTCGGATGGATGAAGATAGAAGATGCCGTCTGGATGAAGACTTCTGCCCCTCTGGAGGACCACTTTGCCTGGCTTGGATGTAGACTTCTCCCGGCTTTGTTGAGGACTTCGGCCCGGTTGGATGAAGACTTCTGTTGCTTCCTTGAGGATGGATGTCCGGTCTTCAGAACTGTAAGTCGATCTTCAGGGGGTTAGTGTTAGGATTTTTTAAGGGTGTATTGGGTGGGTTTTATTTTTAGGTTAGGGTTTGGGCCACAAAAAAAGCTAACTGCCCTTTTAAGGGCAATGCCCATCCAAATGCCCTTTTCAGGGCAATGGGGAGCTTACAGTAGGTTTTTTTAGATAGTATTTTTTTGGGGGGGTTGGTTGTGTGGGTGGTGGGTTTTACTGTTGGGGGGGTTGTTTGTATTTTTTTTACAGGTAAAAGAGCTGATTACTTTGGGGCAATGCCCCGCAAAAGGCCCTTTTAAGGGCTATTGGTAGTTTATTTTAGGCTAGGGTTTTTTTTTATTTTGGGGGGGATTTTTTTATTTTGTTATAGCTATTAGATTAGGTGTAGTGATGTCGCGCAAACCGCCATTGACTTCAATAGGCAGGCGAACTTTAAAACCTACAAGGACTCTTTCTGGCCACAATAGTGATGGAAAAGTTGTTTCAAGGGGACTAACACCTGGACTGTGGCATGCTGGAGGGGGATCCATGTCAAAACTCCCATGGAAAATTACATAGTTGATACAGAGTCTGCTTTTAACCCATAAAGGGCCTAAATCACCTAACATTCCTAAATTGTTTGCAATAACGTGCTTTTAAACATCAGTTATGATGTTGTATCTATCAGGTAGTGTAAGAGTTACTGCCGCTTCACAGTGACAGACCAAACTCCAAGTGTAAGGCCCCGCAAACAACCGCAAATAGTCTATTTGCACAACCACGAGATAGATAGATTTGATAGATAGATAGATAGATAGATAGATAGATAGATAGATAGGTACATAGATTACATAGCTCAATCGATGCAATATACATATGATCGATACAAATTACATAGATCAATAGATGCAATATACATTTGATAGATACGAATTACATCAATCAATAGATGCAATATCCATTTGATAGATACGAATGTTATCGATCCAAAGATGCAATATACATTTGATAGATACGAATTACATCAACCAAAATATGTAATATACATTCTATAGATACAAATTACATCGATCAATAGATGCAATTTACATTTGATAGATAGGTTTGATAGTTAGATCGATTTGATAGATAAATAGATAGATTTGAAATATATATAATTTCCCTGACAGAGTATAACAATAAGACATGCGGTCTGTGACCCGTGGTTTGTTAAGTAGTACTATTATAAGCAGTTTACTACAACCTGTTACTCCCCCTATCGGGGGAGGTCTATATGGCCTGCATTTTTGGAACCGGGAGATGGAAGAAGATGATTGGTCTGTCCTCCTACTTCAAATTTGTCAAAAACACAAGTGGCTGTCTCAAAACAGTCAAGACACGAGATAGATAGATAGGATATATAGATATACATAGATTGATAGTTAGATAGAATCAATAGAAGAAAAATAGATAGATTTGTTAGATATATAATTACCCTGACAAAGTATAATAATTAAACATGCGGTCTGGGACCCATGGTAACTAGGTTGTGTAAAGTAGTACTATTCTTAGCACTTTCATGCCTGTAACTCCTCCTATCGGTGGAGGTCTATATGGCCTGCATGATTACCATGACAAAGTATAACAGCAAAACATGCGGTCTGGGACACATGGTAACTAGGTTGTGTTAAGTAGTACTATTCTTAGAACTGTAATCCCTGTTACTCCCCCTATCAAGGGAGGTCTATATGGCCTGCATGATTACCCTGACAAAGTATAATAACAAAACATGCGGTCATGGACCCATGGTAACTAGGTTGTGTTAAGTAGTACTATTCTTAGCACTTTAATCCCTGTTACTCCCCCTATCGGGGGAGGTCTATATGGCCTGCATGATTACCCTGACAAAGTTTAACAACCAAACATGTGGTCTGGGACCCATGGTGGTTCTGGTATAACTAGGTTTTCTTAAGTATTACTATTCTTCCCAGTTTAATCCCTGTGATTGGTCTGTCCTCCAACTTCAAATTTGTCCAAAACACAAGTGGCTGTCTCAAAACAGTCCGGACAGAAGATAGATAGATAGGAAAAATAGATATACATAGATTGATAGTTAGATAGAATTGATAGAAGAGAAATAAATAGATTTGTTAGATATATAATTACCCTGGCAAAGTATAATAATTAAACATGCGGTCTGGGACCCATGGTAACTAGGTTGTGTTTTAAGTAGTACTATTCTTAGCACTTTAATCTCTGTAACTCCCCCTATCGGAGGAGGTCTATACGGCTTGCATGATTACCCTTACAAAATATAATAATAAGACATCTGCTCTGGGTCTGGACCCATGGTAAGGTTGTGTTAAGTAGTACTGTTCTTAGAATTTTAATACCTGTTACTCACCCTATCGGGGGAGGTTTATATGGCCTGCATGATTACCCTAACAAAATATAATAATAAGACATATGCTCTGGGGCCCATGGTAAGTTTGTGTTAAGTAGTACTGTTCTTAGCATTTTAATACCTGTTACTCACCCTATCGGGGGAGGTCTATATGGCCTGCATGATTACCCTAACAAAATATAATAATAAGACATATGCTCTGGGACCCATGGTAAGTTTGTGTTAAGTAGTACTGTTCTTAGCATTTTAATACCTGTTACTCACCCTATCGGGGGAGGTCTATATGGCCTGCATGATTACCCTAACAAAATATAATAATATGACATATGCTCTGGGACCCATGGTAAGGTTGTGTTAAGTAGTACTGTTCTTAGCATTTTAATACCTGTTACTCACCCTATCGGGGGAGGTCTATATGGCCTGCATGATTACCCTAACAAAATATAATAACAAGACATGCGGTCTGGGACCCATGGTAACTAGGTTGTGTTAAGTAGTACTGTTCTTATTAGTTTAATACCTGTTACAACACCTAATGGTGGGATGCCTATATGGCCTGCCTGATTAGCTGCACCAAACCAAAAAAAAAGACATGCGGTCTTGGACTAAGACCCATGGCTAACTCGGTTGTTTAAAGTAGTACTATTCTTAGCACTTTCATCCCTGTTACTTCCAGGCCTCTCGGGGGTGGTCTACATGGCCATCATGATTAGCCTAACAAAGTACAACAATAAAACCTTGGCTCTTGAAAGCCTGTTAATTGGTTGTATTTTGTAGTACTGTTCTTATTAGTTTAATACCTGTTACAACACCTAATGGTGGGAGGTCTATATGGCCTGCCTGATTAGCCGCACCAAACCCAAAAAAAAGACATGTGGTCTTGGACTAAGACCCATGGCTAACTCGGTTGTTTAAAGTACTACTATTCTTAGCACTTTCATCCCTGTTACTTCCAGGCCTCTCGGGGGTGGTCTACATGGCCATCATGATTAGCCTAACAAAGTACAACAATAAAACCTTGGCTCTTGAAAGCCTGTTAATTGGCTGTATTTTGGTAGTACTGTTCTTATTAGTTTAATACCCGTTACAACACCTAATGGTGGGAGGTCTATATGGCCTGCCTGATTAGCCGCACCAAACCCAAAAAAAAGACATGCGGTCTTGGACTAAGACCCATGGCTAACTCGGTTGTGTAAAGTAGTACTATTCTTAGCACTTTCATCCATGTTACTTCCAGGCCTCTAGGGGGTGGTCTACATGGCCAACATGATTACCCTCACCAAAATATAACAACAAGACGTGCGGTCAGGGAACCATGATAAGGTTACTTCCTTTTGCACAATCGAGTATACCAGTTGCAGGCAGAGGTTCTGACCCTGCATTGTGGCTGCACCTCTCCCTAAAAGAGGCATCCGTTACAGAGTCTGTGGGCATGTATGCAAAGAGCTGGCCTGCCTAAAAGGAGCAGCAAGGCAGTACAGGTCGTTCTCCTTCAGCCGTTTTATATGATGGCCCACGACCCTCAACAGCCACAACAGCATGAAACACCACATATGCCATCCTTTTGAACAATAGAGTACAGGTATGGCATTGATTTTAGGAACACAGAGATAATTTTTAGGAACCGTGAAATTGAACAAAAAACCATGCTTGGACACCCAGTACAGTACAGGTCGTTCTCCTTCGGCCTTTTTATAAGAGGGTCCAGGACCCTCAACAGAAACAAATGCAGGAAACAGGACATATGGCATCCTTTTGAACAATAGAGTACAGGTACGGCATTGATTTTAGAAACCCGGAGATAATTTTTAGGAACCGGGAAACTGAACAAGAAAAATGATTGGACACCCAGTACATGTTGTTCTCCTTCAGCATTTTTATAAGAGGCTCCTGGAACCTCAACAGAAACAACAGCAGAAAAGAGGACATATGGCATCCTTTTGAACAATAGATTACAGGTACGGCATTGATTTTAGAAACCCAGAGATAATTTTTAGGAAACGGGAAATTGAACCAAAAAAATGATTGGACACCCAGTACACTTCTATCTCCTTCAGCCTTTTTATAAGAGGGTCCAGGACCCTCAACAGAAACAACAGCAGGAAAGAGGACTATGCCATCCTTTTGAACAATAGAGTACAGGTACGGCATTGATTTTAGAAACCCAGAGATCATTTTTAGGAAACGTGAAATTGAACCAAAAAAATGATTGGACACCCAGTACACTTCTATCTCCTTCAGCCTTTTTATAAGAGGCTCCAGGACCCTCATATGAAACAACAGCAGGAAAAAGGACATATGGCATCCTTTTGAATGATAGAGTACAGGTAAGGCTTTAATTTTAGAAACCCAGAGATAATTTTTAGGAAACAGGAAATAGAAAAAAACATTGATTGGACACCCAGTACACTTCTTTCTCCTTCAGCCTTTTTTTAAGAGGGTCCAGGACCCTCAACAAAAACAACATCAGGAAAGAGGACATATGGCATCCTTTTGAACAATAGAGTACAGGTAAGGCATTGATTTTAGAAACCCAGAGATAATTTTTAGGAAATGGGAAATTGAACCAAAAAAAATGATTGGACACCCAGTACACTTCTTTCTACTTCAGCCTTTTTATAAGAGGCTCCAGGACCCTAATATGAAACAACAGCAGGAAAGAGGACATATGGCATCCATTTGAACAATAGAGTACAGGTAAAGCTTTGATTTTAGAAACCCAGAGATAATTTTTAGGAAACGGGAAATAGAAAAAAACATTGATTGGACACCCAGTACACGTCGTTCTCCTTCAGCCTTTTTATAAGAGGCTCCAGGACCCTCAACAGAAACAACAGCAGGAAAGAGGACATATGGCATCCTTTTGAACAATAGAGTACAGGTATGGCATTGATTTTAGAAACCCGGAGATAATTTTTAGGAACCGGGAAATTTAACAAAAAAAATGATTGGACACCCAGTACACTTCTTTCTCCTTCAGCCTTTTTATAAGAGGCTCCAGGACCCTCATATGAAACAACAGCAGGAAAGAGGACATATGGCATCCTTTTGAACAATAGAGTACAGGTAAGGCATTGATTTTAGAAACCCAGAGATAATTTTTAGGAAACAGGAAATAGAAAAAAACTTTGATTGGACACCCAGTACACTTCTTTCTCCTTCAGCCTTTTTATAAGAGGGTCCAGGACCCTCAACAAAAACAACAGCAGGAAAGAGGACATATGGCATCCTTTTGAACAATAGAGTACAGGTAAGGCGTAGCAATTCTGGCTTCCGGCGGAAGTGGAGCTCTCACTGCACGCTGCTTCAACTTCAGCGTTCACGGAGGGCCCGAGAAGAACCACTCCACTGATTGAGATTTGCCTTTTGGCTGTGATCCCCACAGCTCCGTTGGCAATGTGCTGTGGAACCTGCCACAGCTCTCAGCCGAAGCCCGAGTGCGGTGACGCTACTACCTTTGTTTGGGACTAGATCTGGGATCGCCTATACAAGTTAAACTAAGCTGTACTTGCTAATTAAAACATCTAGTGCCACGCTACGATTCCTCCCCTTACCTGTACCTACTCGATACTATCTGAGGCGAGGTTGGAAGAAGGCAGAGATCTGTGCCCTCCTGGTTGGGCGTGACAGGTCAGCGATACTGGAACCGGAGAAGCGGCTGACAGAGTGGTGAGTTCTGGTCGTGGAGGGATCCTCGACTTCTGCTCTCACCACGTAAGTCGGCCGCCGAAACTATCGCAGTAGTACTCACTGACCACAGCTTGTTTCAGATTCTTCTCCGATACAGAGACTCAAGAAAAGGGGCCTAGAAGGCCTGGAGTAGGAGACTGAAAAAGGGTGAGGTATCATATAATAACATTATAATAATAACATTGTTCTATATCTGGTACAGGCGACCCCCTACTACATGGGTATGTTACATTTTTATATATTGGGACCATTTTTCTGTGTCTAAGATCTCTGAGAGACAGTTTCCAGGTTCTCGTGTCCAAAGTGCTTACTGTCTGTGTTCCTTTTGAGGGGAAAGAAAAAGGCTGTAAAAGCAAGGAAGACAGAAAAAAAAAGGGGGGGGACTGTGCTTATAATTTGGGCAATAATCTTGTATAAGAGACCCTTTTCAAGCCATTTGTTGCATCTTTCGTTTTGGTGTTTCTCCTCCAGAAGAGGATTAAGAAAAGGAGAAAGGGGGAAATTAAGTGCTTCTCTTAATTAAAGGGACAATTGGATTAGATACTCTTTGGAAGCATAATATCCTGATATACTAAGAGAAGCTGAAGGCTGGAACATATAACTGGATTATAATCTGATTTGATTGCTGGACTTTGTATAGTTCTGTTCTATCTCTATATTAATAAGGTTTCTGAATTTATTAGAAAAGGGACAGAGGGTATAAAAAAAAAAAGAAAAAAAAAGGGGGATGAGGACAAAAGGGTTTGTTTGATATGTTAGAATTTATCTTCATACAATGTTATGTTTAGGAGTCATTTACTAACATTTGCAACTTCTAATCATATGTTCACTGTTATAATGCTGATTTACCCCTGTAACTTTATTTATTGTGCAGGCCTTCTTTACACTATTAAGGCCTGATATAGGCAGTTCACTAATTTTAGATATTTGTATCTCCCAAAGTAATCATTGGGAGACCTAAAAATCACTCGAAACAGTTAAAGGTTTTTTTTTCTTCTTTTTGGAACACTTGAATGGTGTAAACACATGTTTATTTGTTTGTTTTTTTTGATAGAGGATAGCTTCATATCCCACAATAAATACTAGAGAAGTGTGCTCAAATTCTCAGAAGTGATCATTTCGATCACAATATGCACTGTTACTAGATTAGATTTATTTTTTATTTACACAAACTTTGTTTTGTCTTGTTGTTTTTCTCTCTCTTTGTTGGCACATTTGCTGAGTCTGTATGTCTTTAGAAAGATATTTCACACAACACCCTTCTAAAATGCCTGCCAAATCTAAAGAAAAAAAAAACAAAGGGGCTGATATTATTTCTGACTCCAGTGAAACATTGTCTATATCGAATAATAATCAGTCATTATTAATTCAGATTAGTAATCTTTTTTCACCACAATTTGACATAATTAAAAAGGAGTTAAGTGATATTTCTAGTGAACTTAACACTCTTAATCAAGAAATTAAACAATTCGCCATTAGGATGGCGGAAGCAGAGGATAGAATATCTGTTTTAGAAGATACGGTTAACCAACAAGAAAATATTCTATCTAAACAACAGGCCATAATCCAAAATATGGAAGCGCGTCTGGAGGATCAAGAGGATCGCTCCAGACGCAATAATTTAAGGATTGTAGGTATCCCTGAAACAGCAGATTATGACAACCTGATTGAATTTACCTCCCAAACATTACCCCTGGCTTTAGGGTTTTCCCCGCAAGTTTTACCCCTGTCCATCGAAAGGGCACATAGATTAGGAATAAAAAAAACTTTCGAGAGTGGACTAGTTAGAAATAGGACGTGTATATTTAAATTACTTAAGTATCAAGACAAAATGGAAATGCTGAGACTTTATAGGAAATTCGATACTTTTACTATAAATGATAAAAGAGTCATGTTATTTCAAGATTTCTCCAACGAGACAGTTAAAAAAAGGAAAGCTATGTCTCCCATATGTACGATCATGATAAATAAGGGTATTAAAGCCCGAATGATCTATCCCGCTAAAATTATAGTGGAGGACAATGGCAATAAGCTTATGTTCACTGACCCAGTTAAAGCAAGAGAATAAAGTGATTCTAAATGATAACCTAGTGAGATAGATACTCTCAGATTATAGTGTCCTATTATTAAGACACAGGAATGCTAGCGTTTGTTGCGAATGCAAGGATTTCCCTTTTTTTTTTTTTTTTTCTTTTTTCTCTCTCTATCGCTCCTTCAACCTTTCTTGGTACTCTCTCTATTGAGACTTATTTATGAGATTTACTCATGATATACGGATATCTGCATGGCTCCTTTTACAGATTAGGGGCTAAAGCAGTATTTCACTGGGTAAGAATCTGGTGTGTTAGAAACTAGATCTTATAACGGAAGTGGAAGAAAGATAGAGATATTTGAGATTGTAATTGATTTAAGACCTTGTATTATATTTTATTATGCTTGATGTATTAGAAAATTTTATGATTTTATCTTGGAATGTGGGGGGTATCACTAATCCAATAAAACGTAAGGTGATAATTAAGAAACTAGGTGCATTAGAACCGAGTGTTGCATTTATACAGGAAACCTACTTAAAAGATATTGAGAACCCTAAATTGAGATGTAGGTGGATAGGCAAGGTTTTCGCTACCCCATGTTACGGTAGGAAATTAGGTGTTGCAATACTCCTGAATAAAAATTTATCATATAGAATAATACAGATGGATGTAGATCAGGAAGCTAGGTATATAATTTTGCAAATTCGGATAAAGGGGATAAGATTTGTCTTTTGCAATATCTACGCACCAAATAATTTTTCCAAAAATTTCTGGGAAAAGTTGAAGAGTAAACTATTACCTTTTATATCAGATAATCTAGTGATAGGGGGTGATTTTAATCTTTCGCTCTGTCCCGAACTTGATAGGTTTTTAAAAAAAAACATAGCGGTATATAACAGTCAAGCTAAATACATGAAAACATTTTGTTACCAGCTTAAACTAAATGACGTTTGGAGACTTCAAAACCCTGATCAGCGTGTATTTACCTGCGAATCTAAAAAATACAGGACATTTTCAAGAATAGATTATCTATTAGTTGCTGAATCTCTCTCTTTGCAGAGAGTCAAGGCCACAATAGGTGATATAGTGATATCCGACCACGCGATTATCTCACTGTCATTTCTTCCTTCGGAGAATCAGGTGAATAAAAATCTAACTATTATATTCCCACGGTTTATGTACAAGAATATTAGATTTAATTTATGGTTAAAACAGAAATGGAAAGATTATTGTACTTTTAATATAGCATATTTTCAGAAAATTGAAACTTTCTGGGAAGCCTCTAAAGCATATCTAAGGGGAGAAATTAAGGCCTATATGTGTAAAAAAAAATGCAAAGATAAAAGGAGAGAAATCCAACTTGCTAAACAAGTCAAGAATAGCTATCAGAAATACGTTAGAGATCCATCTCATGTGTACTGGGAAAAATATTCTAGTGCCAGACAGCAACGGGATTTTTTTTTAAACAAAAATCCCTTGAAGAAGAGAGAAAATTAAACCTTCATTTCAAAGGACACTTTGGTTATTCAGCTAAATTTCTTGCTAAACTAGTTAAGGGCAGAAAGAAAAAAACTATATATTAGCAATCAGAGATCAAGACAATAGATATACGGGAGTATCTGATATTAACCAAACACTATTTGCGTTTTATCAAAAACTTTACATGCAGAGTACCAATCATGCACAGAATCAAGAAAAATTTTGGTCTCAAATACAAATCCCTAGAGTCTCACAAGATCTTTTGGTGGGGCTGAATGCTCCCATTTCAGCAAATGAGATAGCGGAAGCAATTGATAAGACTAAATTGAATAAAGCTGCCGGGCCAGATTGTCTGCCTGCAGAGTATTATAAAATACTTGCAGATGAAATCAAACCTACCTTAGAAAAACTGTTTAATAGCTATTATAGGAATGGGAATATACCTTCAAAATACTTCGCGGCTGCGAACATTTCCCTGATTCTTAAAAAGGGGAAAGATGCAGAGGATCCAGGGTCATATAGACCAATTTCCGTTCTTAATACGGACTATAAAATACTATCCTCTATTTTAGCATCCAGATTAATGTTATGTCTTGATGAAGTGATACATCCGGATCAGTCAGGGTTCATGGCTTCGAGAAATGTCTCCAAAAATATTCGGAAAGTGACAACTTTATTGGATTATATATGGAATATTCGCCAAAATCCAGGTAGACATTTTGAATATGATTGTGCACTTTTAACCCTTGATGCTGTCATAGAATGGGAATATCTATTTCAGACCCTCGAAAAGTTTGGTTTTAAAGATGATTTTGTCCGGTTCATTCGTAATATCTACAAGTGTCCAATATCTTATCTCTTAATTAATAATAATCTTACTTCAGGGATAAGATTGAAAAAAGGTACTAGACAAGGGTGTCCCTTGTCCCCCCTCCTATTCAACCTAGCATTAGAACCTCTTGCCATAAGGTTACGGGATGTTCTAGAAGGTATTTCTATTGGTCAGACTGTCCTTAAAACTTTATTATATGCAGATGATATATTGATCTTCCTTTATAATACACCCAGAGCTATTCCGAGTGTGATAGACTGCTTGAATTTTTTTAGTTCATTCTCGGGTTATAAAGTAAATAATAATAAAAGCAAATTGATGTGGTTATATAAAACAAGTAATGTAGCAGACAATCTGGAATTCAAAGAGGTAGACTCTCTTAGATATTTAGGAATATATCTTCATAGAAACCCTGAAAGATGGTATGGCCTCAATTTCCTCCCGCTATTTCAGAAAATAGAAGCCGACCTGAAACTCTGGACCGCTTTCCCATTATCGTTGACTGCGAGAGTGAATCTTATAAAGACAATAATCTTTCCTCGGCTTCTTTTTCTTTTACAGAACTTGCCTCAGATTTTATATAAAGCCGATATACGGAAATTAAATTCCAATTTCTCACAATTTATCTGGTATAACAAGAAAAAATCACGAATCGCATTAGAAAAACTGATGCAACCTCGTGAAGCAGCCGGTTTAGCCTTGCCTAATATAGCATTTTATAATCTTGCAGCTCTAGGTAAAATAGCGCTTGATTGGCTCATGGAAACATGTTGGTTTTCAACATTAGAACTGGAGAATACTATAGTCTCTCCCTTTTCTCTTAAGGCGTTATTGCATACTCAACCAAAAGAAATACCGCACAATGTCAAGAGTTTAATATCAGTAAATAATGTAGTTCTCGCTTGGCAAAAAATTTGTTCCCTTATTGGTCTAGATTACTCCTTTTCGGATTATTTACCTTTAATAGGCAATCCCGAATTTCCCCCTGGAAACAATCAGCAGGTATTTAGAGAATGGTTCAATAAAGATCTTAAATCAGTATCGCAATTTTTAACGGAAGAGCGACAAATAATCTCCTTTGATAGTTTGAAAGCTCGATTTGATCTATCAAATAATAATTTCTATCCCTATCTACAAGTGCATCATTTTATATCATCCAGGGGGTGGAATGGCGGTGAGATGGTCGCGTGGTCGGAGTTAAGAACAATTATGGTCATTGCTCATACCAAGCCCCCCTCTATCTCATTATTATATAGTATTATGCTCGCTAAACAAAGTGATTCTCTAATGCAAAAATTATGTGTAAAATGGATTACTATGATTCCAAATATAGATCTTGAAATATTAAAAGATAGCTGTAAAACACTAAATAAGTGTCGTATCCCAGTTAGCTGGAGAGAAGGTCATATGAAATTACTAAACAACTATTATTGCACACCATGGAAAATGGCTAAAATGTATTCGGGTCAAGATTTCTTCTGCCCACGATGTGTCTTTATGAATGCAGATATCTTACATATGTTTTGGTATTGCCCTAGGATTCAACAATTTTTGAAGAAAGTGATTTTTTGGATTAACAGATTGCACTTAACAAACATACAGTTTAAAGTTGAGGATATTTTTCTGTTAGTCCGGTCTAGTCAAAGGACAGTTCCAGCAAGTAGAATTATAAATACTATCATTTTACTTGTTAGGCAACTTATAGTAAGTAATTGGAAAGCAAAAAAGTTGCCCGGTTTCTCATTTTTTATTAAAGAAATCCAGTCGCAAATTATATTTGAATCTTTCCATCTGTGGGATGCAGGCGAAAAAGAATGTAAAATTTTTTTATTGGGTTGGTTACCTATAATTAAAATATATCCAGAGGATGTGCAAAAGATAATTCTACACCCATTTTTAAGTACTGATTGTTTTTCTGATCTGGTATTATTAGGAGATTTTCCGACAGATTGGGTTTCAAGCTATAGGTAGAACAATTTAACAGGCTGGAGAAGTTAGATGAGGAAATAGATGTGATAGAAAATCGATATAGTAAAGGATTCTGAGTTGAGGGAAGAGAGACAGATTAAAATTGACACCTCAGAGGGGCATTGTAATTAGGAGAGAGGGAGAAGGTTTTTTTTTTTTTTTTTTTTTTTTTTTTTTGTTTTGTTTTGTTTTGTTTGATCTTGTTTTGTTTTGTTTTGTTTGGTTTTGTGTGATTGTGTGTTTGTTTCTCAGTTCATGATAAAAAGAGCTACCAGAGTCAAAAAAATTGATTGTTTCATTATAATTTGATATCTATGTATATTGTGAATGATGCAATTTAATCATATTCTTTGTTTTTTGTTGTATATTTGTTTACACCCTGCGTGGTGTAGTTTTATATCCATGTGGAAGAGCTTTTTTTGGTTTTTTTTTCTCTGGCAGCCACAAATAAATAAATATAAAAAAAAAAAAAAAGAGTACAGGTAAGGCATTGATTTTAGAAACCCGGAGATCATTTTTTGGAACCGGGAAATTGAACAAAAAAAATGATTGGACACCCAGTACACTTCTTTCTACTTCAGCCTTTTTATAAGAGGTTCCAGGACCCTCATATGAAACAACAGCAGGAAAGAGGACATATGGCATCCTTTTGAACAATAGAGTACAGGTACGGCATTGATTTTAGAAACCCGGAGATAATTTTTAGGAACCGGGAAATAAAAAAAAAATGATTGGACACCCAGTACACTTCTTTCGACTTCAGCTTTTTTATAAGAGGCTCCAGGACCCTCAACAGAAACAACAGCAGGAAAGAGGACATACGGCATCCTTTTGAACAATAGAGTACAGGTACGGCATTGATTTTAGAAACCCAGAGATAATTTTTAGGAAATGGGAAATTGAACCAAAAAAATGATTGGACACCCAGTACACTTCTTTCTCCTTCAGCCTTTTTATAAGAGGGTCCAGGACCCTCAACAGAAACAACAGCTGGAAAGCGGACATTTTGCATCCTTTTGAACAATAGAGTACAGGTACGGCATTGATTTTAGAAACCCGGGAAATTGGCAGTACAGGTCGTTCTCCTTCAGCCTTTTTATAAGAGGGTCCAGTACCCTCAACAGAAACAACTGCAGGAAACACCACATATGCCATCCTTTTGCACAATAGAGTACAGGTATGGCATCCATTTTAGAAACCAAGAGATAATTTTTAGGAATCGGGAGATGGAAAAAGAAGCTTGGACAACCAGTACACTTTGCTCTCCTTCAGCCTTTTTAGACGAGGGTCCCGGACCCTCAACAGGCACAACAGCATGAAACACCACATATGCCATCCTTTTGCACAATAGAGTACAGGTATGGCATCCATTTTAGAAACCCGGAGATAATTTTTAGGAACCGGGAGATGGAAAAAGATGCTTAGACAACCAGTACACTTTGTTCTCCTTCAGCTTTTTTATAAGATGGCCCACGAACCTCAACAGTCACAACAGCATGAAACACCACATATGTCATGCTTTTGCAATCGATTACAGGTATGGCATTGATTTGAGGAACCCAGAGATAATTTAGAGGAACCGGGAATATTTAACAAAAAATGTGCTTGGACACCCAGTACAGGTCGTTCTCCTTCAGCCTTTTTATACGATGAGCCACGGCCCTCAACAGGCACAACAGCATGAAACACCACATATGCCACCCTTTTGCACAATAAACTACAGGTATGGCATAAATGGAACCCGGAGAAAATTTAGAGCAACCAAGAGACGGATAAAGATGCTTGGTCGGTCCTCCTCCTTCAAATTTGGGGCACTGCGCGTGCAATTTAATGGTCCACCATATATGAGTGGTGTGTTAAGTTGTACTATTTTTAACAGTTTAATCACTGTTATGTGCCTTTTTTTTGCTTTGAGTTTTGTAGCCACAGAGCAGCAGCAGAGGCCAGAAAAATTAGGCATGTACAAATGACTGAAAAATTGGGTATTGTTGCAGCCACTGCTGTAGCAGCGGCCAGAAAAATTGATATTTGTAAAACATTTAGAAAGTGCCCTAAAAGCTTGCGGCTTGAACACTAGTTGTTGGCGGATAAGTCACGCAAGTCATCCTGCATTATAAGAAAAAAAAAGCCAGCGTGTGTACCAGTTGTAGCCCAAGGCAGCTTATCTCATCATCAGGCCTTTTTTTACTCAAATGTATCGCCCAATGTCAGTCCCTTTGGGATCCATCCCTCATTCATTTTAATAAAGGTGAAATAGTCAAAACATTTTTGACCTAGGCGACTTCTCTTCTCAGTGACAAAACCTCCTGCTGCACTGAAGGTCCTTTCGGACAGGACACTTGAAGCAGGGCAGGCCAGAAGTTCAATTGCAAATTGGGATAGCTCAGGCCACAGGTCAAGCCTGAACACCCAGTAGTCAAGGGGTCCATCACTCCTCAGAGTGTCGAGATGCGCAGTTAATGCTAGGTAGTCTGCTAGCTGTCGGTTGAGTCTTTCTCTGAGGCTGGATCCCGAAAGGCTCTGGCGATACATGGGAGTTAAAAAGGTCTGCATGTACTCCATCAACAAGACGTCAGGAAAGCGTCCTGTCCTTGCCGTCGTGGTCGTGGGAGGAGGAGGATTACTTTCATCTCTTCCCCTGTTACATTCCCATTGTGCTGTGACATCACCCTTATACGCTGTGTAAAGCATAGTTTTTAATTTATTTTTAAAATGCTCCATCCTTTCCGACTTGCGGGAATTTGGTAACATTTCAGGCACTTTATGCTTATACCGGGGGTCTAGTAGAGTGGACACCCAGTACAGGTCGTTCTCCTTCAGCTTTTTTATACGAGGGTCCTTCAACAGGCACGACAGCATGAAAGAACCCATTTGCACAAGGTTGGATGTCATGTCCCGTTCCTCATCCTCACTGATCTCACTGAGGGTATCTTCTTCCCCCCAGCCACGTACAACACCATGGGTACCAGAGAGGTGACAACAACGAGCACCCTGGGATTCCTGTTGTACTTGGTCTTCCTCCTCCTCCTCAAAGCCACATTCCTCCTCTGACTCCTCTTCCTCACAATCCTCTTCCTGCGTTGCCGCAGGTCCAGCAAGCGATGCTGATAAGTCTGTTTGTGGTGGTGATGGACACCACAACTCTTCCTCTTCCTCTTCACGCTCATCAACGGCCTGATCCAGCACTCTTCGCAGGGCATGCTCCAGGAAGAAAACAAATGGTATGATGTCGCTGATGGTGCCTTCGCTGCGACTGACAAGGTTTGTCACCTCCTCAAAAGGATGCATGAGCCCACAGGCATTGCGGATGAGCGTCCAGTAATTTGGCAAAAAAATCCCCAGCTCCCCAGAGGCTGTCCTAGCACCCCGGTCATACAAATACTCATTAACAGCTTTTTCTTGTTGGAGCAGGTGGTCAAACATTAGGAGTGTTGAATTTCACCATGTCGGGCTGTCGCAAATCAAGCGCCTCACTGGCAGGTTGTTTTCGACGCTGGATATTGGACAAGTGCGCCATGGCCATGTAGGAATGCCTGAAATGGCCACACACCTTCCTGGCCTGCTTCAGGATGTCCTGTAAGCCTGGGTACTTATGCACAAATCATTGTACAATCAGATTACACACATGTGCCATGCACGGCACATGTGTCAACTTGCCCAATTTTAATGCCGCCACCAAATTACTTCCATTGTCAGAAACAACCTTGCCAATCTCCAGTTGGTGCGGAGTCAGCCACTGATCCACCTGTGCGTTCAGGGCGGTCAGGAGTGCTGGTGCAGTGTGACTCTCCGCTTTCAGGCAAGTCAACCCCAAGATGGCATGACACTGCCGTATCCGGGATGTGGAATAGTACCTGGGGAGCTGGGGGGGGTGCCATTGATGTGGAGCAAGATGCAGAAGCAGAAGAGGACTCAGCCGAGGAAGAGGTTATGGAAGAAATTATGGAAGAGGATGGAGTAGGAGGAGTAGAGGAGGTAGCAGCAGGCCTGCCTGCAAGTTGTGGCGGTGTCACCAACTCTTCTGCAGAGCCACGCATTCCATGCTTGTCAGACGTCAGCAGGTTTACCCAATGCGCAGTGTAGGTGATATACCTGCCCTGACCATGCTTTGCAGACCAGCTATCCGTGGTCATATGGACCCTTGCCCCAACGCTTTGTGCCAGACATGCCATTACTTCCTTTCGCACAACAGAGTACAGGTTTGGGATTGCCTTTTGTGAAAAGAAATTTCGGCCAGGTACCGTCCACTGCGGTGTCCCAATAGATACAAATTTTTTGAAAGCATCAGACTCCACCAGCTTGTATGGTCAAAGCTGGCGGGCTAAGAGTTCTGACAAGCCAGCTGTCAGATGCCGGGCAAGGGGGTGACTTTGAGAAATTGGCTTCTTACGCTCAAACATGTCCTTGACAGACACCTGACTGTGGGCAGATGACCAGGAACTGCTATGTAAGAGAGACTCAGTGGAGGATGGTTGAGAGGAGGACAGCAGTGGTTGACGTGGTTGAAGATGCTGGAGCAGGAGGAGGAGGAGGGCGGCTTTCAGTTTGTGTGCTGCTTCTACTCATGTGTTCTTCCCATCAGCGTTTGTCAGAGGCAGACACACACAAAAAATGCCACACTGCTGAGCTCTGCTATGATGGCATTCTGGTGGTGGCAACAGCATGTGTTGATGGGCGTCGGCGTGCTGTCTGGCTGACCCCGGGTGCCGATGCATGCTGTCTGACTGTGCACACTAGCTCCTTGCGATGACCTCCCCCTGCTTCCAACTCATCTCCTCCTCCTCCTCTCTGTCTCACCATCTTGATAAAGCCCACAGGTGAGTGAAACGCGTCGATTGCCTTGTGACTTTGTAGCAGTATACTAAGAGTGACCAATCATCACCTTAGTCACTAACAGTATTGCTATTTTTTAAACCGGGTTAACCTCATCGCTACAATTCTCATGATTGAACAGTGTGGGTGAATCTGAATATCCCACTGTGTCCACAAAAACAAGAGTACAACACAGTGTTTGAGCACTAAAGGAAGTAACAATATCTACAACTTTTCTACAATTGTTACGAGTATGCTTCAATTGTTTACAGAGGAGACGAACGGAGGAGGCGTGACGTCAGACGCTGTCCCTACACGTGTGTGGTCTGTGTTTGCAGCTCGGGAGAGACTGTCTTGGTTTCCTTAGTGGTCCCTGGTGTGACCGAAGATTTCGAAAGTGGTAAAGTACAGCGCTGATATTAGAGTGATTGTATAATACAAGTGATAAAGTCAATCCTAGGTGGACTGTACATTCACTATTTAACATCTTTTACTTGGCAATTCCACGCCATTTTTTATCCCTCAGTGCACTTGGGAATAATCTGTTATATCCTCGAGGACATATTCTTATCCAAGCTCTCAGAACTATTTGCATTGTATGAATCTTTCGTTATTACTTGTTTTTATATAAATTGTTATTTGCATCCTAGCAGATTGTATATGCATTTAAATTCTATCTATTTTTCTCCATATATCCAATTGTAGCAATAAGCTTAGATATAGAATTTTAACCTAGGGAGACGTCCCTATTTAATCTGTTTGTTTTAAAGGTTGTTTATTGATTTTTATTAAATAATATTTTTATATAAATCAAAGTTTGGTGTCTAATACCTTTAGCCATTGGCGCCCTCTTTATCTGTAAGCCGTTACAAGCTTAACATTTTACTTTTATCATCAACCGCTTCACTTGTATCTGACACATCAACAAAGGATGCAGCAGCGGGTACAACATCATCATCATCATCATCATCATCATCATCATCATCATCATCATCACACCGTACCTCCATGTCTGTAATGCTGCCTGACTGAGACATATCACTGTTATCTACATCCTCTGTCAATGATGGTTGCGCATCACTCATTTCTTCCAACTGATGTGTCAATAACAACTGTGACAGATCAAGTGAAGCGGCTGTGGTGCTAGTGTTGGTGGTGGCGACAGGCGGGCGAGGAGACGTGCCCAGAGCACAGCTGGATGTAGATGGTGCATCAAGGTTAGGAGGACTAGGAGCGGAATCTGTAGAAGATCCCCTGGCACCCGGCGTCTGAACAGTGTGCATATTTGTAGGGTCTAAAGGAATCATAGCACCATGACCACGACGGAACCTGCGGGGTGGCCTGCCTCTGCCTGTCATTTTTTTTTAAATGCAGACTTACAATACTATTACACAAATTATGAGTGGTGGCACTGGGCAAGTGGGCACAGTATACGCTGTGAGACTGGCAACAAAAAAGAGACTGATGTTTCAAAGTAAAAAATGTTTATTTTTTAAATATTAGAAGTACTGTGACAACAAATATGAATTTTGGCACTAGTTGGTAAATGGGCCTGTCTGGCACACACGCTGGGAGTAAGGCAACTGCAATTAGATTAAACTAGCTGAGTCATGCTTCTTAGTCCAAAAAAATTTTTTTACCAAAAATTGACACTACTGTTAGAACAAATATGATTGGTGGCACTAGTTGGAAACGGCAAGTGGGCCTGGCACACACGCTGGCAGGCAGGCAACTGCAATTCAATGGCACTAGGAGACTGAAGATTCACAGTCAAAAAAGTTATGATTTAAAAAAAAATCAATACTGATACAACAAAGATGATTGGTGGCACTAGTTGGCTAGTGGGCCTGGCACACACGCTGGCAGGCAGGAGGAAACTGCAATTCAATGGCACTAGCAAACTGATGATTCACAGTCTAACAATTTTTTATTTTAAATATTTACAATACTGTTACAACAAATATGATTGGTGTAACTAGTTGGCAAGTGGGCCTGGCACACACGCTGGCAGGCAGGCAACTGCAATTCAATGGCACTAGGAGACTGAAGATTCACAGTCAAAAAAGTTATGATTTAAAAAATTTCAATACTGTTACAACAAATATGATTGGTGGCACTAGTTGGCTAGTGGGCCTGGCACACACGCTGGCAGGCAGGAGGAAACTGCAATTCAATGGCACTAGCAAACTGATGATTCACAGTCTAACAATTTTTTATTTTAAATATTTACAATACTGTTACAACAAATATGATTGGTGTAACTAGTTGGCAAGTGGGCCTGGCACACACGCTGGCAGGCAGACAACTGCAAATCAATGGCACTGGGAGACTGAAGATTCACAGTCAAAAAAGTTATGATTTAAAAATTTGCAATACTGTTACACCAAATATGATTGGTGGCACTAGTTGGCTAGTGGGCCTGGCACACACGCTGGCAGGCAGGAGGAAACTGCAATTCAATGGCACTAGCAAACTGATGATTCACAGTCTAACAATTTTTTATTTTAAATATTTACAATACTGTTACAACAAATATGATTGGTGGCACTAGTTGGCTAGTGGGCCTGGCACACATGCTGGCAGGCAGGAGGCAACTGCAATTCAATGGCACTAGCAAACTGATGATTCACAGTCTAACAATTTTTTATTTTAAATATTTACAATACTGTTACAACAAATATGATTGGTGTAACTAGTTGGCAAGTGGGCCTGGCACACACGCTGGCAGGCAGGCAACTGCAATTCAATGGCACTAGGAGACTGAAGATTCACAGTCAAAAAAGTTATGATTTAAAAAATTTCAATACTGTTACAACAAATATGATTGGTGGCACTAGTTGGCTAGTGGGCCTGGCACACACGCTGGCAGGCAGGAGGAAACTGCAATTCAATGGCACTAGCAAACTGATGATTCACAATCTAACAATTTTTTATTTTAAATATTTACAATACTGTTACAACAAATATGATTGGTGTAACTAGTTGGCAAGTGGGCCTGGCACACACGCTGGCAGGCAGACAACTGCAAATCAATGGCACTGGGAGACTGAAGATTCACAGTCAAAAAAGTTATGATTTAAAAATTTGCAATACTGTTACACCAAATATGATTGGTGGCACTAGTTGGCTAGTGGGCCTGGCACACACGCTGGCAGGCAGGAGGAAACTGCAATTCAATGGCACTAGCAAACTGATGATTCACAGTCTAACAATTTTTTATTTTAAATATTTACAATACTGTTACAACAAATATGATTGGTGGCACTAGTTGGCTAGTGGGCCTGGCACACATGCTGGCAGGCAGGAGGCAACTGCAATTCAATGGCACTAGCAAACTGATGATTTACAGTCTAAGAATTTTTTATTTTAAATATTTACAATTCTGTTACAACAAATATGATTGGTGGCACTAGTTGGCTAGTGGGCCTGGCACACATGCTGGCAGGCAGGAGGCAACTGCAATTCAATGGCACTAGCAAACTGATGATTCACAGTCTAAGAATTTCTTATTTTAAATATTTACAATACTGTTACAACAAATATGATTGGTGTAACTAGTTGGCAAGTGGGCCTGGCACACATGCTGGCAGGCAGGCAACTGCAATGCAATGGCACTAGGAGACTGAAGATTCACAGTCAAAAAAGGTATGATTTAAAAAATTTCAATACTGTTACAACAAATATGATTGGTGGCACTAGTTGGCTAGTGGGCCTGGCACACACGCTGGCAGGCAGGAGGAAACTGCAATTCAATGGCACTAGCAAACTGATGATTCACAGTCTAACAATTTTTTATTTAAAATATTTACAATACTGTTACAACAAATATGATTGGTGTAACTAGTTGGCAAGTGGGCCTGGCACACACGCTGGCAGGCAGACAACTGCAAATCAATGGCACTGGGAGACTGAAGATTCACAGTCAAAAAAGTTATGATTTAAAAATTTTCAATACTGTTACACCAAATATGATTGGTGGCACTAGTTGGCTAGTGGGCCTGGCACACATGCTGGCAGGCAGGAGGAAACTGCAATTCAATGGCACTAGCAAACTAATGATTCACAGTCTAACAATTTTTTATTTTAAATATTTACAATACTGTTACAACAAATATGATTGGTGGCACTAGTTGGCTAGTGGGCCTGGCACACATGCTGGCAGGCAGGAGGAAACTGCAATTCAATGGCACTAGCAAACTGATGATTCACAGTCTAAGAATTTTTTATTTTAAATATTTACAATTCTGTTACAACAAATATGATTGGTGGCACTAGTTGGCTAGTGGGCCTGGCACACATGCTGGCAGGCAGGAGGAAACTGCAATTCAATGGCACTAGCAAACTGATGATTCACAATCTAACAATTTTTTATTTTAAATATTTACAATACTGTTACAACAAATATGATTGGTGGCACTAGTTGGCTAGTGGGCCTGGCACACATGCTGGCAGGCAGGAGGAAACTGCAATTCAATGGCACTAGCAAACTGATGATTCACAGTCTAACAATTTTTTATTTTAAATATTTACAATTCTGTTACAACAAATATGATTGGTGTAACTAGTTGGCAAGTGGGCCTGGCACACAGGCTGGCAGGCAGGCAACTGCAATTCAATGGCACTAGGAAACTGAAGATTCACAGTCAAAAAAGTTATGATTTAAAAATTTTCAATACTGTTATAAAATTTATGATTGGTGGCACTAGTTGGCTAGTGGGCCTGGCACGCACGCTGGCAGGCAGGAGGAAACTGCAATTCAATGGCACTAGCAAACTGATGATTCACATTCTAACAATTTTTTATTTTAAATATTTACAATACTGTTACAACAAATATGATTGGTGTAACTAGTTGGCAAGTGGGCCTGGCACACAGGCTGGCAGGCAGGCAACTGCAATTCAATGGCACTAGGAGACTGAAGATTCACAGTCAAACAAAGTTATGTTTTAAAAAAAATTCAATACTGTTACAACAAATATGATTGGTGGCACTAGTTGGCTAGTGGGCCTGGCACACAATCTGGCAGGCAGTAGGAAAGTGCAATTCAATGGCACTAGCAAACTGATGATTTACAGTCTAAGAATTTGTTGTTTTAAATATTTACAATACTGTTACAACAAATATGATTGGTGGAACTAGTTGGCAAGTGGGCCTTGCACACACGCTGGCAGGCAGGCAACTGCAATTCAATGGCACTAGGAGACTGAAGATTCACAGTCAAAAAAGTTATGATTTAAAAAAAATTCAATACTGTTACAACAAATATGATTGGTGGCACTAGTTGGCTAGTGGGCCTGGCACACACGCTGGCAGGCAGGAGGAAACTGCAATTCAATGGCACTAGCAAACTGATGATTCACATTTAACAATTTTTTATTTTGAATATTTACAATACTGTTACAACAAATATGATTGGTGTAACTAGTTGGCAAGTGGACAACATCTGTTTGGTCCCCGTTAGAGGACAGGAGCAAACAAACCCCGGTGTGGCTATCCAATGAGGATTTATCTGAATAGAATGTCAAGCATACTTAACTTACCCCCCTCTTCACGGCCACTCATCTCGGTGTATTCACCTGTGTTTGTTGAAGCCCTTCGGTGAGACTTTCATAGTGCCGCTGCAAATATGTGTTTTTCTAGCCCGGAGCTTCCACGCTCAAACAGGCTGCTCGAACAGGCGTCGCACACTGATGCACCCGGCTCACAGGCGTGACGTCACTAAGCGGATACCGGCTTGTGGGGGGTAAGGAGTCCCCGATTCTTTGTTTCAATCGCTGGTCCTCATGCTTGCGAATCCAACTGGAACATGGATATTAAGGGTGGTGTAGACCTGCTGACTCCACAGCGGCTTGTTGCAGCAAACGTAGAAATGTATATCAGGAGTCGCAGGTGAGGTCAATTCAAACTTAGCATTTATTCAGGTAAAACCGATCACAGAAAGGTAGAAACAGCCCTCCAGTGTTACAAGCTTACGCGTTTCGGCTACATGCCGTAATCATAGCTCATACACTCCCTTCTTACTATGGGCTTTAAAAAAGGAATAAAAACATGTTATTGGCTGAATGGCTGTGGCCGGGTTAACTACTTCCTACCCGGTAAAACAAACATTAAACACACAAACCAACTTGTTAGTGAAATGTTTGTTAGAATACTTTGTCTATCTGTAACTAAGCTAAATGTAAAACTGAAATATTTGGTGAACTAAGTACTGTTATTAATGTGGATAATACTATTTGAATTAAGCTGAGGGGAACAAAATTATGCGCAGTTTCTTAATATTGAGATTTCAAATTCCTAAATTTATACATGACAATTGTCTAGTTATAATTTCTATACTATCTTCTTACTTGATATTGTATTTTAATGTTTCAATGGTGCTTAGGAAGCTCACTCAACTAGTTGGCTAACATATTCATCCCTCATTATTGAGTACCACTAAGGATACCCCTAGTGCTGTTCCATATTGAAATTCGAATACTATAATACAAGGATTACTTACTTTTTTTCTAAAGAGACTATATTAAGTTATACTACCAAATGACTAAATTAGATTTCCATGGTCACAGTTCATTTGAGTGCACTTAAATAACCCTTATATAGTGAATTACTAATACAGACTAAAACACAGATTTTTTATGTATGATATTGGAAACTTATTCAAATAATTGTTTCAAATACTAAGGCGTGCTATACTAAATCCAATGATTGATGAGGTCATAGGCTGAATTTAGGCCTGTTGGAGACCTTGTTTTCAATTTGAAAATCCAAAATATCTCCTTTTTGGCAAGCACAGACTCTCTGTCACCCCCTCTTCGCCCCGCATCTACAGTCTCAATAATTGTCCATTTAAAATGAGTGTTATCTTTGTTATGGAACAATTTGAAATGTTGGACGAGGGGGGTAGTTAGAAGGCCCGCCTTGATATCCAATAAATGCTCCCTGATACGAACTCGTGCCTCCCTTGTGGTCATGCCCACATATTGTAAATTGCATGCCACACAGCCTGCTAAATAAATTACAAAAATATTTCTGCAATTCGTGCACTTGTTATGTTTGTACTCAGTGTCTGTTACGCTGCATCTGAATCCATTGCCTGTCAATAGGTGTTCACATGCTTTGAATGTAGAATTGTGACACCTAAATACTCCCTTGCATCTAAGCCAATAGCTTGTTTGTTCTCTCCGTTTACTTTTTAATTGTGTAGGGGCCAATAGATTACCCATCGTGACTCCCTTTCTAAAGGAACATTTACAACCCTTCTCTATCACACTGGCTAATGAATCATCTGCTGCTAGTAATCTGTAGTGTTTTCTTATTATTTGGCATATTTTATTGTATTGGGTACTGTAGTCTGTTACAAAATAAATGTTGTCACTGTTAGACACATTTGTTTCCGATTTCTCCAGTAATTGTTTTCTATTAGAGGTGGATACCTCTTTCTTAATTTTGTTGATCTCAGACAATTTGTACCCTCTTGCCTTCAGGCGATCAGTTAGCTTTTCAGCATGTAATTCATACTGCTTAGAATCACTGCAATTGCGTTTCAGTCGGGTAAACTGACCCTTTGCAACCGATCTATAAACCTGCTTTGGATGACTGCTACTGGCGTGGAGTAGAGTGTTGCCTGTTATTGGTTTTCTGAAGACCTCAGTAACTACTCCAACCTCGGGAATACCTCTCAAAGTGAGGTCCAGAAAATGTATCTGATATTTATTTAGTTCAAAAGTGAACTCAAGCCCAAAGTCGTTGTGGTTTAACCAATTCACAAAAGTCTTAGCTTCTTCCACTGTGCCTCTCCACACCAGGAGCAGATCATCAATATAGCGCTGATAGAATTGGATATTTCTCCTGAAGGGGTTCTCATCCCCATAGATGCGGGACAGCTCCCACCATCCCATATAGAGATTGGCAAAAGAGGGAGCAAACTTCGCGCCCATAGCTGTCCCGCATCTTTGGAGATAAAACACCCCCTCAAAGGAGAAATAGTTGTGTGTCAAGAGAAACTGCACAACTCTTAGTACATAGTCAATTAACTCATCCGAAAAGCCAGTTTGTCTTCTCAGAAAAAATTCAATAGCCTCTAATCCCCTATCATGCGGTATAGAGGTATATAGGGCTTTAACATCTATTGTAAACCACAAGTCTGAATCTTGCCATTCCATATTCTCCATCAAATTTAGAACGTGTGTTGTGTCCTGCAAAAAGCTAGTTAATTTCCCTACCAAGGGTTGTAATAATCCATCCAACCACTGTGAGGTTCTTTCCAATAAAGATCCGATGCCACTCACGATGGGTCTACCTGTGACCCCCTCCAGGGACTTGTGAACTTTTGGTAAATGATTAAAAATGGGGATCACTGGGTTCTCTACCTGGAGGAACTCACAGGTAGACCCATCCAAAATGCCTAATTCCCTGCCATCATCTAGGATCTGTGCTAATTCCTTTTTGTATTTGTTGGTCGGGTCACCTCTCAAAACCTGATAGAACCTACTATTCAGTAGCTGTCTTTCTGCCTCTGCAACAAATTGGGTTCTTGACATTACCACCACTGAGCCACCCTTATCTGCATTCCTGATCACCAAATCTTCATTGGTTTGAATTTTCTTCAGAGCTTCCCTTTCCTTAAAATTCAGATTATGCTGATTGTTAGGGGTGGCCTGGTGTAGCAACGTCAAGTCCCTTTCAACTCTTGCTTGGAAAGTTTCTAATGCATCCCCTCTGCATTGTATTGGATAGAAACTAGAGGCTGATTTAAATGTTGGTATCTGCACCTCTGGTGTATGTCCATCTATCCTTCCTTCATAAGCTAGTGTGTCCAAATTCACAATATCGCATTCCTCAACAAAGGGAAGCTTTTCAGTATTCATCTTGGGTATTCCCTGGTGTGGGATACTCCCATTCTTTTCCTCCATATTTTCCCTATAGAAAAATTTCCGTACAGTTAACCCTCTGATTAATTTATTAACGTCAATCAACGTATTGAATAGGTTAAACTTCTGTGATGGGACAAATCCCAATCCCAGGCTTAATACTTTAATTTCCATATTTGACAATACATAGTCAGACAGGTTAATCACATTTGTGTCATTCACTGGTATTTGCTCACATTCCTGCCCCGTCTGGCTGATTGACGATTCTGTCTTGGCTGGCCTGGCTGAACTCCTCTCCCTTTCCCCCCTCCCTCTGGTTCCTTGGGGGGAAGACAAAAAACCTGTTCTAGATCTCGTTTATCACTTTTGTCTGTTCTTACTTCTCTAACAATCTGAGGCTGTCCTGCAACAGGCATTTCATCTGGGGTATATTTTAATATCCCCTGATGTTGTTTTTTCAAAATGGGTGGCATGACTGTACTGGAAGATTTTGATCTTACTGCCACAGACCCAGAGGGCAGGGTGGCTGAAACATTAGAAGTCTCAATATAGTCCTCCCCCCCTGATGCTGAACTATCATCAAAAGATTAGGCTTCACTCTCAGAGAACTGTACCTTCTTAGAAGTCTGAGGATTACTCTCCCTATTATCCTTATTGTTAGGGAAACCCCTGCCCCTGCCTCTACCTCGTGACCTGTTGAAGGCTCTTCGGCCTTCAAACCTGTCCTTCCTATTCCAGACAAAGACTCTGTTGTTATCATAATCCGACTGGTCTCTTAAATACTTATTATATTTAGTCGTGATTAGTAAAACCTTGCTTTCCATTAGAGTTTTCTGCAAAATGCCATCATACTTAGGGTATTCTAAGGCCCCCCTTCTCTGATTTAGTTACACCTGAATCGTCTCTATCTAAAGACTTTGTTTTATATGTAACCAGAAGAGTCATTAGGCGGAGTGAACAATCTGACAATACTAAGTTCCAATCATTAATAAAATCACGATCCTCAGTCTGAAAGGTTGGGAACTTGTTCACCCTAAGTCCCCTGGGTATAATTTTCAATTCCTGGTACTTATTAAGGGTCATAAAATATCCCACCTTAGTTTACTTTCTCTAATTAATAAAAATTCCATTTCCTCAAACAATTTAGCTAGAGTAAATTTTGACCTATCAGTACAGAAATATAACCTGTTGCTTGCTCTTATTTATAATACTGGAACATACTTTAGAATTGAATTGACAAATCTATAAATAAGCGCATACAGTATTGAAAATCAGTCTCTGACTCTGTTAATATGGTTGCTACTTCCAAAATATTGAATTTGAATAAATACTAGATGTATTCCTAGTTAACACTATTATATTCGTTAACTTGTAAATGGATGGACTTCCTATTGGTGCCCCTTCATTTTAAAGTGATTACTTCTCACCCACTATCACTAATAATGGTAAACGATACATTATGTGAATACTGGAGATCAATTGCACAAATTACTATAGGTGGTTAGAATTAGTTATAAACATTCACTTTTCATAGATTATTAAATTGTATGCAGGTATGTTTTTAACTCCACTACACACTGGTGTAACCCACAGACAGAGCAAAAAAGGCAAAGTAAAAAAGGAGAAGAGAGAAAAGAAAACACCAAAATTATTCAACATTCACTGTGTGCCAGTGGTATAAGCAAATGTCCAAATCAGTCCATGTGATAAACGTAATGATGTATATGATAGTCTATGTAATATAAACTCTTCGCTGACTTCTAAGAGTTAATGCAATTTATCTCCACTAGTCAGGAGTTACTCAAGGGATGTAATACATTAATTGTCTTCACTATGGAACATATAGGAAGGCATCCACTTAATGTGATGCCTTCCTATATAACTGTTACAACAAATATGATTGGTGGCACTAGTTGGCTAGTGGGCCTGGCACACACGCTGGCAGGCAGGAAGCTGCAATTCAATGGCACTAGCAGACTGATGATGCACAATCTAAGAATATATTATTTTAAATATTTATAATACTGTTAGAACAAATATGATTGGTGTAACTAGTTGGCAAGTGGCCTGGCACACACGCTGGCAGGCAGGCAACTGAAATTCAAAGGCACTAGCAGACTGATGATTCACAGGCAAAAAATGATTTATTCTAAATATTTACTATACTGTTATAACAAATATGATTCGTGGGAATAGTTGGCAGCAAGTGGGCCTGGCACACATGCTGGCAGGCAGGCAACTGCAATTGGATTACACTAGCAGACTGATCTTTCAGAGTCAAAAATGTATTATTTTTAATATTTAAACTACTGTTATAACAAATATGATTGGTGGCACCAGTTGGCAAGTGGGCCTGGCACACACGCTGGCTGGCAGGCAACTGCAATTCAATTGCACTAGCAGGCCGATGATTCACAGTCAAAAAATATTTTATTTTAAATATTTACACTATGGTTATAACAAATATGATTGGTGTACCTAGTTGGCAAGTGGGCCTGGCACACACGCTGGCAGGCAGGCAACTGCAATTAAATAACAATAGCAGAATGATGTAACAGTTTGTTTTTAAAAAAGTTACAAAAATGTTACAACAGATAGGAGTAATGGCACTCAGGATAGAACTAGGCACAGTATGTGCTGGCAGCCTGACAGACAGGCTGGCACTAGTGGTGGCAGGCTGGCCTGTGAACTAATATTAAATAACACTAAAAGAGTGATGTAAAAGTTTTTTTTTACAAAATTTAATATTATGTTACACCAGATAGGAGTCGTGGAATGGCACTGAGGATGGAAGTAGGCACAGTATATGCTGGCAGCCTGACACATTGGCTGGCACTAATGGCAGTCTGGCTGGCCTGGCAACTAAAATTAAATAACACTAGAAGAGGACTGATGTAAAAAAAAATTTTACATAAAATTTACACTAATGTTGTTACGCCAGATATAAGTGGTGGAAAAAAAAAATATATTAATCTGTGTCACACTATATGATGTGGGCCAGAAACACACAGGCCTGATGGAAAAAGAAATTACACTAGCAAAATTATTTTAATTTTTTTTTTAACTTTAAAATAATGTAAAGCAGATATGAGTTGTGGCTGGTAGGTAGGGCAGCAATTTACCACAGTATGCTGTGTAAGTGAGAAACACACAGGCCTGATAGAAAATGAAATTAGATTACACTAGCAAAATAATTTAAAAGTTTTTATTTTAAATTTAAAATAATGTTAAGCAGATATGAGTGGTGGCACTGGCTGGCTGCTACGTAGGGCAGCAATTAACCACAGTATGATCTGTAAGTCAGATACACACAGGCCTGATAGAAAATAAAATTAGATTACACTAGCAAAATGATTTAAAGTTTTTTTTTTTAATTTAAAGAAAAAGGTTAAGCACATATGAGTCGTGGCTGCTAGCCTTGGTAGGGCAGAAATTAACCACAGTAGGCTCTGTAAGTCAGATACAAACAGGCCTTTTGGAATTTAAAAAAAGGTTAAGCACATATGAGTCGTGGCTGATAGACTAGGGAGGGCAGCAATTAAACACAGTCGGCTAGATTTAGAGTTTTGTCAGTAACGACCCGCGTAGCTAACGCTGGCTTTTTTTTGGCCGCACCTTTTAAATACCGCTAGTATTTAGAGTTCACAGAATGGCTGGGTTTTCAGTGCGTTAGGCTCCAAAAAAGGAGCGTAGAGCATAATTTACCGCCACTGCAACTCTAAATACCAGCGTTGCTTACGGACGCGGCCAGCTTCAAAACGTGCTCGTGCACGATATCCCCATAGGAAACAATGGGGCAGTTTGAGCTGAAAAAAAAACTAACACCTGCAAAAAAGCAGCGTTCAGCTCCTAACGCAGCCCCATTGTTTCCTATGGGGAAACACTTCCTATGTCTGCACCTAACACCCTAACATGTACCCCGAGTCTAAACACCCCTAACCTTACACTTATTAACCCCTAATCTGCCGCCCCCGCTATTGCTGACCCCTGCATATTATTATTAACCCCTAATCTGACGCTTCGTACACCGCCGCAACCTACATTATACCTATGTACCCCTAATCTGCTGCCCCTAACACCGTCGACCCCTATTTTATATTTATTAACCCCTAATCTGCTGCCCCCAACGTCGCCTCCACCTACCTACAATTATTAACTCCTAATCTGCCAACCGGACCACACCGCTACTATAATAAATGTATTAACCACTAAAGCTAAGTCTAACCCTAACACCCCCCTAACTTAAATATAATTTAAATCTAACGAAATAAAATAAATCTTATTAAATAAATTATTCCTATTTAAATCTAAATACTTACCTGTAAAATAAACCCTAATATAGCTACAATATAAATTATAATTATATTGTAGCTATTTTAGGATTAATATTTATTTTACAGGCAAATTTGTAATTATTTTAACCAGGTACAATAGCTATTAAATAGTTAATAACTATTTAATAGTTACCTAGTTAAAATAATTACAAAATTACCTGTAAAATAAATCCTAACCTAAGTTACAATTAAACCTAACACTACACTATCAATAAATTAATTCAATAAACTATCTACAATTATCTACAATTAAACCTAACACTACACTATCAATAAATTAATTAAATACAATACCTACAAATAAATACAATGAAATAAATTAACTAAAGTACAAAAAATAAAAAAGAACTAAGTTACAAAAAATAAAAAAATATTTACAAACATTAGAAAAATATTACAACAATTTTAAACTAATTACAACTACTCTAAGCCCCCTAATAAAATAACAAAGCCCCCCAAAATAAAAAATGCCCTACCCTATTCTAAATTACAAAAGTTCAAAGCTCTTTTACCTTACCAGCCCTTAACAGGGTCCTTTGCAGGGCATGCCCCAAGAAATTCAGCTCTTTTTCCTGTAAAAAAACACATACTATACCCCCCCAACATTACAACCCACATACCCCTAATCTAACCCAAACCCCCCTTAAATAAAACTAACACTAAGCCCCTGAAGATCTCCCTACCTTGTCTTCACCACACCGGGTTCACCGATCGGTCCTGAGGAGCCTCCGAAGTCTTCATCCAAGCCCAAGCGGGGGGCTGAAGATGTCCATGATCCGGCTGAAGTCTTGATCCAAGCAGGAGCTGAAGAGGTCCATGATCCGACTGAAGTCTTCATCCAAGCGGGAGCTGAAGAGGTCCATGATCGGGCTGAAGTCTTCTATCAAGCGGCATCTTCAATCTTCTTTCTTCCGGATCCATGGTCATCCCGCCGACGCGGAACATCCATCTTCACCGACGACTTCCCGACGAATGACGTTTCCTTTAAGGGACATCATCCAAGATGGCGTTCCTCGAATTCCGATTGGCTGATAGGATTCTATCAGCCAATCGGAATTAAGGTAGGAAAATTCTGATTGGCTGATGGAATCAGCCAATCAGATTCAAGTTCAATCCGATTGGCTGTTCCGAGCAGCCAATAGAATGCAAGCTCAATCTGATTGGCTGATCGGATCAGCCAATCGGATTGAACTTGAATCTGATTGGCTGATTCCATCAGCCAATCAGAATTTTCCTACCTTAATTTCGATTGGCTGATAGAATCCTATAAGCCAATCGGAATTCGAGGGATGCCATCTTGGATGACATCCCTTAAAGGAACCGTCATTCGTCGGGAAGTCATTGGTGAAGATGGATGTTCCGCGTCGGCAGGATGACCATGGATCCGGAAGAAAGAAGATTGAAGATGCCGCTTGATAGAAGACTTCAGCCCGATCATGGACCTCTTCAGCTCCCGCTTGGATGAAGACTTCAGTCGGATCATGGACATCTTCAGCCCCCCGCTTGGGCTTGGATCAAGACATCGGAGGCTCTTCTGGATCGATCTGTGAGCCTGGCATGGTGAAGACAAGGTAGGGAGATCTTCAGGGGCTTAGTGTTAGGTTTATTTAAGGGGGGTTTGGGTTAGATTAGGGGTATGTGGGTGGTGAGTTGTAATGTTGGGGGGGGGTATTGTATGTTTTTTTTTTACAGGCAAAAGAGCTGAATTCTTTGGGGCATGCCCCGCAAAGGGCCCTTTTCAGGGCTGGTAAGGTAAAAGAGCTTTTCTATTTTAATTTTAGAATAGGGTAGGGCATTTTTTTTATTTTTGGGGTCTTTGTTATTTTATTAGGGGGCTTAGAGTAGGTGTAATTAGCTTAAAATTGTTGTAATATTTTTATTATGTTTGTAATTATTTTTTTTATTTTTTGTAACTTAGCTTTTTTATTTTTTGTACTTTAGTTAGTTTATTTAATTGTATTTATTTGTAGGTATTGTATTTAATTAATTTATTGCTAGTGTAGTGTTAGGTTTAATTGTAACTTAGGTTAGGATTTATTTTACAGGTAATTTTGTAATTATTTTAACTAGGTAACTATTAAATAGTTATTAACTATTTAATAGCTATTGTACCTGGTTAAAATAATTACAAAGTTGCCTGTAAAATAAATATTAATCCTAAAATAGCTACAATATAATTATAATTTATATTGTAGCTATATTAAAGTATTTAGCTTTAAATAGGAATAATTTATTTAATAAGAGTTAATTTATTTTGTTAGATTTAAATTATATTTAAGTTAGGGGAGTGTTAGTGTTAGGGTTAGACTTAGCTTTAGGGGTTAATACATTTATTATAGTAGCGGTGTGGTCCGGTCGGCAGATTAGGGGTTAATAATTGTAGGTAGGTGGAGGCAACGTTAGGGGCAGCAGATTAGGGGTACATAGGTATAATGTAGGTTGCGACGGTGTACGGAGCGGTAGATTATGGGTTAAAAAAATATGCAGGTGTCAGCGATAGCGGGGGCGGCAGATTAGGGGTTAATAAATATTATGTAGGTGTCGGCGGTATTAGGGGCAGCAGATTAGGGGTACATAGGGATAACGTAGGTGGCGGCGGTGTGCGGTCGGCAGATTAGGGGTTAAAATTTTTTAAAAGAGTGGCGGCGATGTGGGGGGCCTCAGTTTAGGGGTACATAGGTAGTTTATGGGTGTTAGTGTACTTTAGAGCACAGTAGTTAAGAGCTTTATGATCCGGCGTTAGCCCAGAAAGCTCTTAACTCCTGTTTTTTTTCTGCGGCTGGAGTTTTGTCATTAGATTTCTAACGCTCACTTCAGCCACGACTCTAAATACCGGCGTTAGAAAGATCCCATTAAAAAGATAGGATACGCAATTGACGTAAGGGGTTCTGCGGTATGGAAAATTCGTGGCTGCAAAGTGAGCGTTAGACCCTTTCCTGACTGACTCTAAATACCAGCGGCAGCCCAAAACCAGCGTTAGGAGCCTCTAAATCTAGCCAAGTATGCTCTGTAAGTCAGCAAAACACACAGGCCTGATAGAAAATAAAAATAGATTACACTAGATTACACTAGCAAAATGATTTAAAGGTTTTTTTTTAAATTTAAAGAAAAAAAGTTAAGCACATATGAGTTGTGGCTGCTAGCCTTGGTAGGGCATCAATTAACCACAGTAGGCTCTGTAAGTCAGATACACACAGGCCTGATAGAAAATAAAGTTAGATTACACTAGCAAAATTATTTAAAGTTTTTTTTTTAATTTAAAAAAAGTTTAAGCACATATGAGTCGTGGCTGATAGCCAAGGTAGGGAAGCAATTAACCACAGTATGCTCTGTAAATCAGGAAAACACACAGGCCTGATAGAAAATGAAATTAGATTACACTAGCAAAATTATTTAAAAGTTTTTTTTTAAATTTAAAATAATGTTATAAGCGGATATGAGTGGTGGCTGGCACAGAGCAATGAACCACAGTTTATGATGTGTGAGCCTGAGAGACACAGGCCTGATAGAAAATGAAAATAAATTACACTAGCAAAATAATTTCAAATTTTTGTTGGTTAAATTTAAACTAATGTTAAGCAGATATCAATGGTGGCACTAATCACAGCATATGCTGTGAGCCTCACACACAGGCTGAAAGCCAGGCAAATGCAAATAAAAATACAAAAAAAAAAAAACGACTGAAGTTATAGCCCTAAAAAGGGCTTTTTGGGGTGCTGTCCTTGCAGCAGATATGAGATGAGTCCTTCAGGACTGTAGTGGACACTAAATACACTAGCCTAGCTATCTATTTCCCTATAATGTCAGCAGCAGCAACACAAAAGCTCCTCTCACTAAGAAAGCAAGATCGTAATGAGTCTAAAATGGCTGCTGCCAAGAAGCTGGGAGGGTCTGTGAGGGAGTGCCTGATGCTGATTGGCTCTAATGTGTCAGAAGGCTGGGACATACAGGGTCAAAGTTTCCTCAATGATGACACATAGGGGGCGGATCGAACATCGCATATGTTCGCCCGTAGAGGCGAACGCGAATAAGCTATGTTCGCGGTGAACTGTTCACGGGCGAACAGTTCGGGACATCACTAATTAGGTGTAATTAGTTTAAATATCTTGTAATTTGTTTATTATTTTCTGTAATTTAGGTTTTTTTTGTAATTTAGCTAATTTAATTTAATTTATTTAATTGTTGTTAATGTAGTTAATTTGTTTAATTATAGTGTAGTGTTAGGTGTTATTGTAACTTAGGTTAGGTTTTATTTTACAGGTACTTTTGTATTTATTTTAGCTAGATAGTTATTAAATAGTTCATAACTATTTAATAACTATTCTACTTAGTTAAAATAAATACAAACTTTCCTGTAAAATAAAAATAAACCCTAAGATAGCTACAATGTAACTATTAGTTATATTGTAGCTAGCTTAGGGTTTATTTTATAGGTAAGTATTTAGTTTTAAATAGAAATTATTTAGTTAATGATAGGAATATTTAGTTAGATCTCACAAATAATCCATTTCAGCTAAAGACGATAGAGTAATTTTAAATGTTTGTGTTTACCCATCTTTTTAATAAAGTTAAATAAAAGTTACATTTTAATTCAATCTTTGCCTCTACACATCAGTCTGGGCAAAGAGTGCTATACAAGCATTTCTTTCTATGGACTTTAATCCCAATTGTTTATACAAACACCCCTGAAAATGTCTACTGTAAAATAAATATTGATTATTCCTTTGTGGATATTATTACATTGTTTAAATATCTGTGAGCAGAAGGTTCATATTTTTCATTAGGTTTGTATGGAATAAAAAAATAAGGTGCAACCTTTGTTTGGGATTTAAAAAAACCTTTGGTAGGAGCATCTTGTTTACTTTTTTATATATCCTGTGTTTGGAGTAAAGGCTGAAACCAAAACTTCAGTTAAAATTAGCATTTTAAAAGTACAATAGTGGGCAGTAAAAATACAAGGTAAACCTTTTGAAGCTATATGTTGCTCTTTTGTGGGTATTGTTTGAATATTTGTGAGCAGATAGTTCAGATTTTAATTAGGTTTGTATGGAATAGAATACAAGGTGTAACCTTTGTTTGCATTTAAAAAAAACTTTGGTAGGAGCATATTGTTCACGTATTATGTATCCTGTGTTTGGAGTAAAGGCTGGAACCAAACTACAGTTGAAACTAGCATTTCCAAAAATTCTATATCAAGTTTAATTTCCATTGAAAATAGTGTACTACTCTTCGATCTTAAACTTATCAAACTGGTTTATTGGGTTTTAAGCTTTGATACATTTATACATATCATTTATTTGCCTTGCTTAAAATATAAATTTAGATCAATCTAATTTTTTGTTCTCCTAAACAATCAGAATTGAGCATATTATTTATAGTTTTTTCCTCCCTTTAATACTGTATGCTTCCATTGCTTTAGCTATTTGCTATGGTAAAAATGTCAAAATTATTTAGAAACAATTTAGAATTTAATTAGCTATTCAATGTGGGTATATTTTGTTTAGTATATAGTCCCAGTATAAAGCTTCTTGCTTTATTTTCTTTACTTGTTCTTTTTTGTTTCATCTCTCTCCTTCATTTATTTTAGGCTAGCATTGTTAATGGTTTTACTATTATTTGTTATTATTGTGGTTATTATTAAAAAAATAAAATACTATAGTATTATAAGTATTAGTAGTAAGAGTTATGGTACTGATAGTAATAATAATCGGCTAGATTACGAGTTTTGAGGTAAGAGTGGTGCAGTACTAACTTGCAAGTTATTGTTACCGCTGACTTACCTACAGCGCTGGTATTATAGGTTTTCATAAACCTGGCGTTAACAGGCAAGAAGTGAGCGTAGAGAAAAATTGAGCTCCATACCGCACTCCAATACCAGCGCTGCTTAAGGCAGCGGTGAGCTGGTTTTACTTGCTTGTGCACAATATCCCCATAGGCATCAAAGGGGAGAGCCTGCTTAAAAAAAGCCTAACACCTGCAAAAAAGCAGCGTAAAGCTCCGTAACACAGCCCCATTGATTCCTATGGGGAATCAAAAGTTATGTTTACACCTAACACCCTAACATTCCAATGCAAACCTGGTAACAATTAATTGTCACCACTCAAGGAGGCGCAATATATACCAAATGTTAAAAACCAAATGTTACAAAAAAAGAGAATTAAATTTATACCGCATGTATAATACCAAAATTTAGAACAATTATACACATAGACACTTATAATACAATTATGATTATAATACTCAGACTAGTCAGTCCTTGAAAATAATCAGTAGCTGTGGGGATACTCCCAGTTGGTTAACTCAATCCTCCAATGATGTCTCAGTCCTCTACTGGTGTATCTATTCTCCAATGGCAGCAGCTCCTTCCCAAACAGACTTCAAAACAGATCTAGGAAAATGCAGAAAACAGAAGGGTGCCTCCTAGTGTAATATAGTAAAGACTATATGCATATGCTCAAATGTGATCGACAGGCACTCACAAGCGTGGCAGAACCCACTTGTGCTTAGTAACACCTACTGGGATCTCTCAGTGTCCCAGCTCACTGCTCATTGGATCCCGTACACTCCTCCGTCCAGGGAGTTTGCTCCAGAAGTAAAAAAGCTCCGGCTCTCAGTCAAGTGAAATAAACAGTTCACTTTAATAAAATCCAATATAAAAGACACAGTGTACAAAAGTTTCACTATGTATTAAAATCGTGCAACTAGTTTCTCAGCTGACACGCTGTTTCATCAGGCATCTAAAACTGAGAGCTCTGAGCTATAAACTAATCCTAACCAATCAAACACTGACCAGACTAACACACCCCTATAAACAGCTGTTGCCTGCGTTGGTTAGTTCTCAACTTAACCCCTCATATTACAAAAACACCCTTTTGTAATCGAATATATACATGAATGACATTATTCATATAACACCAACTCAGTACACATTTCTCTGATATGTGTAGCAGGATAGCTTCCATTATATATTATTAACAAATCTTTATATTATATTAGTTTTTCCGATGAACCATACTCGATATTTAATCTATTTCTAAGAATATCGAGTTTCTGCGTGGCTGCCAAACAGCAGCATGTGGATACAGATACAATTTTATGTTTCTTCTTTACTACCAACCTTGATGTAGTTACTCAGGATCGCTTAAGTACCCCATAATGCTGATAATATTCCTTCCATCCTTTGTTTATATGTTAGCTTCACCTCCTGCTCCTACGTCATCCTTACACCTCCTCTCTGTCAACTGTAATTGGCCATGCTGTGATGCGTGGGCGGGGCCCGTTAGAACTCCTATAACTCGTCCATTACCTCCCCTTATGTCCGTAGTTAACTTATCGGACCAATACTTAATGTTTAACCATCCTATATGAAATCATAAGAACAGCGTACAGGTACCTGAACCTATTCTGATATATATCTCTCTACACGCTCTAATAGTCAAATCGTGAGGAGACTGTTATTATTCTTTATGAGGTCTTATAGCCTGTGTTAGTGAACGCTACACTCTGAAATACTAATTTGATAATAAAAAAAATGTAATAGGCCCAATTTATATACTATATGGATGTGCAAACCCAAAAAGATAAAACTGTGTCCCATATAACATTGATGTGTAATAGTTTAAATGAACCCTTATAAATGATAATGTAAAACATCTTAATTATTATTTGTGTCAAGTCAGGAAACACCTCTTTACGGTAACCTGAATGTGTGCTAAGGTGCAAATCTTAGTGTTTCCTATGTAATTATTATAGAAGTGTCTAAAAAATATATACACTAATGTGAGTGATAGAATATATTCCTATTAGATATCTACTCACTTGAGCTGGTTTCTACAATACAATAATATTCGTGGAAATGTCATTTCAATAGTGATAAT
The DNA here is from genome assembly GCF_027579735.1 of Bombina bombina. NCBI lineage: Eukaryota > Metazoa > Chordata > Amphibia > Anura > Bombinatoridae > Bombina > Bombina bombina. Next base: position 507,471,556 of record NC_069502.1, read on the forward strand.
GGTAATAATACCATGGTGAACAGGTGTATAAGTGAACTACTGATATATAGCTAGTCCCAATCTAATGGGAATTGTAACACCCTAACATGAACCCCAAGTCTAAACACCCCTAATCTTACACTTATTAACCCCTAATCTGCTGCCCCCGACATTGCCGACACCTACATTATACTTATCAACCCCTAATCTGCCGCACCGGACATCGACGCCACTATAATAAACATATTAACCCCTAAACCACCACACTCCCACATCGCAAACACTAGTTAAATATTATTAACCCCTAATCTGCCTCCCCTAACATCGCTGCCACCTACCTACATTTATTAACCCCTCATCTGCCGCCTCCAACGTCGCCGCCACTATACTAAAGTTATAAAACCCTAAACCTAAGTCTAACCCTAACACCCCCTAACTTAAATAAAATTAAAAGAAATCTAAATAAAAATTACTATCATTATCTAAATAATTCCTATTTAAAACTAAATACTTACCTGTAAAATAAACCCTAAGCTAGCTACAATATAACTAATAGTTACATTGTATCTAGCTTAGGGTTTATTTTTATTTTACAGCTAAGTTTGTATTTATTTTAACTAGGTAGAATAGTTACTAAATAGTTATTAATTATTTACAAGCTACCTAGACAAATAAATACAAATTTACCTGTAAAATAAAACCTAACCTGTCTTACACTAACACCTAACCTTACACTACAATTAAATAAATTACATTAATTAAATACAATTACCTAAATTACAAAAAAAAAAAAAAACACTAAATTACACAAAATAAAAAAATAAATTATCAGTTATTTAAGATAATTACACCTAATCTAATAGCCCTATCAAAATAAAAAGCCCCCCCCCCAAAAAATAAAAAAACCCTAGCCTACAATAAACTACCAATAGCCCTTAAAAGGGCCTTTTGCAGGGCATTGCCCCAAAGAAATCAGCTCTTTTACCTGTAAAAAAATACAAACATCCCCGCAACAGTAATCTGCCCCCAATGTCGCCGCCACCTACATAAATTTATTAACCCCTAATCTGCCGCCCCCAATGTCGCCGCCACCACTATACTAAAGTTATTGACCCCTAAACATCTGGCCTCCCATATCACTAATACTAAATAAATATATTAACCGCTAACGTAACCCTAATTCTAACCCTAACCCTAAAACCCCCTAACTTTAACATAATTAAAATAATTCTAAATAAAACTTACTATTAATAACGAAATAATTCCTAGTTAAAAATAAATACTTACCTGTAAAATAAACCCTAAGCTAGCTACAATATAGTTACATTGTAGTTAGCTTAGGTGTTATTTTTATTTCACAGGTAAGCTTCTATTTATTTTAACTAGGTAGACTAGTTAGTAAATAGTTATTAACTATTTACTAACTACCTAATTAAAATAAATACAAATTTACCTGTAAAATAAAACCTAACCTGAGTTACACTAACACCTAACATTACAATAAAATTAAATAAATTAAATTAATAAAATACAATTATCTATATTACAAAAAAAAAACACTAAATTACACAAAATAAAAAAGAAATTATCAAAAATAAAAATGAATTACTCCTAATCTAATAGCCCTATCAAAATAAAAAAGCCCCCCCCCCCAATAAAGAAAAACCCTAGCCTACAGTAAATTGCCAATGACTCTTAAAAGGGCTATTTGCGAGGCATTGCCCCAAAGAAATCAGGCTATTTTACCTGTAAAAAAAATACAACATACCATACAAATACAACAACCCCTCAACAGTAAAAACCACCACCAACACAAACAAACCCCCCAAATAAATACCTATCTAAATAAAACTAAGCTAAACATTGCCCTGAAAAGGGCATTTGGGTGGGCATTGCCCTTAAAATGGCATTTAGCTCTATTACATTGCCCAAACCCTAATCTAAAAATAAAACCCACCCAAAAAACCCTTAAAAAAACCACTAACCCCTGACGATCCACTTACAGTTTTGGAAGACAGGACATCCATCCTCATCCAGCCGACAAAGTCCTCATCCAAGCAGGCAGAAGACCTCATCGAAACAGCCAGAAGTCTTCATTCAGGTGGCATCTTCTATCTTCATCCATCCGGCGCGGAGCAGGTGCATCTTCAAGACATCCAGCGTGGAGCATCGTCTTCATACAGTCTCAGTTGTACACTGAAGGTTCCCTTTAAGGGACGTCATAAAAGATGGCATCACTTGAATTCCTATTGGCTGATAGAATTCTATCAGCCAATAGGAATTGAAGGTGAAAAAATCCTATTGGCTGATCCAATCAGCCAATAGGATTGAGCTTGCATTCTATTGGCTGTTCCAATCAGTCAATAATAGTAAGTTTTATATTTAAGTTTGGGGGGTGTTAGGGTTAGGGTTACGTTAGGGTTAGGTTTAGGGGTTGATAGGTTTATTATAGCGATGTGGGTGGACGGCAAATTAGGGGTTAATAATATTTAAATAGTGTTTGCGATGTGAGAGGGTGGTGGTTTAGGGGTTAATAGGTTTATTATAGTGGCAGCGATGTCGGGAAGCAGCCGAATAGGGGTTAATACATTTTTAAGTGGTGGCGATGTCCGGAGCGGCATATTAGGGGTTAATAATTTTATTATAGTGTTTGCAATGCGGGAGGGCCTCGGTTTAGGGGTTAGTAGGTAGTTTATGGGTGTTAGTGTACTTTCTAACAGTTTAGTTTTGAGTTTTATGCTACAGCTTTATAGCGTAAAACTCATAACTACTTGCTTTAGATGGCGGTACAGATCTTGTCATTTTAGGCTGTACCGCTCACTTTTTGGCCTCACAGAAAAACTTGTAATACCAGCGCTATGGAAGTCCCATTGAAAAAGGACTTTTCTTAAAGTGCGGTACTGACGTTGCGTGACGGCCACAGCTATTCTGACAAGACTTGTAATAGCAGCGGTAGGGAAACATCATCGTTATGGGCCATAACAATGCTTTTTGAGTCATAACGCAAAACTCATAATCTAGCTGTTTTTTTTTTTTTTTAAGTTTTCAAATTTCCTTTATTGTTGAAAAAATACATAACAATCGGTGGTAAAGCAGTACAGTTAGAAACATGTCATAAAATAATGGGTACATGGAGGTCTTAGTAGTTCTAATACAATTCGTAGCTATAATTAATATAACAAATCAATTGTTTACAGTGACGCTAGATAATCCTCCCATAAAATATTCCTATTACAATAGAACTCTATTTGTTGGGACTGAACATAATGGTTTCGCTCTAGAGTCAGTAATTGTGTGATATGATCTTGCCACTCAGTGATTATGGGAACTTTCGAACTTTTCCATAATCATGGTATCAGCTGCTTAGCCCCGTTTGTCATTATGTATAACAATTTTAATCTCAGTTTACATTTCAGCTTGGGAGGATAGTTAAAAAGTAATAACAAAAGATCTAGCAGAATCTTATAGGATAAACATTTTTCTATTTCTCCACTTACTTCCACCCAATACTGTCTGATATATGGGCAATTCCACCAGATATGGACCATTGATCCCACTTCATCACAATCTCTCCAGCATGTGTTAACTACATTGGTGTATATCTTTGAAAGTCTAAGCGTAATAATGTGCCATCTATATAAGAGTTTCAAATTAGTTTCAGTAATACTTAGCGAAGAGGGGGATTTTCCCATGTTGGTAAAGATGATGGCCCAATTTTTTTGTGAGATTTCTCATTGTAGTTCAGATTCCCATACCCTAAAGTAGGTGGGTGTAACATATCTAAGCCTAATGTCACTATCCCTTTAAGACTTCCTTCTCTGACTGCTGCATTTGGGCAGTATTCCCATTCAGCTTGCTTGCCTGCCTGATTAATCATTCATGCACCTGATTACCTCAGCCTCTTTTTAAGCCTTCTCAGGTCTAATGTGCTTTGCATTAACATTGAAGTGTGATCCTGAACAACAGAGGCTTGTGTCAGTTTTCTGCTTGAACTTACCAACTATTCCAAGATACAGCATTTTCTATTACCTATGCTAAATATCATCAAACCGCAAGTATCAAAAATATCTCCATTTTGTTTCCTGGACACAGCTACTTAACAATCTCTGAACTTTATTATAAATCAACTATGCTTTTGCTTACCATCACTCTAATTACAATAACATCATCTTACTCAGAACTTTATAACTATTTCTGTGCTTCTAGTTGTCATTGCTGAAATAACCTGCAACAAACCTAGTTTGATCAAACAGTAATTAATGCCTGAGACTTGTAACTTGTCTATAACTTGTGCTGCTCTGATTATACTGATATACAGCTTTACATAATATAATAAACTGTGAACCTGCAACAAACCTTGGTTTGCATTTATATGCACAAAACAGTAATTAATGCCTAAGACTTGCAACCTGTTTATCACTTGTGCTGCTGTGTTTAACCCTGACATACAACCTTATAAAACATTATGTACTGTGAACCTACAACAAACCTTAGTTTGCATCTAAGTATCAAACTTCTACCTGTTTACTTTGGAGCCTGAACATTGCTATATATTTCTCTCATTGAATCGTGCAGCTACTCCTGTTAACTAATTATAACTCACAGTGAAGCCAGAATATATTGTAAACAAATATTGCACCCTCCATTAATTCTTCAATAACTTCTAGCAACTATGAATCACAGAATATCATCTATCCACGTCCAGGATACTCTTCCCTGGGTCAGGGGTCTGTGTCTTCACATCCCTACCACTGCCCCGAGGGTCTGTTTCCTGAGCGCATGTACACCGGATCATGACAGAATGTTAATGCCTAAAAAATGGATCCGCAGTGGTAGTGGATGCACCGACCCTCAAAGGAAAATAAAAAATTACAACATAACTCAGACCCAAGCAATCCCTAAAGGAAAAACAGAAGATTTTCAAACTTTAAAAAATTTAAAGACACAGTACTCCCATTCTAGACAATCCTCTACTCATGTTCGTGGTTACCATTTTGGTGAAACTGATCCTGAATCTGACTATGAAAATTAAGAGGATTTAACCATAGCTTCAGCAGAAAAAATTCAGATTTTTACAGATTTAAAGAGACAGAACCACTTTTCTAAAATGTCATCTGTTCCTCAATTTCGTGCTTACCATTTTGGTGAAACTGATCCTGAATCTGACTATGAAAATGAAGAGGATTTAACCATAGCTTCAGCAGAAAAAATTCAGATCTTTAAAGATTTAAAGAGACAGAACCACTTTTCCAGAATTTCATCTGTTCCTCATGTTCGTGATTTCCATTTTGGTGAAACTGATTCTGAGTCTGACTATGTAACTGAAGAGGATGCATTCATAGATTCAGCAGAAAAAATTCAGACCTTTAAAGATTTAAAGAGACAGGACTACTGTTCCAGAATACCATCTACTCCTCCTGTTTGTGATTCCTATCCTGATGATACTGATTCTGAGTCTGAATATGTCAACAAGGAGGATGACTTCACAGATCCAGCTGAATTGGCATTAGACTGGTATGAGCGCAACTTTAATTCTTCACAAACTCAGACAAAACCTCAACCTATTTGCTATAATGACATCCTTGGTTGTTATATTTACAATATGGATGATACAGACAGCTCCCATCATGAAACCTCTCATGGAAATACTGATCTTCCTATTTCTGATCTTCCCATGGAATCGTTAGATTGGACAGATTCAGAGCCGGAAGAAAAGACATCTGGTTTACAGACTGCTGTTTGGAGAAAAGGTCCCCTAAACTACTATGCAGATTTATTACATCAGAATTATGCATCCAGTGAGGAAGAGGATTTCTGTTCTCAACCTGATATAAGGTACTACAAGCCACAATGGCAGCAACCTAAGAAGCCTCATGCTGGGAAGAAATATCAGTTATCTAAGCTCTCTAAGAAAAAGAAGAAGAAGAAGAAGAAGAAGAAAGTCTTTCTGCCTACAGAAAATCAAAATTGCAAAGAGGAAACTCAGCCTGAATCTCCTGTTTCAGTTTCTGTTGTGCCAGACCCTCTCTTGCCTCATGACACTGTCAACACCAAGCTGGATGTTGTCTCTAGTCACCATCTGTCTTTTCTTAAAGCATCTAATGGTATCTCTTCTCAGACTCTACAAAAACTGTTTCCAACTATTGATTTCTTGCATCCCACTCATGCTGCCTCAATGTCTATAAATCCTGTGCTAGAAACAAAAGATCATTTTGTTCCAGATATACAATCTAACAGTTTACCAGAGATAGTCCCTAGAGAATTTAGCTCTGATATTCAAACTCAAATAAGTATGCCTGCTGAACCCCAGACAACTTCTCAGTCAGAATCTTGTGTCACAATTCCTCCACATCTACCTGAGTGTGGCATATTTCAGTACACTTCACCTTCTCAAAATTCTTCTGTTACTGCATCTAAGAAATTGTTTCCCTTGGGAGATACTTTGCACCAACCTACATTTTCTACTACATCAGTTTCCTGTACAGGAATTCCTGATACACCAAGTCCCCCATTTTTCCTGTTTCAATACATAATTTTTTAGCTCTCTGTGGCCTTTTGTTTTGCCAGATATATGTGTTAGCAATATTTTAGAGGGTGTTCAGATAGGATTGGGGGACTGGAATGGGTACAGTTTGACATTTTTAGAGAATCTTTGGTAAAATAGTAATTTTGAATGCCTCCATTCTTCCTACCCAAGATAAGTTTTTATGTTCCCAGCTACGTAGCTCTTGTTGAATTTTGTCTAGGAGGGTTTGATAATTCTGTTGGAATAAAAGTTGTTGATTGTGTGTTATTTGAACCTCTAGGTATGTTATAATGGTATTTATTTGCAATCTCCTGCAACTCCAATTTGGGGATATGAACCCCCAACAGCTATGATTTAGTGGGATTTATTTTAAAACCAGAGAATTCACTATATATGTCTAATTCATGCCTTAAGAGATTGTTGCGGAGACATGAGCATCAATATGACGTCGTCGGCATATAATGCCTGTTTATATTGGGTATCTTGGACCTGAATGCCTTTTATATTGGAATTGTTTTGGATCGCTGCAGCTAAAATTTAAATTGTCAATACAAACAAAATGGGTGGACAAGGGCAGCCCTGTCTAGTTCCATTGTTAATCAGGACCCCATTGGAAAGGGAATCATTTAGTTTGATTTTGGTTGTGGTGGGTGTTGTATAGTGTAAATATTTTATTTATAAAACCCTCTCCCATTCCTAACCTCACCAATGTACCTCTCAAAAAGGCACAATTTAGTCTATCAAAGACCTTTTTGACATCCATGGCAAGGAAGATTGATGGGATGCTGCAAGTTTGTACATATTCGAGCAGGTTCAATATTTTAATGGTATTGTCTCTCACCTCTCTGTGAGGGGTGAAGCCTACTTAATTCATATGTATTAGTTGCAGGAGAATTTTATTTATCCGTAAGGCCATGATCTTAGCAAACAATTTTACATCCACATTTAATAGTGAAATGGATCTAAAGTTTTGGGGTGTATCGGGGGGCTTCCCAGGTTTTGAAAGTACCGTTATATGTGCTTCCAGCATATTCTGAGGGAATGGGTTATGGTCGTCTACTTTATTAAAAATTTTGAGTAAGTGAGGGATCAGTATTGGAGCGACGGTTTTATAGTATTGGATGGAAAAACCATCTGGCCCAGGGCTTTTGCTGGGGTTAAGATCATGGATTGCCGCTTTTATCTCTTCTGAGGTGATAGGGGCCTCTAAGTCTGCTGCTTGTTTTCTTTCCAGTGTAGGGAGGGTAAGTCTCTGCAAATAAGTTTGCATGTCTCGGGCGGTGTATGGGCCATCTACTTTGTGAGTAATGTTATATAGCTGTGTGTAGTATTCTTCAAATTGTGAAAGAATATCTTTGGTGGAGTGGACTTTTGTGTTTTTAGATGTTTTTATTTCATGTATGGCGGTTTTGAGTTTTTTAATTTTTAGGGCCCTTACCAACAGTGTGCCTGCACTATTACCTTCATAGAAAGTTAGATGCTACAAGTTAGATGTAGTGGCTGTATATTCTTGCAATAACATATCAAGGAGGGCTTTTCTAGTGTTCTGGAGTGTCTGTTTCAAGAATTGATTATCCTGATTCAGCCTATATTTATGTTCTAAATCTGATAGTTTGAGGTGAGATCTAGGTATTTCTGTATTTCTAGTCTTTTAAATTGGGCTTTTCTTTTTATGAATTCCCCTCTCATGAAGCATTTGTGTGCTTCCCAGACTGTAATGGGATTGGTGTCTCCCGTAGAGTTAAATGTAAAATATTCCTCTAATGCCTTCTGAGTTTTGGTGAATTGTGCTTCCCCCTTCAATAAAGAGTTATCCAACTTCCAGACATATGGGGTGACCGGGGTATGGGGCCATGTGATATCGAAGAAGACTGCTGAATGATCTGACATACAGTATTAGTAATCCCCGCATTCTTAATGTGTTCCAGACCTATCTGATTTGTAAGCAGATAGTCAAGTTGGCTATAAGTCCTATTCAGGGATGAAAAGAAAGTGTATTCCCTCTTATCCGGGTTAATAAACCTCCAAATGTCGTAAAAATTGTAATCCCTCATCATTTTCCATAAATATTTAAAGGGACAGTCTAGTCAAAAATAAACTTTCATGATTCAGATAGGGCATGTAATTTTAAACAATTTTCCAATTTACTTTTATCACCAATTTTGCTTTGTTCTCTTGGTATTCTTAGTTGAAAGCTTAACCTAGGAGGTTCATATGCTAATTTCTTAGACCTTGAAGGCCACCTCTTTTCAGAATGCATTTTAACAGTTTTTCACCACTAGAGGGTGTTAGTTCACGTGTTTCATATAGATAACACTGTGCTCATGCACGTGAAGTTATCTGGGAGCAGGCACTGATTGGCTAAACTGCAAGTCTGTCAAAAGAACTGAAATAAAGGGGCAGTTTGCAGAGGCTTAGATACAAGATAATCACAGAGGTTAAAAGTATATTAATATAACTCTGTTGGTTATGCAAAACTGGTGAATGGGTAATAAAGGGATTATCTATCTTTTAAAACAATAAACATTCTGGTGTAGACTGTCCCTTTAAGTGTGCGTTTAGATGTGCTGGGATTCGGATTAGAGCTGTTTACCTCCGGGTGCGTGGGAATGTTAATGTCCCCTCCTATAAAAATTAACCCTCTAGCTATGTCCAATATACGTCAGAATATTTTCCTATAGAAGGGAAGTTGGGCACATAAACATTAATTAATGTCACTGGTCTACCATACAACAGTCCAAAAAACCCCAGGAATCGGCCGTCTGTATCAGTGTAAGTTTGAATGTGCTGGAAGGAGATAGCCTTATGTAAAAGAATGCTTACTCCACATCTTTTTGAGGTGCCGGAGCTATGAAAATGCCAATTATAATAGGAGATTATATATTTCAGCTCATGGGAGCGCTTAAAATGCATCTCCTGCAGGAATAAGATATGCCCTTTTCTTTTATGGAAATCAGACATTGCCACAGATCTTTTGGCAGGTGAATTAAGACCTTTAACATTTTGTGTGATAAATTTAAGTATTCTATTTGGAGTATCCATTGGCGAACAGTGTAATAAATTTCAGTAAAACATACCATGTACAATATCCACCTTATGCGGTATCACTGCCCCACCTTGGTATCTAACTTGCAAATAATGCAAACCTTTTAGGAAATTAACACAAAAAAGCAAACAGGAACATAACAAATATATAACAAACAAAATTAATACAGTAATGCCTCTCCTCTATCTGGAGATAGGCATTGGAACCATGTTTAACCACGGAACCTTACTCTAGAGGAGGTCAGGCTTAATGAGTGCTGATTGCAGTGAACCTAATGCATGCCTGTATGATGGAAAGTAAAGTCATCCCCTCCCTCATATTTTGTTGTTTACAGTATGTGGTATAGTAAAGAGGATTCAATATAGTACCCTTCAATGAACCAGGGTTATGATTTGTAACTTTATATAGAATTTGCATTGGTAAAACACATAAAAAGACAAAAGGAAAAGCATCACATATGAACAGTCTCTTAGATCTTAAGAATCAAAAAATACTTAATCGGGAGTATACCGAATAAAGTCTATGGTTGATTACCCATTTCCAGTAGGAAGTTCTTCTTGAACCCTTGACCTATATGAGAGTTAGTCAAGTCTCGTCTCCAGTAACTGAGGTATTTGCTTTTTTCTTCTCTGGTGGGGCTCCATGCGAGGAAGATTTCCTATTTACTCTTGAAGGTGCTGGTAGCCACTTCTCCAATTGTGGCCTTTTTTATTTTCTTGCTGAGAAATATTGCTGGTTGTCTGTAGGTGGAAAGTCTGGTGGGTCCAGGTCCAAGGCTCTGCAGAATTCTGGAGCTTCTGAGATTTTCCTACATACCAGTCTTCTTGGGTCTTATAGCACATACGGATGGAAGGGAAATCCCCATCGCTATAAGATTTTCTTATCTCTAAGCAGTTTGGTCAAAGGTGCCAGTTCTCTGCGCCTTTGCAAAGTCCTCGGGGACAAATCAGTGTAAAATTGTAATACCGTCCCCCTGAACCGTACAGGTTGGTGTTTCCTAGACAATGTCAGGATTTTTTCCTTATCCAGAAAACTTTTAAATTTCATGATGACATCCCTGGGTGGTGCAGTGTCGGGGGGTTTCGGTCTTAGTGCTCTGTGGGCCCTGTCCCAGGGCATGTCAACTGGCTGTTGAGATCCCTTTAGGTGAGCAAACAGAGATGCAAAGTAGGTGTAGAAATCTTTAGGGAGAACTAATTCAGGAATCCCCCTAATTCTAAGGTTCTTTCGCCGACCCCTGTTCTCAAGGTCTTCAAGTTTGTCACTAAGGTCTTCTATGACAGAGGCTTGTAAAGTTACTAGATCTTGTATGCTTGTGATCTCCTCTTTTACTATATCTGACTGGTCTTCTATGGCTTCATTTCTAAAGCCCAAAGTGTATATGTCTTTTTAATTTCTGCCATTTCTTCTCTCATGCAAGTCCTGACAATATCTGCTATGTCCTGCTTGGACGCCAAGAAAGATAATAAAGACATAGGCACACGTGTAGATGCTTCTTGATCCTGGGAGTTATCCTCCATCATGGAGTTAGGAGAGGAGTGCTCTCTGAGGTTCTTTGATGGTGAGGGCCTCCTATGGTCCGAGGCCAAGTAAAAGGAGCTCACTGAATGGTCTTTCCCAAGTGTCTTCAGCTGTTTATTCAGCTTGATACTTTTTTTTGCAGCCATAGTGTCACAGTTTTATTTCCAGTTATGGCAATGTGCCCCAGGTAGTTATTTGTTTCATATTATAATGTCCAACCTTTGGTACAGTGTATGAGCACCGTTAGATATCCCCTTGTTATAGAGTTCACACTCTGTGCTTTGTGTATATGATCCTCAAAGGCTCATGTGTCTGGCACTGAAGGAGCAGGGAACCAGCTGTTTCTTTACAATTCCCTGAGTCCTTTACATTACGTGCAGTGCTATGCTTAGGTGTGATGTTGCGGCGTGTATTAGATCAGCGCCATTTTGTGGTCCTGCACTAGTGGATTGCGGCGTATGCCGTACTTGAGACCGGACCTGTGTTCAGATCAGTCTGTATTGCAGGTGAGTGTAATAATTATGTGGCTAGTGCTGCAGGGCTTATTCCCCGTGTTCGTGTGGTTTAAGCAATCTCCTGTCCCACTCCTCCATGTTCCACACTATCGGGTGAGCTGTTAGTGTTCGAGTAATGCTGCCACCCCGCAAGTGCCTGACACTCCGGAGCTCTGGATTTAATCAGCCATCTTAGCTGCGGCAAAACTCTGCCCCTAGCTGTTTGTTTTTTATTTATTATAATTATTTCTTTCTCTCTTTCTTCTGCTGCTACTAAATTCTTTTGCTAGCACATTTTGGTTCAATATAAGAAACTCTGCTTAATTTTGATACAGTTTAGTGTAGTCTCCCATAATTTGTATCTCTTGCTTACGCTATCTGGGTAACTGCGATTTTATTATAAATATATTTTTAACCAGATTTCAGTCACCTGCATCTCTTTGTAGCTGCAATTAATTATATTAATTCATTTTAATTTCACTAATTTTAAAAGTTGGTGAGGTCATTTTCAATTGCACTATTTTGTCTTAATCAAACATTAGCTAACAGTGTTTTAATTCAAATTAATATATTCATTTTTTTCCATTTTTTGCATTTAGCAAATTATAACAGCTGTTACATATTGAATTATCTATGGTTTACTATTATTTTGTATTATTAGTACAAGCAATAGCATGTTCTTACTATTTTTAATTGTAAATTATAGGTAATAATGTATTTTCCTGGGGAAAAATATTTTTTCTGATGCAGTAAGGGAATATTTGAAAGATGATATTCACAAACATGATGGGCCATATATTCTTATGGAACCCTCTGAATGATAAAAGAATACATGAAGGGTTTATGGATGTGTTAACACAAGTAGGGTTAAAGCAATTCAAGCAGGCATTGCTACAATTGGAGGACTTGCAGACATAATAGAAAACAATGAAGAAGGAAAATATAGATCTCAAAGATGGAAGAGGCACTAAACAATAGAGATTGTTTAAAAATAGATATAGAGCAAGGGCTAGTACTACTGTCTGTGTTTTTAGCACTAGTCATAGTATCTGAGACTTTTAATGCACTTAAAACAACTAAAGGTTTCCCAATGCAGACTCACCCCTTGTCTATGACTGATAAGACAATTTTCAGAAATGGTGGGGTGCCATGCCTCAGAATGAATTCAACAAATTCCCACATTGGTTTCAGAGGGGAGCTGAGAAGGCACAAAAAGGAGGCCTGAGTATGGATGAATGATCTGAATTACTAGAATTTGCTCTGGGTCCATTTGCAAGCAGATTATTAGGATTTAACACAAGTGTTTAGAATCAAGCTGGAAGAATAGCTGCAACCTACTTTTACTTTACTAACGTAGAAAAGAAAATTAGCCACATTACAATGAGACCTACAGATGGCCCCCAGGAGGTAGCTCAACAAATACTCTTCTGGTGCACCATAAAGCAGCCACAGACACCAATGGTACAGGGATCAGCAGCACATATAGCTCATATGCTCGAAGCCCTTCTCCCTGAATGCCAGGAATTTGTGCATCTGTTTAATCAAATGTCTACAGATTTGGAAATGGTACTAAACAGAGGAGATAAGTGGTGGATGGATTAATCACACAAAGCACAAGCATGTGCAGACTCTGCAGAAAAGCCATTTAAAGTAGAAGCAGGCAAGACAATGCAAGTTAATTGGAGAATATAAAAACATAAAGAGCCACAGTGTAACAATTTAAATAGAACCAATGGAAACTAGAGAATAAATAGGTGTGATTATTTACAGAAGGACGAACAGCAAAGATACAGTGGTGACTGGAGAAGGGGTGGGAAGCAAATGTTGTTAGACAGTGGTGCAGTGGTTACTATGATAAACTTGGTCACAAATAGCTTAGTAAAAATAGTAGGAGTTACAGGGAACCCACAGCAAGTCAGTGCAGGGATAATAGAGGAGATTACGGTGGGTGGAGAAACAGTTAAAATTACAGATATATTTGGATGGCCTGAGTAAATATTAGGATTAGAAGCATTAAAGAAAGGTACATGTATTGACGACTTTGCCAACCTATGCTTGTGGTAAAAAAAAAAAAAACAAGTTCCTAAAATCATGGAGAAACAACAGAAAAAAAATGGTACAGTGTGTCCTATGCCATATATAGTGAAATCAGTAAAAAAAAAAAAAAAAAAGGAGAAAACAGGCTACAGTTAGACTCGGGATGAATGGCTAAAGCAACTGGTGCAAGAAATTGAAGTATGGGCAAGAGATAAGCTTGATTGTGGGAGGATGAATGCAGCAGTGCTACTTGAAGGAAAAGATCCACCATGACAGATTCAATACCCAGTCCCAAGGGAATTTATGGCTTCTATTGCAGAAATGATAGAGACACTGGAGATTCGTCGAATCATAAAATCTGGAAATTAATATGGATGTAGTTCTCCTTGTTGGCCTGTCAAGAAGGCAGTATTGAAAAACAGTTAGGCAGAAGGGAAACCAGCTACATCCATGAGACTTACCATCGATTACAGAGCTGTCAATAAACTGGCACTGAGGATGGCACCAGTCATATCATTCTATTGGGAAATGATGTCTAAGATATCTCTAGAAAAGAGAAAATTTACAGTAGTAGATGTAGCAAATGGATTCTGCTTAATCCTCTGGATAATTAATGTCAATACCGGACTGCATTTACCTGGGAAGGATATCAGTGTGTCTTCACAGTTCTGCAATAAGGGTACTGAGATTCCACAGCTATTTTCCATACACACATGAAGGAAGCATCATCACAATTTCCACGACCTGAACATATTATCCAATATGTAGATATGTGCTGCTTCAGTCTCCAAATATGGAACAACATCAACAAGATCTGACACTTTGCTACAGTTCATTAAGAATGCAGGGCTAAAATTAAATGGTGCAAAAGCTTAGGCCTAGATTTAGAGTTCGGCGGTAGCCGTGAAAACCAGCGTTAGAGGCTCCTAACGCTGGTTTTAGGCTACCGCCGGTATTTGGAGTCAGTGATTAAAGGGTCTAACGCTCACTTTTCAGCCGCGACTTTTCCATACCGCAGATCCCCTTACGTCAATTGCGTATCCTATCTTTTCAATGGGATCTTTCTAACTCCGGTATTTAGAGTCGTTTCTGAAGTGAGCGTTAGACATCTAACGACAAAACTCCAGCCGCAGGAAAAAAGCAGGAGTTAAGAGCTTTCTGGGCTAACGCCGGTTCATAAAGCTCTTAACTACTGTACCCTAAAGTACACTAACACCTATAAACTACCTATGTACCCCTAAACCGAGGTCCCCCCACATCGCCGCCACTCGATTAAATTTTTTTAACCCCTAATCTGCCGACCGCCACCTACGTTATACTTATGTACCCCTAATCTGCTGCCCCTAACCCCGCCGACCCCTGTATTATATTTATTAACCCCTAACCTGCCCCCCACAACGTCGCCGCCAGCTACTTACAATAATTAACCCCTAATCTGCCGACCGCAAAGCGCCGCCACCTACGTTATCCTTATGTACCCCTAATCTGCTGCCCCTAACACCGCCGACCCCTATATTATATTTATTAACCCCTAATCTGCCCCCCTCAACGTCGCCGACACCTGCCTACACTTATTAACCCCTAATCTGCCGAGCGGACCTGAGCGCTACTATAATAAAGTTATTAACCCCTAATCCGCCTCACTAACCCTATCATAAATAGTATTAACCCCTAATCTGCCCTCCCTAACATCGCCGACACCTAACTTCAATTATTAACCCCTAATCTGACGACCGGAGCTCATCGCTACTATAATAAATGGATTAACCCCTAAAGCTAAGTCTAACCCTAACACTAACACCCCCCTAACTTAAATATAATTTAAATCTAACGAAATTAATTAACTCTTATTAAATAAATTATTCCTATTTAAAGCTAAATACTTACCTGTAAAATACATCCTAATATAGCTACAATATAAATTATAATTATATTGTAGCTATTTTAGGATTAATATTTATTTTACAGGCAACTTGGTAATTATTTTAACCAGGTACAATAGCTATTAAATAGTTAAGAACTATTTAATAGTTACCTAGTTAAAATAATAACAAAATTACCTGTAAAATAAATCCTAACCTAAGTTATAATTAAACCTAACACTACCCTATCAATAAATTAATTAAATAAAATACCTACAATTACCTACAATTAACCTAACACTACACTATCAATACATTAATTAAATACAATTGCTACAAATAACTACAATTACATAAACTAACTAAAGTACAAAAAATAAAAAATAACTAAGTTACAAAAAATAAAAAAATATTTACAAACATAAGAAAAATATTACAACAATTTTAAACTAATTACACCTACTCTAAGCCCCCTAATAAAATAACAAAGACCCCCAAAATAACAAAATGCCCTACCCTATTCTAAATTAATAGAGTTAAAAGCTCTTTTACCTTACCAGCCCTGAACAGGGCCCTTTGCGGGGCGAGCCCCAAGAAAATCAGCTCTTTTGCCTGTAAAAAAAAACATACAATACCCCCCCCCCAACATTACAACCCACCACCCACATACCCCTAATCTAACCCAAACCCCCCTTAAATAAACCTAACACTAAGCCCCTGAAGATCTTCCTACCTTGTCTTCACCATCCAGGTATCACCGATCCGTCCTGGCATCCGGTGCTGAAGAGGTCCAGAAGAGGCTCCAAAGTCTTCCTCCTATCCGGCAAGAAGAGGACATCCGGACCGGCAAACATCTTCTCCAAGCGGCATCTTCGATCTTCTTCCATCCGGTGCGGAGCGGGTCCATCTTGAATCAGCCGACGCGGATCCATCCTCTTCTTCCGGCGTCTCCCGACGAATGACGGTTCCTTTAAGGGACGTCATCCAAGATGGCGTCCCTCGAATTCCTATTGGCTGATAGGATTCTATCAGCCAATTGGAATTAAGGTAGGAATATTCTGATTGGCTGATGGAATCAGCCAATCAGAAACAAGTTCAATCCGATTGGCTGATACAATCAGCCAATCAGATTGAGCTCGCATTCTATTGGCTGATTTTTTGTACTTTAGTTAGTTTATGTAATTGTAGTTATTTGTAGCAATTGTATTTAATTAATGTATTGATAGTGTAGTGTTAGGTTAATTGTAGGTAATTGTAGGTATTTTATTTAATTAATTTATTGATAGGGTAGGTTTACTTATAACTTAGGTTAGGATTTATTTTACAGGTAATTTTGTTATTATTTTAACTAGGTAGCTATTAAATAGTTCTTAACTATTTAATAGCTATTGTACCTGGTTAAAATAATTACCAAGTTGCCTGTAAAATAAATATTAATCCTAAAATAGCTACAATATAATTATAATTTATATTGTAGCTATATTAGGATGTATTTTACAGGTAAGTATTTAGCTTTAAATAGGAATAATTTATTTAATAAGAGTTAATTAATTTCGTTAGATTTAAATTATATTTAAGTTAGGGGGGTGTTAGTGTTAGGGTTAGACTTAGCTTTAGGGGTTAATCCATTTATTATAGTAGCGATGAGCTCCGGTCGTCAGATTAGGGGTTAATAATTGAAGTTAGGTGTCGGCGATGTTAGGGAGGGCAGATTAGGGGTTAATACTATTTATGATAGGGTTAGTGAGGCGGATTAGGGGTTAATAACTTTATTATAGTAGCGCTCAGGTCCGCTCGGCAGATTAGGGGTTAATTATTGTAAGTAGCTGGCGGCGACGTTGTGGGGGGCAGGTTAGGGGTTAATAAATATAATATAGGGGTCGGCGGTGTTAGGGGCAGCAGATTAGGGGTACATAGGGATAATGTAAATTGCGGCGGTTTACGGAGCGGAAGATTAGGGGTTAATAATATAATGCAGGGGTCAGCGATAGCGGGGGCGGCAGATTAGGGGTTAATAAGTGTAAGGGTAGGGGTGTTTAGACTCGGGGTACATGTTAGAGTGTTAGGTGCAGACGTAGGAAGTGTTTCCCCATAGGAAACAATGGGGCTGCGTTAGGAGCTGAACGCTGCTTTTTTGCAGGTGTTAGGTTTTTTTTAAGCTCAAACAGCCCCATTGTTTCCTATGGGAGAATCGTGCACGAGCACGTTTTTGAGGCTGGCCGCGTCCGTAAGCAACTCTGGTATCGAGAGTTGCATTTGCGGTAAAAATGCTCTACGCTCCTTTTTTGGAGCCTAACGCAGCATTTTTTTGAACTCTCGATACCAGAGTTAATTTTATGGTGCGGCCAGAAAAAAGCCAGCGTAGCGTTAACAGCCCATCTACCGCCAAACTCCAAATCTAGGCCTTAGTTTGCCTGCAAGGAATTTGATTTCTTGAGAGTAACTATAACTGGAGAGGGTAGAACAATTTATTAAGATAGAGCAAAAGTGATTGCTCAACTACTAATCCCAATTGATCATACAGCACTACAATCTTTGTTAGGAATGATGGGCTTCTGTAAAGATTCACTCCAAGATATGCACAGCTTGCTCAACCCATGTATGAAATCCTTAGTGCAGAAAATTAGGATTTGTTTGATGAACATACTAAGGTTGTTAACTAGTTGAAGAAAAAAATAGGGAGTGCACCAACCCTTGCAAGTCCTGACCATGAGAAAAGAGTTCCAGTTGTGTTCTATCACAATCCAGATGCCAATGGAGTAGTCATTTCTCAGACCTTGGGTAACACAGAGTGACCTGTCGCATTCGGATCCCAGATACTGTCAGCTGTGGAATTGAAATTTGGATGGTGTGAGAGAGTCATATTTGTCACACACTGGGCAGTGAAAAAATTTAAATACCCATTTGACAAACAACATTTTATTATCTGTACCCACCATATGCCTTTAAAAGTGCTTAGGCTTGGAATCAGTCATATTAATAATGCTTGTATTAAAGAAAGAACAGTGCAATGCTTGCAGATAAAATTTCAGTACATAAATTAAAAGAGCCAAAGCACTGGGTAGCTGTAGTTTGTATTAAAAGAAATGCACATGAATGCAAGATCAACCCGAGGACCAACTTGTCATTCAATATTCAAATATGGTACTCACTTAATGATGACTAAAGATCCCATTTAGTACACAGATGGTAATTGTTATCATGTACAAGGAAAAAGAGTTTCAGGGATTGCTGGATCAAAGATTCAGAGTGACAAAAATTTTAGATGCAAGAATCAGGAAAAAAAACAGGGGGACAATAGTCTTGGGCAGTGACAGTAGCTGGGTCTGTTGCTAAAATGGTGAACTAGTAATCAATTCCTGGCTACTGATGGATCCACAGTGAAATTTCACAGCCATTGGCAAATTGTGAAGAAACTATACCATAACGTGCCCACAAAAGAACAGGGCCTCATTGAATAGGAAATAACCATGCAGATAATTGAGCAAAACAAGCAGCAAAAGTGGGCTGAGGAATGGAAACCAGACTATGAAGAAAGACAGTTTACTGTGGCTGCAACAACAAGGGGAGAGTCTAAAGTGATACAAAAAAGAGTGCAGGAATTCAAATAACTTCAAGATGAAGATGCAGAAATTAAAGAACTCAGAAAGAGGATACAAAGAGCAGAGCAAGTACATCACAAAGGAAAATGGTATTAGAAGAAAATGGTCTGATTTGTGTACTAGAAGATGGCCTTCCTATCTGGGTTGTACAATTCCATATTAGGGAAGACATACTTAGATGGATACATGGGTCACAAGCAGGAGGACAGCCAAAAATAAAGGAAGCAAAAGAAAAAATACAGAAGTTGAGATGGTGCCATGGACAGAATAAAGACCTTGAAGATTTTTTGGATGGCTGCCTCAACTGTGATAGATTTGATCAATCTAAGAAAAGGGGGGCAGCCACCTGTAGGACCATGGGAAAAAAATCTAATTGATTATACTGGACCACTGCCAGCAACCACAAGAGGGAATGAATACATTTTTATGGTAGTGGATAGTTTTCAAACTGGATGATCGCAATCCCAACAAGGAACTGTATAGCGGAAACAAAACTGTATAGCGGAAATGTGCAAAATGGTTGGAATAGATCTGAAATATCACATACCTTACCATACACCATCAAGTTGAACAGAGGAATGGGACTGTAAAAAGAAAACTTGTGAAATTGGTTGCAGAACATAAGTCAGCCTGGGACACCTGTGTACCTTTGATATGTGCATGGCTTAGAGCCAGACCTTCCAGATCTACAGGATTTGCACCCTATGAAATCCTTATGTGGAGGCCAATGCCATCCTGGACCAACTGGATTACCATTCCAGAACCAGCGGCATTACAAACTGCAATCATCACAGATGAGTGGGTAAAAGAGCTCAAAACACACCTAGAAATGAAACAGTTCATAACAATTTATAACTGTATTAATTCTTATTTTTATTTATTAATGATATTGATTCTATGAACTGTTTTGTTGTACATATTTATATGTATATAATTCTTCCCTCTGCCCAAATTGATCAATTAGTTATATAAATGGATATATTTGTTGATGTTATACCACCTTAAGAATGCTGAAACCACCCTTATACAGACAATTTAGTAATCCACCAATAAGGATCTTAACCAATGAACAAAAATACGGTCCTTTTTAAGAGCAAATGCTACATGCCACACTTATCTTGAAAAAGCCCTGGATAGGGTGAAACGTGTAGAAAGTAGTGGCATATGTTTTGTTAAATAACAATATCTTCTTTCAAGTTTCAAATATTGGATTTTTAACCCAGGTTAATCTTATATTGCTTTTTTTTTAAAAAAAATGCTTTTTAACACTCTCTCTCCTTTTTTCCTGTGTGCAATTGCACAGGATTCAACATCTCTAATGAGTAATTGCAGCATAACAGTTGAGATTGTAATACACGTTATCCAGAACTGCTGTACCAAAAAGGTATTAACGAGTGTCACCCGTGACGTCAGACGCCATCGGTCACGTGGGGTGGACTCGCATTGGGAGCAAAATGCTGGAGGAGCAACACGGTTGCAAACACCCTCCTCCCACTTCAGACTTCAACGGCTCTTATAGGTACAGGGCTATTCCTGACCTCTCATTCGGATCGACATTAGCTGATTTAAGATCTTGATATATTGGTGGTATAAACAGATAGAAACATAATAAGTGTATCGGATTTCAACTAATAGATTTATCCTAACTTGTTACTTTGTATCTGTATTTTAACATTGTATATTTTTTATTGTATCAAAGGGAGACGTCCCTATTTCACTAATAAGCAATCTTTACCATATTTTGGCTGCTATTTTATGTTTTAAATATGAATGTTATTTTTTTGAACTGATTGATGATATCTTTATCTATATAGCGCCCTCACCAAACAGATTTAAATAACCTTTTCAACTAAACAATCAGAAGGAATTGTTTTTTGTGAGGTGTATTATTCCCTGAGCCTTGGTGCATTATTGTACCTTTTATACATAATTTGGTATTATAAGTCACCCTAAAACTTTATTTTGTTGTGTGATATGTTGCGTTAAGCCCCATACTGCACAATAACAAAGTTCCAATAACAAACTGTGATTGCGAAATGGCGATCGCATTAATGCATTCCCCATTAAACTCTATGGAGAAAATAAAGTTTCGTAAAAACCTAACACAATAACATAAAACCCTAGTCTAATAAACACCAAAAAAAGCTGCCCCCCACATTGTCAAAACTAAATAAAATTATTAACTTCTAAACCACCGTCCCCCCACATCGCAAATACTAAATTAAACTATTAACCCCTAAACCTAACAGTTTTGAAAACTTCAGAATTTCTTTCAAATTTGGAGCTGTACATAGTTAATTTATTTGATTAATCAACATCCTAAAAGATCATGAAAACCTGACCAGTTTAGAATACATGTGGAATAAGTTTGTATAAAAGCTTCCATGTGTTTGTAAAAGATCAACCTGTCAAATTAAAAACTAAACTAACAATTAAACTAATATAACTATTAAACTAAAATTAAACTAACAATTAAATAAACTGTATTACACATTCAAAAATCCTAACACTACTCTAAAAATTGCAAACTATCTAATTACAAAAAAAAGACTATATTGCCAAAAATAACACTAAATTACGAAAAATAACAAACAAAATTATCAAAAATATAAAAGAATTACACCTAATCTAATAGCTCTATAAAAATAAAAAAGCCCACCCAAAAAAAAAAACCCTAGCCTACAATAAACTACCAATAGCCCTTAAAAGGGCATTTTTTAGGGCATTGCCCTAAGTTAAACAGCTCTTTTACCTGTAAAAAAAATACCAAGTCCCCCCAACAGTAAAAACCCACCACCCAACCAACCACCCAAAATTTAAAAAAAACTAACTCTAACAAAAACCTAAGCTACCCATTTCCCTGAAAAGGGCATTTGTATGGGCATTGCCCTTAAAAGGGTATTGCCCAAACCCTAAACTAACCCCCCCCCCCCGAAGATCCACTCACAGTTTCTTGAAGGATCTTCATCCAGGTGGGTCCATCTTCATCCAGACGGCATCTTCTATCTTCATCCTGGTGATGTCTTCTATCTTCATCCCGGCGGCGCAGAGCAGATCCATCCTGAAGACAACCGGCACGGAGCATCCTCTTCATACGGTCGCCGCCGTACACTGAATCTTCAATGAAAGCTTCTGAAATTCTATTGGTTGATTTGAATAGCCAATAGAATTTCAGTAGCTCTCATCCTATTGGCTGATTTGATTTTCCAAAAGGGCTATTGGTAGTTTATTCTAGATTAGGTTTTTTATTTTGGGGTGTTTATTTTTTTAATGGGTACTAGAAGAGGAATAATTTTTATTATTTTTGATAATTTGTGTGTTATTTTGTGTAATGTATTTTCTTCGTTTTGGGGTGGGTTTTTATTTTTAGATTAGGATTTGGGCATTTCGAAAACAAACTAAAAGCCCTTTTCAGGGCAATATGTAGATAAGGTTTTACTTTAATTTTATTTTGTGGGTTCGAGGGCTGGGGGGTTGTATACTGTTAGGGGGTGTTTGTTTTGTTTTGTATAAAAAGAGCTGTTAATGTTAGGGCAATACCCTACAAAAGGAAAAGGCCCTTTTAAGGGCCCTTGGTAGTTTATTCTAGATTTTTATTTTGAGGTGTTTTTTTTTTTTTAAAGGGTATTAGAATAGGAATAACTTTTATTGTTTTAAATCATTTCATTTGTTATTTTTTGTAGTTGTAGGTTTTTTTATTGTTTGTAATGTTAGGTTTTATTTCACAGGTAAGTTTGTATTTATTTTAACCAGGTAGTTAGTAAATAGTTAATAACTGTTTACTAACTAGTCTACCTAGTTAAAATAAATACAAACTTACCTGTGAAATAAAAATAAAATCTAAGCTATTAGTTGTAGTGATGTGGGAGGCCAGAGGTTTAGGGGTTAATAACTTTATTTAGTGGCGGCGATGTCAGGGAGCGGCGGAATAGGGCATAATAGATTTATTAAAGTGTGGGCAATGTTGAGGTTGGGGGAAAAGGGGTTAATAACTTTAGTATATTGGCGAGAGCGGCAGATTAGGGGTTAATAGTTTTATTCAAGTGGCGGCGATATCGGGATCTGCAGATTAGGAGTTAATAACATTATGTAGGTGGCGGCGATGTTGGGGGCAGTAGATTAGGGGTGTTTAGACGTGAGGTTTATGTGAGGGTGTTAGGTTTAAACATAACTTTTTTCCCTATAGACATCAATGTGGCTGCATTACAGAGCTTTTCATTCCGTGCTTCAGGTGTTCTATATCTATGGGGAAAGTGTGCTCGAGCACATCAAAACAGTGCTTGAATTGTGTGCGGTATGGAGCTTAAAACAACCCTATCGCACACACAAGCCGGCTACTTCAAAACTTGTAATGGCAGCGCTATCGGGGGTGAAATAACTCGTAATCTAAGAAAAATCGTAATGAAAGAAAAAAAATTGTGAATTTTTTTTCTTTCATGATTCAGATATAGCATGCCATTTTAAGCAACTTTCTAATTTACTCCCATTATCAATTTCTTCATTCTCTTGCTATCTTTATTTTAAAAGCAAGAATGTAAGTTTAGAATCTGACCCATTTTTGGTTCACAGCCTACGTTGTCCTTGCCGATTGGACAGCACCAATAAACAAGTGCTGTCCAGGTCTGAACCAAAAATTGGCTGGCTCCTTAGCTTAGATGCCTTCTTTTTCAAATAAAGATAGCAAACGGCCGAAGAAAAATTGGTAATAGGAGTAAATTAGAAAGTTGCTTAAAATGGCATGCTCTATCTGAATCATGAAAGAAAAAATTTGGGTTTAGTATCCCTTTAAAGGGCAAGGCCGAAAACCACTACTGAATGCGCATGATTTCTGATCCCTCAGATGTAACTGTCAGAAAAACTGTGTCTGTAATTGATATCCTGACATAGGCTCAGGAAAACTTTGGTAAACCTTTGTAAGTCAACACTATTTGCCGCTGCATCTACAGATGCAAGTTAAGGCTTTACTATGCAAAGCAGAAGCCAACAACTTCTCTGGGCTCTGTTTCATCTGAGATAGACAGTAGCACAGGGGAATCATGTTTTTTGGTCGGATGAGTAAACATTTCAAATAGTTTTTGCAAAAAACAGACGTTGTGTTTTCCGGACCAAAGAGGAAAAGTACCATCCAAGTTGTTATCAGCGTCAGGTCCAAAAGCCCTCGTCCGTCATGGTATGGTGGTGTGTCAGTGCCCATGGCAAGGGTAACTAGATCTGTGAGGGCACCATTAATGCAGAAAGATATGTATATATTTTAGAGCAACATATGCTGCCATCCAAATGTCGTCTTTTCCAGGGACGTCCCTGCATTTTCCATCAGGACAATGCCAAACCACATTCTGCCCGGATTACAAGTGCATGGTTGTGTAAGCAGAGAGTGTGGGTACTAGCATGGGCCACCTGAAACCTTGTATCTTTGTTCCCTTACTTTTTTATGCAATACTATTTTTTTCATTTTTATCAGATGGTGTTATTATTAGTGTAACTGTACTTTTAAATGTATTTTTTATTACCCCACACACACACTTTTTAGTCTTGCGTAACAGTTAACCAGATCTCTGAAGTTGCTCTATCCTCATGCGCACTAAATTCAATAGCGCTCAAGCAAATGCATTTACTTTCATACGTGCACTAATTCCGGCGTGCGTAAAAAGCAGTGATATACCCCTTTTTGTTTGCACTATAATTAGCGTGCCATTTGTAATCTAGCTATTAGTGTGGGAAATAGTGTGGGAAATTGTGGAATTTGTCTACTGGATAATTGATAATGGTCTAAATCTCATGATTTACACATCAGTTTCATCATAACACTATAATTATATAAATATTATATATATATATATATATATATATATATAGGCAACATTTTTTTTTTTTTTTTTTTTCCTTGGGGGGACGGTCCCCTCTTTCAGATGCATAATTGCCTTCTCGGTTTTTTTCAGCATCAGGTTATGCATGTTAATATAACTGAACATAATCAGAATGTGTGTGGCATATGTGAAAAACAAAGATATTTTTGTTGAATAGCATATAACAGACAAGTACAAGGTACTTCTGTCACCTAAATTAATCTATAGATAACATTATCAGCACTCTGTCAGTCATTCTGCTCGATCTTTACATAAAAATGATAATGATGCAGCTGTAAAGAAGTACAGAAAGTACAGTCTTTAAATAATGGAGTAAAGTTTAATTTGGCAGAGCTTACATTATTATATGAATATTTAAAGGGACATTATATTAAACATTTGATTTCATATGTAAGGGGATTTAAAAAAGAGGTGAAAAGATTTTTGCAAGAAAAATTGTTTGTAAAAGGTTGATAATATTTGACATGATACTAATACTGCAGTATCATTTGTGTAACACTAATGCTTACTAGCAGCTAAAAACAATTACCACAGTTTAACTGATGGATGTGAAAATCTGCAAGCCAGGCAAGAAAATATTTTTTTTTTATTCAGAACAGGAATATTGATTTAAAAAATACACTGTGAAATGACCAGATGATTTAATAAAGCAAAATATTTTTAGAGCATGAATAAAATATAGAAGCTTTAAGGACACAATCATTTTTCTTTAATATTTTGTGTTTAATTAAGAGAATAAAATCATAACATGGTATACACATACTACATATACAAGAGAACAATGAGTGTGTTGTGCAGATGCATGTAGTCCATGTGCTGCATTTATCAATATTTAGGTGGACAATGTTAACAGTTAGAGAACCTGTCTGCCCATAATTGGGCGCTCATGAAACACCTCCCCTACACTCATGCAACTAATGAAGTGAGAGCAGGGGCTGTCAATCACCCTTGTCAGATTAGTCTGGGTCATTTTAAACAAAGAGGTTAAGAATTAGCATTATTAAGACGATGCTTTTTTAATTAACAGCTGCAGGTTCACTCATGTGAGCCTATACTTTAGCCTATACTTTAATAGCTCCAAAGCTGTATTAGCAGCTTGCTAAATGGAGCACAATGTGTTTGCAATGTGAGTTTTTGTATGCTTGCATACACCGGAGAGCTTTTTTCTGCAAAACTATTATGTTTCACTAATATTAAATCATTTTGAAATGAAATTAACTTTATCAATATAGGTATGTCATATTATATTCACATATTTGAATGCCAAGAGTAAAAAATTAACTGTACTCTACATATAATGTAGAAAGTAAAATGAAACCTGTTGAACTGAACAAATTAAAGAGTGTACTTTCGGCTAGATTACAAGTTTTGCGTTATGAGTGAAAAAGCAGCGTTAAGGCTCTTTTTCACTACCGCTGGTATAACAAGTCTTGCAGGTCTAGCTGCACCGCACACTTTTTGGGCCGTAACGCAATGTAACTACTGCAGCTTTCCAAAACTCCTTTTTCAATGGGACTTCCTTTGCGCCGGTATTACGAGTCTGCCTGGGAGGCCAAAAAGTAAGCGGTACAGCCTATACCATCAAGATCCATACTGTAAACTGAAAGTCAGTAGTTATGGGTTTTATGCTACAACGCCGTAACATAAAACTCATAACTAAAGTGCTAAAAAGTACACTAACACCCATAAACTACCTATTAACCCCTAAACCGAGGCCCTCCCGCATCGCAAACACTAAAATAAAATTATTAACCCCTAATCTGCCGCTCTGGACATCGCCGCCACTTTAATAAACATATTAACCCCTAATCTGCTGCCCCCAACACTGCCACCTACATTATATTTATTAACCCATAATATGCCACCCTCGACCTCGCCGCCACCTACATTACACTTATTAACCCCTAATCTGCCGCCCCTAACATCGCCGCCACCTACATTATACTTATTAACCCATAATCTGTTGCCCCCGACCTCGCCGCCACCTACATTACACTTATTAACCCCTAATCTGCCGCCACTAACATCGCTGCCACCTACCTACACTTATTAACCCCAATGTCACTGCCACCTACATTACACTTATTAACCCCTAATCTGCCGGCCCTGACACTGCCGCCACCTACATTATACTTATTAACCCATAATCTGTTGCCCCTGACCTCGCCGCCACCTACATTACACTTATTAACCCCTAATCTGCCACCACTAACATCGCTGCCACCTACCTACACTTATTAACCCCTAATCTGCCGTCCCCAATATCGCCGCCACCTACGTACATTTATTAACTCCTAATCTTCCACCCCCAACATCGCCGCCACTATACTAAAGTTATTAATCCCTAACCCTAAATCTAACCTTAACCCTTACGCTTGGATGAAGACTTCGGCCCGCTTGGATGAAGACTTCGGCCCGCTTGGATGAAGACTTCTGCCAGCTTCGCTGAGGACTTCTGCCACTTCGTTGAGGATGGATGTTGGGTCTTCAAAAACTGTAAGTGGATCTTCGGGGGTTAGTGTTAGTTTTTTTTAAGAGTTTATTGGGTGGGTTTTATTTTTAGCTTAGTGTTTGGGCGGAAAAATGGCTAAATGCCCTTTTAAGGGCAATGCCCATACAAATGCCCTTTTCAGGGCAATGTGGAGCTTAGTTTTTTTTAGTTAGGATTTTGTTTGGGGAGTTTGGTTGTGTGGGTGGTGGGTTTTACTGTTGGGGGTGTTGTTTATATTTTTTTTTATAGGTAAAAGAGCTGATTTCTTTGGGGCAATGCTCCGCAAAAGGCCTTTTTAAGGGCCATTGGCAGTTTAGTTTAGGCTAGGGTTTTTTTTTTATTTGGGGGGGGGGGGCTTTTTAATTTTGATAGGGCTATTAGATTAGGTGTAATTAGTTTTAATATTTGATCATTTCTTTTTTATTTTGTGTAATTTAGTGGGGGGGTTTTGTAATTTAGTTAATTGTATTTAATAAATGTAATTGATATAAAGGTTAGGTGTTAGTGTAACTCAGGTTAGGTTTTATTTATTTTAGCTAGGTAGTTAGTAAATAGTTAATAACTATTTACTAACTAGTCTACCTAGTTAAAATAAATACAAACTTAGCTTTGAAATAAAAATAAAACCTAAGATAGATACAATGTAACTATTAGTTATATTGTAGCTAGGTTAGGGTTTATTTTATAGGTAAGTATTTAGTTTTAAATAGGAATTATTTAGTTATTAATAGTAGGTTTTATTTAGATTTATTTTATTTACAATAAAGTTAGTGGGTGTTAGTGTTAGGGTTAGACCTAGGATTAGGGATTAATAACTTTAGTATAGTGGCGGTGACGTTATGGGCATAAGATTAGGGGTTATTAAATGTAGGTAGGTGGCAGCGATGTTAGGGGCGGCAGATTAGGGGTTAATAAGTGTAATGTAGGTGGCGGCGACATTGGGGCGGCAGATTAGGTGTTAATAAGTGTAGGTAGGTGGCGGCCATGTTAGGGGGTGTCAGATTAGGGGTTAATAAGTGTAATATAGGTGTCAGCGATTTCGGGGGCGGCAGATTAGGGGTGTTTAGACTCGGTTTATGTTAGGGTGTTAGGTGTAAACATAACTTTTGTTTCCCCATAGGAATCAACGGGGCTGCGTTACGGAGCTTTACGCTCCTTTATTGCAGGTGTTAGGCTTTTATTCAGCTGGCTCTCCCCATTGATATCTATGGGGAAATTGTGCATGAGCAAGTAAAATCATCTTACTGCATCGCTGGTATTGGAGTGCGGTATGGAGCTCAATTTTGCTCTACGCTCACTTATTGCCTGCTAACACCGGGTTTATGAAAACCTGTCATAGCAGCGCTATAGGGAGGTGAGCGGTGCCAATAACTTGCAAGTTAGCACAGAGCAGCTCTTACCGCAAAACTCGTAATCTAGCCCTTTGTGTTGCTTATCTTTTTTGATTTTTTTTTTTACAAAATATTAGAGGCCTGATCACATATGCAGCATCGCCCGCAAAAGCCAGTGTCACAAATTATTTTGCAAATCTAGCGATCAATTATACGGTACCTCATACAAGTGGGGCGCATATATTTAACCCATCGCCTGCTGTTTTTACTCCCAGAAACTAACATAGAACCGGCGTTGCAAGTAAGTATCACATATTCAGTGGAAGGATTTCCGCAGCGGAAATGGACACATTTTACTCAATTGTCACCTCGCCACACATAGGCAGGCGCAGCATGCTTTGCGCTGGATATATAAGTGCTGTAACTGCCTGGGAGTCTTAACAAACACCTAACGCATGCGCATATGTACCTCTCAACTATCATCCCCCCACCAATATAACTAATAAATGTATTAACGCCTAATCCGCCAACTCCTGCATCGTTAAGTATCTAATAAAGTTATTAACCCCTATTCTGCCACACTCCCAAAATGCAAAGTATCTAATTACACTATTAACCCCTAATCCACCAACCCCCCACAACGCAATCTACCTATTAACACTATTAACCCCTAGACCACCAACCCCCCACAACGCAAACTACATAATTAACCTATTAACTCCTAAACTGCCAACCTCCCCACAATGCAAACTACCTAATTAACCTATTAACCCCTAAACCACCAATCCCCCACAATGCAAAGTATCAATCTAATCACTAAGCCCCTAACGTAACACCCCCTAAATAAATTACAATTAACCACAATTACATAAAAAAGACTACCTTTAAAAATTAATAAAAAGTTACCAAAAATAAAAAATCTTTACATGAAAAAAAACTAAGTTTACATAAAAAATCCTAAAATTAAATTCTAAAAAATCTTATATTACAAAAAATAAAAAAATCTAAGATTACAGAAAAAAGAAACAAATTTATCCAAAATAAAAAAATAAATAAACTTAATCTAATACCCCTATAAAAACAAAAAAGCCATGCAAAATAAAAAAAAAAAACCTAAGCTAACATTAAACTACCAATAACCCTTAAAAGTTTAACAGCTCTTTTACATAAAAAAAATACAAATTAACCCCTAACAGTAAAAGCCCCCACTCACCCAACCCCCCAAAATAAAAAAAGCCTAAAAAAAGACCTAACTCTAAAAATATCTAATCTACCCATTGCCCCTAAAGGGGCATTTGTATGGGCATTGCCCTTAAAAGGGCGATCAGCTATTTAGTGCCCATTAAAAAACAAAAAATAAGACTTAATCTGAAAAAAAAAAAAAAAATCTGACACTAACCCCGACATAGGTACTCACCATTCCCGAAGTCCGGCGGTGAAGGTCTTCTTCCAGGCGGCTCCATCTTCATCCAGCGCAGGACCATCTTCTTTCTTCATTCCGGTGGCGTGGAGTGGAGCAGGATAGACGGCGACGCAAACATCCAATGTGGAGGCTCCTCTTCATGCGATCTTCTGCCGCACAATGAAGATTGAATGCAAGGTACCCGTTTTATATTGGGGTACCTTGCATTCCTATTGGCTGAAAATTTCAAATCAATCAATAGGATGAGAGCTGCTTACTTTAGTAATATTGCAGTTAAAGGGACAGTCTACACCAGAATTGTTATTGTTTAAAAAGATAGATAACCCCTTTTTTACCCATTCCCTAGTTTTGCATAACCAACATGGTTATATTAATATACTTTTTATCTCTGTGATTATCTTGTATCTAAGCCTCTGCAAACTGCCCCCTTATTTCAGTTCTTTTGACAGACATCCATTTTAGCCAATCAAAGCTGGCTCACTGGAACTCCATGTGCATGAGCACAGTGTTATATATATAACACACATGAACTAACACCCTCTAGTGGTGAAAAACTGTCAAAATGCCCTGAGAGAAGAGGTGGCCTCCAAGGGCTTAGAAATTAGCATATGAACAGCCTAGGTTTAGCTTTCAGCTAAGAATACCAAGAGAACAAAGCATAATTGGTGAAAAGTAAATTGGAAAATTGTTTAAAATTACATTCTCTATCTGAATCATGAAAGTTTATTTTGGACTAGACTGTCCGTGTAAGTATAATTTATAAATACTAAGGGGAAAAAATAATGACATAAATATATTTTTTCTTAGTTTACCGGCTACTAATTCACTCTAATTACTAAGCAAATGCAAAAAAATAATATTGGATATTATATTTATACATTCTAATATATTTGGTAGTGTAAGTAGAACAGGCCTCATCCTGCTTGCCACAATCAAAGGGAAAAAATGATCACAGTTGCTTGTCAAGAGATTCTCAAGATAGTCCTTATTAAAATGCTATTCTTGCTGAATATTCATAGTTAATGATGAGTCACCTATGCATAACATATGAGTCAATCAACCTAGGTAATAGAACCAAGAGTTCTATTACTCATTTATATTACATAACAAAACCAATAATAAGAAAAACTTTCTTAAACTATATAGACATCTCCTTTTGTGTGTATTGCAAAGAACAATACTAATCTGTCTATTTTATTATATGGTTTTATTTGTATTATTTATTCATTTTTTAAACACCTCATTTACACATTAGTGTTGTGGAATAGGTTGGCGCTCTACAAATAACCAATAATAATAATAATCTAATACAGTCTATGCATTTTTAGCTCTTCTAAACACAGACTTTCCTTACAGATTTTGCTTGAATGATTAAATTGTGCTGCTAACAGCTACTATTGCTTTTTATTGTTTCAAGAACACAAAATCTAAAAATTCAAAGAAAATTGTGCATAACTGCAATTTAATTTAAAAAAGGAGAACATTTGAATCATGGGCAAGTAAGGTGTCATTTCAAATAACAATTACATAGCGACATGCCAATATCATAAATATAGAGGCATTTTCTAATCATTTTGTAGAAAATAAGGTTTGATACCCTTCTCTAATGTTTCCATTATAGTCTAAAGGAATTTTTATAAAAAATTATACAATTTGCTAAACTTTTCTAAAGGATTAGAATGCACCCATAGATGTTTAATGGTTGTTCATGGTTCAGTCTTTAGGAGAAATTAATTCATTTTTTATTAAGAGACAAAGTAATTTTATAAGTGCATATTCATCAGTTATAGACTGTTTTGCAAAATATCTGCATTAAAATATATTAAACTAAATGCTATCTTACTCAAAGAGCCAGTAAAGATTTTTTTTTTTTAAATACTACTAATTTATGAAGAAAAACAATGAGCCAATAGGATTGAACTCGCATTCTATTGGCTGATTGGAATAGCCAATAGAATGCGAGCTCAATCCTATTGGCTGTTTGGATTAGCCAATAGGATTGAACTTCAATCCTATTGGCTGATTGCATCAGCCAATAGGATTTTTTCTACCTTAATTCTGATTGGCTGATAGAATTCTATCAGCCAATCGGAATCTAAGGGACGCCATCTTGGATGACATAACTAAAAGGAACCGTCATTCAGTATGAAGACTTCGGATGAAAAGGATGCTTTGCGTCGGATGTCTTGAAGATGGACCCGCTCCGCGTCGGATGGATGAAGATAGAAGATGCCGTCGGGATGAAGACTTCTGCCCGTCTGGAGGACCACTTCGCCTGGCTTAGATGAAGACTTCTCCTGGCTTCGTTGAGGACTTCGGCCCAGGTGGATGAAGACTTTTGCCGCTTCCTTGAGGATGGATGTCAGGTCTTCAGAACTGTAAGTCGATCTTCAGGGGGTTAGTGTTAGTTTTTTTAAGGGTGTATTGGGTGGGTTTAATTTTTAGGTTAGGGATTTGGGCCTGCAAAAGAGCTAAATGCCCTTTTAAGGGCAATGCCCATCCAAAAGCCAGGGCAATGGAAAGCTTAGGTTTTTTTAGTTAGTATTTTATTCGAGGTGGGGGGGTGGTTGTGTGGGTGGTGGGTTTTACTGTTGGGGGGTTGATTGTATTTTTTTTTACAGGTAAAAGAGCTGATTACTTTGGGGCAATGCCCCGCAAAAGGCCCTTTTAAAGGCTATTGATAGTTTACTTTAGGCTAGGTTTTTTTTATTTTGGGGGGGCTTTTTTATTTTGATAGGGCTATTAGATTAGGTGTAATTAGTTTAAAGATCTGTAATTTGTTTTTTATTTTCTGTAATTTAGTTTTTTTGTTGTTGTAATTTAGCTAATTTAATTGATTTAATTGTTTTTAATTTAGTTAATTTATTTAATTGTAGTTTAGTGCTAGGTGTTAGTGTAACTTATGTTAGGTTTTATTTTACAGGTACTTTTGTATTTATTTTAGCTAGGTAGTTATTAAATAGTTAATAACTATTTAGTAACTATTATACCTAGTTAAAATAAATACAAACTTGCCTGTAAAATAAAAAATAAACCCTAAGCTAGCTACAATGTAACTATTAGTTATATTGTAGCTAGCTTAGGATTTATTTTACAGGTAAGTAGTTAGTTTTAAATAGGAATAATTTAGGTAATAATATTAATATTTATTTAGATTTATTGTAATTATATTTAAATTAGGGGGTGTTAGGGTTAGACTTAGGTTTAGTATAGTGGTGGCAACATTGAGGTACATTTGGTATAGTGGTAGCGACGTTGGGGGCAGCAGATTAGGGGTTAATAAATGTAGGTAGGTGGTGGTGATGTTAGGGAAGGCAGATTAGGGTTTAATAATATTTAAATAGTGGTTTAGGGGTTAATATGTTTATTATAGTAGCAGCGCCATTGGGGCGGCAGATTAGGGGTTAATAAATGTAGGTAGGTTGCAGCGACATTGGGGGAGGGAGATTAGGGGTTAATAAATATAATGTAGGTGTCAGCGATGTTGGGGCAGCATATTAGGGGTTAATAAAGCATAATGTAGGTTGAGGTGGTGTCCAGAGTGACAGATTAGGGGTTAATAAGAATAATGTAGGTGGTGGCGATGTTAGGGGCGGCAGATTAGGGGTTAATAATATTTAACTAGTATTTGCGAGGCGGGAGTGCGGCAGTTTAGGAGTTAATATGATTATTCTAGTAGCGACGATGTCCGGATCGGCAGGGGTTAAACATTTTATTATAGTGTTTGCGATGCGGGAGGGCCTCGGTTTAGGGGTTAATAGGCTGTTTATGGGTGTTAGTGTACTTTTTAGCACTTTAGTTACGAGTTTTATGCTACGGTGTTGTACCATAAAACTCTTAACTACTGACTTTAAAATGCGTTAGGGATCTTGGAGGTAGAGGGTGTACCACTCACTTTTTGGCCTCCCAGGACAGACTCGTAATATCAGCGCATTGGAAGTCCAATAGAAAAAAGACTTTACAAAGTTTATGTAAGTCATTTTGCGGTAAGGCCAAAGAAGTGTGCGGTACATCTATACATGCAAGACTCATAATAGCAGCGGTAGTGAAAAAGCAGCTTTAGGACCAGTTAACGTTGCTTTTTCAGCCTAACGCACAACTCGTAATCTAGCCGTTATTTTGCTCACGTGTTAACCGGAATTGTATGTCACTATTACTTTGAGTATCCAATATGGAAATATATCTTAGGTTGCGTATAATTATGATTCCTGATATCATGCGTTAATATGTGGCTAAGTACTGGATGCTAGGTATACTCCAGGTGGTGTGTCGTAACCACCCAGAGTACCTATGGTCGTCTAGTTGCGTCTCTGGTATGCGTTCGCCCAGTTAGTATAGATTCCAAAATACTAAGTCATGTAAATAAAATATTGCAAATACTCAGTCATTTATATATTAGCATGGATATCTTATTAGCACTGTCCCTATGGAGGCAATATAATGATTGCTATAGAAGCAGTAACATGTTTGCTATATTTGCTGTGCCCATAGTGAGCGATACAAGGTTGGTGCTAAGTACGCTGAAGTATAAAAATAAATATACATTTAAGCAGAGGTATATTCCTGCCCAGATTGTATCTATCATTACATCACAGAGTAATCAGTATATTGTGTGCTAGTAATCAAGCACTATTGGATACAATGTATTGTGATGTTGTCATTGATCTTAGCATCTCTGGTATGTGTTCGCCCAGTTTATATAGATTTCGAAATACTAAATCATCTATGTATAATTGCAAGTACTAAGTTATCCAAATATTAGCATTGATTTCTTATTAGTACTATCACTATAGAGGCAGTATAATGTTTGCTATAGATGCAGTATAATGTTAGCTGTATTTGCTATGCCCATAGTGAGCACTACACAGTTGGTGCTAGGTACGCTAGTAATTGAATTAAATTTTAGTGGAGATAGGCTTAGGGGAGAGCCTTAACAGAGTTCTAATCTAAAAGAAAGCGTCCGTACTGCTGACGCATTTCGCCCGAACAGTAGGTTCACGTGTTCAAGCACAATATATTACTCGTGGTACTACAAGCAGACTATATTGTACCCATCTCTGGTCACCCACCATTAGAGAGTCCTACTAGCATACTAGGCAATACTAGGATCAGTGGAGAATATCCTATTATTTCAATTATCCAGTGAGTGGGAGGGATGATTTTACCCCATTCACATTTATACAATCAGGGAGTAAGGCACATTGGGGCCTATTTATCAAGCTCCTTAAGGAGCTTGAAGGCCCGTGTTTCTGGTGAGCCTTCAGGCTCGCCAGAAACACCAGTTATGGAGCAGCGGTCTGAAGACCACTGCTCCATAACCTGTCCGCCTGCTCTGAGAAGGCGGACAGACATAACAGGAAATCAACCCCGCAGTTCACAAGAGCTGCTGGTGCAATGCTGAATGCAGAGAGCGTATTGCTTTCCGCATTCAGCGATGTCTGTCGGACATGATCCGCTGATCGGATCATGTCAGTCAGACATTTGTTAAATAGGCGCCATTGACTTTGTGGTGGTGAAATAATACTTTATTCAAGGCCTTAGATTGATATTCACCACCAATTTTATACCACATTTGGGAGAAGTCACAGAGAATTTACATTTTAAACTTTGTGTGTGTATGTTTCGTTGTTTTTTATATATAATCAATAAAAGTTATATTTTATTTTTATCTGAACCCCACCCACCTTCTAAGTCAGGGCATAGAGTGCTAAGTGCATTCTTTCCAGTGGATATCCCTTTATCCACAACTTTTTGCTAAATATTTCTCTATATATGTGGTGATTTTTGGACAGAAATATCTATTTATAGCGAGATATGTATATTAATATACTGTAGGTATATAATATGTCTAGATATCTTTATGTGAATATCTCTGAAAATCCATCTGAGATATTATTAAATGTGTATAAGATTGTAATGTGAAAATCCCTGCATCAGCTTTTTTTTTCTAACAAGATCTCGTATCTTTTAGCCCATATAACTTTTTGTGTGCAGAATATTTTTAAAATATTTTTTATAAGACAGTGTTAATATGAATGTATGGGGCCCATTTATCAAGCTCTGAACGGAGCTTGTGGGCCCGTGTTTCTGGCGAGTCTTCAGACTTGCCAGAAACAGTAGTTATGAAGCAGTGGTCTAAAGGCTGCTGCTCCATAACCCTGTTCGCCTGCTCTGAGCAAACGGACAGGAATCGCTGGAATTCAACACGATCGAGTACGATCGGGTTGATTGACACCTCCCTGCTGGTGGCTGATTGGCCGCGAGTCTGCAGGGGGCGGAGTTGCACCAGCAGCTCATGTAAGCTGCTGGTGTAATGCTGAATAGGGAGAGCGTATTGCTCTCCGCATTCAGCGAGGTCTTGTGGACCTGATCCGCACTGTCGGATCAGGTCCGCAAGACTTTTGATAAATAGGCCCCTAAGTGTAAGCAAAAAATATGAGAAAAGGTGGAGCAAAAGATGCTGATTCAGGAAACATTACACACAATGGCCTCTATTCATGAAAGGCCTTGCGGACCTGATCTGACACTGAATGCGGAGAGCAATACACTCTACGTATTCAGCATTGCACCAGCAGCTCACAAGAGCTGCTGGTGCAACGCCGCCCCCTGCTGACTCGCGGCCAATCAGCCGCCAGCAGGGAGGTGTCAATCAACCCAATCGTATTCGATCAGGTTGAACTGCAGCGATTCCTGTCCGCCTGCTCAGAGCAGGAGGACAGGGTTATGGATGAGAAAAAGGGATAAGAGACAAGAGCGCTACTAGCTAATACCCAAAAATGAGAGAGAAAGAAAGAAGTCTATAGCCCCAGATATATCTATAAATAGTTTTATTTTTGTCAAATATTAGACAATAGTCAGAATATAACATAAAATATGAGTGTTCTAATATCAATGACAATAAAAACTAAAATGAAAAATATAAAATACTATCCTTGTTCAGATGAGCTCTATTTTTATATTCAGAGAGATATTATCAAATCTAAAAAAGGTGAAGAAAAAAAAAATGTTGTATATAGGCCTCTAGTTATTAAGGTCTGGCGGACCTGATCCAACACTGGTCCGCCAGACCTCGCTGAATACGGCGAGCAATACACTCGCCGTGTTTTTATGCGCATTAAGTTTCACAAGTGCACTTGTTTATTTTTTTGGACAGGGTCAAACCTTATTTTCAATTGGCTCCTTCCTCTCTATGTTTCGCCTGGTCTCCGGACCTGTGGCGCGGATCTCTTTGTCGTTTCTTGTGGGGGGTTTTCACTCCAACACTGCTCATAAGAGCTGCTTGTGCAACGCCACCCCCTGCAGACTCGCGGCCAATAGGCCGCCAGCAGGGGGGTGTCAATCAACCCGATCGTACTCGATCGGGTTGATTTCCGGCGATGTGTGTCCGCCTGCTCATAGCAGATGGACAGGTTATGGAGCAGCGGTCTTTGTGACTCATCAAAAACAGGGGCCATCAAGCTCCTTACGGAGCTTGATAACTAGAGGCCATAGTCTCAGAATGTATGCAACTTTAGAAAACAACCTTAAAAAACAATGAGTATTTTATCATATGTGGTCTCAACAACTCATATGATTATTCTCTTTACATTAGTTATTATAGAATCAATTCGGTTGGCCAACCTTACAACATGAATACATAATTTGGATACACAATTTAAAAAGATCTAATGATCAGAAAAAATCAGTGTCCTAAAAAACAATGTCATGAATAACAATTCACAGCCTTTTTAGAATATATCGATTGACACGTATTAGGAAACGTCTTGTCCTTTATATCTAAGTATCTATTTTTTATATGTAGCCAATACTTTGGGCCTAATAGATATATGACTTGTAACTTTCATTAGGAGGTTTGTGTTAGATGAATGAAAAAATGACAGTTATGTTGTTTCTGTTATGCGGTTATAGGCAATCTGTTTTTATGCGCATTAAGTTTCACAAGTGCACTTGTTTATTTTTTTGGACAGGGTCAAACCTTATTTTCAATTGGCTCCTTCCTCTCTATGTTTCGCCTGGTCTCCGGACCTGTGGCGCGGATCTCTTTGTCGTTTCTTGTGGGGGGTTTTCACTCCAACACTGCCGACTCGCAGTGAAAACAGCCGGTCTTGTAGGTTTCCACCCCTATCTGCACCCTTGCAGTCCCAAAACATTTAAGGATCTGTAATAATAGTAATCTGAAATATTTTAGTTACATAATAGATGAGGTTGAAAAAAGACTGAAGTCCATCAAGTTCAACCTATACAAATCTAAAATATATACAAAAAGCTCCAGTTAAGCTTAAATAATCCCACTAAAAGGTGACCCATTTAATTCTAGCAATCATATCCATGAATTTTGTTTATAGACAGAAATGTATCCAAATAATTTTTAAATGTATCTAGGGTATTGGCATTTACTACCTCTTTTGGTAATGAGTTCAAAAATGTTATTGCTCTTACACAGCTATTTCAAAAGTAAGAGTAAATAAGAGAGGGGGAAATTCAGCCAGTACTCTTTTAAAACAAGAGGCACAATGGATATTTGAATTACAAACACTAAAATCCAAAGGGTTAAATATAGACTCCGGGCAGAAGTGGACCTCCAGACAGGCAGAAGTCTTCATCCAACTGGGCAGAAGCGGTCCTCCAGATGGGCAGAGGTCTTCATCCAGATGGCATCTTCTATCTTCATCCATCCAGTGCGGAGCGGGTCCATCTTCAAGACATCCGATGCGGAGCATCCTCTTCTTTCCACGGCCAACGACTAAATGAAGGTTCCTTTAAATTACGTCATCCAAGATGGCGTCCCTTCAATTCTGAGTGGCTGATAGAATTCTATCAGCCAATCGGAATTAAGGTAGAAAAAATCCTATTGGCTGATTGGAACAGCCAATAGAATGCCAGCTCAATCCTATTGGCTGATTGGATCAGCCAATAGGATTGAACTTCAATCCTATTGGCTGATTGCATCAGTCAATAGGAGTTTTTCTATCTTAATTCCGATTGGATGATAAAATTCTATAAGCCAATTGGAATTGAAGGGACGCCATCTTGGATGACGTCATTTAAAGGAACCTTCATTCAGTCATCGGCCATGGAAATAAGAGGATCCTCCGCGTCGGATGTCTTGAAGATGGACCCGCTCCGCGCCGGATGGATGAAGATAGAAGATGCCGTCTGGATTAAGACTTCTGCCCGTCTGGAGGACCACTTTTGCCCAGTTGGATGAAGACTTCTCTCAGCTTTGTTGAGGACTTCACCCAGCTGGGTGAAGACGTCTCCCAGTAAGGTGATCTTCAGGGGGTTAGTGTTATTTTTTTTAAGGGGGTATTGGGTGGGTTTTAGAGTAGGGTTGGTTGTGTGGGTGGTGGGTTTTAAGGTTGGGGGGGAACTGTATTTTTTTTTCAGGTAAAAGAGACGATTACTTTGGGGCAACGCCCTGCAAAAGGCCCTTTTAAGGGCTATTTGTAATTTAGTGTAGGGTAGGGCTTTTTTTATTTTGGGGGGGCTTTTTTTATTTTGTTAGGCGGATTAGATTAGGTGCAATTAGTTTAAAAATCTTGTAATTTGTTTATTATTTTCTGTAATTTAGTGGGGGGTTTTGTACTTTAGATAATTTTATTTAATTGCAATTAATTGTATTTAATTTAGGTAATTCATTTAATTGTAGTGTAGTGTTAGGTGTAATTGTAACTTAGGTTAGCTTTTATTTTACAGTTAAATGTATCTTTATTTTAACTAGGTAGTTATTTAATAGTTAATAACTATTTAATAACTATTCTACCTAGTTGCCTGTAAAATAAAAATAAACCCTAACTATTAGTTATATTGTAGCTATCTTAGGGTTTATTTTATAGTTAAGTATTTAGTTTTAAATAGGAATAATTAAAGGGACACTCAATCAAAATTAAACTTTCATGATTCAGATAGAGCATGCCATTTTAAACAACTTTCCAATTTACTTCAGTTATCTAAATGTGCACAGTCTTTTTATATTTAAACTTTTTGAGTCACCAGCTCCTACTGAGCATGTGCAAGAATAAGTGTGTATGCATTTGTGAATGGCTGATGGTTGTCACATGGTACGTGTATGCATTTGTGAATGGCTGATGGCTGTCACATGGTACAGGGGGAGTGGAAAAAGACATAACTTTTAAAATTGTCAGAAAAAAAATCTACTACTCATTTGAAGTTCAGACTAAGTGCTATTGCATTGTCTTGTTATCTTGCATTTGTTGATTATGTAAATCTACTGTGTTGACTGGTCCTTTAAGTTAATTGTAGTAATTTTATTTAGATTTATTTAAATTATATTTAAGTTAGGGGGTGTTAGGGTTAGACTTAGGTTTAGGGGTTAATAACTATTATAGTGGCAGCGACATTGGGGGCGGCAGATTAGGGGTTAATAAATGTAGGTAGGTGGTGGCGATATTAGGGCCGGCAGATTAGGGGTTAATAATATTTAAATAGTGTTTGTGATGCAGGAGTGCGGCAGTTTAGGGGTTAATATATTTATTATAGTGGTGGCGATGTCCGGTTCGGCAGATTAGGAGTTAAAATATTTATTTTAGTGTTTGCGATGTCGGGGGCCTCGGTTTAGGGGTTAATAGGTAGTTTATGGGTGTAAGTGTACTTTTTAGCACTTTAGTTAAGAGTTTTATGCTACGGTGTTGTAGTGTAAAACTCTTAACTACTGACTTTTAAGGCTTGACACATACTGATGCTATGCAAGTCCCATTGAAAATATAGGATACGCAATTGACGTAAGTGGATTTGCAGTATTTCCGAGTCTGGCCAAAAAAGTGAGCGGTATACCTGTACTTATACAGGTGCATATACTGCACCTGTATAAGAGTCCAGAGTGCTTTTGTGGCACTTCTCAAGTACCTTACTTCTAATAAGTACAACCTGTATGTGTGTGTGATGATCTAACACCACTGATTCTGCACTATTGTGGTGCCTGCTTCTTTCTTCTACCTTATCTCAACGCACCACAATTTCCTCAGCACTTCATCCAATCGCATATTATTCCAGAATATTGACTCCAACTGAAATGAATTACTCTGTGGGAGACAAAGAACTTCTTGCAATAAAAAGTGCATTGGAAACTTGGCATCACCTCCTAGAAGGTAGTAAGAATCCATTCCTCATCTACACCGACCACAAGAATCTTGAATATCTTCGCAATAATAAAACTTTGTCATCAAGACAAGTACGCTGGAGTCTCTTCTTTGACAGATTTGACTTTAATTTAACATATAGGCCAGGATCAAAAAATATCAAAGCTGATGCTCTTTCCCGAAGTTTCACAGAATTCCCTGACAAAGATACTCCAGCCTTTATACTCTCACCGGAAAAGATCATTTGTACTCTAACAACATTATCTTCAGATTTTTTATCATCTATACAGAAAGATGACAAAATACCATACTCCCAGATTACTAAGGCTACTTCTGATTTATATTATTACAAAGAATACCTATATGTTCCAAAACCTTCTCGTAATCAGATACTCCAACATTATCACGACTCACTCACTCAATACAGATTGGCCAGCACGATCCAGATTTTGAATTTTTTGTATCATCTTCTGAGCGAGAGGATAGCTATCTGGGCAGCTAATAAGAGTCCAGAGTGCTTTTGTGGCACTTCTCAAGTGCCTTACTTCTAGTAAATACAACCTGTATGTGTGTGTGATCTAACACCACTGATTCTGCACTATTGTGGTGCCTTCTTCTTTCTTCTACCTTTCTACAGAGCCTTGCTTATGTGCCATTAATCATTTGGAAGGAGTTATTGCAGCCTCATGTTACCTAACCTTTGGGACTCACAGAATCCAAGATTTGAAAAAGATCTCCATCTGGAACACCTTGGGCCTTTTTCCAATACTTTATCATTATATCCATATAGTGATCATGTTTGTCTTGTTTTGTTTTGTTTTTTTGTTTTTCATTTTTATCACTATATATATCTATAAAGATTGTATATCATTCTTATTCCCTTATCACTTATATCGTATATTAGGTCTGATAATCTTTGTATGTATACAGCTACTTTTGGGCAATCGTATAAGCTAGATATAGCAACATAGTTGCCTTTTTCACTATTATCACTTTTAGTATTTATCTTTATCCTCTGTTTGCCTATTTGTAGTTTCCAGT
Source organism: Bombina bombina (assembly GCF_027579735.1). Taxonomy (NCBI): domain Eukaryota; kingdom Metazoa; phylum Chordata; class Amphibia; order Anura; family Bombinatoridae; genus Bombina; species Bombina bombina. The sequence continues at coordinate 507,513,875 of NC_069502.1, forward strand.
TTTTTTGCTGTTTGTCACTTTACACAATATGTTGATGTAGTTGTATCACAGCCAGGGAGTTTTGCAAATACTGCACTTTTTACTTATTATATTTTATTTCATTGATCACTAGTAGGCGCTTCTAACATATCACTTATATTATATGTGTTGAGATAAAATTGCTCCTAAACCAATATTTGAAGCATCTACTTCGACAGTGAATTGGAGGACTGGATTTGGAAGTTGAAGAATATGTGCAGATATAAACTTCGATTTGAGTAGGTCAAAAGCGTTCAGGTGTCCATTTGAAGGGGTGTTGTGAACCAGTAAGTTTAGTTAGTGGTTTTACAATAGTTGAGAAACACTCAATGAATTTCCTATAGAAGTTGGAAAATCCTTGGAAACGTTGTAATTATTTAACTGTAGATGGTTGAGGCCATTTGACTATTGCTTGAATTTTGTCTGGGTCCATTTGGATTCCTTTTGGTAAAATGATGTATCCAATAAATTTTATTGTTTTGACATGAAAATGACACTTCTCCATTTTGGCATACAAATGATGTTCCCTAAGTCGATTTACTACCCAACGGACATGTTTTGTGTGATCATCTTCATTTTGAGAATATATCAGAATGTCATCTAAGTATATGACAACACATATGTCCATCAAATCTTTGAATATCTCATTTATAAAAAAAACCTGAAAAGTTGCTGGGGCATTGCATAGTCCAAAAGGCATCATATTCTATTCAAATAACCCATAACGGGTTCTGAAAGCAGTCTTCCATTCATCCCCTCTTCTAATCCTGATTAGGTTATATGCACTTTTGAGGTCTAATTTTGTATATATTGTTGCCTCATTCAATCTTTCCAGGAGTTCAGGAATTAGAGGAAGTGGATAACGATTTTTTATAGTTATAAAGTTTAAAGCTCTGTAGTCGATTATCAGTCACAATGAGCCATCTTTATTTGTCACAAAGAATATTCCAGCAGCAGCTGGAGAAGTTGAGGGGCTGATGAAGCCCTTTCTAAGATTCTTGTCTAAATATTCACGGAGGTGTTATAATTCTCGTTGTGACATAGAGAATATCTGACCAAATGGAATCTGTGCATCAGGTTGGTTTTGATGGGACAGTCATATGTTCTTTGAGGTGAAAGGTTTTATGCTTCCTTGAGATCAAACACATCTATAAAATCCAGATATTGTTTGGGTATGGTAGTTTGTATTTGAGCTAAAGTTATATATGGAAAACAAGTTGAGGTGCAAAACTTGGATTGAAGAGTAATATAATTTTTTACCCAATCTATAGTTGGGTTATGTTTACTTAACCAAGAATGACCTAAGATAATGGGATGTAGGGAACTTGGAATTACATCTAGTGCAATAAATTCCTTATGCCCTTCTTTAGCTGTTATGAGTAGTGGTATTGTTTGGTGTGTGATAGGTCCCTTTAAAAAATAATATCCATCAATCATTTTCACAAAAAATTGAATTTTCTTCTGTATACATGGAATTTTATTTAATTTTACAAATTTCTCATCTATGAATGATCCATATGCTCCAGAATCAATCATAGCCTCTGTGTGTTCCAGATGATAATCCCACTGTAATGATAACAATAGGGATACATTTTTCTCTTACCCTTTTGTTGGCAATTTAGTGCTGGGCAATTAGATACTGTATGATCCTTCAAACCACAGTACAGGCATAAGTTTGCTAGACGTCTTCTGAGTTATTCATCTGGAGTTAAGGGACCTTTGATGGTTGAGATATCCATGGGCATAGAGGTAGTTGAATTTTTTTCATGTTGTGGAGAAATTGGTTTCCTAGGATAAAGTTCAAGGTGTGATTTTTCTGCTCTTCTCTCCCTTAGTCTACGGTCTATATTGATACTTAGTTTAATCATACTTTCCAAAGTAGCAGGCATTTCAAATTTTGATTATTCATCTTTTAGATTTTCAGATAACCCAAGACTGAATTGATTTTTTAAAGACACAGCATTCCACACAGCAAGACACAGCATTCCATTGGGAATCAGTAGCCCATAATTGGAATTCAGCTACATAATCTTCTACTGGTCTCTTGCCCTGTTTTAGTGCTCTTAGATTGGTTTCTGCTGTATTTTGTCTATTAAAATAAGAGTGCCATAGCAGAGAAAAAATTATCAAGAGAATCTAAGACAGAATCATTGTTTTCAAGAAACCTATTCACCCATGTCCTGGATTCTTCTGTCAAAAATGACATAGTTGTATATACTTTAATTCTTTCATTATAATAAGTCTTTGTTTTTACTGAGAAGAATAATTGACAGGTATTTTTGAATTCTCTGAATTGTGAATGAACTCCAGTAAAAATAGGGGGTGGATTTATATGAGGCTCTGGGTGTTCAGTACTTTTTGTTGTGATGAATTCATTTAATATGCTTTTTAAAGTATTATTTTCAGTTTGTAATGTATTAAAGGGCCACTAAACTCAAAATCTTTCTTTCATGATTCAGATAGAGAATAGAAATTTAAACAACATTACAATTTACTTCCATTATTTATTTTGCTTCATTTTTAAAATATCCTTAGTTGAAGAAAAAGCAATGCACATGGTGAGCCAATCCCATGAGGCTTCTATGTGCAGCAACCAATCAGCAGCTAGTGAGCATATCTAGATATGCTTTTCCATCAAAGAATATCAAGAGAATAAAACAAATTAGATAATATAAGTAAATTAGAAAGATGTTTAAAATTGCATTCTCTTTCTAAATCATAAAAGAAAAAATGTGGGTGGCATGTCCCTTTAAGACCCTGTGCCAGAATATCTACAGTTTGGTTTATATTTGATTTGCCACTTCAGTAGGATCCATTTTAATTTTTCAAGGCTTAGTTATATTGTAATGGTTTAACAACAATTGTTAGTTTAGTTAGTTTGTAGCTTTTCAACTTCAATCAGTTCACTATGGTAAGTGAGTGAACTGGAATAGGGAAAAGCAATTTAGTTTTAATTAAGAGAATGACCCCACCTAAATAGGAATTAGTTAGTATGTTAACATATTGAAGGGTAGCAATAGTTATTAAATACTTTAACTTCAATCCAATAATTCTCACAAGCCTTCCAATTATTATTTGTATGAGTGATATGAATGATCTGTAGAAGTATTCGGTAAGAATGATTTTAGAAACACTGACTTGATTGCAGTTCATATAATAGATACATTCATAATAAATGATAGTTCATATTTACAAGATAAATCATCTGAAACAGTTCATATATTTACAAGGATTATCATAGGATGCAGTTCATAGTGTTGTTAATTTAACAGTTCAAAGACATACTTGTAAACGAGAGAAATCTCAATGTATCCTTCCTGTTAAAATATTTTATAAATAAATAAATGTACAAGCTCTGTTGAATAACATAGGTCAAATAATCCAAGATATATAATATGTTGTTATTCCTCAGGTAGTATGGTAAGTGCATATTAGTTATGAGTTAATCAGATATAATACATCTCTTTTCATCAAGTGAATACTTGCGTGTGGATCTGTGTAGCGGCAGCAGTGTGAAATGATTCACTCCAGAGCGAGGCTGACTGACGTCAGATAATAACGAAGAATGGAGTAACAAACAAATTGGAGAGCCAGTGCTACAAGTTTACAATCCATAGGAATAGTTATTATTGCTGAGGTTCCACGTTGCTAGGAGTGAAAGACTAAAGTAGTTAAACCTTTATAAAAAAGGTAGGTGAGGCTTCATACTCTTTCTAAATAAGAGAATGAATAACGGCAGGGAGAGCTAAAGTGAACAGCTACAGGAGTAACTAAGAAACACAATAACTAAGCACTGATTAGGAGGATATGATATCCTTAAATAGCAGATGGTGGTAAAGGAAGGTGTTCTTCTTAAAGGTATAGATAAAGGTGCTCTTCTTAAAGGCATAGATACATGACAATATACCCCTTTTATTCTAACCTCACACATACCGTTACAAGTATGTTTAGGTTAATCTTCCAGTAATATTTACTGGATGATTGCATGTGAATTATGGTATCAGGTAACAGACCACAATATGGTTGTTCTGATCCCCCCTTTAACTATAGGAAGGATCATTAAATATAGAATGGATCATAAAATACGCTATATTGTTCTATGCCACTGTGTAATGTAATTGCTGTCTAACCTACCTATTTATAACAGAATTAATATAGTTATCATTGTAACGTTGTCCTAGTTTGGGCACATGTTTGTCTTTAGCAATCTCGTGCCAATATATGTTTATGTTTATGCTTATGTTTATTATTTTTCTCACCTCACTATGCTTATTTTTCCAAACATGCATTTCTGTTTCAGATGCTTATGTATACATTGGATTTTTGCTACATAATCTTATACTTTAGCATTGCATATGCCCAGTGGAGGCTCCTCCATTTGAGCACACTCGCATGTGCCCCCCTCAGTATCCCAGAAGAAAAAAAAAATCAGAAAAAAATATATAATTTTTCCAATAGCCCCCTATTGAAAAAATTATATTTTTTTTACCCCCAGAAAAAAATACAATATAAACTTATATTTTTTTCCATTTATTTAATGATCTGATTCTGATGTCTGATGATCATGCCACTGCCAGCCTAAATAATATTATTGTCCAATGAATCACAAATACAGTATTACTTACATACAAAGCCCTAACCGCACGTGCGATAGCCTAAGCTATGGCACTGTGCTTTGCGCATTGTAAAATTGCCTGCTGCGCAGCTCCCAGCCTCCCCATCCCCATAGTTAGCTGTTCGCACACTTCAGCCTGTGCGAGGGGTGGGAGGTGTTAGAGAGAGACAGGCAGCAGGCCGTCAGCAGCCAGTGACAGAGAAGAGCGTCATCACTCACAGTCACGTGATGACGCTCGACAAGCTCCTCCCAGCTCAACGGCGCGAAATCCCATTGCGGAGATGGTCGTTGAGCTGAGAGGAGCTCTCTGGGCTGGAGCAGTGAAGTGGAGCTTCCTAGGCGAGCCTCAAGCACCCCCCACCGGCAGCAATGAGGACCGGACCTGGACGAGTTTACCATCAGGCCACTGCTGCTGAGGAGGTAACTTGGTCAGTCAATTTTTTTGGGGTGGTCATCATATTTTAAAAAAAAATTGCTGCCGCAGCCACCTGACAGCCTGACTCTGAACCGATAGAGAGGGTGGGGCCGGGGTTCATGGCCGTACACAGGGGGTATTTATATTTTACAATTGATTTTTTTTAATTTATTCCCATTATTTTGGCATTTATCTGCATACTGTTCTTTAGAAGTGAGTTAAGCTTGGTGATCTATTCAGGGCTCTGTCAGTTTCCTTATTTTGAGTGTAAGCAAAATGTTCCAGCATTTTTGTTTATAGTTATCATCATCAGTTACCCTGTTTGAGGTGATATTACTAAGATGTGTGTTGTTATTACTGTACAGCATCTCCCATAATGCTGAAACTGACTGTAATTGTTGTTAGTGGTTTGACCTGGCTGGTATCTCATGTAACATAATTCTTACAAATGGAATTTTGACCATAAAAGCTGAAGAAAACTGCTCCATGTGCTGATCTTATATCTAAACAGTGGGCAATTGGATTTAGGATTAGTAGCCCCTAAATAACTGTCTGAGAGATGTGATGTGTCATTATGAAAAACATGACTATTGCCAAGTCATTTTTTTGTTCTCCAGCAGCCATGGGATTACTAGAAATAAAGGGAGAGCCCGGGCAGGCTTATTGAGAAAATATGGCTACAGCTGTGTATCAAGGGTGGTGGTGATTATACTGCACGCTCATCACCTCTTGGGCTGAGGGCTCATGTCATGACCAAGTTCATATTTAATAAGACAGAGAGTGCCTAGAGGATTGCTCTTTTTTTTGGTATGGCTTCCAAATCTCTGCCTGCTTTGTAATATCCATAGTATTTTTTTATTTAATTAGCAAGAAAAACAAATAGCTAAGTTGACAATAAATAGTTACAGGGGATTCTCAAAGGGGCTCTTTGAGAATCCCCTGTAACTATTTATTGTCAAGATATGTGTTACTTATGTATGTGTGCATGTATGTGTGTATGTATGTGTGTATGTATGTGTGTATGTATGTGTGTATGTATGTGTGTGTGTGTGTATGTGTGTATGTATGTGTGTATGTATGTGTGTGTATGTGTGTGTGTATGTGTGTATGTATGTGTGTGTATGTGTGTGTGTATGTGTGTGTATGTGTTGTGTAGAATTATTAGTGTTTAAAAGGGCAGCTCTCTACAACTGTCACATTACACAGTTTTGTGTAAGACTGATTAAAGCTACATTTATTCAGGCAAAATCTTTTAAGTTATTGTGGCATAAAACAACTTTAGATTGTAATATAAAATATTTAACTGGACATGGAACCCAAATGTTTCCTTTCATGATTCAGATAGCATAATTTTAAACAACTTTCCAATTTACTTCTGTTATCTAATATGCTTTGTTCTCTTGATATCTGTTGTAAAAAAGGATACCTAGGTAGGCTCAAAAGCAGCAATGCACTACTGGGAATTAACTGATGTTTAGTGCCTGCACATATATGCCTCATGTCATTGGCTCACCCAATATGTTCAACTAGCTCTCAGTGAGATATTAATGCTCTTTCAATAAAGAATACAAAGAGAATGAAGCAAATTTGATAATATAAGTTATATATAGATATCTATACATACACACATACATTAAAATGGGCGGAGCCATCTGAGGGGCGGGGCTAGTGCTCCCCCATCCTCAAAAGTCACGAGCCACCACTGCATATGCCTATGCCTATATGTTTCTTCTAAACTAAAGTTGCATTTCATGCTTAGATTTTTTAAAGTTTAACCTTAAGTGGTAGCTCACTGGATCATGAATTAACTCTGCTGCTGGCAGTTTATACAGTTAAGACACCTGTGAAGGTGTAAGGTAGCTGATAAATCTGATGTGGATCACAACTGCAGATGGTAGGCAAAGAATGGGTTAAGTGAAAAACTTGTTGTTTAGTGATCGGGAGTACCTAGCTGATGCCTGGTATTGCTGGTTACAGGAGAGAGTATAAACCAATCCCTGTATCTTTGTTTTAGGCTGGGAATGCCCAAAGAAGGAGTCTGTGTTATAGAGGGAAATCCTGTTTTAGAAGCAATCGTACAGGGATCACAGTAATACTTGTATTCAGTGTGCTCTGTCATATAGCAAGTTCCATATGAGCGTGCTGAGAAATACTCAGTAAATAACAGCTGAGTGAGGAGAATGTGCGTGTGATAGAACTCACATTAACTGTAGCTGGATCGGAGTTGGCAGCTGCTGAGCTGCTCAGCGAGTTCAGCTGAGAACGCTGGAGTGGGTGTGTGAGCGTTAGCCAATCAGAAGCGCTGATTCCGTGACAGTCTTGGTAGCAGGGGAGAGAGGAAGGAGCTGCAAGTTCGTCAACAAATCCGGAGATAATATCAGAGGTTGTGCTAGCAATATTGGCAAGAGGCACAAGTAAATAACTTGGCAAGAAGCTGAGTATTATGATTAATGAACAGTCCTTGGAGAATATTCTGGTTTGAGTTACTCTACACTGGTTAGCTTGAGAGCGAGGCAGCTGCAGATATTCAGAGAAACTCTTAGGTTGGTAAGGCAATGCAGTCGGTGTCACCCTGTAGAAATGGACTCTGTCACAAACAGGAGAATGAGGGAGTAGTAGCTGTAAACAGTCCAGTGGATTCACTTCTGAAATAGGCTATTGATAACCCAAGGTATTAGAGGGTTTAGAATAGAGCTAGTTATGTTTTGCACGTATTCGCTACACTGCTAAACAATTAACTGGCAGGTGTGAGAGGGAGGTGCAAGGATTTATGGGAAAGCATTAAAGGTGTATGCACCAGAGCCACAGTCCCTGACAGAAGGTAACAGCCAATAGGATGTCAGTATTTGCTTTTAAAACCTGTAGCAGAAAGAACAAAGCGCAAACCCACATCAAGGTAGACGTTTTGTGTTTATTAAATATAGAATGGTTAAAAACACTCACAAGATAATAAAAATCTCAAGCCTGTATCCCAATGTAGGGAAGGAGATCAGAGTCCCAGTTCACATCAAACAGATATCCTTTGAGTACTTATAAGTGCGAACACCAGGCAGAGAAAGAGCCTGGTGTTCGGACTTGTTTTTAACCGTTCTTTATTTAATAAACACAAAAACATCTACCTTGATGTGGGTTTGCGCTTTGTTCTTTCTGCTACAGGATTTTCACACATAGAGAGTTTGGTGACACATCTCTGGAAGTAGCTGCAACCCTCGGATTGGAATTATGATGTTTTGGGACTATTGATCTCCTATTGATCTTCTGTTGTCAACACCACTTATCAGTTGGATGTGGTATAAGTATCACTTATTCATTTATTTTATTATTTGTTAATCACACTGTAACTATATATTGTAGTACTCATGAAATCAGTACTTTATTTTTTTGTGGTTCTAAATGATATATTTTTCTTATAAATCGTAAATTTTAAGTACAAAGAAAATATTATTCATCATAATAGTTGTGTCTCCAAAACAGAAAAGTGTATACTGTATGCAAGTGGATTTCAGCCCAAATTGTATAACTCCATATAACACATTTGAGTCCATTTTAGTTGCGCTGTAAACATCTTGTTTTTGGTATTTGCTTTTAAATATGGTGGTATTTCTTATGAGTTTAAGTCTATGAGCAAGGCCCAAGGCCGAAACATGTCAGACTCTTGTTTCTGATGTCGCTGTTTTTTTAGTTTTGTACAATAAAGTACTGTATTGAATTTTTAAAGAAGCTGTGTAATATAGTATTACGTGATAAACCTTCCAATTGAAGATTCATATATATAGTGTCCATGCACCACAACTCCACTAGTGCAGAGCAAAATATACTCCAATACATTCAATTTCTTTAAGGCTTGTTTGAAATATGTATACACTCCATTCTGCTTCTCTTCACGATGGGACTCAAACTCCAACCGCTGAAGACAAAGTAACATAAGGGGTACCACATATTGTATCACAATATTATGATACGCTATGTGGCACCTCCTATGTTCTTTTGTTTGTATGCTAGGAGCAATGACCACATTATTTCTGGTTCATGTGTTAAAATGTAAATGGTCATAGAATTTCATCAAGGTGGCCCATGATCTACAGAAAGACTGGTTAGTACCTAACTACACGGAAAGTGTACAAGGGACCTCATTATAACTAAAGACAGACATTTGACTATCACAGTTATGTGGTACTATATCTATAAACTTTAAAACAATAGTACATCTCATCAACAACAATATATATTTTCTATCCATTTACAGAGCTGTGAAGTATGTACTGCAAGTATAATAAACAGCACACCATTTGGGCAGTCCCTCCTCCAACTTGAAAGAGTTTGGGAAGAATAAAGAGAGTATTAGATCCTAATCATTTGAAGGTGGGATTCTCATTGGATTGACAAATAAACTGTAGCTACTTACATCTGTAAGACAATATATATTTTGCTTCACTTCTGTATTTTCAGTTTCCAGAATTTCAATATAGATCTATTGCAGAACCTCCATTGTAGATATCCTTTAAGATTAATGATAGATAGATGACAGATAGACAGATAGATAGAGATAGATAAATAAATAGTTAGACACATGAAGAATAACTTTACCTGAGAATGAGCCCGCTCCATTAAATAATTTCATATATAAACAAGAAATGGGTTTTTGGGGGGAGATTTCCGTGTAAAGTAGTCATATATGCAAGAACTGTAGATGACACAATTCACAGAGGCAAACAATATTATTTAAAATTTAGGTTGTTAAGAGATGAAAGTTAGTCAAATTATGGTGTCATTTTTTCCCTTTCTTTCATCTGAATGTGGGCATTGTCAAATGTATTGAAGTTGCTTGCTTTATACTTGAGTGGTGTCACTGTCCATAAATAAAGTTCTGCTCATCAGCCAGTGAGCAATTAATCAGGCCTTGTTGTACACAGATGTGCACTTCCAGCTAGCTCAATAATATATAAACAAACAGCTTTAACTTAACTTTATTTATGACAAAAAACATTAACATGGTTAAATAGTATTCTATCATACACATAATTTTTTTTTTTTAGGAATTAACTGTGTCTTGATACTCTAGTTTTTTATATTATTACACACTGGGAATCTATCCTTTGCTTAATAAAGATGGGGGGAAATTTCAAAAGCATACTATAACATGTCTAGTATTTTGTCTAGTACTTTGGACAATAACTAATAAATGTAAAAATGTTATATGGAAATTTAATTTTGAGCTTAATGTCCCTCTAGCCCTTAAGTAGTTTCATTTGTATAAGATGGCTAAAACTTCCACTTCCACCCTTTTAAAACTCCATGCTCCCTCCTGTAAAAATCCTTCCTTCCTCCTACATCCTTTGAAACTCCATGCTACCTCCTCTGATACACTATACCTCCTCTTTCTCCTGTAAAACTGCCTCCTCTCCTCTACTTAAAATGAAAAAGGAGTAGCAAATTTAACTCCTTTCAAAAATACAATCCTATCTAGCAATGAACCATGAACTACATTTCTAGCTAGTGTGTCTCAGTGAGACACTGAGAACAATGGCCTAGATTACGAGTGGAGCGCTAATTTCAATTGCTGGTTTGCGGGCACACAATAAATAACCACAAGTGGCTGATTATTGCTACAGTGAGCTTGCGGTAGCAATTAACGCTTATAAAATTAACGAGATCAGATCTTTGGTTAATTTTATGAATGTCCTCCTATTGCCCCCAAAATAAAGTGCAATATACTTTATTAAAAAATAAAGACAATAACCTTTTATTTTTTAGTAAACTAACTGCACTTAGCAGTTTTAGGGGGCTAAAGTTGGTGACTGTAGGGTTTTAGAAAAAAATGGCACTGAAAAGTGCCTTTACATTGAAGTCTATGGGAACTGTGTATTACCTGTAAATATATGTGTATATGCTTATACAGAAACAAATTTATAAGTGGCTGCTTGGCCCACAGGAAAGGAGTACCTTCGCTAGGAACAGATGTGTGAGGGTGTTTAAACCTAGATCACTGACTACAGTGGAGAGCTCTGACAACCGTTACTGACCCGAGATCCATGTTATAAAAGTCTTATAAAGACAAGACTTCTGAGTGTACGAAAGATGATTGAAGGGACTTTTTGGAATGTATTTATCATAATAACTTGACACGACATATGCTGTGATAATAAGATTGAAAAGACTGTTCTTTGTGTGGGAAGGTTAGATACACTGTTGCTATTACTTAAAGAGATTTAAAGGTACATCTCACCTTTAACCATCCTACAATTGATCAGTAAACAATCAATACACGCCATGGATCAATGCATACAAGAAAACATGTCTGTGACCTTTTACTCACTGAAATCTGACAAAGAGTGTGACTGTAATATTATTGAATTGGAAAGTATATTCTCGACTGATAAGTCATATCTATCACTTAGTCAATTATTTGATGAAATGGAAAAACTACTAATCAAAGAAAAAAGACTGAGTTGGGATATTTGGATTTTGGATAGATACCATTCCCTGGGGATGATCCCGAGGGGATTACGTATCAATAAGTTCCCTACCTTTTCAACAGACGATGTGGACTTTATTACAAAATGGAATACAATTCTTACGGACTGTTCATTAAAATTAATAAAAATGATTATTGACTTTAAGAATGGACAGTTAATAACAACTAAGGAATTGATTAAAGTCACACAGCAAGAATTAAATAAAAGAAGGGGTGAAGAGAGTTACTCAAAATTTGATGGCATACTACATAAGACAGTACCTGAAGCAAAACAACTATTGATGCAAATCAAGCATGGAAAATACCTACGTGACCAAATGGACTATGAGAATAATAGTGTATACATTTGGAACAAAAAAGATAGGTTCCAGCTGAGAAAACAATTGTATGCAAATAGGGTTCACAATAGGTCTAGAGGTAGAGGGAGACGTTTCCATGATACTGATAAAAAAGTAACATTCACAGATAGTGAGGGGGACTCTTTGGGTGAGGACTCTGCATCAGGAGGGGAAGAAGATAGGTCCCTCCATATAGAAACTTCAGAAATAAACCAAGCAGTAGTGAGACAAAAAGCCAATGTCCCAGCCACTGTCTCTATCCTTAAAAAAAACAAATGACCAAAGTAAATATGTTGATACTCCCTCCCTGTTATCAGATAGGGCATTGGAAGAGAGTAATATTGAACAGGTTTTTCCCATGCCCCAGCGGAGACCCAGAGGGGGAGGGGGAAGAGGCAGAGGAACAAGGGGAGGAATAAACAAAGAGTCTTGGGAGAAACAGAGTCACAATACCACACAGGAGAGGTATCAATTGCGCAGAGGCAGCAGAGGGAGATTACAAACACAGACTCAAACCAAATACCAATAAGAAGTGTATTAAATCTTTCTAAGTACAATTTAACAGCAGACCAAAATAAAGTGTTATCCTTGGGTGTAGGTTTCTCACCGTCAACATCATTTAACTTATTTCAAACACTAATTGACGTAAATGGTCTAATTAGGAATCTTACCTTAAGGAAACATTTTGCAAGTAGTGAGGATGGTATATTAAGTGAAAGAGAGACTCAAATTTGAAATAACCATCAAGCAACTGTACTGACGTTCACAGAAACATGTGATTTAGCTGCTTTAGAGACCCTCGATTCAGAAAATATACTAGACTCACAAGAGTTAGAAGTTCAGAATCCTTCATTACCAACTTTTAAAAATAAATCAAAATTTAATCATATACAAGACAGAGGCCCTATACTGGTAACATTCCAGAGAAGAGTAGAGAAACAATTAACAGAACTCTACAATATGGAGAATAATAATAACAGAAAAAATCTGACATTTAATGAAAGGAAAGCATTACAAGAGCTTAGTAACAATAGGGATATCACAATAAGGAATGCAGATAAGGGAGGGTCCATTGTTGTCATGGATAAGGAATGATTTATAAATGAAGCATTAAGACAATTAAATGATACCTCTCAATATATTAAACTCCCCAGTAATCCATCAAATAGGTTCTCTAGAGAACTAAGACAGCTAATTGATGATGGCAGAGAACTAGGTTTGTTCAATCAAGAAACAGCACAATATCTAATGGTGGAACATCCCATTGTTCCTATTTTTAATCACCTGCCCAAGGTGCACAAGTCCCTTGAGGATGTAACTGGAAGACCAATAGTGAGTGGAATAGGGTCTATAACAGAAAGATTATCGCAATGGCTAGACTCAATTTTGCAGCCAATGGTATTTACCTTGTATAGCTATTTGAGAGACACAAAAGATCTTTTAAATCAGCTAAAGGATTTTGACTGGGAAGAGCAATTTGGGTGGCTTACAATAGATGTTAAATCACTCTATACATCCATACGACATGATAAGGGCCTAGAAGCTATTGAGTTCTTTCTCAAGAGATCAGGTGATTACAATAATATTTGTATAAAATTTATACTGGATACAACCAGGTTTCTTTTGACACATAATTATTTTCTGTTTGAAGGCGCCTACTACCTCCAGAGATGTGGAACGGCTATGGGGGCCAAGTTTGCCCCCTCCTATGCCAACCTATTTATGGGTTGGTGGGAGCTGTTCCACATCTTTGGAGATAGAGTGCGCCAACAGGGTCAAATAAAATTTTACAGAAGATTTATAGACGACCTGATCATAATCTGGGATGGAGAAAAAAATTCTGCAGAGGCATTTGTCAACCAATTAAATAGGAACAATGTAGGTATTGGTTTCACACATCATTATGAGAAAAAGAGTATAGGATACCTAGATATTAGGATCACAGGGTCAGAGGAGGAAGGTATCACAAGTACTATTTTCAGAAAACCAATTTCTGGAAATACAGTACTGCATGCAAAAAGCTGTCATCCTAAGGGTATCTTTAAGGCTATAACTAAAGGTCAGTTTGCAAGATTAAGACGAAATTGTACAAAGAAAGATGAATACTACAAACAAGCCAGAGAATTAGAGGAAAGATTAAGAGGAAGAGGATATTATAAAACCATGGTGGAGAATGTAAATAGAATGGTAGGGGAAATTGAAAGAGAAAGTTTACTCCAAGATCCCCCTAAAAAAGAAAGAAATAATTTTTCTGACAGAGGTATATTTTTTGTAACAGATTATAGTGATCAGTATCATAGAGTCTGTGATATAATAAAAAGGAATCTCTCCATATTGAGCGCTGATGATCGTCTAGCTAATATTGCTAAGAAAGGGTGCAACTTTTCATATAGAAGAGCAAAAACGGTAGGCAATATTGTAGCACCCACAAAACTTCCAGAGAACAACACACTTACAAGCTCCTGGCTGAGCTGTGTAGGAGTTTTCCCATGCAGTAACCATACGTGCACAGCTTGTGAGTACTTAACCCCTGGTAATTATTTCAAAAGTGAAGCCACCGGGAGAATTTTCAGTCAGCGAGAATGTCTAAATTGTAGGGCAATAAATTGCATATATCTACTAACTTGTCAGACCTGTAATGTACAGTATACAGGGTTAACGACAAGAGAGGTAAGGAGTCGCATACGTGAACACATTTCCAACATAAAAACTGGTACCATGACAACTCCTTTGATTGAACATTTTTCAGGGAAACATGAGAAAAGTCCAAACTCATTGAGATGGACGATTATAGAAAAAGTAAGGGTCCCCAAACGGGGAGGAGGCATAAATTATTTATTATCCAAGAGAGAAATATTTTGGATGATAAAATTACAGACGTGACTACCTAAGGGGTTAAACCTTGAATCAGATGTGATAAATTTTTGGGAATAAATATGAGTGAAAAAGGAAAGGCTACAAGATATTAGATGAGAAACTAAACTGCAGAATTTAAGTGAGATACAAAAAACCATAAATTTTAAGATTTTTTTTTTTATTAGGACCAACCATGCTACATATCTGAAAAGGAAAAGAGAAAAATAATAATAATATGTGAAAAGCATAAAATGAAAGAGCAAAATAGGAGTCAATAATACTTTATGTTTAAAATCTAATTTAAAATAAAGTGTAGAACATTAAGACTAACCAAGCTACATATTGGAAAATTTATGAAAATTGAAAACCCATGAAATGACACATAAAATGGAATTGATGTAAGAGACAATTAATACAGACCTCTTAAAAGAAAGTTTAAGAACAAATTAAGTTATTTTAATTATAGAGAAATATTAGTAAAGTAAAATAAATGTCACGCCTAGGTTTTGCTAAATATATAAATTGTATTTCACCTAGATATTTAGTCACAAACTTAGTAATGAACAAAGAGCAAGAATTATGTTGCTATATGAATTTAATATATATATCGTAAACAAGTAAATAGTGGTTATCACTATAATATGTGAGAAAGATATGTCACAGCCATGATAACGATTTTGCTAAGTTAATAATGAGTGCAGCAAGGAGATGGTGTTATGAAACAGAACAGAGTATTGTTAGAATGTTTGGCGAAATGTAACCAATTACTACTGGTAGCGTCATGTTCTTTGTATCCAATGAGAAGCTACAATCTGCTTTTTAAACACGGAGGTGTGTGAAGGGGTCAAACAGCTTTGACTACGGCTATTGGCCGAAACGCGTCAACTGATCCCTTGACGCTACCTTTGTTCAACATGTGTGTCTGAATTTTGGATGCACGGAAGAAACTTGTTTTTACCTGTATTGCTGCACAAAAGAAAAAGTTTTAACGATTTGTATATGAAATAAAGGATTGAATTTGAATTTTAACGGAGTTCCCCGGGTGAGTTCTTTTCTGTGGATCATTGTTGTACCTGGGTGTTGAATCTGGCTGTTCCAATACGCTGTACACTGCTCAGTTCTTCTGTGGTGTCCCGCGGGCACTGAGTTCCTGCTGCACTCTGATTTTGATCTTTTATGCATTGCATCTATACCTCATGTGTTTGAGGACAGACTTGTGAGTACCATTTTTATTGTAATAAATATAACACTGCTTCTACGGTATCACACTATGTTTGGTCTCCTTTTTCACTCCTAATCATACATACGGGAGTTTCTGTGGAAGGTGGACCAATCGTGTGAAGAGAGAAAAAGCAGGGGTAATGCTGAGTGGCACTGAGGAAAAGTTAAGAAATTGGCCCAATCGGAAGGAATTTGGTTCCACACCGGACTTGCTTTAACATCTATCACTTACCTCATATGATTGAGGACACAGAAGTAAGTGAACTGAGAGACCGCTTAAGGATTCCCCATTAGAAGTGCTCCTGATATATTCTTGTTCCAATTATTGTTTTGAATACTGCTGAATATTGCATAGACTGTATGGACAATATATACTTTGGAATGAAATTTGATATATAAATTTCTTGTATTCAGATTGTGTGTATAGGCTACATTTTAATACTACACATCTGGTGTTATTACTAGTCTTATTTAAATAGGTCTAACTAAATTCCTTAATAAAACAGGGACTAGCGCTGTAGAATTTACCTAATCTTCTCCACGTATTTCTCCTCTTGTGTCTAGAGTTTAGAGGGCAATCTCTTTACACTATATATTGTTTATTCCAGCAGCTTTTCTCTACTACCTACACAACTGTGCGCCTCCAGCTCAGTTGCCTGTTTCTACAAGTACTGTGCTTTATAAAATATATATATATATATATAGATAGATAGATAGATAGATAGATAGATAGATAGATAGATATGCTAATATACACATATTAACACATAAATATATATGTATATAAGCATATACATATATATTTACAATTTTCTGCCTTTGCTGCTGAAGTTCTCATGCCGTGCCTTTGCTGCTGAAGTTCTCATGCCGTGTCTCATGGTATGAGAACAAGGCTCCCATTGGAGCATATGGAAGCTCAGTCTCGTGAGGCAATACTTCCCATCACATTCACATTGTGGCTAACTTGTAATACAAGTGCACATTTTCACTCCACTTGTAATCTAGCCCAATGTATTTAACAATAATTTAGCACAGCAAAAAAATCATATACAGTCATGGCCAAAAATATTGGCACCCCTGCATTTCTGTCAAATATTGCACCACTTTGCCCAGAAAATTGTTGCAATTACAAATGTTTAGGCATTCTCATGTTTATGTTCATGTGTGTGTATGTATGTATGTATATATGTGTATATATATATATATATATATATATATATAATTTTTATTTTTAAATATGTGTATGTGTGTGAGTATATACATGGGTATTTATGTGTTTATATGTGTGTGTGTGTATATATATATATATATATATATATATATATATATATATAGTCATGACCAAAAATATTGGCACCCCTGCATTTCTGTCAGATAATGCACCACTTTGCCCAGAAAATTGTTGCAATTACAAATATTTAGGCATTCTCATGTTTATTTCTTTTGTTTGTATTGGTATGACACAAA
This sequence comes from Bombina bombina, assembly GCF_027579735.1. Taxonomy (NCBI): domain Eukaryota; kingdom Metazoa; phylum Chordata; class Amphibia; order Anura; family Bombinatoridae; genus Bombina; species Bombina bombina. The sequence continues at coordinate 507,531,280 of NC_069502.1, forward strand.
AAAAGTGGAGAATAAAAAGCCAAATCTGGGGGGCGGAGCCAACAGCCGAGCAGGGAAGACGTGCTTCAGAGAGCTCCTGCAAAGATTTAATTAAAATACAGGCAAATTGCAATCTATCCTCTGTAATTTGCCCCAATCTTAATAGGGAACAAGCAGGACTGCTCTTGCACTATTGGTAAATCGTTTACACTTTTCTCAAATCAGTTATCCATCCTATTTATCATTGCTGAGAAATTCCTGGGCATTTGCGGCCTACTAAAACTATGGCGGCAGATATGGAGGTGGGCTATGCAGCTATTTACGAGGCATTGTGGCAATTTAATTTACAACTTGATGCTGGTTATGCAGATCTATCAGCCTGTTTAAGGTCCATTATGAAACAGCAAGAGATCCCGTCGCAAATCGGAAGAGACAGTTCAAGATTTCTAACTAGCAAAGAGCAATACCTTCCACAAGAACAACCGATAAGTGAGATGGCGGGAGATCTTTTTACTAGAACAACCTATATCTTGGAGAGCACTGCTCTACCGCATGATAATTATGGAATGGAGGCTAAAAGAACTGTACATGCTCAAAGCAAGGGTAGTGCACTGGTGCAAGTGTTTGGGGACTTATGTTCTCAAGGAGAGTATTTGTATTCACAAGAACGCACCATCCTTTACACATCCTGTGACACTGTGCCTATGGAACTGTTTTCAGGGTCACTTATTACACCGCACTTGGCAGAAATGAGCAGAGTGACGGAGTTTAGTGCTGCAGCTGTCGAGGAGAGTGGCAGAGCTGCGTTGTATAACGCTGACAGCTCACAACGCTTCATTGCAGTGCTGTGGCCACAGAAAAGCTTTACTCCGCCCGTTAGACAGAGACTTTCGCCTATAGCTGATCTGAGTGACCAACAGGTACGGCACATCAGGGGCTCAGACCCCACCACACACGAGGATTTTATTGGATCCTGCTATCTACAGACCCAATTTGTCAAATCTCACGCTGTTACCTGCATCCTATATAGTTTTATACTACAACCTGAATTGGGCTTTCCCTCAACTCGCGCTGGAGTAGGGTGAATATGACTAGTGTCGCAGAAGCCTCAACCATACGCTACAACATCAGGCTTCCTCTCAGTTGTGACTCTTAATTGTTTATGAGTGCCATATGTAGCAGACACTGCACTGATCTTAAGTGCCTTCTGACGTTTGACCATATTGAATTTCACCTGAATCCCCTCCTGATATAATAAATCCTAGACTACTCTTGATGACTGTTCCCACTTACATAACATCAGGAGTACCTGTCTGATATTCTACTTGAAAAATTAGGTTGAAATAGGACATATTTGTGCCCATAATAGACCTTAACATATATGGGATAGGCTTAGTTTCTGTTTAGCTCACAGGAACAGGATTCAAGCGCACACCACTTATTGTTTACTGATAATTCTTATACTGTATGCCTGAACTGCTCTTTCACCAGCTATCTGTTTTATGTACCCTCAATAGCCTGTTACATGTTCCCCTAAGCAAAGATATCCTAGTTGTCTCCTATATAATCAATATTGCAAAGCAAATTACCTTACCGCTATGTTACTAAGTTCCATACTGGAGCTATATGTATAATATTTAATACCATCTCACTGAGTGTTTTGTGTCACTCCTTAGCACCTGCTGCTAGTTTGACAGTGATAATATTACAGTGATTTCTGAATTTAACTGTGAGTTAATTACCAGGGTATGTACCTATTCTCATATTATACCTTAAGTTGTAATTGCATATGCTTTTAGGTTTGTCTTAACTAACCCTTTAGTTCGTGAGGTACTGTTATAACTATATCTTATGGGAAGCATAAAACACCTAGTTAATATTAGTAATTCACACACATCCTTTGTTTTACATATTAAGCAGCTATTTTGTCAGTGGTACATTCTTGAATATGTGTTTGAGATCTTTTACTGCACAAACCAAGTTGTAATATTGAACTTTAAACTCATGACAGGCTAAGAGTGATAACTATTTTGTTTGTAAATATTCCTATAAATTTAGATTATTTGCCCCCCATATTATCTTTGATATTATTCTATCAGCAAATGACTACATTATAGTCCATATTTACATGCTGTTCATTACTCCCAATGTATTTTTACTTTTTATCTATTCTAAATATTCCCGGGCTTCTTCTCTATGGAGCCGCTAGCTCCCATGACATTTCTTTGCAGACTGTATCTCCCCTCATCCTTTCCCGCTCTTTATCTGCGAGCGGGTCATATCCACTATCCCCTAACTGTCCCTGTCCAGTGGTGACAATATCCCTGAGGGGAGATACTACATAAATGCTCCAATAATGATACATGGGTCTCATCTTAACCAGGCTAGAGATATTCCTACCCTTTCTTGATACCCATTACAAACTACATTTAACCCCCGTATAGCGCAGTCTTACACGCCACACGTTATACAACGATAAATAAGTGTCCCTGTTCATTAACATTCTTATGGTCTTCCGCCCCCCACTGTAGTTGACCATAGCTATTTATATTGCTATTATTATTATTTCCATCAAATAATTTAAGTATGCTATAATATTTTTATATAGAAAAATCTTTGTATAAGCGGTGCTTACCCGCTGACAATTCCCTAATTTCCCCCTTGTTTTTTATGAAGCTCTTGATATTATGACCCTGACTTTAACAATACGAAGCATTCAAGTACAAATTAGTTCAGAATAAAATGGGTCTATATGGTAGCTACAGTGCTCTTTAAGAGTGCCTTCTTAGCACTATAGCCTAGAATAATAGCTACCCACATTATCATATAAAAACACAAAATGAGGTTTTCAGATATATTTTGGCATTCATTATATATATTTTATTTTTTGCCTGTTATATTGTTATTGCGACAATCATTGCTATGTTTTGAAATATGTATATGCCATAGGTTTTTTTGTTGTCATTAGGAAAAACCCTCAATAAAAAATTATTCAAAAAAAAAAAAAAAAGCCAAATCTGACACATTCCAAGAAAAACTCCAAAAATGGACTGGACAAGATTATTGGCACCCTCAATTTAATATTTGTTAGCACACCCCTTGGAGAAAAATAACTGAAATCAATCTCTTCCTGTAACCATCAATTAGTTTCTTTCACCTCTCTACTGGAATTTTGGACCACTCTTCTTTTGCCAAATTCTCCAGGTCTCTCCGATGGGAAGGGTTCTTTCCCCAACTGCTGTTTTGAGATCTCTCCACAGGTGCTCTATAGAAATGAGATCTGGACTCATTGCTGGTCAGTTTAGTACTCTCCAGCCCTTTGTCTTAAACCATTTCTGGGTGCTTTTGACGTGTGCTTTGGGTCATTGTTCTGCTGTAAGACCAAAGACCTCTGAAGGAGACCCAACTTCCTGACGCTGGGCCCTACATTGTACCACATAATTCTTTTGTAGTCTTCAGATTTCATAATGCCATGCACACAGTCAAGACATCCAGCCTGAAGCAGCAAAGCAACCCCAAACCATCAGTGAACCTCCACCATGTTTGACTGTAGGGACTCTATTATTTTCTTTAAAAGCCTCACTTCTTTTTCTGAAAACAGTAGAATGATGGGCTTTACAAAAAAGCTTTAATTTTGGCAAACTCCAATCTGGCTTTTTTATGTTTTTGTGTCAGCAGTGGGGTCCTCCTGGGTCTACTACCATAGCATCCCTTTTCATTCACATGGCGACTTATAGTGCAAGCTGACACATTTGTACCCTGTGCCTGAAAGTCAGCTTGAATTTGTCTGGAATTTGATCAAGGTTCTTTATCCACCCTTCGAACAATCCTTCATTGCAATCTTTGATAATTTTTTCTCTTTTGTCCACATCCAAGGAGATTCGCTACAGTGCCATGGGCTGTAAATGTATTGACAATGTAGCACACAGTGGACATAGGAACATTAAGATCTCTGGAGATGGACTTGTAACCTTGCAATTGTCCATGCTTTTCCACAATTTTTGTTCTCAAATCCTCAGTCAATTCTTTGCTGCTATTTCTCTTTTCCATGCTCAGTGTGGCACACAGAGACACACAACAAGAAGGCTGAGTCAATTGTTGAGCATTTTAACTGGTTGCTAGTGTGATTTCTATATTGTCAGCACCTGTTAATTGTGCAATACCAATACAAACAAAAAAAATAATTATGATAATGCCTAAACATCTGTAATTGCAACAAGTTTCTGGGCAAAGTGGTGCATTATCTAACAGAAATGCAGGGGTGCCAATATTTTTGGCCATGACAGTATTAAACGAAAATTAATCAATTTAGCAATAATAATGAAAGTTCATAATAATAATGAAAGTCATAATACTGCAGTAACTAACAGTATTAATTCACAGTGGGATAGTGATTTAAACTGCCCCGCCCCCCTCAGCAGAATCACAGCTTAATATATGGGTACCATAATGTACTTCTAATGAGTCAAACAAGTGATCTGCAGTCCCAGAAGTATTAACAAAACTATAGCAGGTGTGAATTTTAAATCTGTGACTCAAATGTTAGAAAAAAGTCAGGCAACCGGCTTTAACATTGAGATACATACATATACATATTTAGACATATATATATGTGTGTGTGTACATACAGTGTGTATTTATGTATTTATATGTATACATTTGTATTTACAGACATTTAAACTTATAAATACATATGTAGACATATATGGACATACTGTATATATAAGTGCATTAGAGCCATTTGAAGTTAGATGTAGATGAAAGCATGTAAAAGCATATGTATGCAGTATTGATTTTTAATAAAGAGTTATAGTGTGTATTTACTGTAAATATCCCAATGTTCTGCACATACCAGAAAATGTTATATATATATATATATATATATATATATATATATATATATATATATATATATAATTCAAAAAAATTGTTAATTTTATTGTCAATAAAATTTACAAGACCTGTGAGTGCCCTTGTATGATGTATGAATTATATCATTATAGACTATAGAAGGAAATGAGTGCTTGGCAATATGCTGTGATATATATATAATATATATACAATATACATACAGTGGATCTAAAAAGTCTACACACCCCTTTTAAAATGTCAGGTTTCTGTGAGGTAAAAAAATGAGACAAAGATAAATCATTTCAACTTTTTCCACCTTTAATGTGACCTATAAACTGTACAACTCAATTGAAAAACAAACTGAAATGTTTAAGGTAGAGAGAGAAGAAAAAATATAAAAATAAAATAATATGGTTGCATAAGTGTGCACACCCTTAAACTAATACTTTGTTGAAGCACCTTTTGATTTTATTACAGCACTCAGTCTTTTAGGGTATGCGTCTATCCGCATGGCACATTTTCACTTGCCCACTCTTTTTTGGAAAAACACTCCAAATCTGTCAGATTGTGAGGGCATCTCCTGTGCACACCCCTCTTCAGATCACCCCACAGATTTTCAATCGGATTCAGGTCTGGGCTCTGGCTGGACCATTCCAAAACTTTAATCTTCTTCTGGTGAAGCCCTTCCTTTGTTGATTTAGATGTATGCTTTGGGTCTTTGTCATGCTGAAAGATAAAGTTTCTCTTCATGTTCAGCTGATGAAACCAAGGTTGAACATTTTGGCCATAATTCCAAAAGAAATGTTTGGCGCAAAAACAACACTGCACATCACCAAAAGAACACCATACCCACAGTGAAGCATAGTGGTGGCAGCATCATGCTTTGGGGCTGTTTTTCTTCAGCTGGAACTGGGGAGTTAGTTAAGCTAGAGGGAATTATGAACAGCTCAAAATACCAGTCAATATTTGCACAAAACCTTCAGACGCCGGAACGACGTATGTTAACACTAGCACAGTTTGGAGCTGTAACGTTTAAAGGTATGTGACACTCCTTGTTGTGAACTTGGAAACTAACACATATATCAAGGATTGTTTACATTACTTCTGAGTGGGACATTGATACACGTATAAGGATTGCTAATTTGAAAACAGACTAGGTCCTTTCATGAGTCGTTATATATGTTTTTATTAATGTTTTTTATGCACGCCATATGTATATGTATTATTATATATTTTACTGATACCGTTATAAAATGATTAATTTTATTTGTATTAAATAAATGTTCTAATATTCATCACAGAAAGCTCTTTGTTGAGTGCTTCGTCTGCCCTTTTTTCTTTTTCTGTTTCTGTCTACCACTCTTTGGGAGTTGAAGTGAGGTTATAAGCAGGATAGCTTTATCTGATTTGTGTCATATCTTACACTTATAGGATGGAGGAGGAAGGAAAGAGTTTAAGAGGAGTCAGGATGGACTTTTAAAGGATAAAGGAAGGATTTTTACAGTAGGGTGCACATAGTTTTAAAGGATGGAGGAGGGAGTTTTGGAGAAGGGACATTGAATGGTTATGCATAAAAGCCATTGTTCGAAAAAAAGAAAATAATGAACAGAGTACAGTTGATAAAGCAAAATCTTATACAAACTAATAAGTGTGTGACAAAATAGAAAAAAAGAGGCGCAAACCTCTCTAAGTGCAGTTTTATAAACACAGCAGAAATTTTATTTGGTAATGATAACACACTCACACTAAAAACCCTCAAACATATGAGGTATGTGCAGACAGTAAAACCAAAAGCAATCAGATGCTCAGTGGGATCAGTTGTAAATCACCACCGGTTTTCTCTCTCCCAAGCAATATATTTCACATGAGGTAACAAGAGTCACAAAGTTAACTGGTTTCCCATTTATGTTAAGTCACATAAAGTAATAAAATGATAAAGCACGCCAAAACCAATACTGCACCAAACTGTTAGGTGAAAAGTCGGCTCCCACACAGCTAGTGTGTGCCGCGTGGCGTGAAGATGGTGGGTGGGCCTAACGTGTTTCGTAGGACATCTTCCTACTTCGTCAGAGGCTGCCCACACTCCAGCTGATCTGTCTCTTTATCCAAATCATTATGTTGTATGCTGGATACGATTGGTTAGTCATACATATCTGGGCATGGCTGAATGCACAAAGAGAAACAGGGGTTAGCTGACTAACCAATCGTATCCAGCGTACAACATAATGATTTGGATAAAGAGACGGATCAGCTAGCATGTGGGCAGCCTCCGACGAAGTAGGAAGATGGTGGGCGAGGCCTAACGCGTTACTTCGTCAGAGGCTGCCCACACTCTAGCTGATCCGTCTCTTTATCCAAATCATTATGTTGTATGCTGGATACGATTGGTTAGTTAGCTAACCCCTGTTTTGCTTTGTGCATTAAGCCATGCCCAGATATGCATGACTAACCAATCGTATCCAGCATACAACATAATGATTTGGATAAAGAGACAGATCAGCTAGAGTGTGGGCAGCCTCTGACGAAGTAGGAAGACATCCTACGAAACGCGTTAGGCCCCGCCCACCGTCTTCACGCCACGCCGCACACACCAGCTGTATGGGAGCTGGCTTTTCACCTAACAGTTTGGTGCAGTATTGGTTTTGGCGTGCTTTATCATTTTATTACTTTTAACATAAATAGGAAACCAGCTAAGTTTGTGACTCTTGTTACCTCATGTGAAATATATCGCTTGGGAGAGAGAAAGACCGGTGGTGATTTACAACTGATCCCATTGAGCATCTGATTGCTTTTGGTTTTACTGTGTCTGCACATACCTCATATGTTTGAGGGTTTTTAGTGTGAGTGTGTTATCGTTACCAAATAAAATTTCTGCTGTGTTTATAAAACTGCACTTAGAGGGGTTTGCGCCTCTTTTTTTCTATTTTGTCATTCAGTTTCATACAGCCTCCAGTGCTGTGCTATGTGAGAAGGCTGCAACCCCTGACCGATGTATTGATTCACAGGATCGTATTGACACATAATATATCCTTTTTATTGTTGCTACCTATACTAAGTATATTATATGTTTAAATGCTGTTGCTAATATCACTGTTGTCGATATAACTAGCATATATAGGGCGCTCCTATATACACATCTTCTTGTGTGTTTCTTTTATAAACTAATAAGTGTAATTGTATAATATAAGAATGTTTTGCTCACAGCATAAAAATATACGTAAAGCTGAAGAAAAACATAATAGTTCTTCTAACAATTAACTATCTTAAAGGAAGTTTTGTTTGCTATGGGGAGTCTAAATCACCTGATGATAAAGCTAGTAATTGTCTAAATTCTGTATTTAAGACTACTGTTATTACTCCTGAAGTATTTCCTATTCCTGACACTATCTCTAATGTGATTGCTAAATAATGGTCTAAGCCTGTTACCTCTTTTAACACTTCTTCTTGGTTTAGAAGAATCTTGATAAAGGCTGACATACAGTCGAAATGCGTAGATGCATTTTCTATATCATCTGTACAACTGAGGATAGTGGAGGAGTTCACTAGGCTGAACGGATATCAAAGTGCCCCCAGTACAAAATAACGAGGGACAGATATACACTTTGCCGCTGTGGTGCCTACAGGAAACTGACTCCATTATACACTGAAAGTTTCTTCACCCTGCTACTTTGGAAACTACAATTTGACTGTGGCATACCCTGATAATCCATACAGTGTCAGGAGGTTACAAACCAAAGTCTTCCAGATTGTCCATACGGAACACAGATTGTCTGAAACAGCCCAGCGTTTGGAAAACCAGCAAAAAGGAGCTTTTGTCTCACACCTGTTTGGAGGACAACAAATAAAGAGGAATATTGCCCAACAATCGGTCATCTAAACAATACCTACGAAAAAACAACTAAAGGTAACGCCGCTATTTGCGGCAGACTTTTCTAACACCTCCAAATCAGAGGTTTGACTCCTTTTGGAAATATTTCAGAACTGTTTATTTTATCTGTTTACGGAAATAACCCCACAGGGACTTTTTTATTATATCAGCCTATCTATGTCTTAGTGTTGTTATAAATACATTATTTTAGTATCTTATTTGTTAGCACAACTATATAGTTGACCCTTAACTTAATTTAGTTATTAGTGCCGGCACACTCCTGTATATTACATGTAATTTTAAAATAAATTGTATATTATATTATTTGCTACCTTGAGACGTCCGTTAATATAGTTGTGATATTTAATCACTTTTCAATACCTTATCTCAGTTAGATAGCCCTTACCCCTCTTTTTTACTTTACTTTTATCACACATTTTTTGAGAGATTAGTGTGATTATTTCTTGGGTTTTGCACATATTCTGACACCTTTTGCACAACTTTGTTTTTTTGTTTATAATAATAAATATATACGTAAAGCTGAAGAAAAACATAATATTTCTTCTAACAAATAACTCTCTTAAAGGGACCTATAACACCTTCTAAAATATGTTTAAACTAACTTATACTTACTAATATATACTTACTAATAATAACAAACTAAGCATTAATCCCTATCCTTGATGCTCAGTTTACCCCAAACAGTTCAAGAAGAGCATCTTCAATCAGACTGCTGATCCGGTGCTTGGTAATGCTATGTATGCCGCCATATTGCCACACGGGCACAGCAGTCAGGTGATGTGCATGACAGATAATTGTATAAATAAAGTTAAGAGAAGGATTATCAGAATGCTCCCTCACTGTAGTGCTAACAGAGTGCTGTATAACATCATATGTGCCTCATATTTATAAAAATAAACAGTCAGTTTGTGCATACATTGTTTTAAAATCAAAACACTAAAAAACTTTTCCTAAGTTAGAAATTCTTCTGCACTATTGAGTACACAGCTAGAGGAATGTTTGTGTTTAAATAGAAAGCTACACGGGGAGGAGGAAGGAGGGGGAGAGACATGTTCTGTGTAAAGGCACCTGAATAACGCTGCTTATACATTTTAGTAGAAGATTTATGCACTTAGTGTAATAGCAAGCTAGTAGCTACACCGGGAGGAGTGGGAATCAGGGGCATGTTCCTTGTGAAGGCAGCTGAATAACGCTGTATACATTTTAGTAGATAGAAGATTTATGCACTTACTGCAATAACAAGCTAGACCGGGAGGAGTGGGGAGGAGGAAGGAGGGGCATGCTCCGTGGGAAGAAGGCAGCTGAATAACACTGCATATACATTTTACTTCAAAAGACAATAAGCCATTAAAAAGATGCTTACACACTTAGTTCATAAATCTTCTAGTAAATGTATATACAGCGTTATTCATCTGACTTCTTCCCACGGAGCATGCCCCTCCTTCCTCTTCCCCCTCCTCCCCATGTAGCTTGCTATTAGCAGAAACAAACATTCCAGACATGCGCTCACGCAGAAAAAGTTTTTTAGTGCTTTGATTTTAAAACAATGCATGCACAAACTGAATGTTTATCTATATAAATATGAGGCACATATGATGTTATACAGCACTCGATTAGCACCACAGTTAGAGAGCAATCTGATAATCCTTCTCTTAACTTTATTTATACAATTATCTGTTGTGCACATCACCTGACTGCTGTGCCTGTGAGCAACGTGCGTTACAACATGGCAGCACACATAGCAGCATTGAGCTCATATCACCATTCTCTTGACAACACTCTTTTTGAATATACTGGGGGTAAGCTGCACAGACTGCCTAAAAATCCTTTATTACTAGATTTGGAGTACATTTATGAATTTACAGCAGAAGTTAGTTGGCAGAATTTGCAGCAGGTGTTTAGTGTCCCTTTAAAGGAAGTTTTGTTTACTTTGGGTATTGAGGAGTCTAAATCTCCTGATGATAAAGCTAGTAATTGTCTAAATTCTGTATTTAAGACTACTGTTATTACTCCTGAAGTATTTCCTATTCCTGACGCTATCTCTAATGTGATTGTATCTGTAGTCAAGGATCCTTTAGATAGGAAGCTGTAATCTTATCCATGAAGGGCATATTTACATTCTAGCTATATTCTTAGACCTGTTATATCTATGGCTGATGTTGCTGCTGCTTCTACTTTTTGGTTGGACAGTTTAGCACAGCAGTAGTCTTCAGATTCTGAAATATCTAACATTATTGTTTTACTTCAACATGCAAATCACTTAATTTGTGATGCTATATTTGATGTTACGAAGATCAATGTCAAATCCATGTCTTTAGCCATTCTAACTAGAAGAGCTTTATGGCTTAAATCTTGGAATCCTGACATGGTATATAAACTAGATTATGATCTCTCTCTTTTCAAGGTAAAAATCTTTTTGGTTCATAATTGGATTCTATTATCTCCACTGTTACTGGGGGTAAGGGAGTTTTTCTGCCCCAAGACAAGAAATCTAAGGGTAAATGTAAAGCTGGTCTAAATTCTGTATTTAAGACTACTGTTATTACTCCTGAAGTATTTCCTATTCCTGACACTATCTCTAATGTGATTGCTAAATAATGGTCTAAGCCTGTTACCTCTTTTAACACTTCTTCTTGGTTTAGAAGAATCTTGATAAAGGCTGACATACAGTCGAAATGCGTAGATGCATTTTCTATATCATCTGTACAACTGAGGATAGTGGAGGAGTTCACTAGGCTGAACGGATATCAAAGTGCCCCCAGTACAAAATAACGAGGGACAGATATACACGTTGCCGCTGTGGTGCCTACAGGAAACAGACTCCATTATACACTGAAAGTTTCTTCACCCTGCTACTTTGGAAACTACAATTTGACTGTGGCATACCCTGATAATCCATACAGTGTCAGGAGGTTACAAACCAAAGTCTTCCAGATTGTCCATACGGAACACAGATTGTCTGAAACAGCCCAGCGTTTGGAAAACCAGCAAAAAGGAGCTTTTGTCTCACACCTGTTTGGAGGACAACAAATAAAGAGGAATATTGCCCAACAATCGGTCATCTAAACAATACCTACGAAAAAACAACTAAAGGTAACGCCGCTATTTGCGGCAGACTTTTCTAACACCTCCAAATCAGAGGTTTGACTCCTTTTGGAAATATTTCAGAACTGTTTATTTTATCTGTTTACGGAAATAACCCCACAGGGACTTTTTTATTATATCAGCCTATCTATGTCTTAGTGTTGTTATAAATACATTATTTTAGTATCTTATTTGTTAGCACAACTATATAGTTGACCCTTAACTTAATTTAGTTATTAGTGCCGGCACACTCCTGTATATTACATGTAATTTTAAAATAAATTGTATATTATATTATTTGCTACCTTGAGACGTCCGTTAATATAGTTGTGATATTTAATCACTTTTCAATACCTTATCTCAGTTAGATAGCCCTTACCCCTCTTTTTTACTTTACTTTTATCACACATTTTTTGAGAGATTAGTGTGATTATTTCTTGGGTTTTGCACATATTCTGACACCTTTTGCACAACTTTGTTTTTTTGTTTATAATAATAAATATATACGTAAAGCTGAAGAAAAACATAATATTTCTTCTAACAAATAACTCTCTTAAAGGGACCTATAACACCTTCTAAAATATGTTTAAACTAACTTATACTTACTAATATATACTTACTAATAATAACAAACTAAGCATTAATCCCTATCCTTGATGCTCAGTTTACCCCAAACAGTTCAAGAAGAGCATCTTCAATCAGACTGCTGATCCGGTGCTTGGTAATGCTATGTATGCCGCCATATTGCCACACGGGCACAGCAGTCAGGTGATGTGCATGACAGATAATTGTATAAATAAAGTTAAGAGAAGGATTATCAGAATGCTCCCTCACTGTAGTGCTAACAGAGTGCTGTATAACATCATATGTGCCTCATATTTATAAAAATAAACAGTCAGTTTGTGCATACATTGTTTTAAAATCAAAACACTAAAAAACTTTTCCTAAGTTAGAAATTCTTCTGCACTATTGAGTACACAGCTAGAGGAATGTTTGTGTTTAAATAGAAAGCTACACGGGGAGGAGGAAGGAGGGGGAGAGACATGTTCTGTGTAAAGGCACCTGAATAACGCTGCTTATACATTTTAGTAGAAGATTTATGCACTTAGTGTAATAGCAAGCTAGTAGCTACACCGGGAGGAGTGGGAATCAGGGGCATGTTCCTTGTGAAGGCAGCTGAATAACGCTGTATACATTTTAGTAGATAGAAGATTTATGCACTTACTGCAATAACAAGCTAGACCGGGAGGAGTGGGGAGGAGGAAGGAGGGGCATGCTCCGTGGGAAGAAGGCAGCTGAATAACACTGCATATACATTTTACTTCAAAAGACAATAAGCCATTAAAAAGATGCTTACACACTTAGTTCATAAATCTTCTAGTAAATGTATATACAGCGTTATTCATCTGACTTCTTCCCACGGAGCATGCCCCTCCTTCCTCTTCCCCCTCCTCCCCATGTAGCTTGCTATTAGCAGAAACAAACATTCCAGACATGCGCTCACGCAGAAAAAGTTTTTTAGTGCTTTGATTTTAAAACAATGCATGCACAAACTGAATGTTTATCTATATAAATATGAGGCACATATGATGTTATACAGCACTCGATTAGCACCACAGTTAGAGAGCAATCTGATAATCCTTCTCTTAACTTTATTTATACAATTATCTGTTGTGCACATCACCTGACTGCTGTGCCTGTGAGCAACGTGCGTTACAACATGGCAGCACACATAGCAGCATTGAGCTCATATCACCATTCTCTTGACAACACTCTTTTTGAATATACTGGGGGTAAGCTGCACAGACTGCCTAAAAATCCTTTATTACTAGATTTGGAGTACATTTATGAATTTACAGCAGAAGTTAGTTGGCAGAATTTGCAGCAGGTGTTTAGTGTCCCTTTAAAGGAAGTTTTGTTTACTTTGGGTATTGAGGAGTCTAAATCTCCTGATGATAAAGCTAGTAATTGTCTAAATTCTGTATTTAAGACTACTGTTATTACTCCTGAAGTATTTCCTATTCCTGACGCTATCTCTAATGTGATTGTATCTGTAGTCAAGGATCCTTTAGATAGGAAGCTGTAATCTTATCCATGAAGGGCATATTTACATTCTAGCTATATTCTTAGACCTGTTATATCTATGGCTGATGTTGCTGCTGCTTCTACTTTTTGGTTGGACAGTTTAGCACAGCAGTAGTCTTCAGATTCTGAAATATCTAACATTATTGTTTTACTTCAACATGCAAATCATTTAATTTGTGATGCTATATTTGATGTTACGAAGATCAATGTCAAATCCATGTCTTTAGCCATTCTAACTAGAAGAGCTTTATGGCTTAAATCTTGGAATCCTGACATGGTATATAAACTAGATTATGATCTCTCTCTTTTCAAGGTAAAAATCTTTTTGGTTCATAATTGGATTCTATTATCTCCACTGTTACTGGGGGTAAGGGAGTTTTTCTGCCCCAAGACAAGAAATCTAAGGGTAAATGTAAAGCTCCCAATTGTTTTTGTTCCTTTCGTCAGAATAGAGAAAAGAAAACCACTCCTTCCCCTAAGGCCTCTGGCTCTAATTGGAGACCATCTCTGAATTGGAATAAATCCAAGCCTTATAAGAAACCAAATCCTGCCCCTAAACCTATATGAAGGTGCGGCCCTCAAGTCAGTTCTTCTGGTAGGGGGCAGACTAAAGCTATTTCAAAGAGTTTGGACAGACTCTGTCCAAAATCAGTGGATTCAGAATATAATTTCTTAGGGGTGTCAAATAGGATTCAAAATAAGACTTCCTTTGGGAAAATTCTTTCTTACCCATGTAACAAAAAACCCAGTAAAAGCTCGTCTTTCTGAAATGTGTTTCAGGTCTAGAACTTTCAGGGGTAATATTTCCCAGTTCCACAGCAGGAACAAGGATTGCTTTTTTTATATTCAAATCTATTCATTGTACCTATGAAGGAAAATTCTTTCAGACCTATTTTGGATCTGAAAACTTTAAATGGTTTTGTAAGAGTCCCAACTTTCAAGATGGTGACTATAAGGACTATTTGGTCTTTTGTTCAGCAAGGTCACTTCATGTCCACAATAGACTTACAGGACGCTTACCTTCACAATCCAATTCATCAGATCACTATCGTTTTTGGAGATTCTCTTTTCTAAACAAGCATTACCAATTTGTCGCTCTTCCGTTTGGCCTCGCAACAGCATCAAGAACATTCTTAATAGTTTTAGGTGCTCTTCTATCTGTAATCAGAGAGCAGGGTATTGTGGTGTTTCCTTATTTGGATGATATCTTGGTACTAGCTCAATAGATTTCCAGATAGATTCAGTGTCTATGACTCTATCCCTAACAGAGATGTTTGAGATTGGTTTCAGCTTGTCTAAACCTTCAGTCTCTTATCATTCGCTTCAGTGGCTATGTGCATGGAAGTTTTAGGTCTCATGATTGCAGCATGATCCTTTTTATTTGTTTTCATATGAGACCTCTACAGTTTTGCATGTGGCACCAATGGTGCAGGGATTATACTCAGTTATCACAACTGATATACTTAAATCCCAACTCTCCACTCTCTCTGACTTGGTGGTTATACCATCACCTTATTGCTTAAGGGACCTCCTTTGTTTGTTCTACCTGGACCGTGATCACAACAGATACACGTCTCTCAGGTTGGGGAGCTGTTTGGGTGTCTCTGACAGCACAAGGAGTTTGGAATTCTAGAGAGGCGAGGTTACCAATTTATATCTTAGAACTCTGTGCTATTTTCAGAGCTCTTCAGACTTGGCCTCTATTAAAGAGAGAATCGTATATTTGATTTCAGACAGACAATATCCCAACAGTGGCATATGTCAATCATCAAGGGGGGACTCACAGTCCCCTAGCAATGAAAGAAGTATCTCTAATACTTTCTTGGATGGAATCCAATTCTTGTCTAATCTATGTGATTCATATACCTGGTGTAGACAATGTGGAAGCGGATTATCTCAGCTGTCAGATTCTACATCCAGGGAGTAGTCTCTCCATCCAGATATGTTCTATCAGATTATGTAGATATGGGGTCCTCCAGACATAGATCTGATTGCCTATCATCTAACCAAGAAACTTCCCAGATACCTCTCCAGGTCCAGGGATCCTCAGGCAGAAATGATGAATGCTCTAACAGTTCCATGGTTTTACCATCCTGCTTACATTTTTTTCACCTCTGGGAGTGATCTCAAAGAACATAATGGAACAATATTATGTGTTTCTGATAGCACCAGCATGACCTCACAGGTTCTGGTATGTGGACCTTGTCTTGGTCACTTCCTATAAGACCAGACCTTCTGTCTCAAGTCCCAGTTCTCCATCAGGATCTCAAATCTCTAAATTTGAAGGCATGGAAATTGAACGCTTAGTTCTTAGTCATAGATGTTTTTTCTGACTCAGTAATTAACACTATGATACAGGCTTGTAAATCTGTTTCAAGTAAGATTTATCATAGGGTTTGGAAAACCTTTATTTCTTGGTGTTCCTCTCAAGATTATTCTTGGTTTGGCATTCATTTAGAATTCCTAGGATTTTACAGTTTCTTCAGGATGGTTTGGATAAAGGTTTGTCTACAAATACTTTGAAAGGACAAATCTCTGCTCATTCTGTGTTATTTCATAGAAAGATTGCTAAGCTTCCCGATATTCACTGTTTTGTTCAGGCTTTGATGCATATCTAGCCTGTTATTTAATCAATTTCTCATCATTGGAGTCTCAATTTGGTGTTAAAGATTTTGCAGGCTCCTTCTTTTGAGCCTATGCATTCTTTGGATATTAAACTACTTTTTTGGAAAGTTTTATTTATTTTGGCTATCTCTTCTGCTAGAAGAGTTTCTGAATTGTCTGCTCTCACTTGTAAGTCTCCTTATCTGATTTTCTATCAAGATAAAGCTGTTTTGTGGACTTTGTTGAAATTTTTGCCAAAGGTTGTGAATTCTAACAACATCTATAGGGAAATTATTGTTACTTCCTTGTGTCCTAATCCTAAGAATACTCTTGAAATTCTTTGGATGTGGTAAGAGCTTTGAAATATTATGTTGAAGCTACTTAAGATTTCAGAAAGACTTCTAGTCTATTTGTTGGTTCTAGAAAAGGTCAGAAAGTCTCTGCCATTTCCTTGGCATCTTGGTTGAAGCTTTTGATTCACAAAGCCTATTTGGAGACGGGCAGTCTCCACTTCAGCGTATTACAGCTCATTCTAGTCGCCACATCTTGGGCTTTCAAGAATGAAGCTTCAGTTAATCAAATTTGCAAAGCAGCAACTTGGTCTTCTTTACATACATTGGGGTCTATTTATCATTGTGCGGACGGACATGATCCGCTATAGCGAACCATGTCCGACACACATCGATAAATGCCGACAGAACTGCTGGTGCAACGCCATCCCCTGCAGATTCGCGCCCATTCAGCCGCCAGCATGGGTTGTCAATCAACCCGATCGCATTGGATCGGGTTGATTTTCGGCGATGTCTGTCCACCCCCTCAGAGCAGGCGGACAGGTTATGGAGCTTAATAAATAGACCCCATTTACAAAATTTTGCCATTTTGTTGTGATTGCGTCTTCGAAAGCAGCCTTTGGTAGAAAGGTTCTTCAGACAGCTGTCTCAGTTTAACTCTAGTGCCTATGATTTGAGTTTTTTTTTAAATTTTTAAGAAAACTTAATTATTTTTTGGATTTAATTTCTCAGCGAAAATAGCTGTTTTTATTTTATCCCTCCCTCTCTAGTGACTCATGGACTTCCACATCTTGGGTATTATATCCCAAATGTTACTAGCTCATGGACTCTTGCCACTTACATGAAAGGAAACATCATTTATGTAAGAACTTACCTGATAAATTAATTTCTTTCATAGTGGCAAGAGTCCATGAGACCCACCCAATATTTTTTTGGGTTATGATTTTTTTTATATATAAAGCACTTTATTTATCCTGTTCCTCTTTTTTTATGCTTTTTACTCTTTTTAAACCTCACTAACTTGGCTATTCGTTAAACTGAGGTATGAGTGAGGTGG
The DNA here is from genome assembly GCF_027579735.1 of Bombina bombina. Taxonomy (NCBI): domain Eukaryota; kingdom Metazoa; phylum Chordata; class Amphibia; order Anura; family Bombinatoridae; genus Bombina; species Bombina bombina. Next base: position 507,549,119 of record NC_069502.1, read on the forward strand.
GATGTGTATTTATAGGCACTTAAGGTTTGGGAAACTTTGCCCCCTTCTGGTAGGAATGTATATCCAATATGTCACTAACTCATGGACTCTTGCCACTATGAAAGAAATTAATTTATCAGGTAAGTTCTTATATAAATGATGTTTTTTCTTTGGTTTAGCCTTGGAAATATTTCACAGCTTTAGTAAGTAGGATTTGGAATAACCATTCTGTTAACCTTATTTATTCTAGTTTTCACTATATAAATCAATCTATTACCCTGCTTGTTTTTATTTCAATGAACAAAAGTAAAGGATTTCAATGGATGATTGTCATGACTTTGCTTCGGTTTTAAAGAGAATATCCTTGAAAAGGTATCATCTTTGTTTACCTAGAGCTTACAGAGGACTGTTTGAAGCTGGCAATTTTTCTTTCATAGATATTCTAAAGAAATAAATGTAGACTAAAACTTTTTATTTTGAACATATACTTTGAGAGAAAAATATAGTGGCCATTCTTTTCCAATATATATATATATATATATATATATATTTTAAATGTAAAAAAAAAAGTAAAGATGTAATTTTTAAAATAACAATGAAATCAGTATGGACATACTGTACATATTCAGTATAGAAACATGGTAGTATAGTAATAGTGTGTTGCAAAGTACTATTAAAATCTTATTTTCTTTCTATACACATGTAACTCTGAGTGGAAATTGCAGATTTTATCTACTAACCTTGAAAATTTTAAGAGAAGCATTTTGCAAGTATTTGTGATATATTTAGGAAACCAAACTAAAAGCTTTTTAGCTTTTTAAACAAGAAAAGAAATTCTCAACTGGGAACAACCCCATTTTAGTAGCTTCTTTCTTTGAGACAAAGCCCACCTTGGGTGCAGGTTTATTTTTTGTCTATAAGAAAATGTTGGTTCTTAACATTGAAAATTTATTTTTTCAGGGCTGGTTCATAAAAACTCCCATAGCTAGACAACAGCTGACTGATTAAAATAAATACATTTAAAAATGTATTAAACTTTATATAGTTGATATATTTGCTATACAAGACATTTAAATATTAATAGAAGTTATGCTTATTTAATCCACTATATATAAACTATAGTCGCGCTTGTAATGCGTCCATCGGCGTCGCCATATAAAATAAAATAAAAATCCCCCCAAATAAAAACACCCCCTAATCTAAACTAAACTACCAATCGCCCTTAAAAGGGTACATGTTTATGCGTCAAGTGGTACCTTCACAACAGGTTTCCTCAGGTTTCCTCATATTTCTGGAACTGCATAATAATCAGACAATTTAATCCATTGTGCACTGTTTTCAAAACAAAAACAAATAAAACAGCCAAATCAACTAACTCTTAACTCCCCGCTGGCGTGATTACCTCTCCAGAACCTCCACCCCCCCCCCCAGGATACTCCATAAATCCAATCTACATTCTCCTCTTAGTGCTGCTTCCAACATATATTCTGTGTTCTTGAATGGTGCTGTAATTATATTGCGGGAACTTTCTGGGAGTGTACGAATAAAGGGTTCCCATTTATTAAAGAAAGACCTGACCCTAGTGGCCATGTCTCCCAGTCCATCAGATTGCTCAATAAAGAGCTGTTTTAGTAACATCTGTTTCAGTTGTTGGACAGTAGGTGGATTTCTCTTGAGCCAATCCCTGAACACCAGGTGTCTTGCCATCAATACTATGTTATAAGTAAGTAGTTTATTACTCTTTGGTAGATCTGCAAAGTCAAGAAGTACAACATTCTGAAATGACCACTCCCCACTAGGAGCCCCTATCTTAGCTTTCACCCAGTATGCAGTCATCTTCCAAAATCTAATTAGTCTGGGACAACTCCACAGCATACAGGGAGTGCAGAATTATTAGGCAAGTTGTATTTTTGAGGATTAATTTTATTATTGAACAACAACCATGTTCTCAATGAACCCAAAAAACTCATTAATATCAAAGCTGAATAGTTTTGGAAGTAGTTTTTAGTTTGTTTTTAGTTATAGCTATTTTAGGGGGATATCTGTGTGTGCAGGTGACTATTACTGTGCATAATTATTAGGCAACTTAACAAAAAACAAATATATACCCATTTCAATTATTTATTTTTACCAGTGAAACCAATATAAAATCTCAACATTCACAAATATACATTTCTGACATTCAAAAACAAAACAAAAACAAATCAGTGACCAATATAGCCACCTTTCTTTGCAAGGACACTCAAAAGCCTGCCATCCATGGATTCTGTCAGTGTTTTGATCTGTTCACCATCAACATTGGGTGCAGCAGCAACCACAGCCTCCCAGACACTGTTCAGAGAGGTGTACTGTTTTCCCTCCTTGTAAATCTCACATTTGATGATGGACCACAGGTTCTCAATGGGGTTCAGATCAGGTGAACAAGGAGGCCATGTCATTAGATTTTCTTCTTTTATACCCTTTCTTGCCAGCCACGCTGTGGAGTACTTGGACGCGTGTGATGGAGCATTGTCCTGCATGAAAATCATGTTTTTCTTGAAGGATGCAGACTTCTTCCTGTACCACTGCTTGAAGAAGGTGTCTTCCAGAAACTGGCAGTAGGACTGGGAGTTGAGCTTGACTCCATCCTCAACCCGAAAAGGCCCCACAAGCTCATCTTTGATGATACCAGCCCAAACCAGTACTCCACCTCCACCTTGTTGGCGTCTGAGTCGGACTGGAGCTCTCTGCCCTTTACCAATCCAGCCACGGGCCCATCCATCTGGCCCATCAAGACTCACTCTCATTTCATCAGTCCATAAAACCTTAGAAAAATCAGTCTTGAGATATTTCTTGGCCCAGTCTTGACGTTTCAGCTTGTGTGTCTTGTTCAGTGGTGGTCGTCTTTCAGCCTTTCTTACCTTGGCCATGTCTCTGAGTATTGCACACCTTGTGCTTTTGGGCACTCCAGTGATGTTGCAGCTCTGAAATATGGCCAAACTGGTGGCAAGTGGCATCTTGGCAGCTGCACGCTTGACTTTTCTCAGTTCATGGGCAGTTATTTTGCACCTTGGTTTTTTCACACGCTTCTTGCGACCCTGTTGACTATTTTGAATGAAACGATTGATTGTTCGATGATCACGCTTCAGAAGCTTTGCAATTTTAAGAGTGCTGCATCCCTCTGCAAGATATCTTTTGACCCATTTTGCCAAAGGAAAGGAAGTTGCCTAATAATTATGCACACCTGATATAGGGTGTTGATGTCATTAGACCACACCCCTTCTCATTACAGAGATGCACATCACCTAATATGCTTAATTGGTAGTAGGCTTTCGAGCCTATACAGCTTGGAGTAAGACAACATGCATAAAGAGGATAATGTGGTCAAAATACTCATTTGCCTAATAATTCTGCACTCCCTGTATGTTCAATGTCTGCGTCTATTAGGTCGCATCTAGGGCATTTGTTATCCCTGTCTGCTTTCCACCTTTGAAATTTCCTAGGGGTTATGTAGCTATTGTGGAGCATTTTAAAATGTGATTCCCTCACCTCTGAGGAGAGAGTTGATAATTTGACTCTATGTGCGCTTTTGTCAATTTCTTCTGCTGAAACGACCCTCGCCAGTTTTTCGCTCCATATGGTAGCCAGTCTAGCTGTGCATGCAGTCCCTGTCAGTCTATTCATTAGATGTGATGCCCTGTCTTGCTAGTTCTACGCTCTGCAGTATAGGTGCTTGATCCTTAGTGTGTCCCTCCTTCCGCAATGTGTTAAAATAATGTCTGGCTTGCAGATATGCATAATGATGATTCCTGGGCAGATTAAATGTGTCCCTCAAACTTTCAAAGGTCTGCATCAGTCCTCCCTGTGTCATCTCTGTTTGACCCACTGTACGAAGCCCCTGCTCCCTCCAGTGTAGGAAATCTCTGGTCGTTATACCCGGTGGGAACTCGGGGTTACCGCACCATGGTAGATATGGAGTCAGTCTATGGCCCCCTCCTAGTCTTTTACAGAACAGCCTCCAAGCTCTCGCTGGTTGGCTCAGGAGCTCTATGTCCCTTAAATTACTAGTCGCCTGAGTCTGTGTCATGTGCGGGATCATCTCCAGAGCCCACGGTCTCACCAATTCGCCCTTTAATTGTAGATCTGTAAACCTCCCCTGCCCCGTGATCCAATCTATAACAAATTTACATTGGGCCGCCCAATTATAAAATTCAAGGTTGGGTAATGCTAGTCCTCTTTTTTTCTCTCGGGGCAGTAAGTTTAAGATAACTAATCCTGTGCTTCTTGTCACCCCAAATAAACCCGAGCACTTTTCTTTTAATGTGGTTCAAGTCAGTTTTCTTTAATATCACAGGTAGAGTTTGGAAAACATAGAGTAGCTTCGGGAAATATATCATTTTTATAAGTCCTACCCTCCCTGACAGAGATAGAGGTAGCAGCGCCCACCCCTTGACCAAGTTATCTAGATTTTTAATTAAAGGACCGTAGTTAATGGAATACCATCTGCACGGGTCTGCGTGCATTGTAATACCTAAGTATTTGAAGTTCCCGTCTACCATTTTAAAGTCAAAACCAGAGATTTGTTTTCTACCCTTTGACAATAACCAGAGCAATTCAGTTTTGTCATATTGATCTTGTACCCTGAAACTAGGCTAAACTCATCTATCACTGCCATCAGCTTTGGAACATTTCCATGGGGGTCTTGCACAAACAGTACCATGTCATCTGCAAACAACGAGACATGCAGTGTCGACTCACCTATGCGCATTCCCTGCATTGTCTGTTTAATCTTGAGCACCAATTGCTCTATGGCCAGATCAAAGAGGAGTGGGGAAAGAGGGCAGCCTTGCCTAGTGCCTCTGTGGAGTGTGAAGGGTCGTGTAGGTGCCCCATTGACCAGAAGAGACGCCTGCGGCCTATCATATAGATTCTTAACAGCGTTAACAAAGGCTCCCTCAATGCCCATTTTACCCAAAGTAGTGTACAAGTGTTCCCATAAAACCTTATCAAAAGCCTTTTCCGCGTCTAGAAATAATAAGGCTGCCTATGTGTGTTTTTCTAATTTTGAGTTACGCTGAGTAATGTTCCAATAGTATTGAATAATTGTTTGGACCCTTCTTATGTTAAGTACTGAAGATCTCCCTTGCACAAAGCCCGTCTGGTCTTCGTGGACCAGCGACGGAAGAATGTTAGCCAGTCTGTTTGCTAGGATTTTCGTCAATATCTTATAGTCTTGATTGAGCAGGGATATGGGGCGATACGATTGCGTCAGCAGGGGGTCCCTACCCTCCTTCGGGATAATACTTATGTTTGCTTCTGCAAATCTGGGAGAAGGTTTAATCTCACCTCCCAGTAGACCATTGAACAGCCTTTCCAGGGTGGCGCCTATCTCCATTCCCATTATCTTATAGAATTCAGATGGCAGGCCATCGGGTCCCAGAGTTTTGTCCAATGGCAAGTCTTTAATTGTGGCCATGATCTCATTTTGGGTAATGGGGCTATTGAGTTTGTCTAGTTGGACGGGGTCTATTGTTGGTAAAATCAATTGCTCCCAAAATCTATCCTTATCACTAGGCTGTACCTGTCCCGATGAGTAGAGGTCTGTATAAAAGTCAGTGAAGGCCTTTTGAATGTCCTCCTCCTTATTTAAGATAACACTACCCTGTTTAATTGCTAAGATGGGATTTCTTTTACCTGTCAGTTTCGTCATTCTAGCTAGCAGTTTCCCAGTCTTACTTCCAAACCTATAATATTTAGCCTGTGTTTTGGCATATGCCCTATTAGTTTGTTGGAGTATGTAGTCATCCCTGGTACGTTTGACTGCCATGTATTTGCATCTATTTGAGAGGGTGGGGTTCCTCAAATACTTGTTCCTAGCGTTTAAAATCTGTGTTAATAATAATTCTGATTGTACCTTGTTCTTTTTTTTAAGGTTTGCAGCATAGGCAGAAATGACCCCCCTCAAAACAGCCTTAGACGCTTCCCAAAACAGGAGTGGGTTGTTGGTGTGTGTGCCGTTGAGTTCCATGTATGTCAACCATTCCCCCAGTATGTGTATGTAAAAATTGGGGTCCTTATACAAGTACGTTGGAAATACCCATCTGTTAGTTTGCTTTCTAGTGGGGCCCGCTTGTATCTTAATTGTCACAGGAGCATGGTCTGAAATTGTTATGGGGACTATCTCTGTGTCTACCACCTTAGGACACAGGTCCGGGGACAAAAGAAAATAATCGAGTCTAGCCATAGTGTCCTTTGCTGCCGACACACATGTGTAATCCCTCCATTCAGGATATCTAGCTCTCCAGACATCCTGTAACCCCAGGGTTCTTTTGAATGTGTGTAGGATCAAAGACTCTTTTTTGGAATTTCTAAAGCTCTGGGGAGTGATGGTCTTTCCGTTTGGATTACGAAATCTATCTGCAGGGACCTGAGGGGCAATATTAAAATCTCCGCCCATAATGATGAGCGATGTTGTGAACTGAATAATCTCTGCCTGTAACTCCCTCCAAAAGTGATGTTTCTGTTTTTGTGGACCATACACCCCTATCAAAGCAAACTGCATTCCCTGAATTTCCAGCTGTAACATTACAAACCTTCCCTCCCTGTCCACCAGGGTTTTGGTGATATTGTAATTTAGATTTTTCCTGAATAAAATAGCTACTCCCCTAGCCCTCCTTGACTCATATGTAGTACATATAACCTCTCCCACCCAACCCTGCTTCAGTTTCTGATGCTCAATTCGTGACAGATGAGTCTCCTCAAGCATAGCTATATCTATTCTTTTAGAGCTTAGGTACCTCAAGATGGCTCTGCGCTTTTGTTGAGATGTTATGCCACCTACATTCCAGCTCATAATATGTAGATTATGCATGATGTAAGTCTAAATTGGTGGGTGCCTTATAGGGTAAATATGTGTCTTTAGGCAGGTTTAATAGTCTACTGTGTATGAGTTCTTTTAGGTGTTTCAAAATTGCCTTACCACCAGGTAGCAACATTGGAACATTTCTCCTAGTCCTGGAGTCCCAGGGAGGGAGGAGAGTATCACGCCAGCTAACTAAAGAAAAGATTAACACAATCATTAACGATACAAAGAAAATAAACACACATGGTGACAAATAAATTTCCGCAAGCCAAGATGGTTGGCTTCCGCACATTTTAGTGCCTTCACAGCACCTAGTTCAGCTACTAAATAAGGGTCGACACCCTATCACATCACACCTCCCCTCCTAAGTTGGTTAACTCTGCTTGGCAATATAATCTAATCCCCCCTCTCACTTTACGTCGGTTTCTTGCCTTGTACTATCTAGTGAGATTGCCACTTAGGTTTCTAAGGCCTTCTCGTGCCAAAATCTTGACTGCTCTCCAGTTTATTGGATAAATTCTCATCCCATTACAGTTATTTCACTCAAGTGGCAGTCTGTAACCCATTATCTATGCTCCCTATCCTTCATTTCTAAATATGGTGTGTTGTGATATACAGATCTAATGCTATGTGGGTGAGCAGGCACTTTGTAGATCAGGGCCGGTAAACCCCACCCCCCATAGCTGTCACTGATCATCAAGTGGCCCCCGGTGCCTGAACCTGTTAGTTGCTACCTGAGCGGTCTCTTAAGTCTCATTTCTAGTTATAAGAAAAAACCCTGCATTATTAACTCTTTAAAGACAACAATTGCAAATAAAATAGACATGAGGCTTGTCCATCCTCCCACTCCCCCCCAAGTGAGTGACTTGGAATAGTTGAAAAGTCTCTCAGGTATGCCACAAACCCCAACTCTATCAGTTCATCATAATAGTTTTGAGCATGTTACCAGTCCTTTGGTCTGTGGACGCTTCAAGCTCAGGTTTCTTTGTCAGATAAGCTCTTGCTCGAGTCTCAGGAACTTCTGTAGTTGTCTGGGATCATCAAAAAACTTAACACCCTACTGGGTCTGGAGTTTGAGCTTAGCTGGAAACAATAAGGACACAGAGCGCCCTGCTTCTATTAGGGTTTTGCAATAGGGAGAGAACTCCCTCCTTCTCCTAGAGATCTCTGCAGAGTAGTCCTGGAAGATGAGAATCTTCTTCCCCTCAAACATCAGGGGAGAACCCTGTCGGTAGGCTCTGAGGATTGAGATTTTATCCTTGAAGTTCAGGTAGCTGTCTAGGGCCTCTGGATACTCTTGGATCCTGATTGATAATGCCAACTCTGTGGGCTCTTTCAGCTACACAAGGTATAGCTGCTGGCGGTAGTTTCAGTAAGGTTGGTAAGGTTTTTTCTGCGAAGTCCAGCAGGTCAGCATTCCCAACAGATTCTGGAAGGCCCACTATGCGCAAGTTATTCCGCCATGAGCAGTTCTCAAGGTCGTCAATTTTTTCAAACAACTGCTTATTCTGGGCCTCCAATGTGGCTACTTTATTAGAGTTTTCACGCTGTCTGATTTCTCCATCTCCCACCCTCTGCTCGATGTGTTGGAGCCTCGAGGAGAAAGATTTGAACTCCGATGATAAAGAGTCCATCCCCGTTTGCAACTGTTCTATCTTGGGCAAAAAAAGTGCTGATATTTGGGATACTATAGGGTGGGTTTCTGTCTGTTCCTCCTCTCCAGCCTCCGCTGCAACATCAGCAGCATGGACTTCTACCATGGTCTTGGCCTTTTTATCATGGTGTTTCTGCCTGCCCGACATGGTGCCAGTGGCTTTCACAAAACTAGTATAGTATCTCTGCATACACTATATGTCTGCCCAGATTGGGGGTAACAACCACAAGTAGGTCAGTATTGGTTTGCCACTAAAGTCAGTGAAAGAGGTAAATGACCGAACCCCACTTAGATGTCTTTGTTAGTGTCTCTCAGTGCTTCAGCTGGGTGGGGGAATCGGATGATGGAGGGTCTAATGTAGTGTTAGGCATCTATTTCATTGCTAAGGTCTTTCCTTTTCTCTCACAGCCATCCAAAAACCTGCCAAACAGGACCACATCCTGCGAATCTTCCTCCCTCTAAGAAGTCTCAAAACTGTTTAACTATGACAATGCGGGCCCCAGTAACGCAGCAGAGTTTATCTATCTTGTGCCCTTGGTGTTAATCACTCCCTGAGGGAACTGTTTGTCTCTTCTTCAGCCGTTATTTAATGTATGCTATCCCCTCTAGTGATAATCTTGGCCTGGGGAGTGTTGAACGTAAATTGGCATTGATCCACTTTTAATATGCAGGCCTGTCTGCTACGAGGTCAACCGATTGCTGCAAAAGTTTTTGGGTCAGGGTAGAGTTGCTTTGGGCCGGAGCGTGTAGTTATGTTAGGGGCTTGTTCTTATATCTGCCAAGTCTAAATCAGGGTTACATCTGAACCGGGGCTGTGAAATGCTGATAACTTACAGACTCCTCTGACTCCAAGATGGCGATTCTCCGTTTGTCAGTTCCCACACCTCTGAATCTCGGCTCTCCTCCAACCTCCCCACAATCTCCTTGTATGTCGAGGATGGCCGAGTGCCTGTTGTGATCTTGGTCGGTTTATGGAGTTAACCCTCGTAATACCGCAACCGCAGCCTCTGCAACAGCTTTTATGCCTTTCAGTGGGGGAGCCGTTGATCTTAGCTCCTTGCTACAAATTGTGCAGACAGATCCAGGCTATTATCTGTCAAGGCCAGTAAGCTTTATGGGCTGAAGCGGAGCAATTATAAGGAGATTATCTGTCTGTGTCCACGGAGCTCCTTCTTCTTGCAACCGCTTTCTGTGCCCGCCCACCGGAAGTCAGGTTTAATTTTTTTAATTATTGATAATTTCTTTAATTTTTTTCTGTAGTTCATTTTTATAAAAAAAAAAAATATTAACACGTAGACTGCCCTCTGAGCAGACTTTACCAACTAGCTTTTTATAAAGTAAAAGTGTCACCTCTCAAGGGCCTTTTTCCTAGTGAAAACAGACCCCTTACGGCTCATTGCTTACAAGTCTGCAATGTCTTTTTTTTTTAGAGATTGGCTCCTTGGACGGCACTCCATAGAGGGATTTATTTTGGAAATCATATATATTTTTATATATTATTTTGAAATATTCTAAGCATTCTGTGTTTTATCAGAAAAAAAGATGCTTTTTCATATGCAAATTTTGATTTGTTAAAAAATATACAGAATTCGGGAATTAATAGGGATTGGGGTTGACTTGTTGAGTGTCTTTTGATATTTTGTACTTCCATATTTATTATTTTAAATATACTTTACATTCTTCTAATATAGCCATTGTTGGTACCTTTACCAAAGTTTATAGATTACATTGAAATATTCTAAACTTCAAAAAGCATATACGTCTCATCCACTTCAAAAAGCATCCACATGCCAGTTTGCTTCAGAGTTAGCATATCCAACTTCTGCAGCTGAAAATATTATTTGTTTGGATTCCATAACACTTCTCCTGCATCAAATTGCACAGCAATATGTTTCAAACAAGGATTTAAAGGGACATGAAACCCAAAGTTTTTCTTTCACGATTCAGGCAGAGCATGTCATTTCAAATAACTTTCCAATTTATTTCTATGATCTTTTTTATTTATTATCAATTTATTGACAGGTATACCTAGGTAGGCTCAAAAGCTGCTGATCAGTGCCTGGATTGACCCACCGAGATGCCGCTGGCGTTGCAGGGCCATATCATTGGCAGATATGCAACGGGGAGACTCCCAGCCAGGACATGGAGCTAGCCTAGTGCAGCTTTTTAAATCAGTTTCATATTCAATGTTAACGTTTTAACTAAGCTAAAGCTAAAGATGCATGAGGAATACTTAACATTCCTATGTTCTTCACAAGAAGAAAATTAAAACCTATTGAAATTAAAATGTTTACCTTTATATTTATATGAATATATACAGATATAGATGTATATGCAGATTTAAATAGAAATATCTATTTTAGAAAAAATTGAAAATTGTATTAAGTGAACATACGAATTTCAAGTATTTCTATTAATAAATATTAAAACATATTAAAATGGAATACAAATGATATTGCATGTTTCAAGGTATTTGACTTGGAAGGACTCAAACTGTGTGTATACTGTGTGCACATACATGTTTACACATATAAACACATATATACACGTGCATACACATATATAGACATGTATACTGTTCATACACACATACTCATATTTAGACATAAATATACATTGAAGCACTTTTCCAGTCAAATCTTTTGCCATATACCATATCCCATTTTAACCCTTTTAAAATCTTTTTATCAAAATTAAAATTAAAAAAAAAAAGTGTAAAAATATTTGTGCAGTAGTTTATTTTAATATGGTTTTAATGTGTCTTGTGAAATATTGTTTTACCCTTACACTTTACTTCAGATGTCACGTCTAACACAATTTCGGCTTGAGTTTGAGCACAACCTATAACTTTCATCTTTTAATATCAGCTTTATTTATCAGGTTTGTGATATCCATTGAAAGCACAGGTTGGGTTTGTGCAATGTTGACCACACTAACCCATCTCTGGTAAATGTGACTTACCATGACTTAACATGGACTTTTAATTTCAAGTTGCACGCTAATGTCAGGGTGGTCAAGAGATACTGCTTATCGCGTCCCACACTATCAGTAGTGTAATCTAGTCCAAAATGTTTAATTGCTGTTTTTTTACAAGACTGATAAATGCTTTTTCAGAACTAGTCCTTTTTAAAGGAGCACACATTTTAAGAATTTTAATCTTCGTGTTACCATTAATCAAAAAATATTTTTCTTTGTTGTTGAAGGACAAAATACTCAATATGGTTCCACATTAATAGCATAACAATCCAATTAATCACTCTACTGAAAAAAATATAAAAGAAATGTTCAGTCGTAATAATAGAATTACTGATTCCAAGTATGTGCGTGTGTCCTCATAAAGTTATGTAGAATAGCAGGCTTAATTTACTTGTAACTGTATTTAAAACATATTTTATCTACCCTAAAATTGGGCTGATAGAGAATATAGACAATATGGATGATGTATATATACACAATATGGCTGTATTTAGTTATAGCCACTTTTTACTCATTTCTAGAATCACTGTCTCACTTACAGACAATGGGCTAGATTACAAGTGGAGTGCTAAATATTGCTTTGATAAACGGATATTTGCTCGCCACTGTCTAATACCAGCGCACATTATACAAGTTTTCAGCAATGAGCGCCCAATACAATAATTTAGCGCTCCGCTTGTAATCTAGCCCAGTATGTGTTTAGCTATGACTACATCTTTACTGATTTAATGTTGTATCACAAAATTTGTTAAACACACCTACTTCTAGAACTTTGTAGCGATTGGTGTATATGTGATAAGGAGGTATAAAATCTGTGCAGAAGAGCTTTCTATCAGACATCACTTTACCACCTCTAGATGTCTCACCGCCTTCTGTATTTTAATCTGCTATTCACTTAAACTTGTTATTTGTCATTCAAGGAAGAAACATAATAAAAGTATTTACTTATATCTTCGTGTCTAGAAAGTTCCTGTAACATGAGCCAATGAAACTAGCAATATAACTAAGAACTAAAGGGGAATAGATTTTTAAAATATGCTTCATGTCACATTTAAAGGAACACTGAAGTGAAAATTAAACTTTCATGATTCAGATAGAGCACACAATTTTAAACAACTGTCCAATTCACTTCTATTTTCTAAATGTGAACAACTTTTATATATTCACACTTTCTGAGGCACCAGATCCTATTGATTCACAGAATACACGTATATTCATTTTGTGATTGGCTGATGGTTGTCACATTAGGCAGTGGGAGGGAAAATAGAACTCATTTTTAAAATGTGTCAGAAAGAAATCTACTACTCATTTGACATTCAAAGTGCTTTTGCATTGTCTTTTTTAATTTGCATTTACTGATAATTTTATTCTACTGTCTATAGTGGTTCTTTAATAGAGGAACCAACTAGAAATAAAGCTATCTGGATTCAGTGCTATCAAATAATACAGAAATAATATTAAACATAGAAGTGAATAAAGATATAGGTAACAGTGATCATAACATCATAACATTTGAAATCACTTTCCATAAGCAGTGTTACAAGGGTTCAACCATGACTTTTAACTGAAAGCAAAATTCAGGGATTTAAAAGGGACAGTAAAGTCAAAAATAAAAGTTCATGATTCAGATAGGGCATGACATTTTTAAAAAATACTTTAAATTTTCTCTTGGTATTATTTGTTGAAGGCTAAACCTAGGTAGGTTCATAGGCTGGTTTCTAAGCCCTTGAAAGCCACCTATTATCTCAGTGCATTTTGTTAGCTTTTCACAGACAGACAATGCTAGTTGATGTGTGCCATATAGATAACATTGTGCTCACTCATATAGAGTTATTAATGAGTCAGCACTAATTGGCTGAAATGCAAGTTTTGTAAAAAAAACACTGAGATGATGGAGCAGTCTGCAGGGCTTTAAATACAAGGTAATCACAGAGGTAAAAAGTGCAATAATATAATAGTGTTGGTTATGCAAAACTAGGGAATGGGTAATAAAGGTATTATCTTATGACTTATTTACTAAAACGATTAAGGTGGTAATGATCAGTGATACATTTCAATGGATGGAAAATGTTTTAATTAAAGAACATAAAACATGGTGGGATAAGAAGTTACTAGAGAAATATTTCTCACTTGATATAATACCCAGAGGACTGAGGCTCAAAAGTGTCCCACATTTGTTGTCCGAGATCAAGATTTCATCAACAAATGGAATCAAATGTTGTCAGAGTGTTCAGCAAGGTTAATGCAATTGATCATTATACATAAGGAAAAACAATTGCATAATGAAATTGTGCATAGGAACTGAATCCGTTTGTGTCACATAAGGATTATGATAAGCTTGATCATTTATTGGATCAGCCTGTGTCCCATTCCAAAGTTGAAATTGACAATGCCAAACTCAGGAAATTTGAAAGAGAAAAATTGGACTATCTTAATAATTTGGTTTATAACTGGTGGACTGAAAGGAGACGTCCTTCCATTTTTAGGTCTAGGTCTAAATCTAAGCAAAGACCTTTTAAAAGTGTCTCTTTTCTGATATGGATATTGATTCTAGAGAGGAGGTGTCTTCTGCCATACTTCCGGGAGGCACAAAGTGTTGCATTAACCCCTAATATTTCAGTGGAAGATTTTGATAAAATGGTATCGGTTTAATCCTGGTACTACCATAAAAATAAAGGATGGTCATCCTAGTAATCTTTGATGGAAACCCAGAGAAACTGATAGCAATGGAAGAAATTATAGAATGTACAGTCGGGGGAGATATTGCTGCAGGGGGAGCCATTCAGCCTCTTTGGGGGGGGGGGTATTCGAATCTCCAATACCAACAAAGGAGGAGGATGCGTAGGAACAGGAAGGTATTCAATAAGGAATAATCCCTAGAAATTAAAGTTTAGGATTTAACTGTCATCAATCTTTCTAGTTTTGAATTGTCAAATGCTGAATGTAGTGTTTTAGGATATGAATTAAGTTTTTATTTGATACTATTGTTGATTTGAATAGATTTTTGAGGGATCTCACTTTAAGGAAATATTTTACACAGAGTATGGATATAACAGGGGTTCCAACTGAGTATGATTTTGAGATTCCCGTGACATGTTGTGATGTCAGGTTTGATTATGCGAGAGATTATTTTATGTTGCTACAACTAGAGCTTGAATCCAATAAACCCATTGTTATTAATGTTAAGTTCAGGCCAAGGTCATCTTTTTATCCAGTGAAATCTAGAGGAGATTTTCCATTGTAAAGTTGAAGCTGCTTTAACGCAGCTGCATGATAATAGACCATTTTAATAAACAACAGAGAGATGGCATTTTAAATCTTCAAACAAATGAGAATACAGTGATTAGAAAAAGTGATACGGAAGGACTCTATATTTCTTAAGTCATAAGACAATTACATGATACGTATATGTATGAACAGTTGGATTTGGATCCTACTCCTCTCTTTTATAGGGAGTGAAAACAGATTCTTGATGATGGATTTGAATTAGGAATTTATGATGCAGATACACATCCTTTGACACAGTAATGGGGTCCTGAGACTCAGAAAATCAATCCTCAGAAGAAGAATCCTGAGATTCATAAGCACCCCTATTATCTGTAGGGAATTTCTTGATGCAAATAATCAGTACGGGGGCACATAATTTTTTAACCCCTTAAGGGAAGTAATAAATGGCACAATACAAACCAGAATAATTCCTATGAGGGTATACACTGAGGTTATCTGACAAACAAGCACTGAAGTAATTGTAATAAAACAGTAAAGGTAATAATAAATAACACAGCAAACAAGGGATTTAATAATTTTGAGAAAAGCACTGATATGATAAGAGTATCTCACCACCTCCACCAGTTCTGAGAGCTTCTCCGATTATGTTGAGATGATTACAGCACTACAGGAACAGGAAACATATAGACAGGAAAGTGCACAAAAGAATGCACTTAAAAGGTTAAGCATTAGCAATAAATTCAAAACTGGATGTCAAAATTCAAGATTTTAGCAAAGGTGACATAAAAGTGCTGCCTTAAGGTATCCAGAAACTTCGGAGAGCCATGATAAATTTAACCCCTTAGAGACCAGGCGGTTTTTTAATTTTCTTACTGTTAAGGACCAGGGCTGTTTTTACATTTCTGCAGTGTTTATGTATAGCTGTAATTTTCCTCTTACTTATTTACTGTACCCACACTTATTATATACATATACTTTCTAAATATACCATTATTTTCATCATATCTTATAATTTACTATAAAAAAAATGTATAAAATATGATGAGAAAAAAACATACAAAAAACACACTTTTTCTAACTGTGACCCCCAAAATCTGTTACACATCTTCAACCACCAAAAAACACCCATGCTAAATATTTTCTAAATTTTGTCATGAGTTAAGAAATACCCAATGTTTACCCCCTTAACCCCTTAGGGTTAACCCCTAAGGACCGGGCATTTCCGACTAAAACTTCCCCAAAAGACCAGAGCACTTTTAGCATTGTTGCCATCACTCCATTTAAACTGAAATAGAGCCTTTTTTATATTTACCTATCACAACTCAAAGTATTGATCTAGGCTCATTTTAGTATATTTAATGCCACCATTTCACCGCCAAATGCGATCAAATAAAATAAAATCTTTAACTTTTTCGCAAACTTTAGGTTTCTCACTGAAATTATTTACACACAGCTTGTGCAATCATGGCACAAATGGTTGTAAATGCTTCTCTAGGATCTCCTTTGTTCAGAAATAGCACATGTATGGCTTTTGCATTGCTTTTTGGTAATCAGAATGCTGCTAATTGCAGCTGTGTACCACACTTTTATTATTCCCAGCAGTAAATGGGTTAATTAGGTTGTAAGGTTAATTTTAGCTTTAGTGTATAGATTACCCTCCCCCTGACACTTCCCACCCCCTGATCCCTCTCAAACAACTCTCTTCCTTCTCCATCTCCCCATGGTCACCCCCATTTTAAGTACTGGCAGAAAGTCTACCAGTATGAAAATATAAGGCTTTTTAAAAAAAAATATATATATTTTCTGCAGTGTAGGATCCCCCCTTACCCCCAACCTCCCTTATTCCCCTAAACAGCTCTCTAAACCTCCCCCCTCTAACTGATTTCTGCCATCTTAGGTACTGGCAGCTGTCTGCCAGTACCCAGTTTGCTATAATATTTTTTATTTTATTTTTTAAAAACATTTTTTTCTGTAGTGTAGCTGCCCACTACCTCCCCCTCCCTCCTTTACCCCCTCTGTAATATTATTATTACCCTCTTATCCCCCCTCCACGTCAAGGATCCCCCTCTCCCTCCTTCCTTTTCCCTGCATTCCCACCCAGCCCCATCCGTTCCCACCCCCCTCTAGTGATGGGCCGCCCACCCACCTCCCTCTTAACCCTGCCACACTACCAACAATTGGCACCATCGCTGCCCGATGCAAAGAGGGCCACAGAGTGGCCCTCTCTGCATCGGTTACACTCCGGCAGGTACTGCACAATGCCTCAATAGCAAGGCATTGTGGCAATACTGTAAGATCAATAGACTGTCATTGGGCAGGGTCAGACTGATATGCTACAGGATATTTTTTCTCTGAGGAAGGCATAGTGTACTAAAAGATACTGCACCCTGAGTGACACTTTCCTTAAGAACAAGCACGTAAGTTTTCTAGCTTTTGTTCTGTGTTAGTTGAGTGCATCTCTCTAGTTTTATACCTAGATAAAACTCCTCCTACCCACTTCAATATAAGCACAACACCTGTTCTAAAATTGGTTTTACAATTTGAGGAGATTAACCATTTTGTTTAAACCGGGGGTTTATTTAACTTTTCATCATTTATTAGTTTTTCTAGATTTTGTTCTGTCTCAAATGAGTGCGTCTCTTTATTTTCTTGTTTGTATGCAAATTGCTCTTGGGTCTCCCTAGGATTAAAATGGGAAACCAGAGGTGGACTCCTTGCCCTAGAGGGATACAACTGCACCTCACTGACGAGCCCAAAGGAGTCTGACACATATGTCTGGGGTTTGTTTTTTTCTCTTGTTCAGAGGAGTGTATAGTTTACCCTACCCCTGGTATTTGGACGCTGGACTGTCATTGAGCAGGGCCAGATTTATATGCTACAGGATATTTTTTCTCTGGGAAATGCATAGTGTGCTAAAAGAGACTACACCCTGAGTGGCACTGTTCTTATGAACAAGCACAGAAGTTTTTCTAGCTTTTGTTCTGTGTTAGTTGAGTGCGTCCCACTTCAATATAGGCACAACACCTGTTCTGAAATTGGTTTTACAATTTAAGGAGATTAACCCTTTCGTTTAAACCAGAGGTGAATATTACTTTCATAATTTATTATAAAAAAACTTTTGAAATCTAGGTATGAAAATACAGAGAACAGAGAGAATGCTAACGCTTTTTATAGCTTTTTACCACTTGTTTAATAACTTTTCAAAAGGCATTTGACCAAACCAGTTGAGCATAATTTATGCAAAAGATATTTTATAATGTAAAACTTTTGAAGTTTTTCATTAAAGCTGGACTTTTATTCATTACACTGTTCCAGTTGATTTCTAAATAAAGGAATCTGATTTAATTCATCATTTGTGAGTGTACTGCATTTTTTCAATCATTTGGCTTGGCCACATTAGACATTATGATCCTTTCTCCCTGAGGCTACCCCAGGATGATGGAAGGTCAAACAGCTTGATTTGAGGTTGAGAGAAACAGCGCCACGATTCTACGACAATCGCATTCTAATGGTGAAGGAGTAACTGTGGCTGGCAGCGTTCTCTACCTGCATAAGGGAAGTTATTCCTTAGTTGAAATTTTCTTTTCTGTATATTCAATTTTGTTTTATAAAACTGTTTATAGGCAAGTAAAATGTATAGAATATTGCTTAAATTGAGCCTAATACTTCTTTGTGCTTGTATACCTTTAGCATTAGTCTTTTATACTTTAAATTATAGCACAATTATGTAGTTGTAGGTTCAGTACTGTACCTTCTGCAAAAATCATACCGTTATGGTTATTGCAGAGATTTGTTTTTTTCACAATATACATAACAAATTGTTCCACATTAATCTTATTTGTATATATTTCCTAGGCCTTTATACTTCTGTGCACTGCCTAGTTCTACATACAATCAATGCGATTCTTTAAAAAGACAGTGTACCTTTTTTAAACTTCTTATTTTGTTGCTTTTTTAATTCTGTCACAGTTTGGACATTGCCATTATTTTTTAATATTAATATCAAGGTCTGTATGAAGTCACGAGTCTTGCATCTCCTGTAATTTTAGGAGTTCTGGTGCTTATGTAATAAAAGTAAGTCTTTTCTTTATATTATTTGTGCAGTGAAAGAGTTAATATCCATGTAGATTCTGCAGGCATCCCTGAGGAAATGTTTTTCACATTCAGATAGATTGTGAGTTTTTAACGCTATAGGGATTATAACAACCGCCACAAAAGCGGCGTTATTTCACCTCCCTATAGCGCTGCTATTACAAGTTTTAAAAAAGCAGGCTTGTGCGGGCGATATGGTTGCATTGAGCTCCATACCGCACCGAAATCAGGCGCTGCTTTGACGTGCTTTTACACGATTTCCCCATAGACATCAATAGGGAGAGCCGGCAAAAAAAAAGCCTAACACCTGCGATCGCGGAATGAAAAGCTCCGTAACACAGCCCCATTGATGTCTATGGGGAAAGAAAAAGTTACGTTTAAATTTAATAAAACCCAGAGTCTAAACACCCCTAATCTGCCACCCCCGACATACAGTTATTAACCTCTAATCTGCCACCTCCGATATTGCCGCCACCTACATACAGTTATTAACCCCTAATCTTCCACCCCCGATATCGCCGCAACCTACATACAGTTATTAACCCCTAATCTGCTGCCCCCGATATCGCTGCCACCTACATACAGTTATTAACCCCTAATCTGCCACCCCCGATATCGCTGTCACCTACATACAGTTATTGTAGGTATTGTATGTATTATATGAATTCCTGAGTGAGTTTTTTTACACTTTACATTTCTGAGTAGGTAATTGCTATCGTAGCAGTTCAGTTACTTTGGACAAGCAGTAATACTGTTTGAATCTGTTAACTGCAAACGTTTTAAATATACTTTTGTCTCAATATGAGGGATACTTAGAATTCATTTAATAAGTGGTCTATATAATTTTAGCTTAATATAAGCAAACATAAATTATATGCTTGATATTCCACTTATACTAAGATTCCTATATAAAGACATATCGCTCTTGAGACATCCACTATAGAGTATAACGTTATTTATTGAATTGCCACAATAGATTTGTGGAATAAGTATTTTACAGACACTGTGTGGTGCATCACATTTCTATGGTATAATTACACAGCAATCCCTACTCTAGCCAAAAACATCATACAAGTGCCAGGAGTAGAAATCCTAATCTGTATCACCATAATAGTTTGTTTGTACAAATTACATACAGTCGGTGCCTAAGTGTGGTTTTAAGTTTATTCCTATTTTAATTTAACCCAATAAAAGTTATATTTTAATTTTCTAATTTGTTTTCTCCCCCTTACATTTATTCCTTAGGGAATAATCTGTGTCACCCAGTCAGATTAAATTTATCTCTAGACCTAGGAGTGCTATAAGTGTATACTTTCTCTATTTTTGCTACAATTACATTTATATACACAGCACCCGCATCCTGACAAACAATTGAGGAATTTGTAGGAATATAGGTCTTATATTTAAGTAGTGCCATTGGTTTCTTTTCAAATCCAATTAACATCCTAATCTGCTACCACCGATATCGCCACCACCTACATACAGTTATTAACCCCTAATCTGCCGTCCCCGATATCTCTGCCACCTACATAGTTATTAACCCCTAATCTGCCACCCCCGATATCACCGCCACCTACATACAGTTATTAACCCCTAATCTGCCACCACCAACATCGCTGCCACCTAAACAAAACTATTAATCCCTAATCTGCCGCGCCCAATGTCACTTCCACTATACTAAAGCTATTAACCACTAAACCTCTAGCCTCCCACATCACTACCACTAAATAAATCCATTAACCCCTAACCCTAATGTAACCCTAACATAACACTTAGCCTAAAGAGAAAAAGCAAGAATACTAATGGAACTACTGGGGTAACAAGTTTAGGATTGCCGATCTAACAATATGGTTATCTGCTATATAGTCTTATACTGTAGAAAAAAAGGACTGATTATACTGGGCATGGGTGCTGTGTACTGTATTTAAGATAAACACAAAAAAAAAATATCAATCCTAGGATTGATGGTAATGTACACCTAGATAGCACTCACATTCCTAAGAGGAAAGTGGCTTTATATTAGAACAAAGATAGTTAGGGGGTTCAAAGAAGGAGTGAGGTGCTGAAGTATTTAAAATATAACCTTAATTAGGGGGGCGGAGCCAACTGCCGAACAAGAGAGACGTCTTGAAAAAGAGCTCTCTCTCAGCTAGCTAATTTAGGCATAAATAAGCTAATTGGAATACCTAAATACTAAAATATTTCACTCAATTATACTTCATAAGTTATCCTAGTTAGGTAATACATAAGTTCTGTGACCTATCTGGATTGTGTGAGAGACGCTGCAGGAGTGTGTTCTGCAGCAGCCATACCACCATTGAAAGGGTAAAGCTTAACAAGAGGCTCTTGGAGCAACGGAGATCCAGCGCACATCTTATTAGCTTCCTAGCTCACCTACCACTGCTGCCCGGAGGGTCGGGGCTCCGCTCCGGAGCAGCAGAACAGCGCAGCAGACAAGTCGAGAGCGCAGAAAAGCCGGATAGACAGCTGACCACAAGATTCTTACCCCATAGCAGATCCGGTGGCCACATCTGTAAGACACTTATCACCGGAGCTGGACTAGCCCACATCTAGACCACCACTGAGACCCAAAGGACCCTGGAACAGCCCTTGCAGGCCGCATCAGCCCAGCACTAATTTGGCGCGAATAATCGCCATTTTGCGGCCCAGGCTGTGGGAGCATCAACATCTCACAAGGAAAGCAGACTGGAATACTACAACGAGTGGAGAGAGAGGTAAGGGCACATATATGCCATCAGCCCCATATACTACTTTTAAATACCTTGCAAGTCTCTTAATGAATAGGAAGTAAATTGCTTCATAATAAGTGAAATACACACTACCAGCAAGTCGCATACAGGCCTCACTGACTCACAAACTGTCTGATAGTAAAGCTGAATAACATTTTCAGACACTGGTTCTAGCTACTAACACTCATACTATTTGACATTAAGCTTGCTGAGCTAGAACAACCTACACTACTGTTGAAGCAAGAAACTGGGACCTCATGATTTGTGTAACACTCTGCCATCTAACAGACAGGCTTGACTGAATGGTACTGTTTAGTGCTGAGGACTTGTGCATTTAAGTGTATACAGCTAAATAATACTACGTGAATACATATAAGTACCAGTCTGTCTGCTGTGGAATTATACAAACCAGGGTCGGCTCTAAGGGGGGGCATTGGGGGGCAATGCCCACCCAAATGGAATGCTGTGCCCCCCAGGGCAAAAGCAGTGATTTAAAAAAATAAAAAAATAAATAAATATATATTTTTTTACATTTTAAAAGTGACGGAACGTCCAGGGTCCAAATGTCGCATCAACCATTTGCAGCCACTGGACCCTGGACTGCTGGTGCTCTCACAGTTAACCTAGGGCTTGCACTGCTCCTCCTCCTGCTAGCCCACTTACTACAGAGCTGCAGTGAGATGATGACATCATCAGACCTCTGCAGGAAGTGCTGGGAGAAGCTAACAGTCAGTGAAAGGGAAGGCAGAAGTAAGTTTGTGAAAACTTATAACCAATGTGTGTGTGAGAGTAATATCCCTTCCCTATTGTGCTTTATATCCTGATCAGAACCATCCTGGCAGCCACAGATAAACAAGCAAATTGGGAATTCCTTAGTTTCCCCACTGCAGGTCACACAAAACAAGTGAGTATTGTGCCTGCTTTATCTGCAGTGATCAGTGTAAAATGTGTGTCAGATTATAGGTGCTCAAATACACACACTTCAAATGTAGCTGTGGGACAATGAGTGAAATAGCCTTATGTTTATTATTTACATGCTTTAAAACATCTATTTGTCCCCAAGGTTGTTTTATTTATATATACTGAGTGTATGTGTATATATGTTTGTGTGTGTGTATATATATATATATATATATATATATATATATATATATATATTTGTGTGTATATACATGTATACTGTGTGTGCTGGTAAATATCATTAATAATATCTGTACAAGTAATGTACTGCTTGGCACTCAAACTTATTGTCACGTAAAAGCTTATTTGATCATTAGTAGGGTCATTGGTAGAGCTACACATGCAAACAGTGTCCACTGGCTGTGTCATATGTGGGAGACGTTCCTGAGATATGACAAATGTAACCCCTGCATTGCCATAAATCTGGTAAATGTAACTGCTGTGGCACTGCCAGACATCTTATAAATGTAACCCCTATACTCCTTGAGATATGACAAATGTAACCCCTGCACTTCCAGAAATATAAACAAATCTAACTCCTGCACAGCCAGAGATCTGAAAAATGCAACCCTGGACTGCCACAGTAGGTCTGCTCTTATTTTGACTCTCATACATGCTTTTTAAATGCGTGCCCCCTCGTGAAAAAAAATGCCCCCCCATTTAATTAGTTCTGGAGCTGACCCTGATACAAACCATCTTTCTCTCTCTACATGTACTTGTGCAGCTGCAGAGATAACAGGGACTACAGGTTGCTGCAAACCTCTGCTCGCATCACTAAACTGAGCACTTCACTCAATTATTCACTCTTGGGAGCTTAGAACCTTTTTTACTCTCTCTATAAAAAGGACAGTTTAGCTCAGAATCTCACAACTGAACTACGAATAAAGGGGTTTGTTGCAAGCTAAACTCAAGCTATAAGGGCTCCTAATCAGTCTTTAAGTATATCTTTTCTAACGCTCCTGTGCCCTAGTACAGTCTTTTGTAGTTTTGTATGCAATTTTAACACCTCTGCTTGCTGGAGGACAGGAACTTTAAAGAAGGCAGCCTATCTGGGGGTCACCTGATATATCATTTCTTGACTTATTGTCGCCTGTAGTACGCTCTCCTCCTCCCTTTCCTGCTGCCCGCTGTGGCAGTAGGTCATACTCCAAGCTCCCTTTCCCGTGATGGCCCTGTGAGGGCAGCCTCCCTGAGGAGTTTCGTACCTGGGGAAAAAATCATCAGCATCTTCTGCTCCTAGAGAATTATTGTAGCAACCAGCTGTCTGCATCTGCGACCTAGGGTGATAAAAATGTCTCACTCTAACAGGAAAAAAAGCATTAGCAAACATAATGTAGGTCCAAAAAGAACTGTTGCAGATCACTTTCATAGTAAATTTATGTTAGAAAGGGACCTATCAGATGAAGATTCCAGAGATTCCCCGTCTGGCCAAGGAGATGAAGAAATACTCCCTTCTGGGAAAAAATCTATCTACAACTCAGAGGACACCTCTCTCAAAGAACTCATGAACTCTCTTTCTGCTAAAATGGACTCCCACCATTACTCATTGAAGCAGGAAATAAGAACCTCAGTTGCTGACTTTAAAAGAGAAATTTCATCACTAGGAGACAGAACCGACACCCTGGAAAACAAGCATGAAGATTTGGCGACAGATCATTCTAATCTCCTTGCTTATTCCCAATCATTAGCAGAAATGATATCTGACCTCGAAGTAAAATTAGTGGACCTCGAAGACAGGTCTAGGCGCAACAACTTGCGCCTTAGAGGCATACCTGAAAGAATCTTATCTGCTCACCTTAATAAATACCTTGAAGAGCTATTTGCAGTATTAGTAAACTCTCCACAAGACCAAGAAGCAAAAATTGACAGATCTCACAGAGCAATTAGACCAAGGAACTCTAATCAGGCACAACCTAGGGATGTAATTGTAAGATTTCACCACTACACTTTTAAGGAAAAGATCCTTAGAGCTGCCTTCATGAATAAAGACTTACCAGATCCCTATAAAGAAATTCAGTTCTTCCCTGATTTATCTACTCATACACTGTCAAAGAGGAGATCATTTCAACCAATTACCCAATGCCTTCGCAAGCACTCCATTAAATATAGATGGGGATTCCCGGTGCGGGTTCTTTTTCAACATGATGGACTCTCTTATAATGTGTCTAGTTTAAATCAGGGAATGGAGATTCTCAACAAACTAAACCCTTTACAAAATTCCCAAGCTGCAGGCCTCACACGTCAAAATCCCAATCCTATTCAAAAAGACTCTCCTACTAACAGCTCCACAATTCTGGAACCCACTTCCTTACGGATAGATGCATCAGAATGGAGTCCTAAACCCAGAAGATCTTCACCTGCCTCTAAGAGGCAGAACACCACCCAGCAGGACATATAAATATTGCTGTCAAGTGGATTATGCCTTGACAGTGCTGGACACAAGCAAGTACTGTACTCCTACTTCTTAAGTCACATACCACGGCAAGAGATATAAAGCACTATAACACTTGATACCAAATGTCGTATGTTTAATTTAAATACGGAATTTCACATCAATGCTATTTCGCTCATGCAGGGTTACTTTTAGATTGCATAATGTCTATACACATTCTATAATAGTTAAGGAAAAACTGTTTTTACAGCTTTTGGTCCTGAATCGCCTATGTCCAAAAATCATATACTACAATAATAGAGGACAACCCTCACAACATATGAATCCGAATTATATCCAGACATCCTGAATGTAAAGTTTTATTTTTTGCTAATGTTATTCTTTCCTTACAGGTCTATCATTAAGTCTAAATAGAGACTATACATTATATACTATAAAAATGAAAGATTGACTGTAAAACACGAGGTTATGTATTTACTTTATCTAATCTGGGTATAAGGTTTCTTATCAATGCTGTTACATGTGAACCCGAATTCTATCCAGACATCCTGAATGTAAAGTTTGATTTTTTGCTAATGTTATTCTTTCCTTACAGGGTTATCCTCAAGCCTAAATAGAGACTATACATTATATACTATAATAATGAAAGACTGACTGTAAAACACTAGGTTGGTGTAAGATTTAGAAATATTTGAATGTAACACTAATTGATATGGTAACACTAGCTTCAAAGTGAAACCAAGTAGTATAGTGTCATTTAGTTTGCAAAGGTTAATTTTGTATGGAGAATGTACAAACAAGATATAACTTTGGTATCCATTCAATCTATTATTTATAGATGATGGAACTTTAAAGATAAATTAACCGAGTAGTAAGAAAAACTAAAATAAGGTGGAATTACTTTGTCTTTTCCTTAGAATATACTTGAGAGTTGCTTTAACAGTTAAGCTGCAGTGAGTGAGTTAATCAGGCAAGAGAAGTAAGACAGTCTTATATGTTTTATGCAAAGCTGCAGTGAGTGAGTTAATCAGGCATGAGAAGTAAGACAGTCTTATATGTTTTATGCAGTCCACAATTCAGTAGCAGTTTAGACAACCTTATATGTTTTATGCAATCCACAATTAAGTAGCAGTTTCTTAAATGCTAAGTCGGTGTTTGATACTAAGGGAAAGACATAGGCTTTTCCAGAATCTGGAAGTGAATTGGGAACCCCTATCTGAGATCACAATGGATGGTACTCCATGTAACCTGACTATTTGTTCGATAAAGAGAGTGGCAGTTTCAGCTGAACTTGGCAGCTTATGGAATGGTATAAAATGTGCCATTTTTGAGAAGCTATCAACGACTACCATTATAGTGGTGTGAGTTTTAGAGGGAGGTAAATCAACGATGAAATCGATTCCGATTTGTTTCCATGGTCTGTCTGAAACTGGAATGGGCATTAATAAGCCATACGGTGTTTTCTTTTCAGTTTTACAAGTTTGACAGGTAATACAGCCCTTTATGTATTCAGATCTTTTCATGTTCGACCACCAGTATAATCTAGTTAACAGCTGTAATGTACAAGTTTCTCCTGGGTGTCCAGATAATGGAGTATCATGGTGTTCTTTGATTATTTCTAGTCTGAGGGATTCAGGTAAGTAGATTCTATCTTTATAGTAATATATTCCATCCTTGATGATCAAGTCAAATTTGGAGTCAGGGGGTGGAGTATTTGAAAACTTCTTAACATCCGAGATGAAATCTGAGGTCAACCCAATGAATCTTTCCGTTGGTATAATATTTGAGGGTTTTGAAAATGTTGGAGGTATTGATAGTTTACGGGAAAGTGCATCCGCTTTTCCATTTTTGTAAGCAGGTCGATATATGATTTGGAAATCGAATCTAGCAAAATAAAGACTCCATCTAACCTGTCTGGCTGACAAGGTTTTATTATTTTGGAGATATTGTAGGTTTTTATGGTCAGTGTAGATTATGAAAGTTTTCTTTGCATCTTCAAGAAGGTGTCTCCAGAATTCCAAAGATCGACGAATGGCTAGCAATTCTTTATCCCCAATTGCATAGTTTATTTCTGCTGATGTCATGGTCTTAGAAAAGAAAGAGATTGGGTGCATAGGTTCGTTAGGAGCTTTTTGTTGGGATAATACAGCACCTATAGCATAATCTGAAGAGCCTACCTCCAGTATGTATTGTAGTTCAACATTTGGCAACATTAGTATAGGAGCTTCTGTAAATAATCTTTTTAAATTTTCAAAAACATGAGTATGCTTCTCTTCCCATAGGAATGGATGTGTAGTTCCAGTGAGTTGAGTGAGTGGTTTTACAACCGTCGAAAAATTCTTTATAAATTTCCGATAATAGTTAGCGAAACCAAGAAATCTTTGTTAGCTCGTTTAAAATACATAACTTATATGCAAAATTAGAGAAGTGTTCTTTCCACAACACTTCCATTTCATTTCTAGGATACACCATTTCCTCAGCTGGCATTCAGATGCAATGTTTAACTGCTTCGACCTTTTCTGACTGCATCTGAATGCCAGCTGAGGAAATGGTGTATCCTAGAAATGAAATGGAAGTGTTGTGGAAAGAACACTTCTCTAATTTTGCATATAAGTTATGTATTTTAAACGAGCTAACACCCAACGTACATGTTTTATGTGGTCTGATATGTTATTAGAATAAATTAGAATATCATCAAGATATACAACCAAACAGACATCTAGTAAATAACGGAATATGTTGTTTATGAAGTGTTGGAAGGTTGCGGGGGCATTACAAAGGCCGAATGGCATCACTAGGTATTCATAGAGGCCATACCTCGTTCTGAATGAAGTGAGCCATTCGTCGCCTTCCCTTATACGGATTAGGTTGTAAGCCCCCCTTAAATCAAGCTTTGTGAAAATGGATGCATTGGTTAGGCGTTCGATCAGTTCCGGTATCAATGGAAGTGGGTACCGTTTTTTTACTGTACGTTTGTTGAGCTCCCTATAATCTATTATAGATCTGAGAGTAGAGTCTTTGTTGGTCACGAAGAACATACCAGCTGCGGCAGGAGAGGAAGAGGGGCGTATGAAACCTTTCCTTAGGTTGTCCTGTAGGTATTGCTTTAAATGATCCAATTCCGGTTGACTTAATGGGTATAAGTGACCAACTGGTAATGTTGCTCCAGGGATTAGTTCTATCGGGCAGTCATAAACCCGGTGCGGGGGTAATGATTCGGCCTCAGACTTACTGAAGACTTCAACAAAATCATGATAGGGTTCAGGTATTTTTACTTCTTCAGTAGTTGCTTGAAGTATTACAGGCTGTGGGTAACAAGTGCTTTCACAATAGGGTGAATTAAAGTTTACTGAGAAACTAGACCAATTGATGCTAGGGTTGTGTAACTGTAACCAATACAGACCCAAAACAACCTGAAAATGTGGTGATGGTATGATGTCAAATGTAAGATATTCTGTATGTGCCCCATCAATAGTAACCAATATTGGAATTGTGTTATGTGTGATTGGACCATTTTTTAGATCAGAACCATCAATAACCTTGAGAGAGACTGGAGTTTTTTTTAATACGGTAGGTATTTTATTTTTTTGAACAGTGCTGATATCTATGAAATTCCCAAAAGCTCCGGAGTCCACTATGGCATTGGTTGTAAGTCTTCTAAGGTCCCACTGCAGAGTAAGAGATAAATTGCAATAAGAAAGTGTTTTTTCTACATGACTAGTATTATTTATAGTTAAAAACTTACTTTTTGTTCTTGCGTAAGATGGGGCAGTCTGTGACCATATGGTTGGAATTGCCACAATACATACAGAGATGGTTGGTTTTACGTCTCATTCTTTCATCTGCGGTAAGGGGTTCTCTAATAACTCCAATCTCCATGAGTGTTGCTTGTTCTGTAGTTATAGGTCTCTGGTGTGAGTAAGTAGATGAAGATGGCTTAGATGTAGTTTCAGAATAGCTGCGTTCTGCCTTGCGTTCCCTGAGTCTTCGGTCAATTTGTGTTGCCACTTTCATAAGTGCTTCTAAGGTACTTGGCATTTCTATTCGAGCAAGTTCATCTTTAACTGAGTCAGACAATCCCAGTCTGAACTGATTTCTTAGGGAAACCGAACTCCAGGCAGAATCTGATGCATATAATTTAAATTCGGTGATGTAGTCTTCTACTGTTTTTTTTCCTTGCTTGAGACTCCTCATTTTTTGTTCAGCGGTGAGTTGTATATCTGCATCCCTGTACAGCTCATCCATAGCAGAAAAAAATCATGAGAAAGAATTCAGCAAAGGATCATTTGTTTCACATAAGTGGTCAGCCCACACCCTGGGTTCTGACCTAAGAAATGAAATTGTTGAAAGAACCCTGACCCTGTCTGTAGGGTACGTTTTGGGTTTTAGGTTAAATAACAAATGGCATGCATTTTTGAATTGCCTATATAACCTCCTATCACCAGTGAAAGGTTCTGGTAGGCTTACTTGTGGCTCAGTACTTGGTGTGTTTGGATCTTTGAGATCTTTAATTAGTTCTCTAAGTACCTGAGTTTCAAGTTGCAAATCTAAAATGGCTTGTCCCATTTTATCCACCTTTTGATTTAAATTATATACGAATTGAGGTATTTCAGCAGGATCCATACTAGCTCAATATAAATCACTAAATTCTTATTCCTTTTTTTTTTATTTATTTATTTATTTATTTATTTATTTATTTTTTCTCCTTCTTATTTGGCTTAGAAATATTTGAATGTAACACTAATTGATATGGTAACACTAGCTTCAAAGTGAAACCAAGTAGTATAGTGTCATTTAGTTTGCAAAGGTTAATTTTGTATGGAGAATGTACAAACAAAATATAACTTTGGTATCCATTCAATCTATTATTTATAGATGATGGAACTTTAAAGATAAATTAACTGAGTAGTAAGAAAAACTAAAATAAGGTGGAATTACTTTGTCTTTTCCTTAGAATATACTTGAGAGTTGCTTTAACAGTTAAGCTGCAGTGAGTGAGTTAATCAGGCAAGAGAAGTAAGACAGTCTTATATGTTTTATGCAAAGCTGCAGTGAGTGAGTTAATGAGGCATGAGAAGTAAGACAGTCTTATATGTTTTATGCAAAGCTGCAGTGAGTGAGTTAATCAGGCATGAGAAGTAAGACAGTCTTATATGTTTTATGCAGTCCACAATTCAGTAGCAGTTTAGACAACCTTATATGTTTTATGCAATCCACAATTAAGTAGCAGTTTCTTAAATGCTAAGTCGGTTCAATGAAACATTGTGTACTCACAGAATCTCTTGTGAAGCTCACAGCAGTGACTAGAGTCTCTGAATGTTGGTATCTGATCTGGAGGGGAGGAGACTTCCTGTTCTATGTGCACAGATGAGTCTTTGCAGAGCTTGTGATGTCACAGGACCGAGTGGAGAGCTTAAACTGATATTATGCAATTCACAAGAAATATAAGGTAAAATTAAATATGTACATCTGCAGAGTACCTTTGTTAAGTAGACAATGGTGAGTCTGGAGGAAGGCAGTTGGAGGGTGTTGATAAGGTAGATGAATATTTAGTTGCAGTCACTGGCTGTGCAGGAATGTGCAAACAGAAAGTTCCTAAATAAAAGGAATTGATTCCAGTGACTGTAGTTCATATTTGCAAACACAAAAGACCAAGAAGTTAAACAAATGCAGAGAGAAGGCAGTAGTTCAGCTGTAGCAAGGCTCAGTGTTACTAGTGAAAATAACAAAATACTAAGCAACGTTTGTAACCTGAGCAGGTGTTTAAATGAGAGGAGGAAGAATCCTATTGGTTGAATTCCTTAAAGGTACAGCATAACCACAATCCCTGACAGTTGGGTACGTACTATATCTAACCTGAGTATAAGGTTTCTCACTAATGTTGTCCCCTCCATATAGAGTTGTACTCCATAAGGCCTATGGGTCGTATATAATTGAATAATCCCATCAAATTTCTCTACTTTCAAGCAGGTTGATATATATATGAACGCTTCAATCAGTGATTCACCTTAATGTTTAGAATCATACTCTCATATATGTCTTTTCACATGTCTTTCCCGCTTGAATATTGAGGGTGAATAGAAAGTTTATGAGAATAGATGGACACTAATAAATAACTCACCCTGTGACCAGTTTTGAATCTGGGTTCTTATGCAGTTCTGTCCTATAATAAGGCTGTAGTGAACCATCATTTATGCTCTGGAGTAATCCATAGAGTTGTACTATAAATACCTACTACTACCCAGGCGTTCAAACTTCTACATTTGTATACCCCCTTAACTGCCTTTATGTACAAATGCCATACACTTAGCGGGGTAGTTTAAATAGATCCTCTACCATATACACTTAAACTAATAATAATATCAACCACATGCAGAGAGGATATACCTATAATTAGAATTTCCTGAGAATGATTTGAAAAAAGTTAGAAGGAGAGTTGACTGACAATGTTTTATTTCCATTTTAAATGACTGAGTGTTCTTGCTTTGTTTTGCAATAAGCTCTTCTGTCTTTTCAAATTATGTACTTATAACACGCTCTTAATTATATTCCAGATCTACATGTGACAAGGTATGAATTAAAGTTTATAAGGTTTTACTTTAGCTGGTTGAGTTTGATCCGGAATTAAACTGGATTTATGTTTATTGCTGTTTAAGTTATAATTTAAAGTTTAATTGCCTATTAGCTATACAAATCGGTTGCCCCCCCCCCCCTTTATTTTAGGTGGTAACCATTGTTTTAGCATTGTAGCATATAAAGTTAAACATCACTATATCAAAATCCCTTACTCATAGCGGTGCTTACCCGCTGAATATCCCCCAATACCCCCCAAACTGCTATTTATTGTCTTTTGACCTCCAGTGCGCCTAGAATCTATAGGAATACACACTCAGACAATGTGAATTCGGTGACTGACCCATACATATACAGGGAGTGCAGAGTTATTAGGCAAGTTGTATTTTTGAGGATTAATTTTATTATTGAACAACAACCATGTTCTCAATGAACCCAAAAAACTCATTAATATCAAAGCTGAATAGTTTTGGAAGTAGTTTTTAGTTTGTTTTTAGTTATAGCTATTTTAGGGGGATATCTGTGTGTGCAGGTGACTATTACTGTGCATAATTATTAGGCAACTTAACAAAAAACAAATATATACCCATTTCAATTATTTATTTTTACCAGTGAAACCAATATAACATCTCAACATTCACAAATATACATTTCTGACATTCAAAAACAAAACAAAACAAATCAGTGACCAATATAGCCACCTTTCTTTGCAAGGACACTCAAAAGCCTGCCATCCATGGATTCTGTCAGTGTTTTAATCTGTTCACCATCAACATTGCGTGCAGCAGCAACCACAGCCTCCCAGACACTGTTCCGAGAGGTGTACTGTTTTCCCTCCTTGTAAATCTCACATTTGATGATGGACCACAGGTTCTCAATGGGGTTCAGATCAGGTGAACAAGGAGGCCATGTCATTAGATTTTCTTCTGTTATACCCTTTCTTGCCAGCCACGCTGTGGAGTACTTGGACGCGTGTGATGGAGCATTGTCCTGCATGAAAATCATGTTTTTCTTGAAGGATGCAGACTTCTTCCTGTACCACTGCTTGAAGAAGGTGTCTTCCAGAAACTGGCAGTAGGACTGGGAGTTGAGCTTGACTCCATCCTCAACCCGAAAAGGCCCCACAAGCTCATCTTTGATGATACCAGCCCAAACCAGTACTCCACCTCCACCTTGCTGGCGTCTGAGTCGGACTGGAGCTCTCTGCCCTTTACCAATCCAGCCACGGGCCCATCCATCTGGCCCATCAAGACTCACTCTCATTTCATCAGTCCATAAAACCTTAGAAAAATCAGTCTTGAGATATTTCTTGGCCCAGTCTTGACGTTTCAGCTTGTGTGTCTTGTTCAGTGGTGGTCGTCTTTCAGCCTTTCTTACCTTGGCCATGTCTCTGAGTATTGCACACCTTGTGCTTTTGGGCACTCCAGTGATGTTGCAGCTCTGAAATATGGCCAAACTGGTGGCAAGTGGCATCTTGGCAGCTGCACACTTGACTTTTCTCAGTTCATGGGCAGTTATTTTGCGCCTTAGTTTTTCCACACGCTTCTTGCGACCATGTTGACTATTTTGAATGAAACGCTTGATTGTTCGATGATCACGCTTCAGAAGCTTTGCAATTTTAAGAGTGCTGCATCCCTCTGCAAGATATCTCACTATTTTTGACTTTTCTGAGCCTGTCAAGTCCTTCTTTTGACCCATTTTGCCAAAGGAAAGGAAGTTGCCTAATAATTATGCACACCTGATATAGGGTGTTGATGTCATTAGACCACACCCCTTCTCATTACAGAGATGCACATCACCTAATATGCTTAATTGGTAGTAGGCTTTCGAGCCTATACAGCTTGGAGTAAGACAACATGCATAAAGAGGATGATGTGGTCAAAATACTCATTTGCCTAATAATTCTGCACTCCCTGTAAATTCCATATAGCTGTGTCAATCCCTCCCCCCTATATCTTCTTTCCTCCCCCCCTCACTCCTCCCCCCCCCCATTTTTTTTTTTCCTCCTCTCAGCATGGAACTAAATGTGATCACCCATAATGTCCAAGGCCTTAATTCTCCAACCAAGAGAAGCCTCCTACTTGCCAACATTAGAAAACTTAAAGCATTTTTCTCCAGGAGACCCACTCGATCAGATCTCCAGGTATCCCCTTTTCTTTCAAAAACTTCTCAACTAAATTAGAGGCCTCCTACTCCACTAAATCTAGGGGAGTGGCCATCCTCCTCAAAGATAATCTACAGGTGGAAAAGATATACGTTGAAGTAGACCCTGAAGCTAGGTTCATTATTTTTATATGTAAAATAAATGAACGAAAATACACTATAGTAAATCTCTATGCCCCGAACTCTAGGCAAATACCTTTCTTAAAACATATCCTTAAGCTTATTGCCACACTTAAACAGGGAACGTTAATTATCGGAGGAGATTTCAATCTTGTTTTTGACCCTCTTAAAGACAAAAAGGGGACTTCAAGATTGGCTCCAGATCGCTCAATCAGTTCTCTATCAGCTGCATTTAGAAATCTTATGGCTCAATACAGCCTGTATGATATATGGAGAGCTATGCATGCCTCGGACAATGATTTCTCTTTTTATTCTAGTGCCCATAAGATGTTCTCGAGAATTGATTTTATCTTCGTTGAAGCACACACTCTCAACGAAATTCATTCTTCCAAAATAGAAGTAATTGCTTGGTCTGATCACGACCCTGTGATTGTTTCCTTCTCCACTCCCCAAGAACCAACTTTTAAAAAATGGAGATATGAGGAATGGTTGAACCCAAACCCCCACACATTACAGGAAATTAGAAATAGCCTGCACGAGTTTATTCAAATTAATGATAAAGAACAGACAGATGTACACTATATATGGGCCTCCCTCAAGGCCTATCTTAGAGGGGCTCTAATTAATAAAGCTACTGTTTTTAAGAAAAACCATCAGGGTGCGAATTTAGATGGCAAACCTCTATACTAAAGTTAAACCCATCTGTGCAAGGTGCGAAGCAGCTTGAGCTTCTGAAAGAGGAACTCAATAAGCTTGAACTTATTACGGTTCAAAAATCCATCTTTAGGCTTAAGCAAACCTACTATTATCATAGTAACAAAGCCAACACCTTACTAGCATCTAAACTTAGACTAAGACAAGCGCAAAGAGCCATATCCTCCATTACACTGGAAGACAAAACAGTAACATCCCCTAGAGATATTGGAGAGGCGTTTGGAGCCTTTTATACTAATTTATATAGCTTGACAGGCGAGACTTCTACTGAAGTCTATTCTACAGAAGAAATAAGTGCTCTCTTAAGTACATTGTGTCTCCCTGAAATAAATGAAGAGGCAGCAGCTATGTTAAGCTCTCTGATCTCCCTGGTAGAATTAAAATCCGCTATCGCTCAACTTAAAAGAAACAAAGCCCCAGGCCCAGATGGGTTCACGGGTCACTTTTACAAAACTTTTAGTGAAACCATAGAGCCAATACTATTAAGAACTTTCAACTCTTTTATGAACACCGGATTATGTCTAAGTGAATTCTTAGAAGCAGATATCATCACTATATTGAAACCGGAAAAGGACTCTAGTTTATGTCAGAATTACAGACCAATCTCTCTGATAAACTCAGATATAAAGTTATATTCTAAAATTCTTGCTAACAGATTAGCTAAGGTCGTATGTAAATTAGTCCACCCAGATCAAGTGGGCTTTATCCCAAGTAGAGAAGGTCCAGACAACACCCAAAGATTATTCAACATTTTATACGAAGCTGAGAAGGCGTTTGACAGGGTCAGGTGGGATTATCTCTGGTGTACCTTGGAAGCTTATAATATACCCCCTCAATTTATTAGGGCGGTTAAGGTTCTATACTCAGCTCCTACAGCAAGGATTAGTGGAGTGGGTTTCCAGTCTGCTCCTTTTGACATCTTGAATGGAACCAGGCAGGGATGTCCACTCTCTCCGATGCTATTCGCATTGGCTATTGAGCCTTTAGCTCAGTTGATAAGAGTTGACCCTGATATATTAGGCATCGATTTTGGGGGTTTGTTGTTTGCAGACGACGTCACCCTACTACTCACATCTCCATCCACATCCTTGCCAGCTGTTTTTAACTGCCTGGATATATTCTCTAAATGTAGTTTTTATAAATTGAACTACACTAAAACTGAAGTGCTGCCCATTAATATCCCAGAATCAGAGTTGAAACTCCTGCAAAGAAAACATGATTTTCACTGGTCTGCTACTTCTGTCAAACATTTGGGTATTCACCTGAGCCCAGATCCTGAAGTTATGATCCAGAAAAATTTCACTGATCGTATCCCGGAATTTAAGAAGCTTCTCGAAAGCTGGGAATTCAGAGAATTCTCGTGGACAGGGCGAATTGCTGCGGTCAAAATGTCACTTATCCCTAAAATCACGTACCTTTTTAGGTGCATAACTCTGACGGTCCCGAGGCCAATACTAAATAAGCTACAAAGTCTAATTTCTAAATATGTTTGGAAGGGAGGAAGACCCAGAATCGCAACTGCAACAATTCAACAATCTATAGATAGAGGGGGGCTAGCCTACCCTAGCGTTTTAATATACCATGATGCTGCACGCTTGGCCCATCTTGTAGGCTGGAGCCTGGAAGGTGACCAGCCCAGATGGTACGAGGTGGAGCAGTCTCTACTCCCTGGGGCTGTTCTACTACATGACCTCCCTTGGATACCGGTACATGTCCGTAGGACTCTACAGATTGAACACCCCCTCATTCTGAATACCCTACTACACTGGGATTCCAGAAAAAACAGGGAATCTGTTGCTCCACACCCCTCCCCCCTTTATAGAATACAAAATATTCTGATTTCTATGCCCAAAACACACGTAGGCTATTGGGCTGAGGCTGCTAATGAAACTGTTGCATCTCTATATGAAAAAGATTTCCTCTTATCATTTGAAGAGGTCAAGGCTAAGCTCTCCATACCTTCATCTTTAAACTTTGAATTTATTAGACTTGCGAGTATCCTCAAGGCTTGGGGACTTTCGGGCCAGCCCACAAGACCTCTTACTAGATGGGAACAAAGATGGAACTTAGGCAAACTACTCAAAGGCTCTCTTTCTTTTCACTATAACCTACTGGTAGCACCTTTGAATAAAACTAAGCACAGTCAGTACAAAGCCTGGGAGAAGGAACTCAACGTTAGTATTGAGATCACATTATGGCTTAGTGAGCTCATTAATGCAAGGAAAATTTTACATAGTGCAACATTGTGGGAACTTTATTATAAGATCACCACCAGGTGGCACTTTGTGCCGGTCACACTGAATAAATATTATCCAAAGGTTCCCCCTTGTGTTGGCGAAATTGCGGTCGCTTAGGCACGCAGGTTCATATATGGTGGGACTGCCCTATAATCAGGGATGCCTGGGGATTTGCATTTGGTGTTCTCAAATCGCTAGACATATCATTGTGTCCAACCCCTTCAGTGGATCTCCTGCATCATGAGCTTCCAGCTATGTCTGAAGCTGACAAACATCTTGCCCTGTATGGCTACTAAGCTGGCTATAGCCAGAGATTGGAAACAAACCTCTTCTCCCTCACCCAGAAAAATAATCGCTATAATTGACCATATTAGACAGATGGAGGAGTTTGCATTTAGATATCTAAACAAGTTAGAACTCTATCAAGAGATTTGGAGCAAATGGAATGAGATACAGTGCTCATAAACACCAGGGAATCATACAGTAACTGATCACATACAAGAACTGTCCTCAAGGAGACCCCCCCCCCTTTTTTTTTCCCTTCTATGCCCTTCCCTTCTTTCCCTTACCCTTCCTCCTCGTTGCATAACTCCCTTTAACGTCTGCAACCTTGAGTATTTAACACTACTTTATGCCAATATCAACTAAGTAAGTAAGTTCACTCATCTTGATTGATGATCTAAACACTGAGAGGAGTATGACTTAAACCCAATCTGAGGAGATGATTATTTTGTCTGGGACGCACTGGTTGTTCAGAGATCAAGATACAAGTTTGTTGGCTGACTCTATATTTTTCCTACATATGAATGTATCTTATATAAACGCAAAAAGAAAAATGAGGAAATAATACATGTATATATATCCTCACTACTTGATAAATGATACTTTGTTTTTCTATATTGTGCCAAATATATAATTATAATTGTTAAATGGTGTTACAAAAATCATATGCTTTAACAGATTTTTGTTGTACGATTGCTCAAATTGTGTAACTCCTACACTTATGTTTTGTCTTTTCTGTTAAATTTATATTGTTCCTCAATAAAAAAAATGATTAAAAAAAAAAATATATAACCTTTATTAGGAAATTAAAATAAAATGTCCACATACAAACATATACATATTCTAAAAACACAGGGGGTTATATGGTATTTATTGTCAGAGTGCACTATATAACCTTGTGTCCGATAATATAATGGGCAGTAATATCTCTCACCTAGGATGTAGATATTGATCCATAGTCAGGATAAATACCACCCAATTGTTATCATATAATAGAAGTATCACAGTGACGCTGTTTATCTATAGAAAGATTGTGAATGTTGTAAGA
Organism: Bombina bombina; assembly: GCF_027579735.1. NCBI lineage: Eukaryota > Metazoa > Chordata > Amphibia > Anura > Bombinatoridae > Bombina > Bombina bombina. The sequence goes on from NC_069502.1 coordinate 507,587,128, forward strand.
TGTGGTCCTAGTCTATATTACTGGTAATAGCCTCTCCGTAAGGGATTAGTAAGGCACAGATTCCTCAATTTTAAGATGACTTAATTAAATATATGAATGAAAGCTATATGATTGCTTTCAGTTTCTCATATACACCTAGATTTGGAGTTTGGCGTTAGCCGTGAAAACCAGCGTTAGAGGCTCCTAACGCTGGTTTTAGGCTACCGCCGGTATTTGGAGTCACTCAAAATAGGGTCTAACGCTCACTTTTCAGCCGCGACTTTTCCATACCGCAGATCCCCTTATGTAAATTGCGTATCCTATCTTTTCAATGGGATCTTTCTAACTCCGGTATTTAGAGTCGTTTCTGAAGTGAGCGTTAGACATCTAACGACAAAACTCCAGCCGCAGGAAAAAAGTCAGTAGTTAAGAGCTTTCTGGGCTAACGCCGGTTCATAAAGCTCTTAACTACTGTACTCTAAAGTACACTAACACCCATAAACTACCTATGTACCCCTAAACCGAGGTCCCCCCACATCGCAGACACTCGAAAAAAATGTTTTAACCCCTAATCTGCCGACCGCCACCTACGTTATCCTTATGTACCCCTAATCTGCTGCCCCTAACACCGCCGACCCCTGTATTATATTTATTAACCCCTAACCTGCCCCCCACAACGTCGCCTCCACCTACCTACACTTATTAACCCCTAACATGCTGACCGCAAAGCGCCGCCACCTACGTTATCCTTATGTACCCCTAATCTGCTGCCCCTAACACCGCCGACCCCTATATTATATTTATTAACCCCTAATCTGCCCCCCTCAACGTCACCTCCACCTGCCTACACTTATTAACCCCTAATCTGCCGACCGGACCTGAGCGATACTATAATAAAGTTATTAACCCCTAATCCGCCTCACTAACCCTATAATAAATAGTATTAACCCCTAATCTGCCCTCCCTAACATCGCCGACACCTAACTTCAATTATTAACCCCTAATCTGCCGACCGGAGCTCACCGCTATTCTAATAAATGTATTAACCCCTAAAGCTAAGTCTAACCCTAACACCCCCCTAAGTTAAATATAATTTAAATCTAACGAAATTAATCAACTCTTATTAAATAAATTATTCCTATTTAAAGCTAAATACTTACCTGTAAAATAAATCCTAATATAGCTACAATATAAATTATAATTATATTATAGCTATTTTAGGATTAATATTTATTTTACAGGTAACTTTGTATTTATTTTAACCAGGTACAATAGCTATTAAATAGTTAAGAACTATTTAATAGCTAAAATAGTTAAAATAATTACAAATTTACCTGTAAAAGAAATCCTAACCTAAGTTACAATTAAACCTAACACTAGACTATCGATAAATTAATTAAATAAAATACCTACAATTACCTACAATTAACCTAACACTACACTATCAATAAATTAATTAAATACAATTGCTACAAATAAATACAATTAAATAAACTAGCTAAAGTACAAAAAATAAAAAAGAACTAAGTTACAAAAAATAAAAAAATATTTACAAACATAAGAAAAATATTACAACAATTTTAAACTAATTACACCTACTCTAAGCCCCCTAATAAAATAACAAAGCCCCCCAAAATAAAAAAATGCCCTACCCTATTCTAAATTACTAAAGTTCAAAGCTCTTTTACCTTACCAGCCCTGAACAGGGCCCTTTGCGGGGCATGCCCCAAGAAATACAGCTCTTTTGCCTGTAAAAAATAAACATACAATACCCAAGCCCCCCAACATTACAACCCACCACCCACATACCCCTAATCTAACCCAAACCCCCCTTAAATAAACCTAACACTAAGTCCCTGAAGATCATCCTACCTTGTCTTCACCTCACCGGGTATCACACCGATCCGTCCAGAAGAGCTCCTCCGATGTCCTGATCCAAGCCCAAGCGAGGGGCTGAAGAGGTCCATGATCCGGCTGAAGTCTTCATCCAAGCGGGGCAGAAGAGGTCTTCCATCCGATTGAAGTCTTCATCCAAGCGGCATCCATCCAGAGCGAAGCAGCAGCATCCTGAAGACCTCCATCGCAGAACATCCATCCTGGCCGACGACTGAACGACGAATGACGGTTCCTTTAAATGACGTCATCCAAGATGGCGTCCCTCGAATTCCGATTGGCTGATAGGATTCTATCAGCCAATCGGAATTAAGGTAGGAATATTCTGATTGGCTGATGGAATCAGCCAATCAGAATCAAGTTCAATCCGATTGGCTGATCCGATCAGCCAATCAGATTGAGCTCGCATTCTATTGGCTGATCGGATCGCTTCGCTCCGGATGGATGCCGCTTGGATGAAGACTTCAATCGGATGGAAGACCTCTTCTGCCCCGCTTGGATGAAGACTTCAGCCGGATCATGGACCTCTTCAGCCCCCCGCTTGGGCTTGGATCAGGACATCGGAGGAGCTCTTCTGGACGGATCGGTGTGATACCCGGTGAGGTGAAGACAAGGTAGGATGATCTTCAGGGGCTTAGTGTTAGGTTTATTTAAGGGGGGTTTGGGTTAGATTAGGGGTATGTGGGTGGTGGGTTGTAATGTTGGGGGGCTTGGGTATTGTATGTTTTTTTTTACAGGCAAAAAAGCTGTATTTCTTGGGGCATGCCCCGCAAAGGGCCCTGTTCAGGGCTGGTAAGGTAAAAGAGCTTTGAACTTTAGTAATTTAGAATAGGGTAGGGCATTTTTTTATTTTGGGGGGCTTTGTTATTTTATTAGGGGGCTTAGAGTAGGTGTAATTAGTTTAAAATTGTTGTAATATTTTTCTTATGTTTGTAAAAAAAATTTTATTTTTTGTAACTTAGTTCTTTTTTATTTTTTGTACTTTAGCTAGTTTATTTAATTGTATTTAATTGTAGCAATTGTATTTAATTAATTTATTGATAGTGTAGTGTTAGGTTAATTGTAGGTAATTGTAGGTAGTTTATTTAATTAATTTATTGATAGTCTAGTGTTAGGTTTAATTGTAACTTAGGTTAGGATTTCTTTTACAGGTAAATTTGTAATTATTTTAACTATTTTAGCTATTAAATAGTTCTTAACTATTTAATAGCTATTGTACCTGGTTAAAATAAATACAAAGTTACCTGTAAAATAAATATTAATCCTAAAATAGCTATAATATAATTATAATTTATATTGTAGCTATATTAGGATTTATTTTACAGGTAAGTATTTAGCTTTAAATAGGAATAATTTATTTAATAAGAGTTAATTAATTTCATTAGATTTAAATTATATTTAATTTAGGGGGGTGTTAGTGTTAGGGTTAGACTTAGCTTTAGGGGTTAATACATTTATTAGAGTAGCGGTGAGCTCCAGTCGGCAGATTAGGGGTTAATAATTGAAGTTAGGTGTCGGCGATGTTAGGGAGGGCAGATTAGGGGTTAATACTATTTATTATAGGGTTAGTGAGGCGGATTAGGGGTTAATAACTTTATTATAGTAGCGCTCAGGTCCGCTCGGCAGATTAGGGGTTAATAAGTGTAGGCAGGTGGAGGCGACGTTGAGGGGGGCAGATTAGGGGTTAATAAATATAATATAGGGGTCGGCGGTGTTAGGGGCAGCAGATTAGGGGTACATAGGGATAATGTAAGTAGCAGCGGTTTACGGAGCGGCAGATTAGGGGTTAAAAATAAAATGCAGGGGTCAGCGATAGCGGGGGCGGCAGATTAGGGGTTAATAAGTGTAAGATTAGGGGTGTTTAGACTCGGGGTACATGTTAGGGTGTTAGGTGCAGACGTAGGAAGTGTTTCCCCATAGCAAACAATGGGGCTGCGTTAAGAGCTGAACGCGGCTTTTTTGCAGGTGTTAGGTTTTTCTTCAGCTCAAACAGCCCCATTGTTTCCTATGGGGGAATCGTGCACGAGCACGTTTTTGAGGCTGGCCGCTTGCGTAAGCAACTCTGGTATTGAGAGTTGAAGCTGCGTTAAAAATGCTCTACGCTCCTTTTTTGGAGCCTAACGCAGCCTTTATGTGGACTCTTAATACCAAAGTTATTTTTATGGTGCGGCCAGAAAAAAGCCGGCGTTAGTTTTTCGGGTCGTTACCGACAAAACTCCAAATCTAGCGGATAGTGTGGTAGCCTTTGAATCTGTATTTATGCCTTAATTATATTGCTTTGCAGTTTATTAGACTTTTAACTTGCTATTGATTTGTAATAGTGCACAGTTACTTTGCTTATTGATTATTCAAAATATACTAGTGCAATTTTATTACAGAAAAAATGATCTACTTGAATATTGTTGTAGTGGGGTATCATATGAAGCAGTGTAAATTACTTCTGTGTTCAACTCACTAATGCACTACCTTCAGTTGCGTGTGGGCAATTAAGTTGTTTCACCTAGAAATATAAATTCTGTAATATATAAGCTCTAATCCTATTGGCTGTTCCAATCAGCCAATAGGATTGAGCTCTCATCCTATTGGCTGATTGGAACAGCCAATAGAATGAGAGCTGCTCAAATTCTATTGGCTGATTGGAACAGCCAATAGAATGAGAGCTGCTCAAATCCTATTGGCTGATTGAAATCTTTCAGCCAATAGGAATGCAAGGGACGCCATCTTGGATGACGTTACTTGTATTGAAGTTCCAGTTTATGGCGGAGACCATATGAAGAGGTTGCTCCGCGCCGGGTGTCTTCAAGATGGACTCGCTCTGCGCTGGATGGATGAAGATAGAAGATGCCATCTGGATGAAGACTTTTTGCCGCCTGGATGAGGATTTTGCCAGCTGGATGAAGATCGAAGAGGCCACCTGGATGAAGACTTCTTGCCGGCTGGATGGATCCTTCAAGCGGGACTTCAACTGTAAGTGGATCGTCGGAGGTTAGTGTTAGGTTTATTTAAAGGGCCACTAAACGCAAAATCTTTCTTTCATGATTCAGATAGAGAATAGAAATTTAAACAACATTGCAATTTACTTCTATTATTTATTTTGCTAAATTCTTTAGATATCCTTAGTTAAAGAAAAAGCAATGCACATGGTGAACCAATCACACGAGGCTTCTATGTGCAGCAACCAATCAGCAGCTCCTGAGCATATCTAGATATGCTTTTCAGCAAAGAATATCAAGAGAATAAAACAAATTAGATAATATAAGTAAATTAGAAAGATGTTTAAAATTGCATTCTCTTTCTAAATCATGAAAGAAAAAGTGTGGGTGTCATGTCCCTTTAAGGTTTTTTTGGGTGGGTTTTAGTTTTAGATTAGGGTCTGGGCATGTAAAAGAGCTAAATGCCCTTTTAAGGGCAATGCCCATACAAATGCCCTTTTCAATGCAATGGGGAGCTTAGTTTTTTTTAGATAGTTATTTTATTTGGGGGTTTGGTTGTGGGGGTGGTGGGTTTTACTTTTGGGGGTGTGTGTATTTTTTTACAGGTAAAAGAGCTGATTTATTTGGGGCAATGCCCCACAAAAGGCCCTTTTAAGGGCCATTGGTAGTTTATTGTAGGCTAGGGTTTTTTTTATTTTGGAGGGGCTTTTTTATTTTTATAGGGCTATTAGATTAGGTGTAATTCTTTTTTCTTTTTGATTTTTGTTTCTTATTTTTCATAATTTAGTGTTTGTTTTTGTAATTTAGTTATTTTATTTTATTTTGTAATTAGATACTTTTTGTTATTTTTAGAGTAGTGTTAGGATTTTTTTAATGTGTAGTTTAGTTTACTTTAATTGCTAGTTAATTTAATTGTAGTTTAATAATTATCTTAGTTTAATTGTTAGTTTAAAATGTATTTATTTAATTTGACAGGTAAGTTTTAATTTTATTTTAAGATAGGGAAATTGTAATTTTAATATAAAGTTAGGGGGCCATTAGGTTTAGGGGTTAATAGTTTATTTTAGTATATTTCGTTGTGGGGGGCTTACGGTTTAGGGGTTAATAGTTTATTATAGGGTGGTGTGGGCAGACGGCAGATTAGGGGGTTAATAATATTTAAATAGTGTTTGCGATGCGGGAGGGCGGCGGGTTTAGCGATTAATAGGTTTATTATAGTGGCGACAATGTCTGGGAGCTGCGGAATAGGGGTTAATACATTTTAATAGTGGCGGAGATGTCCGGAGCGAAAGATTAGGGGTTAATACATTTATTATAATGTTTGTGATGCGGGAGGGCCTCGGTTTAGGGGTTAATAGGTAGTTTATGGGTGTTAGTGTACTTTTTAACACTTTAGTTATGAGTTTTATGGTACAGCTTTGTAACGTAAAACTTATAACTACTGACTTTAGATGGCGGTATGGATCTTGTCAGTATAGGGTGTACCACTCATTTGTTGGCCTCCCAGGCAAACTTGTAATACCGGCGCTATGGGAGTCCCATTGAAAAAGGACTTTTTTTCAGTGCGGTACTGACGTTGCATGACTGGCTAAAAGGTGTGCGGTACACCTATACCGACAAGAATTGTAATAGCAGCATTAGAGTAAATGAAAAAACAGAAAAAATGATCTACTTGAATATTGTTGTAGCGCGGTATCATATGAAGCAGTGTAGATTACTTCTGTGTTCAACTCACTAACGCACTACCTTCAGTTGCGTGTGGGCAATTAAGTTGTTTCACCTAGAAATATAAATTCTATAATATATAAGCTCTAATCCTATTGGCTGTTCCAATCAGCCAATAGGATTGAGCTCTCATCCTATTGGCTGATTGGAACAGCCAATAGTATTTTAGCAGCTCTAATCCTATTGGCTGATTGAAATCTTTCAGCCAATAGGAATGCAAGGGACGCCATCTTGGATGACGTTACTTGCATTGAAGTTCCAGTTTATGGCGGAGACCATGTGAAGAGGTTGCTCCGCGCCGGATGTCTTCAAGATGGACTCGCTCTGAGCTGGATGGATGAAGATAGAAGATGCCATCTGGATGAAGACTTCTTGCCGCCTGGATGAGGATTTTGCCAGCTGGATGAAGATTCGAAGAGGCCACCTGGATGAAGACTTCTTGCCGGCTGGATGGATCCTTCAAGCGGGACTTCAATAACTGTAAGTGGATCGTCGGAGGTTAGTGTTAGGTTTATTTAAAGGGCCACTAAACCCAAAATCTTTCTTTCATGATTCAGATAGAGAATAGAAATTTAAACAACATTACAATTTACTTCTATTATTTATTTAGCTAAATTCTTTAGATATCCTTAGTTAAAGAAAAAGCAATGCACATGGTGAGCCAATCACACGAGGCTTCTATGTGCAGCAACCAATCAGCAGCTCCTGAGCATATCTAGATATGCTTTTCAGCAAAGAATATCAAGAGAATAAAACAAATTAGATAATATAAGTAAATTAGAAAGATGTTTAAAATTGCATTCTCTTTCTAAATCATGAAAGAAAAAGTGTGGGTGTCATGTCCCTTTTAGGTTTTTTGGGGTGGGTTTTAGTTTTAGATTAGGGTCTGGGCATGTAAAAGAGCTAAATGCCCTTTTAAGGGCAATGCCCATACAAATGCCCCTTTCAATGCAATGGGGAGCTTAGTTTTTCTTAGATAGTTATTTTATTTGGGGGTTTGGTTGTGGGGGTGGTGGGTTTTACTGTTGGGGTGTTTGTATTTTTTTACATGTAAAAGAGCTGATTTATTTGGGGCAATGCCCCACAAAAGGCCCTTGTAAGGGCCATTGGTAGTTTATTGTAGGCTAGGGTTTTTTATTTTGGAGGGGCTTTTTTATTTTTCTAGGGCTATTAGATTAGGTGTAATTATTTTTTCTTTTTGATTTTTGTTTCTTATTTTTCATAATTTAGTGTTTGTTTTTGTAATTTAGTTATTTTATTTTATTTTGTAATTAGATACTTTTTGTTATTTTTAGAGTAGTGTTAGGATTTTTTTAATGTGTAGTTTAGTTTATTTTAATTGGTAGTTAATTTAATTGTAGTTTAATAATTATCTTAGTTTAATTGTTAGTTTAAAATGTATTTATTTAATTTGACAGGTAAGTTTTAATTTTATTTTAAGATAGGGAAATTGTAATTTTAATATAAAGTTAGGGGGCCGTTTGGTTTAGGGGTTAATAGTTTATTTTAGTATATTTCGTTGTGGGGGGCTTGCGGTTTAGGGGTTAATAGTTTATTATAGGGTGGTGTGGGCAGACGGCAGATTAGGGTGTTAATAATATTTAAATAGTGTTTGCGATGCGGGAGGGCGGCGGGTTTAGCGATTAATAGGTTTATTATAGTGGCGACGATGTCTGGGAGCTGCGGAATAGGGGTTAATACATTTTAATAGTGGTGGAGATGTCCGGAGCGAAAGATTAGGGGTTAATAAATTTATTATAATGTTTGTGATGCGGGAGGGCCTCGGTTTAGGGGTTAATATGTAGTTTATGGGTGTTAGTGTACTTTTTAACACTTTAGTTATGAGTTTTATGGTACAGCTTTGTAACGTAAAACTTATAACTACTGACTTTAGATGGCGGTACGGATCTTGTCAGTATAGGGTGTACCACTCATTTGTTGGCCTCCCAGGCAAACTTGTAATACCGGCGCTATGGGAGTCCCATTGAAAAAGGACGTTTTTTCAGTGCGGTACTGACGTTGCATGACTGGCTAAAAGGTGTGCGGTACACCTATACCGACAAGAATTGTAATAGCAGTATTAGGGTAAATGAAGTGATATAGGCCATAACGATGCAATTTGACTCATAATGGAAAACTCGTAATCTAGCTGTATAGGTGTTAAGCCGCAAATTTAAACTAGAACCGTAATAAAAAAAAAATTACTTTTTACATTGCTATCTATTACAGTGTTTGACCGTTTACCTCTGTGTTTGCCTTGCAAATTAAAGGGATATGAAACACAAACATTTTCTTTCATGATTTAGTTAGAACATACAATTTTAAACGACTTTCAAATTTACTTCTATTATCTAATTTGTTTCATTCTCTTGGTATCATTTGTTGAAGGAGCAGCAATGCACTACTGGTTTCTAACTGATCACATGGATGAGCCAATGACAATTGGTATATATATATGCAGCCACCAATCAGCAGCTAGAACCTAGGTTTTTTGCTGCTCCTGACCTTACCTAGATAAACCTTTCAGTAAAGAATAACAAGAGAAGGAAACAAATTAAATAATAGAAGTAAATTGGAAAGTTATTTAAAATTGTATTGTATTTATCTGAATCCTGAAATAATTTTTTGGGGTGTTTTGTCCCTTTAACCCCTTAAGGACCGAGGACGTACGGCGTACGCCCTAAAAAAAAATACACTTAACGACCGAGGACGTAGGGAGTACGTCCCTGGTCTTGGAGAGAGGTGGAAGCGATCCTGATCGCTTCTAGCCGCTTTCCGGTTATTGCAGTGATGCCTCGATATCGAGGCATCCTGCAATAACCCTGCTTGGCCATCCGATGCAGAGAGAGCCACTCTGTGGCCCTCTCTGCACTGGATATCGAGGGCCATTATCGTTTGTGGGTGGGAGCCGACGTGGGAGGCTGGTGGGCGTCTATCAATGGGCCGTGTGATGTGGAGGGGGCGGGATCGGGGGCAGGATCAACGGGGGTGGCGGCGGACGGGTGCATACACGGGGCGGGAGCGGGTGGGAACCGCTACACTACAGAAATTTTTTGGTTAAGAAGTGGGAGAAAGGGTCATGGCAGTTTGCCCTACATTATACTTTAGGGTACTTGGAGTGGGTGGGGTGTTGGTCTTTGGGGGGGGGGCTACACTACAGAAAATTAAAAAAACAAACAAAAAAAACAGTTTTATTCTAAACTGGGTACTGGCAGACAGATGGCGCCCATTAAGGTAAAGGGGGAAGGTTAGAGAGCTGTTTGGGGGGGAGATCAGGGAGGTTGGGGGCTAAGGGGGGATCCTACACAGCAGCATATGTAAATATGCTATAAAAAACACACACAAAAACAAATATACCTTTTATTTTAGTACTGGCAGACTTTCTTAAGATGGCAGGGACAATTGTGGGGTGGGGGAGGGAATAGAGCTGTTTGGGATGAATCAGGGGATCTGATGTGGCAGGTAGGAGGCTGATCTCTACTCTAAAGCTAAAATTAACCCTGCAAGCTCCCTACAAGCTACCTAATTAACCCCTTCACTGCTATCCATAATACATATGTGATGTCCAACGGCATTTAGCTGCCTTCTAATTACTAAAAAGCAATGCCAAAGCCATATATGTCTGCTATTTCTGAACAAAGGGGATCCCAAAGAAGCATTTACAACCATTTGTGCCATAATTGCACAAGCTGTTTGTAAATAATTTCAGTGAGAAACCTAAAGTTTGTGAAAAAGTTTGTGAAAAAGGGAACGATTTTTTTATTTGATCGCATTTGGCAGTGAAATGGTGGCATGAAATATACCAAAATGGGCCTAGATCAATACTTTGGGTTGTCTACTACACTACACTAAAGCTAAAATTAAGCTCCCTACAAGCTCCCTAATTAACCCCTGCACTGCTGGGCATAATACATGTGTGGTGCACAGCACAGCGGCATTTAGCGGCCTTCTAATTACCAAAAAGCAACACCAAAGCCATATATGTCTGCTATTTCTGAACAAAGGGGATCCCAGAGAACAATTTACAACCATGTGTGCCATAATTGCACAAGCTGTTTGTAAATAATTTCAGTGAGAAATCTAACGTTTGTGAAAACATTTGTGAAAAAGTGAACGATTTTTTTTATTTGATCGCATTTGGCGGTGAAATGGTGGCATGAAATATACCAAAATGGGCCTAGATTAATACTTTGGGATGTCTTCTAAAACAAAAAATATATACATGTCAAGGGATATTCAGGTTTTCCTGACAGATATCAGGGTTCCAATGTAACTAGCGCTCATTTTAAAAAAAAAGTGGTTTGGAAATAGCAAAGTGCTACTTGTATTTATGGCCCTATAACTTGCAAAAAAAGCAAAGAATGTGTAAACATTGGGTATTTCTAAACTCAGGAGAAAATTTAGAAACTATTTAACATGGTTGTTTTTTGGTGGTTGTAGATGTGTAACAGATTTTGGGGGTTAAAGTTAGAAAAAGTGTGTTTTTTTTCCATTTTTTCCTCATATTGTATATATTTTTTATAGTAAATTATAAGATATGATGAAAATAATGGTATCTTTAGAAAGTCCATTTAATGGCGAGAAAAATGGTATATAATATGTGTGGGTACAGTAAATGAGTAAGAGGAAAATTACAGCTAAACACAAACACCGCAAAAATGTAAAAATAGCCTTGGTCCCAAACGGACAGAAAATGGAAAAGTGCTGTGGTCCTTAAGGGGTTAAGTAGCACAAATTATATACTGTGATTGAAGTAAGTTTAACTGTGATTGAAGTAAGTTTAACTGTGATTGAAGTAAGTTTAACTGTGATTGAAGTAAGTTTAACTGTGATTGAAGTAAGTTTAACTGTGATTGAAGTAAGTTTAAGATTTGAAAGGTATGTGTGACAAATGACTACTTGGGTAAGCAGCTTCGGGGCCTTTTCATTCAGTGAGCCTGAAACAAAAAATGAAGAAGCACCAGTCTTGCAACCTAAGAGGTTGCGGATGTCAAAAACACTGGTCAAATGAAACTGACTGACAAGCCCTTGGGGCGGATTTATCAAGCTCCATATGGAGCTTGATTTTTAGGCAAGCCTTCAGCCTCGCCGGAAACAGAAGTTATGAAGCAGCGGTCTAAAGACCGCTGCTTCATAACTTGTCCGCCTGCTCTGAGGCTGCAGACAGACATCAACCCGATTGAATATGATCGGGTTGATTGACACCCCCTGCTAGCTGATTGGCCGCAAATCTTCAGGGGGCGGCATTGCACCAGCAGTTCACAAGAACTGCTGGTGCAATGATAAATGCCGACAGCGTATGCTGTCGGAATTTATCGATGTGCGGCGGACATGAAACGCTTCATCGTATCATGTCCATCCGCACTTAAATAAATATACCCCCTTAAGTGAGGATAGGGTGGCAAATGTTACATTCCAGCAGCAAATGCTGCATTAGAAGCCCTAAAGGTGCACGGACAGGTTCCCTCTTCAATCTTTGTCTTCACCATTATAAATGTAAACTAATTTAAGTGGTATATGCAGACTGATGAAGAATATATCAAATTATACTATTTGTAATTTGTGTTGCAAATTAAGTAATGCAGACAAAAAATGAGGATAGAGTGTGATGAATTGAGCATGAGTGATACGTAAAAGAAGAATGAAGAAGATTGTGTAAAAACCTTGACTGTGAGAAATATGTTGCAATTAAATACGACAAAGAAGTGGAATATGACAATATAAATATTATTTGACCATGTGAGATGGATCCATGTGAGGGCTTATTTTTTTTTCTTTCTGGGACTTGATACATGCTCCTCATACTGACATCTGTTCTTAAGGTCTGCTTTGGGATGTTTCCTATGTCACTAGTACTTATATCCAATGCTTGAAAAACTTTTTTGTTATTTTATTGAAGTAACAACTTACATAGCAGTATAAAGACAACAATAGGAATAATCAACATAAAGATTCACCTATAATCAATGTCCAGATGAAGTGGGGGTCACAGTACTTCCACACCTCTGTTGCAGATGCAGATAACCCAAGCGTCTAACAAGGTCTCAAGTCACGCTAATTTGTCTAGCGCTATTTGGGCTTTTTCGGGAGGAGCGGATTTCCTGATTGGACGAGAGGAGTTAACATTGTGATCGACAAGCCCCTGTGACGTCACCAGCCCTAGCGTGTCTGCCAGGTGACCCCTAACAGTCCCGGCTTGCTTTCACTGGCAATCTCTGCCGCATTGTCTGTGAGTAGTCTGTGCATTTGGGGGGAAGGGCTGCTAACTGTGCCTTTGTTACACCCAGACGATAAGACGATACATCACTAACTAAACCTATAAACCTCTAAACCGCCATTCCCCAAGATGGCCAACACTAATTAAATGTATTAACCCCTGAACCTCCGGTCCCGACATCACCAACACTAACTAAACCTATTAACCTATAAAACTGCTGCCCCCCCCATCGCCAACAATAACTAAACCTATTAACCTCTAAACTGCCATTTCCTGACATTGCCGACACTTACTAAACCTATTAACCCCTAAACTGCCACCTCCCACATCGCCAACACTAACTAAACCTATTAACCTCTAAACCACCGCCCCCCACATCACAAACACTAAATAAAATAACTAACCTCTAAACCACCATCCCCGGTTTTGGGGTGTTAATTTTTTTAAATTAAGTTTTTTTTTATTTTGAATGGGCTGTAAAAGAGCTGAATGCCCTTTTAAGGGCAATGCCCCTACAAATGCCCTTTTCAGGGCAATGGGTAGATTCATTTTTTTTATTTAGGTTTTTTTTTTCATTTGGGGGCCTAGGGGAGTGGGGGGTTGTAATGTTAAGGGGTATTTGTTTAATTTATTGGCAAAAGAGCTGTTAACTTTAGGACAATGCCCTACAAAAGGCCCTTTTAAAGACTATTGGTAGTTTATTATAGATTTTTTTTATTTTATTTATTTATTTTTTATTAATAATAACTTTTATTATTTTGGATAATTTCATTTGTTATTTTTTTTGTAATGGTAGATTTTTTTATTTTATTTTTAATTTTAGTGTTTATTAGTTTTAGTAATGTTAAGTTTTATTATTTATTTATTTATTTTAGTTTAAGCTTAGGTTTTATTTTTATTTCACAGGTAAGTTTGTATTTATTTTTAAATAGGTAGTTAGTTAATAATTCTAACTGTAGGTGTATTTTAATTATGTTAAAGTTAGGGGGTGTTAGGTTTAGGTGTTAATAGTTTAATTTAGCTAGTTGTGATGTGGGGGTATGACTGTTTAGACGTTAATTATTTTGTGTGGTGTTTTTGTAATATGGGGGGGGGGGGCAGCCGGTTAAGGTTTAATAGGTTTATTTAGTTTTGGCGATGTGGGTGGGGGGCGCGGTTTAGAGGTTAATAGGTATAGTTAGTGTTGGCAATGTCGGGGGCAGCGGTTTAGAGGTTAATAGGTTTAGTTAGTGACAGCGATATTGGGGAACGGCAGTTTAGAGGTTAATAGCTTTATTTAGTGTCAGGGAACAGCGGTTTAGATAATTTTGTTTTGGCAATTTAGTTATGTGCTAAGTTAAATCCTTGTTTCGGATCCGTTCGTTATTTCGAATCCATTCTTTATTCATATTCATTATTCTATTGTAAACTTTAGAATAGAATAATGAATATGAATAAAGAATGGATCCGAAATAGCGAACGGATCAGAAATAACGAATGAATCCAAAAAACGATTTAACTTAACATAACTAATTTGCCGAAACAAAATTATTTTTTTAACTTAACTAATTTTCCAAAATGAAATTATTTATTTAAAGTGAAAGTAAACCTGCGTCGACCTCTATATATATTTAAATATATCTTTTATTATTAATCTAACGTTTATTCATCATTTCCTCTATAAATAAATATTTGACCAGTTTATCAACCTGAAAGCCATCCAAATTTGTCTCCAATCCTCTGCCCGCATCAAAAAAACCTTATCTCATCCTTGTGACGAACAAGTAATGGATCACTCCAATTGGTCCCAGAAAATGTAATTTTTACGCCCACATGTTTCTATGCGCATGTGGCTATCCATGAATTTCATCTCTGATCCGATGTGCGTTCACAATAGCAGCATGCGCATATCAATTTCAAAAGAAAATGCTTAAAGTGATTTCAGCGCATCTCAAGAAGATCGGGAGAACTGTACCATTGCCCATGCGCAAAAAATGTTCATCATTGGAGAGCGAGCATGGATAGAGACAAACAGAGTGGGTGGGACCGCTCTCACGTCCAAGACCAACAAAGCAGGAAGCAAGCAGGGTGCGGAGGAAGCGATGGAAAGGGAAGCACCCCATAATATAAAATATATAAATCTAGGAAAATGTGGTAAAAAAAACTAACTTAGCGACTAGAGTCTATGCAACAACCAGAATTCCAAAATTTACTTTCACTTTAACTAATGAAAGCAAAACGAAACTAAACAAATTTTGTAACATTGCACATGTCTACTTCTGAGTTAATTACAAAGGATATGTATTTCAATAAGGCATGAACTGGTTTTATAGTATAGTTAGGGTTATTGGCCTCTCTCTTAGGTTTTAATTCTCAAAACAGGAAGATGTTATTATAAAAGTCTACACTATTGGTTATGAAATGACGACATCTCACTAGTGTGAAATGTAACTGTGGTTTGAGGTAGCCAATTTCAACTTTTTCCACATACATGAGATTCATTGTATAGCATAGTTAACCATCAGTAAAAAGAGTTTAGTGTGATTGCAGCACTGTCAATCATGAGTCAAAATATTTTAGCAGAATATTTAGGGAGAGATTACATATGTGATGTAAATTTCTGCGCAACTGCTGAAACCCATGTCGCCAGTAAGTTCACATCCCACATCGGGTGAATCACATAACCTGCGCCAGCAGATGATATACTTCCGCTAACCGGAAAAATTACGCTCAGAAATGTGCACAACTACACATTGCTGGCATCGGCAGTAACCCACGCCAGTATATAAGCTTGCACGCATAACAAAAAAATAAATAAATGTTGAATTTACCCGTAAAAATTTAAACCAGAATATTAAAATTAAAATGCCATTCAAAACTCCTAATCTGCCAACCCCCCAAATCACAATCACTAGTAAAATGTACAGGTAGCCCTCAGTTTACACTGGGGTTAGGTTCCAGAAGGAATGGTTTAAATCGAAACCGTTGTAAATTGAAACCCAGTTTATAATGTAAGTCAATGGGAAGTGAGGGAGATAGGTTCCAGGCCCCTCTCAAAATTGTCATAAGTAACACCTAATACATTATTTTTAAAGCTTTGAAATGAAGACTTTAAATGCTAAACAGCATTATAAACCTTATAAAATAATAACACAACACAGAATATATGATTAAACTAAGTTAAATGAACAAAAACATTTGCTAAACAGCATTATAAACCTAATACAATAATCACACAACACAGACTTCACTTGCATTTTTCTGCAAACAGTTCTTTCTATGCATTTCAATCTGGACTGATTTATAGACAGGAAGATCTTGTTCCTTTGAAATCTGCTCGATAGCTCAGGTTTGGTTAAACTGATTAATTTCAGCTTGCTTGGCTTTGCTGCAACACAAGCGGACAGCTCCACCTACTGGCTATTTTAATAAATGCACTGCTTCTCAATGCTTTTCAATAGCAGTCACATGACTGGAAAAAAAGGTTGTTATTCTGAAACAGTGTAAATTGAACCGTTGTAAAACGAGGGCCACCTGTATTAACCCCTAAACCGCCATCCCCCCACAATGCAAAGTATCTACTAATACTATTAACACCTAAACCAGCAACCTCCCACAACGCAAACACCTATTTAACTAACCTTTTAACCCCTAATCCGCCGACCCCTCCACAATGCAAACACCTAATTAACCTATTAATCCCTTATCTGCCAACCCCTAAACAATGCAAAGTATTAAACTAATAACTAAGCCCCCTAACCTAACACCCCTAACTTAACCCCAATTAAAATACACTTAAATAAAATTAGATACTAACTTCCTTAAAAAAAAAAAAACAATTATGAAAATAACGCTAACATTACACAAAATAAAAAAATAACATTTAAAAAAATAATAAAAAACTGCCATTACAGAAATTAACAAACAAAATTATCCATAATAAAAAAGTTATTCCTATTCTAACACCCCCGTTTAAAAAATAAATTAAATAAACCCTAATCTATCAATAAACAGGCCTTTTGTAGGGCATTGCCCTAAAGTTAACAGCTCTTTTGCCAATAAAATAAGCAAATTACCCCCTAACATTATAACCCCCTCCCCCCAAACCCCCAAAATAAAAAAAAACTAATTATAAAAACCCTAATCTACCCATTGCCCCGAAAAGGGCATTTGTATTGACATTGTCCTTAAAAGGGTATTCAGCTCTTTTGCGGCCCATGAAAAATAAAAAAAGCCCTAATCTAAAGAAAAAAAAAACTAAAAAACTAACACTAACCATAAAATAGGTAGTCACCATTGATGATGTCAAGCAATCCATCTTCTTTCTGGCGGCAAAAAGTATTTATCCAGGCGGCTCCATCTTTATCCATTGCGGGACCATCTTCTATCTTCATCCTGGTGGTGGCGGCGGCTCCAGCGAGGTCTTCTGATCAGTCGATCCTCATCTTCATCCAGGCGACATGGAGGTCCTCTTCATGCGATCGCCTGCCACACTCTGAAGATTGAATGCAATGCAAAATTCAAATCAGTCAATAGGATGTAAGCAGCTTTCATACTATTGGCTGATTTGACTTTGATCAAATCAGCCAATAGGATGTAAGCAGTTCTCATTCTTTTGGCTGATTTGAAATTTTTTAGCCAATAGGAATGCAAAAACGTAACCCTATATAAAAGGGGTACCTTGCATTCAATCTTTAGTGTGTGGCGGGCGATCGCATGAAGAGTACCTCAGTGTGGCCTGGATAAAGATGAGGACCGACCACACAGAAGACCTCGCTGGGGCAGCCACCGCCACCGGGATGAAGATAGAAGATGGTTTCACTATGGATGAAGATGGTGCCACCTGGATGAAGACCTTTCGCCGCCAGACAGACAGAAGATGGATCACCAGACATCATCAACGGTGAGTACCTATTTTGGGGTAAGTGTTAGGGTTTTTTGTTTTGTTTTTTATTTTTAGATTAGGCTTCTTTTTATTTTTCATGGGCTGCAAAAGAGCTGAATGCCCTTTTAAGGGCAATGCCCAAACAAATGCACTTTTTTTTAGTTAGGGGGTTATTTGTTTATTTTATTGGCAAAAGAGCCATTGACTTTAGGGCAATGCCCTACATAAGGCCCTTTTAAGGGATATTTGTAGTTTATTGATTTTTTTATTATTTTGGTTGTTTTTTGGGCTTTTTAAACAGGGGTTTTATAAAAGGAATACCTTTTTTTATTTTGGATAATTGTGCTATTTTCTGTAATGGTAGTTTTTTATTATTTTCTGTAAAGTTAGTTTTTTTTATTTTGTGTAATGGTAGGTTTTTTATTTTGTGTAATGTTAGGGTTATTTTCGTATTTTTTTTTATTTTTTTATTATTTTTTAAGGTAGTTGGTATCTTTTTAGGTTAGGGGGCTTAGTTATTAGTTTAATAATTTGTATTGTGGGTGGTTGGTGGATTAGGGGATAATAGGTTAATTAGGTGTTTGCGTTATGGGGAGATGGCGGATTAGGGGTTAATAGGTTAATTAGGTGTTTGCGTTGTGGGTGGATGGCGGTTTATGGGTTAATATTTTTATTATGTACTTTGCAATTTGGGGGGATGGCGGTTTAGGGGTTCATAACTTTTATTAGAAATTGCAATGTGGGGGGAAGGCAGTTTAGGGGTGGACATTGACCATGCATTAGGTGTTTGATAAGGATTCCAGGGAGTTATGGTGCTTTTTAAAGAAGCGCAAGGCTTGCTGTGCCTGCCTATGTGTGGCAAGCAGAAAATTGAGTAAAAATGGAGTAAAATATCTCTATTCTGCACGCCTAAGTCCTTGCACAGCATATGAGATATTGATTGGCGACGCCAGTTCTAGTTTATGGGAGTTAAAAATGCGCCCAACATGTAAAATATATGCGCTTAAGTTGTCTGCTGCACCATATATGTGATCGCTCAATTAGACTAAAAAATAGACTAAAAATTGTAAGTAATGTATTACACAAAGCTTTTGTAAATCCCCATTGTTACACCCTAATTTATAATATTCAATTGATTTCAAAGACTTCATACTAATAGCCCTCATAAACAGGGGCGGACAAGAGGTAAAATCATTCATTTGAATTTGTATATTGTCTTTCAAAAAGAGATGCATGATACAAGTAGGCGTTTATACTAAATAAAGATAAAACTATCTCCATTTTAACTGAAACCAGTGCAGGTGTAGAGAAATCAATTTTAAAGGGAGAGTAAAGTCAAAATTAAACTTTAGAGGAACATGAAACTGAAAAAAATGATTTCATGATTTAGGTAGAACATGCCATTTTAAACAACTTTCCAGTTTACTTATATTATCAAATTTGCTTCATTCTCTTGGTATCATTTGTTGAAGGAGCAGCAATGCGCTACTGGTTTCTAAATGAACCCTATTTACAGCACATACTGATGCTATCAAAGCACGAAGATTGAGCTGCCCTGAACAGGATAAACTTTGATCTGTGGAGGGGGGAAAGGTCAGCTCAGCACACATAAGCAATGGCAGATAATGATTTGACAGTGAGGCTGCACAGTTCATACAGTGGGATAGCTGCCCTGCCCCCCTACTTCCCTTCTCTCTACAGAGGCTAAAAGCCTTTGTGCAAGCAGCTAACAGCCCATAAGGACCATAAATGCTAAAAAAAAAAAAAAAAATCATTTAGGATGTTATGTCATTAAACCACTAACTAGTAGCTAATATGCTCATGGATAAGGAACCTTACCTCTTCTCACGCTCTATCATTTTCTTCACAATATAGCTCACAACCTCACAATTAGTTTCTCCCTCACCACGTGTGCTATCCTGCCTGCTGCCGATTCTGATTTCCTTTTCAGCAACTTCTGTGCACTGCACTCAAAATTGGATGTGATGTAGGTGGAACTGCACCTGCCATCCGCCCGACGCTCCCCCCACACAAAAAAAAATGTCCCCCCAAAAAATTGATAATATAAAAAAAAAAAATTTTTTTTTAAAAAAACAGCTGCTGCTACATGATGCAACTGCCTGCAGTGGAGGTGGGCCCTCTAAGATACGGGGCCCTCGGACAAGGGCCGAATTCCCCAACTTCTCAGTCCGCCCCTGCTCATAAACATTATAAATTATCTTCATATTCAGGCCTAAACATTGGTAAATTTTATCACTTTTGTTTTAGATCAGTTTGCAACTTTCCAAGCTGTTAGCACCATTTCAGTGCCTAAGAAAGGGTCAATAACCATCCTTTAGAAAAATTTAATGATTTATTTTTACAAAATTTACCATTAAAGACTTATGATATTTTATAGATAAATCATTTAAAAGCTTTTCAAAATGATTGTGATAAACCCCTATATGACCTTACTTGAAGTACTCCTACTTTGTCTATAACTATACATTAAGTACATCTCTCACTTGAAAACACTCAACTAAAGTCAGTAGGTAGGACAAAAAAATGTTAAAGGGACAGTCTAGATCCAATACATATTTTTGATTACTTATTGTTACACACCAAAGAAGCTTTCTGCAACTGGTCCCACATCTATACGCTTGTAAGAAGTACATTAAACATTTTAATATTCATCATTGTTAGGAGCTAAAAATGGCCACCAAGCTCTGTCCAATCATTGTGTGTATGTTTTGGCATGTTGTTTTTCCAATCACGATTGACTGGTAAATGGTTTCCTACTTGCACACACTGATTTGTGCATGTGCAGTTTGAAACAGCAAACTGAAAAATATTAAACGTGCACTGCTAAACTGTCATACAAGAAAACAGCTAACTTGACTAGAAGAAAGCTGTGTGCAAAACTAGGTGGCCATTTTCGGCTGCTAACAAACTATGATTATTTTAACGTTTCGTGCACTTCTTACAAGCTTAAAGATGTGGAACCCATTGCAAGAAGCTTGTCTGGTATGTGACAATAAATAATACAAAATAAGTATTGTGTCTAGACTGTTCCTTTAATGGGAAATTGTGCTGTATAATTTCTCTCCTTTAATGAGTTCTCAATTATCCATTTTTACCTGCTGGAGTGTATTATACTCTGTAATTACAGATACAACCTTTACCATTATTTTGTTATTTGAAAAAGCTTATTTTGCCTGCTGATATTGCTACAGTATTAACTGTTAAAAAAAACTATGTAAACAAGAGACAGAAGCTCTCCTTGTATGTGTGGGGGAGGGGGCAGACCATTCCTGGAGCATGTTTGAATACAAATAAATCTCACCATCTGCTTGCCTGAGTACATTGTCCCTTTAAGGGAATAGTGCACTGTATGCTCCCCTATAATGTGTTTCCAATCATCCATTTTATCTGCTGAAGTGTATTAAATAGTTTACAAATATATCCTTTACCTTTATTCTGCCATTTTAAATAGCTAGTTTTGTCTGCTGTTTCTCCACGTATACTAAAAATGTCAGTACTTAAAGGGACATGAAACCCAATTTTTTTCTTTTATGATTTAGGTAGGACATACAATCTTAAACAACTTTCCAGTTTACTTCTATTATCAAATTTGCTTCATTCTTTTGGTATGCTTTGTTGAAGAAGGAGCAGAAATGCACAACTGCTTTCTAACTGAACATATCGGTGTAGCCACCAATCAGCAGCTAGAACCTTGGTTCTTTGGTGCTCCTGAGCTTTCCTAGATAAATCTTTCAGCAAAGGATAACAAGAGAAGGAAGCAAATTAAATAATAGAAATTAATTGTAAAATTGTATTCTCTTTCTGAATCATGAAAGAAAAATTTTGGGTTATATATACTTTAAGTACTGGTTATAGAAAAGGTATGTAAACAAGAATGTTTAGAAAAACATGCTCCAAGTGGGTATGGGACAGAGAGGTATAAAAATGTCCAGAAATACGATAATGGGATTTGCCCTCCCTGGAAGCTCAGCTCATATTATTGGGTTATAGTTTCAAATAGCAAAAACAGCTATCTCATGTACAAAAATGGGAAGCAATATTTCATATATTTTATACTCTGTAGCTGGTATAACAAATCATTGAGAACACACTTATAGGAAACTAACCAACCCTAAGTGAAAAATTTTTTTTACAGTACACTGTCCCTTTATGTTCTGTGCAGTTACTCTTTTTAATTTACCCATTCTCCCTTTGTATTGTTATTATTCTTCATAAGCGTTATTCACAGTGTTTTTTTCTGGAGTAATCTTAAAGAAATGTTTACCATCACTAAATGGTAAATATTTTACAAATGATGCATCTTTAAATATGTTATTGCCTTAAAGTGCCCCTATTTTTTAGAATAATTTTATTTAATGAACACTACATTCCAAAAGTTTACAATCACTTTAACTTGGAAGATATATAAGTAAAGCCTTTAAATGACCACTCTTTAAATATTGGAGCCTTAACTTCTGGTATAAATCAAGAATTATCTTCTACAGGGAGATACTTAGATAAGGTGAAATCAACCTGGATTTCTTTACAATAGCAATGCCAAGCTGATTTGATATTTTTTAATAGTATCAAATTCTTACTCGAGCTTGGAAATTCCTTATCAGGGCAATCAGTGGAGGCTCCTCTATAGGAACACTTGAGCATGTGAACCCCCTGGAAAACCCCCTGGAAACCCCTGACCCATGATGAAAAAAAAAAAAAAAAGTGAGAAATAAAAAAACAATATAAATGTTTTAACTTTTTTTGCTGATAAAAATAAAAAAAATCTCCCAGGCTCCACTGCATATTTTACTAAAAAAATAAAAATTTCAGTTTTTAATTATTAAGGCTGAAAGTGGAAAGGGCTGTTTGCCTATATTTCTATCTATAGCACATGCTGTGCAGTGTGATAGATAGAAGTATAGGAAAAATCCCTTTCCACTTTAAAACTGCATTGACTGCAGTGCCACCTACAGGCCAGCCCATAGCCTTCTTAATCACACAACTCTTAGTGTGCGGGAGCAAGCTGTCACGTGACACTCACACACTAAGAGCTGTGTGTCACAGACAGGTGCTGTGCTGTCTCTATATATTTTGAGAGCCACGCTTTAATACTACAGTCCCCATGATGCTTTGCATTGCGCATGAGCAGACACTGTTTATCTTGCAGCCCAAACATGCTCCATTGGACTGGAGCATGTTTCCCTATTGCCCTTCCCTATTGCCCTTTGCTTTCAGACCACTTCTCTTCTGCGGGCAGTAAGCTGTCATGATCATGTATGATAAGGGGGGCCCCAGCTTCAGCACTTTTTTTATATTTTTTAAACTTTTTTTTTTATTTTTTTTATTTTTTTTTTGCCAGCTCATTTTGTATTTATTTTATATCTGGAAAAATTACTAAAAAGATCTACAAGAGTTAAAAATTGATTCATAGACTATTTAGTATTGTTTAAAAACATCAGTAGGTCCTCTGCAATTAGAGTTAACAATGGTATAAACTGTCCAATTATGAAACCCCTTAACTCTTGCCTCAATAACATTGTGAATGGTTCTAATGAAAGATTAAAGAGTAGAGGCCACAATGGGCAACCTTGCCTTGCACCCTTCCCCAACACAATATTAGCTGTTAACTCATAATTTATAATGATATTAGAAGTAGGATTTTGGTAAAACATACTAATTAAATTCATAAAATTTCCCTGATATCCAAAACAGTTAAAAGTTAAATAAGTGGTCCCAGCTTATCAAGTCAAAAGCTTTTTCAGCATCGACTGATATCACTGCTAGGTCTATTTTTGTGCCTTTCCTATCTTGAGTCTTATTCCAAATCTATTCTACTATTGCAAGGACCTTCGGAATTGTTTTGGTAATATTTCTTCCTGTCATAATTCCTACTTGGTCCTGGAGGATCAATAAAGCAAGATGTTTTTTCAATCTATCTGCTATAATAGCCATTACAAGTTGATAGTCAATTCTAAAAAAAATTATATAGGTCTATATGATAAAGTATTTTCCGGGTATTTATTATTTTTTAATACAAGAGTAGTTATGAAAGATGTAAAATATTTAGATTCCATCCTATTTTCTAGATAATAGGAATTGAAATACTAAATTACAAAAAATAACAAATATTAAGTATACGAAAAATAACAAACGTAATTATTAAAAGTAAAAAAGAATTACACTCTAATAGCCCTATAAAAATAAAAAAGCCCACCAAAAATAAAAAAAACCCTAGCCTACAATAAACTACCAATAGCCCTTAAAAGGGTATTTTGTAGGACATTGCCCTAAGATAAACAGCTCTTTTACCTGTAAAAAAAAAATACAAAGACCCCCAACAGTAAAACCCACCACTCAACCAACCCCCCAAAATAAAAAAAACTTAACTCTAACAAAAACCTAATCTACCCATTGCCCTGAAAAGGGCATTTAGCTCTTTTTCTTGCCCTCAAAAGGGCATTTAGCTCTTTTAAGAATTGCCCAACCCCTAATCTAAAAAAAAAAACACCCAAAAAAATCTTAAAAAAACCTAACACTATCCCTTCTTTAGGTACTCAAAAATAGAGGAAGTTGTAAAGGCTTTACTACAGGCTATGGCCACACAGCAACAGGCCACTGCCACATAGCAGCAAGCTACTGCCACCCAGCAAGAACATATTGCAGCACTACAACAACTGTGTTAACACAAAGAGAGGAGCAGCAAAATATCACACGTGCAATGCAGCAGGAGATCCAAGGCCTATCTGAGAGACTGGGCAGGTGTGTTGCAGAAATACCACATAGTTCTAAGTCTCTGAGAGTGAGTAATTATTTGTAAAAGATGGTGGCTACAGATGTGGAGGCTTACCTGATGTCTTTTGAAAGGACAGCTGAAAGAGAAGGGTGGCCTGTATCTTAATGGGCAAGCCTTCTTGCGCCATTTCTGAGTGGAGAGCCTCAGAAGGCATATTATGATTTGGAGCCTGAGCAGGCCAGTGACTACAAAAAAACTAAAAGCAGAAATATTTGCCTGACTGGGAGTAATGACAGCAGTGAGGGCCCATTTCACTCCTGAACTTATAATCAAGACAAAGCAGTTGTTTGACTTAATGCATATTGCCAGTTAATGACTGCAGGTCAGCTCAGCTAGTCACATTGTGGATTAACTTGTGATGGACCGGTTCCTGCAAGGATTGCCTGTTTCCCTACGGCGGTGGGTCAGCTAAAATTAACCTAAAACTAGTGATGGTCTAGTTGCCCTGGCAAAATGCTATGTGGCGGCAGGAGAGTTCCTACAAATCCCCAACCAAGAAAGACCAAGGACCCCGAGGATCCAGATTCCCAGAAAATTGGATAACACTGTTCCGGGGAAAAGAGGGTCTCGGAAGGAGCAGATTTGTTTCTCCAACCAGAGGGACAATACAGCAAGGGGCAATAGTTTTGTGAGGCAGGAAGAGTCCACAAAAGCCTTAAAGATGTTGTCTAATGCTAATATTAAATGTTTTCAATGTAAAGAGTATGGACATATTGCAAAGGACTGCTCTGAGAATGATGTTGCTATGGAATGTAATGTTGGCAATATGAGGGACAATTATTCACTGTACTCTCTTTCTGTATATGCAGTTAACAAAAATTATTGTTGTAATGGCCACCCTTGGTGTACTGCAAGGGTGGAAGGAAATTAAATTAAACCTTTGCTGGACTCTGGTAGCATGGTTACGCTTATAGACAAGGGTCTGTTGAGAAATACTACTATTAATAATAACCAGAACCTAGATATTGCCTGTGTCCATGGGGACATATAAAAATATCGAGACTCAAAATGGCTGTATAAATCATAGAGTTGGTTTAGTAGATAAATTAGTCCATAAAATGATAATAGGCAGAGATTTTCCCAATTTTTTGAAATTATGGGATGCTGTTGAGGAAGCTTCACTGAATTCAGTAGCGGTCACTGTTTGTGATTTTCCATTTTCTCATTTATTGGGGGATGACAGACAAAATAACTGCTGCTATAGGGAAACAGTCAACCCCTATGGAAAGCCTAGTTGGAGGTAACAGTGAACAGAATAATACAGGCCAATCTAATATATCTGAACCTGGTGTAGAAATGGCTGACCTAGAGGATAGCCTAAGTAACTTTAGAGCTGCACAATGGGAGGATCCAACTTTAGCTGCGGCTAGAAACCATATCTCCATAAGAAATGGGAGCCCCGTTAATCCTGATAAAGCCCTTACCTAACCATAATTTGAAGTGGAAAATTATTTTATTGTACAGAGCTGAAAATAGAGAGTCTGTCAAACAGCTATTAGTACCCCAGACATATTGACACACTGTTCAAAAGCTGGCACATTGTCACATACTTGGAGGACACATGGGGATTGAAAAAACAAGAGAGAGAATTCTTAGGAGGGTTTTATTGGCCAGGTGTAATGGCATCTATCACAAATTATTGTTCTTCTTGTCCTGAATGCCAATTAACTGCCCCTCTTACAACATACCGTAGTCCCTTGGTGCCCTTAACCATAATTGAGGTTCCATTTAAATGCATTGCTATTGATTTTGTGGGTCCTCTTGTAAAGTCTGCAAGGGGACACAAGTACATATTGGTAGTAGTAGACTATGCTACCCGTTACCCTGAGGCAATACCCATGTAAACTATTTCAGCAAAGTGATTGCTAAGGAGTTAATGTTAATGTTTAGCCGGGTTGGGATTCCCAAATAAATATTAACAGGCCAAGGTACTGCATTTATGTTGAGAATTACAAAGGTGTTGTGTAATCTCCTTCATATAAAGCATCTGAAAACATCAGTGCATCGCCCACAAACTGATGGTCTGGTAGAGAAATTCAATAAAAAAGTAATTGATAAAGATGGGAAAATCTGGGACTTCCTTTTGCCTTGTTTAATGTTTGCTATCGGAGAGGTCCCTCAAGTTTCTACTGGGTTTTCACCCTTTGAACTCTTATATGGAAGTGTCATATTCCTGTAGCTTTAAGAACTAAGACCAACCCACTCCTTCACCTCCCTTTAAAGGTGTGATCAGTACACCTGTGCTTTGCTTGATAATTGAAGTTTGTAGTTCCCATTCTGCTTCAAGCTCTAAAGCTAAAATCTACAGATCCTGCTTTTGTACCTGTTAAAGGAAATCCTTGTTGTCATTTCTCCAGCTTCTAAACCTACGAAGTATTTCCTGCCGCTTTACATTTCAGGAAACAGACTTTGGCAGCAACTCTTGCAAGTCTGTGTTAACTCTGCAGTCTGATTTTCCAGCCAGCTCCGTTACTGAGTGTTTACCTCTACCAGGAAATAAGAACAGCTTCCCTGCGGTGATCCATTTTGACTCAGTGCCAACTTCGCTCTCTGCAGTTCTAAACTCACTCGCAAGTATCATTAATTTTATATACAATTGTCTCTAGCTGTATATTTTCTTATCCAAAGATCTGCTGGCATACAAACTGTTAAAGTGCACACAACTGGTTAAATCTGGCTCTCTCCTTCTCTCTGTATCACACACTCTGCCTGCTGTAACCTGATACCTCTTGATATATGGACATTGCAGACTGCAAATCAGTTTCTCACTTCTTAGCTTAACTAAAAAGAGACTTTGCTATAAAATTCTGCTTTTCTCAGACAAGTACCAATAAGCTGCTTGTTTGCTGCAGTCTATCTTTAAAGAACACAACTCTTTTCAAGTGTGTAAAATATACAAAGGCTTCATTTCATCTGTTTTATTCACTTTATTTTGATTTTGTAAAGTGTTATAAAAAGAACTTGTACTAAGTAAACCAGCTATCTCCCTTGGTAATAACCTTTTGTATAAGCCTGTTTTACTTAAGGTTCTCTGGGAATAGCTACATTATACAAGCATATAACAGAATTATCAAGCCATAAAGAAATTTACTAACATATATACATTATAGTTTAAAGCTTGTATATAAAAAAAAAAATCATGGATCCTGCCTCAATGGCAATTGAAATAGCTTCCTTAAACCAGAAAGTTGAAATTTTAGCACAAGGTTTGACTGAAGTTAAAAATGAAAACCACACCCTGAAGAGGTTAATGAATGATTTCTTTTCAAAGAAAGAGGCTGATCACCCTGAACCACAGGTTAACCCTCCACGTATTTTTTCTGGTGAAAGAACACGCTTTCATGAATTCAGAAATGCATGCATGCTGATGTTTTCCATGAAGCCCAGGACATATTATACTGACAAGATCAAGGTTTGTACTACCATCTCTTATCTAACTGGAGATCCCCGTCCGTGGGCTGATAAGTTTTATGAAACTGATGATCCTATTTTGAATTCTATCAGTGAATTTTTTAAGGAGATGGCTGTCTTATATGAGGATTGCAACACCAAGTTAACCGCAGAAACAAATTTGCGCACCCTGAAGCAAGGCAAACGTCCAGTTGAGGACTATGTGGCAGATTTTCAGCTCTGGGTTACAGATTCACAGTGGAATACTGTAAGTCTAAAAAACCAATTTCGTTTAGGTCTCTCTGAACATCTTAAGGATGAGATCTCTCGCATTGAACCTCCAGACACCATGGAATCCCTCATAAAGATATGCATAGCCATGGACAGACGATACAGAGAGAGGAGAGCTGAAAAACAACACCCTGAGACTTACCTCAAAAGGTTTACACCCTCTCATTCTGAAAAGACCTCCACAGCCCCTGTGCCCATGGAAATTGGGGCCATCCGTGGACCATTATCCCAAGAAGAGAAACAGAGAAGGAGGATATCAAACCTCTGTATGTACTGTGGGAATAAAGAACACAGTGTCTCTTCCTGCCCTATTCTGAACCGGCAAAAAAGGGGTAAGATTCTTATAGTTAACCCAAATACTGATAACATTCATGAATCACAATTAACTTTCACATTGTCTTTACAGTGGGACCAGCATCTTCTCAAGACTGAGGCGCTGATTGATTCTGGAGCTTATGGAAGCTTCATTGACAAAACCCTTGTAGATACTAATAAAATACCTTGTGTGCAAAAGCAAACCCCTATCTATGTGAAGGTTATTGATGGCTCTACTTATTTAAAAGGCGCAATCACACACCATACTGTTCCTTTACTTGTCTCTTGTAACATGGGTCATACAGAATACATTACGTTTGATATCATTCCTAGCTCACTACACCCCTTAATATTGGGTTATCCTTGGTTAAGAAAACACAACCCTCAAATAGACTGGAGCAGTAACACAGTAACTTTCTCTTCCCCATACTGTTCTGCTACCTGTTTTCCCTGTGTGGAAATCAAAACTCTACACCCTCATATACCATTGCAGTATTCAGACTTTTCAGATGTATTTGACCTTAAGGAAGCCGAAAATCTACCTCCACACAGACCTTATGATTGCCCCATTGATACTAAACCTGGGTCTATCATACCGTTCGGCCGAATTTTTCCACTCTCTCAAAAAGAATTAAAATTTCTCAGAGAGTACCTAGACGATAATCTAAGGAAAGGTTTTATTTCTACCTCAACCTCTCCTGCAGCAGCGGGCATATTCTTTGTCACAAATAAAGATGGGACCTTACGCCCAATCATTGACTACAGAGCATTAAACTCTATTACGATTAAAAATAGGTATCCACTTCCTTTAATACCTGAATTACTTGAACGGTTAACAGATGCAACCATTTTTACCAAACTAGATTTGAAGGGAGCATACAATTTAATCAGGATATGGAATGGAAAACAGCATTTAGAACCCGTTATGGTCTCTTTCAATATAATATTATGCCATTCGGCTTAACTAATGCTCCGGCCACATTTCAATTTTTCATAAACGATATTTTCAAAGACTTAATGGATGTGTGTGTTGTAATATATCTAGACGATATTTTGATATACTCCAAAAATCTAACTGATCATGTAAAACATGTAAGATGGGTTTTGTCTAGATTAAGAGAACATCAGCTATACGCCAAGGCTGAGAAATGTGTATTCCATGTAAAGACAATAAAATTCTTGGGTTACATAATTTCCCCTAATGGTGTAAACATGGATCCAGAGAAGGTTACATCCATACTCAAATGGCCTGTACCTACCTCTGTGAAATCACTTCAGAGGTTTCTAGGCTTCTCTAATTTTTATAGGAGATTCATCAAAGGATTTTCATCCATTGTCCAACCTCTAACTAAGTTAACCGGTAAGAATCGTCTCGTTTGGACTGTAGAAGCCCAACAAGCTTTTGAGCATTTAAAAGAATGTTTTACTTCAGCTCCTATCCTACAGCTTCCTAATCCAGAATTTCAATTTGTGTTAGAGGTTGATGCTTCTACTGTTGGTATTGGTGCTATTCTCTCCCAACAACAAACCGATACTTCAGTCCTACATCCTGTAGCTTTTTACTCTCGACTCCTGTCTGTAGCTGAAAGGAATTACTCCGTGGGGGACCTGGAACTTCTAGCTATCAAATGTGCCCTGGAACACTGGAGACACCTACTGGAAGGGACACTCAAACCTTTTACAGTTCTTACGGATCATAAGAATTTACAATATCTTAGAAAAAACAAGACCTTGTCATCAAGACAAGTCCGATGGTCTTTATTCCTGGACCGATTTAACTTTCAGATCACATATAGACCAGGTTCAAGGAACATCCAAGCTGATGCTCTTTCCCGTTCTTTCATTAAACATAATGAAAAGGAAGAACAACAAACAGTTATACCGTCGACCAAGTTTATAGCTGTAACTTCTAGCCTACAAAAAGACATTTTATTAGCTTTACTAAAAGATTCTACCATTCCATCATGCTGCGTAAAGGACACCACTTCAGGTTTATACTTCTACAACAATTTTTTATACGTTCCTCCTTCTGTAAGAAAGGAGATCCTACATCTACATCATACGAACCCTATGTCCGGTCATCCTGGAATCACTAAAACCCAGGATTTATTAACAAGGAATTACTGGTGGCCTGGTTTAAGACAAGATGTAGTTACCTTTGTGTCAGATTGTCATGTATGTGCAGCTTGCAAAAAAGAACACCACAGACCTTTTGGTTTACTAAAACCATTACCTATACCTGAAGTCCCTTGGACCATGATTGGAATGGACTTCATAGTCGAATTACCACCATCTAATTCATTCACAACCATATTAGTGGTT
Source organism: Bombina bombina (assembly GCF_027579735.1). NCBI lineage: Eukaryota > Metazoa > Chordata > Amphibia > Anura > Bombinatoridae > Bombina > Bombina bombina. The sequence continues at coordinate 507,617,850 of NC_069502.1, forward strand.
ATAGATCATCTAACTAAACTCTCTCATTTCATACCTCTTAAGAGAATTCCAAACGCTCTCACAACAGCTAAAACATTCTTTGATCACATCGTGAAACTCCATGGTTTACCGACCTCTATAGTCACTGATCGAGGGACTCAGTTTACATCCAGGTTTTGGAAGGCACTATGTAAATTGTTAAGAATCTCCTCAAGAATGACAACAGCATTTCATCCCCAATCTAATGGCCTTACTGAAAGACTGAATCAGACTTTGGAGCAATACTTAAGGTGTTATATCTCACAGAACCAGGATGACTGGGTTGAATGGTTACCGCTTGCAGAGTTCGCATACAACAATTCCATCAACTCTTCTACTAAAGTTTCACCCTTCTTTGCCACTTATGGTTACCATCCAACCACTGTACCCAACTGCATCTCCACCTCGAAATCACCTTATGCTCTGGATTATGTCTCTAATTTGAAACAAACTATGACTTCCCTAAAGATTCACTTAGAGAAATCTAAATGTACCCAAAAGAGTTATTTTGATAAAAAACATCTAACTCCACCTCAATACTCAGTTGGCGATAGAGTTTGGCTCTCAACAAAAAACCTCAAATTAAAGGTACCAAGCAAAAAACTGGCTAACCAGTTCATAGGTCCGTTCAAGATAAAAAGAATGATCAACCCTAATGCAGCGATTCTTGATCTACCTGTAGCTTGCAGGATACACCCATCCTTCCATGTTTCTCTATTTAAACCTTATCAAGGATCTGATGTTTTTATTCCTCCAGTCATCAAGGACTCTCCTCAGCTGATAGAAGATCAAACGGAATTCGAAGTGGAATCAATTCTGGATTTGCGCCGCCAGGGTAGAACAATTGAGTATCTGGTACATTGGAAAGGGTATGGTCATGAGGAGGATTCTTGGATACCCCTTAGGGACTTACATGCTCCCCAATTGCTCACATCCTTCCATCGTCTACATCCTGACAAACCAGGTTTGGATCCGGGAAGGGGGCGCCCCTGAAAGGGGGGATCTGTCATATTCCTGTAGCTTTAAGAACTAAGACCAACCCACTCCTTCACCTCCCTTTAAAGGTGTGATCAGTACACCTGTGCTTTGCTTGATAATTGAAGTTTGTAGTTCCCACTCTGCTTCAAGCTCTAAAGCTAAAATCTACAGATCCTGCTTTTGTACCTGTTAAAGGAAATCCTTGTTGTCATTTCTCCAGCTTCTAAACCTAAGAAGTATTTCCTGCCGCTTTACATTTCAGGAAACAGACTTTGGCAGCAACTCTTGCAAGTCTGTGTTAACTCTGCAGTCTGATTTTCCAGCCAGCTCCGTTACTGAGTGTTTACCTCTACCAGGAAATAAGAACAGCTTCCCTGCGGTGATCCATTTTGACTCAGTGCCAACTTCGCTCTCTGCAGTTCTAAACTCACTCGCAAGTATCATTAATTTTATATACAATTGTCTCTAGCTGTATATTTTCTTATCCAAAGATCTGCTGGCATACAAACTGTTAAAGTGCACACAACTGGTTAAATCTGGCTCTCTCCTTCTCTCTGTATCACACACTCTGCCTGCTGTAACCTGATACCTCTTGATATATGGACATTGCAGACTGCAAATCAGTTTCTCACTTCTTAGCTTAACTAAAAAGAGACTTTGCTATAAAATTCTGCTTTTCTCAGACAAGTACCAATAAGCTGCTTGTTTGCTGCAGTCTATCTTTAAAGAACACAACTCTTTTCAAGTGTGTAAAATATACAAAGGCTTCATTTCATCTGTTTTATTCACTTTATTTTGATTTTGTAAAGTGTTATAAAAAGAACTTGTACTAAGTAAACCAGCTATCTCCCTTGGTAATAACCTTTTGTATAAGCCTGTTTTACTTAAGGTTCTCTGGGAATAGCTACATTATATAAGCATATAACAGGAAGACACCCCAGAGGGTTGCTAGACATAGCTAAGGAGACTTGGGAACAGGAGTCAATCGCTCACAGAAGCGTGATAGAACAAATAACTCTGATGCAGGAACGGATGACAGCCATTATGCCCATAGTTAGAGAACACATGAAAAATGCCCAACAGCATCAGCAGAACAGCTATAACAGAAATGCCAGGGTCTGTGTGTTTAACCCAGGAGACAAAGTGCTAGTTTTGGTACCCACTGTAGAGAACACATTTTTGGCAACATGGCATGGACCATATGAAGTAATTGACAGAGTGGGGGAAGTAAATTACAAAGTAAGACAGCCTGGGAGGTGAAAGGAGATAAAGATTTACCATGTAAATTTACTTAAGCCATTGAAAGAAAGAGAAACACTTGTGGCTGTAAAAAAAAGCAGACCTGCCTACAATGGAGAAGAATGACCCATAGTCAATATCTCAGAAATCCTAACTATCCACCAGAAGAGGGAGGTAATAGACTTCATCAGATTAAATAAAGATGTGTTCTCCACAGTCCCAGGGAGGACTATCATAATAAAGCATGACATTGTCACTGAACCAGGGAAAAGGATAAATCTAAAGCCATATAGAATACCTGAAGCCTGAAGGGAAGCAATCAAATCAGAAGTACGAAAATGCTGGACCTTGAGGTAATCAAAGAATCCCAAAGTAACTGGAGTAGCCCAATCGTGCTTGTACCAAAGTGTGATGGCACAATTAGGTTTTGCTATGATTGCCAGAAGCTGAATGCAATATCCAAGTTTGATGCATAACCCATGCCAAGGGTTGATGAACTTGTGGAGAGACTCAAGAGAGACAGGTACCTTACAACATTTGATTTGACACAATTTTCAAATATGTTACTCATTCATAGCGTTTTGTGTGAAAAGTGTAATTCTCCAGTGTGTATTACTCTGTTTAGAGCTCCACATATGCGGTAACACACAGTATCCTACTTACACTGTCCCTTTGGAAATATCACTCTCATTAGAGCCCCACAATTGCGGGTTCACATACAGGGTGAAAGTAGAATTTCAAATAATGTCAGTTCCAACATTTGATTTGACCAAGGGTTATTGGCAAGTGCCGCTTAGAGGATGGGCAAAAGAAAAGACTGCCTTCTCTTCTCCAGCTGGGCTCTTCCAATACAAGGTGTTACCTTTTGGCCTACATGGGGCTCCAGCAAGATTTCAAAGAATGATGGACAGGATCTTAAGGCCACATGCTCGTTATGCCACAACTTACTTAGATGACGTGATCATACATAGCGAAAATTGGGAGTCTCACTTGCTAAAAGTGCAAGCTGTCCTTAATTTCATAAGAAATGCCGGTCTGACAGCAAACCCTAGTAAATATACCATTGGTTTGGAGGAGGCCAAGGATCTTGGCTATTCCATTGGAAGAGGAATTGTGAATCCACAACTTTCTAAAGTTGAAGCCATAAGGAATTGGCCACAACCTATGATGAAGAAACAGGTCAGAACATTTATTGGGCTTGTTGGCTACTACAGAAGGTTTATCTCCAACTTTGCTACTATAGTGGGTCCTTTAACTGACCTCACTAAAGCAAAAGCTCCAGTAATAGTGAAATGGTCCCCTAAAGCTGAACAAGCATTTCAAAATCTCAAGGAAGCCATATGTAGACAGCCTGTGTTAGTCACCCCTGATTTTTCAAAGGAGTTCATTTTACAGATAGATGACTCTGGGCTTGGAGCAGTGCTTTCCCAGGAAAGTCAAAGTGAAGAGCACCCGATACTATACCTCAGCAGGAAACTTCAACCAAGAGTAAAGAACTATTAAAATTGTTGAAAAGGAGTGTCTAACAATTAAATGGGCTGTTAAAACTCTCAAATAATATTTGGTGGGCAGAAAATTTAGGCTAGTTACTGATCATGACCCTCTCAAATGGATGAGTCAAAATAAGGATAATAATAGTAGAGTTACATGCTGGTTCCTTAGTTTGCAACCCTATGACTTCTCAGTAGAACACAGGGCAGGATTTAAATAGGGTAATGTTGATGGCCTTTCACGTATGCATATGCTTTTGGCCATGGTCGCTCACCCCACTAGGTCTGAGCTGGGGGGGGGAATGTGTGACAGAACCCAGGGCATAGTATTGGAAGGTGTCTATATTCCTCCAAAAGTGCTGCAGTTCATTGTATGGTCTGACAACCTGTGGGAGGATAGTTGTGTTTGTTTACCACATAAAGAAAATAAGTGATTTACTTCTGGGTCCCTGGGGTGGAGCATTTGGAAAGTAGGGTGGGCCAGTGCTCCACCCCGCAGTTTGCAGGCAGCACATGTGACAAAATCCAGTCCAGGAATTCCATATCACCCAGCTAGCTCCTCACCTGCATGTGGTAATTGACAGTATGTGCTAATAAAAATCCCCAGTCAGGGATTCAGAGTCAGAATGCCAGCAGTAAGGCATACTGCAACATTTTCCTGAGAGACTGAGAGGAATTATCTCTAAAAGGAAAAACAAAGTTTGAAAGGTCTGTGCATGTATCTTTTGTGAAAAGCCAACTTAGTGCATGTCAGTTATACCTGTTAGTAAGTTCTCAGTGGAGCAAGTCTCTTATTTTATTTATGTTTATTTTGCCTGTTTTTCTAGACCTGTAAATAAATGGACTATATTTTATAAAGCTACAACCTTATGTGGAGTTTCCAGCTTTGAAGACTGTGTGGTTGTAAGATCCCAGGTCACAATATATATATGTATGTTTGTGAAGTGTTACAATTTAATTGAAAATCCAACAATATTGTGCTAAATTCCATTTTTAATTTCCACTCTTCTACACGCCTTCCCCCCTTATCTAATTAAAGAGTCCCTTAAGTGCCCCTTTAGTGTCAGTGACCAGTAGGGCTATTAGATGTGCATTTAAAAAAAAAATAGATTCCCTATAAAGTGAGGGCTTGTGAAGTTTTTAATTAGGCACAAGTAATAATTAACCAAAGTAGAATTCTTTGCTGTTATCTATCATTTCTATAGATGTCTAATTATCAACAGAGTTAGAAACAACATGGCAATTTTTAGACTCTTTAGCCAATAAACAGATAATTTGCATTCAAATCTTCAAAGAGAAGAGGTTTTTTTTAATCCTCCTCATATCTTCCCAGAAACAGGATGGAAAGGCAATTATAAAGACAAAATTCAGAAATTCCTATATTCTTTTCCTGAGTCCAAGGAGGAATATTTTTGTCTCAGAACTACAAATTAGTGGTACACAAATGCTTTTACTTGTATTCCTTATTTTGCCTCAGCTGTTATATAAAGCCAGCTTCACATGTAAGCCCATAGAGATAAATAATTATTTTCTCAATTCTTTATGTTCCTTATAGTAATACTTATATATATTATTCCTACTCCCTTTAAGGAAACAACTGTCCAGATATTTTAACAGTTTCTATCGTTCAAAGCAGACTTGTTATCAAGCTTCCATTTTCTCTATATAACCATAGAAAAATTATAGAAGACAAAACCATGAATAGGCACAGTTACATTTTAGGCAAGGCAAGCCATACATAGAATAAACTACTTGCGATTATGCCAGATGTCCGGGGCCAATTTCCTAGTAGTTTCCTCCCGTGCTGGATAGCATTACCTCCCAGCCTGTGGATATAGCATGCTTGAACCCAAACTGTAAATTTGTCAGTGTTTCATCTGTGTGCACCAGTATGCACCAGTATGCACAGCTCTAACCTTGCCCTTGGCGAGCAGACTCCAAACGCCTCAACCTTGATGCCGCAAATTCTATTTCATATCAGTAATTATGTAGATCCCCACATATGCAGAGCATCAGGACTCAAGGGTAAAACCAGGGCCTTCTCTTGTGCGGACTCCCATGACGTTGGTTCTCTTCTTTACTTATCCCTGAGACATGTGAGCAAAGTGTCACCTCCTATTGTGGTGCACCAGTATCAGCTAGAGGGCAGTCTCTTTGACACACTTCCAGACGGATTGGATTTCAACGTAGGTGGCCCAGGCAAGCAGGCCCAAAGGCCTTCGGCAAACGGGTTCCTGACGCAATTGTGCTCACTCTATGCAGACATACAGTATATCTTCCAGGCACGCCGAGGTGTGGCAGACAAAGATATTTGGAGGGCATGGGATGATAGGGCTCCCTTCTTAGTTTGAGCATCTACCCAGTGCCGACATCAGCTAGCTTCTTCCCTCGAAACCGATCCTATTTTATAAACATTAACTAAACATTTTATATAAATATCTCAAATTATTTACTATCCTTTTGACATCGAATGTTTATCTCATTAAGATCAGGTCAATAGCTTCCAATGAAATGTAACAGATAACATTGTACACGTTAACATAAAATTTAAAAAAAAATCTTCCATGATTAAGAAAGAGCATGTACTTTTAAACAACTTTTTAATTTACTTTTTTTTCTAATTTGCTTCATTCTCTTGATATTCTTTGTTGAAAAGCATATCTAAAAAGGCTCAGTAGCTGCTGAGAGGTGGCTGAACATAAATGCCTCATGTGATTGGCTCATCCATGTGCATTGCTATTTCTGCAATAAAGGATATCTAAAAAATGAAGCAAATTAGATATTAGAAGTAAACTAGAATGTTGTCTAAAATTGTTTTCTCTATCGGAATCGTGAAAGTAAAATTTTGGGTTTCTTGTCCCTTTAACATTTTTCTAATCCCAAAAATTATTTAGGATTTTCTTAGCTTCCCTCTTAGTACTACTCAGGTCTAACCTACTTTCAACATTCCTATTACCTTCTTCATTTCTCATCCAGAGGGTTTTGATCTAGATCACTTTGTATTTTCTATCCGACACTAACATGCTGTTTAAAAATGCCACCCTTCTGCCTAAAGACTATGTGTATTTAACCTCTTATCATTAACCCTTTGATTTAACTGTTCCACATTTGTTCATTTTGTCTGTGGGACCAAAGGCCCTTGCCTTATCTTGTATAACACTTGGATAAATTGGATACATTGGATTCAATTATGCAAGGTATTATGCAAGACAAAGAAGGCTAGATGTTAATCTTAATATCAGACCCATTAATTACTTTGTTCTGGTCTCATATAAACATGGTAGTTTTTACTTGTAGAACTGTAGAATATGCAGGCACATGTTAAGTCATAAAAATATAATATGATGATATGTAGGGGTAACATTATGCTAATTTAAATTTATGTTAATTATTAATAAAATTGGTCTTTACAAGTCACTGTGAATGACAATGCATATGCAGTATTTTTTATAAAATTCAAGCTCTCTCAGTATAAAGTTAATGGGGTCCTCTAAGGTGTTCTAGTTATTGTTATATAATTTATGGCCAGATTACAAGTGGTTTGCTATTGTTAGCGTGAGTCACAATAAGCAGTATTGCGACAATGCCAACATGCTCATATTACCATTTGAAAATAAAAGCTTTCCCTTGAGCACAAACTAAATAAGCGAATCTGGTTTGCGCAAGAGGATACCTAGTGTAAAGAGTAAGAGCTAAATAAAAATATGCTCCAAACACAACATAAATACATTAAAATGAAGTGTTACACTCATTTATATACAATCTGATAAAAATTATTCATATAAATATTAATAAAACAATTAAATAAGTATTAAAAGGTATATGGATGGAAAGGTATTTGAATGGAAATGACTATAATGGATATATATATATATATATATATACTATATGTATAAATATGTGTGTGGTGTGTGTATATATATATATATATATATATATATATATATATATGTGTGTGTGTGTTTATATATTTACTGTATGTCTATTACAGTATTTATATATGTATATACATATATATACACTTACAAACATACGTGTGTGTGTATATATATATATATATATATATATATATACACACACACTTTGGAGCACTTTCCACCCAAATACCTTAACATGTGAAAAATCCTTTGTTATTCAATAATAATATTTTAAAATATGTTTCACTGTGTATTTACTGTAAGTAAATATTTTACATATTAAAGTAACATGTTTCTTCTATGTGAACAACATAGGAATGTGAAACATGAATAACACATCAGGTTAAGCGCGCTTGGTCAAACACAGTGTTGGGTTAGCATGCAAGCTATAAGTGTTAGTTTTTTGTATAATGTGCTCCATTGAAGTTTAAGGGGCAAACGCATTAGCGCTTTTGTGATATCCAATGTCCTAAAGCTAGCACGCATTGGGTTTCACCCTCAAACATTTTAATTTTTATTTGTAATGCGCACACTAACCCTTGCATGATAAAAAAATGTTTACTGGGGCGTGTCTGGGCCGGGGCTGAAGATGGCCGCAAAAACTGGTAGCTCTAACTGAAACATTTACATTCCACCGTGTAATTACTAAACTCTAAGCCAGCCAACTTGAATTTGTACCCTAACAAGCAGGGGATATTTCACTGGATTAGATGAGACCACTCTCTGTGTGTTACAGAGCTATCCAGACCGGAACGCTGGGGACCTTGGTGGCCCTGTTCAAGGGATAGGCCTCAGCACCCTCCCCGGGGTACCGGGTAAATAGTGGATAATCTTACATCCACTCTCACTAACTCATCATGGAGGCATTCTACCTTGCTGTCAAGGCTCTAATGGAGGAGCGGGAAAAACAAATATGTCAGAGAATTGACCGAATCCTATTGCAGCAACCCGCACTACTTTCAAGACATGTTACAGTCTCACATAGTGAAACACTACTAAAAGATGTGCGTCTTCCTATATCCCATGGATTGAGCCTAAAGGACTGCCCGGCTGAGACGGAAACTGGGGAACTAGGGAGAGGTTCACCCACTGCTGACTCCTCTACTGGGGCCACAGAGGACCATGATCTCGAGCTGCTTGTTCAGGTTGGGGGAGATGGTGGCCCCGCTGCCGTTGCCTGTCCCGTTGGCTGCCTGTTAGCTACCTGGGGAGATGCGGCCGGCCTCCCCGGGTGGGGGATGGGGCCTTCCGGAGCAAGATTTTCCAAGGACAGCGGCGGCTCAGCTTGGGTGGGGGGCCGCCAGCTTACCGATGCCTGTGCATGTGTGAACATTGATGTCCGGGCTGGAATCGGATAAATTTGGGAACTTTGCCTTGCCTCCAGGTAGGGACTGCACTCCTGTGACATCCTCGTTTTTCCCTTCATTTGCTAATGATGGCCTCTGGGCCTGATATGCCATTTAAAAGAGACTTGCAGTTTCACCTGGACTACAGGATCTTAGTCATCTGTCCCACGCAACTGGCTTTAATTGCTATGCTCATACTTTGAAACAAGCCTTGTATATGTTCCTTTTACATGTTAGTATCTAAAAATATGTGCCTAGACCAGGATAAGTTTTAAATTTAATTGCAGTTCATTGAATAGCTTGGCGCTATATACCTAGAACAGTTTAATGATACAAGCTACAGATATATGTCGGCGTCATATATATTTTTCTGCTCATTATTTTTTAACGGAGCAGATCTATCCCCTCAGCTGCTGAGTGCAAGCATATGTTTATTCCTACGAACATTGGTGACAAGCAGTACCTGCATTGAATCAATATTACTGTGTGAACATAAGGACTGCATTTACATATATACTTGTTTCTCTTATATATTTGCCTTGTATTTGGTATGTCTAAAAATGTGTGCACAGCCCGGGATACTGATTGAACTTGAATATAGTAAGCTGAATGATTTTGACGCTACCTACTTAGAACAGGGTAATGGTGTAAGGTACAGATACGTGGTAGTGCTTAGAATGCTAGCCCCAGTTATATTTAAGGATTCGAGTCTATGTTCTCCTCAGTTTTAATTATTCTTTACTTATCCTGCACATGGGTTCAGTTTGCAAATCATTCTAGTTATTCCAATGCCTTTGTATGTTGTTTTGAATGCCAGGTTGTGTCATTGTGATGAGTGAGTGTGCAAATGTATACATGCATGCGCTGTAAATGCTGTTCAGCATTCCTAATGTACTACCCTTGGTGTTGAATTGTATGCAGAACTCCATAGAAAATCTTGCTAACATAAAGTTATGATAAGAGTTAAGTGTATAATATGTGTTACTTAATGGTTGTAGGGGCTGCCCAAAATATCCATCACACATATAACTCCATATCCCATAGAACTTCTTAGGACAAAGTGTATTTCTGAGATTATAATACTTGAATGTCCTGAGCGAAGTATAAGAGTGTATATTTCTATACTTGGGGGCAGAACTACTGAGGATTTCATGAGCATATCAGTTTAAAAAAAAAAGAAAAGAAAAAAAGCAAAAGAACATTTTTGGCCCCTACCTGAGCAACATAGAGGCCCAAAACAGGCCTATATATCTTTATTTTTTTTCTTACTTTATTTAGAATAGGTCCAAGAGTGGACCTGCTAATATATACCCCAATATTTACGTCTGGATACTACTCTAAATTCGTGGCCCAGGAGTGGTCACAAATTCTTTATGGAGGTATGTTTAACTCTCACGTGTTTGTGTAGTCTAGGGGATTATCTTATTTTTATTTTATTCAATTATTTTGCCTTAGCATTAGGTCCATAAGTGGCCCTATTAACACTCTCCCAATTTCCACCCCTTAACTATATTTGACATCTAAGGTCCGAAAGTGACCACTAAATTTGAGCCAGGGGGCACCTTATTTCTAATTTTTATGGGAGACTCTCTAATATAAGGCTATAAAGAAAAAGAGGTTTGTTGTGAAGTTTGCACCTTAAATTTTTGCTTTCTGTTATTGAGCCATAAATGGCATTGTATTCTGTAATATTAATGTGTTGGTCTTAGGGGGCCTGTCAAATATTTAGATACCTTGAAGGTCCTAGAGTGGACAGCCCAAAATATATGGACAGGCCTGTACGGACTTGATGTATTGATTTGTACTCTGATATGCTGATGTGCAGGTGAATGCCTAGGACCTTATTGTTTTATTTAGACATGCCATTCGCCCTGTATTGTGCAAACTTGTTGTCACTTGTTTTTGTAAACCTCAATAAAAATTACTTTAAAAAAAAAATGTTTACTGAGGGGGCAGAGCCTACACTCAATGCGGCAAGACGTGTCTCAATGAAGCTCTCTGAGACAGACACTAATTATAGGAGCTATTTCTGGAAAATGTCAACATTTCCTACCCTGTAACAGCTTTCTACTATTGCTAACAGCTAAACTCTAAGAGTGGATAAATTTAAGAAAGCTTTTGCCTATGTTTGTTGAGTCAGCTGCATGACACACTTCTTCTCAAGACTTGAAGCCATCTTGAAAAACTTCTGCACCTACGCAGTAAGTCCAAAATCAGAAGAAGTGCCCATAAGGGATTTGGAGTGTAGGTCTGGGGCTGCCGCAACATTACCCCCACCTGAACTCCGGGGTTACGATATCCTAAAATAGGATACCCAGCAGTCATATACAGACTGTTTTCTTCCTCTTACGAGAGAACCATTGCTCCCACAACGGTATCATTACAAGGGCCTACCCAGCTATAATAACTATCCCTAACCTGACAAGTTCAAATGGAAGCCCTAGCTAAGTGGGAGACACAGATACATAGCCTATTACAGGAATACTTCCATGACATAGAGAGGGATCTCAGCGCAATACTCGCTAGACATGCCCTGGTGATAAGGGAGAGTCCAGATACCAGCTGGACCAGGAGTGCTTATAGGGGAGAGGCCCTCTCGACTACAATTCAGACCCCACCAAGCTTGAGCCCAGAAGAGTCCCTCCTGCCTGTACAAGGGGCCCACGAGTTACCTAGAGATGAGTCCTGCATCACGGTCCCTCTCACTCTTCGGCCGGATCGCAGGTTAGACAGGGAAGACTACGCAGCAGTCATAACAAGTGCTGTGGAGACCCACAGATAGCTATGCACCATGTCCACTTCCCTACTGGAGCCGATCGCTGCCACGGATAACACAGCAAAAAACATAATTTATGCTTACCTGATAAAAAATTTTCTCTTGTGATGTATCGAGTCCATGGATTCATCCTTACTTGTGGGATATTCTCCTCCCCTACAGGAAGTGGCAGAGAGAGCACCCACAGCAGAGCTGCCTATATAGCTCCCCCTTAGCTCCACCCCCCAGTCATTCGACCGAAGGCTAGGAAGAAAAAGGAGAAACTATAGGGTGCAGTGGTGACTGAAAGTTTAAAAATAAAAATATATATGCCTGTCTTAATAAACAGGGCGGGCCGTGGACTCAATACATCACAAGAGAAATAAATTTATCAGGTAAGCATAAATTATGTTTTCTCTTGTAAGATGTATCGAGTCCACGGATTCATCCTTACTTGTGGGATACCAATACCAAAGTTTTAGGACACAGATGAAGGGAGGGACAAGACAGGGACCTTAAACGTAAGGCACCACTGCTTGTAGAACCTTTCTCCCATAAATAGCCTCCGAAGAAGCAAAAGTATCAAATTTGGAAAAAGTATGAAGCGAAGACCAAGTCGCCGCATTACAAATCTGTTCAACAGAAGCCTCATTTTTAAAGCCAAGTGGAAGCCACAGCTCTAGTAGAATGAGCAGTAATTCTTTCAGGAGACTGTTGGCCAGCAGTCTCATAAGCCAAACGGATGATGCTTTTCAGCCACAAGGAAAGAGAGGTAGCCGTAGCCTTCTGACCTCTCCGCTTACCAGAATAAACAACAAACAATGAAGATGTTTGACGGAAATCTTTAGTTGCTTGTAAGTAGAACTTTAAAGCACGAACCACATCAAGATTGTGCAACAGACGTTCCTTCTTTGAAGAAGGATTAGGACACAGTGAAGGAACAACAATCTTTTGATTGATATTCTTATAAGAAACAACCTTAGGAAGAAACCCAGATTTGGTACGCAAAACCACCTTATCTGCATGGAAAATAAGATAAGGGGAATCGCACTGTAAAGCATATAGCTCAGAAACTCTTCGAGCCGAAGAGATAGCTACTAAAAACAAAACTTTCCAAGATAGAAGCTTAATATCCATGGAATGCATAGGTTCAAACAGAACCCCTTGAAGAACTTTAAGAACTAAATTTAGGCTCCATTGCAGAGCAACAGGTTTAAATACAGGCTTGATTCTGACCAAAGCCTGACTAAATGCTCGAACGTCTGGGACATCTGCCAGACGTTTGTGTAGAAGAATAGACAAATCAGATATTTGACCTTATAAGGAACTAGCTGATAATCCCTTCTCCAAACCTTCTTGGAGAAAAGACAATATTCTAGGAATCCTAATCTTACTCCACGAGTAACCTTTGGATTCACACCAATAAAGATATTTGCGCCAAATCTTATGATAGATCTTCCTGGTGACAGGCTTTCTAGCCTGAATCAGGGTATCAATGACCGACTCAGAGAAACCACACTTTGATAGAATCAGGCGTTCAATCTCCAAGCAGTCAGACGCAGAGATATTAGATTTGAATGCGTGAACAGACCTTGGATTAGAAGGTCCTGCCTCATTGGCAGAGTCCATGGTAGAACCGAGGACATGTCCACTAGGTCTGCATACCAAGTCCTGCGTGGCCACACAGGTGCTATCAGAATCTCCGAAGCTCTCTCCTGCTTTATTCTGGCAACCAGACGTAGAAGGAGAGGAAATACATAGGCCAGATTGAAGGACCAAGACACTGCTAGAGCATCTATCAGTACCGCCTTGGGATCCCGGGACCTGGACCCGTAACGAGAAAGTTTGGCATTCTGACGGGACACCATCAGATCCAATTCTGGTGTGCCCCATAGCTGAATCAGCTGGGCAAATACCTCTGTATGGAGTTCCCACTCCCCCAGATGAAAAGTCTAATGACTTAGGAAATCCGCCTCCCAGTTCTCTACTCCTGGGATGTGGATTGCTGAGAGATGGCAAGAGTGATCCTCTGCCCATCGGATTATTTTGGTTACCTCCATCATTGCTAGAGAACACCTTGTTCCTCCTTGATGATTGATATAAGCTACAGTCGTGATGTTGTCTGACTGAAACCTGATGAATTTGGCCGCAGCAAGCTGAGGCCACGCCTGAAGCACATTTAATATCGCTCTCAGTTCTAGAATATTTATCGTGAGAAGAGATTCCTCCCGAGACCATAAGCCCTGCGCTTTCTGGGAGTTCCAGACTGCATCCCAGCCTAGCAGGCTGTCATCTGTCATTACAATGAGCCACTCTGGCCTGTGGAAACACATTCCCTGAGACAGGTGGTCCTGAGAAAACCACCAGAGAAGAGAATCTCTAGTCTCCTGGTCCAGATGCAGTTGAGGAGACAAATCTACATAATCCCCATTCCACTGTTTGAGCATGCATAGTTGTAGTGGTCTGAGGTGTAGGCAGGCAAAAGGAGCTATGTCCATTGCCGCTACCATGAGTCCGATTACCTCCATATACTGAGCCACTGATGGCCGATGAATGGAATGAAGAGCTCGGCAAGTGTTTAAGAGCTTTGATTTTCTGACCGCCGTCAGAAATATTTTCATTTCTACCGAGTCTATCAGAGTCCCTAGGAAGGAAACTCTTATAAGAGGGAAGAGAGAACTCTTTTTTTATGTTCACCGTCCACCCGTGAGATCTCAAAAAGCCAACACAATGTCCGTGTGAGACTTGGATAGCTGGAAAGTTGACGCCTGAAATAAGATGTTGTCTAGATAAGGCGCCACTGCTATGCCCCTTGGTCGTAGAACCGCCAGAAGGGACCCTAGCACCCTTGTGAAAATTCTGTGAATAGGGATGTGTAGATACACATCCTTTAAGTCCACTGTGGTCATATATTGAGCCTCCTGGATCAGAGGTAGTATAGACTGAATAGTCTCCATCTTGAATGATGGAACTTTGAGGAACTCCAAGATTCATCTGAAAGTTCCCTCTTTTTTGGAAACCACAAACAGGTTTGAGTAAAAACCTAGCCCCTGTTCCTCTTTTGGGACTCGGCGGATCACCCCCATGGTATGTAGGTCTTCTACACAGCGTAAGAACGCCTCTCTCTTTGTCTGTTTACAGACAATCAAGAAATGTGAAAAGTCCCCCTTGGAAGAGAGCCTTTGAATTCCAGAATATTTCCCTGGGACATAATTTCTAAAACCCAGGGATCGTGAACATCTCTTGCCCAAGCCTGAGCAAAGAGAGAGAGTCTGCCCCCTACTAGATCCGGTCCTGGATCGGGGGCTACCCCTTCATGCTGTCTTAGAGGCAGCTGCAGGCTTTTTGGCCTGTTTACCCTTGTTCCAAGCCTGGTTAGGTCTCCAGACTGACTTGGATTGGGCAAAATTCCCCTCTTGCTTTGCAGCAGAGGAAGCTGAAGCAGGACCACTCTTGAAATTCCAAAAGGAATGAAAATTATTTTGTTTGGTCCTCATCTTATTTGATCTATCCTGAGGGAGGGCATGACCTTTCCCTCCAGTGATGTCTGAAATAATCTCTTTCAGTTCAGGCCCGAATAGGGTCTTTCCTTTGAAAGGGATGTTCAAAAGTTTAGTTTTAAATGACACATCAGAAGACCAAGATTTAAGCCATAACGCCCTGCGTGCTAAAATGGCAAAACCTGAATTCTTTGCCGCTAATTTAGCCAGTTGAAAAACGGCATCTGTAATTAAAGAATTAGCCCATTTAAGGGCCTTAATTCTGTCCAAAATTTCTTCTAATGGAGTCTCCATCTGAAGAGCCTCTTCTAGAGCCTCAAACCAGAAAGCAGCTGCATTAGTTGCAGGAACAATGCACGCAATAGGTTGAAGAAGAAAACCTTGATGAACAAAGATTTTCTTCAGGAGACCCTCTAATTTTTTATCCATAGGATCTCTGAAAGCACAACTGACTTCAATAGGTATAGTTGTATGCTTAGACAGAGTAGAAATAGCTCCCTCCACCTTAGGAACTGTCTGCCACGAGTCCTGCATGGTGTCAGATATGGGAAACATTTTCTTAAAAACAGGAGGGGGAGTGAACGGAATACCTGGTCTATCCCACTCCTTAGCAATAATATTCAGAATCCTCTTAGGGACTGGAAAAAAACATCAGTGTAAACAGGAACCTCTAAGTATTTATCCATCTTACACAATTTTTCTGGGACCGCTATAGGGTCACAATCATCTAGAGCCGCTAATACCTCCCTGAGCCATAAGTGGAGGTGTTCAAGCTTAAATTTAAAGGCCGTCATATCAGAATCTGTCTGAGGAAACGTCTTTCCTGAATCAGAAATTTCTCCCTCAGATAACAAATCCCTCACCCCTACCTCAGAGCATTGTGAGGGCATATCAGATACGGCTACTAAAGCGTCAGACTGCTCAGCATTTTTCCTTAACCCGGAGCTGTCCCGCTTTCCTTGTAAACAAGGCAGTTAGGATAAAACCTCTGTGAGGGGTGTATTCATAACTGTGGCCATGTCTTGTAAAATAAAACAATTTGACGCACTAGAGGTACTTGGCGTCACTTGTGCGGGCGTTACTGGTTGTGACACTTCGGGAGAGCTAGATGGCGAACCCTCATTTACTTCTGACTGAGAATCATCTATTGCTCTATTTTTAAGTGCTAATATATGTTCTTTATAGATTATAGACATATCAGTACAATTGGGACACATTCTAAGAGGGGGTACCACAATGACTTCCAAACATATTGAACAAGGATTTTCCTTGGTGTCAGACATGTTAAACAGGCTAGTAATGTAACAAGCAAGCTTGGAAAACACTGTAATCAAAGTAAATAACACTTAGAAATAAAACGGTACTGTGCCTTTAAGAGAAAAAAAGCTGCACAAATTCTGCAAAACAGTGTAAAAAGCAGTAAACATAACGAAATGTTTACAGTAGTATCATATAGCCTTAGTAACTTTGCACAGCTATGCAAATAAACAATTAACCCCTTAATGGCAAAACTGGATTGAAAAAACATCAAAACCGGTAAAAAAGACTTTCAGCACTTTGCCACAGCTCTGCTGTGGCTCCTACCTGCCCTTCAGAACAATTTGTGGGGGAAAAAACTTCTTTTACAGCCCTTAAACACGGCAGGAACCTCTGGAGAAGCAGTTAGAAATCTAAGAGGAAAAGAAACTGCACAACTGAGGCCCGAAAATAGGCCCCTCCCACCTCACTCAATGTTTTGAGGCCTAACAGACAAACACTAGAGTGTCTCTAAATTAACCATGTGGGTTAGAAAACTCAAAAACAAGCCACAATGACCCCTTTAGTTCCTTCAAAAAAACGTTATAATTGCATCATTCACTGAATAAACAAAAACGTTTTTACCAAACAGTGTCACCAGTAACTAAAGAGCCCTTCATGCAAGCTGAAATTCCTATCCAAGTGTCTGAATACAGCTTACCCTTCCCTCATGGGGATATTGCCAGCCTTTTCTAGAAATAACATAGTCTGTCTAGAAAAAAATAGACTGAACATACCTTAATGCAGTTTAGCCTGCAAACTGTTCCCCCAACTGAAGTTTTCCTGTACTTTTCAGCCCTTGTGAGAACAGCAGTGGATCTTAATTACAAAGTGCTAAGATCATCATCCTCCTTGCAGAAATCTTCATCCCTTTTCTGCCAGAGAGTAAACAGTACACACCATTTAAAAATAACAAACTTTTGCTTGAGAAAATAAAAACCTAACATTTTTGTCACCACACTCCTCTTTGCCCTTCCTAGCAGTTAAGCAGGCAGAGAGAATGACTGGGGGGTGGAGCTAAGTGGGGAGCTATATAGGCAGCTCTGCTGTGGGTGCTCTCTCTGCCACTTCCTGTAGGGGAGGAGAATATGATGGCTGCGCTTGCTTGCCAAATACTGTGCTTTTTATGATGCAGGTGATATGATAAAAGACCGTATTCTGATGGGCAGTAAGTTTAAAGAAGTTCAGGAAAATCTGCTGCAGGAAGAAGATTTAAATCTTGAGAAAGCCATCAGGATTGCTAGAGCATATGAAATGTCAAGAAAGGACATGCAGGTACTGGAAGGAACACAACACCAGATCAGTGCTATAGAAAATCAAAGCAGCAGATACTGGCAAGAAAGAGGACACAAGGGGATAAAAGGCAAGTGGGACACTGGGACAAGTAACACACAAGCAACCTGTGGCTACTGTGGAAACATGCACAACAAAAATGCTGCCTGTCCTGCAAGGTGGCAGATATGTAATAAATGCAAGAAAATAGGACATTTTGCCAGGGTGTGTAAACTGTTTTCCCACATTGCAAGGACACAAACACAGGCTGTAAACGCCATAGAGGACAATGATGACAATGCAGGGTCAGACTCATATTGCACCCCAATATATCTTGCAGCAGTACAGAAAACACACAAGTCTGCAGATGAAGCAAATGTAACCCTACAGATAGGGGCTCACAAAACTCCAGTCACATTCAAAATATATACCTGGAACTCCTTAGAAATGAATTCCCCTTAGAGACTCAAGACCTACCAAAACTGTTGGGATATGGTGGTGAAAAGCTGAAAGTGATGGGTCGCTGCCATGCAAAATGTTTTTACAAGGGATCTGAAAAGGTCTTACAATTATTTGTGATAGAAACAAAAGCCCCAGCAGTATTAGGTCTCAAAACAAATAAAGATATTGGACTTGTAAAGATCATTATGGCTGTGAATGGTAGGTGCAGCGAACTGTCAAAGGACAACATTAAGCATGAGTACAGTGATCTATTCAAAGGCCTAGGGTGCCTCCCGGGGATTAGCGGCATATGTATAAAAGAGGGTGCACAGCCTGTCATTCATTCCCCAAGGAAAATACCTCTATCCCTTGAGGCTAAAGTCAAACAAGAACTAACAAGGATGGAGAAGTTGGGGGTAGTAAAAAAGGTCACAGAACCATCAGAATGGGTCAGTTCTATGGTTGTGGTAGAGAAGAAAAACACAGGCGCAATTCGTATTTGCATTGACCCACGTGATTTGAACAAAGTGATAATGAGAGAGCACTACAAACTCCCCACCATAGATGATATAGCTTACAAGCTAGTAGGAGCAACAGTGTTTATTGTACTAGATGCACAATCTGGTTACTGGCAATTGCGTCTTGATGAACCCAGCAGTCACCTGACCACTTTCAACTCCCCCTTTGGACCATGGCGTTTCACAAGGGTACCTTTCGGCATTGCTTCTGCTCAGGAGATATTTCAAAAGAAATCACATGAATTGATTGCTGGTCTACATGGTGTTGAAGTAATAATTGATGATTTGCTGGTTTATGGAAAGGATCGTACAGAACATGACGAAAACCTTATTGCCTTACTCAAGTGGTGTCGGGAGAAAAATCTTAAACTCAATCCAAACAAAATGCAAATTGGGGTAGAAGAGGTTACATATTTTGGACACCTTGTAACCAAAGGGGACTTAAAGCCTGATCCAAAGAAGATAACAGCAGTTATTAGCATGAAGGCCCCATCCTCCAGGAAGGAACTAGATACATCATTAGGCATTTTTAATTATCTATCCAAGTTTTCTCAGGGCCTCGCTCAGCTGACAACCCCACTACGTGCATTGCTACAAAGGGATGCTATTTGGTCTTGGGAGGCAAACATGGAAAATACATTTGAGAAAGTAAAAAAACTGATCACTAAACATCCGGGGCCAATACTGAAATATTTTGACGTAAACTGCGACACTGTGCTTCAAGTGGATGCATCCCAGTTTGGGTTAGGTGCTGTGCTAATTCAACAAGGACATCCTGTTGCATATGCTTCACAAGCTCTGACAACAACACAAGCCAATTATGCTCAAATTGAGAAGGAGATGTTGGCCATTGTGAATGGATGTGAGAAATTTCACCAGTATATCTATGGTTGCCCAGTGGTTCTGGAAACTGATCACAAACCATTGGAGTACATCATGCAAAAACCACTATCTGCTATACCTCCACGCCTGCAGAGGACGGTTATGAAACTACAACAGTATGATCTCACAGTAAAATATAAACCAGGAAAGGAAATTCCTATGGCAGATACGCTGTCTAGGGTGTTTCCAGAAGGACATGAAGCACGGGATGAACCTGAATTGGAAGAACAGGTACATACAGTACTAGTAAATATTCCAATAGCTGATGTACGGCTGGAAAAAATTAGACAAGATACCAAAAAAAGGGAAAGTACTAGAAAAACTAATTTGTGTCATGTGCAATGGCTGGCCAGAAAAACGAAAGAAGCTTTCTCCTGAGTTGCAGGGATTCTGGCCTGTGAGAAATTAACTATTCTTTCATACGGATATCATATTCATGGGTGACCGTATTCTTATTCCTAAATAACAGCAGGCAGAAATACTGGAGCAAATTCACCAGGGACATTTGGGCATTACTCTTTGTAAGCGCAGAACACGGGATGTGGTTTACTGGCCTAATTTGGACCTTGATATTGAGACACTTATGAAGACATGTGAAACCTGCCAGACATTTCAAAAAAACAATGCAAAAGAACCTCTCACACCATGGAACACTCCTTCACGGGCATGGCAGAGACTGGCCACAGATATTTTTCATTTTGAGGACAACCACTACCTGATAGTAGTAGATTACTACAGCAAATTATTTGAGCTAGTACAGCTGAGAAATCTAAAAGCATCAGCAATCATATGGGCTTTCAAAACAATACTCTCGAGAAATGGAGTGTGTGAAGAACTTGTGTCTGATAATGGCCCGCAATTCTCAAGTGCTGAATTCTAGTGCTTTGTTGCGTGAATGGGGAGTCAGGCACAAACCAATAAGTCTGTATCACTCACAGGCCAATGGTTTAGCTGAGAAGTATGTTGGCATAGCCAAATCCATTATCCAAAAAGCACAATCATCAGGGCAGGATGTGTACCTAGGCCTGTTAAACTATCGTGCAACAGCCATGGAGGGTTTATGTTCACCTGCACAGCTGCTCATGGGTAGAGCACTGAGGACCACAGTGCCTATTGCACCACAGAAATTGCAGCCTCAGACTATCCCACAGGATCAGGTAACAGGTCAGAGGAACATAAACATGAAAAAGCAAAAGCTGTATTTTGACAAATCTACCAAGTTACTTGGTCCACTCAGGTCTGGGCAAGCTGTGAGACACAGAGTTACTGGGGATACATGGGAGCCTGCTCGAATTGTCAGTGAAGCTAATTCACCAAGGTCATATATAATCAAAACCAAGTGTGGACAGAAACTGAGACGCAACAGGCGTCATCTTCGACCAGACACTGCAGCTGATACTTTACTCGGGGAACCAAGCAGCAATGACAATAAAGAGCAAAGCAATGAATGCACAGAATTCCCTAACATGGATGTAAAGTCTACTGAGGACTTTGAGGACAACATAAGTGTATCAGCTTGCAATAATGCTGGGAATGACTCTCAACTTGACACTGATTGTACTGCTAGTGAGCCAGCAGTTACTTTCTCTCGTTATGGTCGAGCTATTAAACCAAAAATATGGGAAGACTTTGTCTCATATTAAGTGTTTCATATTTGAAGGGGAAGATGTAATGATGTGTATGCTTTATGTTATAGTTTAAGTTCAGTAGTTATGCTTAGTGCACTACAAACAGTTAACATTTTAGTCATGTGATTGGAGGGGGCGGGCAGTTGTTGTTAAGATGGATGCTGCTGAATAAAGTCTGTATTCTTGTTCTCTCTCCTTGCTGTTTGCTAATACATTATAAAAATCATCACAGGGTGTACTCATAATTTGTAATATTATAGAGCTAAATATTTCCAAAAGAGTTTTGAATTAATTAAAAGCCTCAACAGGCTTATCATAGCAAATGTTAGGGGCATATTTAGAATATCTGCTTTTTTGTAAAGTGTGTTTTAAATGTTACTCAAGAAAGGACAAGCTAAAGAAGTAAGACAAGTGCTGGTTTTAGATCTACATATAAATATTGAA
Source organism: Bombina bombina (assembly GCF_027579735.1). Classification (NCBI taxonomy): domain Eukaryota; kingdom Metazoa; phylum Chordata; class Amphibia; order Anura; family Bombinatoridae; genus Bombina; species Bombina bombina. The sequence goes on from NC_069502.1 coordinate 507,639,574, forward strand.
AGCTAAAGTGAGCCCTTTACAATAAGCTTGTAGAACATTTTGCAAAAACTCACTTTCTTTTTAATTTCATCCTGAGCCACCCTCCCCAGTGTAATATGTCATATTTTACTTGTATAGAACTGCATACAAAGCAGTGATACATATTGTAATGCTTAACAAAGCTTATCAATGTTACCTACAAAAACTCTGACAGACATTAATGATGAGTTTTGTAGAAAAATGTTTTAATAATCTTAGAAAATATAACCCAGTATGCTAGTGCTTGCACATTGTGTTCTTTTCTGTGTTTGAAATCAATGTCCAAACAATTTTTTTTATTTTTTGTTTTGTTTTTCCAAGTCAAGTTTTTGATGTAGTGAATGGGTAATGATTGCATATTCTGTACTGATTATTAACTGAAACTAAGGATTAATATAAGTAAACTAAAAAAAATGTCAAAGCAAATCAAAATATATTTACTTCAAACAGTAAACCATAGACAATTAGGTATGCAGGTATTTCACCTACAACTTCACAGCTTGTGCAATAAGATGCCTGCAGTTACAATGATTAAAATAATACTGACCTTTTACGTGTGTTAAGACATTGATGAATTAAGCTGTAGGATCAGTGATATTTGATGTGCAAAACAACAACTCAGTATAGCTCTTAAAGTACATTAGGAAATTAGCAGATGTGTATCAGGTTGTTTCTGAGGTACCATATTATAGTTTGATACTCTGTACCTCAAAATATGTGGAAAGAAAAAAAAATCTATATTTTGGGATATACTTGTGTAAAGCAAATCTCCAGAAAAGTAACATATCCCTATTCTTGTCCACTACAGTTGCTGCATACTTTCTGGCATAGTCTGAGCCCAGTGGTCCTCATTAGTGATCTGAATAGGCATGCTCCCTAGTGCTCATACTGAAATATTCAGGATTATTCCCCCCTTTTCCAGGCATCAGAAGAGTTGCAGAAACATCATACACTGTTACCTTAGCGTATGACCCTGAAGACAAAAATATCTCTGTTGCTAACTTATTTTTTCATTGAGCTTAATTATGTTATGTGAAATCTAAATTTTATAGTTAAGAAAATATCTGCAAATTTGCAAAGGATATTGTTTCTCTTAAATTATGCAGTCTTTTTCTTTTAATTGAAACTGCACGGAAAATTACCAGACTAATAGCTATTATATATAAGTACTAAACATAATCTGAGCTGGTGAAAGAATGAAAATAAAATGCATTTTGTGTAATATTAATAGTTATTGGGGAATAAATGTTGAAATTATTTCTCCTTGCCTGAAGCATAGCATTAGCTCTTAAGCATTCAGAAGCATTAATCATTTCTATATCAATCCACTGGAAAGCCTTAATCAACCATGTTCATTTCTCTAGTGAACAATGATTCCTCTCATATGATGTCCAAACTGTAGAGGAGCATGGGAGGGGAATCAGCCCTCAGCTGATCAATATAATATGACTTTTTAGTTTTCTCTTCTACTGGAGATATTGCTCAGAGCAACTTGTGAAATTAAAGAATAAGAAGACAGCTAGACTGCAATATATTTTTGTGCTATTTATCAAGTCTGCTTGTTGAACATTTGTTATGATGGACATATAACTGTTTGCTTTAAAAAGATTGCATAAGCTGTGCGTCAGGGAGTCGTGATACCGTTCTACAGAAAAGTTTAGTACATGACCGCAGAGCATCAGCTGAGGATAAAAACAATATATGTCCATCAAGCTCAACCTTTTGATTTTACATTGAAACATTTGTCAAGTGCTCTCATAAGAGCAAACTAAAAATCTAGCTTGAAGTATTAATAAGCGTTATCATCATTACACTCATAAGCCTTGAATACAAGTATTGATGTCTCCCTGCGGATCACCATTGTAAAGTAGCTATCATAATTGTGTATGCTTTTATATATATATATATATATATATATATATATATCTGCAGAACTGACATGCTTTTAAAGCAATATACATACTAGCATCATTGTAAATTACATTCAAGGCACATGATTGCATTAGAGATTGTTCCCTGTTAGTTGCTGCTATTGATTTCCAAATATGTTTGTCCATGTAAATGTTACTATAATAAAATTACAGTGAAGTGTGTATATGTTAATACGCCTGCAAAGTTTATTAAGTATAATTACACAACCTAATAAATTATATGCATTATTCAAAACCATTAATTTAGTTACGCCAGCCTATATTCATCATGTATGGTATAAAGCTTACCGGGTAAACACTCGCTGTTGCAGGTGGTGCATTCACTCCATCAACTATCTCAGGTCCCAGCCACGCCAAGATAGGGTGCTCTTAACTGTTGATGTAGTGAGACATATATTGGGCCACCATCAGTACCGCTAGCTGTCTGTTTCTCATTGGACAGCTTCCCCTTCATGATCCTCTTGATATCAGAAAACCTCTTCCTTGTGCAGATGCCTCCTGGCTTATTTTGTCCCACGGCTCCTTTTTGCACACATCAGAGGTTTGGCTTGCCCGTTTGGCAATTATGGGCTAGATTAAAGTGGCACGCTAACTTTAGCAAGCACATGATATAAGAATATGATGGGCATGTTAATTTGCGCACATATTATGAGTTGAAAGTAAACGCGTTCGCTAGAGCGCAATCAAATATAATGGGCATCAAGTTAGTTTGACTGTAGACATTGCATAAAAGAGTTTGGAATAAAATAAAAGTTGCACCAAGCACAACATAAATACATTCAAATAAACTGCTATACTCATATAAACACTATCTGATAAAATGATTTCTATAAAATATTCAATGGGCTATATATATATATATATATATATATATATACATATATATATATATATATATATATATATATATATATATATATATATATATATACACACAGACGGAGTCTGTACCTGCTCAATGAGGATATATAGTTAATAGTTATGAAACACCTGATTAACCAAATACTATCAGGTGTTCCAGTGCACAGAACCCAAAAATAATAATATGAATTATGTAAGAAAAGTAGATAGTTGGGTTAATCCAGCACAGACTAATAATAGACATAAAAATACAATAATTGTATTGCTGAGTAAAAAATCACAAAGTACCCCAAAGTAAGTTCAGAAAAAGGATAGTATTTATTGTTCCTATCTAACATAAATCCTTAAATCACATCTATACATTCAGATTCAAATAACAAGCAGAAATCTATGAACTGAGTTATAGAAAAGTAATAGAATTGTGAGCAATCCTTGTACTTGGATTAATTAATGGCCATGTATAAATATACCGGTATATAGTAAACCACATTCATTAACCCAAATTGCACAGCATATATTATCCCTTAGGTATTAACAGTTCCACAGTCTTGCAAAGATTATTGCTGATATGCAGAAATGTAAATAAAGAAACACTTGCTCTCTCTCTCCCCCTCTCTTTTCTCTTGTAAGGTGTATCCAGTCCACGGATCATCCATTACTTGTGGGATATTCTCATTCCCAACAGGAAGTTGCAAGAGGACACCCACAGCAGAGCTGTAATATAGCTCCTCCCCTAACTGTCATACCCAGTCATTCTCTTGCAACTCTAAACAAGCAAGGATGTTGTAGGAGAGAGTGGTTAAATATAGCTAGTTTATTTTCTTTAATCAAAAGTTTGTTATTTTTAAATAGTACCGGAGTTGTGCTATTTTATCTCAGGCAGTAAATAGAAGAAGAATCTGCCTGAGGTTTCTATGATCTTAGCAGGTTGTAACTAAGATCCATTGCTGTTCTCACATATGTCTGAGGGGATTACACAGATGAGGTAACTTCAGCGAGAGAATGGCGTGCAGTTTATTCTGCTATCAGGTATGTGCAGTTTTAATTTTTTCTAGAGATGGAAAACACTAGAAAATGCTCCTGATACCGGATTAATGTAAGTTAAACCTGAATACAGTGATTTAATAACGACTGGTATCATGCTTACTCTCAGGGGTAATACCCTTATATAAATGCAATATAAAATGTTTGCTGGCATGTTTAATCGTTTTTATATATGCTTTGGTGATAAAACTTTATTGGGGCCTAGTTTTTTCCACATGGCTGGCTTAAATTTTGACTAGAAACAATTTCCACTGTTGTAGTATAAAAGTTACAGTTGGTGCAGTTAAAATTACAAACTGTGACATCCAGCTTCCCTCAAAGGCCCTCTGAATGCTAAGGGCCCAAAGGCTTTCCAAAGTCGTTTATTGGGGAAGGTAGGGCCACAGCTTGCTGTGGCAGTTGGTTGTGACTGTTAAAAAACGTCTATTTAGTTTTTTTGATCCGTTTTTTTTTTAACTATGGGGTTAATCATCCATTTGCAAGTGGGTGCAATGCTCTGTTAGCTTATTATACACACTGAAAAAATTTCGTTTGATTTACTGCATTTTTTCACTGTTTTTCAAATTCTGACAAAATTTGTTTCTCTTAAAGGCACAGTACCGTTTATTATATTTGCTTGTTAACTTGATTTAAAGTGTTTTCCAAGCTTGCTAGTCTCATTGCTATTCTGTATAAACATGTCTGACATAGAAGAAACTCCTTGTTTATTATGTTTAAAAGCCATGGTGGAACCCCCTCTTAGAATGTGTACCAAATGTACTGATTTCATTTTATGCAATAAAGATCATTTTCTGTCTTTAAAAAAATTATCACCAGAGGAATCTGACGAGGGGGAAGTTATGCCGACTAACTTTCCCCACGTGTCAGACCCTTTGACTCCCGCTTAAGGGACTCACGCTCAAATGGAGCCAAGTACATCTAGGGCGCCCATAGCGTTTACTTTACAAGACATGGCGGCAGTCATGGATAATACACTGTCAGCGGTATTAGCCAGACTACCTGAACTTAGAGGTAAGCGAGATAGCTCTGGGGTGAGACAAAATGCAGAGCATACTGACGCTTTAAGAACCATGTCTGATACTGCCTCACAATATGCAGAAGCTGAGGAAAGAGAGCTTCAGTCAGTGGGTGATGTTAATGACTCAGGAAAGATACCTGATTCTAATATTTCTACATTTAAATTTAAGCTTGAACACCTCCGCGTGTTGCTTAGGGAGGTTTTAGCTGCTCTGAATGACTGATACCATTGCTGTGCCAGAGAAATTGTGTAGACTGGATAAATACTTTGCAGTGCCGGTGTGTACTGATGTTTTTCCAAATACCTAAAAGGTTTACAGAAATTATTAATAAGGAATGGAATAGACCAGGTGTGCTGTTCTCTTCCCCTCCTATTTTTAGAAAAATGTTTCCAATAGACGCCACCAGACGGGACTTATGGCAGACAGTCCCTAAGGTGGAGGGAGCAGTTTCTACTCTAGTAAAGCGTACTACTATCCCTGTCGAGGACAGTTGTGCTTTTTTTTTTAGATCCAATGGATAAAAAATTAGAGGTTACCTTAAGAAAATATTTATTCAACAAGGTTTTATCCTACAGCCCCTTGCATGCATTGCCCCTGTTACTGCTGCTGCGGCGTACTGGTTTGAGTCTCTGGAAGAGGCTTTACAGGTAGCGACTCCATTGGATGACATACTTGGCAAACTTAGAGCACTTAAGCTAGCGAATTCTTTTATTCTGATGCCATTGTTCATTTAACTAAACTAACGGCTAAGAATTCTGGTTTTGCTATACAGGCGCGCAGAGCGCTATGGCTTAGATCATGGTCAGCTGACTTGACTTCAAAATCTAAGCTACTTAACTTTCCCTTCAAGGGGCAGACCCTATTCGGGCCTGGTTGAAGGAGATTATTGCTGATATCACTGGAGGAAAAGGTCATGCCCTTCCTCAGGACAGGTCCAAATCTAGGGCCAAACAGTCTAATTTTCGTGCCTTTCAAAACTTCAAGGCAGGTGCGGCATCAACTTCCTCTAATAATAAATAAGAGGGAACTTTTGCTCAATCCAAGATGGTCTGGAGACCAAACCTGACCTGGAAAAAAGGTAAGCAGGTAAAAAAGCCTGCTGCTGCCTCTAAGACAGCATGAAGGAACGGCCCCCTATCCGGGAACGGATCTAGTAGGGGGCAGACTTTCACTCTTTGCCCAGGCATGGGCAAGAGATGTTCAGGATCCCTGGGCGTTGGAAATTATATCCTGGGATATCTTCTGGACTTCAAAGCTTCCCCCCCCAAAAGGGAAATTTCACCTTTCACAATTATATGCACACCAGATAAAGAGAGAGGCATTCTTACACTGTGTACGAGACCTCCTAGTTATGGGAGTAATCCATCCAGTTCCAAAGGAGGAACAGGGACAGGGTTTTTACTCAAATCTGTTTGTGGTTCCCAAAAAAGAGGGAACCTTTAGACCAATTTTGGATCTAAAGATCTTAAACAAATTCCTCAAAGTTCCATCGTTCAAGATGGAAACTATTCGTACCATCCTACCACTGATCCAGGAGGGTCAATATATGATTACAGTGGATCTAAAGGATGCTTATCTTCACATTCCGATACACAAAGATCATCATCGGTTTCTCAGGTTTGCCTTTCAAGACAGGCATTACCAGTTGTAGCTTTTCCCTTGGGATTAGCTACAGCCCCAAGAATCTTTACAAAGGTTCTAGGGTCGCTTATGGCGGTCCTAGGGCCGCGGGGCATAGCAGTATCCCCTTATTTAGACGACATCCTGATACAGGCATCAAACTTCCAAATTGCCAAGCCTCATACGGACGTAGTATTGGCATTTCTGTGGTCGCATTGGTGGAAAGTGAACGAGGAAAAGAGTTCTCTATCCCCACTCACAAGAGTTTCCTTTCTAGGGACTCTGATAGATTCTGTAGAAATGAAAATTCACCTGACGGAGTCCAGGTTATCAAAGCTTCTAAATTCCTGCCGGGTTCTTCATTCCATTCCGCGCCCTTCGGTGGTTCAGTGTATGGAAGTAATCGGCTTAATGGTAGCGGCAATGGACATAGTGCCGTTTGCACTCTTACAACTCAGACCGCTGCAACTATGCATGCTTAGTCAATGGAACGGGGATTACACAGATTTGTCCCCTCAACTGAATCTGGACCAAGAGACCAGGGATTCTCTTCTCTGGTGGCTATCTCGGGTCCATCTGTCCAAAGGTATGACATTTCGCAGGCCAGATTGGACAATTGTTACAACAGATGCCAGCCTTCTAGGTTGGGGTGCAGTCTGGAACTCCCTGAAGGCTCAGGGATCGTGGACTCAGGAGGAGTCTCTCCTTCCATTAAATATTCTAGAACTAAGAGCGATATTCAAGGCTCTTCAGGCTTGGCCTCAGTTAGCAACTCTGAGGTACATCAGATTTCAGTCGGACAACATCACGACTGTAGCTTACATCAACCATCAAGGGGGAACGAGAAGTTCCCTAGAGATGTTAGAAGTTTCAAAAATAATTCGCTGGGCAGAGATTCACTCTTGCCACCTATCAGCTATCCATATCCCAGGTCTAGAGCACTGGGAGGCGGATTTTCTATGTCGTCATACTTTTCATCCGGGGGAGTGGGAACTCCATCCGGAGGTATTTGCACAACTGATTCATTGTTGGGGCAAACCAGAACTTTATCTCATGGCGTCTTGCCAGAACGCCAAGCTTCCGTGTTATGGATCCAGGTCCAGAGATCCCAAGGCGACACTGATAGATGCTCTAGCAGCGCCCTGGTCTTTCAACCTGGCTTATGTGTTTCCACCGTTTCCTCTGCTCCCTCAACTGATTGCCAAGATCAAGCAGGAGAGAGCATTGTGATTCTGATAGCACCTGCGTGGCCACGCAGGACCTGGTATGCAGATCTAGTGGACATGTCACCCTTTCCACCATGGTCTCTGCCTCTGAAACAGGACCTTCTACTTCAGGGTCCTTTCAACCATCCAAATCTAATTTCTCTGAGGCTGACTGCCTGGAGATTGAACGCTTGATTTTATCAAAGCGTGGCTTCTCCGAGTCAGTTATTGATACCTTAAGACAGGAACGAAAGCCTGTCACCAGGAAAATTTACCATAAGGTATGGCGTAGATATCTTTATTGGTGTGAATCCAAGGGTTACTCATGGAGTAAGGTCAGGATTGCTAGGATATTATCTTTTCTCCAAGAAGGTTTGGAAAAAGGATTGTCAGCTAGTTAAGCGTCTGGCAGATGTTCCAGACGTTTAGGCATTTTGTCAGGCTTTAGTTAGAATCAAGCCTGTGTATAAACCTGTTGCTCCACCATGGAGCTTAAACTTGTTTCTTAAAGTTCTTCAAGGAGTTCCGTTTGAACCTCTTCATTCCATAGATATCAAGCTTTTATCTTGGAAAGTTATTTTTTGGTAGCTATTTCCTTGACTCATAGAGTCTCTGAGCTATCTGCCTTACAATGTGATTCTCCTTATCTGATTTTTCATACGGAAAAGGTAGTCCTGCGTACCAAACCTGGGTTCTTACCTAAGGTGGTATCTAACAAGAATATCAATCAAGAGATTGTTGTTCCATCCTTGTGTTACACAATCTGGACGTGGTCCATGCTTTAAAGTTTTACTTACAAGCTACTAAAGATTTTTGTCAAACATCTGCTTTGTTTGTTGTCTACTCTGGACAGAGGAGAGGTCAAAAGGCTTTGGCAACCTCTTTTTCTTTTTGACTAAGAAGCTTAATCCGCTTAGCCTATGAGACTGCTGGACAGCAGCCTCCTGAAAGGATTACAGCTCATTCCACTAGAGCTGTGGCTTCCACTTGGGCCTTTAAAAATGAGGCTTCTTTTGATCAGATTTGCAAGGCGACGACTTGGTCTTCGCTTCATATTTTTTCAAAATTTTACAAATTTGATACTTTTGCTTCTTCGGAGGCTATATTTGGGAGAAAGGTTTTACGGGCAGTGGTTCCTTCCATTTAAGTTCCTGCCTTGTCCCTCCCTTCATCCGTGTACTTTAGCTTTGGTATTGGTATCCCACAAGTAATGGATGATCCGTGGACTGGATACACCTTACAAGAGAAAACACAATTTATGCTTACCTGATAAATTTATTTCTCTTGTGGTGTATCCAGTCCACGGCCCGCCCTGTCATTTTAAGGCAGGTAATTTTTAAATTTAAACTACAGTAACCACTGCACCCTATGGCTCCTCCTTTCTCGGCTTGTTTTCGGTCGAATGACTGGCTATGACAGTTAGGGGAGGAGCTATATTACAGCTCTGCTGTGGGTGTCCTCTTGCAACTTCCTGTTGGGAATGAGAATATCCCACAAGTAATGGATGATCCGTGGACTGGATACACCACAAGAGAAATAAATTTATCAGGTAAGCATAAATTGTGTTTTTCTCTCTCTCCATCCTCTTTGTCTCTCTCTCCCCCTCTCTTTTGCGCTCTCTCTCTCCCCCGCTCTATTTTTCTCTCTCTCCCCCCCTCTTTTTTGCTCTCTCTCCCTTTTCTTTTGCTCTCTCTCCCCCTCTCTTTTGCTCTCTCTCCCCCCTCTGTGGCTCTCTCCCCCCTTTCTTTTGCTCTTTCTCCCCCTCTTTGGCTCTCCCCCCCACTCTTTTGCTATCTCTCTTTCCCCCCTCTTTTTTGCTCTCTCTCTCCCCCCTCTCTTTTGCTATGTCTCTCTCCCCCCTATTTTTTGCTCTCTCTCCCCCTCTCTTTTGCTCTCTCTCCCCACTCTTTTTTGCTCTCTCTCCCCTCTCTTTTGCTTTCTCTCCCCCCTCTTTTGCTCTATCTCCCCCTCTCTTTTGCTCTCTCTCTCCCCCCTCTCTTTTGTTCTCTTTCCCCCCTCTTTGGCTCCCTCCCCCCTCTTTGGCTCTCTTCCCCCCTCTTTGGCTCTCTTCCCCCTTTTCTTTTGCGCTTTCTCCCCCTCTCTTTTGTTCTCTCCTCCCCCCTTTCTTTTGCTCTCCCCCCCCCCCTCTTTGGCTCTCTCCCCTCTTCTTTTGCTCTCTCTCCCCCCTCTTTGGCGCTCTTTTCCCCCCTCTCTTTTGCTCTCTCTCCCCCTCTCTTTTGCTCTCTCTCCCCCCTCTTTTGCTCTATTTCTGCCCTCTTTTGCGCTCTCTCTCCCTTCTCTTTTGCTCTCTCCCCCTCTCTTTTGCGCTCTCTCCCCCTTTCTTTTGCACTCTCTCCCCCCTCTCTTTTGTTCTCTCTCCCCCCTCTTTGGCTCTCTTCCCATTTTTCTTTTGCACTCTCTCCCCCCTCTCTTTTGTTCTCTCTCCCCCTCTCTTTTGCTCTCTTCCCCCTTTCTTTTGCTCTCTCTCCCCCCTTTCTTTTGCTCTCTCTCCCCCCTCTTTGACACTCTCCCTTCTCTCTTTTGCTCTCTCTCCCCACTTTTTTTTGCTCTCTCTCCCACCTCTTTTGCTCTCTCTCCCCCCTCTTTGGTGCTTTCTCTTCCCCTCTCTGGCTCTCTCTCTCTCTCAAACACTTTAGCGCTCTATCTCACGGCCCCGCCCGGCTATGCCCCCATTGTGATACCCCACCGGCCACGCCCATTGCGGCACCCACCCGACCATGCCCTTCATCACGCTCGATCGCACCCCTCATCAAGCACAGACACTCCCCTGACATGCCGCTTTCGCCTCCCTCTCTGCTGTCAGGATACAAACGGCCAGGTATGTTTGTCCTCGTGCAGTCTCTACTGTGCATGACTGCATCTGACAAACATACCTGGCCGTTTATTATATAGGATATATCTGTATATACCTGTACCCATATATCCTATATGTCTATTCCTAGAGATATATAGGTATAGATATATATTTACATTATCATTGTCAGATATATAGAAATATATATTTACTAATAAAAAAATAAATATTTCTATGCAAAGCACATTGGAATGTAAAATATGCATAACGCAATTCGGTTTTTGTGCTTTAGGTGTCAGGTTATCGCAAATGAAAAATTATTTATGCTCACAAATGCTAATTTCTACTTTTAGAAACTTTGATAAATTAACCCCTATGGTTATAAAAAAAACAGGGCCTTCAGTGCTCAACACAAAAAGGACCAAGAAATGTTTAAAAGGTTGTAGACGGCATTGGTACCCAGGGACTGCCTGCACAAACTGGAGCTGTAAGCAACATATGGACAAGCAGATCCCTGCAAAAATTGACTCCAGAGCATGATGTATAGACCTCACTGTGTACAGCCTCGTGTAAAGTCTACCCACCTGAGCAATTGGCAGGAAAAATTGCTCTCTTCCATCTCGGAGCAGCTCAGATGGCTGATTATAACCTTGAATAGGCTGCTGCTAATTACACACAATTTGCTAAATGCAGTTAAAAGGAGTTAAAAGTGGTGGGTGTGGGGTGTTAGAAAAAAAACAGCACTGAAAAGTGCCTTAACATTGAGGTCTTTGGGGACTGTGTGTTTTCTGTAAATATATGTGTAAATGCTTAAATACATATATATTTATTTGTCAATATGTGTATATACACATATTCACAAAGATGTTAACTCAATCCCCTCAACACATCAATAGTAGGTTTGACACAAATTTATCACTAACTTAACACAAATTTGGTGGCTTGTCAGCTTACCGGTACTTGAGCCCAAACTCTACATCAATAAGTAAATCCGTATATCATCGTGAGGAGCAATACCATATTCTACTTCATACCATGTTTTGCTTAACTCACAGCCGTATCCTTACTCCTTGTGAGATTCGGCTCACGGCATGCTCCACCGGCGATAGATGATGAAGTCACCTTTTGAAGTTGCTATCTGAAATGTTCTGTGTGTTAAACAGCAGAGAGGGTATACAGTAGATTGAGATGCTTTGCTTGAAGCAAATATTGTATTCACAAAAGGAAGAAGCTCTCAATCCATAATAAAATCCAATCATTTATTATATCCATTAAAAGTTCACAACCGAATCTCACAAAAAAAACATATGCAAAGCCATATGTAAGGTAAAGGTAGTGGAGTGAAAAACTGTCTTACACGTTTCGGCAGTAAGCCGTAGTGATAGCCTAAAGTTCCACTGCATCTGATTTTGAGGGAGCAAATGTACTCTTAAAGGGACACTGAACCCAGTTTTTTTTTCAGATAGAGCATGCAATTTTAAGCAACTTTCTAATTTACTCCTATTATCAATTTTTCTTCGTTCTCTTTCTATATTTATTTGAAATAGAAGGCATCTAAGCTATTTGTTTGGTTTAGGACCCTGGAAAGCACTTGTTCATTGGTGGATGAATTTATCCACCAATCAGCAAGAACAACCTAGGTTGTTCACCAAAAATGGGCCGGCATCTAAACTTACATTCTTGTATTTCAAATAAAGATACCAAGAGAATGAAGAAAATGTGATAATAGGAGTAAATTAGAAAGTTGCTTAAAATTGCATGCTCTATCTGAATCATGAAAGAAAAAAATTGGGTTCAGTGTCCCTTTAAGTATACTTGTAGTTCCATTAATTGTAGATTCTTCCTCACTAGATGCTTGTCTGTCCTCTGAAGATGTTTCACTATCACTGGAAGTGCCCTTTTTATCATTGTTCTGTTGCCTGCGTCTACGTCTATTCCTACTTCTAGATTTATTCAAACCATGTGATTGCCTATGTTGAGTATGTGCTTGTCTATTCCAAATATAAACAGAATTGTTAGTATAATCTGATCTATCCCTGAGGTACTTAGTGTGTTTAATTTCCATGATGCCAGATTTTTCTTCCGCTATAGTTTGTTTCAATATAACATCAAACTTAGGGAAATCTGGATTTAGGCTAAGTTTGTTTAACTTTAATTGTAACTCATCTATCTCTTTAAGGACATTATGTAGCAAATATTTCTTATACAGCAACATCAAATGTGAGGAACAGTTGGATAGTAAATTGTTCCATTTCAGTATAAAGTCTTTGTCCATAACTTTAAAAGTGGGACATTTTTATATTTTTGAATACCTCAGAATCATACTAGCCTTCATATAGCTTTCAAATGTCCAGAAATCCCATTTAATTTGTGCTTCTTTCTTTAATAGTAACTCCATGGCATCAAATAAGTTCACCCAGTGTAACATCAGATTTATCCTCAGAAAAAATACATTCCAAATCCACTGCTACTGGTTCCCGTGCTGACACAGGCATAAGAGAATAAAATTGTTGTGAGCTTTCCATTATTGGGCATAAATAATGTATCTCTGCAAAATTAAGGGACTCAGTTCCAGGTATATCCAGCATATACCAATAAACAGTACATTCACAAAAGAGGTTAACTCAGTCCCCTCCACACATCAATAGTAGGTTTGACTCAAATTTATCACCAACTTAACATAAATTTGGTGGCTTCTCAGGTTACCGGCACTTGAGCCCAAAAGCTATATCAAGAAGTAAATCTGGATATCTTTGCGAGGAGCAACACCATATTCTACTTTATACCATGTTTTGCTTAACTCACTGCCAGATCCTTACTCCTCGTGGGACTCGGCTCACGGCATGTTCCACTGGTGATAGATGATGACGTCAACCTTTGAAGTTGCGATCTGAAATGTTCTGTCTGTCAAACAGCAGAGAGGCTATACAGCAGATTGAGACGCTTTGCAGGAAGCAAATATTGTACTAACAAAAGGAAGAAGTTTTCAAACCATAATAAAATCCAATTGTTTATTATATCCATTAAATGTTCACAACTGAAGCTCACAAACAAAACATATGCAAAGCCACATGTAAGGTAAAAGTGGTGGAGTGGGAAAATGGCTTACGCGTTTCGGCAGTAAACCATAGTTATTGCAGTGCACCATATACATACTCTTACCCTGTGGGATAAAAGATTAAACTCAAACACACCTTTTACCTGTCTTAAAGTAACATACCTTTCGCCTATCTTAAAAAAAAAAAGACTGAGATCGTTATAAATTGCTGTGTAAAAGAGAGATGTATTGGATCTTTAAATTAAACACAAGAGTTCCTTATGGACTCAATTGGGATTATTATTTGATCAATTATTGGGAATGAATTTAGTGCACTTATAGAAAAAAGGACTTAAGTATTTATATAATTTTAAATCTAATTTATTCCAAATATGAATGAGGAAAATTAGTCTATAAAAGAGTGGATTTAGTAATTATCACTGTGAGATAGTGCACAAGACTTTAAGGCAGGTGATAGGTATGTTACTTTAAGACAGGTGAAAGGTGTGTTTGATTTTATCCAATGGGGTAAGTAACGCAGCCATTCTGTGGACTCTCAATACCAGAGTTATTTTAAAGGTGCGGCCAGAAAAAAGCCAGCGTTAGATACGCGAGTCCTTACCGACAAAACTCTAAATCTAGCCGATAGGAAGGCATAGTTTCTAGAAAAGGTTTTAGAAAAAAATCTACATACAGGGAGTGCAGAATTATTAGGCAAATGAGTATTTTGTATATATCTAGGGAGAGAGAGAGCGCTGAAACAATTCACCTCAAAGTATACAGGTTGATATCAAAAAATCCCCAGATAAAATTGATGATTGAAATCTATGTAAATAGTCTTCCTGCGCTAAAGGCCAGATTCTGTGGACCTAAAGCTAAAACATTTGAGGTGACACTGAATAGATGGAAATGATCACTCAGGACATAAAATATGTTAGATATAAGCTAATATTTATTATTGATAAAAGAGATGATTAAAATATTTTCTTTAAAAAAATTTTAGTAAAATAATTTTTAAAAATTTATTAAAAATAGAATTTAATTGAATTTGTATTAAAAGGTTGATATAATAATGTTTTTCAGCAAAAATAACAGAGGCAAAAAAGATGAAAAGAAAAGATATAGGTGAGGTGAGTGTACTGAGCAGAGGATATAGTTAGTATACACAGCACATATAGTTAGTATGTTAGTATAGTTAGTGAGGTTATTCAAACAACAGATGCGGTTAATGTACAGCAAGTGTAATGAGTGCAGTGGATTTGATTGGGGTTAAAGTGTAAACTAAAATTGGTCAGCTAAAGGTGTATAAGCTCAAAATGTATTATAAACTGAAAATATTTAAACTGAACAGCTATAAAATAAATATACCTAAATACATAAAGTGGACAGTTGTGCAAAAAAGCAATGTTAATGAAACTTAGCTAAAAAATAATAAATAAAGTTAAATATTACAGTTAATTAGAGCTAGGTTAATAAGGCAAAATTAGTACAACTAAAACAGCGTAACTAAAATTTGGTATTAAAAATTGCCATTTCAAACACAATTGTGATAGAACTGTAAAAATGAAAGTTCTTTTCTGTGCACAGATAAAGAGTGTTGGCATATGCAAAATGTTGGGCAAGTGAAATTTTCAGTGCCGTCTCCTTTTTATGTTAAAAGTACCTTGTAAGATCAGACTCACAGTCTTTTTTGTAATTCAATCCTATGGTAAAATCAAATGAAGTAATCCGAAGTTCAGGTAATACCAGGTTACCTTAAGCTGCTTTTATTCAGGGAAGCATCTATCAGGTTGTTTATAAAGTACCTTATTTCTTTCCTTGTCCTTTGTGGTAAAGCCAGGTTACCACTAGGAATTTCGAGCCGCATACAGGGCTGGTATGACGTTAATGTGGTGCTTCCGCGTCTGGAAGCAGAGTAGTTCTCGTCCGGTCTTTTTCCTGCTGATGGTAGTCTGACGTCACAGACTACGGTGGCTCAAATTGGCCAAAAAGAAGTAACGCGTTTCGGTCGTGGACCTTTCTCAAACTTCTGATTTGCTCCGTGTTCGTCTTGGTCTTTATATAGCAGTGCTTATAACTTGACGTATGTAAGCACCTCCTTATTTGTTGTCAAAAGGCTAACATCTATAGGAAATGGGCAATTATCGTTATAATCATATATGGCTAATGATACAAAGACTGTTTATTAGAGGAATATATTACAGCTAAAAAATTAAAAGAAAACAATATTGCGAGTGGGGGAAAGTCATTTTTAAAAAATATCTTATAGAGGTATGTCTTATAAAAAATTATCTTATAAAAGTATATCTTATAAAAAAGTATCATATATAGAAGTGTAAAATAATATACTTTTTGCCTGCAAGGTTTTTGCTGATTGTGGGGGTGACATTGTTTATAAGCCAATTATATTTTTGGATATTATAAAAACTAACATAGATAGGGAAAAAAGGGTAAAAACATTACATGCTGCTATTTAGTATATGTAGAACAGATGGTTATATATAATAGTTTATAGAGGGGGTATTTATGTACGTGTAAAATTAAATATTTTGATAATAGATCGTTATGAATTGATATTTTGATTTTTGATTAAAAGATCTGTTCATTGAGCCTACATCTACATATTAAAAGTCTATGATTTAATGTTTATAACTTAAATTTTTTTATATAATGAGAAATACATAACTCATTATATTAACCTGTATTATATGTTTCATTATATTGAACCATATTATATATTGTCTTCAAATGACAGTTAGTGTAGAACAAAATTAATCCCTAGACGTCCATCAGAGGACTAGAAGTTCATACTATGTCTTATTTATTATATAGAAAATAATATATATACTTTATTCATGCAGAAAACTCCCTAGATTGAACTCTAAATTCATGCCTTTAGGAGTTAGAGTATCTAGATCAAAGATCCATTTGGCTTCTAATCTTAGGAGGGCATAAGTTGGATTCCCTCCTCTCCAGTTTCTCTTCAGTTTATCTATAATAGTATAGCTGAAATGTTTCAAATTGCCATTATTGCATGCTTTGAAATGTTTTGGTACTGGGAGTTCTTTATTTCTATCATCATTCATGTGTTCAATAGATGAGATGTGTTCTCTAATACGGTCCCGAGCTGTTCTATCCGACTCACCTACATACTGGGTTCCACAGCTACATTCTAGTAGATATATAATATGTTTGTCAGTACATCTATGGGTCCCTTTTATGTGGAATTCTTTGCCTGTTGTGGTAGATCTAATAGACTTTCTTTTTTTAGCATATTTGCAGGCCTTGCAAGTGCAGCATGGAAAAAATCCTTGCACGTCCCTTCCCCATAGGTCTTTTTGGTCTTTCATATTTAATTTCTTTTTTAGATCTGTAGGTACTAACATGTTCTTTAGATTTTTTGATTTTTTATATATTATTTTTGGATATTCAGGTAGAGATGAACCCAAAACTGTATCTTTTTTCAGAATGGGCCAGTGTTTTCTCATTACTCTTTCTATGATCCCTTTATTACAATTGTACTGTGTTATAAATGGAAGAAAAATGTCTCCATTTTTTGACTTATCTTTTTTGTGTGTATTGAGCAGTTTTTCCCTTGATTTATCTTTGCACATAAGCATCTCTGCTTCTATTACTTCTTTTTTGTATCCCCGCTCTGTAAATCTATTTATTAAAATATTTGACTGTTGTAAATAATCTTCCTCGTTATTGCAGTTCTTCCGTATCCTAGTGAATTTACTTTTCTGAATATTGTCCTTCCATCTCTCTAGATGGCAGCTGGTCGCATGTATATAATTATTTGTGTCAACAGGTTTAAAATAGGTTTTGGTAAAGATTTTATTTGCTTCTATTCTGATATCTAAATCTAAAAATTGGATGTTTGAGTGACTGCTGGTATAGGTGAATTTTAGATTGTTTAAATTGTTATTCATACGAGATATAAACCAGTCTAGTTCTTCTATTTCCCCTTTCCACACTATCAGAATATCGTCTATATACCTCTTGTAGAGAACCAGGTTTGCTCCCAGATCTATGGAGTCCAGAAAAATATGTTCCCAGAGACCCATAAATAAATTAGCATAGCTGGGAGCAAACCTGGTTCCCATTGCTGTGCCACATTGCTGAACGTAAAATTTATCCTCAAAAACAAAAAAGTTGTGGTTGAGGATAAACTTAATACTCTCTATAATGAATTCTTTTTGCTCTTTGGGTAGGGAGTGATCTTTATTTAGATAGAATTCGACTGCTTCTAAACCTTTAAGATGTTCAATACATGTATAAAGTGCCGACACATCGCATGTGGCCAAAATATAATCGCTTTCCCATTCTAAATTTTGTAATATGTTTAAAACTTCTGTAGAGTCCTTTAGATATGAGGGGAGACTTACTACATACTTTTGTAGGTATTGGTCTACATATTGCGATAAATTTGCCGTAAGTGAGCCAATCCCTGATATTATAGGGCGGCCTGGGGGAGAGATAAGACTTTTGTGTATCTTGGGTAGACAATAAAAGAGTGGGATTTTTGGAAACTTTATCGACAGAAAGGCATATTCTTTATCATTCAAAATGCCTAATTCATTCGCTTTTAAGAGAAATGCATCTAGTTCTTTTTTGTAGATGGGGGTGGGATCTTTGTTTAGTGTTTTATATGTCTTATTATCGTTCAGTAAAGTATATGCCATGTCTGTGTATTTCACTTTATCTAGAATCACTATGCCCCCTCCTTTGTCTGCCGGTTTGACTATAATGTTTTTGTTCTTTTCTAGTCTTTTGATAGCTTCATATTGTTTTTTATCGATATTTGAACGTGTCTTATTTAGTTTATTTTCATCTAAACCTTTAATATCGTCTAAGACCATTTTTTCAAAAGTTTCTATTGCTCCCCCTTTGATATGTTTTGGGTAAAAAGTGGATTTTTGTTTTAGGTTAGTGTGTACAAAACTATCTTTTTCCACATCTTGATTCAAAATTATTTCTCTCTCCAAAGAGGTTTTTAGAAACCATTTTTTGACTGTTATGTTTCTTATGTATTTGTGTACATCAATATACGTGTTAAATTTATTTAACCTTTGTGTGGGGGCGAAGGACAATCCTTTGTTCAAAATTTTTATCTCATTTTCATCTAATGGGTTTTCGCTAAGGTTGTATATTCCTTTACTCTCTATCTTTGTCTTATGTTTTTTATTTGTCTGTTTTCCTCTCCCTCTCTTTCCTCGTTTTCTGATGCTCTTCTTTTCCTTTGTGCTCTTGCTGATTGAGGTATATTTGCTTGTGTCGGTGTTTGTGGATCTTTTAGTTGACTTGTGTGACCTTTGTCTAAAAAAGGCACTTTGTTTGATCCTATATTTGAAGAATTTGATGTATCTAATACTTCTGTGGATTTGTTTTTGTTTTGCTGGGATTCATTTCTGTCTGTATCTAAAATAGAATATCTGTTTGATGTGGGGATAGCAGGTTCTTCATTAGTGCTTAGTAGCCTATTGGAATAGTTGGGTTTGTGATGATAATCTGTCCTATTGTGGTTATCTCTCCTAAAATGTGGTGTATAGTGATTCTGATAGGTGGTATTATTCTCATATTCGAAGTGTCTCTCGTGTTGGTATTGATTTCTCTCGTACTGATATTGATTTCTATGCTGAAATTGGTCATTTTGCTGAAATTGATCTCTATGCTGAAATTGATTTCTGTGTTGGAATTGATCTTCGTGCTGAAATCGGTTTCTATATTGAAAATGTTTTCTACGATCAAAATGATCCCAATTGTGATGTGAGTTTTGAGGTGTATTTTCATTGTGGTATTGGTTTCTTCCCTGGTGAAATGTGTTTCCATTTTGTTGGAAATTTTGGTGCATTGCTCTGTTGAATTGTGGTCTATGTGAATTGGTATGGTATTGAGGGTATCTATTCTGGTGGTGATAGTAATTATGGTTTGGTTTATAGGGAGGTCTATAGTGGTGGTTTTTTGTATTTCTGGGAGTGGGTTGATTCTCATAATTTACATTTTCTATTTGTGCAGAGTTATTTTCCTTCATAGTTGCATTATTTGTGTTATTCCTCCTTTCTGCTCTCCAACTATGTGTAATATATTTCTCAGGATTAGCTTCCATTTTATGTGAAGCATAGTCATCTCTGTCTCTTTTAAGTTTCTTGATTTTAACTAGAACTATTTCTTCTTTTGTATTTTTCAGTTTTTCTTTCATGGATTTCTCTTTCTCTTTAAACTCTGTACTTTCCTTAAAATCATGTAATTTAATCTCAAGATTAGAAATTTTTTCTGTGTTCTATAATTAACTTAATTAGTTTCATAGATGCCTCTTCTAATATATTCCTCCATTTTTCTTTTAGGGAGTCATCCTCTAATTTAAATGCACACTCTTTTTTTATTCGTAAACCCCTTGGGACAATACTCTCTTTTATATACGACTCAAAGAAAGCACATTCGATTTTATGTTTCATTTCAACCAAGAGTAAAGATTCTAATTCAGTTAGTAATTTGGTCAGAGTTTCTGTGTCTATCTGAATACTAGGATTTTTGTTTTGTATAACATTTGCCATGTTAGTATATAGACTGTTTCTAAGGTCAAAAATGCTTTCTTCCTCATTGTTTCTGCTGCTACTCTCCATGTCTGGGGATGTCAGACTGAATTGGAATATATCCAGCTATGCTAATTTATTTATGGGTCTCTGGGAACATATTTTTCTGGACTCCATAGATCTGGGAGCAAACCTGGTTCTCTACAAGAGGTATATAGACGATATTCTGATAGTGTGGAAAGGGGAAATAGAAGAACTAGACTGGTTTATATCTCGTATGAATAACAATTTAAACAATCTAAAATTCACCTATACCAGCAGTCACTCAAACATCCAATTTTTAGATTTAGATATCAGAATAGAAGCAAATAAAATCTTTACCAAAACCTATTTTAAACCTGTTGACACAAATAATTATATACATGCGACCAGCTGCCATCTAGAGAGATGGAAGGACAATATTCCGAAAAGTCAATTCACTAGGATACGGAAGAACTGCAATAACGAGGAAGATTATTTACAACAGTCAAATATTTTAATAAATAGATTTACAGAGCGGGGATACAAAAAAGAAGTAATAGAAGCAGAGATGCTTATGTGCAAAGATAAATCAAGGGAAAAACTGCTCAATACACACAAAAAAGATAAGTCAAAAAATGGAGACATTTTTCTTCCATTTATAACACAGTACAATTGTAATAAAGGGATCATAGAAAGAGTAATGAGAAAACACTGGCCCATTCTGAAAACAGATACAGTTTTGGGTTCATCTCTACCTGAATATCCAAAAATAATATATAAAAAATCAAAAAATCTAAAGAACATGTTAGTACCTACAGATCTAAAAAAGAAATTAAATATGAAAGACCAAAAAGACCTATGGGGAAGGGACGTGCAAGGATTTTTTCCATGCTGCACTTGCAAGGCCTGAAAATATGCTAAAAAAAGAAAGTCTATTAGATCTACCACAACAGGCAAAGAATTCCACATAAAAGGGACCCATAGATGTACTGACAAACATATTATATATCTACTAGAATGTAGCTGTGGAACCCAGTATGTAGGTGAGTCGGATAGAACAGCTCGGGACCGTATTAGAGAACACATCTCATCTATTGAACACATGAATGATGATAGAAATAAAGAACTCCCAGTACCAAAACATTTCAAAGCATGCAATAATGGCAATTTGAAACATTTCAGCTATACTATTATAGATAAACTGAAGAGAAACTGGAGAGGAGGGAATCCAACTTATGCCCTCCTAAGATTAGAAGCCAAATGGATCTTTGATCTAGATACTCTAACTCCTAAAGGCATGAATTTAGAGTTCAATCTAGGGAGTTTTCTGCATGAATAAAGTATATATATTATTTTCTATATAATAAATAAGACATAGTATGAACTTCTAGTCCTCTGATGGACGTCTAGGGATTAATTTTGTTCTACACTAACTGTCATTTGAAGACAATATATAATATGGTTCAATATAATGAAACATATAATACAGGTTAATATAATGAGTTATGTATTTCTCATTATATAAAAATTTTTAAGTTATAAACATTAAATCATAGACTTTTAATATGTAGATGTAGGCTCAATGAACAGATCTTTTAATCAAAAATCAAAATATCAATTCATAACGATCTATTATCAAAATATTTAATTTTACACGTACATAAATACCCCCTCTATAAACTATTATATATAACCATCTGTTCTACATATACTAAATAGCAGCATGTAATGTTTTTACCCTTTTTTCCCTATCTATGTTAGTTTTTATAATATCCAAAAATATAATTGGCTTATAAACAATGTCACCCCCACAATCAGCAAAAACCTCGCAGGCAAAAAGTATATTATTTTACACTTCTATATATGATACTTTTTTATAAGATATACTTTTATAAGATAATTTTTTATAAGACATACCTCTATAAGATATTTTTTAAAAATGACTTTCCCCCACTCGCAATATTGTTTTCTTTTAATTTTTTAGCTGTAATATATTCCTCTAATAAACAGTCTTTGTATCATTAGCCATATATGATTATAACGATAATTGCCCATTTCCTATAGATGTTAGCCTTTTGACAACAAATAAGGAGGTGCTTACATACGTCAAGTTATAAGCACTGCTATATAAAGACCAAGACGAACACGGAGCAAATCAGAAGTTTGAGAAAGGTCCACGACCGAAACGCGTTACTTCTTTTTGGCCAATTTGAGCCACCGTAGTCTGTGACGTCAGACTACCATCAGCAGGAAAAAGACCGGACGAGAACTACTCTGCTTCCAGACGCGGAAGCACCACATTAACGTCATACCAGCCCTGTATGCGGCTCGAAATTCCTAGTGGTAACCTGGCTTTACCACAAAGGACAAGGAAAGAAATAAGGTACTTTATAAACAACCTGATAGATGCTTCCCTGAATAAAAGCAGCTTAAGGTAACCTGGTATTACCTGAACTTCAGATTACTTCATTTGATTTTACCATAGGATTGAATTACAAAAAAGACTGTGAGTCTGATCTTACAAGGTACTTTTAACATAAAAAGGAGACGGCACTGAAAATTTCACTTGCCCAACATTTTGCATATGCCAACACTCTTTATCTGTGCACAGAAAAGAACTTTCATTTTTACAGTTCTATCACAATTGTGTTTGAAATGGCAATTTTTAATACCAAATTTTAGTTGGCCTGTTTTAGTTGTACTAATTTTGCCTTATTAACCTAGCTCTAATTAACTGTAATATTTAACTTTATTTATTATTTTTTAGCTAAGTTTCATTAACATTGCTTTTTTGCACAACTGTCCACTTTATGTATTTAGGTATATTTATTTTATAGCTGTTCAGTTTAAATATTTTCAGTTTATAATACATTTTGAGCTTATACACCTTTAGCTGACCAATTTTAGTTTACACTTTAACCCCAATCAAATCCACTGCACTCATTACACTTGCTGTACATTAACCGCATCTGTTGTTTGAATAACCTCACTAACTATACTAACATACTAACTATATGTGCTGTGTATACTAACTATATCCTCTGCTCAGTACACTCACCTCACCTATATCTTTTCTTTTCATCTTTTTTGCCTCTGTTATTTTTGCTGAAAAACATTATTATATCAACCTTTTAATACAAATTCAATTAAATTCTATTTTTAATAAATTTTTAAAAATTATTTTACTAAAATTTTTTTAAAGAAAATATTTTAATTATCTCTTTTATCAATAATAAATATTAGCTTATATCTAACATATTTTATGTCCTGAGTGATCATTTCCATCTATTCAGTGTCACCTCAAATGTTTTAGCTTTAGGTCCACAGAATCTGGCCTTTAGCGCAGGAAGACTATTTACATAGATTTCAATCATCAATTTTATCTGGGGATTTTTTTATATCAACCTGTATACTTTGAGGTGAATTGTTTCAGCGCTCTCTCTCTCCCTAGATATATTCCAATTCAGTCTGACATCCCCAGACATGGAGAGTAGCAGCAGAAACAATGAGGAAGAAAGCATTTTTGACCTTAGAAACAGTCTATATACTAACATGGCAAATGTTATACAAAACAAAAATCCTAGTATTCAGATAGACACAGAAACTCTGACCAAATTACTAACTGAATTAGAATCTTTACTCTTGGTTGAAATGAAACATAAAATCGAATGTGCTTTCTTTGAGTCGTATATAAAAGAGAGTATTGTCCCAAGGGGTTTACGAATAAAAAAAGAGTGTGCATTTAAATTAGAGGATGACTCCCTAAAAGAAAAATGGAGGAATATATTAGAAGAGGCATCTATGAAACTAATTAAGTTAATTATAGAACACAGAAACTCGATCATTAGCCAAACAGAAGAAAAAATTTCTAATCTTGAGATTAAATTACATGATTTTAAGGAAAGTACAGAGTTTAAAGAGAAAGAGAAATCCATGAAAGAAAAACTGAAAAATACAAAAGAAGAAATAGTTCTAGTTAAAATCAAGAAACTTAAAAGAGACAGAGATGACTATGCTTCACATAAAATGGAAGCTAATCCTGAGAAATATATTACACATAGTTGGAGAGCAGAAAGGAGGAATAACACAAATAATGCAACTATGAAGGAAAATAACTCTGCACAAATAGAAAATGTAAATTATGAGAATCAACCCACTCCCAGAAATACAAAAAACCACCACTATAGACCTCCCTATAAACCAAACCATAATTACTATCACCACCAGAATAGATACCCTCAATACCATACCAATTCAGATAGACCACAATTCAACAGAGCAATGCACCAAAATTTCCAACAAAATGGAAACACATTTCACCAGGGAAGAAACCAATACCACAATGAAAATACACCTCAAAACTCACATCACAATTGGGATCATTTTGATCGTAGAAAACATTTTCAATACAGAAACCGATTTCAGCACGAAGATCAATTCCAACACAGAAATCAATTTCAGCATAGAGATCAATTTCAGCAAAATGACCAATTTCAGCATAGAAATCAATATCAGTACGAGAGAAATCAATACCAACACGAGAGACACTTCGAATATGAGAATAATACCACCTATCAGAATCACTATACACCACATTTTAGGAGAGATAACCACAATAGGACAGATTATCATCACAAACCCAACTATTCCAATAGGCTACTAAGCACTAATGAAGAACCTGCTATCCCCACATCAAACAGATATTCTATTTTAGATACAGACAGAAATGAATCCCAGCAAAACAAAAACAAATCCACAGAAGTATTAGATACATCAAATTCTTCAAATATAGGATCAAACAAAGTGCCTTTTTTAGACAAAGGTCACACAAGTCAACTAAAAGATCCACAAACACCGACACAAGCAAATATACCTCAATCAGCAAGAGCACAAAGGAAAAGAAGAGCATCAGAAAACGAGGAAAGAGAGGGAGAGGAAAACAGACAAATAAAAAACATAAGACAAAGATAGAGAGTAAAGGAATATACAACCTTAGCGAAAACCCATTAGATGAAAATGAGATAAAAATTTTGAACAAAGGATTGTCCTTCGCCCCCACACAAAGGTTAAATAAATTTAACACGTATATTGATGTACACAAATACATAAGAAACATAACAGTCAAAAAATGGTTTCTAAAAACCTCTTTGGAGAGAGAAATAATTTCGAATCAAGATGTGGAAAAAGATAGTTTTGTACACACTAACCTAAAACAAAAATCCACTTTTTACCCAAAACATATCAAAGGGGGAGCAATAGAAACTTTTGAAAAAATGGTCTTAGACGATATTAAAGGTTTAGATGAAAATAAACTAAATAAGACACGTTCAAATATCGATAAAAAACAATATGAAGCTATCAAAAGACTAGAAAAGAACAAAAACATTATAGTCAAACCGGCAGACAAAGGAGGGGGCATAGTGATTCTAGATAAAGTGAAATACACAGACATGGCATATACTTTACTGAACGATAATAAGACATATAAAACACTAAACAAAGATCCCACCCCCATCTACAAAAAAGAACTAGATGCATTTCTCTTAAAAGCGAATGAATTAGGCATTTTGAATGATAAAGAATATGCCTTTCTGTCGATAAAGTTTCCAAAAATCCCACTCTTTTATTGTCTACCCAAGATACACAAAAGTCTTATCTCTCCCCCAGGCCGCCCTATAATATCAGGGATTGGCTCACTTACGGCAAATTTATCGCAATATGTAGACCAATACCTACAAAAGTATGTAGTAAGTCTCCCCTCATATCTAAAGGACTCTACAGAAGTTTTAAACATATTACAAAATTTAGAATGGGAAAGCGATTATATTTTGGCCACATGCGATGTGTCGGCACTTTATACATGTATTGAACATCTTAAAGGTTTAGAAGCAGTCGAATTCTATCTAAATAAAGATCACTCCCTACCCAAAGAGCAAAAAGAATTCATTATAGAGAGTATTAAGTTTATCCTCAACCACAACTTTTTTGTTTTTGAGGATAAATTTTACGTTCAGCAATGTGGCACAGCAATGGGAACCAGGTTTGCTCCCAGCTATGCTAATTTATTTATGGGTCTCTGGGAACATATTTTTCTGGACTCCATAGATCTGGGAGCAAACCTGGTTCTCTACAAGAGGTATATAGACGATATTCTGATAGTGTGGAAAGGGGAAATAGAAGAACTAGACTGGTTTATATCTCGTATGAATAACAATTTAAACAATCTAAAATTCACCTATACCAGCAGTCACTCAAACATCCAATTTTTAGATTTAGATATCAGAATAGAAGCAAATAAAATCTTTACCAAAACCTATTTTAAACCTGTTGACACAAATAATTATATACATGCGACCAGCTGCCATCTAGAGAGATGGAAGGACAATATTCAGAAAAGTCAATTCACTAGGATACGGAAGAACTGCAATAACGAGGAAGATTATTTACAACAGTCAAATATTTTAATAAATAGATTTACAGAGCGGGGATACAAAAAAGAAGTAATAGAAGCAGAGATGCTTATGTGCAAAGATAAATCAAGGGAAAAACTGCTCAATACACACAAAAAAGATAAGTCAAAAAATGGAGACATTTTTCTTCCATTTATAACACAGTACAATTGTAATAAAGGGATCATAGAAAGAGTAATGAGAAAACACTGGCCCATTCTGAAAAAAGATACAGTTTTGGGTTCATCTCTACCTGAATATCCAAAAATAATATATAAAAAATCAAAAAATCTAAAGAACATGTTAGTACCTACAGATCTAAAAAAGAAATTAAATATGAAAGACCAAAAAGACCTATGGGGAAGGGACGTGCAAGGATTTTTTCCATGCTGCACTTGCAAGGCCTGCAAATATGCTAAAAAAAGAAAGTCTATTAGATCTACCACAACAGGCAAAGAATTCCACATAAAAGGGACCCATAGATGTACTGACAAACATATTATATATCTACTAGAATGTAGCTGTGGAACCCAGTATGTAGGTGAGTCGGATAGAACAGCTCGGGACCGTATTAGAGAACACATCTCATCTATTGAACACATGAATGATGATAGAAATAAAGAACTCCCAGTACCAAAACATTTCAAAGCATGCAATAATGGCAATTTGAAACATTTCAGCTATACTATTATAGATAAACTGAAGAGAAACTGGAGAGGAGGGAATCCAACTTATGCCCTCCTAAGATTAGAAGCCAAATGGATCTTTGATCTAGATACTCTAACTCCTAAAGGCATGAATTTAGAGTTCAATCTAGGGAGTTTTCTGCATGAATAAAGTATATATATTATTTTCTATATAATAAATAAGACATAGTATGAACTTCTAGTCCTCTGATGGACGTCTAGGGATTAATTTTGTTCTACACTAACTGTCATTTGAAGACAATATATAATATGGTTCAATATAATGAAACATATAATACAGGTTAATATAATGAGTTATGTATTTCTCATTATATAAAAAAATTTAAGTTATAAACATTAAATCATAGACTTTTAATATGTAGATGTAGGCTCAATGAACAGATCTTTTAATCAAAAATCAAAATATCAATTCATAACGATCTATTATCAAAATATTTAATTTTACACGTACATAAATACCCCCTCTATAAACTATTATATATAACCATCTGTTCTACATATACTAAATAGCAGCATGTAATGTTTTTACCCTTTTTTCCCTATCTATGTTAGTTTTTATAATATCCAAAAATATAATTGGCTTATAAACAATGTCACCCCCACAATCAGCAAAAACCTCGCAGGCAAAAAGTATATTATTTTACACTTCTATATATGATACTTTTTTATAAGATATACTTTTATAAGATAATTTTTTATAAGACATACCTCTATAAGATATTTTTTTAAAAATGACTTTCCCCCACTCGCAATATTGTTTTCTTTTAATTTTTTAGCTGTAATATATTCCTCTAATAAACAGTCTTTGTATCATTAGCCATATATGATTATAACGATAATTGCCCATTTCCTATAGATGTTAGCCTTTTGACAACAAATAAGGAGGTGCTTACATACGTCAAGTTATAAGCACTGCTATATAAAGACCAAGACGAACACGGAGCAAATCAGAAGTTTGAGAAAGGTCCACGACCGAAACGCGTTACTTCTTTTTGGCCAATTTGAGCCACCGTAGTCTGTGACGTCAGACTACCATCAGCAGGAAAAAGACCGGACGAGAACTACTCTGCTTCCAGACGCGGAAGCACCACATTAACGTCATACCAGCCCTGTATGCGGCTCGAAATTCCTAGTGGTAACCTGGCTTTACCACAAAGGACAAGGAAAGAAATAAGGTACTTTATAAACAACCTGATAGATGCTTCCCTGAATAAAAGCAGCTTAAGGTAACCTGGTATTACCTGAACTTCGGATTACTTCATTTGATTTTACCATAGGATTGAATTACAAAAAAGACTGTGAGTCTGATCTTACAAGGTACTTTTAACATAAAAAGGAGACGGCACTGAAAATTTCACTTGCCCAACATTTTGCATATGCCAACACTCTTTATCTGTGCACAGAAAAGAACTTTCATTTTTACAGTTCTATCACAATTGTGTTTGAAATGGCAATTTTTAATACCAAATTTTAGTTGGCCTGTTTTAGTTGTACTAATTTTGCCTTATTAACCTAGCTCTAATTAACTGTAATATTTAACTTTATTTATTATTTTTTAGCTAAGTTTCATTAACATTGCTTTTTTGCACAACTGTCCACTTTATGTATTTAGGTATATTTATTTTATAGCTGTTCAGTTTAAATATTTTCAGTTTATAATACATTTTGAGCTTATACACCTTTAGCTGACCAATTTTAGTTTACACTTTAACCCCAATCAAATCCACTGCACTCATTACACTTGCTGTACATTAACCGCATCTGTTGTTTGAATAACCTCACTAACTATACTAACATACTAACTATATGTGCTGTGTATACTAACTATATCCTCTGCTCAGTACACTCACCTCACCTATATCTTTTCTTTTCATCTTTTTTGCCTCTGTTATTTTTGCTGAAAAACATTATTATATCAACCTTTTAATACAAATTCAATTAAATTCTATTTTTAATAAATTTTTAAAAATTATTTTACTAAAAATTTTTTAAAGAAAATATTTTAATCATCTCTTTTATCAATAATAAATATTAGCTTATATCTAACATATTTTATGTCCTGAGTGATCATTTCCATCTATTCAGTGTCACCTCAAATGTTTTAGCTTTAGGTCCACAGAATCTGGCCTTTAGCGCAGGAAGACTATTTACATAAATGAGTATTTTGACCACATCATCCTCTTTATGCATGTTGTCTTACTCCAAGCTGTATAGGCTCGAAAGCCTACTACCAATTAAGCATATTAGGTGATGTGCATCTCTGTAATGAGAAGGGGTGTGGTCTAATGACATCAACACCCTATATCAGGTGTGCATAATTATTAGGCAACTTCCTTTCCTTTGGCAAAATGGGTCAAACGAAGCACTTGACAGGCTCAGAAAAGTCAAAAATAGTGAGATATCTTGCAGAGGGATGCAGCACTCTTAAAATTGCAAAGCTTCTGAAGCATGATCATCGAACAATCAAGCGTTTCATTCAAAATAGTCAACAGGGTCGCAAGAAGCGTGTAGGAAAAACCAAGGCGCAAAATAACTGCCCATGAACTGAGAAAAGTCAAGCGTGCAGCTGCAACAATGCCACTTGCCACCAGTTTGGCCATATTTCAGAGCTGCAACATCACTGGAGTGCCCAAAAGCACAAGGTGTGCAATACTCAGAGACATGGCCAAGGTAAGAAAGGCTGAAAGACGACCACCACTGAACAAGACACACAAGCTGAAACGTCAAGACTGGGCCAAGAAATATCTCAAGACTGATTTTTCTAAGGTTTTATGGACTGATGAAATCAGAGTGAGTCTTGATGGGCCAGATGGATGGGCCCGTGGCTGAATTGGTAAAGGGCAGAGAGCTCCAGTCCGACTCAGATGCCAGCAAGGTAGAGGTGGAGTACTGGTTTGGGCTGGTATCATCAAAGATGAGCTTGTGGGGCCTTTTCGGGTTGAGGATGGAGTCAAGCTCAACTCCCAGTCCTACTGCCAGTTTCTGGAAGACACCTTCTTCAAGCAGTGGTACAGGAAGAAGTCTGCATCCTTCAAGAAAAACATGATTTTCATGCAGGACAATGCTCCATCACGCGAGTCCAAGTACTCCACAGCGTGGCTGGCAAGAAAGGGTATAAAAGAAGAAAATCTAATGACATGGCCTCCTTGTTCACCTGATCTGAACCCCATTGAGAACCTGTGGTCCATCATCAAATGTGAGATTTACAAGGAGGGAAAACAGTACACCTCTCTGAACAGTGTCTGGGAGGCTGTGGTTGCTGCTGCACGCAATGTTGATGGTGAACAGATCAAAACACTGACAGAATCCATGGATGGCAGGCTTTTGAGTGTCCTTGCAAAGAAAGGTGTCTATATTGGTCACTGATTTGTTTTTGTTTTGTTTTTGAATGTCAGAAATGTCAGAAATGTATATTTGTGAATGTTGAGATGTTATATTGGTTTCACTGGTAAAAATAAATAATTGAAATGGGTATATATTTGTTTTTTGTTAAGTTGCCTAATAATTATGCACAGTAATAGCTAAAACTAAAAACAAACTAAAAACTACTTCCAAAAATATTCAGCTTTGATATTAATGAGTTTTTTGGGTTCATTGAGAACATGGTTGTTGTTCAATAATAAAATTAATCCTCAAAAATACAACTTGCCTAATAATTCTGCACTCCCTGTAGTTACCCAAATTCTCTGTAAGGCTACCTATCCCTGAAATAATGGGACGCCCTGGAGGATTCATAAAGTTCTTATGGATTTTGGGTAAGCAGTAGAATACCGGCATCACCGGAAAGTCATTCAATAAGTATTTGAATTCAGATAGATTAATGATGCCCTTAGACTTAGCATCATTCAATAATTTAAACAACTCGATTTTCAGGGAGGGAATGGGGTTCTCCTGGAGGCGCAAATATTGATTTTTATCTAGTAATTGTCTTTTTACTTCCAAGACGTAACATTTGGCATCCCAGAGAACCACATTTCCGCCCTTATTGGCAGATTTAATTACAATGTCCTCAGCATGTATTAATTCATTCAATGCTTTCCTTTCTACTTTAGACAAATTATCCTTTGAAATCCCTGTGAGCATAAGGTTATTTATATCCTTTTCAACCAGTTTTACAAATAGATTGACCGAGGGTATGGAGGCTAATTGAAGCATAAATTTAGATTTAGCTCTCAAACTTGATTTAACTCTGATTTGAGTGCTTCCAGGAGTAAAATCAAGATCGGAGATTTCAGCTTGTTCATTCATGAGTTCTTCAAGATCTGCAAGTGCACCTCTGTCCTCTTCGCTCAGTGCCAGATCAACTATATGTCTACTGCCTTTACCTTTAACCCCTTAATGACAGAGGACTTACCAGGTACGTCATAGAAAAAAACTCCCTTAATGACAATTGACGTCCCTGGTACGTCCTCCGTTGTCTGAAGTGCTGGAAGTGATGATGATCACTTCCAGCTGCTTCCAGGGGATTGTAGTGATGCCTCAATATTGAGGCATCACTGCAATCCACTATTTTACATACCGATGCAGAAAGGGCCACTCTGTGGCCCTCTCTGCATCGGCCATTGATGCTAAGAAATTCGTTGGTGGGTGGGAGCAGCTTTTGGATATATGACCCTCAGTTTCCCAAACCAATCTGACATTATCAGTTGTTGTGACCGGAGGGGTGGTTGCGGCTGTGGGGGGTGGGGTGCGCGCACGCGAATTATGCAGGAATATGAAAGTAAAAAAAAAGACCGCTATAGATGCAGGGGGATCTTAGTTCTTTAGTAAGGGATCTGGGAGGGGGAGGGATGTAGATCATTTAGGGGGGCCAGCTACACTACAGAAAACAAGTATTTCATCTAAAAAATTTAAAAAAAAACTATTTTGGGGGGCAAATTGGGTACTGGCAGACAGCTGCCAGTACCCAAGATGGCGGCAAATAGGTAGAGGGGGAGGGTTAGAGAGATGTATTGGGGGGGATCAGGGAGGTTGTGGGGTAAGGGGGGATCCATCACTGCAGACTGTATGAAAAAAATAAAAAAATAATAATAAATTATTTTTATTTCAGTACTGGCAGACTTTCTGGCAGTACTTAAGATGGCGGTGACAATTGTGAGGTGGGGGAGGGAAGAGAGCTGTTTGAGGGGGGTCAGGGGGGGGATCAGGGGGTGGGATGTGTCAGGTGGGAGGCTGATCTCTACGCTAAAGCTAAAAATTAACCCTACAAGCTACCTAATTAACCCCTTAACTGCTGGGCAGTTGTGGTGCGTAGCAGTATTTAACGGCCTTATTATTACCAAAAAGCAACGCCAAAGCCATATATGTCTGCTATTTCTGAATAAAGGGGATCCCAGAGAAGCATTTACAACCATTTGTGCCATAATTGCACAAGCTGTTTGTAAATAATTTCAGTGAGAAACCTAAAATTGTGAAAAATTTAATTATTTTTTTTTATTTGATCGTATTTGGCGGTGAAATGGTGGCATGAAATATACCAAAATGGGCCTAGATCAATGCTTTGGGATGTCTTCTAAATATAAATATATACATGTCAAGGGATATTCAGGGATTCCTGAAAGATATCAGTGTTCCAATGTAACTAGCGCTAATTTTGAAAAAAAGTGGTTTGGAAATAGCAAAGTGCTACTTGTATTTATGGCCCTATAACTTGCAAAAAAAAGCAAAGAACGTGTAAACATTGGGTATTTCTAAACTCAGGACAAAATTTAGAAACTATTTAGAATGGTTGTTTTTTGGTGGTTGTAGATGTGTAACAGATTTTGGGGGTCAAAGTTAGAAAAAGTGTGTTTTTTTCAATTTTTTCCTCATATTTTACATTTTTTTTATAGTAAATTATAAGATATGATGAAAATAATGGTATCTTTAGAAAGTCCATTTAATGGCGAGAAAAACGGTATATAATATGTGTGGGAACAGTAAATGAGTAAGAGGAAAATTACAGCTAAACACAAATACTGCAGAAATGTAAAAATAGCCATTGTCATTAAGGGTAAGAAAATTGAAAAATGGTCCGGTCATTAAGGGGTTAAACATTTGGGAAAGGACAAAAAGAAATATAGCACACGCTAGAAATTCTGCACAGAAGACAGAAAGAAGCGCGCTGCTAATCCCCAAAATAAGAGCTAATGACAACAGAATTAGACTGATTACAGAGTATAACTGCCACTGGGATCATCTAAGAGGTATACTCAAGAAAAACTGGAGTATTCTCTTGAATGATGAGAATATCGCAAAAGAGATAGGTGAAGCTCCCCTTCTAACAGCTAGGAGAGCTCCAAATTTAAAAGACAAACTAGTCAAAAGCAAATTTGTCACTCCTCAAAAGAACTGGTTGTCTAGGCAAAAATTGATAGGCAATTTTCCTTGTAAAAGGTGTGTGGCCTGTAGGTTTATGTTGCAGACTAAGGTCTTTTCAGTGCACAGGGACAAAACTTATAGGTTAAAACATTTTTTTAACTGTAACACAGAAGGTGTAATTTATCTTCTTTCCTGCAATTGCCCCTGTTTTTATGTTGGGAAAACAAAACGAATCCTGAAAGACAGAATCCTGGAACACAGGGACGACATTAAAAACAGAATACAAACTAGCAGTGTAGCTAGACACTTCGAAATTCATCATAACAGTCTACCTGACTGTATGAGGGTGACAGGCATTGACAAGGGAATTACCAATGTTAGAGGGGGGAATAATGATAAAATCCTCCTGCAAAAAGAATGCAGGTGGATTTTTAATCTTTCTACCATTGGTCAAGGTGGTCTAAATGAGAAGCTTGATATGGGAAGCTTTCTGTAGCTTCCGTGTGACCCCTCTATTATTATTATTTTTTATCCCTTTCATCAGATTGTTCTGTAAATGGTTTTTCAAAAACCTAACTTCCAACATATTTGGTCTATAACAATATGCAGAATAAATAATTGTATATATGTATAAGCTGTATATTAACAATCTTTTAATTATGTCACTTTTTTGTACGTGCTTAGTATTTTTTCACCTCCTATTATGGGCGTTACTTGCTTATCTCTATAAAAAGCACGGATGACGTGCAAAAGAACATGCCCTGATGAAGCCCCGTCTCTTCTGATGACGTAGGGGTAAAACACGTGTCGGTGTCTTGTCAGCCGTCCCACGTGATACCCATGCTGTTTGGTGGAGCCTATCTTTGAATGTGGTCGTGGTACAGTGATTTGGAGCAGACGATTATCCGGAGTTTCAGCGTGCCTATGGTGAGCTTATGAGCACGCTGCTGTGGCCAAGCAGATATTATTTGGAGGCTAACCGAGGATTGATGATTGCTCACAGCAAGAAAAATGTTTGGAGAGAGGTCCCGAAGGCGTTTAGAAGTTTCGACAAGGCTGTGGCTAAACTGAGGCCACTTTGAAAGGGTGCAGTTGACAGAGGGGTACTTCTCCAATTAGCTAGTATCCTCCTGTACCCTTTCCTTTTTCCAGCTTGTTATATATGCCTTTGCTTTGCCTGCTCATTAAAGCTACACTAACCTGACCTCTTGCTATATAAGTGCTCCAATATTTGCTTGAGTGACTTTGCTTACTTTCATCTGCTTTACCTGAAATCAGCTTACAACCGCATACCGTTTGTATTTGTTTTCATTACGACGACCTGATCCAATTTCTGTTACTGGGCGCTTGACTGAGTAGTGCTAAAATTATCCTGGGGACTTTTGTACTTACTACATTGGTTCCAGTCTGAAGGACTGTGTAACTTCTATAGTCTCTACAAGGAAAACACTACTTAATACATCTCTATGCCCAACTGACCAGTACTATATGTTAATTGCTTTATGTTGTGCTGTCTTATGCTATTTTGTCATGCTTAAAGTTTGTTATGCATACTACTGCCATTTATTGTGTGACAAGTACTGCATTTTGGAATAAGAGTTGCTTATTTCATGGTTGCCTCAGTTTTCACTAAAACCTTTATTAGGTCTGATGCACACCAGAAAGCTTTTCTTCCATTTACATCACTAAGTCTAGCTGCTTACTAATTGCTTCACATGTGAAATACACTTACTATAGTTACATCCTGCATGGGTAACATTTGGGCCAGCCCTTTGGTGAAACTTTTTGCTTTGATTAAAAGTTTAATCATTTGTTATTATATTTTGGTTATGGTTTATACCATTTATGCCACTGCCTAGGTGGATCTGGACTGGTCCGGACCCGCTGGCCGCACAATAAAACTTTTTTTTTATTACAAAATTCTACAAGTGTTTTCGTCTGTTTTTCTATAAAAGAGTGCTGTATTCCCAGTCTTTGTTGAATGTCACTATTATGTGCCATTTTTCTCTCTTTATTATTGTTGCTTATATATATATATATATATATATATATATATATATATCAATACACATATAGGGGTGTGGTAGTTTAGGGGTTAATAGTTTAACGGAATAGTTTATGAGGTGGGGTGTGGCGCTTCAGGGGTTAAAAAGTGTATTAGAGCAGTTTGCAACGTTGGGGTCTTGTGGTTTTGGGAGTTAATAATGTAGCAGGGCAGTTTGAAATGTTGTTATGTTTTGTACGAGTAAGGGTTTTTCCAGTTTTCGTTTTACATTGATAAATAGCACTCCACTCATAATCTAACCCTTAGAAAGTAAACTGAAAAATTAACATTTTAGTACCTCTCTGTCCAACCCCATACTGGAAGTATTCTAATTCTCTGTATAGGTGGGGATACAACAAGCAAAATCAACTATTTAAAATGACAAAATCAAGGTAAAGGAGCTATATGTAAACAATTGACTACACTCCAGCAGGTAAAATGGGTCATTTGGAGCTCAATAAAGCAGAAAAAAATCAAAGAACACTGTCCCTTAAAATTAAATGAGGTTTCCAAATTTGATGCATTTCCAATGCCATGGGTTGAGGAGCGAGAAAGCAGCCTTTGCTATTCAAGTTCATTACAAGGTGTATTTGTGTGCCACAGAGCTTCAGTAACATTTTAGCGGTTGAAGGACAAGGTACCGAGAACTCATGCACAAAATGCTGCTGCATATTTGGATAACATCATTATTTACAGATTACATTGGGATACTCATCTGCAAAAAGTGGAGATTATAATAGACACATTTAGAAAGGCAGGATTGTACCATTGGCTTGGCTAAGACTTCATATGCAGGCTACAGCAAAAAGAGTAACAAAGGCCAATGTAAGGTGCAATACAAAAATTTAAAATCTAAATGTATTGTAGCAAAGTTAAAAGTCAAATAAAAGGATACACATAGCGCAAAAAAAACCATGGCTGCAATCCGATGCATTTCCTGCCCCTACAGGCACTTTATCAGGGACTTAATGCAGGGTATATTGTTGGGAGGGAAATTGTGAAACCCCAGGTTGACAACATAATAGAAATAGAGAGATGGCCTCGGCCACTCAGGAAAAAAACAGTTTAAAGTTTGTCTGGGAAGTGTTGGTTATTATATAAATGCTTAGCCATTAAGGGCTAGATAATTACCGCTCCCTTGCAAGCTTTTAACATCGATAGAAGCTAACTTTTTACATGCAATGGGTAGTGCTGGTATTACAAGTTAAAAATAAAAATTTTGAGCTCACACGAAACCCGCCTTGCACAAAAAGTTAACCAGAAGATACTGTATTCACCATATCATATTTGACCCATTGAATACAATGGAGCAATGATGTTAAAAAAATTCCTATACATGAACGTTAACCCCCATCCCAATAAGCCTTAACCTGCCACTTTACCTATTCTTTTAACCCCACTACACTATTAACCTCAAACAGCCATATAACCCAATGCAAATTACCTTGCTGCACAACAACTAAACAGCCATCACCCCCACCGCAATAACCCCCTACTCTAATAACATCTAAACCACCACAACTCTGCATTGCAAACTATCCCCTAACCTATTAACCCCATAACTTCCACAACCCCATCATAAACTACCCCCTTACCTATTAACTCCCTACACGCCACAACCCCATTGCAAACTACCTCCTTACAGCTAACCCACCAAGTCCCCAAAATTTAAGCCCCACCAGGTTACAAAAAAATAAGAAAAAACCCTACTATTAAAAAAATAAATTATCAAAAATAATAGAACTACCCCCTTAAAAAGCCCCCCTACCTAAAAATATATATATATACTAAAACCTACTCTAAAATTTTTCCTGAAAAGGGCATTTGCCAAGCAGTGTGCTAGTTGAAGCAAATACAGCATTTTTGTAAGAAAAACCCTAGACTAAAACCAAAGTAAAATTTAGGAGGTCTTAGGTTAGGGGTCTTGGGGGGACCTAACCTTTTAACCCCTAACAGCAAACCCTCCAAGACCCAATAAGTTTAAAAAAAAAAAAAATAGACTACCATTACAAAAAAAGTAAAGGCCCTATCACAAAACTAGTCTTAAAAAACCCCTATACTAAAACTACTAAACCTACTCTAAAAATTGCCCTGAAAGGACATTTATTGGGCAGTGCCCTAGTTGAAGTAATCACAACTCTTTTGCAGCAAAAATACTATACTAAAACCAACGTAATCCCCATCTCCCCAAAAAAATCTTTAAAGAAACCCACTTTATAAATTGCCCTGAAAAGGGCATTTGTCAAGCATTGCCCTGAAGTAATCTCATCTCTTTTGAATAAATTTAAAAAACTATCTTTAAAATATCCGTATCTAAAAAAACCTTATCTAAAAACCCTATTGTGCAAAAATACTAAGCTAAAAAATGCCCTGAAATGGGCATGTGATTTAGCTATTTTGCGTTAAAAAATAAATGAAAAAAAACCTATTCTAAAAAAAACCTAAGCTTAAAAAAACTTATGCTAAAAAATGCCCTGACAATGGTATAATTGATATAGCTCCTTTGCATTAAAAAATACTCTCTATACTAAAACTACCCCCCCGGAAAAAAACCTAAGATTAAACCTCAAAAGTTTGTACTCACTATCTTGAAGCAGAAGGTCCATGGTGGCGCTCCTTTTTATCCAAGGCGTTGGTCCTCTGTGGCTGTCCTCATCATTTCTTTGATCCGATCCTCTTTTTCTCTTCCACCCGATCTGTCTTCATGCTGTCACCGCAGCACACTGAAGATTGAATGCAAGGCTCCCTCTTTTATAGGGGTGTTCTTGCATCTTTATTGGCTGATTTTTTTCATTCTAATTCAAATCTGCCAATAGGAAAAGCTTCCAATCTATTGGCTGATTTGAATTAGAATTCCAATAAAAATGCAAGGGCACCCCTATAGAAGGGGGAACCTTGCATTCATTCTTCAGTGTGCTGCAGTAACAGCATGAAGACTGATTGGGAAATTAAGTATATGGGGGTTTTTTTTAGCAAAAAGTCACATACCATTTTCAGGGCATTTTTTAGCTTAGGTTTTTTCAGGATATGGCTTTTACTGATTTGGGCTTTTTTTTTTAGGGGGTCTTAGGTTACGGGGTATTGGGGGTTAGATAAGAGGTATTGGGTGTTAGCTGTTAGGAAATTAATAGAGTAGCAAGTTACTGAGATGGGGTGGTGGCAGTTTAGGGGTTGTTAGTGTAGCAGGTTATTGCAATAGGGGAGTGGCGGTTTGATCTGATCCTCTTTTTCTCTTCCACCCGATCTGTCTTCATGCTGTCACCGCAGCACACTGAAGATTGAATGCAAGGTTCCCTCTTTTATAGGGGTGTTCTTGCATTTTTATTGGCTGATTTTTATCATTCTAATTCAAATCTGCCAATAGGAAAAGCTTCCAATCTATTGGCTGATTTGAATTAGAATTCCAATAAAAATGCAAGGGCACCCCTATAGAAGGGTGTTAATAGTGTAGCAGTCTATTGCAATGGAGTTAGTGGCAGATTAGGGGTTAATAGTGTAGCGGGTTATTGCCTTGTGGGCAGTGGTGGTTTAGGGTTTAAAGGGACACTGAACCCAATTTTTTTTATTTCATGATTCAGGTAGAGCATGCAATTTTAAGCAACTTTGAAAATTATCATTTTTTCTTTGTTCTCTTGCTATCTTTATTAGCAGGCAGCTAAGCCTTTTTGTGGTTCAGAACTCTGGACAGCACTTTTTATTGGTGGATGAATTTATCCACCAATCAGCAAGGACATCCCGGGTTATTCACCAAAAATGGGCCGGCATCTAAACTTACATTCTTGCATTTCAACTAAAAATACCAAGAGAATGAAGATAATTTGATAATAGGAGTAAATTACAAAGTTGCTTAAAATGTCATGCTCTATCTGAATCACGAAAGAAAAAAATTGAGTTCAGTGTCCCTTTAATAGCTATAGGGGTTATTTGTGTAGGGGCGGATAGTGTAGGACAAAAAACTTTATCTTTTTTGTATGTGTGTTTCATGCAACTTTTTTCTCAGCACAAACTCTTTATGTGAGCTTCAAAGTAGAGTAAAAAGTTTGAGCAGAAAATGTGATAGCATTCAAGTGATTGCATTTACTTTCAACTTGTAATGCGAGCACAGATTTGCACTCAACAGGACCCATACAAAGTAAACAGAGGGAAAATTAATGCAAATTTGGACAAACAAACCTGCAGTCAACTCATAACCTAGCCCAGAATGTTTAATTTAAAGTTAGTCACCTTATAGCCCTTAATTGTAAGATCTCAAAACACAAGATACTATGGGCAAGATTACAAGTTGCAAGTTACGACTTCTCCGCGCACAATATGGTATTTTCCCAATCATTTTCCATTGTGCAGCTGTTACAAGTATAGAAAATCGTCATTGCCTGTGCGCATTCGCCTTTTACGCAACAATCTTTTCAGATCAAAGAGCTGTAGTTAACAGTTTTGCGCAAAATAAATGTTTCAAGAAATACTTAAAAAAAAACACAAAAAATACATTACAAAGTACAGTTACACTCACACTTTCTAATAAAAATTATTGTAAAGAAATGCACACAAAAGTTATAAGGGCTCAAAGATTGCAGACTGCGGGTGTTAAAAAAGATGTAGGGGGTTTTACATTGACATACATACACATACATAGAGAAACATGCATTTATATGTATAGAGATATGTTTAACTAAGGAGATAATAATATTTTACATTACAATCTTATGCACATTAAACAATATCTCGGATGGATTTTCAAAAAGATATATAGACATTGATATATTAATATCTCGCTATAAATAGATATATCAGTCCAAAAATCATCACATATATAGAGAAATATTTATTTAGAAATAAATAGAACAAATTCCGTTATGAAAACATTTTCGCAATATGAAATAATCGCATTTTGTGTAAACTTTTAGAGGAGAATACGTCAAGTGCATATTAGCGTTTTTGAGTGTTTTTTTTTTCTATTTGTCTTCTCCATTAACTTCTATGGGGATACGTGAAAACGATTTGACTGTTTACATTACGCGGCTTAACGCGCACGCAAAATAAGTTATTTTGCAACTTGTAATAGCTGCACAACCCCAAATGCGAAAAAAGCCATAAAGTGCTTGGTGTTTTCACAACTGATTTGCCACACAACTTGTAAACTTGCCCTATAAGATTATATGTGTATATATTCATTTATTTACATGATGACTTCAAGCATAAGGAAATGTCTTTTACCTTAAGGCAAAGCTGAGAATATTGTTTTCAGTTAAGGATATAGCAGATCCTCCTGATCGTAATAAAGAAAAAAAATATATTTAAGATGATTTCCAGGCCCCTGAAAACTAACAAAGGAATACAGCTAAATAGAGTGTACAGTATGTATTTTTAGATTTATTGTGTAGACACCAACCAGTTCTTGAAAATGTATTCTTCAGCTCAGAACCATATATAGGATAACAGTTGAAGTGGATTGGGTTATTAAATAGAAGTTTATTTGGATTTTGTATGCCTATTTTTGTTAGCATTATATATATATATATATATATATATATATACTGTATATATATATATATATATATATATATCATTGTTTTTATTTTTCTAATTTAAAATGGCACTCATTAGTATTAGTATTGATATAATTAAATAATGAACATTATATCAAAGGAACATTAACTCTAAAATGTGTCTTTCATGTTTCAGAAAGAAAATAAAATTTTAAACAACTTTCTATTTACTTCGATTATCAAATGTGCTTTATTCAATTGGTATTCTTTGTTGATAGACCAGCAATGCACTACTGGGAGCTAGCTGAACACTTAGGCAAGCCATTGGCAAGAGGAATATATGTAAGGTCACCAATAACCAGATAGCTCCCAGAAGTATATTGCTGCTCCATCAACAAAGAATACCAATTGAATAAAGTACATTTGATAATAGAAGTAAATTAGAAGTAAATTTCAGTGAAATCTCGCGAAATCACAGTAAAGCAAAGCATGACCTCAACACTGCTGATGCTCTTTTTTTTTTAATGTGCAGCTGAACAGTAGATAAAGGATAACTGTTCAGTGAGCACTTACTATTCTGAGCTGAAGAAATTTTTAGGTAAAATATCTTCCTTTTTTACATAAAGATGTTCGTGTGATATTTCTTTCTAAGTATTTTACAGCTATGCTGCATCACTTTCATGTGATTTAGCATATGAGTATTATGTCCCTTTAATACCACTGAAAGATACATCTAATGCAATTATTCAAATAATTTTAGATAGTAATTTATTTCAAGGTGTCTTGTTTTTAAAATACTTTTAAACCTTATTGCTGATAAACAAAAAAACATGCTCTTACATATAAAAAAACTTATGAACTAATCTGTGCATACAAATAACCTTATGAGGATGTTCCCTCTAAACGTACCTCCCCTAACCAGTCCAATTTACATATACAAAGCATACAAGATCCAAAAATAATACCACCCCTGTACAAATATCATAGTCTATGCATCTGCAGTCATATAACACTTTATGTGAATTTCTTTGTGTGTCCAACAGATCTTACTGCTGTCTACCATGATTCAGTGTTTGGTCTCATTCACTTGATAGCAAGTGCTGCTTATCAACTCTCCGACTTCTCAGTATATACTTTTTGGCATCTAACATGTGTCTACAACTCAAGTGATACTATACTGGCAAATCCAAGTATCTGATTCCCGGTGTTATGACAGATCAGTCAATTCCTCAGATTAGCCAATCACTTCCGGTAATGTGGAATCAGCTGTTTGACCGCAAATTCACTCACTGCTCATGCGCTCCACCATGTCACCCATTACAATTGCCGCAAGTCTGTTATATCAGCTAAGTATGACCACAAATTCACTCACTGCGCATGCGCTCCACCACAGGTAGCAAATCTTGACAATGGAACTGCTTGCTAAACAGACATATATATGCTGCATTGTAATTCCCCCATCTTCACTATTTTTGTTTTGCCTCCACCTGGGGGGTTCAAGGGGTGCGCCCCGCTGATTCTCTGGCATCCACCCCAAGTGATTCTCGGGGAATGAGCCCCCCAGGCAGATTAAAAATAAGATAGTAAAGATGGGGGAATTACATTGCAACATATATATGTCTTATTAACAACCCAGTGACGTGCGGCGGTTAAAATGTGGTAATGCGGTGGAATGCCTGCACAGTGGTTGAATTTGCGGTCAGACAGCTAATTCTATATCACTGAAAGTGACGTGATTGGCTAATCTGAGGAATTGGCTGTTCTGCCATAACACCGGGATGTATACAGCCGATAGCCTCCGCTGTCAGATTTTTGATCACGTGTTGTCTCTTTAGCCAATTGGCTTCCACAAAACTTGGTATATTATGTGCATTAATAAAAAGTATCACAATCCCCAGTAGATCCAAAAAACAAAATATTTACAGCGCAGCTAAAAATGGACTAAACAAAGTTAAAAGGGGTTAGACAGTTGATGCTGGAAATCCACTTATATGCAATATGCTATTGTTTCATTAAAAGACAATGTTATTATTATAAATTATGTTTTCTTTGAATTAAAAATGGATAATTTATACAAAGGTCACTTAGAACCAACCAGAGAAGTAATAAATAAATAAATAAATAAATAAATAGATAATACTTAGATAATTCTTATATAACATCCACCTATGAGGTCAAAAGGTCCCAAAAACAAATCCAATCCGTGGGTTACAGCTACTTCCAGAGATATGTCACCAAACTCTCTATGTATAAAGATCCTGCAGCGAGAAGAACAGTGCGCAGACCCACATCAAGGTAGACGCTTTAACATTTATTAATCATATGACGGTTAAAAACACTCACAAGATGGTAAAAAACACAAGCCTGTATCCCACTATAGGGGAAGAGATCAAGCAGTCCCAGTTCACATCCAACGAATATCCTTTAAGACCTCAAAAGTACAAATGTCAGGTTCTTTCCCTGCAGCAGACGTTTGTCCTTAGGAGCCTCGTCAAGCTTCGCCCCCAACGTGTTTCGATCGCCCTATGCGAACTTTCTCAAGAGGAAAATGGTTATGGGCTGTATGTATTCCATACTGTCGGTTCTCTCCAACAGCCTATTGCACGCTATGTGTATTCCTTTTTACAACCCCTGGTCAGGGACATGGACAGTTGCCTACAAGATTCAGCTATGCTCTTGGAACAGTTATCATCTATTCCGTGTATGGATGAGGATCTACTGGAGACCATAGATGTCACCATT
This sequence comes from Bombina bombina, assembly GCF_027579735.1. NCBI lineage: Eukaryota > Metazoa > Chordata > Amphibia > Anura > Bombinatoridae > Bombina > Bombina bombina. Next base: position 507,683,409 of record NC_069502.1, read on the forward strand.
CTATATACTGTTATACCCCATATGGATGGGAAACGGGCAACCCAACGACATCTAATGAAATACCCATATGTGGGTCCACCGGTGGAGGTACTGATGCATTTGTTGGAAGTTTGCCTGAAATCAAACCACTCTAAATATGAAAATCACTTTTTCCTACAGCTACAGGGGACGGTGATGGGGTCCCATGTGGCCCCATCAAACGCCAACCTCTTTATGGCTCAATTTGAAACCATGGATACAGATTTGTTCAGGGACCATAGGATAAAATTTTATATACGTTACATAGATGATTTGCTGCTCATCTGGAGCAACACGGAGCAGGATCTACAACTCTGGTATGAACAACTGAATATGTCTTCTATGGACTTGAAATTTAAGATGCAATTTTCTAAGAAGTCCATTGATTTTTTGGATGTACAGTTATTTAAAGACATGGATAAAATACAATCCACCTTATTTAGGAAAGATACGGACAGAAATTCCTTACTACACTACACGTCCTGTCATCCTCCTGCACTGAAGAGTGCCTTAACCAAATTCCAACTCCAACGGGTCATACGTAACCACTCAGTGGAACAGAATAAAGAGGTACAGCTATAAGAAATGGAGAACAGATTTGCTCAAAAGGGGTATCCTTCAAAACTTCTCAAGGTACAAACACAGAAATTATTGGCGGAGCAAGATGCTACAAACAAGGGACCTGTGGGCGAAAGGATGACATTTGTCACCACCTATACGGGTGACAAACGGTTAATAAGCAAACATTTACATGATAACTGACATGTTATAGCTACAGATCCCTCTTTGCCATTCACACAGATGGCTCCTCCTAGAATTGGTTTCAGACGTTCCAGGTCCCTAAGGGACATTCTGGTCAAAACGGACCCTATAACGAGTTACAACAAGAGCACCTGGCTAAAGCTAGAGAAGAAGGGGGTGTTCCGCTGCATAGGCTGTACCACCTGCAGTGGTCTTATAATGGGCTAATATTTTACTCACCCACATAAAATACAGAAGTACAGATTGACATGTACTACTATTCATATTGTCTATCTGCTACATTGCATTTATGGGCTTTTTTATGTGGGTAAAACCATGGATGACTTACGCACGTGGATGGCGAACCATCGGTCCACCATAAGAACAAAATTGAAGAGGGGCACGTCAGACCAGCCTGTTGCCCGTCACTTTGTGGATAATAATCACACAGTTAAGGATCTAAGATACACTATTATTGATCATGTTCCACCTCTATCAAGGGGTGGGGACAGGAATACCCAGCTGCTGAGGAGGGAGGCACGATGGACTTATATACTGGATACTCTTATCCCCAAGGGCTTGAACACTCACTTGGACTGGCAAGTGTGTTTATAAGAGATCTAGGTCCAAGTTTGTCCTTTATTTGTCTGGGGGCATTTGTTGTGATGCATTTATTATGATTGATGCATCCTGCTCTCAGTCCTCTCAAACTGATATCTGGCTATATAAATATGTTTATCAACTTGTTATCTGTTTATTTATTTTCTTGATTATTTTTTTGTTTTTTGAATTGCTGAATACTTTATGTTTTTGAAATCTAGGTTGAAATCTCCTTGTTGGCTGCACAGAATGATGTTAATGGCTCTGGGTTTACCCCCACTTATTTTGTGTTACCCATAATGGGATTTCTTGAAGTCCATCCTTGCGAACAGGCTTACCCCGCATTGCCTTCAATACATTGTTGGATGTAACTTAATTGTACAGTGCTGGATTCACTTGTTGGCTATATATACTTATGTTAGATTCTGGGGATTAATGATTGATTTTTCCTTCCTTTGGTCTATGTTGTTCACAAGGCGAGCATTGTTTCACAGATGATAGATTTGCAGCATCTCGGTTTAATCTGTTTAAAATAGCTGAAGATCGGGTGCATTTATATTGATTGATCGCACTTTATTGTTCCAAGAATATTGTTTCTATACTGTGCCCTTTTGTATATTTCTATTTGTATCATTTACTTGTACCCGTTTATTTACATCTGTCGAAGTATGGGGTTTGGTTTGTTTTGTCTCCTGCCAGGCTTACACCGCCAATCACATCAGACTCTGGGTGCTGGCTAAATTCTGAACCCTGATTGGTGTTCTAGTCTGCAATGATTGGCGGTGATCAGCGTACCTATTATTCCGTCTAACAGGTAAATCTCTGGGCTGCATTTCTATGTGTCACTGTTATGTGCTAATTCTGCTTGCGCACTAAAATGGATATTGGGCCATGTAGTACTACCAATAGTATACTGCCACCCAGATTTAAGAGTGGATACACTGTGATAGGCTTCTAGGGCCGGGTGTTTATTGTTGCTATGGCCACGGGCCGCACACTATTGGTTGGGCTATGATCTAGCTGTTCCTGGTTTTTAAGTAACCGTTATAGGTAGTTAGTGTTCATATACTCTTTCACATGTTTTGTATACATGATAATTAACTATGTACTATGAGCATATCCTGAGGAATGTATAACTATATGCTATGACTCCAGCTGCACTATAATTAACTGTATTTGTTTACATTGGTTTGCTGACCGATACACACATTGCTGGGGATGGTGACGTCACAATGTTGGTGGCGCCCGGCCCTGGAGAGCGTGTGTAATGATGGTCTTGCTGCTATAAGGGTGGCTGGTGTTGGGGTAAGTGTATCTGTATTTTTGTATGTCTGAGGAAGGGGCTAATCCCCCCAAAACATTCACTACTTAGGAAATAATCTGGTGAAATGTCCTGGTGAGTGCACTCTTAATTCGCTGCTATAATTCTTTCTGCTGCACCCCAGGCATCTGTGACTTGGTATCTGGAATTCTCGTCTTCCCTGTTTTATATAGAGTCCTCCCCTTTTTATATACAGTATATATATATATATATATATATATATATATATATATATATATATATGTTACGGGTAAAAAAAGAAATCCGGATAATCCTAGGATCACCCGGGTAAAACAGACATTACCCAAGCAGCTGTGGGTAAAGCATGATGTACTGTAATTACACCTATGCTCTGGCATCAATCCCAAGTGAACCTTGAGGTTTACAGGGGGAGTTTCGCCTCCTTTGAACCCCCCAGGCAGAGGCAAAAAAGATGGGGGAATTACAGTGCATGATATATTAGTTTGATGCAGTGACAGTTAGGTGTTGCGCTCAAGAGCAACCCTTAAAAGCTCTAAAAAGGTTAGCAGCACTGGAGACCTGAAGTAAACTATTAGGGCCAGAATAAAAGTCAATGCAAACACGTGTAAATATATTAAATATATTAAAATTAAGTAGTAAACACACACACAGTTCCTACTGTAGGGCTGGTATTTTTAATTCCTTAATGACCAACGACCTACCCTATACCTCATGGCAAGGCCCGCACTATTATAGGCACACAATCCGTTAACGACCAGCAATATACAGGGTACGTCACGGTCGTTAAGGGGTAAAAATAGTAAATCTAAACTGTTAGTTTTTAATTTTACATAAGAGCAAATACCCTACTGTAAAACATAGAGGTAATGCAATTACCTTTGATTCATTTGACATTTAAGTGATATTGCACAGGGGTGTGCTCACTTATGTTGTATACTTTATGTATATATATATATATATATATATATATATATATATATATATATATAAATAAAAATGTGGCCCTCGGTTTACGCCGGTTCAATTTGCGCCGTTTCAGAATAACAACCTTTTTTTCAGTCAGGATTGCACCCACATTATCTGAGAGTGAGAATAATACCAGGACAAATATTGCTCATAAAAATAAAAATAATTTCTCTGAGTCCGACAACAATGCTTTACGACAACTATTTTCTAATAAAGATCTTTTTTTTCGAGAATCCAATAAAGGGGGTAATCTAGTAATTTTAAATAGGCAAGATTATGTTCTGGAAGCCTCTCGCCAACTATCGGATATAAATACCTATTGTGTTCTAACCACTAATCCCACTAGTATTTATAAGGACTTACTTGTGGAGATAGTGAAATACGGCAGGGACAATGGAATTATAACAGCTAATATGTCTGAATACTTGGTGCCTGATTGGTTTGTAACTACCGTGTTCCACTATTTCCCTAAGATACACAAGAATCCTCTAAATCCTTTGGGTCGCCCCATTGTGGCCTGTATAGGTTCACTTAATGAGCCTCTATCCGAAATGGTTGACATGTTTTTGCAGCCGCTTGTGTTGGCACTTCCCAGTTATATACAGGATACTACATCTTTCATAAAACAAATACAGGGTATACCTTGGAAATCGAATTACACTCTCATTTCAATGTCATATTGAGTGGAGGCATTCTAGGGGTTAATTTTGGCAATTTAATTGATGGAGTTTTCTGTTTACTTATATATATATATATATATATAAATAAATATATATATATATATATATATATATATATATATATATATAAAAACACGGAAGGGAACTGCACTCTCATACCGGACCAGGTACACATTTAATTTTTTGTTATATGATGCTTATAAATTAATAAATAAAAGAAAATATAAAATGGAGCGATAACCTAACTAAGAGGGAAAGAGAGGCGTACAAGGGGGGAGCAATTGTGCTGTTAAACTACTGTGAATATCGTGAAGACATCATGCAACAATTGGATGATGTCATGATGTCATCACATACAAAAAACTCACATTTGAACCCACAGAAAAGTTCAAAGAACATTTACATAGATTAATTATCTTTGGGTTAGAACAGAGGTATTTGACAGAGGAACTGAGAACGTTTATGTTAACTAGATTTCTCAAAATACTGATTCTATACACAATACCCAAAAATCCACAAGTCCCTAGATAAACCTAGAGGCCCCCCATTGTCTCCTCTAGAGACTCACTATTACAGCCAGTAGCACAATATGTTGATTTTATGTTGCAACCAGTGATTCAAGATAACAAAGTATTCCTACTTGACTCAAATGAATTATTAAGACTATTGAAAGAGAGATGGTAGAACAGGATTTGCTGGTCACATTAGATGTTAATAGTCTTTACACCAGAGCTTTCCAAACTTTTCATGTTGGTGACACACTTTGTAGACCTACATCATTTCGCGACACAGTAATTCAGTTGTACTAGCAAAAAGGAGGTTAAACCAACTTGTTTTAAAAGATACGGACACATACATAAATTATATAACAACAAAATGCATTTACAAGTAACAGTATGTATGTGCAAGAATTAAAAAAAGTTTAATAACACCAATAGCTACTTACTATTTTAATGGGATGTATGAGGTTGATGGGATGAACACAGTTTCGTAATATTTGGTGTAATATTAGATAAAGACACTCGCATTTCATCATCAAGCATTTTTAAGCTTCCACTTCCTATCCATATATCAAGAGGAGGAGCAGCAATGCACTACTGGGAGCTAGCTGCAAAAAACCCCCCACTGACTTCTGACTTCAGCTCAGCATTTAAAGCTGTCACCCTCAGAGCTCTGCGAGTCCGACTGACTACTGCCCGTGCTGCAAACACACTGCTGTCCCACTCACTGACTATACGTGCAGTCCAGGCCCGGACTGACCATAGGGCATGTCGGGCATTTGCCCGGTGGGCCGCCGGTTCCCTTAGCTCTGCCCACCATTACGGCAAGGTCAGTAGCTCTGTGCTGACTGACTGACCCAGAATTAAAGATTCTAACTGCTGATTTTTGGGGCACTGTTCTCACTGGCACATCAGGGGGCGTCACTTAAGCACCATAAAAAGGCCACACCAGGGGGCACAGACTTGCATACAGCGGCCGTGAGAATCCTCCACTTACTTCTTGCAAGTGGATCTCACGGTCGCTGTATGCAGACAGGACAGGAGCTGCCTGCACATGCTATCAATCCGGCCAGAAGTGGGAGGAGCAGGTGGTCCTCCGAGTTCTGTGCTGCTAGCCTGGCTGCCTGGGAGGAAGTGAAAATGGTGACACAGTGACCTCCTACAAACCCATCACTTCCTCTCATCGTCCTAAGTAGCGTGCGCATGAAGGAGGGAAGAGGGCGAGGGAGGCAGCCACATCCAGGGTGACTATACTAGGAGCGTGTACATTATATAAGTTAAGTAAACACAAATATTGTATATCTTACGTGCAATGGGAGTTTTTCTGTGGCTTATAAACTGTGCTATCTCATGTAGTCATAGATACCACCAGAGCTGCTTCTTACATTTTTACAAGGCTTTGGTTATTGTATTGTAATGTGGCTTGTAAACTGTAGTTGTTTGAACTACATTTTATATGCAAACACTTTTATCTCTACAAAATATGTGGGTAGTCTTTACTTATCTTTGAAATGAAAAACAATAATATAAGATTTTGCGATTGCATAACAAAAAAAACAAGTTTGGTTTCTTCATGTAAGCTCAGTGTAATAAACGAGGTAAAACAAAGCGGCATTTGAAAATTAGACACTTTTCTCCCACTCCTTTCTTTCAGAGGCCTTGTTTCAGAAGCTTTAGAAAACCAATATTCAGTGTTTTTGTGCTGAGAGACGTAGGGTAGCTTAATAAGTAAATAAACCTATACCGAGGAGAGAACCTAGTTACGAGCGTGGTACTGACTATATTGAGTAAGGGTAACGGCCTGATAACATCTTCATGCAGGTCAGTGGTCAATATATAGCGCGCCGCCTTTGCTGTGGGGGGGGGGAGTGGGCCTCTTTGCCCTAAAATGCCCGGGCCTTTTTTTGGTCCCAGTCCGGCCCTGGTGCAGTCACAAGCCAATTAAGGAGACTACACGTGCAGTCAGGAGCCAATGTGCCGCCAAATCCGCCTATGGTAATAGTTTCAGTTCCCACTGAGCTGTGCCAATTGGTTAAGATGAGACTGTGACCCACTAGGTATCAATCACGTGTCAACCATGTGATATGCGTAGCAGGCAGGTGGAAAGTCAGAAACCAAAAAACAATAAAAAAAAATAATTAAATTTAAACAAAAAATTGTGCTGAAGCAGGGACACACCTACACACTGCTGCCGACACACTAGTGTGTCCCGACACACAGTTTGGAAAGCACTGCTTTACACTATTATTCCCCATGATGTTGGTTTGGTGAGAATCCAAGAGGTACTTAGGGCTTCTGAAAAATATGTTGCCCCCCCCAATTGAATTTGTAGTACAACTAGTAGAGTTTTGCCTTAAGAAGAATTATTTCAAATTTGAGAAATCTGCAGACATCAGGCACGGTGATGGGGTCAAATATGGCCCCATCGTATGCCAATATTTTTATGTCGGGATTTGAGAATACTTATGGTCTAAGGAGGTATCTCAAGTAGTTTTCTACAAGAGATACATTTACAAAAAATGTTTTGATTTTGAGAGGTGACATAGAGAGTCTGGAAAAATAGTTTCACTAGTTTAACAACAGAGACACAACATTCAGGTTTAAAATGACATATAATGCAAGTTCAATACAATTTTTGGACCTAAAGATTAACATAAGGGATGATAAATTGGAAACTAAAATACATATAAAACCTACTGACGGCAACTCACTTCTTAGAGCTGATAGTTGTCATGCTCCATCACTAAGTAAGGGAATTATTCAATCACAACTACATAAATGAAAGAAAAAAGGGGATATAAAAGTCATGCCATTGACGCAGTGATGGAACAACTTAAAGATGTGACACAGCATGACCTGTTGAAGAAACATGAGAAGAAAAACACGAAAGAGAAGATCATCATGACCACATTTTTTCCCCCAATACTGCCAACCTGGTACACTTAGTGAGAGAGCATTGGCATATTCTAACATCGGACCCGAAATTTAACTTTGCACATTGTGTCACTCCTATGGTCAGATATAAACATAACACTAACCTACGTGATCTACTAGTCCAAACGGATCCTATTATGTGCTACAATAGAGGCAAGTTGTCTAAGATGACATACAGAGGATGTTACAAATACCCAAACTGTACTACATGCAATGGATATATTTACACAAAAAAGTTTAACAATCCAGACAACAACAAAATAAAATGTGATATGCCATTCCATCACATGTACTACACAATATGTGGTATACATGTTAATATGTCTGTGTGGGAAACACTATGTAGGGAAGACCCAAGGAACAATCCGAGAACGTATAGCAAATCACAGAATGGCGAAGCGGCAGACAATCAAGAAAGGACATTCTGAACAACCAGTGGCACACCACTGGATGGAAGCAAAACATCCAGTTCCATCAGTGAAGATTATACTAATTGACCATATCCCTAACCCTTCCCAAGATGGAGATAGAAATAAACAGTTACTGCAAAGAGAAGTTGAGTGGATAGTTAAACTGGACACTATCTCCCCAAAGGGACTTAACTCTATGAATGACTTTAGTTGCTTAACATAAGAGTAATTCTGCTATGTAAAAGGTGTCAATGGGAAGAGGTGGTCTTTGAGGGCATGGCAGTTTATCCAGCAAGATTTGTGTACCGGAAGTGAGCTAATTGTAAACTTCCAGTTTGGCAGTGCACACGCCAGTATAGGTTTCGGATGTGATGTTTTTGGTGCTACATTTTGTGCGGGAGGTACTTGATTATTCACTTGTTTCACTATATAAACGCCTTTTAAGCACTGTTAAATTGTTCTGAAGAAGGGGAATGTATATTTCCCAAAACATCAATAAATTTGACCACTGTTTGATGAAAATCCTGGTATGTTGCTGTTTTCCTTTTGATGTATACTACGAGCCAAACATTCAGGTAGTTGACAACGGGAGGGCAGATTCACAAATTGGGACTATATATATATATATATATATATATATATATATATATATATATATATATATATATAAAACACAATTGGACTCTCAACCCCTGTATGAAAGAAAACATAATGCTTACCTGAAAAATTAATTTTTTCATGGTGGTGAGAGTCCATGATCCATTACTCTTGGGAATTACTCTTCTCTACCAATAGGAGGAGGCAAAGATTCCCAAACTCAAAGAGCTCTAAAAACCTCCTCCCACATACCTTAGTCTGAGAATTTTGAATTTAATTCTGCTGTAAATGATGAGCCAATGAAGGGACTCGCAGAGAGGTGCAGCAGAAACAGAGCAATGTGAAAGGTGGATTAGCCTGACAGAGGCATTTAGGATGGATTGAAGGGGGGAGAGGTGGAAAAGAGGAAGGCTAGTAAGTAGGTTATTGCTGTAGTCAAGTCGGGAAATTACAGTGGATTATTTGCTTTGTGGTGTCAGCACTCAGAAAAGGGCGAATTTGGAAATATTGCGTAGGTGATTGTAGAAGGATACAGAAAGTAATTGGATGTAGGGTATGAAGGACAGATTTGAGTCAAGCTTAACTCCGAGGCAGCGGACTGAGGGTGATGGGGAGATAGTGATGCCATTGACAGGGATAGAAAAGAGTGGATTCTGAGAGACAAAAGGAAGATGTGAGTAAAAGACGTTTAGAGGCAGCCGGGGCAGATGGATTGTCAATGGGAATGATGAAGACCCCAAGAATTAGCGTTGGTATATTCATAGAGAGAAAGTGAGGAAGCTAGGTGGCAAAGTTGTCAAGGAATTGGGAGGATGGTCCAGGAGGTCGAAAGATGCTTGCCACTCTGAGAGAGAGGGGGGAACAGGGGAATGCAGAAGGAGAGAGATGGGATTGGAGGTAGGTACTGATAGGTGCAGGAGGGGGAAAGAATGATCTCAACATCAACAACATGTTTCTCATCTGGCCTCGGGGTATGACTAAAGTGGAGACCACCATGCATGAGAGCAGCAATGGAGACAGTGTCAAAAGAAGATAGCCAGGTTTCAGTAATTGCTAAAAGTGTGAAAGCATAAGAAACAAACAGGTTGTGTATGGTTGTAATTTTGTTGCGGACAAAATGAGAGTTCCATAGTGCACAAGTGAAAGGATTGTGTGCATTTGGGATGCATGGTATAGAAATGAGGTAATATGTCTTGCTTTTATTAAAGTTTCAAAGGGTGGGAATGAGGGTGGGTCTAAAGTTTGGAGAGATGTCCCCTGATGCTAATTTCAGCAAGATGGGAGAAAAAGTAAGTGAGAATATTTCTTTGAGGTGGTGCAATTTAGTGACATGGATGTTAAAATAAAAAGCAGTTCAGGAGAGCTAAGGTATGGAGAAGAAAGGAGAGGGGTTATAAAAACTACATGTGGAGAAGGGTAAAGTAGGAGTAGGTGAGCCTGCCTGTATAAGTAGGCATGAGACTGTTAAAATGAAAAGCAGATCTGAAAACATAACAAAACAGTAAGTACATAAAACTGTGATTGAAAGGACAATATGTTTGCTTGCCTCAAATCTTCTTCAAATCTTGTTCAATTCTTGTCTAATTCTTAGTGCTGTCACTTAAAGATGGCAACTTAGACAGATAGGAGCTTAGAGAGATGGAATTCTCTGCAAATGCTCAACCCCCAGCAAATGTTCCCCCTTTGCTGATCTTAAATTTATAGGCTTCTGCAGTCAGCTGAGTTTACTAAATTTGTTGATTGCAGACTAAGAGATAAGTGACACCCAGTTAAGAAAAATAAGAATTAAACCATATTCAGAGGGATAGATGCAAGTAGACCAAATGGGGGGGGGGGTAATTAATTCATCAAGCAAAGTTAAATATTAAGGAATTACACATACTGGGAACAGTGTTTGAGCAGATTCGTAATAGAAAGTGGTTTTGGGGAGTGAAAAAGACAATCCAGAACAAATTTAGGACAATGAAAAATGGTCTAGGAATAGACAATGGTTTCCAGGGGTGAAATAGATATACCATAACAAATTTAAGACAATGTAAAAATGGTCCAGGAATAGACAGTGGTTTCAGGGGGTGAAATAGACATACCAAAACAAATATAAGAAAATGTTAAAAATGATCCAGGAATAGACCGCGGTTTCAGGGGGTGAAATAGACATACCACAAAAGATGTAAGGCTACTAGCACTGCAGAATCTGTTGATGCTCTACAAATACCTGATACTAATAATGTAAAAATGGTCCAGGAACATGATGGAAATCATCCTTTAAATTTATTGTGGACATAAATTGACCTTGCTGAACAAAAGGAAGAATAGTCTGAATAGTTTCTATTTTGAAAGATGAAATGCTTACAAACCTGTTCAGAGCTTTTAGATCTAGAACTAGTCTGAAAGTACCTTCTTTCTTTGGAACAATTAAGATATTTGAATAAAATCCCATCCCCTGGTCCTGCAAAGGAACTAGAACAATCACTCCCATATCTTCCAGATCTGAGACAGACTGACAAAAAAGCTTGCACTTTTACAGGATTCCTTGGAACATTGTACATAAAATACCTTCTGCTGGAAGGCCTTATTTTAAATTCTATTCAATATCCCTGAGAAAATATTCTGAACCCAGGGGTCTGGAACAGACTGAAACCAAGACTCCTGAAAAAAGCTTAATCTCTCCCTACCAGAACTTCTTGATTGGGGACCACATCTTCATGCAGTTTTGGTAGTAGGGATAGATCTCTTACCCAGATAGCATTAGGTCTCCACACTAAACCAGAGGAATCTTGCTTTTAATCAGCTGAGGCTACAATCTTCAATCCGCCCGATCCTATACGATCGAGCTGATTGACACCCCTGCTAGTGGCCAAGCGATTGGCCGCAAATCTGCAGGGGCGGCATTGCACAAGCAGTTCACCAGAACTGTTTGTGCAATGATAAATGCTGACAGCGTATGATGTCGGCATTTATCGATGTGCGGCGGACATGATACGCTATATTGTATCATGTCCGTACGCACTTTAGTAAATCGTCCCCTCTGTCTTGAGGAAAAAAAGCCACACATTCAGCATGGATATCATGTAAAATCCCTTACGGTTAGCTTATCAGCTCACTATTCCTTGCATATCCCAGCACTCTTCTTGGTGCAAGTGATCAGAAAAAAATCTGGAGCAGTGTGTCAAAGAAAAACAAGGAGATAGATGTGCAGAACATATAAGAGACAAAACTTCTTCTCATGATGTAAAGGGCAGGGGGGTTTAATGTTGTTCCCAGAACTGTCAAGTCACTGATTTTATGGTGTTTCACACATTGCAAACAATATTTATTTGAATCACAACTATTAACTCACTGCCACTATTTTTATGGAGTTTCTATAAGTGAATACTCTGCTCCTTAGCGTGCCTGGAGATGAACCTGGAACCTCCATTCTCTGGCCGTTGGCCTTAAACCTTGAGCCACTGGAGATCTCTGACTCTGTGAGTGAATTATTGAATCATACTGGCTTACTCTCTAGCTCTACCTAGCAGCCTATAAAAGTCTGCTGCCTGTCCTTGCCAATGTATCCTTCTCTGTATCCTGGGTGTTCTACTTCCAGGATATTTGACTACTCTCTGCTTGCCTGTGTGCATCATGTGTTATTGATATACATCACACTGATAATTGTTCATTATACAGTTTTTCTAACTTCGTTTATTGGAAAAAATTATAATTAGTAATTAGTAATATAGATGATGAAAAAAGACAGAAGTCTATCGAGTTCAACCTATACAAATCTTAATTTATCTACAGTAAACGCTCCAGTTGATCTTAAATTAATCCCATTAAAATGTGACCTATTTAACAAAAGCTATTAATACCCTGAATTCTGTTTCTTCCCAGAAAAGTATCTAAACACTTTTTAAAGGTATCTTAGGTATTGGCTTTTATTACTTCCTTAGGTAATAAGTTTCACAATTTCCTCAAGCCTTAAATTGTGATCTCTTGCCACACACAACTTTCCTGGAATAAAAAGAGCTCCCATCATCTCTGTATATGGGCCTTGAATAAATAAAAATAAGCACTCACAGGAACTTACAACAATCTCAATACCATTGTTAGCCTGTTCTATGGCGATTTACCACCTGGGTGCAGGTTCTTTTAGCCCAGTAATGCTTTTTACAGAGTAGAACTTTCCTGTAGTATATCAGTCTGATCCCGCCTATTACGGTCAGTCCTGCACCAAAATACAAGGCAATTCCTCTTTGAATAAAAAACACAGCAGCCCCAGACGATTGTTACGGCCTTCATTGGGCCTCGTGGGTAAAGTTTAGTGCTAACACCAGGGTAACAATCAGTGGCAGCCTCAGACTGCCAGCTAATGTGCTTGCCAACCCCAGGACCCCATACAATGAATTACAGATACACACACATACTACATCATATATGGGTATCTGTATGTATAAGTGTGTGTGTTTGTGTATCTGCATGTATAAGTGTATGCTATGTAGTGTGTGTATATGCATGTATAAATCTAAGCTATGTAGTATGTGTGTGTCTGCATCTGCATGTATAAGTGTATGCTATGTAGTGTGTGTGTATCTGTATGTATAAGTGTATGCTGTGTAGTGTGTGTGTATCTGCATGTATAAGTGTAAGTTATGCAGTGTGTGTGTATCTGCATGTATAAGTGTATGCTATGTAGTGTGTGTATCTACATGTATAATTGTAAGCTATGTAGTGTGTGTATATCTGTATGTATAAGTGTGTGTATCTGCATGTATAAGTAAATGCTATGTAGTGTGTGTGTATCTGCATGTATACATGTATGCTATGTAGTGTGTGTTTCTGCATGCATGTATAAGTGTAAGCTATTAGTGTGTGTAGCTGCATGTATAAGTGTATGCTATGTAATGTGTGTATATCTGCATGTATAAGTGTAAGCTATGTAGTGTGTGTGTATCTGCATGTATAAGTGTATACCATATAGTGTCTGTGTATATACATGTATAAGTGTATACTATGTAATATCTGTGTATCTGCCTGTATAAGTGTATGCTATGTAGTATGTGTGTGTGTGTGTGTGTGTGTATCTGCATGTATAAGTGTATACTATGTAATGTGTGTGTGTGTATCTGCATGTGTAAGTGTATGCTATGTAGTAGGTGTGTGTGTGTGTGTGTGTGTATCTGCATGTGCAAGTGTATGCTATGTAGTGTGTTTGTGTATATCTGCATGTGTAAGTGTATGCTATGTAGTGTGTGTTTCTGTGTATTTATATGTGTGTGTACATGTATATGTGTAGCTTGTGTTACTGTGAATTTTTGCTGACTTTAAAGGACAGAATCTAGAACATTAATGGGGAATGCAAAGAGCAGTTTTAAAGAATCTATTAAATGTCCAATTAAGATAAAAATATTTAGCACTGGCTCTGCAAAAGCTAATTAAATACAGAGCTCATATAGCTATACCAGTGGTTTGAGCTTGTATTTGATTTGCTGCCTATGAGTATTAAAGATATGATTTTATTTACAATTTTATTTATATCACTTTGGTCTTATGATTTTTTTAAGCCCCATCCCTGCTCTTGCCCATCACATATCACACTTTTGCCGCAGGGGGGGGGGGGGGCGCGGGTCCCTCTTTTGAAATGTTGGGAGGTATGCTCTAAGCACACTGAGCAAGGAGTCCACATATGGTTTCCCTTTTTTCCCTTAGGGAGCCTAAATACATACATAGAGAAGCGCACTCACAGGAGCAAACAATGAGATCAATATCATTGTAAGCGGAGGGGAATAAAGGCTAGGGAAAGGATCTTGGAGGTGACATTTTGGCCTGTGTACACGGGCTCTAACACTAGTATATATATATATATATATATATATATATATAGTATATACTGTATATAAATATGTGCATTGAAGCCCTTTGCAGCTAAATAAATGAAAACAAGTAAAAGCATATTTCTGCAATATTCATTTTTAATAAAGTTCTATAGAGTGTATGTACTGTAAATATTTCAGATTCCAATGCTCTGCACAAAGGGGAATATGTTCTATGGATTTTAAATTGTTATATATATATATATATATATATATATATATCTGTATATATCTATACCTATATATAATCATGCATATACTGTATATAAATATAAATATATATTTGGGCAAAAAAACATCAGATATATGTTGAAAATGTATTTATGAATATATATAACATATTCTTCTATGTGAAGAACATTGGAATGTGAAATATTCATATTTTCATGTCTGATTAGCGTACTTGAGAATATGTGATCATGTTTGCGCACGAGTAGGGTGTTGTTAGTTTTTCCTCCAGTGTCTACTATGGGGGAATACGTTATCATTATCAGCTTTCTATACGCGTAAGTTTAGTGTGCTAGTGAAAACAGTTTACTTTCAAATTGTAATACGAGCCCTACCCGATGCATGCAAAAGCTTATTTCTAGTGGAGTTAACGCTCGAGTGGAAGCTCTAAATACTGCTCCACTTGTAATCTGGCCCAAAATAGAAAGAACCTAATTTCTCTTGTAAGGTGTATCCAGTCCACGGATTCATCCATTACTTGTGGGATATTCTCCTTCCCAACAGGAAGCTGCAAGAGGATCACCCACAGCAGAGCTTTCTATATAGCTCCTCCCCTAACTGCCACCTCCAGTCATTCTCTTGCAGCTCTCGACAAGGGAAGTAGCTAGAGAGATGTGGTGAATTAGTGTAGTTTATCTTCAATCAAAAGTTTGTTATTTTTACACGGTGCCGGCGTTGTACTGTTTTTTACCTCAGGCAGAAATTAGAAGAAGAATTTGCCTGAGGTTTTTGATGATCTTAGCAGGTTGTAACTAAGGTCCACTGCTGTTCTCACACATAACTGAAGAGTATGAGGAAACTTCAGCTGGGAGAACGGCCTGCAGAATTAACTGCCCTGAGGTATGTTCAGTATATTATTTTCTAGAGGATTATAAGAACTAGAAAATGCTGACAGTGCCTGATATAGTTAAGGTAAGCCTGATTGCAGTGATTTAATAAACGACTGGCATCATGCTTGCAGTAAAAAGTAATTTTCATATTACTTTCTATTATGGCTTAGTATGTAAAACGTTTGCATATATATAAAGAACGTTTTTTAATGAGGTGATAAATCTTTGTTTGGGGCCTAGTTTTCCACATGGCTGTTATTTTACTCCTAGGAATAGTTTTTAAGGCCCTCTGACTTTGAGTGCATGGTGCGAGGGGCCTATTTTCGCGCTCTAATTGCGCAGTTGTTTTTACATTCTGAGACATCCAGCTTCCCTGAAAGAGTCCCCTGAAATATTGGGCCTCTGTAAAGGGTTTTGTGCCTACAAAAGTCGTTTTATGGGAAGGTAGGAGCCACAGTAGAGCTGTGGCAGTTTGCTTGTGACTGTTTTAACGGTTTTTACCGTTTTTTTGCTTCGTTTTTGAACCTGAGGGGTTAATCAGCCATTTGCAAGTGGGTGCAATGCTATTTTAGTCTATTATATACACTGTAAAAATTTCATAGAGTTAACTGCTTTTTTCACTGTTTTGCAGTTTTTGTGTTTGTTTTTTTCCCTTAAAGGCACAGTACCGTTTTTTATATTCTGCTTTTTCACATTAATTAAAGTGTTTTCAAAGCTTGCTGGTCTCATTACTAGTCTGTTAATCATGTCTGACATAGAGGAAACTCCTTGTTCATTATGTTTAGAAGCCATTGTGGAACCCCCTCTTAGAATGTGTACCAAATGCACTGATCTTATTATAAGTTATAAAGACCATATTATGGCTTTAAAAGATTTATCACCAGAGAAAATTGACAAGGGGGAAGTTATGCCGACAATCTCTCCCCATGTGTCAGAGCCTTTAACTCCCGCTCAAGGGGCGCCAAGTACATCTAGCGCGCCCATTGCGTATACTTTACAAGACATGGCGGCAGTTATGAATCATACTCTTACAGAAGTATTGTCCAAACTGCCAGGGTTACAAGGAAAGCGAGACAGCTCTGGGGCTAGAACAAATACAGAGCTCTCTGACGCTTTAGTAGCTATGTCCGATATACCCTCACAATGTGCAGAAGCCGAAGAAGGAGAGCTTCTATCTGTGGGTGATTTTTCTGACTCAGGGAAGACACTTCAACCTGATTCTGATATGTCTACATTTAAAGTTAAGCTTGAACACCTCCGCATGTTGCTCAGGGAGGTTTTAGCATCTCTGGATGACTGTGACGCCATTGTAGTCCCAGAGAAATTGTGTAAATTGGATAAATACTACGCAGTGCCTGTTTACACTGATGTTTTTCCAATACCTAAGAGGTTTTCAGAAATTATTACTAAGGAATGGGATAGACCAGGTGTACCATTCTCTCCCCCTCCTGTTTTTAAAAAGATGTTTCCCATAGATGCCGCTACACGGGACTTGTGGCAAACGGTCCCTAAGGTGGAGGGAGCAGTCTCTACTCTAGCGAAGCGTACAACTATCCCTGTCGAGGACAGTTGTGCTTTTCTAGATCCAATGGACAAAAAATTAGAGGGTTACCTTAAGAAATGTTTTATTCAACAAGGTTTTATTCTCCAGCCCCTTGCATGCATTGCCCCTGTCACTGCTGCTGCTGCGGCCTTCTGGTTTGAGTCTCTAGAAGAGGCTCTACAGGTAGAAACCCCATTGGATGATATCCTTGACAAGCTTAAAGCTCTTAAGCTAGCCAATTCATTTGTTTTCTGACGCCGTTGTTCATTTAACCAAACTAACGGCTAAGAACTCAGGTTTTGCTATTCAGGCGTGTAGGGCGCTATGGCTTAAATCCTGGTCAGCTGACGTTACTTCAAAGTCTAAGCTTCTCAACATTCCCTTCAAGGGGCAGACCCTATTCGGGCCTGGACTGAAGGAGATCATTTCTGATATTACTGGAGGAAAAGGTCACGCCCTTCCTCAGGATAGGTCCAACAAATTAAGGACCAAACAGCCTAATTTTCGTGCCTTTAGAAACTTCAAGTGTGGCGCAGCTTCAACTTCCTCTAATACAAAACAAGAGGGAAATATTGCCCAGTCAAAGCCGGTCTGGAGACCTAACCAGGCTTGGAACAAAGGAAAGCAGGCCAAAAAACCTGCTGCTGCCTCTAAGACAGCATGAAAGATCAGCCCCCGATCCGGTAACGGATCTAGTAGGGGGCAGACTTTCTCTCTTCGCCCAGGCTTGGGCAATAGATGTCCAGGATCCCTGGGCGTTGGAAATCGTGTCCCAGGGATATCTTCTGGACTTCAAAGCTTCTTCCCCAAAAGGAAGATTTCATCTCTCACAATTATATGCAAACCAGATAAAGAGAGAGGCATTCTTACATTGTGTTCAAGACCTCCTAGTTATGGGAGTGATCTACCCAGTTCCAAAGGAGGAATAGGGGCAAGGCTTCTATTCAAATCTGTTTGTGGTTCCCAAGAAAGAGGGAATCTTCAGACCAATCTTAATCTCAAGATCCTAAACAAATTTCTCAGGGTCCCATCCTTCAAGATGGAGACTATTCGAATCATCCTACCTATGATCCAGGAGGGTCAATATATGACTACCGTGGACTTAAAGGATGCTTATCTGCACATTCCGATACACAGAGATCATCATCGGTTTCTCAGGTTCGCCTTCCTAGACAGGCATTACCAGGTTGTGGCTCTTCCCTTTGGGTTAGCTACGGCACCAAGAATCTTTACGAAGGTTCTGGGGTCACTCCTAGCGGTCCTAAGGCAGCGGGGTATAGCAGTGGCCCCTTACCTAGACGACATTCTAATACAGGCGTCGAATTTTCAAATCACCAGGTCCCATACAGACATTGTTCTGGCATTCCTGAGGTCGCATGGGTGGAAAGTGAATGAAGAAAAGAGAGTTCTCTATATCCTCTCACAAGAGTTTCCTTCTTATGAACTCTGATAGATTCTGTGGAAATAAAGATTTACCTGACAGAGGCCAGGTTGTCAAAACTTCTAAATTCCTGCCGTGTTCTTTATTCTACTTCTCGCCCTTCAGTGGCTCAGTGTATGGAAGTAATCGGCTTAATGGTAGCAGCAATGGACATAGTGCCGTTTGCCCGCCTACATCTCAGACCGCTGCAACTCTGCATGCTCAGTCAGTGGAATGAGGATTACAGAGATTTGTCCCCTCTACTAAATCTGGATCAAGAGACCAGGGATTCTCTTCTCTGGTGGCTATCTCGGATCTATCTGTCCAAGGGTATGACCTTCCGCAGGCCAGATTGGACAATAGTAACGACAGATGCCAGCCTTCTGGGCTGGGGTGCAGTCTGGAACTCCCTGAAAGCTCAGGGCTTGTGGACTCAGGAGGAGACACTCCTTCCAATAAACATTCTGGAACTAAGAGCGATATTCAATGCTCTTCAGTCTTGGCCTCAGCTAGCTGCGGTCAGGTTCATCAGATTTCAGTCGCACAATATCACGACTGTAGCCTACATCAACCATCAAGGGGGAACAAGGTGTTCCCTAGCAATGTTGGAGGTTTCAAAAATAATTCTATGGGCAGAGGTTCACTCTTGCCATCTATCAGCTATCCATATCCCAGGAGTAGAGAACTGGGAGGCGGATTTTCTAAGTCGACAGACTTTTCATCCGGGGGAGTGGGAACTCCATCCGGAGGTGTTTGCACAGTTGATTCAACTTTGGGGCAAACCAGAACTGGATCTCATGGCATCTCGTCAGAACGCCAAGCTTCCTTGTTACGGATCCAGGTTCAGGGATCCCAAGGCAGCGCTGATAGATGCTCTAGCAGCGCCTTGGTCTTTCAACCTGGCTTATGTGTTTCCACCGTTTCCTCTGCTCCCTCGTCTGATTGCCAAGATCAAGTAAGAGAGAGCTTCAGTGATTTTGATAGCACCTGCGTGGCCACGCAGGACTTGGTATGCAGATCTGGTGGACATGTCATCCCTTCCACCATGGACTCTACCACTGAGGCAGGACCTTCTACTTCAGGGTCCTTTCAACCATCCAAATCTAATTTCTCTGCGTCTAACTGCTTGGAGATTGAACGCTAGATTTTATCAAAACGTGGTTTCTCCGAGTCTGTCATTGATACCTTAATTCAGGCTCGGAAGCCTGTCACCAGGAAAATCTATCATAAAATATGGTGTAAATATCTTCATTGGTGTGATTCCAAGGGTTACTCATGGAGTAAAGTCAGGATTCCCAGGATATTATCTTTTCTCCAAGAAGGATTGGAGAAGGGATTGTCAGCTAGTTCCTTAAAGGGACAGATTTCTGCTCTGTCTATTCTTTTGCACAAGCGTCTGGCTGATGTTCCAGACGTTCAGGCGTTTTGTCAGGCTTTAGTTAGAATCAAGCCTGTGTTTAAACCTGTTGCTCCGCCATGGAGTTTAAATTTAGTTCTTAAAGTTCTTAAAGGGGTTCCGTTTGAACCTCTGCATTCCATAGATATCAAGCTTTTATCTAGGAAAGTTCTGTTTCTGGTAGCTATCTCTTCGGCTCAAAGAGTTTCAGAGTTATCTGCCTTGCAGTGTGATTCCCCTTATCTGATCTTCCATGCAGATAAGGTAGTTTTGCGTACCAAACCTGGGTTTCTTCCTAACGTGGTATCTAATAAGAATATCAATCAGGAGATTGTTGTTCCGTCACTGTGTCCTAATCCTTCTTCAAAGAAAGAACGTCTTTTACAAAATCTTGACGTGGTTCGTGCTTTAAAGTTTTATTTACAAGCTACTAAAGATTTTCGTCAAACATCTGCATTACTCTGGACAGAGGAAAGGCCAAAAGGCTTCAGCAACTTCTCTTTCTTTTTGGTTAAGAAGTATAATCCGCTTAGTTTATGAGACTGCTGGCCAGCAGCCTCCTGAAAGAATTACAGCTCATTCCACTAGAGCGGTGGCTTCCACATGGGCTTTTAAAAATGAGGCTTCTGTTGAACAGATTTGTAAGGCGTCGACTTGGTCTTCGCTTCATACTTTTTCTAAATTCTACAAATTTGATACTTTTGCTTCTTCGGAGGCTATTTTTGGGAGAAAGGTCTTACAGGCAGTGGTGCCTTCCGTTTAAGCGCCTGCCTTGTCCCTCCCTTCATCCGTGTCCTATAGCTTTAGTATTGGTATCCCACAAGTAATGGATGAATCCGTGGACTGGATACACCTTACAAGAGAAAAAAAAAATTATGCTTACCTGATAAATTTATTTCTCTTGTGGTGTATCCAGTCCACGGCCCGCCCTGTCATTTTAAGGCAGGTGTTTTTTATTTTTAAACTACAGTCACCACTGCACCCTATAGTTTCTCCTTTCTCTTGCTTGTCTTCGGTCGAATGACTGGAGGTGGCAGTTAGGGGAGGAGCTATATAGACAGCTCTGCTGTGGGTGATCCTCTTGCAGCTTCCTGTTGGGAAGGAGAATATCCCACAAGTAATGGATGAATCCTTGGACTGGATACACCACAAGAGAAATAAATTTATCAGGTAAGCATAAATTTTGTTTTTTTAAAACATGGAAGTCTTTGTTATTTAAATGTTTCTTGATTTTTTTCTTTTTCAGTACAGATAAAAGCATGTTGTACAGGAAAAATAGACATAACAATAAATACATCAGTTTATTAGTTTAAAATGGGCATGTCAGCAAAGAAAATGACGTGAAAGCCACAAATTAACAGATAGATATAAGAAAAAATGTATAGTGTATAGATATGTATAGTAGATATAGATATATATATATGTATAGATATATAGAAATATTAGAAAATACAGAAGATGACTATTCCTTTAAGTTTCTAGCAAAAAAAAGTGTGGTGTATGATTTCTTCTTTTGAGACATGGCCCCTATTGCCAACAGCTTCAACTATAGATTAGTTTTTTTATCAGTAGAAAACAGTATAGGCCCCAGGGTCAGGCTCCCTCTGGCAACCACTTGAACGCTGTGTTGTCATCTTGACATGATGTCACATCTCGCTGCTGTGAGCCAATATTGATTTGATTGAATATTTTGAAGATACATATTAATTACTCAAGAACCTGGCAGTTCCTAAAGCAGAAAATAACTTAATTTACCACAGTGGTATCAATACCAATTAGGAAAAATATATTCCTTTTAATAAGACCTTAAAATATTTCCCCTAGCTAATTGGAAGCAGTTGCTAAGAGTTACAAATTGATGACATACTGAGTATTAGTACATTTTACTTTTTGGCTGCACATCAAAATTACTGGAGCTCTTGGAGTGTTTTTTATGCTGCTTAACACTGTAAGACAGAAACATACAAACTCAGTGCCCTAATTAATCATTTATGATGATTTTTTTAAAATGATTTTTATTACTATTATTAATATTATTTTTATTATTTATAGTTGTTGTCCACTACCCAAAATCTAACATTTGCACACATTACAAAAAAAAGCCAATAAAGATTTTTTTATTTGCATTATTTTCTCATAGACCCCAGAAGTGTTACACAAGATATTTTTTATAAATCGTGCACACATTTTGCTAAATCGTGAGAACATTTTACTAAATGGTGAGCACATTTTACTAAATCGTGAGCACATTTTACTAAATTGTGAGCACATTTTACTAAATTGTGAGCACATTTTGCTAAATCGTGAGCACATTTTGCTAAATTGTGAGCACATTTTACTAAATCGTGAGCACATTTTGCTAAATCGTAAGCACATTTTGCTAAATCGTAAGCACATTTTGCTAAATCGTGAGCACATTTTACTAAATTGTGAGCACATTTTACTAAATTGTGAGCACATTTTGCTAAATTGTGAGCACATTTTGCTAAATCGTGAGCACATTTTACTAAATCGTGAGCATATTTTGCTAAATCATGAGCACATTTTGCTAAATCGTGCACACAATTTAGCTAAATTGTGAACACAATTTAGCTAAATCGTGAGCACGATTTATAATCATACTATTCCACCTTAAGCATTAATCCTCCCACTTATAGATCAGCCTGCTCACCAGCTACACTTTCAGTTTCAGTTCAGTCTATGGGGCCCATTTATCAAGCTCCGTATGGAGCTTGTGGGCCCGTGTTTCTGGCGAGTCTTCAGATTCGCCAGAAACACAAGTTATGAAGCAGCGGTCTGGCGATTCCTGTCCGCCTGCTCTGATGAGGCGGACAGGAATCGCCAGAAATCAACCCGATAGAGTACGATCAGGTTGATTGACACCTACCTGCTGGCGGCCGATTGGCCGCGAGTCAGCAGGGGGCGGCGTTGCATCAGCAGCTCTTGTGTGCTGCTGGTACAATGTTAAATGCGGAGAGCGTATGGCTCTCCGCATTCAGTGAGGTCTTGTGGACCTGATCCGCACTGTCGGATCAGGTCCACAAGACCTTTAATAAATAGGCCCCAGTGTGTTAGACTGGAGACTCAGTACAGACAGACTGGTAAGTAACTGCACCTTAGCTTCAGTCCCATGGATTTCTAAAAGCCCAATGTTAGCATTATGTTATATGACAAACAGTACATTTAGCATAAAGCATATTTATCCTTTAACAATACAATGCAATTATATTCAAATTATTGGAGGTGAAATAGGTGTACATAAAAAAAAGTATTTAGTCAGCCACCAATTGTGCAAGTTCTCCCACTTAAGAAGATGAGAGAGGCCTGTAATTTTCATCATAGATATACCTCAACTATGAGAGACAAAATGTGGAAACAAATCCAGACAATCACATTGTCTGATTTGGAAATAATTTATTTACATATTATGGTGGAAAATAAGTATTTGGTCAATATCAAAAGTTCATCTCAATACTTTGTTATATATCCTTTGTTGGCAATGACAGAGGTCAAAGGTTTTCTGTAAGTCTTCACAAGGTGTCACACACTGTTGCTGGTATGTTGGCCCATTCCTGCATGCAGATCTCCTCTAGACCAGTGATGTTTTGGGGCTGTTGCTGGGCAACACAGACTTTCAACTCCCTCCAAAGGTTTTCTATGGGGTTGAGATCTGAAGACTGGCTAGGCCACTCCAGAACCTTGAAATGCTTCTTACGAAGCCACTCTTTCGTTGCCCGGGCGGTGTGTTTGGGATCATTGTCATGCTGAAAGATCCAGCCACGATTCATCTTCAATGCCCTTGCTGATGGAAGGAGGTTTGCACTCAAAATCTCACGATACATGGCCCCATTCATTCTTTCATGTACACGGATCAGTAGTCCTGTTCCCTTTGCAGAGAAACAGCCCCAAAGCATGATGTTGCTACCCCCATGCTTCACAGTAGGTATGGTGTTCTTTGGTTGCAACGACGAGTTGTGTTTCTACCAAACAGTTCTACTTTGGTTTCATCTGACCATATGACATTTTCCCAATCCGCTTCTGGATCATCCAAATGCTCTCTAGCATACTTCAGACAGGCCCGGACATGTACTGGCTTAAGCAGGGGGACACGTCTGGCACTGCAGGATCTGAGTCCCTGGCGGCATAGTGTGTTACTGATGGTAGCCTTTGTTACGTTGGTCCCAGCTCTCTGCAGGTCATTCACTAGGTCCCCCCGTGTGGTTCTGGGATGTTTGCTCACCGTTCTTGTGATCATTTTGACCCCACGGGGTGAGATGTTGCGTGGAGCATCAGATCGAGGGAGATTATCAGTGGTCTTGTATGTCTTCTATTTTCTAATTATTGCTCGCACAGTTGATTTCTTCACACCAAGCTGCTTGCCTATTGCAGATTCAGTCTTCCCAGCCTGGTGCAGGTCTACAATTTTGTTTCTGGTGTCCTTCGACAGCTCTTTGGTCTTCACCATAGTGGAATTTGGAGTGTGACTGTTTGAGGTTGTGGACAGGTGTCTTTTATACTGATAACACATTCAAACAGGTGCCATTAATACAGGTAATGAGTGGAGGACCGAGGAGCCTCTTAAAGAAGAAGATACAGGTCTGTGAGAGCATATGATGAAAATTACAGGCCTCTCTCATCTTCTTAAGTGGGAAAACTTGCACAATTGGTGGCTGACTAAAAATATAAAAACAATTTTACAGATAAAAATGAATCAATTTTATCTGTATAACACGCTACGCGTTTCTCAGCGCTATATACACTGTTTCCTCAGGCAGGTTACCTGCCTGAGGAAACAGCGTGGTTAGCACCGAGAAACATGTAGCGTGTTATGTTATACTGATAAAATTGATTAATTTTTAACTGTAAAATTGTTTTTATATTTTTATTATAAAACTGTTTTTGATATACTGGAGTCTCCGTTCCTTCATTGATTGCCAAAAGAATTTGGAACAG
This sequence comes from Bombina bombina, assembly GCF_027579735.1. Lineage (NCBI taxonomy): Eukaryota > Metazoa > Chordata > Amphibia > Anura > Bombinatoridae > Bombina > Bombina bombina. The sequence goes on from NC_069502.1 coordinate 507,708,377, forward strand.
CAAACAAACCCTGGTTTTAATGTGCGCTGGGCCACTATAATATACCCAGCAGGCTACAATTGCACTATAGTGTGCTTTACACTTTGTGAGTATCCATCTGTTGGGAACAGAAAATGGGTCTAATCTAACTTACTCATCTGCACTAGGAGTCGCCCTCTGTATTCTTTTACTTTTCAGATTACATAAAATAACATTTTTCAGGAGGAGCTGCCCTTGCATTGGTGCACAGTCAACTGGGACACTGCAGAGTTCCCAGACCGCTTACCTAGGCATTATCTTTGCCTCTAAAATGTGTGAGTATAACTTTTTCTGATAAGAATTGCCCTATTACATATTGGCTACACTAGGAGGCACCCTTTCTTTTCTTTTTATTTCTATGCATAAGTCAGTTGTATGGTAACAAGGTCTAAGATCATACAATAATTGTATTGCTGCAGATCCCTAAGTGATATGGAAACAAGATTTAAGAACACATAAGAATTTTACTGCTGCGGATCCCTTAAAAGAAATTGAGTGAGGAGAGAGAAGCTGGACTTTCACATCACTGTTTATACCACTATATACTGCACCCTTATCATTCCTAAAAGTTACATTTACACAACTGCTAACATGATGGTAGACTCCTGTGACCCTCCCCCCAAGTTCCCCTCCCCAAAAAATCTCCTAAGTCAACTACTACATCACTTGAATACTTCTCACAGGGCATAGAAGGAATGGGAGAGAAAAAGAGAAAAAAACTCCACACTGTGTTGCTGGTACCAGCATTAGATTACATAAGTGTCTGTATGCAAAAATATTACACCCTATATAACAAAAGATCTGGCAATATGTCTAAACAACAATGCCAGCATGACAGAAGACAAAAGAACCAGGTTGAGGTTCACACTCAGCCGCCTACAACAATGGAGTTGCCTGACCCCACACCACAAGAAACTCCTACAATAGTAACACAATTGTCTGCATTATTCTTACCGAAAATTGAACAGCTACAGACAGGGTTGGACACACTGACCGCTGACTTTAAGGTCTTTTCCACACGCTTAAACACGGTAGAACAAAAAGTGGCAGATACAGAGTCACAGCAAAGGGAATCGACGCTCAGCATCACAAGACTGCAACGACAGAACAAGGCACTGCTGAAAAAACTGGATGACCTAGAAAATAGGTCTCGCTGGAATAATATCCGTGTGGTTGGCCTCCCTGAAACAATTCCCGGCTAAGCATTGATTGATTTTGCAGAAAGTGAACTACCGAAGCTGTTGGGCATCTCTAATTCAAGTTTCCCCTGTGTAGTGGAGAGAGCGCATCGTGTGGGGCCTATACTGCAAAATAATGGACAAAGAACCTCACCGAGGCAACTGATGATAAAATACCTCAACTTCAAGGACAAAACCATGATCCTTAAAGCATACAGGCAAACAACAGAATTGATATATGAGAGATTAAAGATTCACCTATTTCAGGACTATTCGGTCGAAGTGGCAAAGAGGCGCAGAGAATTCTCACCCTACTGCAGGGAACTTTTGGATAAAGGCGAATCAGTGTCTCTCCTCTACCCAGCAAGACTCAATTTACAGACCGCACAGGGCCTGAAATTCTTTGACTCCACTGCACAGCTACGTACCTTCATGAAAACATGGAACCCTTGCAGGGTCGAACAAGCCGAAGCAGAAAATATAGAAGAAGAAGAGTCATGAAGACACATCAATAAACTTTGCTAAGTTTAACCTGATAGACTCTTGATTGTTTGATATATGGCTTTGTTTTTTCCGTTTTTCTTCTTCATCATGATATAATACATGCGGAACATACCCCCGGCATCACTTTATATCCTTTTTGAAAAATTGGGGGGGTTTGCTGTTGCTTAACTGTTCTGTTTTACTGTTGGCGCTGTTCTGCCAGATCAAGGGCTTTATACACTGAATATTGATATTTGATGCTAATTGTACATTTCCTTTGTCTTATTCTGCTGCTGGTTTACTACAGCAATAGAGAACACTGCTGTCGATAAAGGGAAGACCCCAGGGTGCCAGAACTGTAAGTACAACTATCATACACACTAAACACATCAGCCGCACGCAACACTCATTGAACACAACAGCACTGAAGTTTCCATAGTGTGACCGCTTAGGACCACCTCCCTTAATTATCATTAAGGATGGGGATACATATTATCTCATAGAATGTGGGAGGGATTACATCGCCCATTAAGAGAAAGGCTATATTGAAATATTTGAAATCTAGAAAGGCAGATATAGCAATTCTTGAGGAAACCCATCTAAGACCTAACGAACACCTGACGCTTAAACAGGGATGGGTGGGAGAAGTTATATACACTAAGTATGACAGTAGTCAGGCAAGGGGGTAGCGATGCTCTTTCATGAGAACTTAAACTACACTGTGACTCAAACTATACTGGACCCCCAAGGAAGATTTGTCTTACTCAGACTTATACTAGATGGAATCCCAATGATACTGGGTGGAGTATTTGGGCCTCACACACATAAAAATGTCTTCTGGAGCGATCTTAGGGTTTGCCTACTTCAAATGTCAGATGCTCTAATAATATTGGGAGGGGATTACAACCTCATGACACAGACTCCTGCAGATAGATTTCAAAACCCACTGCACCCACAAACAATGCATAATAGGAACCTGAATGCTAAAAAAGACACTAATCTGCTCCGAAAATTTTGGAATGCTCTCCTCCTCAGTGGAGGGATAGGAATCCGGAGGCCAGGAGTTACACTTGTGTCACACCTGCAAAAGATACTCTTTCACGCATTGATTACTTCTTGGTCTCCGGGTCTTTGAACTCTAGGATCAAGGATGCAGGAATAGATAATCCAGTTATTTCAGACCATGCCCCAATCACATTGAAGCTTCAGGCGGGTCCCTCTGGGCATCCGAGCACTAGATGGTCCTTCCCCAGATACCTCATACATGATGACAACTTAAGGAAACATCTTATAGGCGAGCGGCTAGCTTACACCACAATAAATCAGGAACACAAGAGCAACTCTGTTCTGTTCTGGGAAGCTGCCAAGGTGTACTTAGAGGCACTACAATCCCTTATGTCATTAACTTCAGGAACAAAAAGAAAATCAGGGAAGACATTACTAAAACAATTACTGAATTCAAGAAATCAATATTTGCAAAACCTCACGGCTGCAAACAGACTTAAAGGGACACTGTACCCAAAATTTTTCTTTCGTGATTCAGATTGAGCATGAAATTTTAAGCAACTTTCTAATTTACTCCTATTATCAAATTTTCTTTATTCTCTTGGTATCTTTATTTGAAATGCAAGAATGTAAGTTTAGATGCCGGCCCATTTTTGGTGAACAACCTGGGTTGTCCTTGCTGATTTGTGGATAAATTCATCAACCAATAAAAAAGTGCTGTCCAGAGTACTAAAACAAAAAAAAAGCTTAGATGCCTTCTTTTTCAAAAAATGATAGCAAGAGAACGAAGAAAAATTGATAATAGGAGTAAATTAGAAAGTTGCTTAAAATTGCATGCTCTTTCTGAATTACAAAAGAAAAAATTGGGGTTCAGTGTCCCTTTAAGTATCGAGATACCAAAGCACACAGAGACACCTAAAGTCATAAGATGTGTGAGCACCTGTTATAACTGCCCAGTCTCTTTACTTGTTACAATAGGCAGTCCCAATCTTGTATAGCATCAAGGTAGAAATGTCTTGTAAAGTAGACTCACCCCTGCTAGGAGAATGTTCCCGGATTCTTGCCGCTTCCCACTACTCGCAGAGTCTGGCCCGTCCACAGAGAGCTTACTCGTTCCCGGGGCAGTGGGATAGTATCAAAACAGAGCCCCTCTTTTTGCCTCCGGCTTATCCTCCGCTCTCCTCCTGGGCCCCTCTCCACTCGCGGTAACTTGGCGTCTGATGTCACCGGAATCTCCACTTCCGGCTTCCTTCTCCTCAGCTGTTCGATCGGCTGTCAGATCCGTCTGATGGGTGCTGGCTGGCTAGATGGATAGCGGTTGCAAACTACCACCGTGCACGCTCCGTTTCAGTTAATTCCAGAACAAAAAGTGATGAGCTGCACCAGGGTATTCGTTAAAACACTTTTATTGCTGGTCACAGAAAAACTTCCCTCAAGAAGTATTGTTTCACAACAACAAAGGACACCGTGGTGTGTATAGAAATCGCCCAAAGAGCTATTGCTGACGCGTTTCAGCCTTACTGGCCGTAATCGTAGCATATTGCTCATAATCCCAATCCACCTTTAAATACATTGTGCTAAATTGTGATTGGATAAAAGAATTATCCTGGGCGTTTTCTAAAAACACACCTCTTACAAATATTCACCAATATAAAACATTGTTCCCAAATGTTTAACAAATAATTATAATAAGTATTACAAACATTATGCAATTGCTTGTTTTTAGATGAACTTTTGGTAGGGCCTTGTAGTAGACTTACAGCTAGGATAGTATATTTCTAGACTTTCAATTTCAAAATTTCTTTTATTTAAATTTTGATTACTTAGTTAGCCAACATATCCCTGTCATTCTTTAAGCTCTAAACTACTATAACTTGAAGTTTGCTTATGTTTATAAATCCCTTTCCAAGATTTTTTAAGATATTGATTGAGTCATTAGAAAACTGAAAAGACCACACAACTATGCAAAGAATTATAGAAAATACCTTACATAAAATTTTTATTTTCCTCTATCTCTTTGCTAAAGACTATTGTTGCCAAAAATTAATAAATTTAATTAGATCAACTTTTCTATTTTGATTTACATTTTAAATGTATTGAATATATTTCAAATGTATATTACATTCCAGCCAAACTCGGGGATGCCCCCGGGTACACAGATCTAAGAAATGTTACTCCCAAAAATTGATTATATCAAATTCTGAATTTAAACCTGTGAGGATTCTAGTCCTGAGTCTGTGTATCCAGAAGGCCTCCCTTTTGGCTAGAAGTTTATCCCTGTCTCCGCCCCTTGCCTTACAAACTACTTGTTCAATGATTGTCCACCTTAGTGTTTCTGCATTTTTATTATGTATCATTTTAAAATGTTGCACTAATGGCGTTGTCAATTTCCCTGCTTTGATATTATTTACATGTTCTCGTATTCTGTCCCGTGTTTCTTTTGATGTGAGTCCTGTGTATTGAACTCCACATTGTACACAGGTCAGCAGGTAAACCACATAAGTAGCTTGACAGTTCAGGCATGAATAGTGCCTGAATTGTTCCCCTGTTACAGAACTTGAAAAGCCTTCCCCACACTGTAGGAATCCACAAGCTATACATGATGTGTAGCTACATTTAAAGACTCCTTTAAATCTTAACCATGATGATTGATCAGGTTTTGTTGTACTTATTTGAGTGGGAGCTAACAAGTTAGCCAATGTTTTTCCTTTTTTTAAAGCATATCTGCATCCTTTAGATACAATATTACTTAGATCATCATCAGCTGATAACTGTCATATCACAGTTATTCTCAATCTCTATACTTCATGTTTTCCACGTTTCACTGTCCCTTTAAACATAATATCACATGACCGTTATGCCTTTATAAGCCCTCCTCTCTAATTCAACGATGCTTGGTAATTTGATTCGCATGAGGAGTGATCACAACTTTCAAGAAGCTCTCTACATTTTCGTCAAGTTGTTTTCTAACTTTATATCTGCCAAAGTTCTCTTCAATCTCAGGACAGCATACTTCATTCTGAAACGCTGACTGACATACAGCGTGTCTGCAGTAGTTCGGCGTCTGACGTCATCAGCACTCCGGGAGTCAGTGTCGCAGCTCCTCTCTGTTGCCGGTTTCTACACAGCTTCTCAGGACAACTAATTGCTAGCTAGCAAGTCTTCACAAGTACACGCTGGTCATGAAGTGTTGGGTATCGTACTAAACTTAAAGTTATTGCTGAAGTTACGCTTATTTCATATGTTCCTAAGACTGTATATACTAACAATTCAAGCTTATACATATACGTTACTAATGGAAAGTGTGCATGTTTAACATCTTCTGCATATATCCTGGTTATTTCTGCATACAATACACTGCCATAATAATCCTGCTGCATTCATAAATAAGGTTGCATAAGAACTTTTACTAACCTGAACATTTAAGCATTGTACCTGAGTGATAAGCTACAATCTATTCAAAGTGATTCTAACAGAGCATCAATTATAAAAAGTTATAATACATTCTATATCCAAAGAGATTATCTATTGTTTAGCAAATGCTATTATACTATTTAGGAGAGTATTAGCACATTCACATTGTTGTGCATATCTCCAGCAACTAGAGATAGTTGTAATTTACTTTTGACCTAAACAGGTCACCCTCAGTCAATGAGCAGAATAAGGTTCCTAGTTTATCAAGGTACCTAGGTTTGGTGTGAGACTGAGTGGAGTAGATACAACTGGGTTCACAATAATTATATAATAAATCCTCACATATTACCAAGCCCCCCTTAACCCACTTGTATCTATAATGGATGTTACTGAATTGTCCAACCGTGTTGGAACCCTTTCTCAAAATATGGATATAATGATTCAGGGTCTTAGGGACCTCCAAGTTGAAAATCAGGAATTACGAAAATATATTAGGGATCATGTACCTGCTCAAACTTTACCATCACCTCTTGTTTCTCCTGAGCCACAAATATGTCCACCTGAGAGATTTTCTGGAGACAGAACTCAATTTAGAGACTTTAAAAATTCATGTACTTTATTATTTTCATTGAAACCAAGAACCTATCCTACCGAAAGGGTTAAAGTTCTAACGGTAATTTCTTATCTCACTGGTGAAGCCAAGGCATGGGCTAATGCATACTATGAGAAAGAAGATCCTATCTTAAACTCATTAGAATCATTTTTTAATGCCATGTCCTTACTATATGAAGATCACGACAAACAAGCTTCAGCAGAAAATTCTATCAGACATTTGCGACAAGGTAGACGCCCTGTAGAAGAATATATAACTGATTTCAAAAGATGGGCACCTGACACACAGTGGAATAACCCAGCTTTGACAAATCAATTCCGTATTGGATTAGCGGATGCTCTAAAAGATGAATTGGCACGTGTGGTTATTCCTAAGGACTTAGAAAATCTTATGACCTTGTCTATATCTATTGATCGTCGTTTGAGGGAAAGGAAGATTGAAAGAGGGTCATCAGATTTATCTACCAAGAAAGCCTATGGTTCTCATTCAGTTTCCACTGTCCGTTCAACAGATGAGCCTATGGAGATAGGTTTTGTCAAAGGTCCTCTTAAACCTGAAGAAAAGGCTAGACGAAGACAACATAATCTTTGTTTATATTGTGCTGCTAAGGACCACGGAGTAAAGGAGTGTCCAATTCTGTTAAAATCAAAAAAGGGCAAGCAAGAGATAGCTCATTTAAATCAGACTGTTATAAAAAACTCATCTCACTTTACTCTTTCTGTTTGTCTACAGTGGGATCAACATCAACTTAAAGCCCAGGTGGTAATCGATTCAGGAGCAACTAATAATTTCATTCATTCATCTTTTGTTGAAAATCACAAGATTCCTATAATTAAAAAATTAATTGCATTACCTATTCGAGTCGTTGATGGTTCTTTTATCAATTCAGGTCCTGTTACCCATCATACAGATCCATTATCATTAACATTTCCATCAGGTCACTCTGAATCTGAATTGTGTACCTTTGAGGTTATTCATTCTCCTTTGTACCCCATAATTCTAGGACTTTCATGGCTAAAGAAACATCAACCAACCATCTCATGGAATAGTGGTACTATTTCCTTCGACTCACCATATTGTAAGAAACACTGTACACAATCACAAACTATATTACAGGTTGATACCACAAATATACCAACAGAGTACTCAGATTTTTATGATGTTTTTGATAAGGTTGAGGCTCAATCTCTACCTCCCCACAGGCCTTACGACTGTCCTATCGATTTAAAACCAAACAGTAAAATCCCTTATGGTCGTATATATCCACTCTCTGAACCAGAACTGCTTCATCTCAAAGGATATCTTGAGGAAAATCTAAAGAAAGGTTTTATTCGGCCTTCTACATCTTCAGCTGGTGCCGGGATCTTTTTCGTGAAGAATAAAGATGACAGTCTCAGTCCTATAATTGACTATAGACAACTGAACAACTGTACAATAAAAAATAGATATCCCTTACCTCTTATTCCAGAACTCATAGAGAGGTTACAGGGTGCTACCATTTTCACCAAACTGGATTTAAGAGGTGCATATAATTTAATTAGAATTCGCAAAGGTGATGAATGGTTAACTGCCTTTCGCACTAGGTATGGTCTCTATGAGTATTGTGTCATGCCTTTTGGTTTGTGCAATGCACCTGCAACTTTTCAGTTTTTTATTAATGATGTTTTCAAAGATTTACTTGACACATTGTCATTTATTTGGACGATATTCTCATTTATTCAAATTCCAAAGAGGATCACATACAACATGTCAGAACAGTTCTTTCAAGATTAAGACAGAACAACTTATATGTTAAGGCAGAAAAATGTATATTCAATTCTGATACTATTTCTTTCCTGGGGTATCATATTTCACCAAAAGGAATATCCATGGAGGACAACAAAGTACAAGCTATCACTAACTGGCCTATTCCAAAAAATAAGAAAGAGCTCCAGAGATTCTTAGGATTCTCAAATTTTTATAGAAAATTTATTAAAGGTTTCTCTACTATCGCAAAACCTCTCACACTACTCACCCGAAAGAATAACAAATACCACTGGAACCAACAGGCAGATGATTCTTTTAACGCTCTCAAACATAGTTTCATTACCGCTCCAATCCTACAATTCCCAGATCCATCGAAACAATATACATTAGAAGTAGATGCATCCGAATTTGCAATAGGAGCCATTCTGTCTCAAAGAGATTCTTCTACCAACATGCTTCATCCTGTCGCATATTATTCTCGGGTTATGAATTCGGCCGAAATTAATTACCCAATTGGGGAAAAAGAACTTCTAGCCATCAAGGCTGCATTAGAATTTTGGAGACATCTATTAGAAGGCACAAGATTTCCAATCATTATATTTACAGATCATCGTAATCTACAATATCTAAAAACTAACAAAAGTCTTTCTTCCAGACAAGTCAGATGGAGTTTATTCTTTACTAGATTTGATTTTATAATCACTTATCGTCCAGGAGTAAGAAATACAAAGGCAGATGCTCTATCTAGATATTCAACTCCATTAACTGAGAGTTCTGAACTAAACTCAATAATACCACCAGAAAAATTCATTGGCCTCTTAGCGGGGAAAACATCTATTCTCAAAGAACAACAACAGAATGATCCACTGATTAATGATTCTAGGATTCATAAAGGTAATGATGGATTCTTCTACCATGGTCATGCACTTTATGTTCCAGAATCTCTTAGGAATGACATTTTAGCTATGGCACATGATATTCCACTTTCAGGACATCCTGGTTTCAAGAAAACTCTTCATTTAATTCAAAGGGATTTCTGGTGGCCGCATATGATTCAGTCTGTAAAACAGTACATACAAGGGTGTGCTGTATGTACCAAATGTAAATCTCAAAGAATTCACCCTTATGGTTTACTTTTATCTCTTCCAATCGCTGACAGACCTTGGCAAGTTATTGCCCTAGACTTCATTGTCGATTTACCTCCCTCTTCTAACAACACAGTCATCCTGGTTGTTGTGGATCTCTTTTCAAAAATGGCACATTTTATACCTATTCACACTTTGCCAACAGCTTCAGAAACAGCAGATTTGTTCATCAAACATATTGTCAGATTGCATGGGTTGCCTAAGTCTATTACGACTGACAGGGGTACACAATTTACCTCTCGATTTTGGACACAACTCTGTTCTAGTTTGCATATTGATCGCCGTTTGAGTTCAGCTTACCATCCTCAAACAAACGGTCAGACCGAAAGGACTAATCAGAGTTTAGAGCAATATCTAAGATGCTACTGTACATTTCAGCAAGACAACTGGTCTTCTCTTCTACCTACTGCTGAATTCTCCTATAATAACACCATTAATTCATCTACCAATACAACTCCATTTTTCATTAACTATGGGTTTCATCCCTCTTATCATCTTCTTCAAAGATCAGAAAGTTCTTGTCCCTTGGTAAATGACACTGTGAATACAATTGCTGAAGGATTCATTCAACTAAAACAGATTTTATTACAATCTCAAGAAAGGCAAAAACGTTATTATGACTTAAGGAGAACGAAACCTCCTGAGTATAAGGTGGGAGATCTAGTTTGGTTGTCTTCTAAACACTTGAAGCTTCACATTCCCAGTAAAAAGCTTGGTTCTCTGTTTATTGGTCCTTACAAAATTATTAGGATTGTTAATGCTAATGCTGTCACTTTACAACTACCAAATTCTTTTAAGATACATCCAACATTTCATGTATCCCTTTTGAAACCTTATGTTCCAGTCAGAGATCAAGTCTTGGCAACTCAAGTTCCGACACTCATTGAGGATGAAGTTTCATATGAAGTTGATTCCATTTTGGATTCTAGATTCTATAAGAATTCTCTACAGTATTTAGTTCGGTGGAAAAATTATTCATCAGAAGAGGATTCTTGGGAACCATCCACTAACTTATCAGCCCCTAGATTGGTATCTCTGTTTCACCGCAGACATCCAGACCGTCCCAAACCCTGATCTGCGGAGCAGATCGTTAAGGGGGGTGTCCTGTCATATCACAGTTATTCTCAATCTCTATACTTCATGTTTTCCACGTTTCACTGTCCCTTTAAACATAATATCACATGACCGTTATGCCTTTATAAGCCCTCCTCTCTAATTCAACGATGCTTGGTAATTTGATTCGCATGAGGAGTGATCACAACTTTCAAGAAGCTCTCTACATTTTCGTCAAGTTGTTTTCTAACTTTATATCTGCCAAAGTTCTCTTCAATCTCAGGACAGAATACTTCATTCTGAAACGCTGACTGACATACAGCGTGTCTGCAGTAGTTCGGCGTCTGACGTCATCAGCACTCCGGGAGTCAGTGTCGCAGCTCCTCTCTGTTGCCGGTTTCTACACAGCTTCTCAGGACAACTAATTGCTAGCTAGCAAGTCTTCACAAGTACACGCTGGTCATGAAGTGTTGGGTATCGTACTAAACTTAAAGTTATTGCTGAAGTTACGCTTATTTCATATGTTCCTAAGACTGTATATACTAACAATTCAAGCTTATACATATACGTTACTAATGGAAAGTGTGCATGTTTAACATCTTCTGCATATATCCTGGTTATTTCTGCATACAATACACTGCCATAATAATCCTGCTGCAATCATAAATAAGGTTGCATAAGAACTTTTACTAACCTGAACATTTAAGCATTGTACCTGAGTGATAAGCTACAATCTATTCAAAGTGATTCTAACAGAGCATCAATTATAAAAAGTTATAATACATTCTATATCCAAAGAGATTATCTATTGTTTAGCAAATGCTATTATACTATTTAGGAGAGTATTAGCACATTCACATTGTTGTGCATATCTCCAGCAACTAGAGATAGTTGTAATTTACTTTTGACCTAAACAGGTCACCCTCAGTCAATGAGCAGAATAAGGTTCCTAGTTTATCAAGGTACCTAGGTTTGGTGTGAGACTGAGTGGAGTAGATACAACTGGGTTCACAATAATTATATAATAAATCCTCACAATAACATTCGGAAATGCTTCCGTATGATGTTGCATACCTGGTGGTACTGGTTACTGTACCAAGTGATGAAGGAAACACCTTCAAATGCATCCTGTTTGCCAGGTTTCTCTGACTTTAGAAATTGAGACCTACTTCTTTTGGCTATCTCCAATCTAGAAATAGACACATCCTTCCTTTTATAACCTCTTTGACATAAACGGTCTTCTAATTCTGAAGCTTGTCTGTCAAATTCCTCTTGTGTTGTACAATTGCGTTTCAAACGTATAAACTGCCCTTTTGTAACAGATCGAAAGACCCTTTTTGGGTGATTGCTTTTCGCATGGAGCAGTGTATTTCCTGAGATCGGTTTTCTAAACACCTTTGTGAACACTTTGTTTTCTCTACTCATAAGTGTTACATCTAGATAGTTAAGTTGTGTAACATTAAACTCATGTGTTAGTTTTATCCCCACCGGATTATTATTGAGGTGCCTTAAAAAGTCATTAGCCTCCAATTCACTTCCTTCCCAGATGATCAGGAGATCATCTATATATCTCCTGTAGTAATTGATCTTAGCTTTCCAGGGGCCACTATCTCCATAGATGTGGGACAGTTCCCACCAACCCATAAACAGGTTGGCATAGTAGGGGGCAAACTTGGCCCCCATCGCTGTCCCACATCTCTGGAGGTAGTGGTCTCCTTCAAACATGAAAAAATTATGAGTTAATAAAAACTCTGTAACTCTTAGGATATAGCTGCAAAACTGGGGACTATACTCTGTCATTCTTTTCAGAAAAAATGATATTGCTTCTAGACCTTTGTCATGAGGTATGGATGAGTACAAGGAGGTTACATCTATGGAAAGCCAACCAAAGTTGCTCTGCCAAAAGACTGATTCAAGTTCTATCAAAAGTTGCTTAGTGTCTCTCAAGTAACTAGACAACTTAGATACCATTGGCTGTAAGATGGAATCTAGCCATTGTGACATAGGTTCTAATATAGAGCCTATGCCGCTGATGATGGGACGGCCCTTAACATCTGTTAAGGACTTGTGTACTTTAGGGAGGAAATTGAAAACAGGCTTTACAGGAGAACCTACTGTCAAAAATTCACTTGTTTTCTCATCAAGAAAGCCTGCTTCTTTTCCATCGTCAATCAGATGCAGTAATTCACGCTTAAATCTCGCTGTGGGATCATGCGACTAAAGTGTGTATTGGAATGGGTCTGATAGTTGTCGTAGTGCCTCTTGAATAAAGAAACTTTTATCCATGACAACAACAGACCCACCCTTGTCTGCTGATCTTATAACCAGATCTTTATCTCCTTTGAGACTTTTAAGGGCTGAAAGCTCTTCTTTATTTAAATTTTGATGCACGTTTTGTTTGGCAACATAAGCTAAATTTGTTAAATCCCTCTCCACTCTTTTCTGGAATTGTTCCAGGATATTTCCTCTTATATGTAAGGGATAAAACTTGGAGGCGCTTGAAAACAAAGGGCCACTTGATACTATATTTGTATCTACGTGTATTTCATTGTCGCCGCTTTCAAAATACAAATTTTCGAGCACCTCCAAATCACATGCCTCTTGAAATTTGAATGTTGTGTTTGAAAGGGATTTAGTTTCAGTTCTGTCATGACTTATCTCTGTACCACCTCTAGCAAAATATTTCTTCACTGTAAGGTTCCTGATCAGTCTGTTCACGTCCACTAAGGTTTGGAACAAATCAAATGTGTCAGCTGGTACAAAACTTAAACCATAATTTAAAACCTTAGTTTCAATGACACTTAGTGGACGCGAAGATAGATTGATCACTGAATTTACTGGTACTTGGTTTTTGATCTGCCCCTCCTGGGGGGTTGTCGTTGTTGTAAGGGGACCCCTTTTAGAATCCCTTTCCCTTTTGTACCGCTTCCCCCCCTTCGAATCCTTCTGGAACCTTTGAAAAAACCTGCGCTATATCTGATCTCTCTTCTTCCCTCTGGGTCCCAGATCTTGTTTCATTCTCATAATTGGACTGATATCTAGAAGTGTTCATTTCTATATTGGTCCTAGTTATGGGGGCTGATGTGCTGTCTGAATTACCAGTTATAACCTTATTACTTTCTGTGTCCTCCTCTTCACCTGAAGTGGAGCAATCCCCAGAGGACTCAGCCTCACTTTCATTAAAGGTTACTTTTTTGGATTTAAACCTCTGTTTATTCTGTTTCTTGCCTGATTTTTTACCTTTGGGGAACCTTATTTGATCATTTTCTCTTTTATAGTTTGTTCTTTGTTTTCTATTCCAAATATAGATTTTATTATTTTCGTAATCACTTAAATCTCTTAGAAACTTGTCGTGCTTAATCTCCATAATTAATGCTTTTGATTCTGCCAGTGTAACCTGCAGTATTGAATCAAATTTCTTAAATTGTAACTCTTTGCTACGCACATTTAATTCAATTTGCAAAACATCAATTTCTTTCGATACAGTAACTAACAGCTTTGATTTAAACTCTATTAACATTCCCATCAGTTTAAGTGAACAGTCTGATAGCACCCCATTCCAGACCCTTATGAACTCTTCATCTTCCACCACAAAAGTGGGAAACTTATTGACCCTCAGGCCCCTGGGTATCATACCCTGATTCAGATATTTTTGCAGTGTCCAAATGTCCCATTTGAGTCTTATTTCTTTTTATAGGAGAGACTCCATATGCTCAAATAGTTTGCTAAGTGTATAGGTGGAAAAATCAGAGGAAAATACATTCTCAATCTCTAACGTATTCTCCACTCGTTCATCTGAACTTCGCAATGAATCAAATTTAGTTACTTCAATGTCCCTCATTTCTTGTTCCATGTTGTGTATTTCTATGTGACTTTTGCCGCATACACGCCAGAAACGTTATTAGTGCTCAACCACAATTAACAGGAAACAAACTGTGTGATAATCAAAAGTCATAAGATGTGTGAGTACCTGTTATAACTGCCCAGTCTCTTTACTTGTTACAATAGGCAGTCCCAATCTTGTATAGCATCAAGGTAGAAATGTCTTGTAAAGTAGACTCACCCCTGCTAGGAGAATGTTCCCGGATTCTTGCCGCTTCCCGCTACTCGCAGAGTCTGGCCCGTCCACAGAGAGCTTACTCGTTCCCGGGGCAGTGGGATAGTATCAAAACAGAGCCCCTCTTTTTGCCTCCGGCTTATCCTCCGCTCTCCTCCTGGGCCCCTCTCCACTCGCGGTAACTTGGCGTCTGACGTCACCGGAATCTCCACTTCCGGCTTCCTTCTCCTCAGCTGTTCGATCGGCTGTCAGATCCGTCTGATGGGTGCTGGCTGGCTAGATGGATAGCGGTTACAAACTACCACCGTGCACGCTCCGTTTCAGTTAATTCCAGAACAAAAAGTGATGAGCTGCACCAGGGTATTCGTTAAAACACTTTTATTGCTGGTCACAGAAAAACTTCCCTCAAGAAGTATTGTTTCACAACAACAAAGGACACCGTGGTGTGTATAGAAATCGCCCAAAGAGCTATTGCTGACGCGTTTCAGCCTTACTGGCCGTAATCGTAGCATATTGCTCATAATCCCAATCCACCTTTAAATACATTGTGCTAAATTGTGATTGGATAAAAGAATTATCCTGGGCGTTTTCTAAAAACACACCTCTTACAAATATTCACCAATATAAAACATCGTTCCCAAATGTTTAACAAATAATTATAATAAGTATTACAAACATTATGCAATTGCTTGTTTTAGATGAACTTTTGGTAGGGCCTTGTAGTAGACTTACAGGTAGGATAGTATATTTCTAGACTTTCAATTTAAAAATTTGAAAGGTCTAGAAGCAATATCATTTTTTCTGAAAAGAATGACAGAGTATAGTCCGAAGTTTTGCAGCTATATCCTAAGAGTTACAGAGTTTTTATTAACTCATAATTTTTTCATGTTTGAAGGAGACCACTACCTCTAGAGATGTGGGACAGCGATGGGGGCCAAGTTTGCCCCCTCCTATGCCAACCTGTTTATGGGTTGGTGGGAACTGTCCCACATCTATGGAGATAGTGGCCCCTGGAAAGCTAAGATCAATTACTACAGGAGATATATAGATGATCTCCTGATCATCTGGGAAGGAAGTGAATTGGAGGCTAATGACTTTTTAAGGCACCTCAATAATAATCCGGTGGGGATAAAACTAACACATGAGTTTAATGTTACACAACTTAACTATCTAGATGTAACACTTATGAGTAGAGAAAACAAAGTGTTCACAAAGGTGTTTAGAAAACCGATCTCAGGAAATACACTGCTCCATGCGAAAAGCAATCACCCAAAAAGGGTCTTTCGATCTGTTACAAAAGGGCAGTTTATACGTTTGAAACGCAATTGTACAACACAAGAGGAATTTGACAGACAAGCTTCAGAATTAGAAGACCGTTTATGTCAAAGAGGTTATAAAAGGAAGGATGTGTCTATTTCTAGATTGGAGATAGCCAAAAGAAGTAGGTCTCAATTTCTAAAGTCAGAGAAACCTGGCAAACAGGATGCATTTGAAGGTGTTTCCTTCATCACTAGGTACAGTAACCAGTACCACCAGGTATGCAACATCATACGGAAGCATTTCCGAATGTTATCAGCTGATGATGATCTAAGTAATATTGTATCTAAAGGATGCAGATATGCTTTCAAAAAAGGAAAAACATTGGCTAACTTGTTAGCTCCCACACAAATAAGTACAACAAAACCTGATCAATCATCATGGTTAAGATTTAAAGGAGTCTTTAAATGTAGCTACACATCATGTATAGCTTGTGGATTCCTACAGTGTGGGGAAGGCTTTTCAAGTTCTGTAACAGGGGAACAATTCAGGCACTATTCATGCCTGAACTGTCGAGCTACTTATGTGGTTTACCTGCTGACCTGTGTACAATGTGGAGTTCAATACACAGGACTCACATCAAGAGAAACACGGGACAGAATACGAGAACATGTAAATAATATCAAAGCAGGGAAATTGACAACGCCATTAGTGCAACATTTTAAAATGATACATAATAAAAATGCAGAAACACTAAGGTGGACAATCATTGAACAAGTAGTTTGTAAGGCAAGGGGCGGAGACAGGGATAAACTTCTAGCCAAAAGGGAGGCCTTCTGGATACACAGACTCAGGACTAGAATCCCCACAGGTTTAAATTCAGAATTTGATATAATCAATTTTTGGGAGTAACATTTCTTAGATCTGTGTACCCGGGGGCATCCCCGAGTTTGGCTGGAATGTAATATACATTTGAAATATATTCAATACATTTAAAATGTAAATCGAAATAGAAAAGTTGATCTAATTAAATGTATTAATTTTTGGCAACAATAGTCTTTAGCAAAGAGATAGAGGAAAATAAAAATTTTATGTAAGGTATTTTCTATAATTCTTTGCATAGTTGTGTGGTCTTTTCAGTTTTCTAATGACTCAATCAATATCTTAAAAAATCTTGGAAAGGGATTTATAAACATAAGCAAACTTCAAGTTATAGTAGTTTAGAGCTTAAAGAATGACAGGGATATGTTGGCTAACTAAGTAATCAAAATTTAAATAAAAGAAATTTTGAAATTGAAAGTCTAGAAATATACTATCCTAGCTGTAAGTCTACTACAAGGCCCTACCAAAAGTTCATCTAAAAACAAGCAATTGCATAATGTTTGTAATACTTATTATAATTATTTGTTAAACATTTGGGAACGATGTTTTATATTGGTGAATATTTGTAAGAGGTGTGTTTTTAGAAAACGCCCAGGATAATTCTTTTATCCAATCACAATTTAGCACAATGTATTTAAAGGTGGATTGGGATTATGAGCAATATGCTACGATTACGGCCAGTAAGGCTGAAACGCGTCAGCAATAGCTCTTTGGGCGATTTCTATACACACCACGGTGTCCTTTGTTGTTGTGAAACAATACTTCTTGAGGGAAGTTTTTCTGTGACCAGCAATAAAAGTGTTTTAACGAATACCCTGGTGCAGCTCATCACTTTTTGTTCTGGAATTAAAACACAGAGACACCTATCTTACCCAAAATGCAGCGAGAGACTTAACAATGACACATGCTAGGTTCTACCAGCATGGAAATAAGATGGGTAGGATGTTAGCCAGACTGACAAAACTGGCTAGAGGTACTAATACAATACCGGCCATTAAACACAATGATATTGTGCATACAGACACAACAGACATACAGCGGGTATTTAGTCAATACTACTCAGAACTCTACACTACCCAGGAGACAGATTCAACACTTAGAGACAAGTTCTGGGAGGGTATATCTTTGCCATCTCTATCAGACTCCCAACGACAATCACTGAACGCAAACATTTCCCTAAAAGAAATACTTGCTGCCATAGGAAAGCTCCCCCTGGAGAAGGCCTCTGGACCAGATGGTCTCCCTGAGAAGTTTTATAAAATACTCCAAAAAGAAGCAGCTAGCCCACTGTCCTTGGTGTTCAATGATATTCTACAGGGGAAAGCCACTCTATTCCAGAGATTTACAGAGGCAACCATTAGTCTAATTCTTAAGCCAGACAGAGATCGATTAGCCCCCCGAATCATATCGTCCAATCTCACTAATGAATTCAGACTATAAATTGTTCACGAAAATTCTAGCCGATAGGTTGGCGATGCTACTCCCAGAGCTGGTTCACTCTAGTCAGAAGGGATTTGTGAAGGGTATGTCATCGGTAATCAATGTGCGCACACTTCAGTTCCTGTTGACACATTACTGGGAGGATAAAAGTAAACATCATGTACCACAGTCGGACGAGGCGTGTGCCTTATTTGTAGACGCAGAGAAGGCCTTCGATAAGGTCCTCTGGAACCACTTATTCTATACCCTGGAGCGATTCGGGATAAAAGGGGATTTTACAAGAGCAATGAAAGCAATGTACTCAACCCCACAGGCAACAATCCTGGTGAATAGAGCACCATCCCAGCCATTTATCTTGGGTAGAGGAACAAGGCAGGGATGCCCGCTCTCACCTCTCATCTTTGACCTCGCATTAGAACCCCTGGCAGAGAATATCCAAGTCACCACCAAAGGCCTCAAAATAGGAGATAAAACTCCACTTGTCACTCTTTGCAGACAACATGGTGTTATATATTCAAGATCCCAGACTGAACGTCCCTTTACTAATGGATGTTATTACAGACTTTAGCAATATCTCAGGTTACAAGGTAAATGCAGATAAGACAGAGCTAATATGGCTGTCACACGCTAATGACATCCCTGACCTCTGATACGGTTTTAGGCTAGTAGGGCTACCTTTAAGTACTTAGAAATCAGACTTTCATGAAATCCAACAGATTGGTATGGAATAAACTACTCACCTCTTAAGAAAGTAGCTTCAGATCTTACTAATCATTGGGCAAAACTTCCTTTAACCATATCTGGCAGGATAGGCCTTATTAAGATGGTCCTTTTCCCTAAGCTACTCTATATTATGCAGATGCTACCAATACTCATACACAAAGCAGATTTGACCTACTGGAAGTCCCTTTTCTTTTCTTTCATTTGGGCCAATAAAAAACACAGAATTCACTCAGTTAGGATGATGAGCACAACTGACTCAGGGGGTATGGCTGTTCCAAATGTGGAATTATACTGCTGGGCAGCACAGGCAAAATATGTACTTGACTGGATGACGGGAAAAAAACACTTTACAATTCCGGAATTAGAGCAAAACGTGATTCAACCCTGGTCACTAGCCTCACTTCAACACTTAAAAGCGGACAAAACAGACAAACTACTGACTCATTGCCCCCTCCTGCTACATACCCTTCGGGCATGGAGGAAACTATGCAACAGACTAAAATGGAACCACAAAATCACTAAATACATTCCACTGCAAGGGAATCCTCACTTTATACCAGGAATGACGACACAGATGTTTAAGATCTGGAAGTCCTTGGGAATAGACAGGGTGTTTAAACTACTAGAGGGAAATGGACAAACCATCTGCACATCTCCAAACGGCTTACAAGCTACCACAAACACATCATTTTGCCTACCTTCAGGCGAAACACTATATCACTGGATTGGTCAATTCGGAGGACTTCCATGGGGCAAACAATAGAATTTATCAATTAAGCAATCTATACACAAATGGATGCACATCCATCTCCCCAATCTATAAGACATTGCTAGCCTCTGACAATGAGCACACACTAAAACATGTCAGTACAAAATAGTCTGAGCTCCTAGAAACCCCCATTCCCACGACACAGATTACAAACAGTATTCATAGAGTCTGAAAAGCTACATTATCTACGGATATTAGAGAATCATACACCAAAATTCTCGAGTTTGCATATGTTACACTAAAGCTATATAGGAACTGGGAGAGAGACTCCATGGGGAAATGCCCTAGGTGCTCACAGGCACACGCAGATCTACTATACATGATATGGGATTGCCCCGGATTGACTAAATTCTGGGGAATGTTCTGTCACTGGCTGCATACCTTAAATATTCCTGTTGCCACATTCACACCACAGATGGTCATACTCTTGGACTGTCCAGACCTCAATAAGAGTGCTACAGTATTTACACATAATGTTATCCTTCAGGCTAGGAAAATTATTCTTAGGCATTGGATAGATAAACACATCCCAACACTGCTGCAGTTAAAAAATGAGATGCATAACCAACTGTTATATGAACAGGCTGACACCATGGGAGATATAGCTAATCATACAGCTCGCTTCATAAAAAAAGTGGGAAGTATATCTGTGCTCCCTAAACTCATCCCAACAAGCGAGAATACTATACCCCATACGTAATTCTGAATATATATTGGAAGCCCAGTTGAGAGGAGAGTGATGGGTAGATTTTGGAGAGTAGAAGATATAACGCTTAACAGATAAGAGTTGATGGGAATGTGGGAACTGGCACCCTGGGGGTGGGGGAGAAGAGACGGCCGGTTGTCCATACATAATAAAAATGTGAGGGACCTATCTTGCTGACATAAGACTGATAGAATATTATATATATTGTTTTCCTGTACTTAAAGTATCTATTTCACATGTTGTCTTTCTGATAATGTTACTCCCAGACTGTGGGGAGTTTATACTTATGTCATGTCCTTTCACACAATAAAAAAAGACAATACCCATTAAAATAAAAAACATACCAAAATAAAAAATCTAATCTAGAATAAACTACCAATGGCCCTTAAAAGGGCTGTTTGTAGGGCATTGCCCTAAAGAAATCAGCTTTGTTTATGGAAAGAAAATTACAAACACCCACTAACATTACAAACCCCCACCCCCCCAAACTGAAAAAAAAAAATCTAAAAAAACTAAGCTACCCATTGCCCTGAAAAGGGCATTTGGATGGGCATTTAGCTCTTTTACATTCCCAAACCCTAAAATAAAAAAAAAACCTTAAAAAATACTTAAAAAACTACCAACAGCCATTAAAAGGGCCTTATGTAGGGCATTGCCCTAAGTTAAACAGCTCTTTTACCTGTAAAAAAAATCATAGACCCCCCCAACAGTAAAACCGCCAACCAACTAACCCCCCAAAATAAAAAAAACTAACTCTAACAAAAATCTGTTACCCATTGCCCTGAAAATGGCATTTAGCTCTTTTACATGCCCAAACCATAATCTAAAAGAAAACCCACCCAAAAAACCCTACCCACTAACCTTCGACGATCCACTTACAGTTTTTGAAGTCCCGCTTGAACGATCTTCATCCTGGCGGAGAAGTCCTCATCCAGGCAGCGAGAAGTCTTCATCCAATAGAATGAGAGCTGCTTAAATCCTAATGGCTGATTTGAACAGCCTATAGGATTTTAGCAGCTCTATTTCCTATTGGCTGATTAACATTTTTCAGCCAATAGGAATGCAAGGGACGCCATCTTGAATCGCGTACCTTGCATTGAAGATTCAGTGTACGGCGGCGACCGTATGAAGAGGATGCTCCGCGCCGGATGTCTTCAGGATGGATCCGCTCCGCGCCGCCAGCATCAAGATAGAAGATGCCGTCTGAATGAAGATAGAAGAGGCCGCCTGGATGGAGACTTCTCGCCACCTGGATGAAGACTTCTCGCCGCCTGGATGAAGATAGAAGGGGCCGACTGGATGAAGACTTCTTGCCGTCTGGATGAAGATCGTTCAAGCGGGACTTCAAAAACTGCAATTATATCGTCAGGGGTTAGTGTTAGGTTTTTTTTAAGGGTTTTTTGGTGTGTTTTTTTAAGTTTAGGGTTTGGGCATGTAAAAGAGCTAAATGCCCTTTTAAGGGCAATGGCCATCCAAATGCCATTTTCAGGGCAATGGGTAGCTTAGGTTTTTGTTAGAGTTAGGTGTTTTTATTTTGGGGGGTTGGTTGGGTGGTGGGATTTACTGTTGGGGGGGTCTTTGTATTTTTTTTTTTTACAGGTAAAAGCTGTTTAACTTTTAAGGGCTATTGGTAGTTTATTGTAGGCTGGGGGGTATTTTGGGTGGGCTTTTTTATTTTGATTGGGCTATTAGATTACGTGTAATTCTTTTTTATTTTTGATAATTTTGTTTATTTTCCATAATTTAGTGTTTGTTATTTTTTGTAATTTTGTCTTTTTTTTGTAATTAGATACTTTGTAATTTTAGTGTTAGGATTTTTTTAATGTGTATTTTAGTTTATATAATTGGTAGTTAGTTTAATTTTAGTTTAATAATTATATTAGTTTAATTGTTAGTTTAAACTTAGTTTTTTTTAATTTGACAGGTAAGTTTAAATTTAATTTAAGATAGGGAAATTGTAATTTTAATCTAACGCTAGGGGGGTGTTAGGTTTAGGGAATACTAGTTTACATTAGTTTATTGCTTTCGTTTTAGGGTTTAATAGGTTTATTATAGTGGCGGCAGTGTAGGGCTTAATAACTTTAGTATAGTGGGGGCAATGTGGGCAGACAGCAGATTAGGGGTTAATAATATTTAAATAGTGTTTGCGATGCGGGAGGGCGGCGGTTTAGAGGTTAATAACTTTAGTATAGTGGTGACGATGTCGGAGAGCGGCAGAATATGGGTTAATAAATGTTATTAGTGGCGGCGATGCCGGGAGCGGCAGATTAGAGTTTAATAAATGTATTATAGAGTTTGCGATGCGGGAGGGCCTCGGTTTAGGGGTTAATAGGTAGTTTATGGGTGTTTAGTGTACTTTGTAGCAGTTTAGTTATGGGTTATGTTACAGCTTTATAGCATAAAACTCATAACTACTGACTTTAGATGGCGTTACGGATCTTGTCGTTTTAGAGTGTAATGCTCGCTTTTTAGCCTCCCAGAAAAACTCGTAATACCAGCGCTATGGGAATCCCACATCATTTTTACGAGTGCAGTACTGACGTTGCGTTACAGGCTAAAAGGCTTGCCGTACACCTACACCGACAAGACTTGTAATGGCTGCGGTGCTGTTTTAACGCTGAAAATACCATATTTTCAGCATCAAGAGCCGTAGTGCACAACTCGCAATCTAGCTGTTAGTTAATTAATCAGGTTAAAAACTGGTTTCTCCAAACAAAATAGTTGTGCTCCCTGTAAAAAATTATAAATTGTATATTTTCAAATACATATTTTTCTTTAAAATATTGTCACAGTCTTTAAGCAATTCGTTTTTTATTAATACTATCGAAACATCCAATTTAATTTCACTATCTAAAGAAAAAAATGGCAGTGAAAACTGTACACATTTTCATAATGATCTGTGCACAATAGAATCATGGAAGCCTGTGTTATTGTACACACAATCCTGTACATTGCAAAGCTTATCCAAAAGATAAAGATTGGATTCCAAAGCAGTATAACTGAAACATGTGTTGTTTACATTGAGATTATCTGAGTACAGTGTAAAGTTTAAAGGGACAGTATACTTCAAATGTTTTATTGTGTTAAAGGAGGATATCACCTTTACTACCCATTCCCCAGCATTGCACAACCAACATTGTTATATTAATATAATTTATAAGAACTAAAATTCATAGCATTTTTAAAGTTTTTCACAGCAAGACAAAAGCTAGTTAATGTGTACCATATAGATAACACTGAGCTGACTCTCATTGAATGGTGAGCAACATTCCCTGTAGCATGTGCAGTAGTGCGGGCGCACACTGCTCTGAATAGGCCCAAGCACTGATAAAGTCAGGCCCCTCATGCCGGTGTTCTATTCTGTCAGATCAGTCAGCTGTCTGATAAAACTCGGAAGTGGGATGCTTATGAGAAGTGTAATGGCTGCCTCCATGAGTTACCGTGCCGGTGTAATGTGGAACAAGGCAGATGATTGCCTCACATTGTTTGACAATGAGACGTTGTGCGCCGGTCTGAGCTCGCTTACAACCAAGTGCCAGTTATAAGACAGGGAGTGGCACTGTGACAGTGGATGTGGGAACCCGGCAACTGATGTGACATGGTTGTGACACTGTCTGTACTATATCAGAACATGGGTAGCAGTTCAGTGTGAGGGAGCGTAGGGAGGATGTCAGGCGTGTAAAAAAAAACCTGATTGATTTTGACTTTAATATCACCATGTCAGTATATTAAGCTCCTGCCAACGTTGTTTTAATACAGCCAAGTAAAACAGTCCTCTTCTCAATATTGTACAATTATACTGCCCCATTGTGAGTGTCATTACAAATAACCGTGCAATAAAAAAATAAAAAACAACTGTTTCACATCAGTTACCGGGTTCCCACATCCACTGTCACAGTGCCACTCCGTGTCTTATAACTGGCGCTTGATTGTAAGCGAGCTCAGAGCAGCGCACAACGTCTCATTGTAAAACAATGTGAGGCAATCCTCGGCCTTGTTCCACATTACACCGGCACAGTAACTCATAGAGGCAGCCATGACACTTCTCATAACCATCCCTACCTACACATACAGAGGCTGGACGCTCACGCTGGAGTCAGGAGGAGAGAGCAGGAGGAGGTTTTCACTCTGCGCCATGGCTAGTTACCGGGCCCTGACCATTCTACCTTCTCTGTTTCCTCTGCCTGCGTGGTCTCTTCTCACCCAGTCTCACTGAGAGTGAGAGGTCAGGGTGAGTAGGGACCATGCCAGCAGAGGAAATAGTAGGAAGGAAGCTGTACTGTCTCTGTCCTGTTTGGCCCCCGGGTGTGGGTGGTTAAGGCCGGGGGTTAGACCAAGACTGCAGTGGAAGCGGAGGCTCTGTGATAGAGAATAAGGGAAGAAAAGAGTCTGAAGAGCTGGCCCAAATTGCACACTGTGCCCTGGCTTGTGCTTCTGCCTGCATCTCCCCTCTGTCTCTCTCTTCCCTCCTCTGTCTCTCTCTTTTTCCCCCTCTGTCTTACTCTCTTCCCCTCTCTGTCTCCCCCCCCTCTATCTCTCTGTCTTCCCAATCTGTCTCCCCCAACTGTCTCTCTGTCTCCTCGCTCTGTCTCTATGTCTCCCCTCTCTGTCTACCCCCTCTGTCTCTCTGTCTCCCCCCTCTGTCTCACTGTCTCCCCCCCTTTGTCTCACTGTAGATGGGATGGGCAAGATTGTAGTGGTAATAGAGTGGAAGAGGGGCAGAGAAGGTAGGTAGGTGGTGCAGAAAGTGGGTGGGAGGGTCCTGCCACACTTTTGCCCAGGGGCCCTGGTTGGTCTCAGTCTGCCCCTGGTTGGAGCTCATAGAGCACTGAATGCCACGCAGCACAGGAAGTTTTTGCGATATATATATATATATATATACATACACATACATACATACTGCCCAGTCACTAGGTTGTGTAACATTGCACACGAGCACTATTTTGCGCTCACCTGCAATCCCGCTACCTACCCACACACAGCCAATCATGCGCGGGCAGGAGCTGTCAATCTCCCTGGTCAGACAAGGAGAAGAGGGTAGGGAATCATGGCCGCTGCTTGATAAATCGTGACTGCAGGTTCTCCTGTGAGAACCTGCAGTCATAAGGAGGATAAAGGCTTCATAAATCGAGCCCATAGTGATGTCCAGCTCATCAACGATGCAGAAGAATTACATAATTAACAAGGGCATAATAAAAAAAGACAATGCAAAAACACCTACTCTGAATTTCAAATAAGCAGTAGATTTTTTTCTGACAAATTAGTTTTTTCTCTCATGTTCCGGCCCCCTGTAACATGTGACGGGCATCAGCCAATTACAGACTAGTATACGTATACCATGTGATCTTGTGCCCATGCTCAGTAGGATTTTGTTCCCCAGAAAGTGTGAATATAAAAAGACTGTGCACAATTTGATAATGGAAGTAAATTGGAAAGTGTCTTAAAACTGCTGCTCTGTCTGAATCATAAAAGGTTATTGTGACTTGAGTGTCCCATTTAACTAACTCATTTGCATGAAACACTCAGTTAACAGTACACTGATTGAAATATAAGGTCACAGCAGTTCTCAAAAGACCCCTGCCTTTACCCCTAACTGCACCGTAAATTATACCTTACTATATATACTCCTCACCATAACTTAACCCTAAGGACCCCTGTTAACCCTAGCTGCCCCTAAATTAACCCCAAATATTGCTGTGGAGCTCTGGTATAATAGTTATTGTGTTAATGTAAATGTATTATAATACCTATTAGGTAAATAAAGCCGGTATCACTTCCATGTGTATGATCATGGATAACCAGTTTGTTGTCAGATATGCAACTATTAGGCAAATACAACCGTACAAAACGCAGCATACTCTGTTCTATGCACTGTGTTGGAACCCACACATCATATGCAGCATACTCTGTTCTATGCACCATGTTGTATGTTTTTTGTTTTTTTATATACAACAAAAGACTGGTTATCCATATGATAGGGGTAAGAAATAGATGTAACACTGCATTGTGTGTCAGGACGAGTTGGACAGACGCTCAGGAGTCAGGAATCGGATCGGTGGAGCTACCGTAATAGGAGAATCTGCGACTCGTCCCTCATGCATCACTTGCCGAACAAGTTAACTGATGAATTGGTTCATGAACTGGTTCAGTTAAACAAACCATCCAAAATTAACTGATTCATCAAGATGAATCAAACATCCCATCCCACTGAACTGAACTGAAAGTACTAGTAGCTGGTGGGGGGGGAGCTCCTCCTCCTGTAGATAGGTCATCAAAACATGACTAGCTAGGGTAGGAGCAGGATGATCTATAAAGGAGAGAATTCATGCTTAAAGGGACAGTGTACACCAATTTTCATATAACTGCATGTAATAGACACTTCTATAAAGAATAATATGCACAGATACTGATCTAAAAATCCAGTATAAAACCATTTAAAAACGTACTTAGAAGCATTTAGCACTGTTGATACAATTAACTGTAACACCCAGTGAAAGGGGCTTCGTGCAGATACCGCCCCCCTTCCCTGCATATGAAAAGATAGTTTAGGCAAACAGGTGCCAGCAGTGGTCTGTAAATGCATGTAAATGCATGTACACATCTGATACTTTGGGGCTTGGGTTGGAGTCTGAAAACCAGAACAATGTTATTAAAAAATAATCAAAACTATACATTGTTACAAAAAAAAACTCCCAGGTGGACTGTATAAATGGATCATCTACAAAACATTAATGCAAAGAAAAATCTAGTGTATAATGTCCCTTTAAGGTGAAATAGCATGATTATAATTATTTATAAATAGTGCGCACGATTTAGCTAAATCGTGAGCACTATTTAGCTAAATAGTGAGCATAATTTAGGTAAAACGAGTTCACAATTTAGCAAAATGTGCACGCAATTTAGCAAAATGTGCGCGCGATTTAGCAAAATTTGCGCACGATTTAGCAAAATGTGCGCAAGATTCAGCAAAATGTGCGCACGATTTAGCAAAATGTGCACAAAAAATCTTGTGCAACACCTCTGGGGCTCCGTATGTTCTAAAGAGACTTTAATTATTTTATAATTATTATTAATAATATTATTACACATAAAATAATGCATTGAAATATTTGTAATAATATTATTACACATAAAAGTAGGTATTTAAATAAGTTTCTGTGCTCAAAAAAATACTTTGTTTTCATGTTTGTGGATGCATATCCCTGTCTACCAGTAGAAATGAGTTTCAGCCATTGACCAATCTTAAAGGACCTATGGATAAGTTCCTTATAAACATATATTTCCTGTTAGCTTCCTTATCAGTCTAAAGAGCTTTAACATAACATTTTAACATTAGGAGAGGCCATATGTCAGGTATTCGTACAACATTCCAAAAAAGAGTAGGCAAAGATTTTAATTTTTTTTTTTAGTAATTTCTTAAATTTAATGTTGATACTATAGCATCCTGTGAAACAACAACATGGGTGTGGGTAGTTTTCTCATCCCCTGCAAATACATAAAAGAGACAATTATATATAAAAATGAGAGTACCTGGGCCTGCCGAGCTGCCAGATATAAGAATAGCTAACACCTCAAACCATTGGTTGAATTTAGGTAGTCTTGCAAACACTAAAGAAATCCTTATCACCACACATTTGAATAATCCTATACTATAAAAGGCCAAGTGTGTTTGTCCGAAGCTGTCAAACGCAGTAGAGACAGCACGAGGACAAACACACCTGGCCATAGATTCCCTACCGGATCTGCCGACTGCCGCAAGAAGAAGTGGGCGTGACCGAGTGTGAAGGGGCGTGGTCTAGCATAATGGCCCGTGAAGGGGCAGGGCCTAGCTTGAAGGTCTGTGAAGGGGGCGGGGCCGTGAAGAGACCTCAAACAGCTCAAGAAAGAGGAGAGAGAAAGAGTGAGAGAAAGAGAGAGAGAGAGAGAGAGAGAGAGAGAGGGAGAGAGAGGGAGAGAGAGCGCAAAAGAGGAGGGAGAGAATGCAAAAGAGAGGGGGAGAGAGAGAGCTCAAAAGAGAGGGGAAGAGAGAGCGCAAAAGAGAGGGGGAGAGAGAGCGCGAAAAAGAGGTGGAGAGAGAGCGCAAAAGAGAGGGGAGAGAGAAAGCAAAAGAGAGTGGGAGGGAGAGAACGCAAGGGGTGGGACCACTGTACTGCAAAAGATGGCCCGTGTGAACAGGCTTTAGGACTAGTTATGTATACAATGAAGATGTAAATGAATGCTAGATATGAAATCATAA
The DNA here is from genome assembly GCF_027579735.1 of Bombina bombina. Lineage (NCBI taxonomy): Eukaryota > Metazoa > Chordata > Amphibia > Anura > Bombinatoridae > Bombina > Bombina bombina. Next base: position 507,737,102 of record NC_069502.1, read on the forward strand.
ATTGTTGCATTGACATAATTACAATTAAAATAAAGAGTCTCTAGCTGGTTGCCATATTTGGGAATTCTTAAAAATTAAAGTTATATTATTCAAAAGTACTTGATCTGGTTGGTTAAAAACAAGGGTACAATTTGTGTGGGTAACTCAAAGAAAAAGCACTGACCTTGTTTTTAAATGTGATTAGCAAAATACTAAAGGCTAGATTATGAGCGTTTTCGCAAGTGCAATATTTGTTCTCCACTCAGTAATACCTGTGCACACAAATGTGTGCTGGTATTACAAGTAACGAGCTGTGTGAACGCAACCTCACATTCACATTGTATGTGAAGGGGTAAGTCGTTCAGCATTGGGCAGCATATTTAAAATATATACTGTATATGAATTTGAATACATACATATATATTTGTGTTTATATGTGTGTGTATACACATATAACACATAAATATGTATGTACATATATAAATATATACATATATATTTACAGATCAAACACAGTCCCCATAGACCACTATGTAAAGGCCCTCACTTTAACCCCTTATAGCTGTTTCATGCAGTTATTTCAATAAAAAAGAAAAAAAAAAGTTTTTTTTTTATTTTGGAGCAACTGGGGAACATTTTCTTCACTAACTAGAGATCTGATCTTTGTTTAATGAATTAAAGTGCAAATTGCTATCGCAAGTTCGTAATGGCTGGTTATTTAACGTGTGCCCATAAATATGCAAATTTGCAGTTTACGGGGGCACGTTAAAATTGCGCTTCACTTGTAATCTAGCCCTGAAAGTGTTAGCAGTGAATGAGTTAAATTTGATACTTACCTATATTTTGCAGGTGAGTATTAATGTTTTAAAATGTATACTTAATCTATACACACTGTAAAAAAAGGAAAAACAAATATTAATAAAACCAATATAAAGCACTTAAACAAGATATAGTACAGTATTGCTTTAGCAAAGCTGGCACTGTTACAAGTCATATAACAGGAAGGAAAAAGAACACAAAAGCTTGTTCTTTATTATCCAAATTCTTTACTACACAGAAGTCAGCAATTTATATAAATGATAGAACACAAAGCTATCCCACTCACAGCATATTGTGAAGAGCAAGTTACAATGATAATCCAGACATACATGCTGCACTTGTGAGTGGATATGATTAATGACTTCTACAATTGCCTGTGATCAGCTCTGCATATCTGATGAAAAGCTCAAGGGAACAAAATGTGTTAGACAGAATGGGAAAATGCAGCTCTAGCACTTTCAGCTGAGGTAGAATTCACTTGAGGCAGAGGGCAGATGACTTCAGACCTACCGCATTCACAAGGCTCAACGCACTTGCATAGTTTTCCCCCTTGTATGTCAAAGTTTCCTCACTTTGTCTTTACATATAGAACAATACTTTAACTGAATGTTCTATCAGATTAATGCTTTTCTTGATTTCGTACAAAACCAAACTATTGGCTACAGTAAGGGAGCAAATAGGAGGTCTGCAACTGGAAATGAGCAATAGAAAGTTGGAAGCAGACTTCATTAAATTTGATACCATTTTACAAAAATCTCTTGCTGATACCAATAATTTGGTACTTAGTATTAAACATACAAAGTATATTTAATGTATGTATGGACTAAATCGGATAAAACAAACACTAGGAGGGGACAGAATAGACATCAGATGAAAAGGAGAAATAGAAGCAATAGATCCCAGAGTGGGAACATTACACCATCCCTTAACTCTGATAGTGAATTTGAGTCGGGGGAGGATACAAACAGCATAAGTGTAAATACAGAAACGCATCCACCACCAATACAACCTGGTATCCTTAAACAATACTCCAGCAAAAATGTTAATTTTGGGGTTCCATTGGAAAGAGTAAGGGAAAAGGCAGTTAGACCTACAGAGCAGGTAAAACAATCTGTAGCCACCAATAATAACTCTAAGTATGTCACCAATAGTATAGTGGAACAGCAAGTTACTGATAACGAGGAGAGGAGAAACTTTGAGAAGGTTTTTTGTGTTCCCACAGAAAAAACAGGTATCGGATTGGAGAAGAAAGACAGGTATCAACTAAGTGGGGACAGGAATATCAAATACCAGTAAATAATGTTATAAATCTATCAACTAAGATTTTGACAGAAGTGCAGGTCAAATTACTTAGCTATGGCCTCAAGTTTGCCCCCAGTAATGATTTTGACTGTTTCGGAACCATGCTTGACATTAATAAATTGATACGTACACTAACTTTGCAAAAAATGTTTGTGAACCTTATAGATAGTGAAGACTCAGAGCCAAATAGAGTACAGGGTTTGAGGTCAATGGAGGGCTGTGCTGAATTGAATTTCAATGATGCATGTGATTGGACAACCCTTAACTCTTTGGCAGCTGAAGGAACAGGAGAACATAATCAACTCACTGTGAATGAATTTAGTGGCTTCAAAGGAGTATCAGAGTTTTACCTGATACAACACAGGGGCTTCATTCTAGAAACCTTCTACAAGCGAGTTGAGCATGATCTCTCTGTATTACATCTTAACAAGAAACATAAAGATAACTTGTCACACAAAGAAAGGAAGGCTTTGACTGAATTGAAAAAAATGGATGACATAGTCATTCATAATGCAGACAAGGGGGGGGGGGGTTAATAGTCGTAGGGTAGACTATATAATAGGGCAGAATATATAAACAAGGCATTACAAAAGTTACAAGTAGAAGACAACTATACTGTACTACCCGGAGACCCCACTAAAATCTATCAGGTCAAGCTGAAGTCTCTTTTGGATGATGGTTTGGAAGATAAGCCCATTAATATGGCCCTAGGGTCTATTTGTTCATTGAACATCCCATGGTTCCCATCTTCCAAAGGTGCACAAGACTACTTCTAATGAACAGGGTAGCCCCATCGTTAGTGGGATTGGCTCCTTGTTTGAATATCTTTAAGAGTGGCTAGATGCCATTCTGAATACAATAGTAGGACGTCTACACAGTTTTTGAGGGACATGAAACATGTGAGAAACCTACTGGAGGAACAGAGATGGATAGCCGGCCAGTACAGGTGGCTTAGAGTAGATGCTGTAGCCCTCTATTCCTCAATAACTCATAATGTAGATATTGAGGCTGTGGAGTACAGGTGGCCCTCGATTTACAACGGTTCAATTTGCACTGTTTCAGAATAACAACCTTTTTTTTCAGTCATGTGACTGCTATTGAAAAGCATTGAGAAGCAGTCCATTGATTAAAAAAGCCAGTAGGTGGAGCTGTCCGCTTTTGTTGCAGCAAAGATATGCAAGCCAAGCAAGCTGAAATTAATCAGTTTACCCAAACCTGAGCTATTGAGCAGATTTCAAAGGAACAAGATCTTCCTGTCTATAAATCAGTCCAGATTGGAATGCATAGCAAGAACTGTTTGCAGAAAAATGCAAGTAAACAAACAAAAGGTATTCAGCGCTCCCAAGTCAGAGCATAAAATGACAGTCTTGGTCAAATGAAATGCAGATGTAGCAGATGATTCAAGAAATAATGAATAAATAAGACATGAGATGATATGAAATGTGCACAGTGAAAATGGCACAGTACCGTGTTAGTAGGTTGTCTCCAGATATTCGTTTTTGTCCATCAAATAGTGAAAGGGTCAGTAGATTCTAGCCATATGTCCATAGAATCTTAAGTAGCTGTCTTTCGTATCGTATATTGCCTGTGTCAAAGAAACCAAAGTGGATAGAGTTAAAAAAAACAAAGACAGCGCATCCCATCTAAGAGTAACAGTTCTATTTAAACAATGATAGTGCTTGCTAAAATCACACTTACAAGATAATAGTGATAATCAGGCATTCAAAAAAGAACATATGCAACTGCTCTGAGCCGTGCCGTGAGCATATTACCAAGCCGGACTGGGAGATAGATGGTAGCAGCCCCAAACGAGGTAGGCGCCGAAGTCTCTTGTGGGCTACCTCCTGTCAGGATAGAATAGTTCAAGTGCGTGCGTAACGTCAGAGCCTTGATGACCTCAACGCGTTTCGTCCTATAACGTTAGGACTTTCTCAAGAGGGTGGATATGGGGAGTTGCCAGGTACACACGCATATAGCTGGAGATTCCAACTGATTGGCTGGTGCTGCAATTTTACCTTTAAGCTGAAATACAATATTCTCCGCTATGTGCGAGTGCACCCGGATGAGTCAAATACATATTAATATAAAACAATTGGAAAAAATGGTACTAGTAAGCATAAAAGGAAATGATGTATATGCACATATTGTCTAAAAAAGCCATACTTAAAATTCATAGTATTAATCTAAAAAACACAATATGTTAATAAATAAATATGTTAATAAATCCAATATGTTAATAAATAACACATCATGTTAATAAATAACACAAATCATAAAATACAATACAATACACATATCATTCATCATTTGCAAATATATTTGTAGAAATAAATATATATATACATGTAATAGATACTGAGGACATAAAGTCAAGAGTGCCTTAAAACAGTTTGTGAATATAAAATCTGATATATATGGAACCCAAAAATTGATCTTTTCCATAGAAAGTATTTTTTACATTAAAGCATTCAAATCTAAGTCGATGTTTAACCCATGAGGTGTGAGTGTATTTAATTCATGAATCCAGAAGGTCTCTCTTTGACGGAGAGTTCTGAGTCTGTTCACATGTTTGCTTGGAGGTATCCCCTCAATAATTTTTACTTTGAGGCTATCTGGATTAGACCCGTGGTGGGTTTTAAAGTGATAGGATACACTATGTGTCTCAAGCTCATGTGTGATGTTGTATTTATGTTCGCTGAACCTCTTTCTCATAGTTCTCTTAGTGTGTCCAATATAAATTAGAGTACAATTACAACTGAGCATGTACACAATGTATGTAGAACTGCATGAGTATCTATTCTTAATTGAGTATTTCTTCACATTTTTGGAGTCATGGAAATGGTCTTGTTTACAGATATGAGAATACATTCCACATCTGGCTACTCCACATCTTCTAGTGCCTTTAAAGTTGCCTAACCAATTACTGCTCATGCTGTAATTTGTTGGTGTCTGGGTGATAGGTCTAAGTTTCGAGGGGGCCAAGATGTTCTTAAGATCCCTATTTTTCTTGTAGGTAAAAATAGGTCTATTTGGAAGGGACTTTCCTAAAATGGGGTCTGCTTTGCGAATATCCCAATGGGAATTGATTATTTTTTCTATTGCTTTACTAACTTGATTATAGGTGGTGATAAATCTAATATTGTCATCTTTGTTTTTATCTTTTGATACTGGTTCAAGCATTTTTTGTCTGTCCATGTATTCTACTTGTATTTTTGCTTTCTCTAAAAATTCTGGGTTGTAACCTTTTTCCCTAAATCTCTCATGTAGAATCTGAACTTTTCTGTTGAAATCTGATTGTAGTGTGCAGTTTCTTTTAATACGTTGGTACTGCCCTAAGGGTATATTCTGTTTCCACCTTGCAAGATGCCCACTATTGGCATTCAAAAACCCATTCTTGTCAGTAGCTTTTCTAAAAAAAATTACTGCTATTTTGTTATCAGTTGTTTTGAAAAGTGTGAGTTCTAGGAAATCATTGTGCTCCTTGTGTGTGTTATGAGTGAATGGGTTGTTCTGCCAAATATAGTTTGATTCAAATTTGCCCATATAAATGTTGGCGTATGATGGCGCAAAAGTAGTACCCATCACAGTACCCTGGGTTTGTAAATAAAAGTTTTTTTCAAATTCAAAATAATTATGATCTAATATGAATTTGATGCAGGACCGCAAGAATTCAAGTTGTTCAAACATCATTTCACTTATCATAAGGCTGTCCCTGATGGCTTGTAGGCCCAGTTGGTGGGGAATGCAGGTTTAAAGGGCAGTCACATCACAAGTGAGCCAAATGAAGTCCTCCTCCCAATCTATTCCTTCAAATGTGTTAATCACATGAGTAGTGTCTCTGATGTAGGAGTGAATATTTCTTATTATAGGCTGTAAGAAAAAGTCAATGTATGTGGACAAATTGCTAGTGAGGGAATTGATTCCAGAGATGATGGGCCTCCCTGGGGGGGGGGGGTCTATGAGAGATTTATGGACCTTAGGAAGGTGATAGAATAAAGGGATACTGGGATGTGGTTCAGAAAGGAAGTTAAAGTCCTCCTTAGTGATAATGTTTTCCATTTTGGCCATTTTTAAAATATTAAAAAGTTTTTTCGTGAAGGTCTCAGTAGGGTTGAAGCTAAGTCTTTTGTATGTTGTTGTATCATTCAAAATGTTAGAGGCTTCTTTGATATAATCAGATATGTTTTGAATAACCACCCCGTTCCCTTTATCCGTGGCCCTTATCACAATATTAGTGTCTGATTTAAGTTTAGAAAGAGTAAATCTTTCCTCACGGGTGAGGTTATCATTAAATTTATTGACCCACTTTCCTTTGTTGTGTTCCCATAATTTAGAAAAATCTTAATTAACTAGCTTATTAAATATACTAATAAATTCACCTTGTGCATTCCAAGTCGAAAGCGGGATATTTAAAAATCCTAAGACCTCTTGGGACTATATTATGTAAGACATAATTGTCTAGTAAAATCAAATCTTGCCATTCTTTGGTATCGTTAGTCAATAGTTTTTCCAGGTCTTTAAATAATTCAGAGGGATCTGCTTATTCAGCTACACAATCTGTAGTCACTATATTTAAAAAGTCATGTGATCTATTTCTAGAATGTCTGGAATTGGAGTCCCCAAAATGATTATCACAATCATTAATCATAGTGTTAGTAGCTGGGCTGTTCATTGTCCCAAGGTTATATATTCTGTCCCGCAGATAATATATAATATATAAAAATAGCTATAAGAATTTCTATATATAAATATAAAAAGTAAATAAACCTATTTAGCAGCACAAATGGACCGATTTAGCAGCACAAATGGAAAATAAAACAGAAGAGGCTAAAATTAAACAATAATAGAATGATTAAAAAGTATAAAATATAAGATGATAAAACTAAACAAGCTGAAAATGGGAGTCGCTTATGAATCAGAGACAGGAGACATAAAAGCAAACAAGCAAAAGGTATTCAGCGCTTCCCAAGTCAGAGCATAAAATGAAAGTCTTGGTCAAATGAAATGCAGATGTAGCAGATGATTCAAGAAATAATGAAGAAATAAGCCATGAGATGATATGAAATGTGCACAGTGAAAATGGCACAGTACCGTGCCAGTAGGTTGTCTCCAGATATTCGTTTTTGTCCATCAAATAGTGAAAGGGTCAGTAGATTCTAGCCATATGTCCATAGAGGAGGACTTCATTTGGCTCACTTGTGATTTGACTGCCCTTTATACCTGCATTCCCCACCAACTGGGCCTACAAGCCATCAGGGACAGCCTTATGATAAGTGAAATGATGTTTGAACAACTTGAATTCTTGCTGTCCTGCATCAAATTCATATTAGATCATAATTATTTTGAATTTGAAAAAACTTTTATTTACAAACCCAGGGTACCGTGATGGGTACTATTTTTGCGCCATTATACGCCAACATTTATATGGGCAAATTTGAATCAAACTATATTTGGCAGAACAACCCATTCCGAAATAACATCATCCATTACCATCGCTATATTGATGATGTAATCATTATTTGGAAAAGGGAAGAACCACAGATCAATTTTTTTATTGAACATATTAATAATAACAATTTCAACTTAAAGTTCACTCATAACACACACAAGGAGCACATTGATTTCCTAGACCTCACACTTTTCAAAACAACTGATAACAAAATAGCGGTCAAAAATTTTAGAAAAGCTACTGACAAAAATGGGTTTTTGAATGCCAATAGTGGGCATCTTGCAAGGTGGAAACAGAATATACCCTTAGGGCAGTACCAACTTATTAAAAGAAACTGCACACTACAATCAGATTTCAACAGAAAAGTTCACATTCTAGATGAGAGATTTAGGGAAAAAGGTTACAACCCAGAAATTTTAGAGAAAGCAAAAATACAAGTAGAAAACATGGACAGACAAAAATGCTTGAACCAGTATCAAAAGATAAAAACAAAGATGACAATATTAGATGTATCACCACCTATAATCAAGGTAGTAAAGCAATAGAGAAAATAATCAATTCCCATTGGGATATTCGCAAAGCAGACCGCATTTTAGGAAAGTCCCTTCCAAATAGACCTATTTTTACATACAAGAAAAATAGGGATCTTAAGAACATCTTGGCCCCCTCGAAACTTAGACCTATCACCCAGACACCAACAAATAACAGCATGAGCAGTATTGGTTAGGCAACTTTAAAGGCACTAGAAGATGTGGAGTAGCCAGATGTGGAATGTGTTCTCATATCTGTAAACAAGACCATTTCCACGACTCCAAAAATGTGAAGAAATACTCAATTAAGAATATATACTCATGCAGTTCTACATACATTGTGTACATGCTCAGTTGTAATTGTAATCTAATTTATATTGGACGCACTAAGAGAACTATGAGAAAGAGGTTCAGTGAACATAAATACAACATCACACATGAGCTTGAAACACTAAGGCCTAGATTTAGAGTTCGGCGGTAAAAGGGCTGTTAACGCTCCGCGGGCTTTTTTCTGGCCGCACCATAAATTTAACTCTGGTATCGAGAGTTAAAACAAATGCTGCGTTAGGCTCCAAAAAAGGAGCGTAGGGCATTTTTACCGCAAATGCAACTCTCGATACCAGAGTTGCTTACGGACGCGGCCAGCCTCAAAAACGTGCTCGTGCACGATTCTCCCATAGGAAACAATGGGACTGTTTGAGCTGAAAAAAAACCTAACACCTGCAAAAAAGCAGCGTTCAGCTCCTAACGCAGCCCCATTGTTTCCTATGGGGATACACTTCCTACGTCTGCACCTAACACCCTAACATGAACCCCAAGTCTAAACACCCCTAACCTTACACTTATTAACCCCTAATCTTCCGCCCCCGCTATCGCTGACCCCTGCATTACAGTTTTAACCCCTAATCTTCCGCTCCGTAAACCGCCGCAACCTACGTTATCCCTATGTACCCCTAATCTGCTGCCCTAACATCGCCGACCCCTATGTTATATTTATTAACCCCTAATCTGCCCCCCACAACGTCGCCGACACCTGCCTACACTTATTAACCCCTAATCTGCCGAGCGGACCGCACCGCTACTATAATAAAGTTATTAACCCCTAACCCGCCTCACTAACCCTATCATAAATAGTATTAACCCCTAATCTGCCCTCCCTAACATCGCCGACACCTACCTTCAATTATTAACCCCTAATCTTCCGATCGGAGCTCACCGCTATTCTAATAAATGTATTAACCCCTAAAGCTAAGTCTAACCCTAACACTAACACCCCCCTAACTTAAATATAATTTTAATCTAACGAAATAAATTAACTCTTATTAAATAAATTAATCCTATTTAAAGCTAAATACTTACCTGTAAAATAAATCCTAATATAGCTACAATATAAATTATAATTATATTATAGCTATTTTAGGATTAATATTTATTTTACAGGCAACTTGGTATTTATTTTAACTAGGTACAATAGCTATTAAATAGTTAAGAACTATTTAATAGTTACCTAGTTAAAATAATAACAAAATTACCTGTAAAATAAATCCTAACCTAAGATATAATTAAACCTAACACTACCCTATCAATAAAATAATTAAATAAACTACCTACAATTACCTACAATTAACCTAACACTACACTATCAATAAATTAAATAAACACAATTGCTACAAATAAATACAATTAAATAAACTAGCTAAAGTACAAAAAATAAAAAAGAACTAAGTTACAGAAAATAAAAAAATATTTACAAACATAAGAAAAATATTACAACAATTTTAAACTAATTACACCTACTCTAAGCCCCCTAATAAAATAACACAGCCCCCCAAAATAATAAATTCCCTACCCTATTCTAAATTTAAAAAGTTACAAGCTCTTTTACCTTACCAGCCCTGAACAGGGCCCTTTGCGGGGCATGCCCCAAGAAGTTCAGCTCTTTTGCCTGTAAAAGAAAACATACAATACCCCCCCCCCCCAACATTACAACCCACCACCCACATACCCCTAATCTAACCCAAACCCCCCTTAAATAAACCTAACACTAAGCCCCTGATGATCTTCCTACCTTGTCTTCACCATGCCAGGTTCACCGATCCGTCCTGGCTCCAAGATCTTCATCCAACCCAAGCGGGGGCTAGACATCCACTGAAGAAGTCCAGAAGAGGGTCCAAAGTCTTCCTCCTATCCGGCAAGAAGAGGACATCCGGACCGGCAAACATCTTCTCCAAGCGGCATCTTCGATCTTCTTCCATCCGGTGCGGAGCGGGTCCATCTTGAAGCAGGCGACGCGGATCCATCCTCTTCTTCCGATGTCTCCCGACGAATGACGGTTCCTTTAAGGGACGTCATCCAAGATGGCGTCCCTCGAATTCCGATTGGCTGATAGGATTCTATCAGCCAATCGGAATTAAGGTAGGAATTTTCTGATTGGCTGATGGAATCAGCCAATCAGAATCAAGTTCAATCCGATTGGCTGATCCAATCAGCCAATCAGATTGAGCTCGCATTCTATTGGCTGTTCCGATCAGCCAATAGAATGCGAGCTCAATCTGATTGGCTGATTGGATCGGCCAATCGGATTGAACTAGATTCTGATTGGCTGATTCCATCAGCCAATCAGAAAATTCCTACCTTAATTCCGATTGGCTGATAGAATCCTATCAGCCAATCGGAATTCGAGGGACGCCATCTTGGATGACGTCCCTTAAAGGAACCGTCATTCGTCGGGAGACATCGGAAGAAGAGGATGGATCCGCGTCGCCTGCTTCAAGATGGACCCGCTCCGCATCGGATGGAAGAAGATCGAAGATGCCGCTTGGAGAAGATGTTTGCCGGTCCGGATGTCCTCTTCTTGCCGGATAGGAGGAAGACTTTGGACCCTCTTCTGGACTTCTTCAGTGGATGTCTAGCCCCCGCTTGGGTTGGATGAAGATCTTGGAGCCAGGACGGATCGGTGAACCTGGCATGGTGAAGACAAGGTAGGAAGATCATCAGGGGCTTAGTGTTAGGTTTATTTAAGGGGGGTTTGGGTTAGATTAGGGGTATGTGGGTGGTGGGTTGTAATGTTGGGGGGGGGGTATTGTATGTTTTCTTTTACAGGCAAAAGAGCTGAACTTCTTGGGGCATGCCCCGCAAAGGGCCCTGTTCAGGGCTGGTAAGGTAAAAGAGCTTGTAACTTTTTAAATTTAGAATAGGGTAGGGAATTTTTTATTTTGGGGGGCTTTGTTATTTTATTAGGGGGCTTAGAGTAGGTGTAATTAGTTTAAAATTGTTGTAATATTTTTCTTATGTTTGTAAATATTTTTTTATTTTCTGTAACTTAGTTCTTTTTTATTTTTTGTACTTTAGCTAGTTTATTTAATTGTATTTATTTGTAGCAATTGTGTTTATTTAATTTATTGATAGTGTAGTGTTAGGTTAATTGTAGGTAATTGTAGGTAGTTTATTTAATTATTTTATTGATAGGGTAGTGTTAGGTTTAATTATATCTTAGGTTAGGATTTATTTTACAGGTAATTTTGTTATTATTTTAACTAGGTAACTATTAAATAGTTCTTAACTATTTAATAGCTATTGTACCTAGTTAAAATAAATACCAAGTTGCCTGTAAAATAAATATTAATCCTAAAATAGCTATAATATAATTATAATTTATATTGTAGCTATATTAGGATTTATTTTACAGGTAAGTATTTAGCTTTAAATAGGATTAATTTATTTAATAAGAGTTAATTTATTTCGTTAGATTAAAATTATATTTAAGTTAGGGGGGTGTTAGTGTTAGGGTTAGACTTAGCTTTAGGGGTTAATACATTTATTAGAATAGCGGTGAGCTCCGGTCGGAAGATTAGGGGTTAATAATTGAAGTTAGGTGTCGGCGATGTTAGGGAGGGCAGATTAGGGGTTAATACTATTTATGATAGGGTTAGTGAGGCGGGTTAGGGGTTAATAACTTTATTATAGTAGCGGTGCGGTCCGCTCGGCAGATTAGGGGTTAATAAGTGTAGGCAGGTGTCGGCGACATTGAGGGGGGCAGATTAGGGGATAATAAATATAACATAGGGGTCGGCGGTGTTAGGGGTAGCAGATTAGGGGTACATAGGGATAACGTAGGTGGCGGCGCTTTGCGGTCGGAAGATTAGGGGTTAATTATTTTAAGTAGCTGGCGGCGATGTTGTGGGGGGCAGATTAGGGGTTAATAAATGTAAGGGAAAGAGGTGATATGATAGCAACTTTCAAGTACATTAAAGGGTTTAGTAAAACTGAGGCTGTGGGTATTTTACATAAAATGGAAAATTCAAGAACAAGGGGTCATGAGCTCAAGCTAAAGGGTAGTAGATTCAGGAGTAATTTGAGGAAGCACTTCTTTACAGAAAGAGTGATTGATTTATGGAATAAACTTCCTCAAGAGGTAGTAGCAACAAACACTGTGGGGGACTTTAAAAATGCATGGGACAAGCATAGGGCTATCCTACGAACTAGATAAGTTTATACTGTTAGGTAAAGTGGGGCAGACTTGCTGGGCCTATGGCTCTTATCTGCCGTCAATATCTATGTTTCTATGTTTCTATATTTCTATGTTTCTAATATAGGGGTCGGCGGGGTTAGGGGCAGCAGATTAGGGGTACATAAGTATAACGTAGGTGGCGGTCGGCAGATTAGGGGTTAAAATTTTTAATCGAGTGGCGGCGATGTGGGGGGACCTCGGTTTAGGGGTATATAGGTAGTTTATGGGTGTTAGTGTACTTTAGGGTACAGTAGTTAAGAGCTTTATAAACCGGCGTTAGCCAGAAAGCTCTTAACTCCTGCTATTTTCAGGCGGCTGGAATCTTGTCGTTAGAGCTCTAACGCTCACTGCAGAAACGACTCTAAATACCGGCGTTAGAAAGATCCCATTGAAAAGATAGGCTACGCAAATGGCGTAGGGGGATCTGCGGTATGGAAAAGTCGCGGCTGTAAAGTGAGCGTTAGACCCTTTAATCACTGACTCCAAATACCAGCGGGCGCCCAAAACCAGCGTTAGGAGCCTCTAACGCTGGTTTTGACGGCTACCGCCGAACTCTAAATCTAGGCCATAGTGTATCCTATCACTTTAAAACCCACCACGGGTCCAATCCACATAGCCTCAAAGTAAAAATTATTGAGGGGATACCTCCAAGCAAACATGTGAACAGACTCAGAACTCTCCGTCAAAGAGAGACCTTCTGGATTCATGAATTAAATACACTCACACCTAATGGGTTAAACGTCGACTTAGATTTGAATGCTTTTATGTAAAAATTACTTTCTATGAAAAATATCAATTTTATTGGGTTCCATATATATCAGATTTTATATTCACAATTTCACAAACTGTTTTAAGGCACTCTTGACTTTATGTCCTCAGTATCTATTACATGTATATATATTTATTTCTACTCATATATTTGCAAATGATTAATGATACTTGTATTGTATTGTATTTTATGCTTTGTGTTATTTATTAACATGATGTGTTATTTATTAACATATTGGATTTATTAACATATTTATTTATTAACATATTGTGTTTTTTAGATTAATACTATGAATTTTAAGTATGGCTTTTTTAGACAATATGTGCATATACATCATTTCCTTTTATGCTTACTAGTACAATTTTTTCCAATTGTTTTATATTAATATGTATTTGACTCATCCGGGTGCACTCGCACATAGCGGAAAATATTGTATTTCAGCTTAAAGGTCAAAATGCAGCACCAGCCAATCAGGTGGAATCTCCAGCTATATGCGCGTGTACCTGGCAACTCCCCATATCCACCCTCTTGAGAAAGTCCTAACGTTATACGACGAAACGCGCTAAGGTCATCAACGCTCTGATGTCACGCACGCACTTGAACTATTCCATCCTGATAGGAGAGCCCACGAGAGATTTCGGCACCTACCTCGTTTGGGGCTGCTACCATCTATCTCCCAGTCCGGCTTGGTAATATGCTTACGGCACGGCTCAGAGCAGTTGCATATGTTCTTTTTTGAATGCCTGATTATCACTATTATCTTGTAAGTGTGATTTTAGCAAGCGCTATCATTGTTTAAATAAAACTGTTACTCTTAGATGGGATGCGCTGTCTTTGTTTTTTTCAGAAAAATGCAAGTAAAGTCTGTGTTGTGTGATTATTTTATTAGGTTTATAATGCTATTCAGCAAATGTTTTTGTTCATTTAACTTAGTTTAATTATATATTCTGTGTTGTGTGATTATTTTATTAGGTTTATAATGCTGTTTAGCATGTGAAGTCTTCATTTCGAAGCTTTAAAAATAATGTATTAGGTGTTACTTATGACAATTTTGAGAGGGACCTGGAACCTAACTCCCTCACTTCCCATTGACTTACATTATAAACTGGGTTTCAGTTTACAACGGTTTAGATTTAAAACCATTCCTTCTGGAACCTAACCCTGGCGTAAACTGAGGGCTACCTGTACTTTCTGGAGAATTTTACAATTTTTTCCAAAGAATTGAGGGACTTTGTACTAAGAATGACACGTTTTCTATTAATGCACAACTATTTCAAGTTTGAAGTCCAATTTTATCTCCAGAGGTGTGGGACAGCGATGGGTGCGAAATTCATGCCATCCTACGTCAACCTGTATATGGGTTGGTGGGAGCTGTCCAACATCTTTGGAGATGAAAATGGATATAAGGGGTGTATTAAATGTTATCATCGGTACATACACGAATTGCTATTCATTTGGCAAGGAACAGTGAAGGAGGTCAAGTCTTTTGTGGAGAGGTTGAATAACAATAGCATAGGTCTGAAGTTTATTTTTGAGCAAAAAGATGAAAGAATATGTTTCTTGGATCTTACTTTGATGGGTACAAAAGATGGAAACATCAAGAGTACTACATACAGAAAACATATCACAAGAAACACCATTCTGCATGCCAAAAGCTGTCGCCCTCCTCATGTGCATTTTGCAGTGGCTAAAGGCCAATTCATGAGAATTAAAAGAAACTGCACAGAGGAGGGTGCTTTTGGCAGGCTCTGAGGTCAAGATTCAAGGAGAGAGTCTACTCCAACACAGTACTTGGTAAGGCGCAGAATCAGTTAGCCAAGTTGGATAGACAGTCTCTCTTGAGGGACGAACTGTAAGGTTCTGCAATGGAACCCTGATTAAATAGTGTTTTTGTAGATATAAACCTTAAACCCAAATTACCTAGGTGAATAAAGTGGGAAATTTGGCAAATAGCAGTTATTACAATTGAGCTTATGATATACCTTGTGTATCCTTTTTATAGAATAACAGGTTTTGTAAAGCAAAAAGAACTCTGTTTCAGGAGTAAAGGGCTGATATATGAGCAGTTATAAATGAAGACTGCAGTTTAGTGTACAAAGCAAACACATGCAAAACAGATAGAGTTTAAATAAGATATCCCATAATATGCAAGGTTAACAATCTAAGCACATCAGTTTGATTTAGACAAAGACCTAGGTTTACTTTGTGGTAAGTAGATTTACTACAGCAAACGTTTAGTTAGCAAGATAGTAACAGGAGAGGCAGACATGCACTTCGAGGGATAATGCGGCAAGCAGTTAGAGGTGTTTGTTTTATTACAGCATTAGGTATTCTTATGAGCAGACAGTTTATGAAGCAGCAGTAATAATAAGTTGTTAAAGTTCAGCGCTGACACATATACTTGCGTTTAAGTTGTTTAAAGGAAGCAAAGCTATGAATACAGCTGGTCCATTGATGGCTGTTAGTAACAGAGAGGAGCGTGCAGGTCCGTTGAAGACAGCTGAAAGGTATCCAGATATGATGCGTGTCAGCTTGAGGTTGAACTGCAGATGGTAAATAAGAAACTCCAGAGAAAATGCAGGGAGCTTGAAATAACTTTAGACAAAGATCCTCTAAAACTTAGAGATTGCAACAAAATATTCAAGCAGTAAAAGGTAGTAGGAAGTGACCTTATAAAGGCTATACAAGGAATAGGAGGAGCAATGCTTAAGGTGGTATGTAGAGTTCTTACAGGTAATGCTTAAGGTGGTATTTAGAGTTCTTACAGGTAATGCTTAAGGTGGTATTTAGAGTTCTTACAGGTAATGCTTAAGGTGGTATGTGGAGTTCTCACACAAACCCCATAAAAAAGATGGTAGGGACAGCCTAAGAGGGGGAGTGTACTTTGTAACTAATTATAGTGCACAATACAAAGAGATCTGCAAAATAGATAAACAGCATTTTAGGCTCTTAACGGCAGATGACCATTTAATTGATTGTGTTGATAGGGGACTACAATGCTCATACAGAAGGAGCAAGACCCTAGGCAATTACTTGTCCCCCTCCTGTATTCCCAACTCTACTAATAACACACAAAGCTCCTGGTTGCAACACAGGGGTATGTTTAAGTGTGGCAAAAGGAGATATAGGCCATGTGAGCACACATTGGTCTCGGATACATTTAGATCTGAAGTCACGAGGGAAACATTCAGAATAGACTCATGTTTGAACTGCACCACGACATATGTTATTTACGTTATAGCATGCATAGAATGTAGGATCCAATATGTAGGGTTAACATCCAATGACACTAGACCCGCATCAGAAACCATTTATCCACAATAAGTGTAGGTGAGGCCACTACCCCTCTTGTCCAACACTTTGCCAAGAGACACAATAAATCATTTACCACCTTTAGGGGGCAGGTTGTTGAAAAAGTACCTTTTCCCACTAGAGGTGGGTGGGGGGGGGGTGCAAGGTGTTGGGCAAGAGGAAAATGTATAGGATATTCCCGGTTAAAAACTCGAGTCCCAAACAGGATGAACTCAGAGTATGATCTCATAAATTATTGGAAATAAAAAGGAATTAAAGTCAGCTTTTTTGAGAGTAATAGGGTATCCCATTACTCCCCTAGAGATGTATATGTTTACCTTAGAGGTATACTTTAGAGGCATATATAAGATGAACATATAGGGATGTGTTAATGAAGGTTATCCTTATGAATGTGATAATTTGAACATACTGTAGGCTGTTTGCAAATGTACACCCAGATGTCATGACTCACTACTACCAAGCTATGGTATCCATTTGCCAGTAGTATTGTTACTTCCACTCTCTTTACTTACTGCTGTCTTTTTGTTCACTGTGGTGCTTCATTCACTGTGAGTTTATACTCTTTGAACATTCACTTAAGTTCAAGTTCATGTTCCCTAGTGTCCCTAAATGGCCTAATGGTAAAGGAGATCATTACTGAATTATATGCCCTTCTAGATTTATTAATATTATTTTTCATTTCTAGCATTATTTTTCATTTCATGTACCATACGTTGATATACTACTATGTCCTATGGGGATCTATATCCCTAAGTGCTGTATCCCTGAGGTTTTATATGATAACTGTCTGGAGAAGAATCCACAGCAAAATAATAACAGGGTATACCCAAATATCTTTACAGATTGTATAGAGAGGAGTTAAGACTGTACTTATAAAGACATATAGATTTAATCATTCTAATACTGATTTATAGATAAGCTTAATATAGCTGAAAATGTCATTTTTATCTTAATCCAGGTATTGTATATTTATACCGCATTGCATCGGTGTCCTTATAAAAAAGTATAGACTGACAATTGAATGCCTTAGACAGGGTAGCATTACCTTTAGTTGATAGTTGCCTTTAAGGGATTAACACATTGAAACTACAAAAATTGTTTTAACCAATCACATCAGTTTGTTTGCTATAAGAAGAGAGAAACAGGTGTACAGTATCAGCTTTGATTATGGCCTAGTGCTGAAACATGTACTAATTTGTTGTACTCCAAACTTTTAACAAGTTTTTGAATAAATTTTGATATTTTAATAAGAAGCAGTCTCTGTAAATGTTTCTTTTCCTGAACTGTTTAACTATACCAGGACAAGCAGAGACGCTATTGGATTGTTTATCCCCACAAGCTCCGTGACAGCTTAAGCCTCCAGCCTTAAGACCCAGAGAAGCTGTACTTCACAAGAATGAAATAGTCTGAACTGGATTTCTATTGGCTCAGCGGCACACATGACCGGATTCATGCACCGCATTCGAGTGTATGGAAGTGAACGAACAGTCTACCTGCAGATTCATGTATGCGGTTAACAGACTGTAGGATTCCTTGGATCTGGATTCTGGTGGGCAACTGGACCGGTGAGTCAACTGCATACCGCAGTGTGTATGGGCTTGAATAGCCCTTGTACTTACCTGGTAGTGCTGTAAAGATTTTGGGACATTTAATTGAAGACTTTGTCTCTACCAGATATAAAGACTCAGACATTCACGTTTGCTCGCATATCCAATGTACAGCGGACTTTTGCCTTCAATATACATTGACTGTTGCATTTTTCTATTTAGGCTGAGAGGTTTATGGGCCGGATGCAATCTGGGGATTACAATAGATTCTATAATTTAGACTACAGTGTCCAAGCAGTATACGGTCACTTTTGTTCTTCTGAGTTTTTATATATATACACACTTTCTTTTCAGTGTCTTAGGATATTAATTTACCTTTGATGTCTGAATCTATCAAACAGATTAAACAAGTAGTTTCCCAAGTATTTACTTTAACTAAATAATATACCTTAGTATACAGTCTCTATGACAACCTTCTGGAATAGTGTTCCTTATAAAGGATAGCATAAAGATAACAAGAGAACAAAGAAAACTTAATAGGAGTAAATTAGAAAGTTGCTTAAAATTGCCTGCTCTATCTGAATCATGAAAAAAAATATTTTTTGGTTTAGTATCCCTTTAAAACAACTTTTACACAGTACACTAAAAATCTGAAGCTATATATATGTAACTTGGTTAATTTCATTTACAATATTTAAATATACAAGTTTTTTTTAGTATAAAATGTATTATTTTTATTCAAATTTCCAAACAAAAAATAACAAAAAACAATGCAATAAAAAGGAATATGATAAAGTATTACATAAAAAGGATGGAGAAATAATGTTTTCTTTCCAAAGGTATGGAGAGTCCACAAATCTATTCAATTACTAGTGGGAATTCAACTCCAGGCCATCAGGTGAAGGCAAAGAACATCCCAGCAAAGCTTCAAGTATCCTCCCATTACCCACAATCCCCAGTTATTCTTTGCCTGTGTAACATTGCAGGTTATATGCAAAGATCGTGTCTGAAGGAAATCAAGTTGTTAATCCTTTAATGGGTACTTTTCCCTGCAAGCAAGGATTGGGGTTATGCTGTGCCCGTGTAATTCTCTTTAGTAAGAGTAATGGTGACTTTTAGCAGTTGGAAGACGGCAAGGTGGTCTTTGCTTACCTTCCAACATTTTTGCTACCCCTATATAGAAAACCAGGGTTGGTTACTCTGTTTTTTCTTTATCTACAGGTCTATGTCAGTGAGGATTCTGTCCCACCTGTTGCTGTACCTGCCCTGCAGCAGATCCACATGTAAGTGCTTTTACCTTCTAGGTGAGAAGGATGATTGTTTTAGAAAAAAAGGATATTTAAAGAACAAGGTGGTTCTTTATGGGACTGAATATCCCCTTTAAGATTGGGGGATTTATTTGGGCAGCAGTTCAGGGCACTGTTCTGTCATAAGAAGGCTCTTTTATTTTGGCTATGGGGATTTGTTTGCAGAGTTTACCTTTATTTTAATTTAGGGTAATATCTCTTTAAGAAAGTTTGTTGGCGGTTCTTTTTACCACATCACACTTTTGAATTTGCCATAATGTGACCGCTTAGTTTACTTCCTGAGTGCTGAGCGGTTTGTTTCTAGTTGGCTGTTTGGAAGCCGGATTACAATAGGACAGAGAGGATTTTCTGGAGTTGGATTGTTTTTTCTGCCTGTCGCTTCTGATGTTTGCAGCTTTCTAGGATCTGCAGTTTTGAACAGGATTATTATAGCTGCTGGTGTGGATTTCATTCCTGGTTTCCGGTTGGGTGAGTCTCTCCAACGTGGCTGGGGTGTAGAGGTGCCGGTTATAAAAGTTTATTAATATTTATGCAAGAAACTTTTTTTATTCAAATTATTTATATAGAAATTAGAGTATAAGGGGAAAAGGTGGTATTTAATTTGCTATGGATGCCGATCCCAAGCTTTCTCTGTCCTTTGACAAATGTCTTTATTGTGCAGATGCCCAGGTTATACCTCCTGTGCAATTTTGTTCCCCTTGCCTTAATCAGGTTTGATTATCTAAGGATAAGGATCCCCTATCTGGGACTTCTTTTAGTCAGGATAATGTTGTTCAGGGTTTGTCTCAGGATCTTCTAACATGTCCCAGTTTTTGATAGATTCACATGCAGTGCCCTGCAGTTCCTCTCAGTCAGTCCCTGGGAGTGTTTGTTTGCCTAAAGATTTTGCTACACAGTTAACTTCTGCAGTTTCTGCAGCTCTAAGTGCTTTACCTAGTTCTGGTAAAAGAAAGAGGAAATCTAAGAACATTTCTATGGGTTCTGATTCCGCCAAGACTGATTTGGTTAGTCTTTCTCAGTTATCTAGCGAGGATCATTCCTCTGCAGCTTCTGAGGGGGAGATCTCTGATTCTGAATCTGAAATTCTTAGTACAGTAGATTCTGAGGAGGTTAATTTTAGATTTAAACTAGATCATCTCTGTTTACACTTGAAGGAGGTTTTAGATACTTTGGATGACTCTGAAACAACTGCAGAGGCTCCTAAAAAAGCTAATAAGCTAAACAGAGTTTTTGATGTCAAACCTAAATCTGCAGAGATTTTTCCTGTTCCAGATCGCATGTCTGACATTATATCTCAGGAATGGGAGAAGCCGGGTCTTCTCTTTAACCATTCTCCTGTTTTTAAAAAGATTTTTCCTGTGGCTGATTCAGTGAGAGATCTTCGGCGCACAGTTCCTAGAGTAGAGGGCGCTATATCTACCTTAGCCAAGAGAACTACTATTCCTCTTGAGGATAGTTCCTCTTTTAGAGACCCTATGGATAATAAACTGGAGGGTTATTTAAGAAAGATGTTTCTTCATCAGGGTTTGCAATGGCAACCAGTTGCTAGTTTTGCGACAGTTGCTGGTGCAGTCTCTTATTAGTGTGACTCATTGTCTGATCTAATTTCAGTGGAGACTACTATAGAGGAAATCCAAGATAGGATCAAGACTCTAAAGCTCTCTAATACTTTTATCTGTGATGCCAGTATGCAAGTAATCAGGATGGGAGCCAAGATTTATAGTTTTGTGATTCTAGCCCGCAGAGCCCTTTGGTTAAAATCTTGGTCTGCCAATGTGACTTCCAAATCCAAGCTTCTGTCTCTACCTTTTAAGTGTAAGACTTTATTTGGTCCTGGATTGGCAGAAAATGAGCTTTTTACCACAGGATAAGAAGAATAGGTGCAAAGGTCGTCAGACTTCTAATATTTGTTTCTTTCGTAACTTCAAGGGACAGAAATCTTCCTCGTCTTCTAAACCTGAGCAAGCCAAGACCTCTTGGAGAGCTAGACAGCCTTGGAATAAGGGTAAGCAATCCAGAAAGCCTTCCGCTGACACTAAATCAGAATAAAGGGGCCGCCCTGATCCAGTCCTGGATCAGGTAGGGGGAAGGCTTTCCTTCTTTCAGCAGGCTTGGATTCACAACATTCCAGATCCTTGGGCAGTGGATATAGTCTCCCAGGGGTACAAGATAAGATTCATATCTTGTCCCCACAGGAAAAGATTTTTACTATCAAGATTATCTGTAAACCAGGTAAATAGAGAAGCCTTCTTAAACTGTATAAAGGATCTGTCTTATCTGGGAGTAATTGTCCTAGTTCCTCTAGCAGAACAGGGTCAGAGATTTTATTCAAATCTTTTTATGGTTCCCAATAAGGAGAGAACTTTTAACCCATTCTAGACCTCAAGTCTCTCAACACGTTATTCAATGTTCCGTCCTTCAAAATAGAGACTATTTGTTTTATTCTCTCTCTAGTTCAGGAGGGTCAATTTATGACCACAGTAGACCTGAAGGATGTGTATCTTCATGTGAATATCCACAGGGAACATTTCAAGTTCCTAAAGGTTTGCCTTTTTGGATCAACATTTCCAATTTGTAGCCCTTCCTGTTAGCCTCGCCACTGCTCCTCACTTTACGAAGGTTCCAGGGGCTCTTTTGGCTGTGGCCAGATCTTTAGGGATTGCGGTGGCTCCTTACTTGGACGATATCTTGGTTCAGGCACCATATTTTAAGTTAGCAAGATCCCATACAGATTCCTTGGTGCCAATGAGCAGGGTATGTTTTCTGGGGACAATCATGGACTCAGTATCTATGAAAAAAAATTGATGGAGATCAGAAAATTCAAGCTTCTTGCGGCCTGTCATTCTCTTCAGTCCTCTTTTCATCCATAAGTGGCAGTGTATATGAAAGTAATTGGTCTCATGGTGGTATCCATGGACATTATTCTGTTTGCTTGCTTCCATCTGAGACCTCTATAGTTATGTATGCTCAGTCAATGGAACAGAGACCACTCAGATCTCTCTCAGAGGATAATTTTACACTCTCAGACAAGGATTTCTCTGTCCTGGTGGATCTCCCAGGACCATTTGTCTGTTAGGCTGGGGAGCAGTTTGGGGTTCCTTAAGAGCTCAGGGACTCTGGTCTCAGGAGGAGTCTGCCCTCACTATAAATATCCTAGAAATGAGAGCAATCTTCAATGCACTAACACCTTGGCCTCATCTGAGTTTAGTCCGGTTTATCAGATTTCAATCGGACAACATCACTTTGGTGGTGTATATCAAACACCAAGGAGGAACTCGGATCTTATTAGCTATGAAGGAGGTGACTCGCATTCTTCAGTGGGCAGTCTTACAATTGTCATCTCTCTGCTATTCATATCCCAGTGGTGGACAACTGGGAAGCAGATTATCTAAGCAGGCAGACTTTTCACCTAAGGGAATGGGCTCTCCATCCGGAGGTATTCTCGATGTTAACCTTCAAGTGGGGAGTTCCGGAGCTGGATCTGATGGCATCTCGTCTAAACGCCAAGCTTCCAGAGTAAAGAGTAAGATAAAGCGAACCTCAAGCATCTCTGCTCGACACCCTGGCAGTGCCATGGGCTGTCTGTCTAATTTATTTCCTCCCTCCGGTTGCTATCCTTCCTTGGGTGATATCCCGTATCAAACAGGTGTGACTTCGCAGAACTTGGTTTGAGGACCTAGTGAAGATGTCACATTTCCCCCATGAAAATTGCCTCTGAGGAACGATCTTCTACTTCAGGGTCCCTTCCTCTATCTGAACTTAGTCTCTCTGAAGCTGATTGCTTGGAGATTGAACATTTAGTCTTGTCCAGATGATGATTTTCTGTGAAGGTTATTGAGACTATGATTCAGGCTTGTAAGCCTGTTACTCGCAAGATTTATTATAAGGTATGGCATGAATACCTTCATTGGTGCAGATCTAGGGGTTTTTCTTGGAGTCAGGTGAGAATTCCCTGTATTCTGTCCTTTCTTCAGGAGGGCCTGGAGAAAGAGTTATCAGTCAGTACTCTAAAGGGCCAGATTTTGGCTCTGTGGATTATTTTGCAGAAGCATCTGGCAATTTTGCCAGATATTCAATCTTTTGTCCAGGCTTTGGTTAGAATCAGGCCTGTGTTTAGGTCAATTGCTCCTCCTTGGAGTCTTAATCCTGTTCTCAGGGTTCTGCAGCAGGCTCCATTTGAGCCTATGCATTCTGTTGATATTAAATTATTGTCCAGAAAGGTTTTGTTTCTGCTGGCACTTTCCTCTGCCTGTAGAGTTTTGGAACTTTTGGCTCTACAGTGTGAACCTCCTTATCGTATTTTTCATGTGGATAAGGCGGTCCTCCATACTAAGGCCTAGATTTGGAGTTCGGCGGTAGCCGTCAAAACCAGCGTTAGAGGCTCCTAACGCTGGTTTTGGCTGCCCGCTGGTATTTGGAGTCAGTGATTAAAGGGTCTAACGCTCACTTTTCAGCCGCGACTTTTCCATACCGCAGATCCCCCTACGCCATTTGCGTAGCCTATATTTTCAATGGGATCTTTCTAACGCTGGTATTTAGAGTCGTTTCTGAAGTGAGCGTTAGAGCTCTAACGACAAGATTCCAGCCGCCTGAAAATAGCAGGAGTTAAGAGCTTTCTGGCTAACGCCGGTTCATAAAGCTCTTAACTACTGTACCCTAAAGTACACTAACACCCATAAACTACCTATGTACCCCTAAACCGAGGTCCCCCCACACCGCCGCCACTCGATTAAAATTTTTAACCCCTAATCTGCCGACCGCCACCTACGTTATACTTATGTACCCCTAATCTGCTGCCCCTCACCCCGCCGACCCCTGTATTACATTTATTAACCCCTAACTTGCCCCCCACAACGTCGCCGCCAGCTACTTAAAATAATTAACCCCTAATCTTCCGACCGCAAATCGCCGCCACCTACGTTATCCCTATGTACCCCTAATCTGCTGCCCTAACATCGCCGACCCCTATATTATATTTATTAACCCCTAATCTGCCCCCCTCAACGTCGCCGACACCTGCCTACACTTATTAACCCCTAATCTGCCGAGCGGACCTGAGCGCTACTATAATAAATGTATTAACCCCTAATCCGCCTCACTAACCCTATCATAAATAGTATTAACCCCTAATCTGCCCTCCCTAACATCGCCGACACCTTACTTCAATTATTAACCCCTAATCTGCCGACCGGAGCTCACCGCTATTCTAATAAATGTATTAACCCCTAAAGCTAAGTCTAACCCTAACACTAACACCCCCCTAAGTTAAATATAATTTTTATCTAACGAAATAAATTAACTCTTATTAAATAAATTATTCCTATTTAAAGCTAAATACTTACCTGTAAAATAAATCCTAATATAGCTACAATATAATTATAATTTATATTGTAGCTATTTTAGGATTAATATTTATTTTACAGGCAACTTTGTTATTATTTTAACCAGGTAAAATAGCTATTAAATAGTTAAGAACTATTTAATAGTTACCTAGTTAAAATAATAACAAATTTACCTGTAAAATAAATCCTAACCTAAGTTATAATTAAACCTAACACTACCCTATCAATAAAATAATTAAATAAACTACCTACAATTACCTACAATTAACCTAACACTACACTATCAATAAATTAATTAAACACAATTCCTACAAATAAATACAATTAAATAAACTAGCTAAAGTACAAAAAATAAAAAAGAACTAAGTTACAGAAAATAAAAAAATATTTACAAACATAAGAAAAATATTACAACAATTTTAAACTAATTACACCTACTCTAAGCCCCCTAATAAAATAACAAAGCCCCCCAAAATAAAAAATTCCCTACCCTATTCTAAATTAAAAAAGTTACAAGCTCTTTTACCTTACCAGCCCTGAACAGGGCCCTTTGCGGGGCATGCCCCAAGAAGTTCAGCTCTTTTGCCTGTAAAAAAAAACATACAATACCCCCCCCCCAACATTACAACCCACCACCCACATACCCCTAATCTAACCCAAACCCCCCTTAAATAAACCTAACACTAAGCCCCTGAAGATCTTCCTACCTTGTCTTCACCATCCAGGTATCACCGATCCGTCCTGGCTCCAAGATCTTCATCCAACCCAAGCGGGGGTTGGCGATCCATAATCCGGTGCTGAAGAGGTCCAGAAGAGGCTCCAAAGTCTTCCTCCTATCCGGCAAGAAGAGGACATCCGGACCGGCAAACATCTTCTCCAAGCGGCATCTTCGATCTTCTTCCATCCGGAGCGAAGCGGCAGGATCCTGAAGACCTCCAGCGCGGAACATCCATCCGGACCGACGACTGAACGACGAATGACTGTTCCTTTAAGGGACGTCATCCAAGATGGCGTCCCTCGAATTCCGATTGGCTGATAGGATTCTATCAGCCAATCGGAATTAAGGTAGGAATTTTCTGATTGGCTGATGGAATCAGCCAATCAGAATCAAGTTCAATCCGATTGGCTGATCCAATCAGCCAATCAGATTGAGCTCGCATTCTATTGGCTGATCGGAACAGCCAATAGAATGCGAGCTCAATCTGATTGGCTGATTGGATCAGCCAATCGGATTGAACTTGATTCTGATTGGCTGATTCCATCAGCCAATCAGAAAATTCCTACCTTAATTCCGATTGGCTGATAGAATCCTATCAGCCAATCGGAATTCGAGGGACGCCATCTTGGATGACGTCCCTTAAAGGAACAGTCATTCGTCGTTCAGTCGTCGGTCCGGATGGATGTTCCGCGCTGGAGGTCTTCAGGATCCTGCCGCTTCGCTCCGGATGGAAGAAGATCGAAGATGCCGCTTGGAGAAGATGTTTGCCGGTCCGGATGTCCTCTTCTTGCCGGATAGGAGGAAGACTTTGGAGCCTCTTCTGGACCTCTTCAGCACCGGATTATGGATCGCCAACCCCCGCTTGGGTTGGATGAAGATCTTGGAGCCAGGACGGATCGGTGATACCTGGATGGTGAAGACAAGGTAGGAAGATCTTCAGGGGCTTAGTGTTAGGTTTATTTAAGGGGGGTTTGGGTTAGATTAGGGGTATGTGGGTGGTGGGTTGTAATGTTGGGGGGGGGGTATTGTATGTTTTTTTTTACAGGCAAAAGAGCTGAACTTCTTGGGGCATGCCCCGCAAAGGGCCCTGTTCAGGGCTGGTAAGGTAAAAGAGCTTGTAACTTTTTTAATTTAGAATAGGGTAGGGAATTTTTTATTTTGGGGGGCTTTGTTATTTTATTAGGGGGCTTAGAGTAGGTGTAATTAGTTTAAAATTGTTGTAATATTTTTCTTATGTTTGTAAATATTTTTTTATTTTCTGTAACTTAGTTCTTTTTTATTTTTTGTACTTTAGCTAGTTTATTTAATTGTATTTATTTGTAGGAATTGTGTTTAATTAATTTATTGATAGTGTAGTGTTAGGTTAATTGTAGGTAATTGTAGGTAGTTTATTTAATTATTTTATTGATAGGGTAGTGTTAGGTTTAATTATAACTTAGGTTAGGATTTATTTTACAGGTAAATTTGTTATTATTTTAACTAGGTAACTATTAAATAGTTCTTAACTATTTAATAGCTATTGTACCTGGTTAAAATAATTACAAAGTTGCCTGTAAAATAAATATTAATCCTAAAATAGCTATAATATAAATATAATTTATATTGTAGCTATATTAGGATTTATTTTACAGGTAAGTATTTAGCTTTAAATAGGAATAAGTTATTTAATAAGAGTTAATTTATTTTGTTAGATAAATATTATATTTAACTTAGGGGGGTGTTAGTGTTAGGGTTAGACTTAGCTTTAGGGGTTAATCCATTTATTAGAATAGCGGTGAGCTCCGATCGGAAGATTAGGGGTTAATAATTGAAGTTAGGTGTCGGCGATGTTAGGGAGGGCAGATTAGGGGTTAATACTATTTATGATAGGGTTAGTGAGGCGGATTAGGGGTTAATAACTTTATTATAGTAGTGCTCAGGTCCGCTCGGCAGATTAGGGGTTAATAAGTGTAGGCAGGTGTCGGCGACGTTGTGGGGGGCAGGTTAGGGGTTAATAAATATAATATAGGGGTCGGCGGTGTTAGGGGCAGCAGATTAGGGGTACATAGGGATAATGTAAGTAGCGGCGGTTTACGGAGCGGCAGATTAGGGGTTTAAAAAAATATGCAGGGGTCAGCGATAGCGGGGGCGGCAGATTAGGGGTTAATAAGTGTAAGGCTAGGGGTGTTTAGACTCGGGGTACATGTTAGAGTGTTAGGTGCAGACGTAGGAAGTGTTTCCCCATAGCAAACAATGGGGCTGCGTTAGGAGCTGAACGCTGCTTTTTTGCAGGTGTTAGGTTTTTTTTCAGCTCAAACAGCCCCATTGTTTCCTATGGGGGAATCGTGCACGAGCACGTTTTTGAGGCCGGCCGCGTCCGTAAGCAACTCTGGTATCGAGAGTTGCATTTGCGGTAAAAATGCTCTACGCTCCTTTTTTGGAGCCTAACGCAGCATTTGTTTGAACTCTCGATACCAGAGTTAATTTTATGGTGCGGCCAGAAAAAAGCCCGCGGAGCGTTAACAGCCCTTTTACCGCCGAACTCCAAATCTAGGCCTAAATTAGGATTCCTACCTAAGGTGGTTTTGGAATACAATATTAACCAAGAAATTGATGTCCCTTTATTTTGTCCTAATCCTTCCTCTCAGAAGGAACGATTGTTGCACGATCTGGGTGTTGTGTGTGCTCTGAAGTTCTATTTGAAGGCTACTAAAGATTTTTGTCAATCTTCTGCTCTTTTAGTTGTATTTTCTGTTAAGCGGAAGGGTCAAAAGGCCACTTCTTCTACGCTCCCCTTTTGGCTGAGAAGTGTTATTTGATTGGCTTATGAGACAGCTGGTCAGCAGCCTCCAGAGAAAATTACAGTTCACTCCACTAGGGCTGTAGGTTCTTCTTGGGCCTTTAAAAATGATGCTTCTATGGAACAGATTTGCAAGGCAGCCACTAGGTCATCATTGCATACTTTTTCCAAATTTACACATATGATGTTTTTGCCTCAGCTGAGGCTTCTTTTGGGAGGAAAGTTCTTAAAGCGGTGGCTCCTTCTGTTTAAGTTTGCCTGTCTTGTGTATCCCTCCCTTCCATTCTGTGGACTCTAGAGTGGGTATTGGTTACCACTAGTAATAAAATGGATTTGGGGACTCTACATGCCTTTGAAAATAAAATATAATTTATGCTTACTTGATAAATTCTTTTCTTTCCTGGCATGGAGAGTCCACGACCCGCCCTTATTTTAATCTTAAAACGGCTTTTGTCATTTTCTAAACCCCAGACACCTCTATACTGTTTGTGTCTTCTTTTCTTTCCATGATTCCTCGGCTGAATGACTGGGGATTGTGGGAAGTGGGAGGATACTTGAAGCTTTGCTGGGGTGTTCTTTGCCTCCACCTGGTGGCCAGGAGTTGAATTCCCACAAGTAATTGAATGGATTTGTGGACTCTTCATGCCAGGAAAGAAAATAATTTATCAGGTAAGCATAAATTATATTTTTGCAACTAAGAGTTAGAGAGCTTAAAGTTGTCATCTGTATTTCAAAAAGATGGTAAGCAGGAAATTAAATTCAGTGCTAAAAAAAAAGCTAGTAAACAAAACATAATGACCTTTTTATAAAGTAAGAGATAAAACATAATTAGATTGGCAATATATCTTGAAATACATAAATGTTACCAAACTCATTTTAAGATATTTACACATTAGAAAACTGCACACACGGCTTATAAGAACAGGTCATCTAGACAATTTTAATAATGACCCAAACACACACATACTGTATGTGTGTATATATATATATATATATATATATATATATATATATATATATATATATATATATATATATATGAGATACATGCATTTTGCAACTGACCTCTACAGAGACCCAACATGTCTGTGAAGCCTTTTGCCAAATTCATTAAAGGAACTTGTTTCCTTGACAATTCTGGTGATTTAACCCTTTCATTAACAAAATATTAACCTTTTTTTATATCATCCACTGAACACATTCCTCAACAAGCGAACATACAGTAACCAACTGTAGGAAACTACAATAGGCTTTAAAATGTTTTTACTGTGCTAGGAT
Source organism: Bombina bombina (assembly GCF_027579735.1). Lineage (NCBI taxonomy): Eukaryota > Metazoa > Chordata > Amphibia > Anura > Bombinatoridae > Bombina > Bombina bombina. Next base: position 507,766,743 of record NC_069502.1, read on the forward strand.
TTTACAATTAGGAGTAAGGCTAGTTTGTCAGCTGAAGTGGGTTAAATGTCATATTCTTGACCTTGAATGATGTTTTTTATATTGATTTCTGTTTTTAATAAGTTCAAAATAAATTTTGATTTTATTACAATAAACTGGTGCTCAAAATATATATTATGACTATATCATCACTTAAAAAAACAAAGGCCTAGATTACAAGTTTTGCGTTAGCCTTAAAAAGCAACGTTGGCCGGTCCTAACGCTGCTTTTTAACGCCCGCTGGTATTACGAGTCTTGCAGATACAGGTGTACCGCTCACTTTTTTGGCCAGACTCAGAAATACCGCAAATCCACTTACGTCAATTGCGTATCCTATATTTTCAATGGGACTTGCATAGCACCGGTATTACAAGTCTACCAAAAAGTAAGCGGTAGACCCTCTCCTGTCAAGCCTGGTACCGCATTTTAAAGTCAGTAGTTAAGAGTTTTACACTACAATGCCGTAGCATAAAACTCTTAACTAAAGTGCTAAAAAGTACACTAACACCCATAAACTACCTATTAACCCCTAAAACGAGGGCCCCCCACATCGAAACACTAAAATAATTTTTTAACCCCTAATCTGCCGAACGGGACATCGACGCCACTATAATAAATATATTAACCCCTAAACCACCGCGCTCCCACATCGCAAACATTAGTTAAATATTATTAACCCCTAATCTGCCGTCCCTAACATTGCCGACACCTACCTACATTTATTAAACCCTAATCTGCCGCCCCCAATGTCGCCGCCACTATATTAAAGTTATTAACCCCTAAATCTAAGTCTAACCCTAACACCCCCTAACTTAAATATAATTTAAATAAATATAAATAAAATTACTATAATTAACAGAATTATTCCACGTTAGCACTGCACAGCCTCTAACGCAAAACTCGTAATCTAGGCGAAAGTTTTTAGAGATTTGTTTAATTTAAATAGCAACCTGTTTCAGCAAGCTTTTGTTAAGATAATAAAAAATATAATCATGTATATATTTTATAAAACACTCTGTAAGACTGCTTAAATTAATTTTCTAATGAAATAATTAAGGTGTCTTTTTCATATAGAATATCAAGTATCTGGAAACTGAATAAGATAGTGAGGATGGAGAATCTAAATGTGTCTTTTTGACAATTGTGTTATCCTGATATAGTATAGATATTAGTACATCTTCAAAAAAAACAGCTCAAGAAGTATTAGCATACTTGATTTATGTTTGTTTACTTATTTTAATTGACAAATTTTATATCAGTACAAATCTGCTTTTGACATATATTTACATTAACAATATCATTACAGTAAGTTTGAAGTTACTAGTTTGCAGAGAGATCATATACTTGCAGAGTTATATCCTATATAGCACATCTGAAAAGTCTCTCCCTGACTTCCCAGCCTAATATTTATTCTGCAGTGTATATCCCTCTTGCTTTACAGTAGTAGCATTCAGTTAGCACTTATCTAAACCACTTCCGTGTTATCCTTTTCACTGAAAGTTACCACTAACAGTGAGGCAAATGTAAAGTAAAATGCTTGATATTTTGTCTTACTGTTGTACATCCTGCAGTAAATACACAGAAAAGCTAAAACTAGACCATATGCAGGTTGCTTACTTTAGGGACAGTTATCAGTGATGTAGTAAAACTGTCTCTATAGATTGCGTCTTGCAATCTCTTGTACTCTTTTACCAAAGAATGTGTGTTGAAGCTGGATAGTGTCAAAGAGCGTGAAGTAGTGACAGATATACTAATGGCCTATATGTTCTGTGGATGCCACATTGCCACATAATCACTGCATCACCTGCATCCTATGGCCCGCTACCTAGTCATAGCAGTTTTTTGAAAAGCAGGTGTCATAGTAAGTACAAAAATAATGTTAAAAAAGCAATTTTAAATGTATTTAAAATAATTACTAATACAATATCAATAATTATTGATAACATGAATATTAAAATAAAAATGAATGTTACAATGAAAAAATGCATTCATACTAGACGTGCATTCATTTTAGATCTGTGCATTTGTTTCTATAGCTCCCTCAGTTGCTTGCACAACCAGGACTGGTAAACAGCTTTGCAGAAGCTCTTCCAACCTCATGTACACCATGAGGCCGAATTATCAAATGTCTGTCGGACCTGATCCGACAGTGCGGATCATGTCCGACAGACATCACTGAATGCGGAGAGCAATACGCTCTCCGTATTCAGCATTGCACCAGCAGCTCACAAGAACTGCTGGTGTAACGCCGCCCCCTTCAGATTTGCGGCCAATGAGCTGCCAGCAGGGGGTTGTCAATCAACCCGATCATACTCGATTGTGTTAAATTGTGGCGATTCCTGTCCGCCTGCTCAGAGCAGGTTTTCTGGCGAGTCTTCAGACTCGCCAGAAACACGGGCCCTCAAGCTCCATTCAGAACTTGATAAATGGGCCTTCATGTCACAACTTCGGTCCTCCCCTTTTCCACAGACAAAGATGACCTTTAAACTTATATTTTTCCTTAACAGCTTGTTCAGTCATAGTGCATGTGTTTATGGCTAAATAAATATTACATCCTCATCATCTTTCTCCCAGATCACCTTCCACTAGTTGCTGTACTCTTACAATTTAGGCCTCTAACAAAGACTTTTTTCAGTACCTTTCTTACCTGAACCTATACTCAGTAGAAGAGCCAACACACTCCCGATCTGTTACCTTTAATGTGGTACCAGAAGGCTCTCCTGGGCCCTCCTAAAATATTTCTGTCAAAGGTAACAGGACAGTGATGTTGCCAATGGTGAAAATAATAGTTTAAATGTTAAGAGAAATATAAACTTTTAAAATAATGGGTTAGAGGTAATATAAAGGTAAATGGTCTAGGGATAAGGAGAAAAAATTAGAATTATATAAAAAAATAATGTAGCGGGATAAAGAGGAAAATGGGTTTGGAGAGGTTAGTGAAGAAAGGTAGATGTTTATATGGGCTTGGCCTACAGTGTCTATAAATCTATCAATTATATATGTAAATATAAAGTACCATGTTTACATAATGTATAAAATTGAATATAGACTATCTATATACCTCTAAATGCACCCACACATAAGCTCCTTTGTCTAACTTGGTATAGATGATCAAAGGTAAATGTATTGACGCAACTCATATAATTAAATAGAAACTGTATTAATGTTGCTAAGCAAATTGAAAAGTAAAAATTTAAATTGCCCTCTATATTTTTGTTCCTTGAAGCCTCCTCTGCAGTTTAATGACTGGCAAGTAGTGTTCCATGACTTCTTTCATATGTAGACACTTTCATTCAACTATAGGATTCCACTTGCAATAACTGTCAATTTAGTGCTAGAACTAAAACAGTAAATTCATTATTGTGATATTTAATTGATTTAAAATAAAAAACAAACAATATGATTATTATTATCATGTATTTGTATAGCGCTGCCAAATTCGGTGGCGCTGGGTACAGTGATAGGGGTATACAATGACAAGGATTTGTAATAAAACATAACAAAACTAAATAAATCTAGTACAGGAGGAAGAGGGCCCTGCTCCGGAGCGCTCACAGTCTACAGGATTAGGGTGCAGAGATATAAGGTTGGGGGTAGCTTGTCACATCGGTTGTAGTTGCAGCAGTGAGTAAGGCAGTTCATGTATTAGTTTGGTTAGGATGAGATATGGAGGAGAGATGGTAAGCCTCTCTGAATAGGTGGGTTTTCAAGCAGCGTCTGAAAATATACAAGGTTGGAGACAGTCTTATCGAGCGGGGTAGAGAGTTCCAGAGGACAGGAGCAGCACGTGCGGAGTCTTGGCGACAGGAGTGGGACGTAGAGAACAGGAGTGGAGAGACATAGGTCAAAGGTTGATTGAAGAGGATGGGATGCAAAATATTTCACGATGAGAGAGGAAATATAGTTGGGAGTTAGACTGTTGAGTGCTTTGTAAGTTAGGGTTAATACTTTAAATTGTATTCTGGAGTGTATGGGGAGCCAGTGTAGTGACTGGCAGAGCGGAGCAGCTGATGTAGATCGGCAACTTAGGTGGATGCGTCTAGCAGAAGCATTCATAATAGATTGGAGGGAGGAGAGGCAGTGTTTTGGAAGGCCATTTAGAAGTAGATTGCAATAATCAATGTGTGACAAAATGAAGGAATAAATTACTATTTTTGTAGTTTTTTGAGTAAGGAAGGGATGAATTCTGGAAATGTTGCGTAGGTGTGAATGGCAGGATTTGGTAAGTGCTTGTATTTGTGGGTTGAATGTTAGTTCTTAGTCAAGTGTAACCCCAAGACAGCTGACCTGGGGTTAGGTGTTGAGAATAGAGTCTCCAACCGTCAGAGAAAAGTCAGGTGTTGGATGTCTCGAAGAGGGGGGAATAAAAAGCAGCTCAGTTTTAGACAGATTGAGTTGAAGGTAGTGTGAAGTCATCCAAGAGAAAATTGCAGAGAGGCAGTTGGAAATCTGGTTGAGTAAAGAGGGAGAGATATCAGGAGAGGAAAGATAGATTTGGGCATCATCAGCATATAAGTGGTAATGGAATCCAAAGTAGGCTATTATTGACAAGCAATGCTCTTTTGAGAGCAGGGCTTGTGCAATGATAACTGCTGCAACCTCTTTAAGTGTTTGATTAATTGCTGCCCTATGGTTTGCAATCCTAATCTCTGTGCCATTTCCAACGTCCTTAACTTTCCCTTTCCTCTCTCTGACCACCATCTACTAACTTTCTCTCTTATTCTACCTGCTACATCTTTGCAAGCCCCCAAGAAACTTCTACCTTACAGGAATTTAAATTACTTGGATCTCACAGACTTTTCCACTCAACTGAATCCTCTGCTCTCCGACATTTCATCCCTCTCTTGCCCAAACCTCGTGGCTTTACAGTATAATTCGGCACTAAAATCAACACTTGACAAAGCTGCACCCTCCACTGTTCGCCGTACATCAATCACTCTACGGCAACCATGGCACACCAAACAGATCATATATCTTCAGCGATGTTCACGGGCTGCTCAATGGCAGTGGAGAAAATCACACACCTGTGCTGAATTCCGGCATTATAAATTCATTCTTAAGTTCTACAGCTCTGCAGCCTCGCCAAACAAGTCTATTTCTCTTCCCTTATGTCATATCACACATCCAACCTCAGAAAACTGTTCTAAACCTTTAACTACTGTCTATGTCTGCCTGCACCCCCACCCACTACCAACCTCACTGCTCAGATTATTGCTGATCACTTCAAAAATAAAATTGACACCATTAGAAAAGATATCTGCACCTCACACCCCTAAAACCCAGCAATCCTACCCATCCCTTCCATTAACAAAACTCTATTCTACTTCCCTCCTGTAACAGAGGAAGAAGTCCCTGTAATCCTATCCTTGGCTCATCTCACAACCTGCCAACTTGACCCTATTCCTTCATGACTTCTTCCCTCTCTCTCTCTGCTTTACTAACCCCTACCCTAACTCATCTCTTTAACCAATCTCTCACTGCTGGTACATTTCCTGATACATTCAAGCATGCATCAATCATACCAATCCTAAAAAAGCCCTCGCTTGACCCCTCAATGCCTTCTAACTATCGACTGGTCTCATTACTTCCCTTTGCTTTAAAATTATTAGAACGACTGGTCTATAATCGGTTAACTCAATTTCTCACAACTAACTCCATTCTTGATCCACTACAATCTGCTTTCCGCCCTAAACACTCAACAGAAACCACTTTTGCTAAAGTAACAAATGACCTGTTATCAGCTAAATCAAAAGGCCAATACTCCTTACTAATTCTTCTTGACCTATCCTCTGCTTTTGACACAGTCGACCATCCTCTCCTCCTAAAAATACTACATTAATTTGGCATCCAAGACACACCCCTCTCCTGGTTTTCCTCATATCTCTCGAACCACTCGTTTTCAGTTTCCATTAACAACATATCTTGTGATCCTATGCCTCTCTCAGTTGGAGTACCACAAGGCTCTGCCTTGGGCCCCTTGCTTTTCTCTCTCTATACATCCTCCCTTAGAAAACGTATAGCCTCCTTTGGATTCCAGTACCACTTTTATATGCTGATGATACCCAAATCTATCTTTCCTCTCCTGATATCTCTCCCTCTTTACGCAACCAGATTTCCAACTGCCTCTCTGCAATTTACTCTTGGATGTCTTCACACTACCTCCAACCTAATCTGTCCAAAACTGAGCTGCTTCTTATTCCCCCCCTCTTTCAGACATCCAACACCCGACATTTCTCTGACGGTTGGAGACTCTATTCTCAACACCTCACCTCAGGTCCGCTGTCTTGGGGTCACACTAGATTTAGAACTCACATTCAACCCACATATACAAGCACTTACCAAATCCTGCTGTTCACACCTACGCAACATTTCCAGAATTCGTCCTTTACTTATTCATTCCTTCATTTTGTCATGTATTGATTATTGCAATCTACTCCTAAATGGCCATCCAAAACACCACCTCTCTGCCCTCCAATCTATTATGAATGCTTCTGCTAGACTCATCCACCTAAGTCGCCGATCTATATCAGCTGTTCCCCTCTGCCAGTCTCTACACTGGCTCCCCATACACTCCAGAATAAATTTAAAGTATTAACCCTAACTTACACAGCACTCAACTCCCAACTATATTTCCTCTCTCATCTTGAAACATTCCCCATCCCGTCCTCTTCGATCAAGCTCTGACCTACGTCTCTCCACTCCTGTTATCTTTACATCCCACTCCTGCCTCCAAGACTTTGCACGTGCTGCTGCTGTCCTCTGGAACTCTCTATCCCACTCCATAAGACTGTCTCCAATCTTGTATAGCTTAAGACGCTCCTTGAAAACCCACCTATTCAGAGAAACTTACCATCTCTCCTCTATCCCTCATCAGAACCAAACTAATACATGAACTGCCTGACTCACTGCTGCAACTACAACCGATGTGACAAGCTACCCCAACCTTATGTCTCTACACCCTAAACCTGTAGACTGTGAGCTGTCTGGAGCAGGGCCCTCTTCCTCCTGTACTAGATTTGTTTAGTTTTGTTATGTTTTGTATTTAATCACAAATCCTTGTCATTGTATGCTCCTATCATTGTACCCACCGCTACGGAATTTGGCGGCGCTATACAAATAAATGATAATAATAATAATCCTGGAATCATCTACTGTTTTTCCAAAATAGAATAACTACAGAAGCAGCTCAAATGACACACCACAAAGTTTGTGGCAAATGTCAAGAAACACTTTATAAAGAATGTTTAATTTGTATGTTGATGTCAAAAGATCCTCCCCTGTATCATTACACTACAGGTTTTGCAATCAGTACATCTATAGTGCCCTTACTTCATACAAATTTTCTGTGTGCAGATTATATTATGGGTTTACTAATACATTCATACAGACACCCATACTAATTTATTGAATCAAAATTATAGCAGTCAAACATTCATGCATCCTAATAAATGTCAGGCTTCTTCTATTGTGGGAGCTAATTAAAGGATACTAAACCCAAAATTTGTTTTTCATGATTCAGATAGAGCAAGCAATTTTAAGCAACTTTCTTATTTACTCCTATTATCAATTTTTCTTCATTCTCTTGTTATCTTTATTTGAAAAAGAAGGCATCTAAGCTAAGCCAATATTTGGTTTAGAACTGTGGCAGACTCTTCTGCCATCTACATTAGAAGACAAGGTCAATTTAGGTTACAAACTACCATGTAATTTAAAGGATCAGTTGTTAAATAGCCATTATGTCCATTTTTCAGGAAGAATATATCAAAATGATCTTTGGAGGAAATATTTCAACTGCTTGGTAAAAGGGACAGTCAAGTCCAAAAAAAACTTTCATGATTCAAATAGGGCATGCAATTTTAAACATATTTCCAATCTACTTTTATCACCAATTTTGCTTTTTTCTCGTGGTATTCTTAGTTGTAAGACAAACCTAGGAGGTTCATATGCTATTTTTTTTTACCTTGAAGACTGCCTCTGATCTGAATGCATTTTTACTACTAGAGGGCATTAGTTCATGTGTTTCATATAGATAACATTGAGATCATGCACGGGAAGTGACCTAGGATTTAGCAATGATTGGCTAAAATGCAAGTCTGTCAAAAAAACTGAAATAAGGGGGCAATCAGCAGAAGCTTAGATACAAGGTAATTACAGAGATAAAATGTGTATTATTACAACTGTGTTGGTTATGCAAAACTGGGGAATGCATAATAAAGGGATTATCAAAGGGATTATCTTTCTTTTTAAACAACAAAAATTCTCGTGTTGACTATCCATTTAAGTGTTTTTAATAGGATGCATGAATAGTTTGACTGCTATAATTTTGATTCAATAAATTAGTATAGTTGTCTGGATGAATAAATATGAAAACCCATAATGTAATCTGCACAAGAACATTTGTTTAAAGAAAGGGAAATTTTTGTTTGCAAATCTTTACAATTTTGTAAATAGTGAATCGAAATATATTGCCTAAAATTCTCTACTATATAAAATAATTATAAGATTACCTTAGATAAATTTATAACAAGTGCTTACATTTACCTCTATTTTTTACACATTCTGTAGGACCCATCTTCTCTGTAGGATTCCGCAATTTTTATGTGTTCAGCTCATATGCAGCCATAGAAAGTTTGGCATATGAGAGGGCTATGTTTGACCATATGGCTTTATCAGATACAGAACTGTGTCTAAAGTTTGAAGTAATTCCTCACCAAAACAGTATGTTATTAATCACAAAAACAACTGTATAGGGAATATGTACTCTACATCTAAAATGACCAATATATGACTTTCGGTTACTTCATAAAAGTCTTTCCAGGTGTCAATAGGGAAACTGGAATTTCTTAAATTGGAACACATATGTTGTACCAAGAATGGTAAAAAAAAACTGGGGCGGGGGGCGGAGCCTACTGAATGGCAGCACTCTAAATGAGCTCCGGCTACCATGCTAAGGACAGGGCATATTAATCTATCAGATGGGCACCAACCAAGTCCCAAAACTGAACATCCCCAGATGAAGATGCCAGCAACACACCTATGCCAGAAACACTTTATAAAGAATGTTTAATTTGTATGTTGATGTCAAAAGATCCTCCCCTGTATCATTACACTACAGGTTTTGCAATCAGTACATCTATAGTGCCCTTACTTCATACAAATTTTCTGTGTGCAGATTATATTATGGGTTTACTAATACATTCATACAGACACCCATACTAATTTATTGAATCAAAATTATAGCAGTCAAACATTCATGCATCCTAATAAATGTCAGGCTTCTTCTATTGTGGGAGCTAATTAAAGGATACTAAACCCAAAATTTGTTTTTCATGATTCAGATAGAGCAAGCAATTTTAAGCAACTTTCTTATTTACTCCTATTATCAATTTTTCTTCATTCTCTTGTTATCTTTATTTGAAAAAGAAGGCATCTAAGCTAAGCCAATATTTGGTTTAGAACTGTGGCAGACTCTTCTGCCATCTACATTAGAAGACAAGGTCAATTTAGGTTACAAACTACCATGTAATTTAAAGGATCAGTTGTTAAATAGCCATTATGTCCATTTTTCAGGAAGAATATATCAAAATGATCTTTGGAGGAAATATTTCAACTGCTTGGTAAAAGGGACAGTCAAGTCCAAAAAAAACTTTCATGATTCAAATAGGGCATGCAATTTTAAACATATTTCCAATCTACTTTTATCACCAATTTTGCTTTTTTCTCGTGGTATTCTTAGTTGTAAGACAAACCTAGGAGGTTCATATGCTATTTTTTTTTACCTTGAAGACTGCCTCTGATCTGAATGCATTTTTACCACTAGAGGGCATTAGTTCATGTGTTTCATATAGATAACATTGAGATCATGCACGGGAAGTGACCTAGGATTTAGCAATGATTGGCTAAAATGCAAGTCTGTCAAAAAAACTGAAATAAGGGGGCAATCAGCAGAAGCTTAGATACAAGGTAATTACAGAGATAAAATGTGTATTATTACAACTGTGTTGGTTATGCAAAACTGGGGAATGCATAATAAAGGGATTATCAAAGGGATTATCTTTCTTTTTAAACAACAAAAATTCTCGTGTTGACTATCCATTTAAGTGTTTTTAATAGGATGCATGAATAGTTTGACTGCTATAATTTTGATTCAATAAATTAGTATAGTTGTCTGGATGAATAAATATGTAAACCCATAATATAATCTGCACAAGAACATTTGTTTAAAGAAAGGGAAATTTTTGTTTGCAAATCTTTACAATTTTGTAAATAGTGAATCGAAATATATTGCCTAAAATTCTCTACTATATAAAATAATTATAAGATTACCTTAGATAAATTTATAACAAGTGCTTACATTTACCTCTATTTTTTACACATTCTGTAGGACCCATCTTCTCTGTAGGATTCTTCAATTTTTATGTGTTCAGCTCATATGCAGCCATAGAAAGTTTGGCATATGAGAGGGCTATGTTTGACCATATGGCTTTATCAGATACAGAACTGTGTCTAAAGTTTGAAGTAATTCCTCACCAAAACAGTATGTTATTAATCACAAAAACAACTGTATAGGGAATATGTACTCTACATCTAAAATGACCAATATATGACTTTCGGTTACTTCATAAAAGTCTTTCCAGGTGTCAATAGGGAAACTGGAATTTCTTAAATTGGAACACATATGTTGTACCAAGAATGGTAAAAAAAAACTGGGGCGGGGGGCGGAGCCTACTGAATGGCAGCACTCTAAATGAGCTCCGGCTACCATGCTAAGGACAGGGCATATTAATCTATCAGATGGGCACCAACCAAGTCCCAAAACTGAACATCCCCAGATGAAGATGCCAGCAACACACCTATAAAGGTTTGGAGACTTGATGAGAGGAAATCAGAGTGCATAACTGTCATGCTAAGTCTCGACAAGCTCACAGCATAGGCGGATCGGCCTACACTTACTTCCTAGACGAAACTTGGCGTGATATTGAAACCTATTGAGAGGTGAGTTGAAGGGGGAAATGCCCGGAGCATACAACGCCCTTGTGACTCACCACTTCAACAAGATTCCTGCAAGGCTACATATAGACTGAAGGTGAGACCGGGGCCATTATGACGCAGTAACAATTAGCGTTTTCATCTAACTAAAAATAAAAATGAATTACTCCTAATCTAATAGCCCTATCAAAATAAAAAAGCCAGGCATTGCCCCAAAGAAATCAGCTCTTTTACCTGTTAACAAAAATACAAACACACCACCCACCCAACCAACCAACCCCCCCAAATAAAAACAATCAGCCAATAGGATTGAGCTCTCATTCTATTGGCTGTTCCAATCAGCCAATAGGATGAAAGCTCAATCCTATTGGCTGATTGCAACAGCCAATATGATGTTTTCCCCTTTTATCCCTATTGACTGATAGAAATATTTCAGCCAATAGGAATGTAAGGGACGCCATCTTGAATGATGTCACTTAAAGGGAACCTTCATTTCCAGCAATGACCGTAAGAAGAGGATGCTCTGCGCTGGATGTCTTGAAGATGGACCCGCTCCGCAACGGATAGATGAAGATAGAAGATGCCATCTGGATGAAGACTTCTTCTCGATTGGCTGAGAACTTTGCGGGATGGCTGAAGATTGAAGAGGCCTTCTGGATGAAGAATTTTTTCCGCTTGGATGAGAACTTCGCCGGCTGGATGAGGATGGATGTCTGGACTTCGATAACTGTAAGTGAATCGTTGGGGTTAGAGTTAGGTTTTTTGGGTGTTTTTTATTTAGCTTAGGGTTTGGGAAATGTAAAAGAGCTAAATGCCCCTTTAAGGGCAATGCCCATCCAAATGCCCTTTTCAGGGCAATGGTTATCTTAGGTTTATTTAGAAAGGTTTTATTTGGGGGGGTTGGTTGGTTGGGTGGTGGGTTTTACTGTTGGGGGGTGTTTTTAATTTTTTTTACAGGTAAAAGAGCTGATTTCTTTGGGGCAATGACCCACAAAAGGCCCTTTTAATGGCCATTGGCAGTTTAGTGTAGGCTAGGTTTTCTTTTTATTTTGGGGGGATTTTTTATTTTGATAGGACTATTAGATTAGGAGTAATTCACTTTTTTTTGTAATTTAGTGTTTATTTTTTTTGTAAGTTAGAAAATTGTATTTTAATAATTTAATTGATTTTATTTTATTGTAATGTTAGTTTTTAGTGTAAGGTATGTTAGGTTTTATTTTACAGGTAACTTTGTATTTATTTTAACTAGGTAGTTATTAAATAGTTAATAACTATTTACTAACTAGTCTACCTAGTTAAAATAAATATAAACTTAGCTGTGAAATAAAAATAAAACCTAAGTTAGCTACAACATAGCTATTAGTTATATTGTAGCTATCTTAGGTTTTATTTTACAGGTAAGTATGTATTTAGTTTTAAATATGAATTATTTAGGTAATAATTGTAAGGTTTATTTAGATTTATTTTAATTAATAAGTGTATTTAGGTGGTGGCGATGTTAAGGGCGGCAGATTAGGGATTAATAAGTGTATTTAGGTGGCGGCAATATCGGGAGCGGCAGATTAGGAGTTAATAGTTTTATTTAGGTGGCGGCGATGTTAAGGGCCACAGATTAGGGGTTAATGACATTATGTAGGTTGCGGCGATGTCGGGGGCGGCAGATTAGAGGTGTTTAGACATGGTTTTTATGTTAGGTTTAAACATATATTTGGGTGCGGTATGGAGCTCAACGCCACCATATTGCCCTTGCAAGCCTGCTTTTTGTAAACTTGTAATAGCAGCGCTATAGGGAGGTGAAATAACGTCGCTTTTGTGGCGGCGGTTAATTTCCCTATAGCGCTGAAAACTTGTAATCTAGCTGATAGTTAATAGGAGGATTAGACTCCTAAAAGTTATAAACAGAAAAATTTCCTTAACAAAGAACAAAAAGTGTTCAAATGAAAAATGAGGAGAATTTTTAACAAACTATCTGATACAGGATCCTTTGATCCTTTTTGAAAAGACCTGGTAAGTTTACTTAAAGGCATAATAGCAGTCATAACCTTTTATGATATAAGCAACAACATGTGATGTTTGCAGATGAAATCAAGTACATGAACTGAATATGTAAAAAACAGTAAATGTTATTGTACATGTAGAAACATTGCTAGCATAAACATAATAAATAAATGCCACATAATTGAGCTGAAGAAATAACAACAGCTTAAAAAATAAAAAGAACACACATAGCTTTGTAGAATTGTGTTCCAGGGCATCATAGTGTCTACAGTAACATCAGAGTCAGGATCAGAATGAGACATCTTACAAAGTGTGACAGAAAAAGAAAAATTGCAAAACAGGAAGGGTTGGATAAAGATGGCACTAGTTGCGAGTATGTAGAAAAAGGGAACAATGGACTGCTAGTCCGGTGCTACCCCCAGTATAAACTAGATTTAGAACAAATTGTTGGAAAGGACACAACTAAAGTGGGGGTTTAATAAAAAACCCTTCCCTCTTAGAGGAGTAAATAATGATTATTAAAATATGTATACTTTAATTAGTTATCATTAAAAGAGAAGGAAAATAAATATTCTCCTAAATAAACAACAAGCCAAAAACAGAAGTAACTTAAATAATGTACAATCACCTCCTTGTTTCCTGGCCAATATCAGGAGCCGTCGGCGTCAGGTGTGAAAGACATTGAAAATTGTGTTCTTTAGTAACAAACGCGGTTTGGCTGTCTAAGCAGCATTTGTCAATGTTTAAAAGTTAGGCAAACTGAAGCCCGGGGTGCCACCTTATCTTATACACCTATGACATTGAAAACCAGCCAATCAAGGAGTACCTGGCTGATCGACGCCCATCTATCCACCAATCATATAGTGAAAGCTATTTGCCCAATCAGTGTGAGCATTTACTGGTTCTATCCCCCTCTGTGTATGATCGCTATGGCCCTTATGTCATAGGGGCGTGTAGTAGTTACTTCCAACAGCGTGATTTGTAGGTGATGTCGAGCCAGGGGCGGGATCTTCATTATTGTAATCATAGATGTATCTGTCATTCACAAAACTGGTCTAAAGCTCATCATATTATTCCTAATCCATTAACAAAGACCATTGACCCCAATGTGGAATCCGTGTACTAAATACCGCAGAGTGATTAAAATGCGGTTCATAGTTTAGATGCTGTTGCATACCTAATTAGCTTAAGCTCCGTTATTGGAAAATAGTTATGCACATTTAAAATTAGTGTGTAAAATAATGCATCTTAGTGGTGCTCAACCTAGCACATAGTGATGTGGTTAACATAGTATGGTCAGTACTGAGGCTCAAAAATTAGTGAATTGACCTGTGATTAAATGACTCTGTGTATAACAGCTAAGCAATGAATCTAAACAGTGGTATTCCTATGTTGTATATTGTCCCCAGGATGGATTTAATAAATTGATGTTTTAATAACCAATTGTATCTCATTCTTATGTGGTCTGATATTATGCACTACTGATGGCCATACTGACCGATTGTATCATTCTGTGCTTCCTAGAATATATACAATATCAATAAAACACCCATTGAATACTAAGTGAGCATATTCTCTATGAGCATTTCAGTGTATACAGTGAATATTATGGTTATTGCATACTATACAATCAGAAGGGTCATATGAGGCTTACACTGTCCAATGATTATAATTGGCTGATATGTCAATTAGTGTATAATCTGCAGCACAAAAATGTGGCACATTAGTCAAGTCAATGTGAGGGTTCCAATGTCCTGGTATATTATATGTCAAATATTGTATCCAAGTCCCATGATACAATTGGAACCAAACCTCTCACTTAGTAACTCTGTATACTGTATCTTCCCTTATACCCTTCAGAAATGTATAATGATAGATAGTATGCCTATTGTTGATATACATAAGCCTTAACACATTCTCTACTAGACTTAGAGGGCATGTAAATCCAACATGTCAATTATGTAATGGTTATAGGTTTAGTAATAATGATATCACGGACACTTGAGTGTATTGTATTATATATAGTATATTTCATGTTTTTAAAGGGGTATTATGGAGTAACTCTATGACAAGTAGATTGGTTACCACATTTAAGAAAATAATAATAGAATTATTGCATTAGGAGCCAAATAGAGATGATTTTAACATATTACAGAAACACCCAATAGTTATTTGCTTCATTCATGCTGTTCGGCATGACAGTGTTAAGTTTAAAAATCCAATTAGTCTCCTTTTGGAGTAAGACTTTTTCACAATTCCCTCCTCTTATACCTGACTTAAGTTGTTCTAATCCCCAAAATTTAAAAGTCCTAGGTTTACCTGTATGGTGTCTGAGAAAATGTCTAGCAACACTCGTGATTTTTTTTGCCCTTATTAAGATCTTTTTGGGCTTTACGTATGTTGCTAAGATGTTCAGTCACTCTGGTACCCAGTTTGTGGGTAGTCATGCCAACATAGTAGATGTCACATGAACATGATAGACAGTGTGGAGTTTTTAGTCCTCCTAAATGTAAAAGAGGGTTGGTCGGGTAAAGTTTTTTGTAATTTTTCATCACTTTTCAAAATATGCCAGTGATTCTGAATTATTTTTCTTACTTCATCACTTTGGCAATTGAAAGTGGTTATAAATCTCAAGATTTCTGATGCCTGGTGCTCTTTGGGTTTTAAAAGATCACATTGATTCATATAAAGGGTTTTCTAATATGCTCTAGCCAAAAGTTTTTTTGAATAGCCCCGTTCAAGGAGTCTATTCCTCAGATCATTTGCAGTTTTCTTTAAGGAGTCCTGGGTAGTACAATTTCTCCTTAACCTGAGATATTCTCCATACGGGAGACCTCTAATATGTATAGTCAAGTCAAGAAATTCTACCTTGTCTGTGGCGATTTTATACGTCAGAGATAGCCCAAAAGGATTGGTGTTGAGTACTTTAAAAAAGTCCTCCAATAGTTCAGTAGGTCCCTCCCACACAAACAAAATATCATCTATATACCTAGACCAGTGGGAGATGTATTGAGTGTAGTTATTCATGGATGCATGGAATATTACCACTTCTTCCCACCAGCCTAGGTATATATTGGCATACGTGGGGGCACAAGAAGAGACCATGGCTGTGCCACATACCTGGAGATAGAATTTGTCATCAAAGACAAAGTAGTTGTGTGTTAAAATGAATTTCAACAGTTTGATAATAAATTCATTGGTTTCCGCCTCCAGGTGTTCATCGTTTTTAAGAAAATGGACAATTGCTTTAATGCCCTAATCAGTCTGTATACTTGTATACAGGGACTCAACATCACAGGTGACAAGTACAGATTTTGAATTTATATTGATGTTTTGTATTTTCTTTAATACATGCATCGTGTCTCGTGTGTGTGAGGGAAGGGTTTCCACAACTTTCCGTAGCCGAGCATCTATGTACTTGCTGGCTTTCTCCATGAGAGAACCAATCCCAGAGACGATTGGTCTCCCCAGAGGACGCCTAATGTCTTTATGTATCTTGGGTAGAAGATAAAGAGTGGTTACCCTTGGATTACTGACTGAGAGGAACATGTGTTCTTTTTTGTCAATCACCTTGTGAGTAAGAGCAGAATCTATCAATTTATTATAATTGTCTTGAAAACTTTCTGTAGGATTCCCTAAGAGTTTTTTGTAATTCCTAGAATTATTCAATTGCTTGAGGGCTTCTGATATATACATGGTAGTTGGCCATATCACAATGTTCCCGCCTTTATTGATATTTTTAATCTGTACATCAGTCCACTTAGACATTTCAGTGATAGCTTCTATTTCTGACTTAGACAGGTTAGCCTGTGTGTTAAATTTAGGTTCCTGTATAGTCAATATGTCATTACAAACTAGGTTGAGAAATGTAGTGGACTACGCCAATATAAATGCAAAATCTGTACTTGTTACTGGGGACGTTGAGTCCCTGTATACAAGTATACAGACTAATTGGGGCATTAAAGCAGTTGCCCGTTTTCTTAAAAAAGATGAACACCTGGAGGCGGAAACCAATGAATTTATTATCAAACTGTTGAAATTCATTTTAACACAACAACTACTTTGTCTTTGATGACAAATTCTATCTCCAGGTATGTGGCACGGCCATGGGCACTTCTTGTGCCCCCACGTATGCCAATATATACCTAGGCTGGTGGGAAGAAGTGGTAGTATTCCATGCATCCATGAATAACTACACTCAATACATCTCCCACTGGTCTAGGTATATAGATGATATTTTGTTTGTGTGGGAGGGACCTACTGTACTATTGGAGGACTTTTTTTAAAGTACTCAACACCAATCCTTTTGGGCTATTTCTGACACATAAAATCGCCACAGACAAGGTAGAATTTCTTGACTTGACTATACATAAGGAAGAAAAGGGTTTAAGAACTGAGGCATTCAGAAAACAAACAGCCACAAATAATATACTGCATGCAACCAACCATCACCACCCCTCCACTATTAGAGGTCTCCCGTATGGAGAATATTTCAGATTAAGGAGAAATTGTACTACCCAGGACTCCTTAAAGAAAGCTGAAAATGATCTGAGGAATAGACTTCTTGAACAGGGATATTCAAAAAACTTTTGGCTAGAGCATATCAGAGAGCCCTTTATAAGGATCGATGTGATCTTTTAAAACCAAAAGAGCATCAGGCATCAGAAACCTTGAGATTTATCACCACTTTCAATTGCCAAAGTGATGAAGTAAGAAAAATAATTCAGAATCACTGGCATATTTTGAAAAGTGATGAAAAATTACAAAAAACTTTACCCGACCAACCCTCTTTTACATTTAGGAGGGCTAAAAACCTCACAGATAATCTGACCCCAAGTCAATTTAATAGGAATGCAAAAAAAGCACCTATTTATAGAGGCTCTATCCCTTGTGAACATTTTAAAGTCTGCCAATACATGGTGAAAAAAGAAATGATTAAAGACAGATTTGATAAAACTTGGAAAATCAAAACGCATATCAATTGTCAAAGTACAGACGTGATATACTGTCTATTATGTTCATGTGACATCTACTATGTTGGCATGACTACCCGCAAACTAAGTACCAGAGTGACTGAACATCTTAGCAACGTACGTAATGCCCAAAAAGATCTTTATAAGGACAAACAAATCACGTGTTGCTAGACATTTTCTCAGACACCATACAGGTAAACCTAGGACTTTTAAATGTTGGGGATTGGAACAACTTAAGTCAGGTATAAGAGGAGAGAATCGTGAATAAGTCTTACTCCAAAAGGAGACTAATTGGATTTTTAAACTTAACACTGTCATGCCGAACGCCATGATTAAAGCAAATAACTATTGTGTGTTTCTGTAATATGTTAATATAATCTCTATTTGGTTCCTAATGCAATAATTCTATTATTATTTTCTTTGAAGTGTGTCTTAAATATGGTAACTAATCTACTTGTCATAGAGTTACTCCATAAAAACATGAAATACACTATATATAATGCAA
This sequence comes from Bombina bombina, assembly GCF_027579735.1. NCBI lineage: Eukaryota > Metazoa > Chordata > Amphibia > Anura > Bombinatoridae > Bombina > Bombina bombina. Next base: position 507,785,226 of record NC_069502.1, read on the forward strand.
CACACTCAAGTATGCGTAATATCATTATTACTAAATCTATAACCATTACATAATTGACATGTTGGATTTACATGCCCTCTAAGTCTAGTAGAGAATGTGTTAAGGTTTATGTATATCAACAATAGGAATACTATCTATCATTATACATTTCTGAAGGGTATAAGGGAAGATACAAAATATGCAGTTACTAAGTGAGAGGTTTGGTTCCAATTGTATCATGGGACTTGGATACAATATTTGACATATAATATTCCAGGACATTGGAACCCTCACATTGATTTGTCTAATGTGCCACATTTTTGTGCTGCCGATTATACACTAATTGACGTATCAGCCAAATATAATCATTGGACAGTGTAAGCCTCATATGACCCTTCTGATTGTATAGCATACAATAACCATAATACTGACTGTATACACCGAAATGCTCATTGAGAATATGCTCACTTAGTTAGTATTCAATGGGTGTTTTATTGATATTGTATATATTCTAGGAAGCACAGAATGATACAATCGGTCAGTATGGCCATCAGTAGTGCATAACATCAGACCACATAAGGATGAGAAAAAATTGGTTATTAAAACATCAATTTATTAAATCCATCCTGGGGACGATATACAACATAGGAATAACACTGTTCAGATTCATTGCTTAGCTGTTATACACAGAGTTATTTAATCACTGGTCAATTCACTAATTTTTTAGCCTCAGTACTGACCATACATTCGCCTAGATTTAGAGTTCTGCGTTAGCCATCAAAACCAGCGTTAGGGGGCCCTAACGCTGGTTTTGGCCTACCGCTGGTATTTAGAGTCTTGTAGGTAAGGGTCTAACTCTCACTTTCCAGCCGCGACTTTTCCATACCGCAGATCCCCTTACGTCAATTGCGTATCCTATCTTTTCAATGGGATCTTTCTAACGCTGGTATTTAGAGTCTTGGCTGAAGTGAGCGTTAGAACTCTACCGACAAGACTCCAGCCGCAGAAAAAAGTCAGGAGTTAAGAGCTTTCTGGGCTAACGCCGGTTCATAAAGCTCTAAACTACTGTGCTCTAAAGTACACTAACACCCATAAACTACCTATGTACCCCTAAACCGAGGCCCCCCCACATCGCCGCCACTCTATTAAAATTTTTTAACCCCTAATCTGCCGACCGCACACCGCCGCAACCTACATTATCCCTATGTACCCCTAATCTGCTGCCCCTAACATCGCCGACACCTACATAATATTTATTAACCCCTAATCTACCCCCCCAACGTCGCCGCTACCTACCTACACTTTTTAACCCCTAATCTGCCGACCGGACCTCACCGCTACTATAATAAATGTATTAACCCCTAATCCACCTCACTCCCGACTCAAAAACCCTATAATAAATTTTATTAACCCCTAATCTTCCCTCCCTAACATCGCCGACACCTAACTTCAAGTATTAACCCCTAATCTGCCGACCAGACCTCGCCGCTACTATAATAAATGTATTAACCCCTAAAGCCAAGTCTAACCCTAACACTAACACCCCCCTAAGTTAAATATAATTTAAATCTAACGAAATAAAATAAATCTTATTAAATAAATTAATCCTATTTAAAACTAAATACTTACCTGTAAAATAAACCCTAATATGGCTACAATATAAATAATAATTATATTGTAGCTATTTTAGGATTTATATTTATTTTACAGGCAACTTTGTATTTATTTTAACTAGGTACAATAGCTATTAAATAGTTAATAACTATTTAATAGCTACCTAGTTAAAATAATTACATTACCTGTAAAATAAATCCTAACCTAAGTTACAATTAAACCTAACACTACACTATCAATAAATTAATTAATTAAATAAACTACCTACAATTATCTACAGTTAAATCAACTAAACTAAATTACAAAAAAAAACTAACACTAAATTACAAAAAAAACAAACACTAAATTACAAAAATAAAAAAGATAACATGAATTTTAAACTAATTACACCTACTCTAAGCCCCATAAAAAAATAACAAAGCCCCCCAAAATAAAAAAATGTCCTACCTTATTCTAAAATAAAAATTTAACAGCTCTTTTACCTTACCAGCCCTTAAAAGGGCCTTTTGCGGGGCATGCCCCAAAGAAAACAGATCTTTTGCATTTAAATAAACATACAATACCCCCCCAACATTACAACCCACCACCCACATACCCCTAATCTAACCCACCCAAACCCCCCTTAAAAAACCTAACACTAAGCCCCTGAAGATCTTCCTACCTTATCTTCACCACGCCGGGTATCACCGATCCGTCCAGAAGAGGCTCCGAAGTCTTCATCCTATCCGGCAAGAAGAGGTCCAGAAGAGGGTCCGAAGTCTTCATCCTATCCGGCAAGAAGAGGGCATCCGGACCGGTAGAAATCTTCATCCACACGGCATCTTCTATCTTCTTCCATCCGGCGCGGAGCGGGACCATCTTGAAGCAGCCGACGCAGATCCATCCTCTTCTTCCAGCGACTCCCGACGAATGAAGGTTCCTTTAAGTGACGTCATCCAAGATGGCGTCCCTCGAATTCCGATTGGCTGATAGGATTCCGCCTGGATGAACATGTCTACCGGTCCGGATGCCCTCTTCTTGCCGGATAGGATGAAGACTTCGGACCCTCTTCTGGACCTCTTCTTGCCGGATAGGATGAAGACTTCAGAGCCTCTTCTGGACAGATCGGTGATACCCAGCGTGGTGAAGATAAGGTAGGAAGATCTTCAGGGGCTTAGTGTTAGGTTTTTTAAGGGGGTTTGGGTGGGTTAGATGTTAGATTAGGGGTATGTGGGTGGTGGGTTGTTACATTTTTATTTTAGAATAGGGTAGGGCATTTTTTTATTTTGGGGGGCTTTGTTATTTTTGTAGGGGGCTTAGAGTAGGTGTAATTAGTTTAAAATTCATGTAATCTTTTTTTATTTTTTGTAATTTAGTGGGGTTTTTTTTGTAATTTATTGTTTTTTTTTGTAATTTAGTTTAGTTGATTTAATTGTAGATAATTGTAGGTAGTTTATTTAATTAATTTATTGATAGTGTAGTGTTAGGTTTAATTGTAACTTAGGTAAGGATTTATTTTACAGGTAATTTTGTAATTATTTTAACTAGGTAGCTATTAAATAGTTATTAACTATTTAATAGCTATTGTACCTAGTTAAAATAAATACAAAGTTGCCTGTAAAATAAATATAAATCCTAAAATAGCTACAATATAATTATTCATTATATTGTAGCCATATTAGGGTTTATTTTACAGGTAAGTATTTTGTTTTAAATAGGATTAATTTATTTAATAAGATTTATTTTATTTCATTAGATTTAAATTATATTTAACTTAGGGGGGTGTTAGTGTTAGGGTTAGACTTAGCTTTAGGGGTTAATACATTTATTAGAGTAGCGGCGAGGTCCGGTCGGCAGGTTAGGGGTTAATAATTGAAGTTAGGTGTCGGCGATGTTAGGGAGGGCAGATTAGGGGTTAATAAAATTTATTATAGGGTTTTTGAGTCGGGAGTTAGGCGGATTAGGGAGTTAATACATTTATTATAGTAGCGGTGAGGCAGATTAGGGGTTAAAAAGTGTAGGTAGGTAGCGGCGACGTTGGGGGGGGGCAGATTAGGGGTACATAGGGATAATGTAGGTTGTGGCGGTGTACGGAGTGGCAGATTAGGGGTTAATAATAAAATGCAGGGGTCAGCGATAGCGGGGGCGGCAGATTAGGGGTTAATAAGTGTAAGGTTAGGGGTGTTTAGACTCGGTATTCATGTTAGGGTGTTAGGTGCAGACTTAGGAAGTATTTCCCCATAGGAAACAATGGGGCTGCGTTAGGAGCTGAACGCTGCTTTTTTGCAGGTGTTAGGTTTTTTTTTCAGCTCAAACTGCCTCATTGTTTCCTATGGGGAAATCGTGCACGAGCACGTTTTTGAAGCTGGCAGCGTCCGCAAGCAACGCTGGTATTGGGAGTTGAAGTGGCAGTAAATATGTCAGTACGCTCCCTTTTTGGAGCCTAACGCAGCCCTTCAGAAAACTCTAAATACCAGCGTTGTTTAAAAGGTGCGGGGGGAAAAAAAACATGCGTAGCTAACGCACCCCTTCTAACGCAAAACTCTAAATCTAGGCGTATGTTAACCACATCATTATGTGCTAGGTTGAGCACCACTAAAATGCATTATTTTATACACTAATTTTAGATGTGCATAACTATGTCCTAATAACGGAGCATAAGCTAATTAGGTATGCAACAGCATCTAAACTATGAACCGCATTTAAATCACTTGGCGGTATTTAGTACACGGATTCCACATTGGGGTCAATGGTCTTTGTAATGGATTAGGAATAATATGATGAGCTTTAGACCAGTTTTGCGAATGACAGATATAGCTATGATTACAATAATGAAGATCCCGCCCCTGGCTCGACATCACCTACAAATCAGGCTGTTGGGAGTAACTACTACACGCCCCTATGACATATGGGCCATAGCAATCATACACACAGGGGGGCAGAACCAGTAAATGGTCACACTGATTGGGCAAATAGCTTTCACTATATGATTGGTGAATAGGTGGGCGTCGTTCAGCCAGGCACTCCTTGATTGGCTGGTTTTCGATGTCAAAGGTGTATAAGATAAGGTGGCACCCCGGGCTTCAGTTTGCCTAACTTTTAAACATTGACAAAGGCTGCTTAGACAGCCAAAACGCGTTTGATACTAAAGAACACAATTTTCAATTTCTTTCACCCCTGACACCTGACGCCGATGGCTCCCGATATCGGCCAGGAAACAGTGGGGTGATTGAACATTATTTAAGTTACTTCTGTTTTTGACTTGTTTATTTAGGAGAATATTTATTCTCCTTCTCTTTTAATGATAACTAATTAAAGTATACAGATTTTAATAATTGTTATTTACTCCTCTAAGAGGGAAGAGTGCTTTTTATTAAACCCCCACTTTAGTTGGGTCCTTTCCAACAATTTATTCTAAATCTAGAAAAAGAAAAATAACATTAGGCAAAATATTCAATTTCCACAATGTAACAGCTTCAGTAGAGAAAAACAAAAGCAGGCATAATAGCTTTCAAAGATCATGAAAACAGCGAACAATAGAGGGAGAGGGGTAAAATAACTAAAATTTGACGCCAAGAATGACGCATTACGCAAAAGAAGTTAACATTTTTTGGCGCAAAAGTAACACCAGGAAAGGACACAATTCGAGTCATAACAAACGCAATTTCGCGCCAAAACAACTAGTGTCAACAAAGACGCAGGAAATTACGAAATTTGTGCCATCAAAAGGCACAACTTCGCACCAAAATAATTTGCACGAAGAATGACGCAATAAAAAACAGCATTTTGCGCCCTCGCGAGCCTAGATTTAAAAAATGAAAGTCAATTTAAAAAAAGACTGAACCCCAGGTAAGAAAAAAGTTTAAATAAACTTCCCAACATGATTCCTATACTGAAACTGTTTAGACTGCAAAAGGGAAATACACATAGACCTGACTCATGGCAAATATAAGTAAAATACATATATTTAAAGCTTTATATTAATACATAAAGCGCCAAACCATAGCTGAGAGTGTCTTAAATAAAGATACATACTTACCGAAAGACACCGATCCACATATAGCAGATAGCCAAACCAGTACTGAGAGAAGGAGAATAAATATTCTCCTAAATAAACAACAAGTCAAAAACAGAAGTAACTTAAATAATGTTCAATCACCCCACTGAAATCTAGAATGTATCCCTGGGTTACAACTTCTACTGCCCAGGAATCCTGAACGTCTCTTGCCCAGGCCTGAGCAAAGAGAGAGTCTCTGCCCCCTACTAGATTCGGTCCCAGATCGGGAGCTACCCCTTCATGCTGACTTAGTGGCAGCAGCAGGCTTTTTGGCCTGTTTACCCTTGTTCCAAGCCTGATTAGGTCTCCAGGTTGGCTTGGATTGAGCAAAGTTCCCCTCTTACTTTGCAGCAGGAGAAGAGGTAGAGGGACCACTCTTGAAGTTTCGAAAGGAACGAAAATTATTTTGTTTGGTCCTTGTCTTATTTGACTTATCCTGAGGGAAGGTATGACCCTTCCCTCCAGTAATGTCTGAAATGATCTCTCTCAATGCAGGCCCAAATAGGGTCTTACCTTTGAAAGGGATGGACAAAAGCTTAGATTTAGATGACACATCAGCTGACCAGGACTTAAGCCATAACGCTCTACGCGCTAAAATGGCAAAACCTGAATTCTTAGCTGCTAATTTAGCAAGATGAAAAGCGGCGTCTGTAATAAAAGAATTAGCCAACTTAAGAGCCTTAATTCTGTCCAAAATATCATCTAGTGGGGTCTCCATCTGAAGAGCCTCTTCTAGAGCCTCAAACCAAAAGGCAGCTGCAGTGGTTACAGGAACAATGCATGCTATAGGTTGAAGGAGAAAACCTTGATGAACAAAAATTTTCTTTAGGAGACTCTCTAATTTTTTTATTTATTTTTTAAATAAATTTTTTATTGAGGTTGTTAGAAGAAATTTAACATACATGAAGTGCCATAAGACGTAAAAATAAAAGCAGAATCAATATTTCACAAAAGTAAGACATTGCATAATAAAAGGTCTGGTAGTGAGTCTTTTTAGGTAGGTGGTTTGAACCTCAGTTTTATATTATTATCTTATCTTATTCGTGTTCCTCTAATGGTGCTAAGGGTTACTCTTGAACCCTGCAAACTTATACAATGTGAGAGAGGAATTTGGCTTTGAAAATGGCCGCTTTTGGACCTAGATGGGTAGAAGAGAATTAGTAACTGGTACAGGAAATGCAATAATCGGAGTTATAAAATAGAAGACAGAGAGATGGGGAAATCAACAGGCTGTAGCTGTTTTGGTTAGAATGGGGGGAGAGAGAAGGAAAAAGGGGGGGGGGGCCCTTGTGAAAAACATAATTTATGCTTACCTAATAAATTTATTTCTCTTGTGGTGTATCCAGTCCACGGATCATCCATTACTTGTGGGATATTCTCCTTCCCAACAGGAAGTTGCAAGAGGATCACCCACAGCAGAGCTGCTATATAGCTCCTCCCCTAACTGCCATATCCAGTCATTCGACCGAAAACAAGCAGAGAAAGGAGAAACCATAGGGTGCAGTGGTGACTGTAGTTTAAAATTAAAAAATACCTGCCTTAAAATGACAGGGCGGGCCGTGGACTGGATACACCACAAGAGAAATAAATTTATCAGGTAAGCATAAATTATGTTTTCTCTTGTAAGGTGTATCCAGTCCACGGATCATCCATTACTTGTGGGATACCAATACCAAAGCTAAAGTACACGGATGAAGGGAGGGACAAGGCAGGTACTTAAACGGAAGGTACCACTGCCTGTAAAACCTTTCTCCCAAAAATAGCCTCCGAAGAAGCAAAAGTATCAAATTTGTAGAATTTTGAAAAAGTATGAAGCGAAGACCAAGTCGCCGCCTTGCAAATCTGTTCAACAGAAGCCTCATTTTTAAAGGCCCATGTGGAAGCCACAGTTCTAGTAGAATGAGCTGTAATCCTTTCTGGAGGCTGCTGGCCAGCAGTCTCATAGGCTAAGCGGATTATGCTTCTTAGCCAAAAAGAAAGAGAGGTTGCCGAAGCCTTTTGACCTCTCCTCTGTCCAGAGTAGACAACAAACAAAGCAGATGTTTGATGAAAATCTTTAGTAGCTTGTAAGTAAAACTTTAAAGCACGAACCACGTCCAGATTGTGTAATAGACGTTCCTTCTTTTTTGAAGAAGGATTAGGACACAAAGATGGAACAACAATCTCTTGATTGATATTCTTATTAGATACCACCTTAGGTAAAAACCCAGGTTTGGTACACAGGACTACCTTATCCGCATGGAAGATCAGATAAGGAGAATCACATTGTAAAGCAGATAACTCGGAGACTCTACGAGCCGAGGAAATAGCTACCAAAAACAGAACTTTCCAAGATAAAAGTTTGATATCTATGGAATGAAGAGGTGCAAACGGAACTCCTTGAAGAACCTTAAGAACCAGATTTAAGCTCCATGGCGGAGCAACAGGTTTAAACACAGGCTTGATTTTAACTAAAGCCTGCCAAAATGCCTGAACATCTGGAACATCTGCCAGACGCTTGTGCAAAAGAATAGACAGGGCAGAAGTCTGTCCCTTTAAGGAATTAGCTGACAATTCTTTTTCCAAATCTTCTTGGAGAAAGGATAATATCCTGGGAATCCTGACCTTACACCATGAGTAACCCTTGGATTCACACCAATAAAGATATTTACGCCATATCTTATGGTAAATTTTCCTGGTGACAGGCTTCTGTGCCTGTATTAAGGTATCAATGACTGACTCGGAGAAGCCACGCTTTGATAACATCAAGCGTTCAATCTCCAGGCAGTCAGTCTCAGAGAAATTAGATATGGATGATTGAAAGGACCTTGTAGTAGAAGGTCTTGTCTTAACGGCAGAGTCCAAGGTGGAAAGGATGACATGTCCACTAGATCTGCATATCAGGTCCTGCGTGGCCACGAAGGCGCTATCAAGATCACCAATGCTCTCTCCTGCTTGATCTTGGCAATCAGACGAGGGAGCAGAGGAAACGGTGGAAACACATAAGCAAACACCTCCGGATGGAGCTCCCACTCCCCCGGATGAAAAGTCTGTCGACTTAGAAAATCAGCCTCCCAGTTGTCTACACCTAGGATATGGATAGCTGATAGGTGGCAAGAGTGAATCACTGCCCAGCGAATTATCTTTGAGACTTCTAACATCGCTAGGGAACTCCTTGTTCCCCCTTGATGGTTGATGTAAGCCACAGTCGTGATGTTGTCCGACTGAAATCTGATGAACCTCAGAGTTGCTAACTGAGGCCAAGCCTGAAGAGCATTGAATATCACTCTCAGTTCCAGAATATTTAATGGAAGGAGTGACTCCTCCTGAGTCCACAATCCCTGAGCCTTCAGGGAGTTCCAGACTGCACCCCAACCTAGAAGGCTGGCATCTGTCATTACAATTGTCCAATCTGGCCTGCGAAAGGTCATACCTTTGGACAAATGGACCCGAGATAGCCACCAGAGAAGAGAATCCCTGGTCTCTTGATCCAGATTTAGTAGAGGGGACAAATTTGTGTAATCCCCATTCCACTGACTGAGCATGCAGAGTTGCAGCGGTCTGAGATGTAGGCGTCCAAATGTCCATTGCCGCTACATTAAGCCGATTACTTCCATGCACTGAGCCACCGAAGGTCGAGGAATGGAATAAAGAACATGGCAGGAATTTAGAAGTTTTGATAACCTGGACTCCGTCAGGTAAATTTTTATTTCTACAGAATCTATCAGAGTCCTTAGGAAGGAAACTCTTGTGAGGGGGGATAGAGAACTCTTTTCCTTGTTCATCTTCCACCCATGTGACCTCAGAAATGCCAACACTATGTCCATATGAGACTTGGCAATTTGGAAGTTTGACGCCTGAATCAGGATGTCGTCTAAATAAGGGGCCACTGCTATGCCCCGTGGCCTTAGAACCGCCAGAAGCGACCCCAGAACCTTCGTAAAAATTCTTGGGGCTGTAGCTAACCCAAAGGGAAGAGCTACAAACTGGTAATGCCTGTCTAGGAAGGCAAACCTGAGAAACCGATGATGATCTTTGTGTATCGGAATGTGAAGATAAGCATCCTTTAAATCCACTGTAGTCATGTATTGACCCTCCTGGATCATAGGTAGGATGGTACGAATAGTCTCCATCTTGAATGATGGAATTCTGAGGAATTTGTTTAAGATCTTTAGATCCAAAATTGGTCTGAAGGTTCCCTCTTTTTTGAGACCCACAAACAGATTTGAGTAAAACCCCTGTCCCTGTTCCTCCTTTGGAACTGGATGGATCACTCCCATAACTAGGTCGTCTTGTACACAGTGTAAGAATGCCTCTCTCTTTATCTGGTTTGCAGATAATTGTGAAAGGTGAAATCTCCCTTTTGGGGGGGAAACCTTGAAGTCCAGAAGATATCCCTGGGATATAATTTCCAATGCCCAGGGATCCTGGACATCTCTTGCCCACGCCTGGGCGAAGAGCGAAAGTCTGCCCCTACTAGATCCGTTACCGGATAGGGGGCCGTTCCTTCATGCTGTCTTAGAGGCAGCAGCAGGCTTTTTGGCCTGCTTACCTTTGTTCCAGGTCTGGTTAGGTCTCCAGACCGTCTTGGACTGAGCAAAAGTTTCCTCTTGTTTTGCATTAGAGGAAGTTGATGCCGCACTTGCCTTGAAGTTTCGAAAAGCACGAAAATTAGACTGTTTGGCCCTTAATTTGGACCTATCCTGAGGAAGGGCATGACCTTTTCCTCCAGTGATATCAGCAATAATCTCCTTCAAACCAGGCCCGAATAGTGTCTGCCCCTTGAAGGGAATGTTAAGCAGCTTAGACTTTGAAGTAACATCAGCTGACCATGATTTAAGCCATAGCGCTCTGCGCGCCTGGATAGCAAACCCAGAATTCTTAGCCGTTAGTTTAGTCAAGTGAACAATGGCATCAGAAACAAAAGAATTGGCTAGCTTAAGTGCTCTAAGCTTGTCAAGTATGTCATCCAATGGAGTCGCTACCTGTAAAGCCTCTTCCAGAGACTCAAACCAGAAAGCCGCAGCAGCAGTGACAGGAGCAATGCATGCAAGGGGCTGTAGGATAAAACCTTGTTGAATAAACATTTTCTTAAGGTAACCCTCTAACTTTTTTTCCATTGGATCTAAGAAAGCACAACTGTCCTTGACAGGGATAGTAGTACGCTTTGCTAGAGTAGAAACTGCTCCCTCCACCTTAGGAACTGTCTGCCATAAATCCCGTGTGGTGGCGTCTATTGGAAACATTTTTCTAAAAATAGGAGGGGGAGAGAACGGCACACCTGGTCTATCCCATTCCTTAGTAATAATTTCTGTAAACCTTTTAGGTATTGGAAAAACATCAGTGCACACCAGCACTGCATAGTATTTATCCAGTCTTCACAATTTCTCTGGCACTGCAATTGTATCACAGTCATTCAGAGCAGCTAAAACCTCCCTGAGCAACACACGGAGGTGTTCAAGCTTAAATTTAAATGTAGAGATATCAGAATCAGGTTGCATCATCTTCCCTGAGTCAGAAACATCACCCACAGAAAGAAGCTCTCCTTCTTCAGCTTCTGCATATTGTGAGGCAGTATCAGACATAGCTCTTAAAGCGTCAGTATGCTCTGTATTTTGTCTAACTCCAGAGCTATCTTGCTTTCCTCTAAATTCAGGTAGTCTGGCTAATACTGCTGACAGTGTATTATCCATGACTGCCGCCATGTCTTGTAAAGTAAACGCTATGGGCGCCTTCGATGTACTTGGCGCCATTTGAGCGGGAGTCCCTTGAGCGGGAGTCAAAGGATCTGACACGTGGGGAGAGTTAGTCGGCATAACTTCCCCCTGGTCAGATTCCTCTGGTGATAAATTTTTTAAAGACAAAATATGATCTTTATTGCTTAAAGTGAAATCAGTACATTTGGTACACATTCTAAGAGGGGTTTTCCACCATGGCTTTTAAACATAATGAACAAGGAGTTTCCTCTATGTCAGACATGTTTGTACAGACTAGCAATGAGACTAGCAAGCTTGGAAAACACTTTAAATCAAGTTAGCAAGCAATTATAAGAAACGGTACTGTGCCTTTAAGAGAATTTTTTTTTGTCAGAATTTGAAAAACAGTGAAAAAAGGCAGTAAATCAAACGAAATTTTTACAGTGTGTATAATAAGCTAACAGAGCATTGCACCCACTTGCAAATGGATGATTAACCCCTTAGTTCAAAAAACGGATCAAAAAAATGATATAGACATTTTTTAACACTCACACCAAACTGCCACAGCCTTGCTGTGGGCCTACCTTCCCCAACAAACGATTTTGGAAAGCCTAAGAGCCCTCTAGAGATGTCCTGTAGCATTCAGGGGACTCCTGGAGGAAGCTGGATGTCTCAGTCTGTAAAAGTAACTGCACAAAAAAAGCGCTAAATTAGGCCCCTCCCACTCATAGTAACACAGTAGAAGGCCTCAGGAAACTGTTTCTAGGCAAATTTAATCCAGCCATGTGGAAAAAAACTTGGCCCCAATAAAGTTTTATCACCAAAGCAAACGTTTTATATTGTAAATATAAAAGAGTATTACCTCAGAAAGTAAGCATGATACCAGTCGCTATTAAATCACTGTATTCAGGCTTACCTTACATAAATTTGGTATCAGCAGCATTTTTCTAGCATTTACATCTTCTAGAAAATAATTTTAACTGCACATACCTCATAGCAGGATAACCTGCACGCCATTCCCCCGCTGAAGTTACCTCTCTCTTCAGTCAAGTGTGAGAACAGCAATGGATATTAGTTACAACCTGCTAAGATCATAGAAATCACAGGCAGATTCTTCTATTTTTCTGCCTGGAACAAAATAGTACAACTCCGGTACCATTTAAAAATAATAAACTTTTGATTGAAGCAAAATAACAGCTACATTTCACCACTTTCTCTCTTACTACCTCCATGCTTGTTGAGAGTTGCAAGAGAATGACTGGATATGGCAGTTAGGGGAGGAGCTATATAGCAGCTCTGCTGTGTTTGATCCTCTTGCAACTTCCTGTTGGGAAGGAGAATATCCCACAAGTAATGGATGATCCGTGGACTATATACACCTTACAAGAGAAAGTAAGAGTTATTCGGGGGAGAGGGAGTAACAATTAATTGAACACCATTTCATAATATCAATAGGGTAGGTACTGTTCTAACCTGATTCTAGGTCTGTAAGTGTCTGTGTATTCTGAGTTTTAATTTACATAGTGAGTGCTAACTAAGTGGGGAGAGAATATAAGCTGGGAGCTAGATAAGAAGCCCAAAGGGTTATATGGAAGAAGTGATAAGTAAGGTGGGTTATCAGGCAGTATATATCTATTACTATGTAAGTCCCTAGGTGAAGCATTGTGACAGGTCTGTAAGGTTCATACTCGGATAATAGGGTGAGGTAACAGATGTCCTCATGGAATCTCACTTACGAGCAATTACAAATATGTAAGACATATATCAGAATATAAAAATATTAAACACTTACTCAATTTTAGCATAAGTAGACAACCCTATGTAACGTTAGAGATATATGATGGTTAAACTAGAATAGGCATTGGGTTCTGATGTGCAAAGTATATACAATAGAAAAAAACTGAGAATGTTAAACAATGTTCATAAAGTTTCATGTTTGGAGGCTCATGAATCTATCTCTGAGAGTGTTCGCCACTATCCCACTCCTGACCTGGTTAAATCTGTGCAGTCTCGGAGCTCACCTAAGTTGAGACAAATGGTCAGGAGGAGGTCTCAGGAGGGCTTTGTTTTGCGGAACAGTCCCGGAACACACATGGCCTGAGTTCCTTCATGTTGTAGCTGTGTCTATAGGCCGTGTGGATTCTCAGCCGCTCCGGAGCAGGTCGCATCCCCCGCACAGGCAAGCCAGGGCAGCGGGATAAACACTGACTCGCAAGCTAAAGTAGAGGTGAGATCGGGAGGATGATTAGGGGTCTGGAGTGTCGGAGGAGGCCGTACCGGAGGAGGTGCTAGCTGAGCGGTATTACCCCTCTGTAAAAGAGAACCGGGTCTGGTAGTAAGAAGATCCCTGCATTGTTTCGTGGGTGAGGCAGATTTCTATGTTATTTGTGACACATCCCTCCGAATTGGTCTGTCGCAAGTATTCTCTGTTGTGAGGGTCGGGGAAGACTCACTGGTTTGAGGTTCCACGTGGTTCTTGGCGGCCCCCTCCCCTTCTGCTATATTGGTGGTGTCAGTGTCTTCCTTTGTGAAAGGTGCTCTGACTAATAGGCTAAGGTCCGCAAAGTAGTTATCCATCTTCAATCCCAGATCTCGTAGCAGTAACTGGATCAGTGAATCATGTTCCTCCATTATGTAAAAGAGAGATCCTTATCATACAGTGTTGTCAGATAGTCGTGGCATTTATTTTTATCTTTCTTGTCGCCTCCACTCCTCTCCCTCAAGCAGCGCTTAAGCGTAGTTGTAGGTTGGAAGAAGGGAGGGGGTCTGCCGCTCTGATCTCCGGGTATGGTGAAGTGTGCTTCAGCAGAGCAATGAGGGCTATGTATTGTTTCCCGGGATCAGGGCCGCATCATACAGAAGTGTATTGTTGTAGCTCCTGCTTAACCCAGATGTGTAATCTTGGTATCTCTGGAATCAGTAGCATTTGTAGATAAAGCTGAATGGACTCAAGATGTCAGATTACATATATATTTGTAGTAAAGTTAGAGTTAGAAAAAATGTGAGCGGGAGCTCTGAAAAACACGTCTATTCCCCTCCAAGGCTGACTCCGCCCCAGACCCTCTAATTTTTTATCCATAGGATCAATGAAAGCACAACTGTCTTCAATAGGTATAGTTGTACGCTTAGCCAGGGTAGAAATAGCTCCTTCCACCTTAGGGACCGTCTGCCATAAGTCCTTTATGGTGTCAGAAATGGGAAACATTTTCTTAAAAACAGGAGGGGGAAAGAATGGAATACCTGGTTTATCCCACTCCTTAGTAACAATGTCTGAAATCTTCTTAGGGACCGGAAACACATCAGTGTAAACAGGAACTTCTAAATATTTGTCCGTTTTACACAATTTCTCTGGAACTACAATAGGGTCACAATCATCCAGAGTAGCTAAAACCTCCCTGAGCAATAAGCGGAGGTGCTCTAGCTTAAATTTAAATGCCGTCATATCTGAATCTGTCTGAGAGAACATCTTTCCTGAATCAGAAATCTCTCCCTCAGACAGCAAATCCCTCATTCCTACTTCAGAACATTGTGAGGGAATATCGGATACGGCTAGAGTTAGAAGGCTCAGCATTTGTTCTTAACCCAGAGCTACTGCGCTTCCCTTGCAACCCAGGCAGCTTAGATAAAACCTCTGTGAGGGTAGTATTCATAACTGAAGCCATATCTTGCAAGGTGAAAGAATTAGACGCACTAGAAGTACTTGGCGTCGCTTGTGCGGGCGTTACTGGTTGTGACACTTGGGGAGAACTAGATGGCAAAACCTGATTTCCTTCTGTCTGAGAATCATCTAATGCCAAACTTTTATAAGTCAAAATATGCTGTTTGCAATTTATAGACATATCAGTACAAGTGGGACACATTCTAAGAGGGGGTTCCACAATGGCTCCTAAACAAATTGAACAATGAGTTTCCTCAGTGTCAGACATGTTTAACAGACTAGTAATAAAGCAAGCAAGCTTGGAAAACACTTTATTTAATGAAAAAAACACAATTTGCAAAAACGGTACTGTGCCTTTAAGAGAAAAAAAGGAATACACAAACTGCAAAACAGGTTAAAATTGCTTCAATTTTTCTGAAATTTTAACAGTGTACACACTAAGCTTTAGAAGGATTGCACCACAAGTTAATAAGCAATAAACCCCCAAATGAAAAAAACGAATTGAAATATGTCTAAAACCGGTTAAACACCCCTATAAGCACCTTGCCACAACTCTGCTGTGGCCCTACCTGCCCTTATGAACGATAATATGGGGTTAAAGCTTCGAATAGGCCCTCAGAAGATCATCAGGACCTCAGGAGAAGTTGCTTGCTGCTTGTCTGTATAACTAGGCCCCGCCCACCTCACTCGATGTTACTGGGGCCTACTCAAATCTAACAAACCTAGTTTGAAAACCATGTGGGTTATAACAAACTCAAAATAAGTTAAATGACCCCTCAAGCAAACGTCCCATAAACATAAAAAAACGTTACTCCCAGAACACACAAACGTTTGTCCCAATTACACATAAACAAATTGAGTGCCCAAAAAAATTTAGCCTTTTATGCAAGCTAGTAAAACCTGTTTCATACTAGGATTACTGCTTACCCTTCCCCTAATGGGGATACTGTCAGCCTTTCTGAGTTAACACAGTCTCTGCAGAAAAATGACTGAACATACCTCATTGCTGTATAGCAAGAACCGTTCCTCACACTGAAGTTTTCCTGTACTCCTCAGCTCATGTGGGGACAGCAGTGGACCTTAGTTACAAATGCTAAGATCATCATCCTCCAGGCAGAAATCTTCATCTATGTCCTGCCTGAGAGCAAATAGTACAACACCGGTACCATTTAAAAATAACAAACTCTTGATTGAAGATGAAATAAAAACTAACAGTTTAACACATCTTCTCTTTACTCTTCCTGCTTAGAGCCAGCAAAGAGAATGACTGGGGGTGGCGTTAAGGGGGGAGCTATATAGACAGCTCTGCTGTGGTGCTATCTTTGATACTTCCTGTCAGGAAGGATAATAATTTCTGCTACTGAAGACAGGCTGACAGCCCAAGGAGCTATTATCAAGGCCCAGGAAGTCAAACTCAATAGCATGCAGTCGCGCCTGGATGATCTTGAGGATCGCTCCAGGCGCAACAACATCAGGGTTATAGGACTCCCTGAATTGCCTGAATTTGAGGATCTTGTTAAATTCACTTCCTCCACTCTCCCCCTTGCCATTGGTTTTACACCCCAGTCTCTCCCTCTAGCAATAGAGAGAGCCCACAGAATGGGTCCCAGAAGGGATTCAGCTAGTGGTCTGGGTAAACCCAGGATGTGTATTTTTAAGTTATTAAAATTTCAGGATAAGCTTGAGATCCTAAAGTTAGCGAAGAAAGCTGGTTCATTAGAATTTGGGAACAGCAAGATTTTGCTGTTCCAGGACTTCTCGGCGGAGACCTCCGCTCGTAGAAGACTTATGGCCCCGTACTGTTCTCAATTGATTTCTAAAGGTATTAAAGCTAGTTTATTTTATCCGGCCAAAATTATAGTGGAAAATAAGGGAGCCAAATTTACATTTAATGAAGTTGCTGAGGTTAAAGAATTTCTGAGAACTCTTGAGTCCTAGTTCTGGGCTTGTTATGAAGCTAGGTTTTGTTTGTAGGCCAGTTTAGGTCCATATATTCTCTCAGGAAAGTTTATGATTTTTCTGGTTTTTGGTTTACTTCCTGATTTTGATTTATTTTTAATTATTTTTTCTTTTTTTTTTTTTTCAATGTTGGATGAGAAACATGTATATGCTAAATTTGTTCTACGAAAATCTCTGAAAATGAGCAAATATTTTGGGTTCTGTTTTTTCTTTTTTTTTTTTTTTTTTTTTCTCGCTCTCTTTCCTCCCTCCCGTGCCCCCCCTTCATTTTTTTTCTTCTGTTTTTGTTGGTTGATATCGCCAGTTACATGTCTTCTATAGGGTTTGGTATGCGAGTTAGATTAAAGTATAGCGGTGGGCTGTAGAATTCTTTCATGGAATGTGGGGGGGATATCCTCTCCCGCAAAGCGCAAATTGGTTATCAAAACACTGGCTGCAGAAAATCCAGATGTCGTCTGTTTACAAGAGACACACTTAGACGCAATAGAAGCTGTAAAGCTTAAAATGAAATGGGTTGGCGAGGTATTAGCCTCATCTTCTCCATCTAAAAAACGAGGAGTTGCGGTCCTATTGCATAAAGATTTGGATTATCAAATCATCAAAGTGGAGTATGACTCTTCGGCCCGATATATGTTGCTACAGGTGTTGATAAATTCTGTCAAATACATATTTTGTAATATTTATGCCCCCAATAAATTTTCAGTAAAATTTTGGGACCGGATTCAAAATATAATTTTTCCCTTTCAAAGGGAGAATTTAATTATTTGTGGGGATTTCAATGTTACTTTGTGTCCGGAATTGGACCGTTTTTCAAAAAAGAATTATGTTAAATACAAGTATCAAGCTAAATACTTTAAAAATTTTTGTAGTAAGTTGTCATTGACAGATATCTGGCGTCTACAAAACCCGTTAGCTAGAGCATATACATGTGAATCTAAGTCGTGCAGGACCTTCTCGAGGATATATTTTTTTTTAATTTCTGAAGCATTGACAGTTTTCCAGTTTAAATCCGGAATTGGGGAATTCCAGATATCAGATCACGCTATAATTTCTTTATCTATTCTCGACACGAATGAGGTACGTTTACCAACACAGGTCTTTGGTTTCCCTCGCTTCTTATACACTAACCCGAGCTTCTTATCTTGGATTAAGACTATCTGGCAGGAGTATGTATCATTTAACGCGAATTACAGTTATAAAACGGAGGTTTATTGGGAGGCGGCTAAAGCTGTGATCCGAGGTAAAATTATAGCTTATATGAGTATGCGCTCAAAAAAAATTAAGGAACAGGGGAGTTCCCTTGTTACAAGAATTAGAGCAGCGTACAGGGATATTCAGTCGGATCCCTCTGTAAGGAACTGGGCAGTGTATCTTGAGGCCAGAAAGGAGAGAGAGATTTTTATAAAACAGAAATCTTTGGAGGAAGATGCTAGATTGAACCTTAAATATAGGAGTTTTCACGGGTGTTTGGCGAAGCATCTATCTCGCCTGGTTAAGAATAGAAAAAAGAGAAATTATATTGCAGTAATAAAAAAGGGCGAGGACAGGTTTTTTAAGCCAGCAGAGATTGCTCAGGAATTTTACAGGTATTATCTAGAACTATATTCGGCCGTCACCTTCGACCGTGACAGCCTAGAGTCTTTCTGGTCTGCAATAAGTATTCCAAAGATACAAGCAGAAGAGTTGGCTATGCTGAATCAGTCGATATCGCGTGAGGAGATTGGTATTGCTATTGATAATCTTAAGCTTAATAAAGCCGCTGGCCCTGATGGGCTTCCGGCCGAATTTTATAAATTATTAAAGGAAGAACTGCTATCACCATTAGAGGCTATATTCAACAATTATTATCTTTCGGACAATGGGATTTCTGATAATTTTGCGGCAGCGAATATTTCACTCATTGCGAAAAAAAAAAAAAAATCCTGAGGATATGGCCTCATACAGGCCAATATCAGTACTTAATACTGATTACAAGCTTCTTGCTAGTATTATTGCCTCCAGATTGAACCGTTGTCTGCAGGTTCTGATCCATCAGGATCAGACTGGCTTTATGACCTCTAGAAACTCGTCGCGGAATATACGTAAGGTTATTACATTTTTAGATTTTATGTCGAACTTGGTACCAGAGCCTAGTAATGACGGAATTCGTGATTCAGCAGTCTTAACCCTCGACGCTGTCAAGGCTTTTGACTCTATTGTCTGGGAGCATTTATTCTGCTCACTGCAGAAATTCGGCTTTTCTGGCAACTTTAATCTCTTCATTCATAAGATTTACTGCAAACCGATTTCTTTTCTTTTGGTTAATGGGATACGTTCACAGGGGATTGTTTTACAGCGTGGCACCAGGCAGGGGTGTCCATTATCCCCCCTCTTGTTTAACGTGGCCTTAGAACCCTTAGCAGTTAGATTCCGTGAGGTTTTAACAGGTATTTCTCTGGGTCCCCACCGTTTAAAAACTCTCCTCTATGCGGATGATATGTTGATTTTTGTAGATAAGCCAACAGTTTAGTTCCTTCTCCGGTTATCGGGTGAATCTGGAGAAGAGTGAACTCATGTATATGGGTAATAACTCATTTTGCCCGGGAAAATTCCCTTTTAAAGCTGTTAACGCAATTAATTATCTGGGACTGGAGTTGCATAAAAATCCGAAATTATGGTATAGTGCGAATGTTGTCCCTTTGCTGAAAAAAATTAAAATAGATCTTCAATTATGGGCTTCATTTCCCTTATCAATTTCGGCAAAGGTAAATTTAATAAAAACGATTGTTTTTCCCCGTCTTCTGTATGTGCTTCAGAATCTGCCTCTCTTCATTTCCAATGCAGATATTAGGAATTTATATAGTTGTTTTCCCAAATTTATCTGGAAAGATAAGAGACCCAGGATAGCATTAGCTAAGCTTATGCAGAAATCAAACTGCGCCGGGTTGGCCCTGCCCGATGTTAGGCTTTATAACACGGCGGCGCTGGTGAAATTCGCCTTGGATTGGGTAGCGGATTCCGACAGGTTAGCAGTTAGTCAAGAGGAAGCCTTTTATACCCGCCCATTTGCGCTTAGAGCACTGTTACATTGTAATACAAAACAGTTGCCCTCTAACATTAGTAGAATGATATCTTTTAAAAACGTCGTAGTTGCGTGGCGGAAGTTTTGTATTTGTCTTGGAGTAGATCCCTCTGTCTCAGAATACCTTCCGATTCAGGGTAACCCGAATTTCATCCCGGGTTTATATCATAAGGTGTTTAAAGCATGGGGAAATAAAGGCTTGTTGTTGGTTAAGCAATTATTGGGGGCCGATAATCTGATCCAGTCTGCTGAGTCTTTGTTTCAAACTTATGATCTTCCGAGGTCCGACTTATTTGCCTACTTTCAGATTCGCCATTTCATGCGTGAACAAAACTGGGAGAATAGTGTGCCACTAGAATGGTCCCTCATTAGAGCTTTAATTAAGAAATTTAATATGGGAAGCTCCTCTATCTCTTTAATGTATGATATTATGCTTTCTAAACAAAGTGATAAGTATCTGCACAATATAAGTAATTGGTTACTTCCGGTTATCACTGATATTACCCAGGAGAGGATCATTCAGAGTTGTAACATGGCGTATAAATGTAGGGTCTCGATGTCCTGGAAGGAATCACACACGAAGCTTTTGAATAATTTTTATTTGCATCCCCTGAAACTACAAAAATTTTCTGATATTGGAACAAATAACTGTCCCAGATGCTCAAATTCTAGGGCTGATTTATTTCATATGTTTTGGTCCTGTCCCAAAATTAATTAGTTGTGGTGTAAATTGGGTCACTGATTTAATACATTGTATGGGGTAAATTTTGTTTTCACACTCCAAGATGTGATTTTACTAATCACAGAAACACACAGAAACTTGGGGCCATTAACTTGTATTTTGAATACGATTATCTTAGCCGTGCGTCATCTTGTCTTATTAAATTGGAAATCGAAGAGAGCACCGAGCCTTGAGAGGTCTTTTAAAGAAATCCAAGGTCAAATTATATTTGAATCATATCATCTATTGGAAGCATCTGAGGAGAACCAAGGAGTTCTTGCAGGGATGGTTACCAATTATCTTGTCATATCCGCTTCGGATACAAAGGCAGATTCTCGCCCCGGTTCGATCAACGGCCTGCTTTGCTGAATTAGTGTTATTAGGGAAATTCCCGGCATCCTGGTTAGTCTCGGCGGCATAATCGGGTGTATATTTGTAGTTGTATCTTGGCTGGGGAGTGGGTGCAAGGTATTATCTCGTCTGTGGGGCACGTGGAGGGGGGTTGTAGGGGCTTTTTTTCCCTTTTTTTTTTTGTGTACACTCTGATATTGCAGGTGTAATGTTTAATTTAAAGTGAAGGTAAATGAGAAGGCAGAAAAAAAAAAAAGTCAGGCTGATGATATATAATGCAACGGTATATGTATTATTTGGTGATACAGAGTGAACATGTTTTTGATATAAGAAATACCAGAAAATGGAGCCTGTGTTATTGAATGTTTCGGTTTACTGCTCTTATATTATTGTTTTTTTTGTTTTGTTTTTTTTTTTTGTTTTTTTTCTTCTGTTTTGTTTATATTTGTACACTTCAGCCTTGTTTTTCTTTGTATAATAAGAATTGATAAATCAATAAAAAGAATTATAAAAAAAAAAAAAAATGCAGAAAAAAAATAAAAAAAATAAAAGGAAGGACAATATCCCACAAGTTAGGATGAATCCGTGGACTCGGTACATCATGCAAAAGAAAATAAAAAACTTACCTCCATAATAATCTGCCCGGCAGCAAAACAGCTCACTTTCCTACAGTAAACCTACATAGTCTTTTTACCAAAAGAGCAGCTCACAACCTGGGAGGCACAGAAGGGATTAAACCCCCCAGTTCCCAAAAGCTTAAAAGCCTACTTAAAGGGACATTATACACTCATTTTTTCTTTGCATAAATGTTTTGTAGATGATCTATTTATATAGCCCATAAAGTTTTTTTTTAAATAAATGTATAGTTTTGCTTATTTTTAAATAACATTGCTCTGATTTTCAGACTCCTAACCAAGCCCCAAAGTCAGCTACCTTCTCCAGCTTGCTCCTGTTTGTGTAAAGGGTCTTTTCATATGCAAAAGAAGGGGGAGGGGGGGGGAGAGTCTTATTTGCCACTTGCAGTGGGCTTTCCAGCTACCTTTTCAACAGAGCCAAACTGACAGCTTCTAAGTAAGTTTTTAAACAGTTTTATACTGTTATATCCGTATATGTGCATCTTATGCTTTATAGTAGTGTCTATTACATGCAGTTATATGAAAATGAGTGTATACTGTCCCTTTAAGAGACAGAAGTGGATTCAACTAAACCCCAGAAAAATCAGAACAAACTTGTTCTGCTTAAAAAAATAAACTCTTGATTGAAGAATCAGACACCTAACTTTACCCCTTCCTTGTAACTGATATAAGCAAAGAGAATGACTGGGGGTTGTGGGTAAGTAGAGTGATATTTAACAGCTTTGCTGTGGTGCTCTTTGCCTCCTCCTGCTGGTCAGGAGTCATATTCCCAATAGTAATTATGATGATCTGTGGACTCACCGTGTAATTAGAAAGAAATATACCTGCATGAAAAATGCCAGAAACATCATAAAAAAGGTGGCCAAAAAAATGCATTTTAAAAATATATATTAAAGAGTTTTTTTAAGGGGGTTTACCTAACAACATATAAATGTCTCAAGGTCATATACATTTATAATTCATATATAAAACAATGATCTAAGAGGTTATAGTGGCCAAGTAATAAAAAAAATATAGTACTTACCAATAGGCACCTACTACTGGAGAGAAAACAGTAGGAAGACAAAACCAGTGCTGAAACATAACAGTACAGGATCTGGAATAGGAGTATATTGACGAACCAACAGGAGAAGGCAAAAGACAAATTCCAGCGACATCTTAGGAAAGGCTTGTAACTAATTCCCCACAGGTGAAAAACTATGTCACAACCCATGCTCCAAATACATCCCTTCAACAATCACTGTACTCTGAGGGGAAAATCCCTCCAACAATAACTGTACTCTGAGGGGAAAATGGGCTTCAACTCGGTCTAAGAACCCCTCTCAATGAAGAATTAAATAAACATTTTCATTCTGCAACCTCTTCCAACGGAAGACTGAGGTACCTATGAGGTGGGAGGGGTTTTATAGAGCTCTTGGGGTTTGGGAATCTTTGCCTCCTCCTAGTGGTAAGGAAGAGTAATTCCATGGGGTAAGGGATTATGGATCAACACCTGTATGAAAGAAACTTATGCACACACTCAACAGGATTATGTGTTCTACCTTCTCTTCAGAGTTAGAAATGGGCTCAGCACATAAGGTACATAGCTAAGCAGGGGGACACTCCTGAGAATCCTTACAAGGCAAAGACAAACTGGAAGGGGTTAAAGTAATTGTAACAGTAAGGACAGAAGCTTAAAGGGACGATACTAAAATGTTTTCTTTCATGATTCAGATAGAACATACCATTTTAACTCCTTAACGACCAAGGACGTACGCCATACGTCCTTAAAAAAATACACTTAACGCCTGAGGACGTATGGCGTACATCCTCGGTCTGGAAAGCAGCTGGAAGCGATCCTGCTCGCTTCCAGTTGCTTTCCGGTTATTGCAGTGATGCCTCGATATCGAGGCATCCTGCAATAAACCCCCTTGGCCATCCGATGCAGAGAGAGCCACTGCACCGGACATCAATGGCTGGTATCGTTGGTGGGTGGGAGCCAGTCTGGGAGGCGAGCGAGCAGCCATCGATGGGCCGAGTGGAGGGGGGGGCGGGATCGGAGCCAACGGGGGGCGGCGGCGGGCGCTTGCAAGGGGCGGGCAGGAAACGCTACACTACAGAATTTTTTTTTGATAAAAGTACAAAAAAAAAAGTTTTAAATACACATCTAAGGGACCTGGAAGGGGTGGGGGGTTGGTCTTGGGGGGGAAGCTACACTACAGAAAAGGGCATGTTTTTTTAAAAAAAAGCATACTTTTTTTTACTAAACTGGGTACTGGCAGACAGCTGCCAGTACCCAAGATGGCGCCCATTAAGGCAGAGGGGGAGGGTTAGAGAGCTTTTATTTTAGTACTGGCAGAGTTTCTGCCAGTACTTAAGATGGCAGGGACAATTGTGGGGTGGGGAGGGAGGAGAGCTGTTTGGGAGGGACCAGGGGGTCTGATGTTTCAGGTGGGAGGCTGAGCTCTACACTAAAGCTAAAATTAACCCTTTAGCTCCCAACAAACTACCTAATTAACCCCTTCACTGCTAGCCATAATACACGTGTGATGCGCAACGGCATTTAGCGGCCTTCTAATTACCAAAAAGCAACGCCAAAGCCATATATGTCTGCTATTTCTGAACAAAGGAGATCCCAGAGAAGCATTTACAACCATTTGTGCCATAATTGCACAATCTGTTTGTAAATAATTTCAGTGAGAAACCTAAAGATTGTGAAAAAGTTTGTGAAAAAGTGAACTTTTTTTTTATTTGATCGCATTTGGCGGTGAAATGGTGGCATGAAATATACCAAAATTGGCCTAGATCAATACTTGGGGTTGTCTACTACACCAAAGCTAAAATTACCCCAAAAAAGCTCCCTACATGCTCCCTAATTAACCCCTTCACAGCTGGGCATAATACATGTGTGGTGCGCAGTGGCATTTAGCGGCCTTCTAATTACCAAAAAGCAATGCCAAAGCCATATATGTCTGCTATTTCTGAACAAAGGGGATCCCATAGAAGAATTTACAACCATTCATGCCATAATTGCACAAGTTGTTTGTAAATAATTTCAGTGAGAAACCAAAAATGTGTGAAAAATATTGTGAAAAAGTGAACTTTTTTTGTATTTGATCGCATTTGGCGGTGAAATGGTGGCATGAAATATACCAAAATGGGCCTAGATCAATACTTTGGGTTGTCTCCTAAAAAAATATATATACATGTCAAGGGATATTCAGAGATTCCTGAAAGATATTAGTGTTCTAATGTAACTAGCGCTAATTTTGGAAAAAAAAAAAAATGGTTTGGAAATAGAATTGTATTTATGGCCCTATAACTTACAAAAAAAGCAAAGAAGATATAAACATTGGGTATTTCTAAACTCAGGACAAAATTTAGAAACTATTTAGCATGGGTGTTTTTTGGTGGTTGTAGATATGTAACAGATTTTGGGGGTTTCAGTTAGAAAAAGTTTTTTTTTTTTTCCATTTTTCCTCATATTTTATAATTTTTTTATAGTAAATTATAAGATATGATGAAAATAATTGTATCTTTAGAAAGTCCATTTAATGGCAAGAAAAACGGTATATAATATGTGTGGGTACAGTAAATGAGTAAGAGGAAAATTACAGCTAAACACAAACACCACAACAATGTAAAAATAGCCTTGGTCCCAAACGGACAGAAAATGGAAAAGTGCTGTGGTCATTAAGGGGTTAATCAACTTTCCAATTTATTTCTATTATCTCATTTGTTTCATTCTCTTTGTTAAAAAGTATACCTAGGTAGGCTCAGAAGCTGCTGATTGGCAGCTGCAAATATATGCCTCTTGTCATTGGCTTTCAGATAGCTCCCAGTAGTGCATTACTGCTCCATCAAGAAAGGATACCTAGAGAATGAAGCAAATTAGATAACAGAAGAAAATTGGAAAGTTATTTAAAATGTTATTCTCTATTTGAATCATGAAAGACAAATTTGGGGTTTCATGTCCATTTAAGTAAGAGATAGGACTGGCGTCAGTAGTGAATATTCAGAATATTCAACACTTTCTTACTTTGTCTATTAAATTCTATGAATATTCTGAGGCGACATTGACACATTTTGCATGAATGTAACCCTGACATTAAGGCCTTTAATTTAGATGTGCTCCCTCTCTTGGGGATAAACTGATGAAGAATGATGTTAGTACAGCTAAAGCTGGTGGCACTAGATATATTACTAGTGCAAATAAAGGTTGTTACCCGTGTTTGGGGTGCTTTAGCTGTACTAACATGATTAAGGGTGCTGTGTTTTTTCACCCCCATACAGGAAGAAAGTTTGATATAAAGGGCTATTGCAATTTTAATAGCGAGTATGTTATCTACATTATTAAATGCCCATGTGGGCTCATCTATGTGGGTGAGACGACACGTAAGGTACGTGAAAGAAAGAATGAACATAAATCTAGCATTAGGAGGGGGGAATTTAGATGCCCCGGTTGCATATCACTTTTTCAAAGCTAAACATCATATTTCGCAGCTTAGGTTTCAAATCATTGAGCAGGTACATAGGCCTAGGAGGGGTGGTAATAGGGAGATTCTGTTAAAAAGGAGAGAGGCTTTTTGGATCTTTACATTAGGAACTTTACAACCCAAGGGTATGAATAGAGACCTTGATTGGTCTATTTTTCTATGAAATTATTTGATGATGAGGTCTATTTTTTGTGATAGGCTGCGTTCTGTATTTTATATTTGTAATTTTTAGAGTTTATATGCACTTTGTTCTTTTTGTATCGTTTGTTAAAGAACTAATAAAGATGTAATTCTAGGGATTGACCACTAGATGGTGATATGAATGTGAATAGGTTAAAAATAACAGCTGACTGTTAATTGTTTCCTTATTACACCTGTAAGGATGAAATTCAGTATTACTCTGTATCCACATGATTAAGGGGTAAAACCCCGAAACGTTGTGGGCTTTTGTGTTGCCAAATAAACTTGGTGATAATTTATGCTGCTGCCTCTTCTGGTTTTGATACGAATCAAAGCCTGAACAAAACAGTGAATGTCAGGAAGTTTAGCAATCATTCTATATAATAAAGACAGAAAGAGCAGAAATGAGTCCTTTCAAAGTATTTGCAGACAAACCCTTATCCAAACCATCCTGAAGGAACTGTAAAATCCTAGGAATTTTAAAAGAATTCCAAGAATAATTATGAGAAGAACATCATGAAATATTGGTTTTCCAAACCCAATGATAATTTTTCCTTGAAACAGGCTTACGAGCCTGTATCATAGTGCTAATCACTGAGTCAGAGAAACCTCTATGATTAAGCACTAAGCGTTCAATTTCCATGCCTTCAAATTTAGAGATTTGATATCCTGATGGCCCTAAAGGAAGTGGCCAAGGCTGGCAACTGGACATCCGGACAAGATCTGCATACCAAAACCTGCGAGGCAATGCTAGTGCTATCAGAAACATGACATTGTTCCATTTTGATTTTGGAGATCACCCTTGGAAGAAGAACCAGAGGCATAAAAATATAAGCAGGTTGGTAAAGCCAAGGAACTGCTTAGGCATGCACCATTTCAGCCTGCAAATCCCTGGACCTGGAAAGGTATCTGGGAAGCTTCTTGTTTAGACGAGAGGCCATCAGAACTATTTCTGGAAGACCCCACATCTGTAAAAGATGAAAAAACATCTGGATGGAGAGACCACTCCCCTGGATATAAACTCTGATGTGTAACAACGTGAAAAAGGGAGTAGAAACCTAAAATACAGGTTACTAAAAGTCTAGGCAAAGAAGAGCACAACTGTATGCAATAAAAAAGGAGAAAAAGGCGAATTCTTGAAATACAAATGAGTTTAATAAAACTACGCTATATGAATTCATACATCCAAACATACAAGTCACATACATACAGGGGATATCAAGGATGCATAAAAATAGCAAATAGGCCGTGAAGGAGACTGGTGCACCAGTATACAAAAATAGGCAAATGTTCATCACATTAATGCATGTATTGATTGCATATATTTGTAATCCAAAAGTGTGTGCGTGCCCCCAGAGATACACGGACCAGGTGAATACAGTTCTCGAATTTCTGAACACAGGGACGATATTAAAGACTGCAATATTGACAGCCCTGTGGCAAGACACTACGCGCAATTTCATGAATCAAAAACTGATGATTTGTATTTCATTGGAATTGAATCTGTAAAACTTAGCATGCGTGGCGGGGATATTGATAATATCCTACTACGCAAAGAAACAAAATGGATATACAAACACAACACCTTAGCACCTCATGGCCTCAATGAAAAACTAGAGTTTGCTTCATTTTTAGGCTAATCCTCAGCGGATGTATGCACATATCTCTGTGTGTAATTATATGGTCTATGGTAGTATCAAAATTATAAATTGAATATAATGGCGTAATTGTAATACTAAAAAATACAATCCCTATCATGCAATTCAAACATACATATATATATCAGTAAAATAATAAATTAGATGAATAACAAACTTTTCTAATGTATCGAATGGAAGTATGAATGTATGAGTGTTTAATCACAAATGTATCCCTGTAAATAACCCCTTGCTGTTCTGATCTACAAGAGAGTAAAGTGTTGCGATAAGTATCAAAGCCGTCTTGAGTGACAGATCTCTCTGCTAATGGCAAAAATTCCCTCTGCGGCCAAATTCCTATAAATCAGCACAGCTACTGACGTGACGTCAGCACCCGGAAGAAGCTCCATGCTGCTGTATTGAAAGGAGTGAAACGAGCTCTAAGACTCGTCGGTTTGCAGCACTCGTTCAGAGGACCTTTTGCCTGACTGTGGTCTACCCCTTGTCTAATCCAGAAGATTCAGCGTCTCAGGAGCTACGGTTAAGGGTAGAGCAACCGCGTGAAAAAGACAGGTATTCAAATGAACTGTTACTTATCTGCACTATATATATGCCTGTGAAAAAGACGCGGCGAGGTTAAGCTCCCCTCGACTCCTGACGACCTCACGCTACTACTTGCATTTAGACACGAAGGGGTATAGACTGTATTCACCTGGTCCGTGTATCTCTGGGGACACGCACTACACTTTTGGATTACAAATATATGCAATCAATACATGCATTAATGTGATGCACATTTGCCTATTTTTGTATACTGGTGCACCAGTCTCCTTCACGGCCTATTTGCTATTTTTATGCATCCTTGATATCCCCTGTATGTATGTGACTTGTATGTTTGGATGTATGAATTCATATAGCGTAGTTTTATTAAACTCATTTGTATTTCAAGAATTCGCCTTTTTCTCCTTTTTTATTGCATACAGTTGTGCTCTTCTTTGCCTAGACTTTTAGTAACCTGTATTTTAGGTTTCTACTCCCTTTTTCACGTTGTTACACATTTACCATTCTAGGATGCACCTGTATATTTTGATTGATTAATTAAGAGTGCTACTTACCCTATTTATGTTGTGTTTTATAAACTCTGATGGCTGAGATAATCCGTTTCCCAATAGTCTACACCTGGGATATGAATCACAGATATTTGACAAGAGTTAGATTCCGCCCAAGAAAGTATCCAAGATACTTCCTTCATTGCTGAAGGACTGCAAGTCCCTCCTTGATGATTGACATATGCCACTGTTGTGATATTGTCTGTTTGAAAACGAACGTAAAGTTCTCTCTTCAATAGAGGCCATGCCTGAAGAGCTCTGAAAATAGCACAGAGTTCTAAAATATTGATTGGTAACCTCGCCTTTTGAGGTTTCCAAACCCCTTGTGCTGTCAGAGACCCCCAGACAGCTCCCCAACCTGTAAGACTTGCATCTGTTGTGATCACAGTCCAGGTAGGATGAACAAATAAGGCCCCTTGAACAATAAAATGATGGTCTAACCACCAAGTCAGAGAGAGTTGAGTGTTGGGATTTAGGTATATCAGTTGTGATATCTGAGTATAATCCCTCCACCTTTGGTGCAACATGCAAAGCTGTAGAGGTCTCATATGAAAACGATCAAAGGGGATCGTGTCCGATGCTGCAGTCATGAGACCTAAAACTTCCATGCACGTAGCCACTAAAGGGAATGATAGAGACTGAAGGTTTAGACAAGCTAAAACTAACTTTGTCTCTTGTCTGTCAGAGAAAGAGTCATCAACAATGAATCTATCTGAAAACCTAAAAAGGTGACCCTTGTCTGAGGAATAAAGAAACTCTTTAGTAAATTGATCCTCCAACCAAGTTCTTGAAGAAACCACACTAGTTGCTTCGTGTGAGATTCTGCTAAATGAAAAGATTGAGCTAAAACCAAGATATCGTCCAAATAAGGAAACACAACAATACCCTGCTCTCTGATTAAAAGATTCTCGGAGCTGTCGCTAGGCCAAATGGAAGAGCGACAAATTGGTAATGCTTGTCTGGAAAAGAGAATCTCAGAAAACGATAGTGGTCTGGATGAATCGGAATGTGAAGATAAGCGTCCTGTAAGTCTATTGTGGACATAAAATGACTTTGCTGAACAAAAGGCAGAATAGTCCTTATAGTCACCATCTTGAAAGTTTGGACTCTCAAAACGATTAAAAAATTTCATATACAGAATTGGTCTAAATGAATCTTCTTTCTTTGGGACAGAGGAACTGGAACACCCCTGAAAGCTCTAGGTCTGAAACGCATTTCCGAAAAGCCTGAGCCTTCACAGGGTTTGTTGGAACATGACATGAGAAAGAAAGAATCTTCCCATGGGAGGTCTTATTTTGAAACCTATCGATACCCCTGAGAAACAATATTCAGTAGAAATAATTTGAGGGCCGCACCTTCATGCAGTCTTAGGGGCTGGATTTGTGTTTTTTTTTTATATAAGGCTTGGATTTATTCCAATTCGGAGATGGTCTTCAATTAGAGCCAGAGGCCTTAGGGGAAGGAGAGGTCTTTTGTTCTCTATTCTGACGAAAGGAACAAAAACTATTGGAAGCTTTACATTTACCCTTAGATTTCTTATCTTGGGGCAGAAAAACTCCATTTCCCCGCGGTGATAGTGGAAATAATAGAGTCAAATTGAGAACCAAATAAATTACTACCCTGAAATGATAAAGATAGTAATCTAGATATAGACACATCAGTATTGAAAGATTTAAGCCATAAAGCTCTTCTAGTAAGAATAGCTAAAGACATAGATTTAATATCAATCTTAATGACATCAAATATAGCATCGCAAATAAAATAATTAGCATGTTGAAGTAAAAGAACAATGCTAAACAATTCAGGATCTATTAACTGTTGAGCTAAACTGTCAAACCAAAAAGTTGAAGCAAAAGCAACATTAGCCACAGAAATGGCAAGTCTAAGAATATAGCCAGTATGTAAATATGCTTTTCTAAGATAGGATTCAATCTTCCTATCTAAAGGATCCTTAAAGGAAGTACTATCTTCCATAGGAATAGTAGTACCTTTGGCCAGAGTAGAAATAGCCCAATCAACCCTTAGGGACTTTTTCCCAAAACTCTAAATTAGCCACAGGTAAAGGATAAAGCTTTTAAACCTAGAAGAAGGGTTAAAAGAAGTACCAAGTTTAGACCATTCCTTAGTAAACATATGAGAGATAGCATCTGGAATAGGAAAAACTTCAGGAGTCACATCAGGAGTTTTAAAAACAGAATTCAAACGTTTGCTATTCTTGTTATTAGGAGGACTAGATTCCTCAACATCCAAAGTAAACAATACTTCTATTAATAAAGAACGAATATATTCAATCTTAAAAAGAAAAGTTGATTTATCAATTTCAGTCTCTGAAGTAGGATCCTCTGAGCCAGAGAAATCCTCATCAGCAGAAGATACTTCATTATGCTGTCTATCAATACAAGCTTCATCAGATTTATGAGCGTTTAGGAGAGACCTTTTACGTTTATTTGAAGGCGGAATAGCAGTCATAGCCTTCTCTATGACTGCAGTAATATAATCTTTTATATCTACAGGAATATCATGTACATTAGACTGTTAAGGCTTAACAGTAGATTAATTTGTACTTATAGAAACATTATCAGCATGTAATTTTTTTATAGCAAGTGCCACATATTTGAGCTGAAGAAGAAAGTTCAGCTAATTTACAATATACACACTTAGCTTTAGTAGAATTGTGTTCAGGCAGCTTAGTTCCTATAGTAACATCAGAGGCAGGATCAGTCTGAGACATCTTGCAAAATGTAATAAATAACATTTAAACAAAATATCCAATTTCCTCAAAGTAACAGTTTCAGGAATGGGAAAAAATGCTTATGATAAAATAAAGGTAATAATCAAAAGCAAGCAACTTATCCCTCTATGAAACAAATGAGAGCAGAGAGCAAAAGAGGGAGAGACTTAAGAAACTTTTGGCGCCAAAGCTTAACAAGTGAAATGACGCGACTTGTGTCATAACAAGCGTGACTTCGCGCCAAAAAACTTGGGACAAGAAAGTCACAAGAAATGACGCGACTCACTTCACAAAAGGTGCGACTTCGCGCCGAACAAAAATGTTGCAATAAAAAAATAAAAATAAATTCTGCGTCATCGTGAGCCTTAGCCCAAGAAAATTTTGAAAGTAGCAGGCTCCTATTTACTACTAACTGGGAACCCCAGGTAAGTCTAAAAAACTCCCATAAACATAATTCCATGCTGAAACTGTTAGACTGCAAAGGGAAATACACAGACCTGAATCATGGCAAATATATACAATATATATTTAAAACTTTATAAGAAAAAGTGCCAAACATAGCGGAGAGTGTCTTAAAAAAAACACAATTTATGCTTACCTGATAAATTTATTTCTCTTGTGGTGTATCCAGTCCACGGATCATCCATTACTTGTGGGATATTCTCATTCCCAACAGGAAGTTGCAAGAGGAAACCCACAGCAGAGCTGCAATATAGCTCCTCCCCTAACTGTCATAGCCAGTCATTCGACCGAAAACAAGCCGAGAAAGGAGGAACCATAGGGTGCAGTGGTTACTGTAGTTCAAATTTAAAAATTACCTGCCTTAAAATGACAGGGCGGGCCGTGGACTGGATACACCACAAGAGAAATAAATTTATCAGGTAAGCATAAATTGTGTTTTCTCTTGTAAGGTATATCCAGTCCACGGATCATCTATTACTTGTGGGATACCAATACCAAAGCTAAAGTACACGGATGAAGGGAGGGACAAGGCAGGAACTTAAATGGAAGGCACCACTGCCTGTAAAACCTTTCTCCCAAATATAGCCTCCGAAGAAGCAAAAGTATCAAATTTGCAAAATTTTGAAAAAGTATGAAGCGAAGACCAAGTCGCCGCCTTGCAAATCTGTTCAAAAGAAGCCTAATTTTTAAAGGCCCAAGTGGAAGCCACAGCTCTAGTGGAATGAGCTGTAATCCTTTCAGGAGGCTACTGTCCAGCAGTCTCATAGGCTAAGCGGATTAAACTTCTTAGCAAAAAAGAAGGAGAGGTTGCCGAAGCCTTTTGATCTCTCCTCTGTCCAGAGAAGACAACAAACCAAGCAGATGTTTGACGAAAATCTTTAGTAGCTTGTAAGTAAAAACTTTAAAGCACGGACCACGTCCAGATTGTGAAACACAAGGATGGAACAACAATCTCTTGATTGATATTCTTGTTAGATACCACCTTAGGTAAAAACCCAGATTTGGTACGCAGGACTACCTTATCCGTATGAAAAATCAGATAAGGAGAATCACATTGTAAGGCAGATAACTCGGAGACTCTACGAGCCGAGGAAATAGTTAGCAAAAAAAGGACTTTCCAAGATAAAAGTTTGATATCTATAGAATGAAGAGGTTCAAACGGAACTTCTTGAAGAACCTTAAGAACCAAGTTTAAGCTCCATGGTGGAGCAACCGGTTTAAACACAGGCTTGATTCTAACTAAAGCCTGACAAAATGCCTGAACGTCTGGAACATCTGCCAGACGCTTAACTAGCTGACAATCCTTTTTCCAAACCTTCTTGGAGAAAAGATAATATCCTAGGAATCCTGACCTTACTCCATGAGTAACCCTTGGATTCACACCAATAAAGATATCTACGCCATACCTTATGGTAAATTTTCCTGGTGACAGGCTTTCGTGCCCGTATTAAGGTATCAATAACTGACTCGGAGAAGCCACGCTTTGATAAAATCAAGCGTTCAATCTCTAGGCAGTCAGCCGCAGAGAAATTAGATTTGGATGGTTGGAAGGACCCTGAAGTAGAAGGTCCTGTCTCAGAGGCAGAGACCATGGTGGAAAGGATGACATGTCCAATAGACCTGCATACCAGGTCCTGCGTGGCCACGCAGGTGCTATCAGAATCACTGATGCTCTCTCCTGCTTGATCTTGGCAATCAGTCGAGGGAGCAGAGGAAACGGTGGAAACACATAAGCCAGGTTGAAAGACCAGGGCGCTGCAAGAGCATCTATCAGTGTCGCCTTGGGATCCCTGGACCTGGATCCGTAACACGGAAGCTTGGCGTTCTGGCGAGATGCCATGAGATCCAGTTCTGGTTTGCCCCAACCATGAATCAGTTGTGCAAATACCTCCGGATGGAGTTCCCACTCTCCCGGATGAAAAGTCTGACGACTTAGAAAATCCGCCTCCCAGTGCTCTACACCTGGGATATGGATAGCTGATAGGTGGCAAGAGTGAATCTCTGCCCAGCGAATTATTTTTGAACTTCTAACATCTCTAGGGAACTTCTTGTTCCCCCTTGATGGTTGATGTAAGCTACAGTCGTGATGTTGTCCGACTGAAATCTGATGTACCTCAGCCTTGAATATCGCTCTTAGTTCCAGAATATTTATTGGAAGGAGAGACTCCTCCTGAGTCCACGATCCCTGAGCCTTCAGGGAGTTCCAGACTGCTCCCCAACCTAGAAGGCTGGCATTTGTTGTTACAATTGTCAAATCTGGCCTGCAAAAGGTCATACCTTTGGACAGATGGACCCGAGATAGCTACCAGGGAAAAGAATCCCTGGTCTCTTGGTACAGATTCAGTTGAGGGGACAAATCTGTGTAATCCCCGCTCCACTGACTGAGCATGCATAGTTGCAGCGGTCTGAGATGTAAGCGTGCAAAGGGCACTATGTCCATTGCCGCTACGATTAAGCCGATTACTTCCATACACTGAGCCACTGAAGGGCGCGGAATGGAATGAAGAACCCGGCAGGAATTTAGAAGCTTTGATAATCTGGACTCTGTCAGGTGAATCTTCATTTCTATAGAATCTATCAGAGTCCCTAGAAAGGAAACTCTTGTGAGTGGGGATAGAGAACTCTTTTCCTCGTTCACTTTCCACCCATGCGACCTAATAAATGCCAGTACTACGTCCGTATGAGACTTGGCAATTTGGAAGTTTGACGCCTGTATCAGGATGTCGTCTAAATAAGGGGCTACTGCTATGCCCTTAGGACTGAATTTTTTTTTTTTCTTGGGGCTGTAGCTAATCCAAAGGGAAGAGCTACAACTGGTAATGCCTGTCTTGAAAGGCAAACCTGAGAAACCGATGATGATCTTTGTGTATTGGAATATGAAGATAAGCATCCTTTAGATCCATTGTAGTCATATATTGACCCTCCTGGATCAGTGGTAGGATGGTACGAATAGTTTCCATCTTCAACGACGGAACTTTGAGGAATTTGTTTAAGATCTTTAGATCCAAAATTGGTCTGAAGGTTCCCTCTTTTTTGAGAACCACAAACAGATTTGAGTAAAAACCCTGTTCCTGTTCACTCCCATAACTAGGAGGTCTCGTACACAGTGTAAGAATGCCTCTGTCTTTATCTGGTGTGCAGATAATTGTGAAAGGTGAAATCTCCCTTTTGGGGGGGAAGCTTTGAAGTCCAGAAGATATCCCTGGGATATAATTTCCAACGCCCAGGGATCCTGAACATCTCTTTCCCACGCCTGGGCGAAGAGTGAAAGTCTGCCCCCTACTAGATCCGTTACCGGATAGGGGGCCGTTCCTTCATGCTGTCTTAGAGGCAGCAGCAGGCTTTTTTGACCTGCTTACCTTTTTTCCAGGTCTGGTCTGGTCTCCAGACCATCTTAGATTGAGCAAAAGTTCCCTCTTGTTTATTATTAGAGGAAGCTGATGCCGCACCTGCCTTGAAGTTTTGAAAGGCACGAAAATTAGACTGTTTGGCCCTAGATTTGGACCTGTCCTGAGGAAGGGCATGACCTTTTCCTCCTGTGATATCAGCAATAATCTCCTTCAAACCAGGCCCGAATAGGGTCTGTCCCTTGAAGGGAGTGTTAAGTAGCTTAGATTTTGAAGTCACGTCAGCTGACCATGATTTAAGCCATAGCGCTCTGCGCGCCTGTATAGCAAAACCAGAATTCTTAGCCGTTAGTTTAGTCAAATGAACAATGGCATCAGAAATAAAAGAATTGGCTAGCTTAAGTGCTCTAAGTTTGCCAAGTATGTCATCCAATGGAGTCGCTACCTGTAAAGCCTCTTCCAGAGACTCAAACCAGTACGCCGCAGCAGCAGTGACAGGGGCAATGCATGCAAGGGGCTGTAGGATAAAACCTTGTTGAATAAATATTTTCTTAAGGTAACCTTCTAATTTTTTATCCATTGGATCTAAAAAAGCACAACTGTCCTCGACAGGGATAGTAGTACGCTTTGCTAGAGTAGAAACTGCTCCCTCCACCTTAGGGACTGTCTGCCATAAGTCCCGTGTGGTGGCGTCTATTGGAAACATTTTTCTAAAAATAGGAGGGGAAGAGAACGGCACACCTGGTCTATCCCATTCCTTATCAATAATTTTTGTAAACCTTTTAGGTATTGGAAAAACATCAGTACACAACGGCACTGCAAGTATTTATCCAGTCTACACAATTTCTCTGGCACTGCAATGGAATGACAGTCATTCAGAGCAGCTAAAACCTCCCTAAGCAACACGCGGAGGTGTACAAGCTTAAATTTAAATGTAGAAATATTAGAATCAGGTCTCTTCCTGAGTCATTAACATCACCCACTGACTGAAGCTCTCTTTCCTCAGCTTCAGTATCAGACATGGTTCTTAAAGCGTCAGTATGCTCTGCATTTTGTCTCACCCCAGAGCTATCTCGCTTACCTCTAAGTTCAGGTAGTCTGGCTAATACTGCTGACAGTGTATTATCCATGACTGCCGCCATGTCTTGTAAAGTAAACGCTATGGGCGCCCTAGATGTACTTGGCGCCATTTGAGTGTGAGTCCCTTATGCGGGAGTCAAAGGGTCTGACACGTGGGGAAAGTTAGTCGGCATAACTTCCCCCTCGTCAGATTCCTCTGGTAATAAAAATGTTTAAAAGACAGAAAATGATCTTTATTGCCTAAAATGAAATCAGTACATTTGGTACACATTCTAAGAGGGGGTTCCACCATGGCTTTTAAACATAATGAACAAGGAGTTTCTTCTATGTCAGACATGTTTATACAGACTAGCAATGAGACTAGCAAGCTTGGAAAACACTTTAAATCAAGTTAACAAGCAAATATAAAAAATGGTACTGTGCCTTTAAGAGAAACAAATTTTGTCAGAATTTGAAAAACAGTGAAAAAATGCAGTAAATCAAACAAAATTTTTACAGCGTATGTAATAGACTAGCAGAGCATTACACCCACTTGCAAATGGATGATTAACCCCTTAGTTCAAAAAACAGATAAAAAAAAAGAAATAGACGTTTTTTAACAGTCACAACCAACTGCCACAGCAAGCTGTAGCCCTACCTTCCCCAATAAACGACTTTGGAAAGCCTTTGGGCCCTTTAGAGATGTCCTATAGCATTCAGAGGGCCTTTGAGGGAATCTGGATGTCTTAGTTTGTAATTTTAACTGCACAAAAAAACGTTAAAAACATAATTTATGCTTACCTGATACATTTATTTCTCTTGTAGTGTGTTCAGTCCACGGGTCATCCATTACTTATGGGATATATTCTCCTTCCCAACAGGAAGTTGCAAGAGGATCACCCAAGCAGAGCTGCTATATAGCTCCTCCCCTCACATGTCATATCCAGTCATTCGACCGAAACAAGACGAGAAAGGAGAAACTATAAGGTGCAGTGGTGACTGGAGTTATAATTTTAAAATTTAGAACCTGCCTTAAAAAGACAGGGCGGGCCGTGGACTGAACACACTACAAGAGAAATAAATTTATCAGGTAAGCATAAATTATGTTTTCTCTTGTTAAGTGTGTTCAGTCCACGGGTCATCCATTACTTATGGGATACCCATACCAAAGCTAAGTACACGGATGATGGGAGGGACAAGGCAGGAACATTAAACAGAAGGAACCACTGCCTGTAGAACCTTTCTCCCAAAACCAGCCTCTGAAAAAGCGAAAGTGTCAAATTTGTAAAATTTGGAAAAAGTATGAAGTGAAG
Source organism: Bombina bombina (assembly GCF_027579735.1). Classification (NCBI taxonomy): domain Eukaryota; kingdom Metazoa; phylum Chordata; class Amphibia; order Anura; family Bombinatoridae; genus Bombina; species Bombina bombina. Next base: position 507,823,228 of record NC_069502.1, read on the forward strand.
ACCAAGTTGCAGCCTTGCAAATCTGTTCAACAGAGGCCTCATTCTTAAAGGCCCAGGTGGAAGCCACAGCTCTAGTGGAATGAGCTGTAATTCTTTCAGGAGGTTGCTGTACAGCAGTCTCATAGGCTAAACGTATTATGCTACGAAGCCAAAAAGAGAGAGAGGTAGCCAAAGCCTTTTGACCTCTCCTCTGTCCAGAGTAAACGACAAACAGAGAAGAAGTTTGTCTAAAATCTTTAGTTGCCTGTAAGTAGAACTTCAGAGCACAGACCACGTCTAGATTATGCAAAAGACGTTCCTTCTTTGAAGAAGGATTAGGACATAATGATGGAACAACAATCTCTTGATTGATATTCCTGTTAGAAACAACCTTAGGTAAAAACCCAGGTTTAGTACGCAGTACTACCTTGTCTGAATGAAAGATCAGATAAGGAGAATCACAATGTAAGGCAGATAACTCAGAGACTCTTCGAGCCGAGGAAATAGCCATCAAAAACAAAACTTTCCAAGATAAAAGCTTAATATCAATGGAATGAAGGGGTTCAAACGGCACACCCTGAAGAACTTTAAGAACCAAGTTTAAGCTCCACGGAGGAGCAACAGCTTTAAACACAGGCTTAATTCTAGCCAAAGCCTGACAAAAGGCCTGGACGTCTGGATTCTCTGCCAGACGTTTGTGTAAAAGAATAGACAGAGCTGAAATCTGTCCCTTTTAACGAACTAGCGGATAAACCTTTTTCTAAACCCTCTTGTAGAAAAGCCAATATCCTAGGAATCCTAACCTTACTCCATGAGTAACTCTTGGATTCGCACCAATATAAATATTTACGCCATATCTTATGGTAAATTTTTCTGGTCACAGGTTTCCGAGCCTGTATTAATGTATCAATAACCGAATCCGAAAACCCAAGCTTAGATAGAATCAAGCGTTCAATTTCCAGGCAGTCAGCCTCAGAGAAATTAGGTTTGGATGGTTGAAAGGACCAAGAATTAGAAGGTCCTGCCTCAGAGGAAGAGACCATGGTGGACAGGATGACATGTCCACTAGGTCTGCATACCAGGTCCTGCGTGGCCACGCAGGCGCTATCAGAATTACCGATGCCCTCTCCTGTTTGATCCTGACAATCAGTCGAGGTAGCAACGGAAATGGTGGAAACACATAAGCTATGTTGAAAACCCAAGGGGCTGCTAATGCATCTACCAGCACCGCTCCCGGGTCCCTGGACCTGGATCCGTAACAAGGAAGCTTCGCGTTCTGGCGAGATGCCATGAGATCCAGATCCGGTTTGCCCCAACAACAAATCAGTTGAGCAAATACCTCCGGTTGAAGTTCCCACTCTCCCGGATGAAAAGTCTGGCGACTTAGGAAATCCGCCTCCCAGTTCTCTACGCCTGGGATGTAAATCGCTGACAGGTGGCAAGAGTGAGACTCTGCCCAGCGAATTATCTTCGAGACTTCCAACATCGCTAGGGAACTCCTGGTTCCCCCTTGATGATTGATGTAAGCCACAGTCGTGATATTGTCCGACTGAAATCTGATGAACCTCAGTCTTGCTAACTGAGGCCAAGCTAGAAGAGCATTGAATATTGCTCTTAATTCTAGAATGTTTATTGGAAGGAGTTTCTCCTCCTGAGTCCACGATCCCTGAGCCTTCAGGGAATTCCAGACTGCTCCCCAGCCTAGAAGGCTGGCATCCGTTGTTACAATCGTCCAATCTGGTCTGCGAAAGGTCATTCCTTTGGACAGATGAACCGGTGACAACCACCAGAGAAGAGAATCTCTGGTCTCCTGGTCCAGATTTAGCAAAGGGGACAGATCTGAGTAATCCCCGTTCCATTGTGAGTTGTGTATCCAGGCGCCAACAATGGAGGCTAAGGCTAAAGTTAGAACTTGAATTTTTAATCAAGACAAATCTTCTACACAATAATGATTCTATTATAAAACACTTTTGACAAATAGATAAAATTGTTAAAAAATACAGTTAAAAAATGCAAGGATCCTCGCTAAAAAACAATGATGGTTAAAAACAATAAACTGTATTATTACACTTAGTACAGGGTATAGTATTTACAATCTTGCACTATATACAGAGCAATCAGACAGGTAGCTCCAATAAACAACAATGATATGTGTGGATGTGTGTGTGGGAGCTTGCGCCCCACACTGAGTGCTGAGTCCAAGTGGTGAGAAAAGAAACAGAAAAAAAGGAAAAAAAGTTCAAAGTCAAAATCAATCCTGTGACCAGAAATCAATTGTCAATCCTGTGACCAAAAAATAATAATGTGTCCAAAAAAATGTGTCAAACCTGTAACAAAAAATGTAACAAAAAATGTCAATCCTGTGAGGAAAGAAAAAAAATGTAAAAATTTTTTTAAAAAATTGAAGGAAAAAATAATAATGTCAATCCTGTGAGGGAAAGGATGAAAACAATGTAGCGATGAAAGTTAATTCTTTTAGAATACTCCACTCCTGTGCAAAAATATCCAGCAGCGTGATAAGTGATGTAAAAAACTTTATAAAGTCAAACAGTGCAATTTGGAGACTGAGCTCCAAGTAGAAAGCAAAAACAAAAACAACAGTGGGAATAACAGACAAATATTCCAATCGATAAAAACCTGTGGAGAAAGAGAATATACAATGTGTAGATAATACTTTCAATGTACCCTCCTAATGAAATAAAGCTTACCAGGTCTACGCGTTTCGGCCTTGCCTAGGCCTTTATCAAGACTAATGGTAAGCTATTTGTTTGGGCCTTATATAGGGGAATTCAAGTTGTAACCGGAAGTGTCATTTGTCAATGACTTCCGGTTTACCATTGTTATGATATTCTGAATTTATCTGTATAATTGTTATGAATCTATTTCCTTAACAGTTTTTTGTTGTCTAATGGTATTGATGCCATAAGGGTTTTTTTTTAAAGTTGTTTCTTGGCATTTATTTCTTATACCCTTTACCTCCGTGTTTGCGATGACGTCACTTCCGGTGGGGGATGCGTGGCTACTTTATTGCCTTAGACGCCTGTATTAATTTTGTGTCCTTGTGATATGGTCAATTTGATTTACAATTATTGATCAATATTTATTTATAGTTCTACAGATAGCAAGAAAGGGCAATTGAACAGCCCCTATACAGTTCGGGTCCAAAAGGAAAATGGCAATACAAAACAACCTAGAATGTATGATAGAGAAACGGAGATGTCAGCATCACTTTAAGATACCACATCACTTTAAGATACCATACCCCTTTTCTTGTTCTCCCAAACCTACATGTAAGGTTGTGACAACTAGTAGACTAATTTCCCCAAAATTAGACCTAGGATGAATGATAATGAAACGGATAAGTCAGCATCACTTTAAGATACCACACCCCATCCTCGATCCCCCATATCTACAGTTATCGGTGCGATAATACAGGACAATTAGTAGATCAAATTCCCCAAAGTCCATTAAAGGGTATTAGAACGATCATAAACATCCTCGAATCCAAAGATATGTTAATGATTTACAAACTGTAGATGTGCTAATAAATTACCATATCGCTCTCATATTACAAACCCTTAATAAAGGATGTTAGATACATAAAGATTTCGCTTATCATCGCTATAAATTGCAAATATGCTAACAATCACTATATCTCTTCTATATTGCAAATCTTCGAAAAAGGAAGTATAATATATAACGATTAGATACACAAATATTTAGCATATCATCGCTAATACGAAGATATCGATACACATAGCATAAAGGAATAATACAACAGAATACCATTTGGATTAATAAAAATAATAAGAAGTTTTTATTTTATGAATAACAAATCAAGATACAACAGTGATAATTTATTTACATACATCCCCCTATTCAATAAAGTTGCTTAGCTAAACCAATCACTGGCGCCGACTAGTGATGACGTCACAGCCAATGGGGATTATCAAAAATCGGAACCAATACTAAAAGTCCTTAAACTATAAATAAATATTGATCAATAATTGTAAATCAAATTGACCATATCACAAGGACACAAAATTAATACAGGCGTCTAAGGCAATAAAGTAGCCACGCATCCCCCACCGGAAGTGACGTCATCGCAAACACGGAGGTAAAGGGTATAAGAAATAAATGCCAAGAAACAACTTTAAAAAAAAACCCTTATGGCATCAATACCATTAGACAACAAAAAACTGTTAAGGAAATAGATTCATAACAATTATACAGATAAATTCAGAATATCATAACAATGGTAAACCGGAAGTCATTGACAAATGACACTTCCGGTTACAACTTGAATTCCCCTATATAAGGCCCAAACAAATAGCTTACCATTAGTCTTGATAAAGGCCTAGGCAAGGCCGAAACGCGTAGACCTGGTAAGCTTTATTTCATTAGGAGGGTACATTGAAAGTATTATCTACACATTGTATATTCTCTTTCTCCACAGGTTTTTATCGATTGGAATATTTGTCTGTTATTCCCACTGTTGTTTTTGTTTTTGCTTTCTACTTGGAGCTCAGTCTCCAAATTGCACTGTTTGACTTTATAAAGTTTTTTACATCACTTATCACGCTGCTGGATATTTTTGCACAGGAGTGGAGTATTCTAAAAGAATTAACTTTCATCGCTACATTGTTTTCATCCTTTCCCTCACAGGATTGACATTATTATTTTTTCCTTCAATTTTTTAAAAAATTTTTTACATTTTTTTTCTTTCCTCACAGGATTGACATTTTTTGTTACATTTTTTGTTACAGGTTTGACACATTTTTTTGGACACATTATTATTTTTTGGTCACAGGATTGACAATTGATTTCTGGTCACAGGATTGATTTTGACTTTGAACTTTTTTTCTGTTTCTTTTCTCACCACTTGGACTCAGCACTCAGTGTGGGGCGCAAGCTCCCACACACACATCCACACATATCATTGTTGTTTATTGGAGCTACCTGTCTGATTGCTCTGTATATAGTGCAAGATTGTAAATACTATACCCTGTACTAAGTGTAATAATACAGTTTATTGTTTTTAACCATCATTGTTTTTTAGCGAGGATCCTTGCATTTTTTAACTGTATTTTTTAACAATTTTATCTATTTGTCAAAAGTGTTTTATAATAGAATCATTATTGTGTAGAAGATTTGTCTTGATTAAAAATTCAAGTTCTAACTTTAGCCTTAGCCTCCATTGTTGGCGCCTGGATACACAACTCACACTGAAATCCCTCTAGGTGGCAGCTAGGTACCACCACTCCAGGCATAAAAGGTTTAGTAGGCGCTGAGATATACACTCACATTTACATATCTATCACACATCCCTAGCCTAATCTCAGCTGCCACTGTCTCCACTTTATAGATATGGAGTCTTTAGCCACACTCCGACAAGATGTATCGTTTAATGTAAATAAACAAACAAAAATGATATGTATTGAACTAGAAGAAGATGAAACAGTTGATATCCAGTCCATATTTAGGGAATTAGAAAAACTCCTGATCTCAGAAGTGAAATATAAGGCAGAGATTTCATTTCTAAAAAAATGCCTAGAACTGGATATTATTCCAAAAGGGCTCATGACACATAAAGAATGTGCATTCCCATTATCTGACCCAATTTCTGAAAAATGGAAGGTTGTTTTAATAAACACATCCAGGCAATTAATCAAACTCATTATAGAGTATAGAGAATCACTGGCATTACACATGGATTCAAAGATAAAAGAGAATGAAGAGATTTTAATTAATCTGGAACATTCTGGAAATGAATCTATAGATATATCCGAAAGGAAAGACAATCTATTTAAGAAAGTAAAAAAGATTAGAGATGACATTATACAGAAAAAAACCAAAAAACTTTTAAGAGAGTTGGAAAACAAAGAAATTATAAATGATGAAAACAAAACCATTATGGTAGAAGTAGATAACGATTTGAAGACAGAGAGTGAGGTAACGGACACGGTCAAAGACACCAAACATAATAATGACTATCAACAAGACTCCAGATATGAATATGAACCAAGGAGACAGACAAATAGACAACAAAGATCGACAAACCAATATCATAAGAGACCCTATAGAAGATATCACACTCAACCAAACTACTACACTGAAATACCCTATGGTAACAATAGGTCAAGACCACACTATGACAATAGATGGCAAAACAACAATTACCGGCGAGAATATGATAATGATAGGGATTACATAAGGGGGGAGGAATATACATCTAGAAGAAGAAGAGATAGTCGGCATAATAGATGGGACTACACTCAGGATAAATCATACAAAAGGGGAGATTATGATTACCAATATTCACCGAGACGACAATACTATGAGGGGAGATCGAATCACCACAGACAAAAAGATTGTGAATACAGTTATAGGAAACAGAGGGGATATCATACTTCTGAGGGATATGACAGAAGAGAAGATACACATTATATTAACACCAATATGCATAAAACACCGATGATGAAAGAGGTAACCAATAATTACAGAAAAGATGAGGTGAATGGAAGAGAGGAATGGAAAATCCAACAAAGGACCAAAAGAACTGAGTCATATAGGGAACCTCAAAAAGCTACGCCCAAGATCACAGTAGATTTGCCGACTTTTTTAGAATCAGATCATATACACAACAGGGAGAAAAACAGACCCCTGAGACCCCAGAGAGAGAAAGGCCCAGACATACCAACCACCTCATCAAGAAGAAGACACACCGAGGAAGGTGAGGAGGGGCAAAAGTAAACAAAAACAAAGAAACATCTACGGCTAATACCGATGAAGGAAGACCTACGGACAACACCGAAGGTATATTCAATTTAAGCTCGCACACTTTGACAAGAGAAGAAAATTCCGTGCTTAAATACGGCCTCTCATTCGCTCCCACTAGGAGTCTGAATAAATTTCAAACTTTCATCAATACAAAAGAATTCATCCGGAAACTTACGCTAAAAAGGTTTTTTGCCAAATCAGCAATGGAAAGAACAACATGGACACCACAAGAACAAAATGATGGCTACAGACATACGAATCTAAGACCGAAATCCTCCTTTTTTCCCACAAGTAGTAAGGGGGCTTCTATAGAGGCATTTGAAACTATAGTCTGCAAAGAAATTAAGGAGCTACAATCCAAGAAACTGAAACTGAGGACACAGAATCTTTCTCATCAACAAATGAAGACAATAAAAACCTTGGAAGATAACCATAAACTAATCATCAAACCAGCAGATAAAGGGGGAGGAATTGTCGTGATGGATCGAGCTGACTACAGATTGGAAAGTGCCAGGATATTGAGCGATCAAGGAACCTATCGTCAGCTACCCTCGAACCCGATAGGGGCTTATAAGAAGGAATTACTAACGATTTTGGAAAAGGCAAAAGAATTGGGAATACTAAACAAGAAAGAACATGACTACATCAATATAGATCACCCCATAACACCGGTCATTTACCACTTACCCAAGATTCATAAATCTTTACAGAACCCACCAGGAAGACCGATCATCTCGGGGATTGGCTCCCTAAGCAGTAACCTTTCGGAGTACATCGATCTCAATCTTCAGAGATATGTAAAAAAGTTACCCTCATATCTCAAGGACTCTACTCAGGTTTTGAACCTTCTAGAAGAAACACCATGGGATAATGGCTATATTTTAGCCACATGTGATGTGATGTCACTGTACACATGCATACCCCATGAGGAGGGGCTAAAAGCAGTAAAATTCTTTTTGGACAAAGACCCCGAAATCCCGGACGCTCAAAAAACATTTATCTTAGATGGAATACAATATATACTAACTCACAACTATTTCCATGACGAGGGCAAATATTACCAACAAATCTGTGGCACGGCCATGGGGACCAGGTTCGCGCCCAGCTATGCGAACCTATACATGGGCAAGTGGGAGAACATCTTCTGGGAGGCTTGCCCGGCGGACGCGGACCTGGTCCTATACCGTCGCTACATAGATGACATTATTATCATCTGGAAAGGTACCCAGGAAGATTTGGACTACACCTTTAAAGTTATGAACACCAGTACAGACAATCTAAGGTTCACTCACACTGTGAGTACTACTGAACTCATTTTTCTGGACCTTAAAATTGAAATAAAAGAGGGAAAAATTTAAACATCTACACATTTTAAAAATGTCGACAGCAACAACTACATACATAGTATGAGTTGTCATCACAAGAGCTGGAAAAACAATATCCCTAAGGGCCAATTGTTAAGGATCAAGAAAAACTGTTCCACAGAAGAAAAATGGGAAGAACAGGCCAAAACCATCAAAAGTAAATTTCTGGAAAGGGGATATAATGAGGACATGCTGGACCAAAAAATCCAGGAAACTAACAAAACAGAAAGGAAGGAACTTCTGAAATATAAAAGGAAGGCCAGTCCAGTGGAAAACGACAGTATCAATGTGGCCATGATCACGGAGTACAGTGAGAACAAAGACATCATAGAAAAAATCTTCCAGAAACACTGGCCACTCCTGAAAGAGGACGACTTAATAGGCGACAAACTACCAGCGAGACCTAAATTCATATACCGAAGAACTAAGAACTTGAAGAGCCGACTGGCCCCAAGTATTAAACAGAATAAGAAGCAAGGGATAACGGATACATTCGGAAAGGAAGTGAAAGGATTCTTCCCATGCCTACTATGTAAAGCGTGTAAACATGGAAAGAAATCGACCACACTCTGCAGTTTTACAACAAAAGAGGAATACAAAGTGAAAGAACTAATCAGATGTCAAGACAGCGGAGTGATATACATGCTACAGTGCACATGTGGTCTCCAATACATAGGCCAGACGTCAAGAACCCTAAGAGACCGGATACGTGAACACTTATTGCAGATAGAAAAGTTAAACATGGACACAGCTTTGTATAGGCATTTTTCAACCAAGCATAAAGGGAACACTAAAGAATTAACCTACATGGGCATCCAGCAAATCGTGAAAGATTGGAGAGGTGGTAACTACACAAGAAAATTATTATCCGCAGAATCAAAGTGGATCTTTGATCTGGACTGTCTCCATCCAAAAGGATTAAACAATAAAGAAGATCTATCCCATCTAATCTAATTTGGTTCAGACTGGGCAATATAGCCATCTCCTCTCAAATTTTAGCCCACAGAACAACTTGATTCTCTCCCCTCTAGGTATAGGTCCTACAGGGTTAACAAAAACTCTTAAACTCACGCCCCAGAATATCCTGAGTCTCTCCCCTCTAGGTTTAAGTCCTTACAGGGTTAAAAAAACAGCTAACAAAAAATTAACGTCCCAACCATTAGATGCCTCCACACAAAATATCTAGAGGCTAGCCAAAAGACTTTATCAAAACATATATGTATACCATCACCTACCCTTTCCCCCAGACATACATCACAGCCCCCACCATTCCTCCCTATATACTCTCTATAGTTTTTACCATTTATGGTATATATACCGAAGACAGATCACAATTAAGGGTACTCCAGCCACCCTTTAGAATATTCAATAAACCCTCTACATAGTTACATAATTTAAACAAATTAAGAATAGAATGGACGAATCGCAGTTAATGGCACTTCAACCACTCCATAAAATCTAACAGTCTCTCTACAGATAGCAAGAAAGGGCAATTGAACAGCCCCTATACAGTTCGGGTCCAAAAGGAAAATGGCAATACAAAACAACCTAGAATGTATGATAGAGAAACGGAGATGTCAGCATCACTTTAAGATACCACATCACTTTAAGATACCATACCCCTTTTCTTGTTCTCCCAAACCTACATGTAAGGTTGTGACAACTAGTAGACTAATTTCCCCAAAATTAGACCTAGGATGAATGATAATGAAACGGATAAGTCAGCATCACTTTAAGATACCACACCCCATCCTCGATCCCCCATATCTACAGTTATCGGTGCGATAATACAGGACAATTAGTAGATCAAATTCCCCAAAGTCCATTAAAGGGTATTAGAACGATCATAAACATCCTCGAATCCAAAGATATGTTAATGATTTACAAACTGTAGATGTGCTAATAAATTACCATATCGCTCTCATATTACAAACCCTTAATAAAGGATGTTAGATACATAAAGATTTCGCTTATCATTGCTATAAATTGCAAATATGCTAACAATCACTATATCTCTTCTATATTGCAAATCTTCGAAAAAGGAAGTATAATATATAACGATTAGATACACAAATATTTAGCATATCATCGCTAATACGAAGATATCGATACACATAGCATAAAGGAATAATACAACAGAATACCATTTGGATTAATAAAAATAATAAGAAGTTTTTATTTTATGAATAACAAATCAAGATACAACAGTGATAATTTATTTACATACATCCCCCTATTCAATAAAGTTGCTTAGCTAAACCAATCACTGGCGCCGACTAGTGATGACGTCACAGCCAATGGGGATTATCAAAAATCGGAACCAATACTAAAAGTCCTTAAACTATAAATAAATATTGATCAATAATTGTAAATCAAATTGACCATATCACAAGGACACAAAATTAATACAGGCGTCTAAGGCAATAAAGTAGCCACGCATCCCCCACCGGAAGTGACGTCATCGCAAACACGGAGGTAAAGGGTATAAGAAATAAATGCCAAGAAACAACTTTAAAAAAAAACCCTTATGGCATCAATACCATTAGACAACAAAAAACTGTTAAGGAAATAGATTCATAACAATTATACAGATAAATTCAGAATATCATAACAATGGTAAACCGGAAGTCATTGACAAATGACACTTCCGGTTACAACTTGAATTCCCCTATATAAGGCCCAAACAAATAGCTTACCATTAGTCTTGATAAAGGCCTAGGCAAGGCCGAAACGCGTAGACCTGGTAAGCTTTATTTCATTAGGAGGGTACATTGAAAGTATTATCTACACATTGTATATTCTCTTTCTCCACAGGTTTTTATCGATTGGAATATTTGTCTGTTATTCCCACTGTTGTTTTTGTTTTTGCTTTCTACTTGGAGCTCAGTCTCCAAATTGCACTGTTTGACTTTATAAAGTTTTTTACATCACTTATCACGCTGCTGGATATTTTTGCACAGGAGTGGAGTATTCTAAAAGAATTAACTTTCATCGCTACATTGTTTTCATCCTTTCCCTCACAGGATTGACATTATTATTTTTTCCTTCTATTTTTTAAAAAAATTTTTACATTTTTTTTCTTTCCTCACAGGATTGACATTTTTTGTTACATTTTTTGTTACAGGTTTGACACATTTTTTTGGACACATTATTATTTTTTGGTCACAGGATTGACAATTGATTTCTGGTCACAGGATTGATTTTGACTTTGAACTTTTTTTCCTTTTTTTCTGTTTCTTTTCTCACCACTTGGACTCAGCACTCAGTGTGGGGCGCAAGCTCCCACACACACATCCACACATATCATTGTTGTTTATTGGAGCTACCTGTCTGATTGCTCTGTATATAGTGCAAGATTGTAAATACTATACCCTGTACTAAGTGTAATAATACAGTTTATTGTTTTTAACCATCATTGTTTTTTAGCGAGGATCCTTGCATTTTTTAACTGTATTTTTTAACAATTTTATCTATTTGTCAAAAGTGTTTTATAATAGAATCATTATTGTGTAGAAGATTTGTCTTGATTAAAAATTCAAGTTCTAACTTTAGCCTTAGCCTCCATTGTTGGCGCCTGGATACACAACTCACACTGAAATCCCTCTAGGTGGCAGCTAGGTACCACCACTCCAGGCATAAAAGGTTTAGTAGGCGCTGAGATATACACTCACATTTACATAATCCCCGTTCCATTGACTGAGCATGCATAGTTGCAGCGGTCTGAGATGCAGGCGCGCAAATGGCACTATGTCCATTGCCGCGACCATTAAGCCGATTACCTCCATGCACTGAGCTACTGATGGGCTTGGAATGGAATGAAGGACACGGCAAGCATTGAGAATCTTTGATAACCTGGACTCCGTCAGGTAAATCTTCATCCCTACAGAATCTATAAGAGTCCCTAGAAAAGGAACCCTTGTGAGTGGTAACAGAGAACTCTTTTCCACGTTCACTTTCCACCCATGCGACCTCAGAAATGCAAGAACTATCTTTGTATGAGACTTTGCATTCTGAAAACTTGACGCTTGTATCAGAATGTCGTCTAGGTACGGAGCCACCGCTATGTCTCGTGGTCTTAGTACCACCAGAAGTGAGCCCAGAACCTTCATAAAAATTCTCGGGGCCGTGGCTAACCCGAAGGGAAGAGCCACAAACTGGTAATGCCTGTCTAGAAAGGCAAACCTTAGGTACCGATAATGATCTTTGTGAATCGGTATGTGAAGGTAAGCATCCTTTAAGTCCACTGTGGTCATATATTGACCCTCTTGGATCATGGGTAGGATGGTTCGAATGGTTTCCATCTTGAACGATGGTACCCTTAGGAATTTGTTTAAGATCTTTAAGTCCAAGATTGGTCTGAAGGTTCCCTCTTTTTTGGGAACCACAAATAGATTTGAGTAAAATCCTTGTCCCTGTTCCGATCGCGGAACTGAGTGGATCACTCCCATGATTAAGAGGTCTTGTACACATTGTAGAAATGCCTCTCTCTTTACTAGGTTTGTTGATAACCTCGAAAGATGGAACCTCCCTTGTGGAGGAGAGGTTTTGAAATCCAGAAGGTATCCCTGAGATATAATCTTCAACGTCCAGGGATCCTGCACATCTCTTGCCCAAGCCTGGGCGAAGAGAGAAAGTCTGCCCCCCACTAAATCCGTCTCCGGATAGGGGGCCCTGTCTTCATGCTGTCTTAGGGGCGGAAGTAGGCTTTCTGGCCTGCTTGTCCTTGTTCCATGACTGGTTGCCTTTCCAACCCTGTCTGTAACGAGCAGTAGTTCCTTCCTGTTTTGGAGCGGAGGAAGTTGATGCTGCTCCTGCCTTGAAGTTACGAAAGGCACGAAAATTAGACTGTTTGGCCTTTGGTTTGGCCCTGTCCTGAGGAAGGGCGTGGCCCTTACCTCCCGTAATGTCAGCAATAATTTCCTTCAAGCCGGGCCCGAATAAGGTCTGCCCTTTGAAAGGAATGTTAAGTAGCTTAGACTTGGAAGTTACATCCGCTGACCAGGATTTAAGCCAGAGCGCTCTGCGCGCCTGTATGGCGAATCCGGAATTTTTAGCCGTAAGTTTGTTTAGATGTACTACGGCATCTGAAACAAACGCATTAGCTTGCTTAAGGGTTCTAACTTTGCTCAAAGCCTCATCCAATGGCTCTGTGCGAATCGCCTCTTCCAGAGACTCAAACCAGAATGCTGCTGCAGCCGTGACAGGCGCAATGCTGCAAAATAAAACCCTGTTGAACAAACATTTTCTTAAGATAACCCTCTAATTTTTTATCCATTGGATCTGAGAAAGCACAGCTATCCTCCACCGGGATAGTGGTACGCTTGGCTAAAGTAGAAACTGCTCCCTCCACCTTAGGGACCATCTGCCATAAGTCTCGTGTGGTGGCGTCTATAGGAAACATTTTTCTGAATATCAAGGGAGGGGAAAAAGGCACACCGGGTCTATCCCACTCCTTACTAATAATTTCTGTAAGTCTTTTTGGTATAGGAAAGACGTCAGTACACACCGATACCGCATAGTATCTATCCAACCTACACAATTTCTCTGGGATTGCCACCGTGTCGCAATCATTCAGAGCCGCTAATACCTCCCCTAGTAACACACGGAGGTTCTCAAGCTTAAATTTAAAATGTGAAATTTCTGAATCCGGTCTCCCCGGATCAGAACCGTCACCGACAGAATGAAGTTCACCGTCCTCATGTTCTGCAAATTGTGACGCAGTCCTTAACCCAGAGCTATCGCACTTGCCCCTTAATTCGGGCATATTATATAATACTTCTTTCATAACATTAGCCATATCATGTAAAGTGATTTGTAAGGGCCTAGATGTACTTGGTGTCTCAATCCTACGCATCTCCCGAGCGGGAGACGCAGGTACTGACACGTGAGGAGAGTTAGGTGGCATAACTTCCCCCTCGTTGTCTGGTGATAGTTTCTCTATCGGTACAGATTGACTTTTATTCAAAGCAATATCAATACAATTGGTACACATCGTTCTATTGGGCTCCACATTGGCTTTTGAACATGATGAACAAACAGTTTCCTCTGAATCAGACATGTTTAAACAGACTTAGCAATGAAACTAGCAAGCTTGGATATCACTTTCAATAAGTTTACAAGCAATATAAAAAACGCTGCAGCGCTTCAAAAATACAGATATAATTAAACAATTCTTAACAAGAAGTGTAATATTAGCAGAGGATTGCACCCATTAGCAAAAGGATGATTAACCCCTCAATACCCAAAACGGATAAAACGGATATCAATTAAGATTTAACGCTTTTAATCACAGTCAAGCACACTGTCACAGATCTGCTGTGACTGATTACCTCCCTCAAAAATGAATTTTGCAGACCCCTAAGCTCTCTAGAGACGTCCTGGATCAAGGAGGAAGAAGCAGGAAGACTGTGCTAGAATTATAACTGCGCAACAAGGCGCTAAAACAAGGTCCCTCCCACTCCTATCACAATAGTGGGAGCCCTGATATAACGGTTTCCATGCAGAAAATATATGTTAGCCATGTGGAAAAAAATCATGCCCAAAGAGATTTATCACCAAAGTACCTCACAAAAACGAATAACAGCCAGTAAACGTTTTATTAAAAAACAACATTTTCCAATGTCATGCAAAGTTATCACTAAGCCTGCTACCAGTCGCTACCACTGCAGATAAGGCTTAAGTATTATTTCAGTTTTAACAGTATTTTCTCAGTCAAATTCTAGTCCCTAGAAAATAACTTGACTACGCATACATTTATCAGCCTGATACCAGTTGCCACTACTGCATTTAAGGCTGTACTTACATCATACGGTAACAGCAGTATTTTCTTAGTCAATTCCATTCCCAGAAAATAATGTACTGCACATACCTCATTTGCGGAGGACCCCGCATGCTATTCCCAGTTTCTGAAGTTACCCCACTCCTCAGAATGTCGAGAACAGCCAGTGGATCTTAGTTACGCCTGCTACGCCTTCTCCAAATACTGCCTGAGATAGAAAAACAGCACACTCCGGTGCCATTTAAAATAACAAACTTTTGATTGAAGAATAGTTAAGTAAAAACTCCAGCTCTTCTCACGACCTCCTTCTTTGTTGAGGGTTGCAAGAGAATGACTGGGTATGACATGTGAGGGGAGGAGCTATATAGCAGCTCTGCTTGGGTGATCCTCTTGCAACTTCCTGTTGGGAAGGAGAATATATCCCATAAGTAATGGATGACCCGTGGACTGAACACACTTAACAAGAGAAATAGGCCCCTCGCACTCATAGTAACACAGTGGAAAGCCTCAGGAAACTGTTTCTAGGCAAAATTTAAGTCAGCCATGTTGAAAAAACTAGGCCCCAATAAAGTTTTATCACCAAAGTATATATAAAAACGATTAAACATGCCAGCAAACGTTTTATATTGTAAATATCATAAGGGTATTACCCCTGGGAGTAAGCATGATACCAGTCGTTATTAAATCACTGTATTCAGGCTTAACTTACATTAATCCGGTATCAGCAGCATTTTCTAGTGTTTTCCATCTCTAGAAAAAATTATAACTGCACATACCTGATAGCAGAATAAACTGCACGCCATTCTCTCGCTCTCGCATAAGTGTAATCCCCTCAGACATATGTGAGAACAGCAATGGATCTTAGTTACAACCTGCTAAGAAACCTCATAGAAACCTCAGGCAGATTCTTCTTCTATTTACTGCCTGAGATAAAATAGCACAACTCCGGTGCTATTTAAAAATAACAAACATTTGATTGAAGAAAATAAACTAGCTATATTTAACCACTCTCTCTTACGACCTCCTTGCTTGTTGAGAGTTGCAAGAGAATGACTGGCTATGACAGTTAGGGGAGGAGCTATATTGCAGCTCTGCTGTGGGTTTCCTCTTGCAACTTCCTGTTGGGAATGAGAATATCCCACAAGTAATGGATGATCCGTGGACTGGATACACCTTACAAGAGAAAGATATATACTTACCAGAAGTCACTCATCCACATATAGCAGACAGCCAAACCAGTACTGAAAAATATCAGCAGAGGTAATGGTAGAGGAGTATAAAGGGAGGCAGCAGAAGAAAACCAAGCACATCATGCTTCACCACCTCCACAAGGAGGCAACGTTTGTAAAACTAAGGTATTAGTGAGGTAGGAGGTGTATTTATAGGCATTTTGAGGTTTGGGAAACTTTGCCCCTTCCTGGTAGGAATATATATCTCATACGTCACTAGCTCATGGACTCTTACCACTTACATGAAAGAAATAGTAGTTATGAAGCAGTGCTCTAAAGACCGCTGTTCCATAACTCGTTCGCCTGCTCTGAGGCCGCGGACATCAATCCGCCCAATTCTATACAATCGGGCTGATTGACACCCCCTGCTAGCGGGCAATTGGCCGCGAATCTGCAGGGGGCTGCATTGCACAAGCAGTTCACCTTATGCTCGCTCATTAATAAATTGGCCCTAATTTTTAAAAAAACAAAACAAAAAAACGCTGAGGATTATGAGAAAGATTTAAAGTTCTCGTGTGTTTGGGTATCTTTTGCCTCCAATTAGTGAAAAGGAGGGGAATTCCCACACGTGGACTCTCGCTATGAAAGAAATTACATTTTCTAACGAATAAGTGCATGTAATTTTTCAAGTATTATGAGACTTTAAACAAACTGACTTGTGCCAAAGGTGGCATCCTACTGCCATGTTTAAAGTCACTGAGCTCATCTGTATGGCCCATTGTTTGTCTATAGAGATTTCATGGCTATGTGCTGTATTTTATCCAAACTCAATAATTAGAAAGGGTGTTCACATAATTTTGGACAAATTGGGCTAATACTATCTAATAAAAATTATTTAAAAACAATGCACACAAAAGTTATAAAGACTCGATATGAGATCTCAGGTGTAAGAAAAAAATGAAGTAAAGGGAATTCACAGAGATACATACATATACATGTATAAAGATGTATACATATGTATTTATATGTTATATATGTATTTACAGACCTATATAAACACATATGTACACACACACACACACATATATATAAATATATGTGCATTGGAGCCAGTTAAGTAGATAAAAACATGAAAAATACTTTTTATGCAATATTTATATTTAATAAAGGTTTTAACTATGTATTTACTGTAAATATTTGACATTCCAATGTTATGCACATAGCAGAATATGTTCTATGTATTTCTAAATAGATATTCCTATATACAGGGAGTGCAGAATTATTAGGCAAGTTGTATTTTTGAGGATTAATTTTATTATTGAACAACAACCATGTTCTCAATGAACCCAAAAAACTCATTAATATCAAAGCTGAATATTTTTGGAAGTAGTTTTTAGTTTGTTTTTAGTTTTAGCTATTTTAGGGGGATATCTGTGTGTGCAGGTGACTATTTCTGTGCATAATTATTAGGCAACTTAACAAAAAACAAATATATACCCATTTCAATTATTTATTTTTACCAGTGAAACCAATATAACATCTCAACATTCACAAATATACATTTCTGACATTCAAAAACAAAACAAAAACAAATCAATGACCAATATAGCCACCTTTCTTTGCAAGGACACTCAAAAGCCTGCCATCCATGGATTCTGTCAGTGTTTTGATCTGTTCACCATCAACATTGCGTGCAGCAGCAACCACAGCCTCCCAGACACTGTTCAGAGAGGTGTACTGTTTTCCCTCCTTGTAAATCTCACATTTGATGATGGACCACAGGTTCTCAATGGGGTTCAGATCAGGTGAACAAGGAGGCCATGTCATTAGATTTTCTTCTTTTATACCCTTTCTTGCCAGCCACCCTGTGGAGTACTTGGACGCGTGTAATGGAGCATTGTCCTGTATGAAAATCATGTTTTTCTTGAAGGATGCAGACTTCTTCCTGTACCACTGCTTGAAGAAGGTGTCTTCCAGAAACTGGCAGTAGGACTGGGAGTTGAGCTTGACTCCATCCTCAACCCGAAAAGGCCCCACAAGCTCATCTTTGATGATACCAGCCCAAACCAGTACTCCACCTCCACCTTGCTGGCGTCTGAGTCGAACTGGAGCTCTCTGCCCTTTACCAATCCAGCCACGGGCCCATCCATCTGGCCCATCAAGACTCACTCTCATTTCATCAGTCCATAAAACCTTAGAAAAATCAGTCTTGAGATATTTCTTGGCCCAGTCTTGATGTTTCAGCTTGTGTGTCTTGTTCAGTGGTGGTCGTCTTTAAGCCTTTTTTTACCTTGGCCATGTCTCTGAGTATTGCACACCTTGTGCTTTTGGGCACTCCAGTGATGTTGCAGCTCTGAAATATGGCCAAACTGGTGGCAAGTGGCATCTTGGCAGCTGCACGCTTGACTTTTCTCAGTTCATGGGCAGTTATTTTGCGCCTTGGTTTTTCCACACGCTTCTTGCGACCCTGTTGACTATTTTGAATGAAACGCTTGATTGTTCGATGATCACGCTTCAGAAGCTTTGCAATTTTAAGAGTGCTGCATCCCTCTGCAAGATATCTCACTATTTTTGACTTTTCTGAGCCTGTCAAGTCCTTCTTTTGACCCATTTTGCCAAAGGAAAGGAAGTTGCCTAATAATTATGCACACCTGATATAGGGTGTTGATGTCATTAGACCACACCCCTTCTCATTACAGAGATGCACATCACCTAATATGCTTAATTGGTAGTAGGCTTTCAAGCCTATACAGCTTGGAGTAAGACAACATGCATAAAGAGGATGATGTGGTCAAAATACTCATTTGCCTAATAATTCTGCACTCCCTGTATATCAGTATATATCCTCACTATATTTAATCATGCATATATAGATATATATTGTACCAAAAATACCTCAGATATACATTGAAATATGTATTTATGAATAAATAGAACATATTCTGCTATGTGAAGAACATTGGAATGTGAAATATTCATATTTCGGCATCTACTGAGAGCTCTGAAAGATACATCAACAATCCGCCGATTAAAGAGCACCTAACAGCTTGATCAAGTTTATAATTCAGCGCATAACAGCCGCAGGGGATACAATAGCTATATTACAAAGCTTGACTCCTGTTTTAATGACATCAGGGCTACAGTTCGGCAAATCAAGATCTAAGGCGGCGGCCTATTCATAGGTAACGATCCCCCCCGGTTATACCGGGTTTACAGTGCTGGCAGCTGTTTTCTGCCTTACTGACTTTCACAACATACCACAAGGCTTCT
Source organism: Bombina bombina (assembly GCF_027579735.1). NCBI lineage: Eukaryota > Metazoa > Chordata > Amphibia > Anura > Bombinatoridae > Bombina > Bombina bombina. The sequence continues at coordinate 507,842,568 of NC_069502.1, forward strand.
ACACCCATAAAGGGAAAGATTTACAGTCACAATTCTAGTGCCTACGCATCCAGTCGACATCGAAAATGGCGGGAGAATATTTCATGCAGCACCCTGACCCATGCCTAGAAAGGTTTGAACACCTTATGCAAAAGCTGATGGCCAAAGCCCCTTATGATTATCTGATACTAAGGGTGCTTCCTACCTCGACTGAACAAACAGATGCAGTGTGTTCCGACAGCATAACGCCCTCGCTCCACTTAATGGCTAATCAAACACAGAGAGGTCCGCAAGCAGTAAGGAGAACCGACATGACACCTCGCATAAAAAAAGAGAAGGGATCTCTGCGTAAAAAATATTCCAAAGAGACTACCTTACAGAGAGTATCTTCATCGGGAGTACTGGCCCCATGGCTAATGGAAGGAAGGGTGTTGCAGCTCACGGCAAGGAGGAGACCGGATTTAGCTAAGAAGGAGCCGTACTCACTGGGTCTGGAAAACTTCATGACTTGCGGCGCATCGGCGACACCATGGAGGATGGTGGAGCGATCCCCTACGTTTAATCCGCCATACAAGCCACATTACCGCATATGCTCAATCACGACAGATGGGACCTATTTTTATGTGCCTTACGATGGTTGTATCTTTAGATCTGGGGTAGGGTAGTCTGCAGATGCCCTCCCTAGAAGGAACGCTCCCTTCAATTAGAAACTATTTACAACCATGGGACAAATGTATTATAGCTAACTCAAAGTTAGATTCCCACGCAACTTGTGGCACGAACCGTTTACCAGTTATTCCTAAAGCTATATTCTCAAGGTACCTTAATACTAAGAGCATTGTTTATTAGATTGATTTACAAGTTCTATTGTTTGGCTGCATTTCAAGATGTTTATGAGAGAGTCTATTCTATATTGCAAATATGTTAGTCTTTCTTGATTTGCGAGAATCTGTTTAAAAACCTATAATTATACCACTACTCTCAAGATAAATGACCAAACTTTATATCGCTAGATAATTTTTCTCTTATAGTATAGCATATTTTGTTCCATTTGTCTGTATGAACACGTTTAAAAGCCTGAAGTCGTACTACAATATTAGTCTTCATGCAGTGTTACTCTCCATTTATTTAATATTATGGTATTGTATGTAAAGTCTGCCTTTTACTGCTATATCTCTGACACCACCTGTGGTGGAGACACTAAGGTTATCACAGTGTTATTACTATGAATATGTGTGCATACTAGTACACAGTAAGATAAGGTTTTATCATCCCTTTCTCAAAGTTAGACCTATTGCCAACTTCTCCCCAGTGGTCAGCGGCCGAGGCCATGGGGGCGATGCTAATAAGAACCACTTTGCTTACAATAAGAAGAAGTAGGTCTAGGATAATGTTTAAAATACTATTATGAAAAAATATATTAATATAGCAGAAACTATCTTCATACACAATCTTATCCCGTGGAATAGTCAGTCACACTAACACTATTTGGGCTTAGTCATTTGTAACAAACGACTCCAGGATTTATTTTACTATAACCTCATCAGCATAGTATATGTCATGTATCCCTTCATCCAACACTAAATATAGAGTCTCAACCCTGGATGACTTAGCTATGGCTTCCAATTATTAAAAATCCCTTTTTCCTTATATTATAACATTTCTTGGGATCCGGTGTGACCCACAATTTCAAAGCCTGGGACAAAGATGAGGAATATTAGTAAGATATACAATTATGTTGTATGTTATAAACTTGTATGATTGCTGTTAAATGTATATTCTTATGATGATTTCTTTTTTGTATAGCGCAACTCCTCAATTAATCTTTTATTTATGTCATTTATTGAATATTAACCCCTTTGGTTTTAAACAAGCACCAAAACAGGTCCAAGAGAGATCTGTATTACTGTTTTTGGGGACTGAAAATGGAGGACTTTCAATATTAGAGTACAATTATAGTCAGCTACGATTTGTTTATTTGCTGTATTGCGTTTATCATATAAAATGTCTGTATCACTTCTCCTCAATAAAAAAAAAAAAAAAAAAGAAATATTCATATTTCATGTCGGGTACACATGCATGAGAATATGTGATTGGGTTAGTCGGGTGTTTTTTCCCCACTGACTTCTATAGGAGAATACGTGAATGCGCATAGTGTGTGTGTGTAAATATTATACATACATATAGAAAAATAATCACTGTAGTTTACTAGCTAATATAGAAACATTACAAGTTTAGAGGAAAGAAGTTGAGGATGTAGGTTCAGAGAAAACAACCACAAGTTAAAGGGACAGTCTACTCCAGATTTTTTATAATTTAAAAGGATAGATAATCCTTTTATTACCCATTCCCTAGTTTTGCATAACCAACATGTTTAAATTAATATACTTTATACCTCCAGGATTACCTTGTATCTAAGCCTCTGCAGACTACACCCTTATTTCAGTTCTTTTGACAGACTTGCATTTTAGCCAATCAGTGCTGACTCCATAGAGTAAACACAATGTTATCTATAAGGCAAAAATGAACAAGCACTTTCTAGCTGTGAAAAACTGTCAAAAAGCGGCCTTCAAGAGCTTAGAAATAAGCATATAAGCCTACATAGGTTTAGCTTTCAACAAAGAAAACCAAGAGAACTAAGCACATTTGATGATACAAGTAAACTGGAAAGTTGTTTAAAATTGCATGTCCTATCTGAATATTGAAGGCTTCATTTTGACTAGCCTGGCCTGCATGACAGTAGGGGGAGCGGCAATAATGAATGCAAATGGAAGACTCCACTTTCATTTAAAGGGACAGTAAGGCAAAATTAACTTTAACAATCCAGACAGAGCATGGAACCAACTTTCTAATTGACCTCCATTATGAAATTTGCTTTATTCTCTTGGTATCCTTTGTTGAACAGCATACCTAGGTAGGCACAAGAGCAGCACTTCTGGGAGTTAGATGCTGATTGGTGACTGCAAATATAAAAAGTTGTTTAAAATTGTATGCTCTGCACTGTCTGAATAATGAATGAAATATTTTTGGGCTCTGTGTCCCTTTAATGCAGGTGGACGGGTTCCTTAGTTGTCCACCAACTCCTTAAAGAAATATTGACCATTTTTATTTGTTCCAAAGTAAGTGATTCTTGTGGTCTTTCGTTGAGAAATAAGTGTTGTGGGATTAATTCCAAGGGCAACACTAAGGACCAGACTACGGAACATATGGCTTACTATTACTAATGTTGGCATTTTTTTATTCTGACTCTAGAAGAAAGCTGAAAATGATTAATAAGAGTGTAACCGTCCCCGTGTCATTGGTAGAGGACCTATCAGTTTAAAGGGACACTGTGCACTAGATTTTTCCTTGCATAAATGTTTTGTTGATGATCTATTTATATAGCCCATCTCGGACTGTTTTTGTTTTGCTTATTTTGAAATAACATTGTGCGGATTTTCAGACTCCTAACCAAGTCTCGAAGTTTCAGATATATACTGACTTTAGATTGCTTCTGTTTGTATAATGGGTCTTTTCATACGCAGGGTAGCAGGGGAGGGGATATTTTCTGCTCTCAGCCCCTTTTAGTGGGTGTCCCAGCCTAACCTCATCAACAGTGCTAAATTGGAAGCTTCTAAATGAGTTTTTAAAAGTTTTATATTGGATTTTTATATCAGTATCTGTGCATATTATTCTTTATAGTAGTGTCTATTACATGCAGTAACATGTAAATAGTGTATACTGTTCCTTTAAAGGTAAGTGTTTATTATTAGATACAGCTCTAATGTTTCTCTGGATATCACAACCATTCTAAAATGATGATACTGCTATTGTGAAATGTAAAATTTTAAGTGGTGAAAAGCTGTGTCAGTATCTTTATATAACTTATACTAACTTTGCAAATAAAACAAACCATGTGCGAGAGTGCAGTTTATTATGAAATATTCTGAAAATAACAAATGGGGAAAGATGTGCGCACACTCAATCAAAAGGAGGCTGAAAAAGAGACAAGGGTGTAAGGCTATAGAGAGACTAAATCGTTGGGAAGAGTATACATTTGCAATACTTATGATCACCATTCAAAGAAGATAAAATATTCAACTAAATGGGCATAGCACTGTTTTATTAACATTACAAAAGTATTAACATTTTTTTTATTAACAATAACGAGAGAGAAAAACAGAAATCTATCCTACCACTCCTCATTCAATATTTAATTACAAACTTTGATGGATAACTTATTTTCAGATTTAATGTATAGAATGATTTAAAAAAAAAAAGTTAAATAATTTGACAAAAGAGGAGAGTATAATTATTGTTGACATGAATGTGTATATACATATATAGCTGCATAGCTGAGATCTGATTTAAGCAAACTCATTTATATCCTTAGACATTTTATATAGTAGCAAACTGAAACTCATCTCAAACAATCATAAAGTCTGTAATCTATATTACAATTATTACCAAATCATACAACCATAATATGTACATATTGCAGGTACTTCAAATGCCATCTAAAATCTAATGTAAGTATTTAATACAAAGTAATGTGTATAAGGAAGATCTATGCATATGGAAAATCATCATCACTTAGATCTGAATCATCTTCTTCCACTTCTCCTTCAATAACAGATTTCTTACCCTTGCAACAGGAGACAGCTACTCCCAGAAGAAATACCTACAATTCAAACAAATGTAACTTAAATAGCAATAAGGAAAGGATGGAAAGAAGGAAAAACTGTTAAAAAGTGCCTTCAAAATTGAGTTGTTCGACATACAAGATGGAAAAATGTGCTTTGTCTCAATAATGGGAGTTGACAAATAGAACCCGATGATCAAAAACTCACTGCCAAGGAGAGAAATGACAAAAACTTTTTAATTTTTTTTTAGACCTTATATTGTATTATTGAAGTCTCCCATTGACATACAGCACCATGCATAGTAAGATAAACATTTTTCAAGGTAAAATTTGATTTTTACAATTCTTAGATGGACCTCACCGTACTGGCGAGACTTCATAGATCCTCTTGAATACGATTAGATCATCAGGCCCTCAGAATGAACATAATCAAAGGCTTGGGGGTTGATTTATCAAGGGTCGAATGGCCCCTGATGATCTTGTTTCCGTGCGAGCCTTCAGGCTCGCCGGTACCAGCAGTTATGAAGCAGCAGTCTTAAGACTGCTGCTCCTTAACTGGTCCGCTGCCTCTGAGGCTGCAAACATTTATCCGCCCAATCCTATACAATTGGGTTGATTTATACCCCCTGCTAGCGGCCAATTGGCCGCGAATCTGCAGGGGGCGGCATTGCACAAGCAGTTCACTAGAACAGCTTGTGCAATTTTAAATGCGTATCATGTCCGCCAGACTTTTATAAATCAGCCCCTTGGTCTCAGATTATGAGAGGGAAGATCACAAAAGAAAGGTCCAGACAGGAAAAAACATAAATTATGCTTACCTGATAATTTACTTTCCATCTGTATGAGGAGAGTCCACGGCTTTATTCCTTACTTGTGGGAATACAGAACCTGGCCACCAGGAGGAGGCAAAAACACCCCTGCCAAAGGCTTAAATACCTCCCCCACTCCACTCATCCTCCAGTCATTCTGCCAAGGGAACAAGGAACAGTAGGAGAAATATCAGGGTATAAATGTTGCCAGAAGAACAAAAACATTTTTTTTTAGGTCCGCTCCATGGAGAAAACGGACGGCGGTAGTGGACTCTCCTCATACAGATGGAAAGGAAATTATCAGGTAAGCATAATTATTATTTTTCCAAGGGACAGTCTATTCCAAAACAAACTTTCATGATTCAGATAGAGAATGTAATTTTAAACAATTTTCCAATTTACTTTTATCACCAATTTTGCTTTGTTCGCTTGGTATTCTTAGTTGAAAGCTAAACCTAGGAGGTTCATATGCTAATTTCATAGCCCTTGAAGGCCGCTTCTTCTCTCAGGGCATTTTAACAGTTTTTCACCACTAGAGGGTGTTAGTTCACGTTTGTCATATAGAGAACACTGTGCTCACGCAGATGGAGTTTCAGTGAGCCAGCTCTGATTGGCTAAAATGGATGTCTGTCAAAAGAACTGAAATAAGGGGGCAGTCTGCAGAGGCTTAGATACAAGGTAATCACAGGGGTAAAAAGTGTATTTATATAACAGTGTTGGTTGTGCAAAACTAGGGAATGGGTAATAAAGAGATTATCTATCTTTTTAAACAATAACAATTCTGGTGTAGACTGTCCCTTTAATATGAGGAGAGTCCACGGCTTAATTTCTTACTTGTGGGAAACAAAGCTCTAGAGGACACTGAATGAAAACGGAAGGCTAAAAGAGAGGCGGTCCCTATTCTGAGGGCACTACAGCCTGCAAAACCTTTCTCCCAAAAGCTGCTTTAGCTGAAGCAAAGACGTCAAATTTGAAAAACTTTGAAAAAGTGTCTAAGGAGGACCAGGTAGCCGCCCTACAAATCTGCTCCATCGAGGCCTCATTCTTGAAGGCCCAAGATAAAGCCACAGCTCTAGTTGAATGAGCCGTAATCCTCTGAGGAGGCTTATGTCCTGCTGTTTCATATGCTAAGCGAATAATGCTCCAAAAAGATAGGGAAGTGGAAGAAGCCTTCTGCCCTCTGCGCTTCTCAGAATAGACAACAAACAATGCCAAAGTCTGTCTAAAATCCTTTGTGGCCTGAAGATAGAATTTCAAAACCAGAACCACATCCAGATTATGAAGTAATCGTTTCTTTGAAGGAGGAGGATTAGGACACAAGGAAGGAACCACAATCTCCTAATTGATGTTGCGATCAGACACAACCTTAGGGAAAAAACCCAACCCAGTGCGAAGAACAGTCTTATCAGCATGAAAAACTAGGTAAGGAGGCTTACATTGCAAGGCTGCCATCTCAGAGACTCTGCGTGCCAAAGCAATAGCCAGTATAAAAAGAACCTTCCAAGACAGTAACTTAATGTCAACTGAATGCATGGGCTCAAAGGGAGCCCTCTGCAAAACCTTAAGAATCAGATTTAAACAGCGAGCAGTTGTTTGTCTCCGCCCATTCCAGAATTCAGGTAATTTTGTCCGATCGGAATCTGATAAACTGGGACGAACCCAGACGGGGCCAAGCCTTCAGAGCATTGAAGATTGCTCAAAGTTCCAAAATGTTGATCGAGAGAAGAGATTCCTCTTGAGTCCAACAGCCATGTGCCTCCTGGCACCCCAAACGGCTCCCCATCTTGAGAGACTTGCGCCCGTAGTCAAAATCTCCCAGGATGGTCTCAAGAAGGACGTCCCTTGGGACAGGCGATATAGACTGAGCCACCAAGAGAGCGATTCTCTCGACTGGTTGTCCAGAGAAATCTGTTGAGACAGATCCGAGTGGTCGACGTTCCATTGCCTCAGCATGCACAGTTGAACAGGTCTGAGATGGAACCTGGCGAATGGAATAATATTGATGCTGGACACCATGAGCCCAATTACCTCCATACACCTGGCCACAGATGGCCCTCAGGAGGTCTGGAGGGCAAGACAATTGTAAGTAAAATGTCTCTGGTCTGTAAGGAATATCCTCATGTATATGGAATCTATTATCGTGCCCAGGAATTCCACCCTGGTACTGGGAACCAGAGAACTCTTTCCTAAGTTTATCTTCCATCCATGAGATTGAAGAAGAAGAGCTCTTAAATGGTCTTCTGCCAGCCGGCAGGACGGAGTCTGGACCAGGATGTCATCCAAGTATGGCGCTCCTGCAATACCTCTGGACCTCGCCACCACGAGCAGAGACCCCAGAACCTTTGTAAAAACTCTTGGAGCAGTAGCCAGACCAAAAGGAAGAGCCACAAACTGGAAGTGCTGGTCCAGAAATGCGAATCTTAAGAAATTGAAGTGATCCTTGTGTATTGGCACATGAAGGTAAGCATCCTTCAAGTCTTTCGTAGTCATGAACGGTCCCTCTTGAACTAAGGGCAGAATAGACCTGATCATCTCCATCTTGAATGATGGGACCGACAGAAACTTGTTAAGGCACTTTAGGTCTAGAATCAGGCAAAACGTACCCTCCTTCTTTAGGACCACAAAAAGGTTTGAGTAGTACCCTAGACCTCTCTCTGATAGAGGAGCTGGCACAATTACTCCCAGGGAGAAAAGATCCCTCACGCACCCTAGAAAAGCTTCTCGTTTTTCTGGTCTTAGAACCCAAGGATCTTGCACATCTCCTAACCAAGCCTCCAGAAAGAGAGATAGTCTGCCCCCAACACGATCCAACGCCGGATCAAGGGACGCCCCTTCATGCTGACTTTGTTCCAGCAGGCTTCGTTTTCTGTTTGTATTTGTTCCAAGATTGAGAAGGCTTCCACGTTCCCTTGGACTGATCAGGCTTCGCAGAGGGCTGCTGGCGTTGGGATTTATCCGAACGAAAGGGACGAAAATTAGGACTTTGTCTTTTAGGTTTATTCTTCTTATCCTGCGGAATGAAGGCACCTTTGTCCCCAGTGACCGTGGATATGATAGAGTCCAGGCCTGGACCGAAAAGAATCTTCCCCTAATATGGAAGGGAAAGCAATTTAGATTTTGAAGTCATGTCCGCACCGTACTGGCGAGACTTCATAGATCCTCTTGAATACCATTAGATCATCAGGCCCTCAGAATGAACATAATCAAAGGCTTGGGGGCTGATTTATCAAGGGTCGAATGGCCCCTGATGATCTTGTTTCCGTGCGAGCCTTCAGGCTCGCCAGTACCAGCAGTTATGAAGCAGCAGTCTTAAGACTGCTGCTCCTTAACTGGTCCGCTGCCTCTGAGGCTGCAAACATTTATCCGCCCAATCCTATACAATTGGGTTGATTTACACCCCCTGCTAGCGGCCAATTGGCCGCGAATCTGCAGGGGGCGGCATTGCACAAGCAGTTCACTAGAACAGCTTGTGCAATTTTAAATGCGTATCATGTCCGCCAGACTTTTATAAATCAGCCCCTTGGTCTCAGATTATGAGAGGGCAGATCACAAAAGAAAGGTCCAGACAGGAAAAAACATAAATTATGCTTACCTGATAATTTACTTTCCATCTGTATGAAGAGTCCACAGCTTTATTCCTTACTTGTGGGAATACAGAACCTGGCCACCAGGAGGAGGCAAAAACACCCCTGCCAAAGGCTTAAATACCTCCCCCACTCCACTCATCCCCCAGTCATTCTGCCAAGGGAACAAGGAGCAGTAGGAGAAATATCAGGGTATAAATGGTGCCAGAAGAACAAAAACATTTTTTTTTAGGTCCGCTCCATGGAGAAAACGGACGGCGGTAGTGGACTCTCCTCATACAGATGGAAAGGAAATTATCAGGTAAGCATAATTATTATTTTCCATCTTAAAGGGACAGTCTACTCCAAAACAAACTTTCATGATTCAGATAGAGAATGTAATTTTAAACAATTTTCCAATTTACTTTTATCACCAATTTTGCTTTGTTCGCTTGGTATTCTTAGTTGAAAGCTAAACCTAGGAGGTTCATATGCTAATTTCATAGCCCTTGAAGGCCGCTTCTTCTCTCAGGGCAATTTAACAGTTTTTCACCACTAGAGGGTGTTAGTTCACGTTTGTCATATAGAGAACACTGTGCTCACGCAGATGGAGTTTCAGTGAGCCAGCTCTGATTGGCTAAAATGGATGTCTGTCAAAAGAACTGAAATAAGGGGGCAGTCTGCAGAGGCTTAGATACAAGGTAATCACAGGGGTAAAAAGTGTATTTATATAACAGTGTTGGTTGTGCAAAACTAGGGAATGGGTAATAAAGAGATTATCTATCTTTTTAAACAATAACAATTCTGGTGTAGACTGTCCCTTTAATATGAGGAGAGTCCACGGCTTAATTTCTTACTTGTGGGAAACAAAGCTCTAGAGGACACTGAATGAAAACGGGAGGGTAAAAGAGAGGCGGTCCCTATTCTGAGGGCACTACAGCCTGCAAAACCTTTCTCCCAAAAGCTGCTTTAGCTGAAGCAAAGACGTCAAATTTGAAAAACTTTGAAAAAGTGTCTAAGGAGGACCAGGTAGCCGCCCTACAAATCTGCTCCATCGAGGCCTCATTCTTGAAGGCCCAAGATAAAGCCACAGCTCTAGTTGAATGAGCCGTAATCCTCTGAGGAGGCTCATGTCCTGCTGTTTCATATGCTAAGCGAATAATGCTCCAAAAAGATAGGGAAGTGGAAGAAGCCTTCTGCCCTCTGCGCTTCTCAGAATAGACAACAAACAATGCCAAAGTCTGTCTAAAATCCTTTGTGGCCTGAAGATAGAATTTCAAAACCAGAACCACATCCAGATTATGAAGTAATCGTTTCTTTGAAGAAGGAGGATTAGGACACAAGGAAGGAACCACAATCTCCTAATTGATGTTGCGATCAGACACAACCTTAGGGAAAAAACCCAACCCAGTGCGAAGAACAGTCTTATCAGCATGAAAAACTAGGTAAAGAGGCTTACATTGCAAGGCTGCCATCTCAGAGACTCTGCGTGCCAAAGCAATAGCCAGTATAAAAAGAACCTTCCAAGACAGTAACTTAATGTCAACTGAATGCATGGGCTCAAAGGGAGCCCTCTGCAAAACCTTAAGAATCAGATTTAAACAGCGAGCAGTTGTTTGTCTCCGCCCATTCCAGAATTCAGGTAATTTTGTCCGATCGGAATCTGATAAACTGGGACGAACCCAGACGGGGCCAAGCCTTCAGAGCATTGAAGATTGCTCAAAGTTCCAAAATGTTGATCGAGTCCACCAGCCATGTGCCTCCTGGCACACCCAAACGGCTCCCCATCTTGAGAGACTTGCGCCCGTAGTCAAAATCTCCCAGGATGGTCTCAAGAAGGACGTCCCTTGGGACAGGCGAGATAGACTGAGCCACCAAGAGAGCGATTCTCTCGACTGGTTGTCCAGAGAAATCTGTTGAGACAGATCCGAGTGGTCGACGTTCCATTGCCTCAGCATGCACAGTTGAACAGGTCTGAGATGGAACCTGGTGAATGGAATAATATTGATGCTGGACACCATAAGACCAATTACCTCCATACACCTGGCCACAGATGGCCCTCAGGAGGTCTGGAGGGCAAGACAATTGTAAGTAAAACGTCTCTGGTCTGTAAGGAATATCCTCATGTATATGGAATCTATTATCGTGCCCAGGAATTCCACCCTGGTACTGGGAACCAGAGAACTCTTTCCTAAGTTTATCTTCCATCCATGAGATTGAAGAAGAAGAGCTCTTAAATGGTCTTCTGCCAGCCGGCAGGACGGAGTCTGGACCAGGATGTCATCCAAGTATGGCGCTCCTGCAATACCTCTGGACCTCGCCACCACGAGCAGAGACCCCAGAACCTTTGTAAAAACTCTTGGAGCAGTAGCCAGACCAAAAGGAAGAGCCAAAAACTGGAAGTGCTGGTCCAGAAATGCGAATCTTAAGAAATTGAAGTGATCCTTGTGTATTGGCACATGAAGGTAAGCATCCTTCAAGTCTTTCGTAGTCATGAACGGTCCCTCTTGAACTAAGGGCAGAATAGACCTGATCATCTCCATCTTGAATGATGGGACCGACAGAAACTTGTTTAGGCACTTTAGGTCTAGAATCAGGCAAAACGTACCCTCCTTCTTTAGGACCACAAAAAGGTTTGAGTAGTACCCTAGACCTCTCTCTGATAGAGGAGCTGGCACAATTACTCCCAGGGAGAAGAGATCCCTCACGCACCCTAGAAAAGCTTCTCGTTTTTCTGGTCTTAGAACCCAAGGATCTTGCACATCTCCTAACCAAGCCTCCAGAAAGAGAGATAGTCTGCCCCCAACACGATCCAACGCCGGATCAAGGGACGCCCCTTCATGCTGACTTTGTTCCAGCAGGCTTCGTTTTCTGTTTGTATTTGTTCAAAGATTGAGAAGGCTTCCACGTTCCCTTGGACTGATCAGGCTTCGCAGAGGGCTGCTGGCGTTGGGATTTATCCGAACGAAAGGGACGAAAATTAGGACTTTGTCTTTTAGGTTTATTCTTCTTATCCTGCGGAATGAAGGCAACTTTGTCCCCAGTGACCGTGGATATGATAGAGTCCAGGCCTGGACCGAAAAGAATCTTCCCCTTATATGGAAGGGAAAGCAATTTAGATTTTGAAGTCATGTCCGCAGACCAAGACTTTAACCAGAGAGCCCAACGGGCTAGAACAGAAAAACCTGATGTTTTGTCATTCAGGTGAATAATCTGCATGTTTGCATCACAGATGAAAGAACTAGCTACCCTCAAGGCCTTAATTCTTTCCTGGATCTCATCAAGGGGAGTTTCCACCTCAATCATCTCCAATAGAGAGTCGCACTAATAGGTAGCAGATCCAGCTACTGCAGCAACCGCTGCTGCAAGCTGAAACAAGTACCCTGTGTGCTGAAACATTTTTCTTAATAGAGTTTCTAGCTTCTTATCCATGGGCTCCTTAAACGACGAGCTATCCTCAAGCGGGATAGTGGTGCGCTTAGCAAGGGTGGAGATAGCACCATCTAACTTAGGGACAGAGCCCCACAACTCTAATTGAGAGTCTGGAACAGGGAACAATTTCTTAAAAGAAGAAGGGGAAAAAGAAGATTCAAGTCTCTCCCATTTATTGTTAATAATATTTGCCATATTAACGGGAACCAGGAAAGTCTGTGGCACCACCCTGTCCTCATAAACCTTGTCAAGCTTAGGAATAGAAGGTTCCTCAGTAGTTTAGGTTCCGGAACTTCTAACGTAGCTAGCACTTCCTTTAACAGAAAGTGTAAGTGCTCAATTCTTTAATCTAAAATCTGGTTCCTCTGCAGTTGGAGGTTTAGAGGTAGCAGTTTCCGACCCAGAAAGAGCCTCCTCTGAACTATCAGAAGTGTCTTCATCAGCGGATAATCTAGTATCAGATAAATCCAACAAATTGGTAGATGACCCCTGGGAAGGATAGCAATATTTGACCTTTCGCTTGCGCTTAGCAGGGCGAGGTAAATCACTGAAGGTAGCAGACACTGCCGTTTGTAACTGTTCAGAAAAGTCTGGCAGTAAGAGGGCCCCTCACGAAGGAGGATTAGCAGTGCAATGAGAGGCTGCATGTGTAGTAGGAGATGACTGCAGGGAACGTACCTCACGGGACGTAGACCCCTCAGAGGTGGACAGCTCATTGGTACTAAACATCTTTGTTTTTTTTATAGATATAACTACCTTATCCAGGCATGTGGAAAATAATTGAGCAGGCGAGTATACCGTAGCTTCCTCACAATAAAAACAGGTATTAGAATTAGGAAAAGAGGGAGTACCCCTCTAACGCATCAGTGTCCTCCATAGCTTGCGCTTTTAAGATGGACACTAGAACAAGATAAATGGCACCTTTATACTCCCAATGGCCAGGGCACTCACCTCCTCCTATGACCCAGGCCCCCCAGAGAAACTGCTTCTTCTCCTGTAAACCACACGGTCAGGAAAGAGGAAGTCAATGAGACCACACCCGGTCACATGGAGTGCCATGCAGGACCACCCCTGCTCCAGGAGAGAAAACGCATCAAAAATAACAGGCCGAGCAGTTATCTCAAAAACAAAAGTAAAACCTAAATGTTTCACATCTGCCTGAGCCTCATCTCACGCATATCGCAGCATAAAACATAATAAAGCAAGTTATGTATAAATCCATTCTGTTCAATAACCTCCTTCCGGAGATATTAACCCTTGATTCCATACAGATAAAGGAGTCACACTGTGACCCTGTCTTCTTTACGTTATCATATGAAATAAAATGAAACAATCTTACCTGAATCTCTGCCGTGGAACAGACACACAGCCTCTCAAGGTTAACAGTCTTGTAGCCCTGACATGGACTTGAGTAATAGAAGCAGACAGTGAAACTCGTCTACACTGCTTAGGAGCTGTTAATACGAGTCTGGATGGTTTCACAGAAAGACTATCCCTGCATCTCCAGACCATAAAATTCAAATTGTCTCACTAAGAGGCTGACAAGACTACTTAAAACTCCAGTCCCATACCGAAGAGTACTAACCTCCATAAGAGACTACTCCGAACTTCTGACACTTCTCTGCCATCCTCCTGTGACGAAAGGCAAAGAATGACTGGGGGATGAGGGGAGTGGGGGGAGGTATGTAAGCCTTTGGCGGGGGTGTCTTTGCCTCCTCCTGGTGGCTAGGTTCTGTATTACCACAAGTAAGGAATGAAACCTTGGACTCTCCTCATATTAAGATGGAAAAGGACTCTAGAAGAAAAGATCATAGAGGGTAAGGTTGATAGTGACCTCCAGAAAGCAAAAAATGCATCGATAATAAGACTGGCACCAAAGTGGGAAAATAAAGATTACATATTTATATTTGGGGATCCATTGGTGCTTTCTGAGGAGAACAGGAGTCAAAAAGTGGATGGAAAAGAAAAAACATAATTTATGCTTAGCAGATAAATTCCTTTCCTTCCGAATAGGGAGAGTACACGGCTTCATTCCTTACTGTTGGGAAATACAACACCTGGCCACCAGGAGGAGGCAAAGACACCCCAGCCAAAGGCTTAAATATCCCTCCCACTTCCTCATTACGCCAGTCATTTTGCCGAGGGAACAAGGAAAAGTAGGAGAAAAATTGGGGTATAAATAGTGCCAGAAGAATAAAATAAATAATAGGGGGCCACCCATAGACAAGAAAAAATAGACGGGGGCCGTGGACTGTCCCTATCCGGAAGGAAAGGAATTTATCTGGTAAGCATAAATTATGTTTTCCTTCCTAAGATAGGGAGAGTCCACGGCTTCATTCCATACTGCAGGGAAAACTATACCCAAGCTCCAGAGAACACTGAATGAATAATGGGAGGTAACAAAAAGGAAGATGTTGACCCTATTCTGAGGGCACCACAGCCTGCAAAACTTTTCTCCCGAAAGCTGCTTCAGCCAAAGCAAAAACATCAAACTTGTAAAATTTGGAAAAAGTATGTGAGTACCAGGTAGCCGAAGATTGTCATCCCTTAGACTTGTTGTTCTTATCTTGCAGTAGAAAGGCACCCTTGCCTCTGGTAAACGTAGAAATAATGGAGTCCAGGCCTGGACCAAATAAAATCTTTCCCTTGGAGGGAAGAGAAAGGAGTCTGGACTTAGAAGTCATATCCGCAGACCAAGACTTCAACCAGTGCGCCCGGCTGGCTAGGACCGCAAAGCGAGAGGCCTTTGCATTTAGGCAAATAATTTGCATGTTCGCATCACAGATAAAAGAATTAGCAATTCTCAGAGCTTTAATTCTGTCTTGAAAATCCTCGAGGGGAGACTCCACCTCAATGAGTTCCGACAAAGAGTCGCAACAGTAGTTAGCCGTTCCGGCAACCGCAGCCGCCGATTGAAACAAAAATCCCGTATGTAGAAACATCTTTCTCAGAAAATTTCTATTTTCTTATCCATCGGCTCTCTGAACGAAGAACTATCCTCAAGAGGTATAGTAGTACGTTTAGCAAGTGTAGAGATAGCACCATCCACCTTAGGAATGGAGCCCCACAAATCCAGTTGAGAGTCCAGGATTATGAACAACTTTTTAAAAGTAGACGAGGGGGAAAAGAAAGAACCAATTCACTCCCATTTGTTCTTAATAATGTTCGCCTTCTTAACGGCACATGTAAAGTCAAAGGAACTTTCCTGTCTTCGTAAACTCTGTCTAATGTTAAGGCATGTGGAACATAATTGAGTGGGCGGGAAAACCACGGCCTCCTCACAATATAAACAGGTATTATTTAGCACAGAAGGAGTACCTTCTAACATGTCAGAGTCCTCCATAGCTCAGGTTATACCCACAGAAGGACACAAATAAAAATGTTTTTTAGTATAGAAAACTGCACCTTTATACTCCCAATGGCTGGGGGACACACAACCTCCTAGACCCAGACAGTTAACAGAGGAAACGACCTCCTCAGTTTCACGTCTCAGCCAGAATGGAGAAAATGAACATAGATCACACCAGGTCACATGGAGTCCAAGACAGTACTTCCCCCGTTATTACAAGTACAGCAAGTAATAGGTGCTGCGCAACACTTTCAAAAACAAAAGTGAAACTTAAAAGTGAAACCTGTTTGATCCAGCCAAAAACACACAGTCTATTAGCCCAGGAAAAAAAAATCACACAAAGCAGCATGCAAATAATTAATACACTGATTAATTAACCCAAACTGTTCAATAAACCCCCTTTAGAGGATATTATATTGTATCTAATAAACACTTTCTTTTGAGGACATCGCTTCGTGGATTTCTTCCAGGGAAGCCGGATACTGTGTTCATAGCTTGCTGTACGGCTCGCAGCCGATTTTGTGTCCTGGGCGGAGACACTTCCTTCCTTGGCTCCTGGGCGTCATTGGATGTTTTGGTTTGGGGGCGTGACATGGTGCACACGCTGAAGACACGACGGTCACTATACCACGAACGCCGTGGCTGGTAAGCACCACATAGAATCTTGTTTGCTGTATATTTAAGCCTTTGACTGGGGTGTCTTTGCCTCCTCCTGGTGGCCAGGTGTTGTATTTCCCAACAGTAAGGAAAGAAGCTGTGGACTCTCCCTATCTTAAGAAGGAAATAGATGGTCAGACATGAAAATGTAAAAAAATAAAAAAAATAACAGTAAGTCGTGTTATACATGGTGCATAAAATACAATATATATTTATATTACGAAAAATAAATGTATTATGCAAGCACAAAAACAAAATGTATGCTTTTCTCTGATAAATTAATAGCTTTCATGATGGCAAGAGTCCACGAGACCAACCCTAGTTTCTTCATAAAAGTTGGCAGCAGTACCAGGTTGTATTCCTTTTACCCTGCTTTTCCATTCTTACTTTATTATATTCTTCTTTCTCTTGGCCATATCTATGACTAAGGAATGGGAGGGATTAAAACTAGAAATATTTGCCAAAATAATAGTAATTTCTATATCTTGGCCATATCCCTGGGTAATACCTACCAGTGAGAACCCATCCCCAAATGGGTGTGAACAGAACTGCCCCCTCCCCTAGTTACCTGAATAAAGGTAACTCCCAGGCAGCACCCCCTCCTCCTCCTAGTGATGTTCAGCCAAATGGTGACTTAGAAAATTGGGAGGGAGCCTGGTAGGCATTACCCAGGGATATGGGTAAAGATTTAGAAATTACTATTAATATGGCAAAAATTTCTAGATATCTTGGCCCTACCTGTTAGTAATACCTACCAGTGAGAAAGAATAAAACGCTGTAAAGACATACAAGTTTGGGACTAAAGGACACCAACACAGAAAATATTTCTGCAAAAATAGTACAATTATTTAAGATAATACAGGAGATAGAATCTTGTGACTAAACTTTGCAGAGGCTGATTGCCTGATATCCAGTTTGTAATGAGACACAAAGGTGTGATGAGACCTCCAAACTGCTGCCTAAAAAATGCCTCACAAGCCCATGATGCTGCAACTGCCCTAGTGGAATGTGCCTTCAGCCACACTGGAATTTGTTCTCGTTTCTGCTTGTATGCTTGGGAAATAGGTTGTTGTTGGATGCTATGAGATTTATGTCTGAAAACCCCCATCTGTCAGCAACCAAATGGAATAACCTCTTGTTAAAGAGACAGTATTCATATAACTGTGTGTAATAGACACTACTATAAAGAAGTATATGCAGATGTACGGATATAAAAATCCAGTATAAAACCTTTTAAACAATTTACTTAGAAGCTCTCAAATTAGAACTGTTGATGAGTTAAGGCTGGGACACCTACTGGGCTGAGAAAAGCAGGAAGCAGACATTCCCCCCTCCCCTGCATATGAAAAGATCAATCAGACAAACAGGAGCAAACAGGAATCTGTAGACATTAGTATACATCTAAAATGTTGGGGCTTAGTTAAGGAGCTGAAAATCAGCACAATGTTGTTTAAAAAATAAGCAAAACTATACATTTTTACAAAACCATCAGCCGAAGGAAGCTCCTTGCTGCAATTGAAATTGGAGCGAAACGCGCAAGAGGACGCGTAGGTGTGTAGCAGCTCATCCGTGGGATCCCCCTACCACACACTGTATTCTATCGACCTTGAGCAAAAGAAGTTAGACCAGAGGAGTCGGCTGTTGTGCTGACGGTGGTCTGACCGTTGGAGTCGGCAAAAGCTGACGACGGACCGCATTGTGTATACCTTGCTAGTGCTTATAAGGAACTTCACAATTGGTCTATATGGAACTGTTATATTGAGCATTTCTGGTCTGCGTGGTATATTTGTTAACAGCTTCTATGAATAGTTAACATTTGAGATTTAGCCTTGGCATCTGTAATTTCTTCGAAGCAGAACTGTTCACTGCTCATTGCCTATTGCTCAATGCATATTAACGCTGACTTGCTGACCTGCCTAATTTTTTATGGACTTTACCAGCTGACTAGCTTTGTTCTTTGTTTTATGTGAGGGGCCCATGTGTTATGTATATTGGTCTGTCAGTTAGTCTTCATGTGTCTAGCCATATTGTTGCTTGTACTAATGTTGGTAAAATCTTTTTATATAGATTTATGATCACATAAAATTACACTACTGTCTCCGTTTTTGTAAACCCTTTTAGATAGTGAGAGTGCTTTACCCCTGGGCTTTTGGATATACCTTATTTTGGCATATTCACTCTTTTTCTACATTTTATGCATAGACTTTTTCAAGGATGCACCGCCTTTGTATGAATTACATATTATTATAGTTGAACTAGCTATTTTCTTTATTTGTTCTGTTTACTTTTACAAAACCACTCCCAATTGGTCTATATTAGTTGATCATCTACAAAACATTTATGCAAAAAAAATCTACTGTACAATTTCCCTTTAAGCTGCCATTCCACTGGAGAAATCTGTTTCTAGCTCAGAAAATCTAGAGAGACATTTTCCTTGTCTGGAACAGACATTGAAGTTATCAGCTAAACATTGCGTTGCGGCATAAATAACAGAATTTATGTTTACCTGATAAATTACTTTCTTCAACGGTGTGTCCGGTCCACGGCGTCATCCTTACTTGTGGGATATTCTCTTCCCCAACAGGAAATGGCAAAGAGCCCAGCAAAGCTGGTCACATGATCCCTCCTAGGCTCCGCCTTCCCCAGTCATTCGACCGACGTAAAGGAGGAATATTTGCATAGGAGAAATCATATGATACCGTGGTGACTGTAGTTAAAGAAAATAAATTATCAGACCTGATTAAAAAACCAGGGCGGGCCGTGGACCGGACACACCGTTGGAGAAAGTAATTTATCAGGTAAACATAAATTCTGTTTTCTCCAACATAGGTGTGTCCGGTCCACGGCGTCATTCTTACTTGTGGGAACCAATACCAAAGCT
Source organism: Bombina bombina (assembly GCF_027579735.1). Classification (NCBI taxonomy): domain Eukaryota; kingdom Metazoa; phylum Chordata; class Amphibia; order Anura; family Bombinatoridae; genus Bombina; species Bombina bombina. The sequence continues at coordinate 507,861,859 of NC_069502.1, forward strand.
TTAGGACACGGATGAAGGGAGGGAGCAAATCAGGTCACCTAGATGGAAGGCACCACGGCTTGCAAAACCTTTCTCCCAAAAATAGCCTCAGAAGAAGCAAAAGTATCAAATTTGTAAAATTTAGTAAAAGTGTGCAGTGAAGACCAAGTCGCTGCCTTACATATCTGATCAACAGAAGCCTCGTTCTTGAAGGCCCATGTGGAAGCCACAGCCCTAGTGGAATGAGCTGTGATTCTTTCAGGAGGCTGCCGTCCGGCAGTCTCGTAAGACAATCTGATGATGCTTTTAAGCCAAAAAGAGAGAGAGGTAGAAGTTGCTTTTTGACCTCTCCTTTTACCAGAATAAACAACAAACAAGGAAGATGTTTGTCTAAAATCCTTTGTAGCATCTAAATAGAATTTTAGAGCACGAACTACATCCAAATTGTGCAACAAACGTTCCTTCTTTGAAACTGGATTCGGACACAAAGAAGGCACGACTATCTCCTGGTTAATGTTTTTGTTAGAAACAACTTTCGGAAGAAAACCAGGTTTAGTACGCAAAACCACCTTATCTGCATGGAACACCAGATAAGGAGGAGAACACTGCAGAGCAGATAATTCTGAAACTCTTCTAGCAGAAGAAATTGCAACCAAAAACAAAACTTTCCAAGATAATAACTTAATATCAACGGAATGTAAGGGTTCAAACGGAACCCCCTGAAGAACTGAAAGAACTAAATTGAGACTCCAAGGAGGAGTCAAAGGTTTGTAAACAGGCTTGATTCTAACCAGAGCCTGAACAAAGGCTTGAACATCTGGCACAGCTGCCAGCTTTTTGTGAAGTAACACAGACAAGGCAGAAATCTGTCCCTTCAGAGAACTTGCAGATAATCCTTTCTCCAAACCTTCTTGAAGAAAGGATAGAATCTTAGGAATTTTTATCTTGTCCCAAGGGAATCCTTTAGATTCACACCAACAGATATATTTTTTCCATATTTTGTGGTAGATTTTTCTAGTTACAGGCTTTCTGGCCTGAACAAGAGTATCAATGACAGAATCTGAGAACCCTCGCTTTGATAAGATCAAGCGTTCAATCTCCAAGCAGTCAGTTGGAGTGAGACCAGATTCGGATGTTCGAACGGACCTTGAACAAGAAGGTCTCGTCTCAAAGGTAGCTTCCATGGTAGAGCCGATGACATATTCACCAGGTCTGCATACCAAGTCCTGCGTGGCCACGCAGGAGCTATCAAGATCACCGATGCCCTCTCCTGATTGATCCTGGCTACCAGCCTGGGGATGAGAGGAAACGGCGGGAATACATAAGCTAGTTTGAAGGTCCAAGGTGCTACTAGTGCATCTACTAGAGTCGTCTTGGGATCCCTGGATCTGGACCCGTAGCAAGGAACCTTGAAGTTCTGACGAGAGGCCATCAGATCCATGTCTGGAATGCCCCACAATTGAGTAATTTGGGCAAAGATTTCCACATGGAGTTCCCACTCCCCCGGATGAAATGTCTGACGACTCAGAAAATCCGCTTCCCAATTTTCCACTCCTGGGATGTGGATTGCAGACAAGTGGCAGGAGTGAGCCTCCGCCCATTGAATGATTTTGGTCACTTCTTCCATCGCCAGGGAACTCCTTGTTCCCCCCTGATGGTTGATGTACGCAACAGTCGTCATGTTGTCTGATTGAAACCGTATGAATTTGGCCTTTGCTAGCTGAGGCCAAGCCTTGAGAGCATTGAATATCGCTCTCAGTTCCAGAATATTTATCGGGAGAAGAGATTCTTCCCGAGACCAAAGACCCTGAGCTTTCAGGGGTCCCCAGACCGCGCCCCAGCCCACCAGACTGGCGTCGGTCGTGACAATGACCCACTCTGGTCTGCGGAAGCTCATCCCCTGTGACAGGTTGTCCAGGGACAGCCACCAATGGAGTGAATCTCTGGTCCTCTGATCTACTTGTATCGTCGGAGACAAGTCTGTATAATCCCCATTCCACTGACTGAGCATGCACAGTTGTAATGGTCTTAGATGAATTCGCGCAAAAGGAACTATGTCCATTGCCGCTACCATCAAACCTATTACTTCCATGCACTGCGCTATGGAAGGAAGAGGAACAGAATGAAGTATTTGACAAGAGTTTAGAAGTTTTGATTTTCTGGCCTCTGTCAGAAAGATCCTCATTTCTAAGGAGTCTATTACTGTTCCCAAGAAGGGAACCCTTGTTGATGGAGATAGAGAACTTTTTTCTACGTTCACTTTCCACCCGTGAGATCTGAGAAAGGCCAGGACAATGTCCGTGTGAGCCTTTGCTTGTGGAAGGGACGACGCTTGAATCAGTATGTCGTCCAAGTAAGGTACTACTGCAATGCCCCTTGGTCTTAGCACCGCTAGAAGGGACCCTAGTACCTTTGTGAAAATTCTTGGAGCAGTGGCTAATCCGAACGGAAGTGCCACAAACTGGTAATGCTTGTCCAGAAATGCGAACCTTAGGAACCGATGATGTTCCTTGTGGATAGGAATATGTAGATACGCATCCTTTAAATCCACCGTGGTCATGAATTGACCTTCCTGGATGGAAGGAAGAATTGTTCGAATGGTTTCCATTTTGAACGATGGAACCTTGAGAAACTTGTTTAGGATCTTGAGATCTAAGATTGGTCTGAATGTTCCCTCTTTTTTGGGAACTACGAACAGATTGGAGTAGAACCCCATCCCTTGTTCTCCTAATGGAACAGGATGAATCACTCCCATTTTTAACAGGTCTTCTACACAATGTAAGAATGCCTGTTTTTTTATGTGGTCTGAAGACAATTGAGACCTGTGGAACCTCCCCCTTGGGGGAAGCCCCTTGAATTCCAGAAGATAACCTTGGGAGACTATTTCTAGCGCCCAAGGATCCAGAACATCTCTTGCCCAAGCCTGAGCGAAGAGAGAGAGTCTGCCCCCCACCAGATCCGGTCCCGGATCGGGGGCCAACATCTCATGCTGTCTTGGTAGCAGTGGCAGGTTTCTTGGCCTGCTTACCTTTGTTCCAGCCTTGCATTGGCCTCCAGGCTGGCTTGGCTTGAGAAGTATTACCCTCTTGCTTAGAGGACGTAGCACTTGGGGCTGGTCCGTTTCTGCGAAAGGGACGAAAATTAGGTTTATTTTTGGCCTTGAAAGACCTATACTGAGGAAGGGCGTGGCCCTTGCCCCCAGTGATATCAGAAATAATCTCTTTCAAGTCAGGGCCAAACAGCGTTTTCCCCTTGAAAGGAATGTTAAGCAATTTGTTCTTGGAAGACGCATCCGCTGACCAAGATTTTAGCCAAAGCGCTCTGCGCGCCACAATAGCAAACCCAGAATTTTTCGCCGCTAATCTAGCCAATTGCAAAGTGGCGTCTAGGGTGAAAGACTTAGCCAATTTGAGAGCATGAATTCTGTCCAAAATCTCCTCATAAGAAGAATCTTTATTGAGCGCCTTTTCTAGTTCATCGAACCAGAAACACGCTGCTGTAGTGACAGGAACAATGCATGAAATTGGTTGTAGAAGGTAACCTTGCTGAACAAACATCTTTTTAAGCAAACCCTCTAATTTTTTATCCATAGGATCTTTGAAAGCACAACTATCTTCTATGGGTATAGTGGTGCGTTTGTTTAGAGTAGAAACCGCCCCCTCGACCTTGGGGACTGTCTGCCATAAGTCCTTTCTGGGGTCGACCATAGGAAACAATTTCTTAAATATAGGGGGAGGGACGAAAGGTATGCCGGGCCTTTCCCATTCTTTATTTACAATGTCCGCCACCCGCTTGGGTATAGGAAAAGCTTCGGGGGGCCCCGGGACCTCTAGGAACTTGTCCATTTTACATAATTTCTCTGGAATGACCAAATTCTCACAATCATCCAGAGTAGATAACACCTCCTTAAGCAGGGCGCGGAGATGTTCCAATTTAAATTTAAATGTAATCACATCAGGTTCAGCTTGTTGAGAAATTTTCCCTGAATCTGAAATTTCTCCCTCAGACAAAACCTCCCTGGCCCCCTCAGACTGGTGTAGGGGCACTTCAGAACCAATATCATCAGCGTCCTCATGCTCTTCAGTATTTTCTAAAACAGAGCAGTCGCGCTTTCGCTGATAAGTGGGCATTTTGGCTAAAATGTTTTTGATAGAATTATCCATTACAGCCGTTAATTGTTGCATAGTAAGGAGTATTGGCGCACTAGATGTACTAGGGGCCTCCTGTGTGGGCAAGACTGGTGTAGACGAAGGAGGGGATGATGCAGTACCATGCTTACTCCCCTCACTTGAGGAATCATCTTGGGCATCATTTTCTCTAAATTTTGTGTCGCATAAATCACATCTATTTAAATGAGAAGGAACCTTGGCTTCCCCACATACAGAACACAGTCTATCTGGTAGTTCAGACATGTTAAACAGGCATAAACTTGATAACAAAGTACAAAAAACGTTTTAAAATAAAACCGTTACTGTCACTTTAAATTTTAAACTGAACACACTTTATTACTGCAAATGTGAAAAAGTATGAAGGAATTGTTCAAAATTCACCAAAATTTCACCACAGTGTCTTAAAGCCTTAAAAGTATTGCACACCAAATTTGAAAGCTTTAACTCTTAAAATAACGGAACCGGAGCCGTTTTTATATTTAACCCCTTTACAGTCCCTGGTATCTGCTTTGCTGAGACCCAACCAAGCCCAAAGGGGAATACGATACCAAATGACGCCTTCAGAAAGTCTTTTCTATGTATCAGAGCTCCTCACACATGCATCTGCATGTCATGCTTCCCAAAAACAAGTGCGCAATAGAGGCGCGAAAATGAGGCTCTGCCTATGATTAGGGAAAGCCCCTAGAGAATAAGGTGTCCAATACAGTGCCTGCCGGTTATTTTACATAATTCCCAAGAATAAAATAATTCCTCAGAGCTATGAAGTATAAAATATGCTTATATATCAATCGTTTCAGCCCAGAAAATGTCTACAGTCTTAAAAGCCCTTGTGAAGCCCTTTTTTTTTCTTATGTAATAAAAATGGCTTACCGGATCCCATAGGGAAAATGACAGCTTCCAGCATTACATCGTCTTGTTAGAAATGTGTCATACCTCAAGCAGCAAAAGTCTGCTCACTGTTTCCCCCAACTGAAGTTAATTCCTCTCAACAGTCCTGTGTGGAAACAGCCATCGATTTTAGTAACGGTTGCTAAAATCATTTTCCTCTTACAAACAGAAATCTTCATCTCTTTTCTGTTTCAGAGTAAATAGTACATACCAGCACTATTTTAAAATAACAAACTCTTGATTGAATAATAAAAACTACAGTTAAACACCAAAAAACTCTAAGCCATCTCCGTGGAGATGTTGCCTGTACAACGGCAAAGAGAATGACTGGGGAAGGCGGAGCCTAGGAGGGATCATGTGACCAGCTTTGCTGGGCTCTTTGCCATTTCCTGTTGGGGAAGAGAATATCCCACATGTAAGGATGACGCCGTGGACCGGACACACCTATGTTGGAGAAAAGTAACTTCTTTAAGTTTAGACAGACTCCTTGTGTCCCCTTGAAATATAAACTATTGTAGTCCTGTTGTCTTATAACACCTTTACTGCTTTTCCTATCAGCCAATCTCTAAAGTATAGTAGCGCTTGATTGACCGCTCATATTTCTAACAGGTTTCACGGCACACCCTGGGTTTTTCTTTCCCAGGTTCCTTGAGCATAAGACCCATTTCAGGCTGTACCCCAGTCGGACAGACTGGCACCTGTATGAAGGTGGACCCATTCTGGTTTTACCAACGGAAGATCCCTGGACAGATTCTGATATTGAATCCACCAATGTAGAGATTTTTTTTTATCTTTCCAGGAAAAGAAATTTGTTGAAAAAGGCAGAGTCTTTTTGAAGCTTTGTAGAAAATAGGAGTTGAAGAAGATGCATCATCCATCTTGCATATTTGACAACATGAATCACTGAGGCCATATGCCCTAGAAGTTTTATCCATTGGCGAGCTGTCAACATTTTGGATTGTAAAAGCTTCTGGAAATACTTTCTAATAAACTGAAGTCGTATCTGAAAGACACCAGCCCTTTGAGAGTATCAAACTGTGTTCCCAGAACTACACGTTTTTGAGATGGGGGCAAATGACACTTCTTGAAATTTGCATAAATAAAAAGAGAGAAACGATCAACCTGGGAACGAACAATAGCATAATAGCTTGTTCTATGGCTAATTACCACCCAAGAAGCAGCCTCTTTTTGCTCAACATGTGCCTTTCAAAGAGAAGAACTTTCCTGTAGCATATCAGTCTAATCCTGACTTAACAGTACAGTCCAGCCCCGAAATACCAGGCAATCCCTCTCTGAACAAGAGAAACGGCAAAACTCCAGACGTACGTTTTGGCCTAGTGCGGGCCTCGTCAGTGAGGTGCAGCCATATCACTCTAGGCACACTGAGCAACGGGTCGACGTCTGGATTCCCGCATCACGCTTAGGGAGACTTCCCTAAGAGTCATAATTTGCATAAATAAAAAGAGAGAAGTGCTCAACCTGGGAACGAACAATAGCATAATCGTTTGTTCTGTGGCTAGTTACCATCCAAGAAGCAGCCTCTTTTTGCTAAACATGTGCCTTTCACAGAGAACTTTCCTGTAGCATATCAGTCTGATCCTGACTTAACAGTACAGTGGGCCTTGTCAGTGAGGTGCAGCCATATCCCTCTAGGCACACTGAGCAACAGGTCCACGCCTGGATTCCTGCATCACGCTTAGGGAGACTTCCCTAAGAGTCATAATTTTCTTGAAATTTCTCAGCCACCCATGACTCAGTAAGAACTGAGGTAAAATTTCTCTGTGCATGTTTGCTTGCTCCATGGAATATGCTATCAAATGAATATTGTCTAGTGCAGTGCTTCTCAACCAAAGTGACCTCAAGGCCCGGTAAATTTTAGCTGGACATGTCCAGAGCCCGGTAGTTATATATATATATATATATATTATGCAACAGGGGCGGGCTGATCAGCCAGGCAAATAGAACCTGGGCCAAGGGACTAACAAGTAAGGGGCCCCACAAATGGCATCTCCATGGCTCCTGGTGCATTTCTTAAGCTGGAGTTTTCAGTTGCCATATCAGTAACTAAGCAGTTAAGTGGGATTAGTGGGGGCCCTGGAGTGTGGGGGGTCCTGCTGGGGGTCTGTCGCTGTGAGGGCCATGGAGTGTGAGGTCTAGCCCTGGAGGTTGGGGGCTTTTTCTCTGGCCCTTAATGTTGGGGGTCCTGGCTCTGGAGGTTGATGGGCCTGTTGGGGCTAGGGCAGGGAGGCTACCATGTTCATTTGCATACATTTGAATACATTTGCGTCAGTGTGAGAGAGTTTTCCTGGGGCCTTGATTGGTCTCAGTCTGCCCCTGGTGTGCAGCGGGGTAAGAGTGTGCAGTGGGGGCATGACAGGTCAGGGCCCACCAGCAGGGCTATCACGGCCCAGTACTGGGCCACGGCCCGGCTGTTGAGAAACCAGGGTCTAGTGAATGACAAACAGTCCCCTTAGTCAATGTTCTGCTATAAGGGGAACCAAAACCTTTGTGAAGATTCTTGGAGCAGTAGAAATTCCAAAGAGCAGTGTTGCAAATTGGAAATGTTGGCCTCCAAAAGGAAATTTTAGGTATTTTCTGTGAGCCTCTGCTATGAGGATATGGAAATAAGCATCAAGATCCCCATATTGAAGAAATGCTCTCAGAGGCATCAGGTTTATAACTGAAAGAACTGTTTCCATCTTGAAGGTTTGGCCTGCTAGGAAGGAATTTACCTTGCAAAGATCTAAGACTGGTCTCTAACAACCATCTTTTTTTTCTTTATGAGGAACAAAGCAGAATAGAATCCCAGATCATAAAGATGCACAGAAATCTCTTAAACAACCTGCTTGCTCAGAAGCTTTCTACATATTGGATTATGGAACAGAGATTCATCTGTTCCCTTGGAGGTGGTGATTTTACCAAGTGAGGTAGCCTAGGCTTTTTCTTAAATTCCAGGTAATAGCCTGTTGCTAAAAGATTTTATACCCATCTGTCTGAGATAATGGTGGCCCAAACTTCCCTGAAATAAGAGAGTCTCCCCTCCAATTAGTAGCATGGACAGGCAAACCAACATTGTTTCTTTGTGTGGTGGACTTGAAAGTATTTGCCAGAAACCCAACCTTTAATCTGGGACTGAATCTTCCAATCCAGTGCAAAAAAGGAATACTTCCTCTCAAAATATTTAAAATTTTGATAAGATCGCTGTTTGTGAGCAAGACACATTTCTCTGAACCTTAGATTGTGGTAGAAAAACATTATTTATGTTTACCTGATAAATTCATTTATTTCCTGGTAGTAAGAGTCCACAATCCATTTCTCCTGGGAATTACCTTCTCTGCCACTAGGAGGAGGCAAAGATTCCAAAATCCCAAGAGCCCTATATAACCCCTCCCACACCCCTATGGTAGTTAGTCTGATGTATGGCCAAGCAAAGAAAATAAATGAGCAAAAAAATATAGGAGCATTGTTAAGCCACAGCATCAGCCACTGGAAAAACCTCAGAAGAATCTTTAGAAACAGGAACTTCCTTAATTCCTAAAGTAAGCAAAACCTCCTGTAATAATAAATGAATGTGATCAATCTTGAATACAAATATGGAAAAAACAGACTCAGAATCAGAGGCAGGCCACTGATCATAAAAAAACATCACCCTCAGAAGCATATTTAGCCTCATGAGACACAGGAATATTGCTACTAGTAGAAGGCATATATTATAGTATTGCTAAACTTTTATTTGAGCTGTACCTTCCTGTAATGAACTAACAGAAGGAGCCATAATGCCTTTGGAAGTGAGTGCAGCATTAGATTGGAATGAATGCATCAGGATATGTTACTTAAATAAGAAGCAGGGGATGGGGGATACCTCATGCAATTTACAATAAAAACCACAATATTGGTATAAAGGTGTTCATACATGTCTGCTTCCAAAGTAGGATAAGAGACTGATTCAGAAGATTTGATAGTGTATAAAATCACAGTAAATAACAGAAGTAAATTCAGGCAACAGACAAAAAAGGCACAACCTAAATTCCTTAAGCTCTTGACAAACACTACACTCTGAGGGGATATGAGACTCAACTCAGTTTGAGAAAACCTCTCCAAGAAGAAATCATCTTCACATATCTATTCTTCACCTTTCTCCAGTGGAGGCAAAGATAAGACTAACTACCATAGAGGTGGGAGGGGATATATAGAGCTCTTGGGATTTGGGAATCTTTGCCTCCTCCTAGTGGCAGGGAAAGCAATTCACAGGAGTAATGGATTGTGGACTCTTACCACCTTTATGAAATAACTGACTAATAATAAGGACTCAACTCCAGACCTCTTAGATATTAGATGGTCTAATTGTTTACCAAAAAGCATGTCCCCTTCAAAAGGGAGTTCCAGAAGATTCACCTTGGAACCAGGATACGTTTCCCAATGGCGTAGCCATAGAGCCCTTTGAGCTAAATTTGCTGTAACAATGTATTTAGCATTTAATTCTAACATCTCCGTGGCAGCAGATACACAAAACAAAGTTAATTTCTTAAGATCAGAAAGGAATGGCAAAATATTTTGAGATTTTGAGACTCAGGAAGTGTGAGACATTTTAAGACCAGGCATCAGTAATTTTAAGAACAGAGAAAATAGCCAATAGAGGATGGAATGCAGTTCCTTGTTGTAAATAAAGTCTTTTTAAATGTTGCGCTTTTTTTTATCCATAACATCTTTAAAATTACCAGCATCATCAGTAGGAAAAAACAGAATTTATGCTTACCTGATAAATTACTTTCTCCAACGGTGTGTCCGGTCCACGGCGTCATCCATAACTTGTGGGAATATTCTCTTCCCCAACAGGAAATGGCAAAGAGCACAGCAAAAGCTGTCCATATAGCCCCTCCCAGGCTCGGCCACCCCAGTCATTCGACCGACGGTTAGCAGAAAAAAAAAGGAGAAACTATAGGGTGCCGTGGTGACTGTAGTGTATAGAGAAATAAATTTTTCAAACCTGATTAAAAAACCAGGGCGGGCCGTGGACCGGACACACCGTTGGAGAAAGTAATTTATCAGGTAAGCATAAATTGTGTTTTCTCCAACATTGGTGTGTCCGGTCCACGGCGTCATCCATATCTTGTGGGAACCAATACCAAAGCTTTAGGACACGGATGAAGGGAGGGAACAAATAAGGTTACCTAAACAGAAGGCACCACGGCTTGCAAAACCTTTCTCCCAAAAATAGCCCCCGAAGAAGCATAAGTATCAAATTTGTAGAATTTGGCAAAAGTGTGCAGAGAAGACCAAGTCGCTGCCTTACATATCTGATCAACAGAAGCCTCGTTCTTGAAGGCCCATGTGGAAGCCACAGCCCTAGTAGAGTGAGCTGTGATTTGTTCAGGAGGCTGCCGTCCGGCAGTCTCATAAGCCAATCGGATGATGCTTTTCAGCCAGAAAGAAAGAGAGGTAGCAGTAGCTTTTTGTCCTCTCCTCTTACCAGAATAAACGACACACAAAGAAGAAGTTTGTCTGAAATCCTTTGTTGCTTCTAAATAGAACTTTAAAGCACGGACTACATCTAAATTGTGTAACAAACGTTCCTTCTTCGAAACTGGATTCGGACACAAAGAAGGAACAACTATTTCCTGGTTAATATTCTTGTTGGAAACAACTTTTGGAAGAAAACCAGGCTTGGTACGCAAAACAACCTTATCTGAATGGAACACCAGATAAGGTGGATCACACTGCAAAGCAGATAATTCAGAAACTCTTCTAGCAGAAGAAATAGCAACCAAAAACAGAACTTTCCAAGATAGTAACTTGATATCTATGGAATGTAAAGGTTCAAACGGAACCCCTTGAAGAACTGAAAGAACTAAATTTAGACTCCAGGGAGGAGTCAAGGGTCTGTAAACAGGCTTGATTCTGACCAAAGCCTGTACAAAAGCTTGTACATCTGGCACAGCTGCCAGTCGTTTGTGTAACAAGACAGATAAAGCAGAAATCTGTCCTTTTAGAGAACTCGCTGACAATCCCTTATCCAAACCTTCTTGGAGAAAGGAGAGTATCTTAGGAATTTTAATCTTACTCCAGGAGAATCCCTTGGATTGACACCAACAGATATATTCTGAAAACCCACGCTTGGATAAAATCAAACGTTCAATTTCCAAGCAGTCAGCTGCAGAGAAACTAGATTTGGATGTTCGAATGGACCTTGTACTAGAAGATCCTGTCTCAAAGGTAGCTTCCATGGTGGAGCCGATGACATATTCACCAGGTCTGCATACCAAGTCCTGCGCGGCCACGCAGGAGCTATCAGAATCACCGAGGCCTTCTCCTGTTTGATCCTGGCTACAAGCCTGGGAAGGAGAGGGAACAGTGGAAACGCATAAGCTAGGTTGAACGACCAAGGCGCCACTAATGCATCCACTAGAGTCACCTTGGGATCCCTGGATCTGGACCCGTAGGAAGGAACCTTGAAGTTCTGACGAGACGCCATCAGATCCATGTCTGGAATGCCCCATAATTGAACTGGGCAAACACCTCCGGGTGGAGTTCCCACTCCCCCGGATGGAAAGTCTGACGACTCAGATAATCCGCCTCCCAGTTGTCTACTCCTGGGATGTGGATTGCAGATAGGTGGCAGGAGTGATCCTCCGCCCATTTGATGATTTTGGATACCTCTCTCATCGCCAAGAAACTCCTTGTTCCCCCCTGATGGTTGATGTAAGCTACAGTCGTCATGTTGTCTGACTGGAATCTTATGAATCCGGCCTTCGCTAGTTGAGGCCAAGCCCGGAGAGCATTGAATATCGCTCTCAGTTCCAGGATGTTGATCGGGAGAAGAGACTCTTCCCGAGACCATAAACCCTGAGCTTTCAGGGAATCCCAGACCGCGCCCCAGCCTAATAGACTGGCGTCAGTCGTGACAATGACCCACTCTGGTCTGCGGAAACTCATTCCCTGAGACAGGTGATCCTGGGACAACCACCAACGGAGTGAGTCTCTGGTCATCTGGTCTACTTGAATCTTTGGAGACAAGTCTGTATAGTCCCCATTCCACTGCTTGAGCATGCACAGTTGTAATGGTCTTAGATGAATTCGAGCAAAAGGAACTATGTCCATTGCTGCAACCATCAACCCTACTACTTCCATGCACTGAGCTATGGAAGGCTGCAGAATAGAGTGAAGAACTTGACAAACGTTTAGAAGCTTTGACTTTCTGACTTCTGTCAGGAAGATCTTCATTTCTAAAGAATCTATTATTGTTCCCAAAAAGGGAACTCTTGTCGACGGAGACAGGGAACTCTTTTCTACGTTCACCTTCCACCCGTGAGATCTGAGAAAGGCTAGAACAATGTCTGTATGAGCCTTTGCTTTGGAAAGAGACGACGCTTGGATTAGAATGTCGTCCAGATAAGGTGCCACTGCAATACCACTTGGTCTTAGAACCGCTAGAAGGGACCCGAACACCTTTGTGAAAATTCTTGGAGCAGTGGCTAGCCCGAATGGGAGAGCCACAAACTGATAATGTTTGTCCAGAAAGGCGAACCTTAGGAACTGATGATGATCTTTGTGGATAGGAATATGTAAATACGCATCCTTTAAATCCACGGTAGTCATAAATTGACCCTCCTGGATTGTAGGTAAAATTGTTCGAATGGTTTCCATTTTGAACGATGGAACTCTGAGAAATTTGTTTAGAATTTTTAAATCCAGAATTGGTCTGAAAGTTCCCTCTTTTTTGGGAACTACAAACAGATTTGAGTAAAACCCCTGACCTTGTTCCACAGTTGGAACTGGGTGTATCACTCCCATCTTTAACAGGTCTTCTACACAATGTAAGAATGCTTGTCTCTTTATTTGGTTTGAAGATAAGTGAGACATGTGGAACCTTCCCCTTGGGGGTAGTTCCTTGAATTCTAGAAGATAACCCTGAGAGACTATTTCTAGTGCCCAGGGATCCTGAACATCTCTTGCCCAAGCCTGAGCAAAGAGAGAGAGTCTGCCCCCTACTAGATCCGGTCCCGGATCGGGGGCTACCCCTTCATGCTGTTTTGGTACCAGCAGCAGGCTTCTTGGCCTGTTTACCCTTGTTCCAGCCTTGCATTGGTTTCCAAGCTGGTTTAGTCTGGGAAGCGTTACCCTCTTGTCTAGAGGCTGCAGAGTTGGAAGCCGGTCTGTTCCTGAAATTGCGAAAGGAACGAAAATTGGACTTATTCTTAGCCTTGAAAGGTCTATCTTGTGGGAGGGCATGGCCCTTTCCCCCAGTGATGTCTGAAATAATCTCTTTCAATTCTGTCCCAAAAGGGTCTTACCTTTGAAAGGGATATTAAGCAATTTTGTCTTGGAAGATACATCCGCCGACCAAGACTTTAGCCAGAGCGCTCTGCGCACCACAATTGCAAACCCTGAATTTTTCGCCGCTAACCTCGCTAACTGCAAAGCGGCGTCTAAAATAAAGGAATTAGCTAACTTAAGTGCATGAATTCTGTCCATGACTTCCTCATACGGAGTCTCCCTACTGAGCGACTTTTCCAGTTCCTCGAACCAGAACCACGCCGCTGTAGTGACAGGAATAATGCACGAAATAGGTTGAAGGAGGTAACCTTGCTGTACAAAAATCTTTTTAAGCAAACCCTCCAATTTTTTATCCATAGGATCTTTGAAAGCACAATTGTCCTCAATGGGAATGGTCGTGCGCTTGGCTAGTGTAGAAACCGCCCCCTCGACCTTAGGGACTGTTTGCCATAAGTCCTTCCTGGGGTCGACCATAAGGAACAATTTCTTAAATATAGGAGGAGGGACAAAAGGTATACCTGGCTTCTCCCACTCCTTATTCATTATGTCCGCCACCCGTTTAGGTATCGGAAAGGCATCAGGGTGCACCGGGAGCTCTAGGAACTTGTCCATCTTGCACAATTTTTCTGGGATGACCAGATTGTCACAATCATCCAGAGTAGATAGCACCTCCTTAAGTAATGCGCGGAGATGCTCTAATTTAAATGTCACAACATCAGGTTCTGCCTGCTGAGAAATTCTTCCTGTATCAGAAATTTCTCCATCTGACAAACCCTCCCTCACTGCCACTTCAGACTGGTGTGAGGGTATGACAGAAAAATTATCATCAGCGCCCTCCTGCTCTACAGTGTTTAAAACAGAGCAATCGCGCTTTCTCTGAAATGCTGGCATTTTGGATAAAATATTAGCTATGGAGTTATCCATTACTGCCGTCAATTGTTGCATAGTAACAAGCATTGGCACGCTAGAAGTACTAGGGGTCGCCTGCGTGGGCATAACTGGTATAGACACAGAAGGAGATGATGTAGAACTATCTCTACTTCCTTCATCTGAGGAATCATCCTGGGCAACCTTACTATTTGTGACAGTACTGTCCTTACTATGTTTGGACGCTATGGCACAATTATCACATATATTTGAAGGGGGAACCACATTGGCTTCCATACATACAGAACATGATCTATCTGAATGTACAGACATGTTAAACAGGCTTAAACTGGTTAATAAAGCACAAAAAACGTTTTAAAACAAAACCGTTACTGTCTCTTTAAATGTTAAACAGGGCACACTTTATTACTGAATATGTGAAAAACTATGAAGGAATTATCCAATCTTTACCAAATTTTCACCACAGTGTCTTAATGCATTCAAAGTATTGCACCCCAAATTTTCAAGCTGTTAACCCTTAAAATGTGGAAACCGGAGCCGTTTGCAATTTTAACCCCACTACAGTCCCAGCCACAGCCTTTGTTGCGACTTCACCAATCCCAGGGGGGGTATACGATACCAATTCAAGCCTTCTAGGAACGTTTTCAGTGGATACCAGACCCTCACACATGCAGCTGCATGAACTGTACTCAAAAGTAACTGCGCAATAATGGCGTGAAAATGAGGCTCTGTCTACTATATTGAAAGGCCCTTCCTGACTGGGAAGGTGTCTAAACTAGTGCCTGGCGATAAAAACGTTCCCCAAACAATAAAAGTGTGAAAATTACTTCAAACTTTCAAAAATAACTTAAATAAACCATCGATTTAGCTCTTAAGAGTGTCCACCAGTTAATAGCCCATAATAAGCCCTTTATTCTTTCTAAGTCTAAGAAAATGGCTTACCGATTCCCATGAGGGAAAAATGACAGCCTTCCAGCATTACACAGTATTGTTAGAAAAATGGCTAGTCATACCTTGAGCAGAAAAGTCTGCAAACTGTTCCCCCCAACTGAAGTTCTCTCAGCTCAACAGTCCTGCGTGGGAACAGCAATTGATTTTAGTTACTGCTGCTAAAATCATACTCCTCTTTTAAACAGAACTCTTCATCTCTTTCTGTTTCAGAGCAAATAGTACATACCAGCACTATTTTAAAATAACAAACTCTTGATAGAAGAATAAAAAACTACAACTAAACACCACATACTCTTCACCATCTCCGTGGAGATGCTACTTGTTCAGAGCGGCAAAGAGAATGACTGGGGGGGCGGAGCCTGGGAGGGGCTATATGGACAGCTTTTGCTGTGCTCTTTGCCATTTCCTGTTGGGGAAGAGAATATTGCCACAAGTTATGGATGACGCCGTGGACCGGACACACCAATGTTGGAGAAAAATATTTTCTTAGATATTATGGTAATGACTACATCCACTTTAGATGGAGTAGAAAACTGAACATGTATTCAAAGTGAAATGCTTAAATAATCTCTTTTTTTGGTACTCCTAGTTGTTTCTCAGATTTAGAGAAATTGGCCAGATAAATAGATTTGTTAAAATGTACTGTAGTCAATTACATTGTATATTCCACACTCTCTATGCATAGGTACGCAAGTAAGCCTATGTCCACACTATTATCATTATTATTATTCCCCTTTTTTTTCTTTCTTTCCTTTTTTGACTATCTTATTATTCCCCTGTATACCTAATTTCACATCTTTATACATATTTATTCTATGTTGATATACTTTATATCAGTATATGCTTTGTGTATAACCATATATTTCTGTTATCCTTTACTGACACGGTCTGCCTCTGTCTCCTGAGCCCCCCCTCATGATTTTTACGACACCCCATCCTCTCCCTGCATTCAGACCTCTGTAACACTTTCTGTCTTTTTAACCATCCTATGTTTTAAGATATAATCTGTAAATTCCATCCAATTGGTCAGTATTGCTTGAAAAAGGAAGACATTCTTCCGAAAGCTTGTCATCTTATAAATGTATAGTTAGTCCAACAAAAAAGTATCATTGCACAATGCAATACTCTTGCTATTTTGATATCTAAATCTCTGGACTAACACGGCTACTCCAATCAACCTAGAATAATTTTGCAAATTAAAGTGTGTATATTTATGTATGTATATATATATATATATATACAAAACACGAAAGGGGACAGCACTCTCAGGCCGGACCGGGTACACATCCCATGAGCCTGCAACGTGCACAGCCCTGGGTGCAAAAACAGCACTCTCAGGAAGCTGCACCGTCCACAGAGCCACAGGAAGTTAACCCCAGAGAGGTTTGGGTGCACGTCCTAAATGGGTAAATTACAAAAAATATATACGATAATATAGCACACAGAAAAAGTCCAGCACTCACTTACAAGCTCACAACTAAGATAAAAAGTAACAATGGAAGAGTTAGTTACCGCATCTTGCCAAATGGGACAAGGCCAGGTACCACGTCAAGGTCTCTTCCAAAACCTGGGTCCCTAAACAGCCACACAATGTAGGCTCACAGTCAAACTGGGAAAAAATGAAGGGTGCGCGGGCTTATGTAATCTCCCCAGACATATGCAAAACACGACAGGGGACAGCACTCTCACGGGTAGACATCCCATGACCTTACAATGTGCACAGCCCTGGGTGCAAAAAAGCACTCTCAGGAAGCTGCAACGTCCACAGAGCCACAGGCAGTTAAACCCAAACTGGCGTCCGACGACCTAATATTTTGCGGCCCATGATACCACCATAAAAAAATAATAGCTATAATATGCTTATTACTTAAAGAGCGAACACACTTACTGTTAGGGTCGCGCATGCGTGCAACCTCCATCCAGCTCTCCATTAAAATTAATTTAACCCTTTGTTTCTGGTTTTGCGATTCGCTTGTATAGTGAGCAGCTGCGCTACGGTAGCGAGATCATTAAAACCCCTGCAACTTTAATGAGCCTTGTTATTAAAAAACAAAAAAAAACAAAGCAAACACAGATAAGTGCATAACGATTTATTTGACACATGCAGTACTTCTTTATATGTGATTACTAACATGGTAGCACTGATTTCACGTATCATTTTTGCCCATTCCTTTCCATTATTCTCTCTTTAACTAAAATCACATACATTATATTTGACAAATAAATATTTTATACATATTTTATCTGGGAGAGCAACCAGAGGAAGTGTGTGTGTCACCTTCTTAAAGTCAGAGTAAGTTACTTAGGGGTTACGTAGGTAGTGTGCAGCCCACGTGAGTTGCACTTGTATGGAAAATTGCCCACGACTCAAATGAGTTTGACACCCCTGATATATACATACATATATAAATATATACACACATCAGGTTGTTTAAGAACAGCAGATTATGTTTTTAAAGGAGTTCTGGAACATCTACATCTATCTATCTATCTATCTATCTATCTATCTATCTATCTCTATCTATCTATCTATATACACACACATATATATGTATATATATATATATATATATATGTATATACACATATATATATATGTATATATACACACACACATATATATATACGTATACACACACACATATATATATATATATATATATATTTATATTATATATCTATATATACACATATGTACAGTATCTCACAAAAGTGAGTACACCCCTCACATTTTTGTAAATATTTTATTATATTTTTTTATGTGACAACACTGAAGAAATGAGTTTGCTACAATGAAAAAGTAGTGAGTGTACAGCCTGTATAACAGTGTAAATTTGCTCTCCCCTCAAAATAACAACACACAGCCATAAATGTCCAAACCATTGGCAACAAAAGTGAGCACACCCCTAAGTGGAAATGTCCAAATTGGTCCCAAAGTGTCAATATTTTGTGTGGCCACCATTATTTTCAAGCACTGCCTTAACCCTCTTGGGCATGGAGATCCCCAGAGCTTCACAGGTTGCCACTGGAGTCCTCTTCCACTCCTCCATGACGACATCACGGGGCTGGTGGATGTTAGAGAGCTTGCGCTCCCCCACCTTCCGTTTAAGGATGCCCCACAGATACTCAAAAGGGTTTAAGTCTGGAGACATGCTTGGCCAGTTCATCACCTTTACCCTCAGCTTCTTTAGCAAGGCAGTGGTCGTTTTGGAGGTGTTTGGGTTCGTTATATTGGAATACTGCCCTGCAGCCCAGACACACTTGTCTTTGTACTCCTTACCAGCTTGACACCATCTGAACCAAATAAGTTTATCTTGGTCTCATCGGACCACAGAATATGGTTCCAGTAATCCATGTCCTTAGTCTGCTTGTCTTCAGTAAACTGTTTGCGAGCTTTCTTGTGCATATTTAGAAAAGGCTTCCTTCTGGGACGACAACCATACAGACCAATTTGATGCAGTGTGCGGCGTATGGTCTGATCACTGACAGGCTGACCCCCACCCCTTCAACCTCTGCAGCAATGCTGGCAGCACTCATACGTCTATTTCCCAAAGGCAACCTCTGGATATGTCTCTGAGCATGTGCACTCAACTTTTTTCGACCATGGCGAGGCCTGTTCTGAGTGGAACCTGTTCTTTGAAAACGCTGTATGGTCCTGCCCACCGTGCTGCAGCTCAGTTTCAGGGTCTTGGCAATCTTCTTATAACCTAGGCCATCTTTATGTAGAGCAACAATTCTTTTTTTCAGATCCTCAGAGAGTTCTTTTCCATGAGGTCCATTTTGAACTTCCAGTGACCAGTATGAGAGTGTGTGTGAGTGATAACACCAAATTTAACACACCTGCTCCCTATTCACACCTGAGAGAAAATGGCTAATTGGGCCCAATTTGGACATTTCCACTTAGAGGTGTACTCACGGTTTAGACATTAATGGCTGTGTGTTGATTTATTTTGAGGGGACAGCAAATTTACACTGTTATACAAGATGTACACTCACTACTTTACATTGTAGATAAGTGTAATTTCTTCAGTGTTGTCACATGAAAAGATATAATAAAATATTTACAAAAATGTAAGGGTGTACTCACTTTTGTGAGATACTGTATATATACACACATATACACACTCACCGACCACTTTTTTAAGGTACATCTTGCTAGTACCAGGTTGGACTCCCTTTTGCCTTCAAAACTGCCTTAATTCTTCATGGCATAGATTCAACAAGGTATTGGAAACATTCCTCAGAGATTTTGGTCCATATTGACATGATAGCATCACCCAGTTGCTACAGATTTTTCGGATGCAAATTCATGATGCAAATCTCCTGTTCCACCACATCCCAAAGGTGCTCTATTGGATTGAGATCTGGTGACTGTGGAGGCCATTCGAGTATAGTGAACTCATTGTCATGTTCAAGAAACCAGTTTGAAATGATTTGAGCTTTGTGACATGGTGCATTATCCTGCTGGAAGTCATAAAGGGATGGACATAGGCAGCAACATTACTTAGGTTGGCTGTGGCATTTAAACGATGCACAATTGGTACTATAAGGGGCCCAAAGTGTGCCAAAAAAAATATCGCCCACACCATTACACCACCACCACCACCAGCCTGAACCGTTGATACAAGGCAGGATGGATTCATGCCTTCATGTTGTTTACGGCAAATTCTGACTAAATTCTACCACCTGAATGTTGTAGCTGAAATCGAGACTCATAAGACCAGGTAACATTTTTCTAATCTTCTATTGTCCAATTTTGGTGAGCTTGTCCGAATTGTAGCCTCAGTTTCCTGTTCTTAGCTGACAGGAGTGGCACTCATTGTGGTTTTCTGCTGCTGTAGCCATCTGCTTCAAGGTTTGACGTGCTGTGGGTTCAGAGATGGTATTTTGCATACCTTGGTTGTAACGAGTGGTTATTTGAGTTACCAGTCTGCCCATTCTCCTCTGACATCAACAAGGCATTTTCGTCCACACAACTGCCACTCACTGGATATTTTCTCTTTTTTCTGACCATTCTCTGTAAACCCTAGAGATGGTTGTGCGTGAAAATCCCAGTAGATCAGCAGTTTTTTAAATACTCAGACCAGCCAGTCTGGCACCAACAATCATGCCACATTCAAAGTCACTTAAATCCCCTTTCTTCCCCATTCTGATGCTCAGTTTGAACTTCAGCAAGTCCTCTTCACCTCATCGAGATGCCTAAATGCATTGAGTTGCTGCTATGTGAATGGCTAATTAGCAATTTGTGTTACCAAGCAATTGAACAGGTGTACCTAATAAAGTGGCCGATGAGTGTGTGTGTATATATATATATATATATATACATACACACACACATGTTGATTGGAGTAGCCGGGTTACTCTAGAGATTTAAATATCAAAATAAAAAGAGTAATGCATTGAGCAATGATACTTTTTTATTTGACTAACTATACATTTATAAGTGACAAGCTTTCGGAAGAATGTCCTCCTTTTTCAAGTCTGAAGCAATACTGACCAATTTGATGGGATTTACAGATTATATCTTAAAACACATGCAAAAAAGACAGAAAGTGATGCAGAGGTCTGATTGCAGTGGGAGTAAAAATCATGAGGGGGGTTAAGGAGACAGAGGCATACCGTGTCCAGTGAAGGATAACAGACAGGGGATATATAGAGTTATACACAGAGCATATATATATATCGACATAGTTATATATATCAATATGGAATCAATATGTATAAAGATGTGAAATTAGGTATAGAGGGGAATATAAGATAGTCAAAAAAGGAGAAAGCAAAGAAAGAAAAAGGAAAATAATAATAATGACAAAAGTGTGGACATAGGCTTACCTGTGTACCTATGCATAGAGAGTGTGGAATATACAATGTACATACAATGTACATGACTACAGTATATGAAAGTACATTACAACAAATGTTGATAATGGGTTAAGAAACCAGAGTTCACATTTAGTCCAGAATTTAGCAAGTTGAAAAACTTGTTTCTCCAATATAACATCCCACTTCACATGCAGTGCAATGTATCATGTAACAACCACCCAACCTAAAACAGAAACTGGTCCACAGAAAGCTACCCCTTGATAAAAAGAACACTCAAAATGGAACCAAGCGCTGCAACAAAGCTCTCTGCAAACTATGTCAACACATTTGTGAAAGCAGCACAGCAAATCACAAAAGTAAGTCCTATAACATTAAAGGGGCATATTCATGTATATCTGCAAATGTGGTATACATGATACATTGCACTGCATGTGAAGTGGGATGCTATATTGGAGAAACAAGCCAAAAGCTGCAACTTCGGATGAACTTACACAGACACTCAATCAAAAATCACTGCAAAACAAAATACTGTACCCCTGTTGGTCACCATTTCACCCAACCTGACCACTCCATCCAAAACCTCAAAATCAAGATTCTCAGAGGCAACTTCAAAAACACCATGGAAAGAAAAACCTTTGAAATGAAAATGATATTGTACTTCAACTTGCTAAATTCTGGACTAAGGGGCCTATTTATTAATGTGCGGACAGACATGATACGATGTAGCATATCAATCAGCCGCACATCGATAAATTTATCATGGCACCAGCAGTTCTTGCATCTGCAGATTCGCTGCCAATCGGCCGCCAGCAGGGGGTGTCAATCAACCCGATCGTATTCAATCATCGGGTTGATTTCTGGCGATGTCTGTCCGCTGCCTCAGAGCAGGCGGACAGGTTATGGAGCAGCGGAGCTTGATAAATATGCCCCTAAATGTGGTCATGTACATTGTACATTCCACACTCTCTATACATAGGTACACAGGTAAGCCTATGTCCACACTTTTGTCATTATTATTATTCCCTTTTTTTTTCTTTCTTTCCTTTCTCCTTCTCTTATATTTCACTGTATACCTAATTTCACATCTTTTTACATATTGATTCCATGTTGATATATATAATTTTATGTCAGTATATGCTATGTGTATAACCATATATTTCTCCTGTCTGTTACCCTTTACTGGACACTGTATGCATCTGCATCCTTAACCCCCCTCGTGATTTTTACGACACCCCCTCCTCCCCCTGCAACAAGACCTCTGTAACACTTTTAGCCTGTGTTTTAAGATATAATCTGTAAATTCCATCAAATTGGTCAGTATTGCTTCAGGCTTGAAAAAGGAGGGCATTCTTCCGAAAGCTTGTCAACTTATAAATGTATAGTTAGTCCAATAAAAAAGTATCATTGCTCAATGCATTACTCTTGTTATTTTGATATATATATATATATATATATATATATATATATATATATATATATATATATATATAAAAAACATATATGTGACTTAAAGGGACAGTCTATCTAGGGCTAGTAATTCCCAGTGCTTCGCTAATCTAGGGCTAATATACACAAAAACATACACACCCTTATGTACATATAGTCTTATTTTATAGTGTTTTTAATATATGTACATATTTATATATGTGTGCGTGCATATGTATATTTACAGGTGTCTGATTATATGTCAAATTGAATTCTAGGCACCTAAAAAATCTGGCTCCTAGATTTTTGAGCTGGCTCCTAGATTTTGAACATATTTGTCAAGCCCTGGAATAAGGAGTGTTTAGGAGAAACATGCATAGAACTTATTTGTTTTTACATTGGAACAGAGAGGAGTCAGCTAACATGGTTATCCAGTAAGTAGAAGAGTAGAAAAAAGTGAACCTGCCAAACATAGCAGCCTCAAGCTATCTTTATAATAAAAAAAAAAATGGAACGAGGGGAGAGGAGGTGCAGGACAAAGAGGGGCTTCAGTTCAAACATCTGTTTAATATTAACCCAGTAACCCTTGCATACATACTGTCAAAATGAACACGAAAGCAATATTCTACAGTCACATATGCAAAACAATGTAATAAATATATAAATGATACGTACTGCAATGAACACCCAGTTTCCAAAGTAGTAGGCAGTACCAAAGAACCAAAACTTGTGAAGAAATAGGTATGTTCGAGTAATAATACACTGATCTAAAAAAAGAAAGAAAAAAAAAAGGAACATAAAGTAAAAAGTATGGTTATGTGTTGCAATTACAAAACATTTATCAACAGGTTATATATTGTAAAACAAAAAAGAAAGAGTACACTTGGAAAATAAGCCTACCAAAAAGAGAGAATAGAATTAACCCCATAAATGATCATAACTAGTAAAATTTACTAACACAGTAATTATAAATGCCCACATATAATTACCTTTTTAGTTCTTTAAGGATATAAAACCACAAATGTTTGTTTCTTATCAAGTTGACTTCTATTATCAGAATATACTACTGGTAGTTAGATGAACAAAACAGGTAATCCAATGACAATGACAGGCATATATATGTGGAGCCACTAATCAGCTGTTAGCTTACTGTAGTGCATTGAGAACAAAGCAAACTTAACAACAGAAGTAAACTGGAGATTTGTTTAAAAACATAATTTATGCTTACCAGATAAATTCCTTTCCTTACGGATAGAGAGAGTCCACGGCTTCATTCCTTACTGTTGGGAATACAACATCTGGCCACCAGGAGGAGGCAGACACCCTAGCCAAAGGCTTAAATATCCCTCCTACTTCCTCATTACCCTAGTTATTCTGCCATGGGAAAAAGGAAAAGTAGGAGAAACATTAGGGTATAAATGGTGCCAGAAGAATAAAATAAATAATAGGGGACCGCCCATAGACAAGAAAAAACGGGCGGGGGCCATAGACTCTCCCTATCCGGAAGGAAAGGAGTTTATCTGGTAAGCATAAATTATGTTTTCCTTCCTAAGATAGGGATATAGTCCACGGCTTTATTCCTTGCTGTTGGGAAAACTATACCCAAGCTCCAGAGGACACTGAATAACGGGAGGGAACAAAAAGGAAGAGGCGGACCCTATTCTGAGGGCACCACAGCCTGCAAAACTTTTCTCCCGAAAGTTGCTTTAGCTGAAGCAAAAACATCAAATAACTTTGAAAAAGTATGTAAGGAGAACCAGGTAGCCGCCTTACAAATCTGATCCATAGAGGCTTCATTCTTAAAGGCCCAAGAGGAAGCCACTGCTCTAGTGGAATGAGCCGTTATCCTCTCAGGACAACGATGTCCCGCTGTTTCGTAAGCTAAGCGGATGACACTTCTTAACCAAAAAGACAGGGAAGTCAAAGTAGCCTTCCGCCCCTTACGCTTCTCCGAATAGACAACAAACCAAGAGGAAGACTGTCTAAACTCCTTAGTAGCCTGAAGATAGAACTTCAAGCCGTGGACCACATCCAAATTGTGAAGTAAGCGTTCCGTCGATGAAGGATTAGGTCATGAGACCAATCACCTCCATACACTGAGCCACAGAGGGACTCAAGGAGGTCCGGAGGGCAAGACATGCCGAAGTTAGCTTGCAACGTCTCTGGTCTGTTAGAAATATCCTCATGGACATGGAGTCTATTATAGTACCCAGGAATTGCACCCTGGTACTTGGGATAAGAGAACTCTTTTCCAAGTTTATCTTCCATCCATGTGATCGAAGAAGACTGAGAAGGGACTCCGAGAATTATTCCGCAAAGCGAAAGGATGGTGCTTGCACCAGAATATCGTCCAAGTATGGGACTACTGCAATACCCTGAGTTCTGTCAACGGCTAGAAGAGCCCCCAGAACCTACGTAAAGATTCTTGGAGCAGTAGCTAGGCCAAACACTTTAGGTCCAGAATTGGGCAGAAAGTTCCTTCCTTCTTTGGAACCACAAAAAGATTTGAGTAAAACCCCAAACCTCTTTCTTCGATAGGCAACGGGACAATAACTCCTCAGGAGGATAAAACACGAATGCACCCTAGAAATGCATCCCTCTTTTCTGGTCTGGTAGACAGATTTGACAGAAGGAATCTGCCCCTTGGCGGATGAGATTTGAAGCCTATCTTGTATCCCTGAGATACCACCTCCAGGACCCATGGAACCTGTACGTCCTTGAACCAGGCGTCTGAAAAAAATACAGTCTGCCCCCTACACAATCTGGATCCCGGATTGTGGGCCGCCCCTTCATGCCGATTTGTTTTCAGCAGACTTCTTATTCTGCATGGAATTATTTCAGGACTGAGCCGTCTTACAAGTACTCTTGGGTTGCTCAGGCTTGGAGGAGGATTGTTGTCATTGGGATTTGTCAGAACGAAAATTAGAAGATTGTCATCCCTTTGACTTATTCTTCTTATCTTGAGGTAGGAAGGCACCCTTGCCTCTGGTAACCGTAGAAATAATGGAGTCCAGGCCTGGATCAAATAAAATCTTTCCCTTGAAGGGAAAAAAAAAAAGAAGTCTGGACTTAGAAGTCATATCCGCAGACCAAGACTTCAACCAGAGCTCCCGGCGGGCTAGGACAGCAAAGCCAGAGGCCTTTGCATTTAGGCAAATAATTTGCATGTTCACATCACATATTAAATAATTAGCAACTCTCAGAGCTTTAATTCTGTCTTGAATATCCTCAAGGGGAAACTCCACCTTAATGAGTTCCGACAAAGAGTCGCTGTGGCAAACCTAGCCACTTCTGGACTATAACGTAAGAAAGGTTGTCTGTGACAGACCCTTCGGTCAGGACTGAAAGTGTTAACTTTATTTTCTAACCACAAGTGGCTGGCTCCAGCTACAATCTAATTAATGCTTAGCATTCTATTGTTTGATCACCCCCAGAGAGAAACGCCTAAGTGATAAGGAGAGTCAAGAGTGTCCTGTGGTTGAAGTGTTTAAGTAATATAATCCTATTGTATCATGTCAAGGGCGCTTCTCCCTTTTATCTAATGTACAACATTCTTTCCACCCCCATCTGGGGGGGGGGGGGGGGGTCAAAAACCTGTATAAATCTGTATGCTGCCTTCAAATAAAGTGTTATTCTGTTTAAAACCTGAAAACTGGCTGGGTTGTGAACTGCTGATTCCCTATGCAGGACATTGTTCCCTGGTGTTAACCCTTGGTATCCGGTTGGTACCGTTACAATTGGTGGCAAGCGACGGAATGAACCTTATCGCCCAGAAGAGCAACTACACAAGCCAGTAACCTCAGGAAGAGGGGGATTACTACAATACTGACTAAGATGGAAGGAGTACCAGGGACCGAAGTGAATGGAGATGGATTATTCTAAGCTAAAGAGACAAACGTAAAAGGAACTGCTAGAAGCCAGGGGAAAGATAGGCAGCAGCAAACCCAAGGCTATATTAATTGCTGAGCTGATGGAGGGAGACAGAGCTCGCAGCGCTACGCCTCCAGCAGCCATGGAGGAGACCCTATACCAGAGGGAAATGAGGACCAGGCTGGAATTTTTACCCCAACCTGTACCACGGGATATGCTATCCGTGGTAATGGCAGATGTGCAGGAGTACGTGATGGCACACAGTCCGCGGAATGCATCCTCCCGAGCAGAATCCATTTTGGACGCACTCAGCAACCCAGTAAGACCCAAAATCCCATACCATGCATTTAAAATGTTTTGTGAGGAGAAGGATGAGATTGATGGGTATTTACAGGATTTTGAGAGACTGTGCGAGTTACATGATTTGGAGCAGTCCGTATGGGTGCCGGTGCTAGCAGGCAAGCTAGCCGGTAGGGCAGCGGAAGCGTATCGCGCTGTACCCAGGGAGGACAGCAAGGATTACGCTAAAGTGAAGAGAGCGATCTTGGAAAGATATGCCATTACCTCAGAGGCATACCGGCGCAAGTTTAGAGGCCTGCGCAAGCCAGAAAGAGATTCCCATGCAGAGTGGGCCCACAAGCTGGATCAAGCATCTCAGGGGTGGATACAAGCCAGCCGCTCATGAGGTGTTGAGCACCCAAGCCGAGGAACCCCTGGGAATTCTGCATGAGGTGATGTCGGTCCAGGGACTTCGGGATTCGGGAGCTACTTTAACCCTGATAGCTCCCCATTTGGTGCCGGATACAGCACCCACTGGCGGATCCGTGGCAGTACGAGGGGCAGGGGGAGCAGTATACCGATTGCCCACTGCTAGAGTGGAGTACAGACCCCCAGTCACCCCAGCAGCTGCCAGTTACCAACCCCCGGCGCACCGCTATACCACACGGCCTCCGGCCATGAACTACCCTCAGAGAGCCCGGTTCAATTCGCGGGGCTACTCACAACCTATTCGGTGCTTTGGATGTAAGCAACTAGGGCACAAAAGACCAGAGTGTCCCCTAAATGCAGCGAATCAAGCACAGTCCTGGAGAAGACCCGCTGGCGGAATCCCACATAATCCTCAGCCTGTGGCCCGCTACGTAGAGGCGCCAGAATGCTGGGGCAGCCTACATGAAGCAGACCCCGTGCAAGCTGCCCACCGGAATAACCGGCAACGGGTTAAAGTGAATGGGAAGGAGGTCAGTTGTCTACGGGATACTGGTGCTACCATGACCTTGCTTCAAGAGAACTTGGTGCCTGAGAAACAGCACACTGGAGACACTGTGGCTGTGAGGGTAGCAGGGGGCACTGTGTTCCGCCTACCTGTTGCCAGGGTACATTTGGATTGGGGAGTGGGCGCTAGACTTGTGAATGTGGGGGTCAAGAAGGACTTACCTGCTGATGTTCTCCTTGGAAATGACTTGGCCCCCCTTGTTTCTGCCTATGCTCCCATGGATCCCGCTAATGTTAACCCTGTGACTACCCAAGCCCAGTCCCTCCGGGAAGAGACGCTTCCATGTTTGGGGTGGGGGCAGTACTGAGCCAAGTTGGAGCAGATGGCGGAGAACACCCCGTAGCTTACTTGAGCCGAAAGTTGTTGCCCCGGACATCCCCAAGCCGATCCGTTGGGATCAGACTGTGTATGCCGGCTTGGTTCTGGGGGAGCATTGTGGCAAACCTAGCCACTTCTGGACTATAACGTAAGAAAGGTTGTCTGTGACAGACCCTTCGGTCAGGACTGAAAGTGTTAACTTTATTTTCTAACCACAAGTGGCTGGCTCCAGCTACAATCTAATTAATGCTTAGCATTCTATTGTTTGATCACCCCCAGAGAGAAACGCCTAAGTGATAAGGAGAGTCAAGAGTGTCCTGTGGTTGAAGTGTTTAAGTAATATAATCCTATTGTATCATGTCAAGGGCGCTTCTCCCTTTTATCTAATGTACAACATTCTTTCCACCCCCATCTGGGGGGGGGGGGGTCAAAAACCTGTATAAATCTGTATGCTGCCTTCAAATAAAGTGTTATTCTGTTTAAAACCTGAAAACTGGCTGGGTTGTGAACTGCTGATTCCCTATGCAGGACATTGTTCCCTGGTGTTAACCCTTGGTATCCGGTTGGTACCGTTACAGTCGCACCAGTAGGTAGCCGCTCCGACAACTGCAGCCGCCGGTTGAAACAAAAATCCTGTATGTTGAAAGATCTTTCTCAGAAAGATTTCCATTTTCTTACCCATCCGCTTTCTGAACGAATAACTATCCTCAAGAGGTATAGTAGTACGTTTAGCAAGCATAGAGATAGCACCATCCACCTTAAGAATGGAGGCCCACAAATCCAGTTGAAAGTCCAGGACTGGGATAGGAAAAGGAAGAACCAATTCTTTCCCATTCGTTCTTAATAATGTTCGCCATTTTAACCGGCACAGGAAAATACAAATAAACTTTCCTGTCTTCGTAAACTTTGTCTAATTTAGGTATCATAGGTTCTTCAGGACAGAACCTCCTTTAGATTTAAATTGAGCACTTGCGTTTTTTTATTAAAGGACGGTTCCTCCGCAGTAGGAGGTTTAAACGCTAAGGACTCCGACCCAGTCCTAACGTGATGAAAGACAAAGAATGACTAGGGTAATGAGGAAGTGGGAGGGATATTTAAAGGGCCATAATACCCAAATGTTTAAACACTTGAAAGTGATGCAGCATAGCTGTAAAAAGCTGACTAGAAAATATCACCTGAGCATCTCTATGTAAAAAAGAAAGATATTTTACCTCAAAAGTTCCTCAGTAGCCACCTCCCATTGTAAAGGATTTCTAAGCAGCATTTTAGTGTGTCTGTCCTGGGACATCTGAAGGGATGAGCATCGTGCACTCTCATCTTATTTCACCAATCAGGTAAAGGAAGCTTACTATGAAATCTCATGAGAGTCAAGTCAAATCTCATGAGATCACAGTAAAAGTTCATGATCTCAGCACTGCTGATGCTGATTGGCTGCTGTTCATTTCTTCATTTTTTTAAATTTTTTTACCTGCAGCTGGGAGTATAACTTTTTACACAGAACTTACTCTGCTGAGCTGAGGAGATTGTGAGGTAAAATATCTTCCTTTTTTACATAGAGATGCTCAGGTGATATTTTCCTGTCAGCTTTGTACAGTTATACTGCATCAGTTTCAAGTGATTTAGCATATGAGTATTATGTCCCTTTAAGCCTTTGGCTGGGGTGTCTTTGCCTCCTCCTGGTAGCCAGGTGTTGTGTTTCCCAACAGTAAGGAATGAAGCCATGGACTCTCCCTATCTTAGGAAGGAAATGGTATGCTCTATTTGAATCATGAAAGTTTACTTTTTACTTTACTGTCCCTTTAAACCTTTAGCTCCAGATCTAATCTATGTTTTTTAACAAGAAAATGTAATCCATGGCAATCTCTCTCACAGAAGTCATTGACTGATACATAAAAGTCCTCATATTGCTAAACATAGGGTTTATAGTAGCTGCCAGAAATGGTTGGTGGCTATATTTTCCATCAAATAATTTTTATTATTTTCAAACAACAAAATACAAAGAACATAAAGAACCAAAAAAAAAAAAAAAAAAAAGGAAAAAGGCAAAGGCAAACAAACATAAGACAAATCAGATCAGGTGTACAAGAAAATCACAAGCAGTAGTGTACAGATTTTAGACAAAAAATGACCACATGTGTAACTGAGATTATTAGTTAGACGAAGGCTTAATATCAATTTTAAACTCTTAAAAAACAGCCGAGACAGTTTAATCCAATTCGGAAATGGTCTCGCAAGGATATACATTAGTCAAGCAAGTCACATTAAGCCGGTTTACATGACGGACTCTCCCCTAGATGTATTGTCATTATTTTGCTGTTCCCAAATGAAAATCACGTCCGAGATAACATCTTGTTTCCCTTTGTATACATAGTACATCTTTTCTAGTTCTAACATGTAACTCACTTCATTTATCCACATTTTGTAGGTAGGGGGGGCGGTTTTTTTCCAGAACCTAGGGATTAAACGTCTAGCGCAGCCAAGCATACAGTGCAACAGTTTCTTTCAGTAGAAGCAAGATATTTTAGGGATGTCACTCAGAAGCACCAGGCTAGGGGTGAATGTGATTGGTCTCCCCAATACTCTGTCTACATGTCTATTTATGTTGTCCCAATAAGAGCTAAGAAGTGGACAAGACCACCAAATATGTGAGAGTATACCCACCCCCCCACAATGTCTCCAGCATAGGGAAGAGGAGTTGAGAGTGTACCCACCCCCCCACAATGTCTCCAGCATAGGGAAGAGGGAATATGCTTCGAAGGCGATGTGGGGTAAGATACCACCTTGAAAGTAGTTTGTAATTCATTTCAACCCTCGTTAAAGATAGGGAGGATTTTTTAGTTTCAGAGAAGATATGAAGCCATTGGGCCTAGGTGAATTCTATATTTAACTTTCTCTCCCATTTTACAATGAATGTTGGTTTCTTATTAGGGAAGGTACCTCTAAGCAACTTGTATATGGTAGAAACATGGGATTTGGCTACTGTAGGAGATGTACACAGAGTTTCAAAGGGGGTCAGGGGTCTTACAAGATTTGGCTTATAAGTGCTGGTAGAAATCGCATGCCTAATTTGAAAATACGGGTACCATAAATGAAAGGGAGCTCCCAGTTGATGGTGTAAGTCCGCTTGGGTCTTAATAAGTCCGTTTTGTAATACCATGTGCGTTGGAATATTAGTAGGGATGCCTGCAATGAGTGGCGAAGGAAGGGTATGTGGTTGCAACATCAAGGGGTTATTAAGTAAAGGGGTTAAGGGGGAGATTCGTGACGAGAATTGCGTGTCCTCAGATAAAAGTCTATCCCATATTCTAAGAGTGGCAGCAATGTAGTGATTCCCCCAGATGTCTATTGGTCTTTGTTTACTAGGTATCCGGCATTGGTCTCCCAAATTCAGGCCACCTGCTAAAAAGGATTCAATTTGGATCCAGGGTTTCCCAGTCGGGGAATGCTTCCATGCAACTATACGGGCCATATGGGCCGACTTGTAATAATTCAGCAGATTCGGAGAACCCAAACCTCCATCCTCTTTGTGTAAAAATAAGGTGTTCCTAGCTACCCTGGATCTCTTATTATCCCATATAAATGTGTCTAGCATTTTTTGTTGTTTTCTTAAATATTGTAAGGGGAGGTCTAGGGGGAGTACTTGAAATAAATAAAGGTACTTAGGGAGAAGGTTCATTTTTATAGCGTTAATACGCCCCATCCACAAAAGATGGCCCTGTTTTCTCCAGAGTTCTAATGACTTGCTGGTTTCCTGCTGAAGGGGTATGTAATTAAGGCTAAACAGCTCTGTATAGTTAGGTGATATGTCAATCCCCAAGTAGTGTATTTTATACGTTAGTTGAAATGAGATGTGAGTTGAAATAAATTGCAGTTCTTCCTCCCTAAGGTGTATCGGCAATAACATTGATTTTTCCATGTTAACAGAAAAGTTAGAGACTGATTTATAATCCTCCAGTTCATGTAGAAGGGCGGGGATAGATATTAGCGGGGTATGTATTGTAAAAATAATGTCGTCCGCGTACAGAAGACATTTTTGGTGGAAAGGAGACTCCACCAACAAGAGGGTTATTTCTGACTCATACAGCCAGTACCTCCACCACTAAGGCGAATAGTAGTGGAGAAAGAGGGCACCCCTGACGAGTGCCGTTATTTATATGAATTACTTGTGAGAGTGTGCTGTTTGCGCTAACTCGCGCCGATGGGCTCGTATAAAGTGACTTAATGCGGGATACTAAAGTATGTGAGAAACCAAATTTTGACAGGGTGGACCAGAGGAAATCCCAGTCCACCCTGTCAAAGGCCTTTTCCACATCCGTGGACAGTATGGCCAGGGGCTTTTCGGAAGATGATGCAGAAAGTAAAGTATGCAACACCCGGATAGTATTGTCCTTAGCCTCTCTGCCTGGTATAAATCCGGTTTGGTCTGAGTTCACTAGGAAGGGTAAGTATTTATTCATTCTGGTAGCGATCAATTTGGCGTACAGTTTAATATCTATATTTATTAGGGAAATAGGGCGGTAGTTAGCTACTTTGTCACAAGGTTTATTTGGTTTGGGGGTATGTATGTGTTTTTATAATATTTCCAATAGTATGATTAACATTTTTTTCTTTAATAAATCATCATCAATTGTTTATATCTGTCCTTTGCCTTCTGAATAGACCCAGAGCGAAGAAGCTGCTGGAATTACATTAATTCTCTTAGCAAAGTAAAGAGTTATTAAAAAATAAAAAACAAACAAAAAATAGATTTGTATAAAAATAACACACAAATAAAAACTGTGCATAAATTCATACTTAAAGGGATACTAAACCCACTTTTTTTCTTTCATGATTCAAATAGAGCATGCAATTTTAAGCAACTTTCTAATTTACTCCTATTATCAATTTTTCTTCATTCGCTTGCTATCTTTATTTGAAAAAAGCAGGAATCTAAGCTAAGGAGCGGCCCATTTTTGGTTCAATACTCTGGATAGCACTTGCTGATTGGTGGCTACATTTAGCCACCAATCAGCAACCATAACCAAGGTGTGAAACCAAAAATGGGCCGGCTCCTAAGCTTACATTGTTGCATCTCAAATAAAGATAGCAAGAGAATGAAGAAAAATTGCATGCTCTATCTGCATCATTAAAGAGAAAATGTGGGTTTAGTATAACTTTAAAGCTGCCAATAGTGCTTTCACAGGACTAGGAAGCCACAATTTTCAGACAAATTATAGGAAAAGGAAAAATAAATAATGAATTTTGAATTGCAAACTTGTTTTACTATACATAATAAAGCTGTCAAAGTACAAAAAAACATAATTTATGCTTACCTGATAAATTCCTTTCTTCTGTAGTGTGATCAGTCCACGGGTCATCATTACTTCTGGGATATTACTCCTCCCCAACAGGAAGTGCAAGAGGATTCACCCAGCAGAGCTGCATATAGCTCCTCCCCTCTACGTCACTCCCAGTCATTCGACCAAGGACCAACGAGAAAGGAAAAGCCAAGGGTGAAGTGGTGACTGGAGTATAAATTAAAAAATATTTACCTGCCTTAAAAACAGGGCGGGCCGTGGACTGATCACACTACAGAAGAAAGGAATTTATCAGGTAAGCATAAATTATGTTTTCTTCTGTTAAGTGTGATCAGTCCACGGGTCATCATTACTTCTGGGATACCAATACCAAAGCAAAAGTACACGGATGACGGGAGGGATAGGCAGGCTCTTTATACAGAAGGAACCACTGCCTGAAGAACCTTTCTCCCAAAAATAGCCTCCGATGAAGCAAAAGTGTCAAATTTGTAAAATTTGGAAAAAGTATGAAGCGAAGACCAAGTTGCAGCCTTGCAAATCTGTTCAACAGAGGCCTCATTCTTGAAGGCCCAAGTGGAAGCCACAGCTCTAGTAGAATGAGCTGTAATTCTTTCAGGAGGCTGCTGTCCAGCAGTCTCATAAGCTAAATGAATTATGCTACGAAGCCAAAAAGAAAGAGAGGTAGCGGAAGCTTTTTGACCTCTCCTCTGCCCAGAGTAAATGACAAACAGAGAAGACGTTTGTCGAAATTCCTTAGTTGCCTGTAAGTAAAATTTTAGAGCACGGACTACATCCAGGTTGTGCAGTAGACGTTCCTTCTTTGAAGAAGGATTTGGGCATAAAGAAGGAACAACAATCTCTTGATTGATATTCCTGTTAGTAACTACCTTAGGTAAGAACCCAGGTTTAGTACGCAGGACTACCTTATCCGAATGAAAAATCAAATAAGGAGAATCACAATGTAAGGCTGATAATTCAGAGACTCTTCGAGCCGAGGAAATAGCCATTAAAAATAGAACTTTCCAAGATAACAACTTTATATCAATGGAATGAAGGGGTTCAAACGGAACGCCCTGTAAAACATTAAGAACAAGGTTTAAACTCCATGGTGGAGCAACAGTTTTAAACACAGGCTTAATCCTGGTCAAAGCCTGACAAAAAGCCTGGACGTCAGGAACTTCTGACAG
This sequence comes from Bombina bombina, assembly GCF_027579735.1. Classification (NCBI taxonomy): domain Eukaryota; kingdom Metazoa; phylum Chordata; class Amphibia; order Anura; family Bombinatoridae; genus Bombina; species Bombina bombina. The sequence goes on from NC_069502.1 coordinate 507,896,201, forward strand.
ACGTTTGTGTAACAGAATGGACAGAGCTGAGATCTGTCCCTTTAATGAACTAGCAGATAAACCCTTTTCTAAACCTTCTTGTAGAAAAGACAATATCCTAGGAATCCTAACCTTACTCCAAGAGTAACCTTTGGATTCACACCAATATAGGTATTTACGCCATATCTTATGGTAAATCTTTCTGGTAACAGGTTTCCTAGCCTGTATTAAGGTATCAATAACTGTCTCAGAAAACCCACGTCTTGATAAAATCAAGCGTTCAATTTCCAAGCAGTCAGCTTCAGAGAAGTTAGATTTTGATGTTTGAAGGGACCCTGTATCAGAAGGTCCTGTTTCAGAGGTAGAGACCAAGGTGGACAGGATGACATGTCCACCAGGTCTGCATACCAAGTCCTGCGTGGCCACGCAGGTGCTATTAGAATCACTGATGCTCTCTCTTGTTTGATTCTGGCAATCAATCGAGGAAGCAACGGGAAGGGTGGAAACACGTAAGCCATCCTGAAGTCCCAAGGTGCTGTCAGAGCATCTATCAGGACTGCTCCTGGATCCCTGGATCTGGACCCGTAACGAGGAAGCTTGGCGTTCTGTCGAGACGCCATGAGATCTATCTCTGGTTTGCCCCAACGTCGCAGTATTTGGGCAAAGACCTCCGGATGAAGTTCCCACTCCCCCGGATGAAAAGTCTGACGACTTAAGAAATCCGCCTCCCAGTTCTCCACTCCCGGGATGTGAATTGCTGACAGGTGGCAAGAGTGAGACTCTGCCCAGAGAATTATCTTTGATACTTCCATCATAGCTAGGGAGCTTCTTGTCCCTCCCTGATGGTTGATGTAAGCTACAGTCGTGATGTTGTCCGACTGAAACCTGATGAACCCCCGAGTTGTCAACTGGGGCCAAGCCAGGAGGGCATTGAGAACTGCTCTCAATTCCAGAATGTTTATTGGCAGGAGACTCTCCTCCTGACTCCATTGTCCCTGAGCCTTCAGAGAATTCCAGACGGCACCCCAACCTAGAAGGCTGGCGTCTGTTGTTACAATTGTCCAGTCTGGTCTGCTGAATGGCATCCCCCTGGACAGATGTGGCCGAGAAAGCCACCATAGAAGAGAATTTCTGGTCTCTTGATCCAGATTCAGAGAAGGGGATAAGTCTGAGTAATCCCCATTCCACTGACTTAGCATGCACAGTTGCAGTGGTCTGAGGTGTAAGCGTGCAAAGGGTACTATGTCCATTGCCGCTACCATTAAGCCGATTACCTCCATGCATTGAGCCACTGACGGGTGTTGAATGGAATGTAGGGTGCGGCAAGCACTTTGAAGTCTTGTTAGCCTGTCCTCTGTCAGGTAAATCTTCATTTCTACAGAATCTATAAGAGTCCCCAGGAAGGGAACTCTTGTGAGTGGAACGAGTGAACTTTTCTTTTCGTTCACCTTCCATCCATGTGACCTTAGAAATGCCAGCACTAACTCTGTATGAGACTTGGCAGTTTGAAAGCTTGAAGCTTGTATCAGAATGTCGTCTAGGTATGGAGCTACCGAGATTCCCCGCGGTCTTAGTACCGCCAGAAGAGCACCCAGAACCTTTGTGAAGATTCTTGGAGCTGTAGCCAATCCGAATGGAAGAGCCACAAACTGGTAATGCCTGTCTAGGAAGGCAAACCTTAGGTACCGATAATGATCTTTGTGAATCGGTATGTGAAGGTAAGCATCTTTTAAATCTACAGTGGTCATGTACTGACCCTCTTGGATCATAGGTAAAATTGTCCGAATAGTCTCCATCTTGAACGATGGAACTCTTAGGAATTTGTTTAGGATCTTTAAGTCCAGGATTGGTCTGAAAGTTCCCTCTTTTTTGGGAACCACAAACAGATTTGAGTAAAACCCCTGTCCCTGTTCCGATCGTGGAACTGGATGGATTACTCCCATTAACAAGAGCTCTTGTACGCAGCGTAGAAACGCCTCTTTCTTTGTCAGGATTGTTGACAATCTTGACAGATGAAATCTCTCTCTTGGAGGAGAGTATTTGAAGTCCAGAAGGTATCCCTGAGATATTATCTCTAGCGCCCAGGGATCCTGGACATCTCTTGCCCAAGCCTGGGCGAAGAGAGAAAGTCTGCCCCCCACTAGATCCGATCCCGGATCGGGGGCCCTCAATTCATGCTGTTTTAGGGGCAGCAGCAGGTTTCCTGGCCTGCTTGCCCTTGTTCCAGGACTGGTTAGGTTTCCAGCCTTGTCTGTAGCGAGCAACAGCTCCTTCCTGTTTTGGTGCAGAGGAAGTTGATGCTGCTCCTGCTTTGAAATTACGAAAGGAACGAAAATTAGACTGTCTAGCCTTAACTTTGGCTTTGTCCTGAGGCAGGGCATGGCCTTTACCTCCTGTAATGTCAGCGATAATATCTTTCAACCCGGGCCCGAATAAGGTCTGCCCTTTGAAAGGTATATTAAGCAATTTAGACTTAGAAGTAACATCAGCTGACCAGGATTTTAGCCACAGCGCCCTGCGTGCCTGAATGGCGAATCCTGAATTCTTCGCCGTAAGTTTAGTAAGATGTACTACGGCCTCCGAAATGAATGAATTAGCTAGTTTAAGGACTCTAAGCCTGTCCGTAATGTCGTCCAGAGTAGCTGAACCAATGTTCTCTTCCAGAGACTCAATCCAGAATGCCGCTGCAGCCGTGATCGGCGCAATGCATGCAAGGGGTTGCAATATAAAACCTTGTTGAACAAACATTTTCTTAAGGTAACCCTCTAACTTTTTATCCATTGGATCTGAAAAAGCACAGCTATCCTCCACCGGGATAGTGGTACGCTTAGCTAAGGTAGAAACTGCTCCCTCCACCTTAGGGACCGTTTGCCATAAGTCCCTTGTGGTGGCGTCTATTGGAAACATTTTTCTAAATATCGGAGGGGGTGAGAACGGCACACCGGGTCTATCCCACTCCTTAGTAACAATTTCAGTAAGTCTCTTAGGTATAGGAAAAACCTCAGTACTCGTCGGTACCGCAAAATATTTATCCAACCTACACATTTTCTCTGGTATTGCAACTGTGTTACAATCATTCAGAGCCGCTAACACCTCCCCTAGTAATACACGGAGGTTTTCCAGTTTAAATTTAAAATTTGAAATATCTGAATCCAGTCTGTTTGGATCAGAACCGTCACCCACAGAATGAAGTTCTCCGTCCTCATGTTCTGCCACCTGTGACGCAGTGTCTGACATGGCCCTAATATTATCAGCGCACTCTGTTCTCACCCCAGAGTGATCACGCTTACCTCTTAGTTCTGGTAATTTAGCCAAAACCTCAGTCATAACAGTAGCCATATCCTGTAATGTGATTTGTAATGGCCGCCCAGATGTACTCGGCGCTACAATATCACGCACCTCCCTCTGAGCGGGAGATGTAGGTACTGACACGTGAGGCGAGTTAGTCGGCATAACTCTCCCCTCGTTGTTTGGTGAAATTTGTTCAATTTGTACAGATTGACTTTTATTTAAAGTAGCATCAATACAGTTAGTACATAAATTTCTATTGGGCTCCACTTTGGCATTGCAACAAATGACACAGGTATCATCCTCTGAATCAGACATGTTTAACACACTAGCAAATAAACTTGCAACTTGGAAATACAATTCAATTAGAATAATATTAAAACGTACTGTGCCTTTAAGAAGCACAGAAGATCTATGACAGTTGAAAATTAATAAATTGAAACAGTTATAGCCTCAATCCTTGTAAACAACCCAACTTTAGCAAAGGTTTAATCCCATTAGCAAAGATAACAAATTCTGAAAGCAGGAAACAAATTACAGAATAAACGTTTTTTTATCTCAGTCAAACTACAATTCTCACAGCTCTGCTGAGAGAAATTACCTCCCTCAAAATAAGTTTTGAAGACCCCTGAGCTCTGTAGAGATGAACCGGATCATGCAGGGAATACAATGAGTTGCTGACTGAAATATTTGATGCGTAGTAAAAGCGCCAAAAAACGGCCCCTCCCCCTCACACACAGCAGTGAGGGAGAACAGAAACTGTCAGAAAACAGATTAAGCAACTGCCAAGTGGAAAAATAGTGCCCAAACATTTATTCACTCAGTACCTCAGTAAATGAAAACGATTTTACATTCCAGCAAAAACGTTAAACATAATCTCTAGTTATTAAACAGCTTTATGTATTTCTTACAGTGTAATTCTAGTGAAGTACCATTCCCCAGAATACTGAAGTGTAAAGTATACATACATGACATTATATCGGTATGGCAGGATTTTCTCATCAATTCCATTATCAGAAAATAAAAACTGCTACATACCTCTATGCAGATTCATCTGCCCGCTGTCCCCTGATCTGAAGTTTACCTCTCCTCAGATGGCCGAGAAACAGCAATATGATCTTAACTACTCCGGCTAAAATCATAACAAAAACTCTGGTAGATTCTTCTTCAAACTCTGCCAGAGAGATAATAACACACTCCGGTGCTATTTTAAAATAACAAACTCTTGATTGAAGATAAAAACTAAGTATAATCACCATAGTCCTCTCACACATCCTATCTAGTCGTTGGGTGCAAGAGAATGACTGGGAGTGACGTAGAGGGGAGGAGCTATATGCAGCTCTGCTGGGTGAATCCTCTTGCACTTCCTGTTGGGGAGGAGTAATATCCCAGAAGTAATGATGACCCGTGGACTGATCACACTTAACAGAAGAAATAAAGAGCCAGAACGAGAAAAAAAACAAAAATGCTGAATATGGGTTAAACATATTAAAATAAGAATTAAAATAAATTAATAATTATAATTATATTAAAACAATTTTAATAACAGTATAATGTCCAAAAGTATAGAATCAACAGGAAGTGATCTTTAATAACACATGATGGGGACATGATGACCCATGAAATAATACTTAAAGTGCCAGTAAACATTTATGAAAAAGTTGAAGTATAAGCGTTTGATTCAACTGTTAAATGCATATTGAATACAAATGATTAATTAAAAAACTAAACACTATCGGCTAGATTTAGAGTTTTGTCGGTAACGACCCGCGTATCTAACGCTGGCTTTTTTCTGGCCGCACCTTTAAAATAACTCTGGTATTGAGAGTCCACAGAATGGCTGCGTTAGGCTCCAAAAAAGGAGCGTATAGCATATTTACCGCAACTTCAACTCTCGATACCAGAGTTGCTTACGGACGCGGCCAGCCTCAAAAACGTGCTCGTGCACGATTCCCCCATAGGAAACAATGGGGCTGTTTGAGCTGAAAAAAAAACTAACACCTGCAAAAAAGCCGCGTTCAGCTCCTAACGCAGCCCCATTGTTTCCTATGGGGAAACACTTCCTACGTCTGCACCTAACACTCTAACATGTACCCCGAGTCTAAACACCCCTAACCTTACACTTATTAACCCCTAATCTGCCGCCCCCGCTATCGCTGACCCCTGTATATTATTTTTAACCCCTAATCTGCCGCTCCGTAAACCGCCGCTACTTACATTATCCCTATGTACCCCTAATCTGCTGCCCCTAACACCGCCGACCCCTATATTATATTTATTAACCCCTAATCTGCCCCCCACAACGTCGCCTCCACCTGCCTACACTTATTAACCCCTAATCTGCCGAGCGGACCGCACCGCTATTATTATAAAGTTATTAACCCCTAATCCGCCTCACTAACCCTATAATAAATAGTATTAACCCCTAATCTGCCCTCCCTAACATCGTCGACACCTAACTTCAATTATTAACCCTTAATCTGCCGACTGGAGCTCACCTCTATTCTAATAAATGTATTAACCCCTAAAGCTAAGTCTAACCCTAACACTAACACCCCCCCTAAATTAAATATAATTTTAATCTAACGAAATTAACTCTTCTTAAATAAATTATTCCTATTTAAAGCTAAATACTTACCTGTAAAATAAATCCTAATATAGCTACAATATAAATTATAATGATATTATAGCTATTTTAGGATTAATATTTATTTTACAGGTAACTTTGTATTTATTTTAACCAGGTACAATAGCTATTAAATAGTTAAGAACTATTTAATAGCTAAAATAGTTAAAATAATTACAAATTTACCTGTAAAATAAATCCTAACCTAAGTTACAATTAAATCTAACACTACACTATCAATAAATAAATTAAATAAAATACCTATAATTATCTACAATTAAACCTAACACTACACTATCAATAAATAAATTAAATACAATTCCTACAAATAAATACAATGAAATAAACTAACTAAAGTACAAAAAATAAAAAACTAAGTTACAAAAAATAAAGAAATATTTACATACATTAGAAATATATTACAACAATTTTAAACTAATTACACCTACTCTAAGCCCCCTAATAAAATAACAAAGCCCCCCAAAATAAAAAAATGCCCTACCCTATTCTAAATTACTAAAGTTCAAAGCTCTTTTACCTTACCAGCCCTGAACAGGGCCCTTTGCGGGGCATGCCCCAAGAAGTTCAGCTCTTTTGCCTGTAAAAAAAAACATACAATACCCCCCCCAACATTACAACCCACCACCCACATACCCCTAATCTAACCCAAACCCCCCTTAAATAAACCTAACACTAAGCCCCTGAAGATCTCCCAACCTTGAGTCGTCTTCACCCAGCCGAGCCAAATTCTTCATCCAAGCGGAGCAAGAAGAGGTCCTCCATCCGGTAGAAGTCTTCATCCAAGCGGGGCAGAAGAGGTCTTCCATCCAATTGAAGTCTTCATCCAAGCGGAATCTTCTATCGTCATCCATCCGGAGCGGCAGCATCCTGAAGACCTCCGACGCGGAACATCCATCCTGGCCGACGACTGAACGACGAATGACGGTTCCTTTAAATGACGTCATCCAAGATGGCGTCCCTCGAATTCCGATTGGCTGATAGGATTCTGTCAGCCAATCGGAATCAAGGTAGGAATATTCTGATTGGCTGATGGAGTCAGCCAATCAGAATCAAGTTCAATCCGATTGGCTGATCCGATCAGCCAATCAGATTGAGCTCGCATTCTATTGGCTGATCGGATTTTGGGGGGCTTTGTTATTTTATTAGGGGGCTTAGAGTAGTTGTAATTAGTTTAAAATTGTTGTAATATATTTCTAATTTTTGTAAATGTTTCTTTATTTTTTGTAACTTAGTTCTTTTTTATTTTTTGTACTTTAGTTAGTTTATTTCATTGTATTTATTTGTAGGAATTGTATTTAATTTATTTATTGATAGTGTAGTGTTAGGTTTAATTGTAGATAATTATAGGTATTTTATTCAATTTATTTATTGATAGTGTAGTGTGTTTAATTGTAACTTAGGTTAGGATTTATTTTACAGGTAAATTTGTAATTATTTTAACTATTTTAGCTATTAAATAGTTCTTAACTATTTAATAGCTATTGTACCTGGTTAAAATAAATAAAAAGTTACCTGTAAAATAAATATTAATCCTAAAATAGCTATAATATCATTATAATTTATTTTGTAGCTATATTAGGATTTATTTTACAGGTAAGTATTTAGCTTTAAATAGGAATAATTTATTTAAGAAGAGTTAATTAATTTCGTTACATTAAAATTATATTTAACTTAGGGGGGTGTTAGTGTTAGGGTTAGACTTAGCTTTAGGGGTTAATACATTTATTAGAATAGCGGTGAGCTCCAGTCGGCAGATTAGGGGTTAATAATTGAAGTTAGGTGTCGGCGATGTTAGGGAGGGCAGATTAGGGGTTAATACTATTTATTATAGGGTTAGTGAGGCGGATTAGGGGTTAATAACTTTATTATAATAGCGGTGCGGTCTGCTCAGCAGATTAGGGGTTAATAAGTGTAGGCAGGTGGAGGCGACGTTGAGGGGGGCAGATTAGGGGTTAATAAATATAATATAGGGGTCGGCGGTGTTAGGGGCAGCAGATTAGGGGTACATAGCTATAATGTAGGTGGCGGCTCTTTGCGGTCGGCAGATTAGGGGTTAATTATTGTAGGTAGCTGGCTGCGACATTGTGGGGGGCAGGTTAGAGGTTAATAAATATAATATAGGGGTCGGCGGTGTTAGGGGCAGCAAATTAGGGGTACATAAGTATAACGTAGGTGGCGGTCGGCAGATTAGGGGTTAAAATTTTTTATTTGAGTGTCGGCGATGTGGGGGGGGGCCTCGGTTTAGGGGTACATAGGTAGTTTATGGGTGTTAGTGTACTTTAGAGTACAGTAGTTAAGAGCTTTATGAACCGGCGTTAGTCCAGAAAGCTCTTAACAACTGACTTTTTTCTGCGGCTGGAGTTTTGTCGTTAAGAGTTCTAACGCTCACTTTAGACACGACTCTAAATACCGGAGTTAGAAAGATCCCATTGAAAAGATAGGATACGCAATTGACGTAAGGGGATCTGCGGTATGGAAAAGTTGCGGCTGAAAAGTGAGCGTTAGACCCTTTTTTGAATGACTCCAAATACCGGCGGTAGCCTAAAAGCTAGCTTCAGCATTCAGCTTACTAACCCGCTAATCCTATGAGAAAGGTGTGTCACACCCCTTTTCCTTCAGCGCATTAATGTTATCTGATCCTAGACTAGCTGTGCATGCGCTACAACTTAGGTAGGGGCTGGAAGAAGTGGCTTTGAAGAGGGGGCGGTCAGAAGAGGAGACATAATTAGAAATTCAAATGTTAATATATGCTTTTTCTTTTTAATAATTATTAAATTAAAGTTTGATCCATACACCCTTTAAGGTATGAAAGAAAATGTATTAGCTGCAGCTTGGAAAAAGTTATTATCTTACATGTTTATAAATCAGTGTTTTAATTTTTCATCAACAGCCAAAAGATTAATAAGCAGGAAAATCACACTTAAAAATACAACATACCTTAAATATTCCACAATGGCATTGTCATCATTACAGTTACAGTTATTAGTAGACATTTCTGTATTTGTGTTTAAAATATAGATTTGATAATGGGTTTGAAATAAACTTATTTAAGCAATGACTTGATAACAAATGGAAATAGATGCTCAATAAATATTAGTTTTATCAAGAACTTAAACATAGTTAATTGTGGTTAAACAAGAGTTAAGCCCATGTTTATTTTCATAGCATAAATGAAAACAGACCCAACAGGGATTACAGTCCTGTCACCATCTGCAAGCCTGCAGCTGCTCACCTGAATTACAGAATAATTCTGAATTATACAGATGGCTCTCCACAGTGACTTGACTGAACACACTGAAACAGAATACAGTAATTCATCTGCATGACTTTTACCATACACAGAAAAATGGTAATCAGTAGATATTTCTGTCTATTAATTATAGCGGATGATATTGTCAGTATCTTTTTAGAGTACATGTAAAACATTACTTAAAAAAACAAAACAAAAAAACAAACATATTCATAACAACAATCTTCTTAACGGGTTAGATGAATAGCTAAATTCTAAGTGCCCAATGATCTAAAGCTCTCCACTCAGATGAGATCATCTAAAATGATCCTCCAGCACTGTGTGATTCTGGAAAGGCAAATTTTGCTATAACTCTCAAAGGGGCATTCACTGTATTTCTGGATTTGAAGAGGAGACAAGCCCAGTGCAATAGCACTGCATGACCTGAGAATGTTGTTACATTTACTCTTTCTGTTGCTTTTTATATATGTTTTAAAACATGAGGAGGTAGAACAGTTACCATGACAAGTAAAACTGTTAAAGAAGGACCAAGGCTACACTCAAGAATTACTGCGCTTTATTACCAAATTGATAAATATAGGGAGCAAGAGTGGGAGACTGTCCTCCACCCAAGAGCCTAAAATACAAACACACAAAAAGGATAAAACATATAATAAAAGTCCTAACTCTATGCTGAAAAGCTGCCTCAATACCTCAGTTCAATATAACCAACATCCAAATAATTACATTCCAATAGCTAGCTAAGTACTAATCTGGCCAGCACAGGTTGTACAGGTTGATAGATGGGGCCCCAAAGATAACAGAGTCCGTATTGAGCTGTTGATGCATCAGAACCGGGCATTCAAGTGTCATATGAAATGCTCCGATATGCGCTCAGTCTTCTAAGATACAGGAGTACAAGTGACAGTCATATATCCGGATTATGGGCAAAGAGGCTCCAAAGTAAAACACAGTCTGTGCATGGTTAATAAAGAAAGGTATGTTTGAGTGTGCAAGAAAGCTGAGGCATAAATGGGGTTCAAGACTAATGTAAGCCGTACCTGACCTCAAATAGACATCGTCTGCTGTTAGGATGGATATACTGATATCCTCTTCCTTAATATGGTGTTCAGATGGTGGGTAGGTCATCGTCTTCACTTGCCATTTAGATTTCCCGCCTCATGGATGCAACGTTGCAGCTCCTAGCTGTGTTGGACGTAGCGACTACGTGATTGGGTTCCAAAACATGAAGCGTTTCGTCCCTCCCACAGAGGGTTGGATGCAGGGCCTCGTCAGATGTAGAAATAATTTGTATTGTCACTATTTGCAGTTTTCATTTGTTAATAAAGAATGCCCATCTTTGTGCTGTCATCAGGGCTTACATAGCGGCTAATGATTCTTTGATACTATGTTTCACTTATTGGTCCGTATCATAGACTCTTAAAAAGAAGCCATGATCAGTGCTGTTATAGATTGTTTGCTACATCTGCAGCTTTCTGAATACATATATGCTGAGTCATCATAAAAAGAGAGTTGGTTTTGGATGCCTTTGTACTGCCCATATCATGTAATGACCCACAGGACTGAGAGCATTTAACCTGTACATCCACCTGGACTCATGAAAAATAAAAGTAAAATAATTCTATCTAGGTTGCCACCTCTTCTACTAGATTTAAACTGTTTTATGCCCATAATTTTTAGGTTTGTGAAATCTGAATGATGGCAAGATTTAAAATGCCTTGCTATAAGGCTATCTTTGTCCTCATTTGTTATATCATCCCTATGTTCTCTCATTCTACTTTTCAATTCCCTTGTTGTTTTTCCCGACACAGAAAGGACAGTTCAAGAGGTAAATAAAAAATTTTGAGGTACAGGTAATCCTGTCTTTGACATAATGAGGCATTGATCTAGTAGGTGTACAGAAAGTGGATGACCTTATGATTTAGGTACAGTATACACAATGTCCACATGGGACACTACCACCTTGATTATGTACGGCTGTCAATCAGTTAGTACCTTGTTCTCTTTTGAACTCACTATGCACTAGTTTGTCTTTAATGCACTAGGTAATTAGGAAACCCCAGAGAGGAGGGGATAGACTTAACCAGTTAAAAAGGCAAGAAGCCTATTGGATCTTTAGGCTCAAAACCCAGGTAACACCAAGGATTCAATTCAGAGCATGATATCATCAATTGATGGTTTTAATAATACAGCATAGAACAGGGGAGTGTAAAATACAAGGCACTCTATAATGATCTATGCAAGCTAAACCTAAATCCAAATTGTCTATACAAATCCCTATTCACACTTGTCCTAAGGTATCCGTTTTGGAAGGTACGAGCTATACTCATAGCTTATTTGTCTGTTTATATAAATTCCAGCTTAGTCCCCTGTCCTAAAGGATTTGATGTTGAATGTATATATATATATATATATATGATGTAATAACCAACTAGCCTAATACATCGAGCCTTCTAAGCTTAAAACTTTAAGATTCAAATATTTAGAAGAGGTTGACTATTTCTATATAGCAGTACTTATGTGTATACTGTGTTTTCTCTCTACATGTCTTAGGTTTGAGTATGGTTTTTCTCTTTCTCTAATTTGAATTACTGTTTCTCTATTTTGAATTAAAGTTGTACATATCAATAGGAATTGTATTAATATTCAGATATATAGACTCCATTGTATAGGTATATTGGAGAGTCCTCTAGGTTAAGGAGCTGTAATAGTTAAGTGGGAGTGGTACCTGGGTATTTAAGTCACAGGTGAGGTGTTTGGAAGTATTGGTCTATGATTACGGCACGATTGTAAGCCGAAACATCTCCTTTTTCTGCACTACAAGTGCTTTCTGTTATTTTATTTCTTTTGAATACATTTGATTTTTATTGCCTAGATCGCTCTATTTTTTGGTGAATTCTTTGCTACAAGCGAAGGGGGAGCTTGTTAACCTGATCCAAGGCAAAGAGACTGTGATGACTAAGGACTATATTGAGGCTGGGAGATCTTGTTACTAACCGGCCACAGCTGTTTTGCAGCCAGAGCGGAAAGGAGTGCTATTCAGCAGTGGGAGTACACAGAGCATAGCGGCAGCATCTCACAGATGTGAAGGTGTAAGGAGACGGGAGCCACGCTACCATCCAAGTCCTCGATAACACGAAGGATAGACATCTGACTCCATGTAGGAGCCTCTTAAGGCCAAGGAAGTGTATGTTAAGATTGACCACTGTTGTGGAAGTAGCTGTAGGCTGTATCCCGCAAACCTATCGCTGCTGCTTGTTAGTTTGATAGGAGAAGTCCTGCATTTACTTATGGCACTGCTGACCTCTGTAGATACTGAAATATCTAACCGAGCTTGATTGTCCTGACAAGTATAAACTGCTGCATATAGAGAGTCTGGGTAGTGCTTTGTAAAAGTAACAAGAAACAGTTAAAAAAAACAAGACAACAAACAGAATCATTGGGGCACAAAAAATGTTGTCTGTCTCCATATTTATAAAAATAAAATAATTAATTCTACAACTCTAAGGTTCAAAATAACTATCCCCCCTCATCATTATATAGAAACATGATCAATTCCTTGTTCTTTAAAATTTCTTATGTCAGCATCATGATGAATTTTAAAATGTCTTGCCATAGTTGTAAATACACCAGGAACTTTAATATACTTGATATCTTCTTTAGTGAACAGCTCTCCAGAAGAATAATTTGGAAGTATATATATGTATATATATGATACAGTTTAAAGGGATAGCGCACTGTAACTATTTCTGCCCTTTAATTTGTTCCTAAATATCAAGTTTATCTACAGGAGTGTCTTAAATTGCTTATAATAATCACAGAGCAAAGATGTATAATTAAAAATGATTATCCTAAAAGATTGGAAAAATGGTCTGTAAAACATTTTTTAAATAAAATCCCAAAGTTTAAGATTTATTATTACAATTAATTGAGAAGGTATATATATATATATATATATATATATATATATATATATATATATATATATATATATATATATATATATATATATATATATATATATATTTATATTTACATATACATACACAGATACAAACAAGCCAAAACGCCGGGAGCGCGGCTTTATAAGCCACTCCGTGATGACATAAAACCATCTAAAAATATTGATGTCTTGAAAAAGGCTTACAAGACAAAACGTTGACACTGAATTTTGATGAAACAGTGAAATAAAGCAGTGATTGGTCTGAATACATAAGTAAAAGCAAGGAATGCACCCAGGCAGTACAACAAAAGAGAAGGATAGTGTGTGTATCAATAGTCAAATTTAATTATATATATATATACACATTTACCTATATACACACATAAAAACACACACAGATAAAAAAAAACCCCCAAAAAACAAGACAGACAACAGATAACAAATTAGACTGTTTGACCACTACGGATCTTAACCCCTTGAGTGCTAACAACGGCTCTGAGCCATCGTAAGGTTTCCCTCTCAGGTGCTAACGACTGCTCAGAACCGTCACTAGCACTCCCCCAACTTTGTGGAATTCTGGGGACCTTCATCCACTTCCACCCTGGCGATCTGGCCTGCATAGTGACAGGCATCGTTGGGGCTTCACGTTTTGCGCAGTGACGTCACTCGCAATGACGTCATTGCACAACTTTATTTAAAACTGACAATTGTCAGTTATAGAGAGATGGGGGCATGCTGCTTGGATGCCTGTATCACCAACCTACAGACCCCCAAGATGCACCATTGGAAAGGTAATTGTCTACCCTTTCCAATGGTATAAATCTTGGGGGTGTACAGTAAAAAATAAAAACATTTTTAAAAAAAAGTGGGAAAAAAAGGATTTGGGGGTCTCTAAAGGCACATAAAGATCAAAATGGCCAAGAGACCCCCCAAATATGTGTTCTAAAAATGAATATAGATTTAAGTATTAAGGCTGTGACACACTGCAAGCGATGGGGCGCGAGCAGATGCAGCTGCTTTGCACTGTTGCATCGCTTCTTAAGTTCAATTATTTCATCTCTGAGCGCTCAGCTACGCGACCTGACGCAGCAGAGTGCTCAGAGATGAAAAGGCAGGGCACACTGAGCGCGCACAGCCGCATCTACACGCTGCGCACCGCTCCGCTTGCAGTGTGTCACAGCCTTTATAGCTAAATGATCACCGTGGTAACAGCGTTTCTGCAGTGATCACCTAGCTTAGAAATGTCACATTTCCTTTTACAATAATATGGACAGATATTATATTTGTAATCCCATGATCACCTGGATAATGTGGTTACAAATTAATAAATGACAGAGGAATGCTATTAAAAATTAATTAATAATAATAATAATATTTTTTTAATAATCCGTCTTTTAGCGTGCGTGGAAGATGAGTAAAATACCCTCTTTACCCAGCTCTCTCCATCTTTCAAAACTGTATTTTTTTGCTTATTTTTTGCAATAAAAGTTAAATATTTTTTAGCGAAAATTCCTTTCAAAACATTTATTTTGTAAAGAGAATTAAAAAAAAATAAAAAATTAAAAAGACTTTACCGGGTTATGTCTGCAATCAGACAGCTATAGCCACCTGGGAAATTAAGATACATTAAATAAAGTACACATTATTAGAAACTACACCCTTTGGAGCATCAAATGGGGGGCTACATGTATTTCTAGCACAAAAATAGACAATGTAATAATAAGTAGAATATGGCTCTTTGCTAAAAAAAAAAAAAAAATTTTATGCAAAGCACCATATTCCATTAATAATTGCGCACCTCCTCAATTATGCGCTAGAGATACATGCAGCCCCTCATTTGATGAAGGAAGAAGTTTGCAGAAAATCCTTAGCAGCTTGAAGATAAAACTTCAAAGCTTGAACCACATCTAGATTATGAAGTAAATGTTCCTTCGAAGAAGAAGGATTAGGACATAAGGAAGGAACCACAATCTCCTGATTGATGTTACGATCAGACACCACCTTCGGTAGAAAACCCAAGCGGGTACGAAGGACAGCCCTATCAGTGTGGAACACCAGATAAGGAGGCTCACATTGCAAGGCAGCAATTTCAGAAACTCTGCGTGCCTACACAATAGCCAAAAGAAAAAGAACATTCCAGGAAAACAATTTGATGTCAACCGAATGCATAGGCTCACACGGAGCCCATTGTAAAAATTTAAGAACAAGATTCAAGCTCCAAGGTTGAGTATTAGATTGAAACACAGATCTGATCCTAATAAGAGCCTTAACTAAAGATTGCACATCAGGGAGCTCTGCAAGCCTCTTGTGCAGCAAAACAGAAAGTGCTGAAGTCTGTCCCCTCAGGGAACTGGCAGAAAGGCCCTTTTCCAGATCCTCCTGGAGAAATGAAAGAATCCTGGCAACCTTAACCTTATGCCAGGCTAAACCATGCTCTTCACACCAGAATAAGTAAGCTCTCCACACCTTATGATAGATGCGACAAGTAACAGGCTTACGAGACTGAATGAGTCTGTCAATAACCCTCTCAGAGAAAACTCTCTTGGCTAAGACTAAGCATTCAATCTCCACGCAGTCAGCCTCAGAGAATCTAGATTGTTATGAACAAATGGACCCTGTTCCAGAAGAGCCATGCGACAAGGTAACTTCCACGAAAGAAAAGTGGACATCCCCACCAGTTCCGCGAACCACATCCTTCGCGGCCACGAAGGAGCAATCAATATCACTAATGCCTGCTCCTGCTTCATGTTGGCCACTACACGTGGAAGAAGTGGTTATGGTCAGAAAAATTTAAATTAGTTTGAACCACAAAGGTACTGCTAATGCATCTATTAGCTTCCCATGAGGATCCCTGGACCGCGACCCATATCTGGGTAGCTTGGAATTGAGCCGGGATGCCATGAGATCTATCTCCAGCGTCCCCCATTTGTTGCAAATCTCCGCAAACACCTCGGGATGGAGAGACCATTCCCCCAGATGAAAGGATTGTCTGCTGAGGAAATCCGCTTCCCAGTTGTCCACAACAGGAATGTGGATCGCTGATAGCGAGCAGTTGTGGGCCTCCGCCCACTCCAGAATCCAAGATACTTCCCTCATTGCTAGGGAGCTCCTTGTTCCCCCCTGATAGTTGATGTAAGCCACCAAGGTTATGTTGTTTGATTGGAATCTGATAAACTGGGACAAACCCAGAAGAGGCCAAGCCTTCACAGCATTGAAGATCGCTCAAAGTTCCAAAATGTTGATCAGGAGGAGGGATTCCTCTTGAGTCCAAAGGCCCTGTGCCTTCCTGGCAACACACACTGCTCTTCATCCTGATAGACTTGCGTCCGTAGTCACAATCTCCCAGGATGGTCTCAAGAAGGATGTCTCATGGGACAGGTGATCTGGACAGAGCCACCAGGAGAGTGATTCTCTCGACCAGTTGTCCAGAGAAATCGTTGAGACAGATCCGAATGATCGCCATTCCACTGTCTCTGCAAGCACAGCTGAAGTGGTCTTAGATAGAATCTGGCAAAAGGAATGATGTCCATGCTGGACACCATGAGACCAATCACCTCCATACACCAAGCCACAGAGGACCTTAAGGAGAACTGGAGTATTGGAACGTGAAGGTAAGCATCCTTCAGATCTATAGTGGTCATGAACTGTCATTCCTGAAGGAAGGATGGACCTTATCGTCTCCATCTTGAACGAGGAGACAGATAGAAATTTGTTTAAGAACTTTAGGTCCAGGGCGGAAAGTTCCCTCCTTCTCTGGGACCACAAAAAGGTTTGAATAGTACCCAAACCTCTTTCTGCGAGAGATATTGGGACAATGACTCCTAGGGAGGAGAGGTCTCTCCCTCACCCCAGAAAGTCTTCTCTCTTTTCTGGCCTTGAAGACAGGTTTGAGAGGAGGAATCTGCCCCTGGGTGGATGAGACTTGAAACCTATCTTGTATCCCTGAGCGATGACCTCCAGGATCTACGGGTCTTGCACGTCCCCAAACCAAGTATCTGAAAAGAACGATAGTCTGCCCCCTACAAAATCCAGAGCTAGATCGGGGGCTGCCCCTTCATGCCGACTTTGTCTCAGTGGGCTTCTTGCTCTGCTTGGATTTATTCCAGGACTGAGCCGGCTTCTAAGTCCCCTTGGATTGATCGGGCTTTGCGGAGGGCTGCTGATGTTGGGATTTACCCGAACGAAAGGAGCGAAAACCAAATTATGCTTACGTGATAATTTCCTTTCCATCTGTATGAGGAGAGTCCACTGCTTCATTCCTTTCTTGTGAGAAATACAGAACCTAGCTCCCCCACTCCCCTCATCTTCCCCTATCATTCTGCCGAGGGAACAAGGAACAGTAGGAGAAATATCAGGGTATAACTGGTGCCAGAAGAACAAAACATTTTGGTCCGCCCAACGGAGAAAACGGGCGGGAGCCGTGGACTCTCCTCATACAGATGAAAAGGAAATTATCAGGTAAGCATAATTAATGTTTTCCATCTTAATATGAGGAGAGTCCACGGCTTCATTCCTTAGTTGTGGGAAACATATACCCAAGCTCTAGAGGACACTGAATGAATGGGAGGGTAAAAATATAGGCAGATCCCATTCTGAGGGCACCACAGCCTGTAAAACCCTGCTCCCAAAAGCAGCTTCAGCCGAAGCCAAAAACGTCAAATATTTAAAGACTTGAAAAAAAAATATGTAAGGAAAACCAGGCAGAATCTCTACAATTCTGATCGCTAAATGCCTCATTCTCAAACTCCAAAAAGGGAGCCACAGTTCCAGATGAATGAGCCTCAAACCTCTGAGGAGGCTTGCATCCTGCTGAATCTGTAAGTTAAGCGAGTTCCTCTACCAGAAAAAACAAGGAAGTGGACAAAGCTTCGAGCCCATTACACTTCTCAGGATAGATACAAAAAAGAAGAATTTCGACTAAAATTCCCTAGTAGCCTGAAGATAGAACTTCAAGGCCCGAACCACATCCAAGTTATGAAATAACCCCTCCTTCGAAGGAGGAGGATAAACACAAGGAAGGATATGAAGCAACCATAGAAAGAAAACTAACCCAGAGAACCGCCCTAGCGGAATGAAAACTAGGTAAGGGCCCTGACCTTGCAAGACAGCCAACTCAGAAACTCTGTGCACTGAAAAAGGAACCAATAGAAAAAAAAATGAAACCTTTCAAACAAAAAGATTAAACATTACTCCATGCATAAGCCCAAACAGGGCCATCGGAAAAATTTTAGAAACAAGAAGTAAACCCAGAAAGGAGTACTGAGTTTAAACACAGGCCTGAACTAATAAAAACCTTAACAAAACTGACCTCTGGAAGATCGAGAGCCTCTTGAGCAGTAAAAAAAGAATAGGGCCGAAACAATCCCCTAAGGGAGCTACAGAGTGCCGTTCCCCAGAACATCCTGAAGAAAACAAAAGAAAAGAAAAAGGATCCCGGAAAAAAAACCTGGTCTTATGCCAGGAGAATCCCCTCTTTACATACCATAAGAAGTAGGTCTTGCCCCCTTATGATAGAAGTGACTATACCCGGCCTAAGAACTAAACCGAGAGAATCAACACTCCATCAGAAAAACCTCTCTTGACTGCAACTAAGCAAACAATTCCACGCAGTTAGCCTCAGAGAGTCCAGGATGAGAAGAACACAAGGATCCTGCACTCGCAGGTTCCTGAACAAGGTCCATAGAGGTAAAGCCCCTAAACTGTGACCCAACTCTAAATGTAAATGAAGCAAACTGTCTCACTGATGTCTGTTCCTGGTAAGATCGACCCTCCACCACAAAGAGTGATATGGCCAAAGAGAATAAGGTTAAAATAAACCCTCTAAGGAAAGCTAGAATTCTAGCATATGCAGGCTGAAAATGCCGGAGCCCCCCTGGGTGCAAGCCCACCTTCTGGTACATAAGCGGAGGAGCGAACCTGCTCCTTGAAAATCCTAAAGAAGACTGCTCCAGCAGGAGTCAAACTCCAAGCTCAGCTTGACGGGTAGGGTAGCCATCCCTTAGGTCACTTAGTCCTTCATAAAGCGGGTCGTGGTAATGAGCCAACGAGGGTTTCCATCCACCACCAAACCTGAGACCCCCGAGAAGCAGGAGGAACTCTCCTTCTTCAAAAGAGGGTCTCCCCACTAAGAGGTCCCAACCGGAATGAGCCCTGAAGACAAAAATCCTCTAAGCAGAATGCTTGCTGAGGAACCAAGGAATAATCGAAAGGAAACTCCCAACCCGCAGACCTCCCTAGGACAATCTCTCCCCATGGACAGGTCCAAACCGTTCCGGGAGAACAAAGAGAAAATTTCTCAGAACAAGGAAATCTGACCGGAACACTGGGAATTGATTTCCCCCACCAGTATATCATGTAAGACAGTTTAAGGCCAAAAAAACCAACATCATATTTAACTCACGGCCTTGGCAGCGTCTATCACTCACCACCCCCACGTCACAAAGACCAGAAGAGGGCTGGAGGACAAAACCCAAATGGAAATTTCGCAAGAACTCCGGAAGAACAGAAAAACTGCCGCAGCAGGATTCAACGCTAAGTCTTCAGCTTGCTAGGTAGGGTACCCTAGAACAAAACAGCATCCAGATCCACCCTGGTGTTGACACCAGCAACTCAGGTCTCGATCGAACTCAGAGATCTAAAAGACACGAGAAAATCCCTAAAATTCTCTAGCAGGCAAAGGTAAGAAACCCAGAAAAGCTGAGACACAGGAACTACCGAAAAATCTGGAAGCAGGATACTGCCACCTGAAACCCCAGATCCCAAGAAGGATCAGAACTAGGTTTACTGAAAAATATGACTCCTAAGAACCCGAAGGAATGGAAAACCTTACGTTCTCCAGCAAAAGAAGAACTGATAAGTTCTGCATTCATATCATAGAGCCAAAGTAGGACGGGAAGACCCTCCCCCTATTAGGGTATGACAAACAGCAGGATAAATATTTCACAGTGCGAAATATATTACGGGACAAAGGCTCCAAAGGTCCCTAATCTTCTCGGACCAGACATTTTCCAGAAAGAAAACTATTTCCGGTTTCTAGGACACCTATATCCATATAATACAGTATCAAGCACCAATCCAAGGTAATACCTAAACAGGTCCAGCCTGTTAACTAGGATAGATGGGCCTGCTGTACCAGAACATGAATCTAGAAGAAAAAATAATTTTCCTAAGTAGAACAAAGGAAACAGACCTAACTAGTATCCACAACAGGTCTTGCCTGTCCTCTAGGATGCAACATATCGTCCAGAACACTAACGAGCTAAAAGGGAAACTTCTTAAATTTCAGCAAAGCTACAACAGCTGAGACATCAAATTAATTAAGCTCCAAGGTTTAAAATGTTCACTAAATATCGGGGGAACTATCGTCCTGAGCAGAAAACTAAGTTTCCACCGGAAGACTCCAACCTCTCGACTATAAAAGACTAAGAAGAATTTCTAAATCAATCCAGAGCTCAAAAAAACTATCCGGTACTGAACAGAAAGAAAAAGGTTGAAAAAGGAGTTTGAAACAAAAAACATAATTCATGCTTACCTGATAAATTTATTTCTCTTGTAGTGTATCCAGTCCACGGATCATCCATTACTTATGGGATATTAACTCCTCCCCAACAGGAAGTGCAAGAGGATTCACCCAGCAGAGCTGCTATATAGCTCCTCCCCTAACTGCCATTACCAGTCATTCGACCGAAAACATGCAGAGAAAGGAAAACCATAGGGTACAGTGGTGACTGTAGTTTAATGGAAAAATTACCTGCCTTAAAGTGACAGGGCGGGCCGTGGACTGGATACACTACAAGAGAAATAAATTTATCAGGTAAGCATAAATTATGTTTTCTCTTGTTAAGTGTATCCAGTCCACGGATCATCCATTACTTATGGGATACCAATACCAAAGCTAAAGTACACGGATGACGGGAGGGACAGGCAGGCTCTTTATACGGAAGGAACCACTGCCTGAAGAACCTTTCTCCCAAAAACAGCCTCCGAAGAAGCAAAAGTGTCAAATTTGTAAAATTTGGAAAAAGTATGAAGAGAAGACCAAGTTGCAGCCTTGCAAATCTGTTCAACAGAAGCCTCATTCTTAAAGGCCCAAGTGGAAGCCACAGCTCTAGTAGAAATGTGCTGTAATTCTTTCAGGAGGCTGCTGTCCAGCAGTCTCATAGGCTAACCGTATTATGCTACGAAGCCAAAAGGAGAGAGAGGTAGCCGAAGCTTTTTGACCTCTCCTCTGACCAGAATAAACGACAAACAGGGAAGACGTTTGTCGAAAATCCTTAGTTGCCTGTAGATAAAATTTCAGGGCACGGACTACATCTAGATTGTGTAGCAGACGTTCCTTTTTCGAAGAAGGATTAGGACACAAAGATGTAACCACAATCTCTTGATTGATATTCCTGTTAGTGACCACCTTAGGTAGGAACCCAGGTTTAGTACGCAGAACTACCTTGTCTGAATGAAAAATCAGATAAGGAGAATCACAATGTAAGGCAGATAACTCAGAGACTCTTCGAGCCGAGGAAATCGCCATTAAAAACAGAACTTTCCAAGATAACAACTTGATATCAATGGAATGAAGGGGTTCAAACGGAACCCCCTGTAAAACATTAAGAACTAAGTTCAAACTCCATGGTGGAGCAACAGTTTTAAACACAGGCTTGATCCTAGCTAAAGCCTGACAAAAAGCTTGAACGTCCGGAACTTCTGACAGACGTTTGTGTAAAAGAATGGACAGAGCTGAAATCTGTCCCTTTAAGGAACTAGCGGATAAACCCTTTTCTAAACCTTCTTGTAGAAAAGACAATATCCTCGGAATCCTAACCTTACTCCATGAGTAACTCTTGGATTCGCACCAATATAAGTATTTGCGCCATATCTTATGGTAAATCTTTCTGGTAACAGGCTTCCTAGCCTGTATTAAGGTATCAATAACTGACTCAGAAAAACCACGTTTTGATAAAATCAAGCGTTCAATTTCCAAGCAGTCAGCTTCAGAGAAATTAGATTTTGATGTTTGAAGGGACCCTGGATCAGAAGGTCCTGTTTCAGAGGTAGCGACCAAGGTGGACAGGATGACATGTCCACTAGATCTGCATATCAAGTCCTGCGTGGCCATGCAGGCGCTATTAGAATCACTGATGCTCTCTCCTGTTTGATTCTGGCAATCAATCGAGGAAGCATCGGGAAGGGTGGAAACACATAAGCCATCCCGAAGGTCCAAGGTGCTGTCAAAGCATCTATCAGAACCGCTCCCGGATACCTGGATCTGGACCCGTAACGAGGAAGCTTGGCGTTCTGTCGAGACGCCATGAGATCTATCTCTGGTTTGCCCCAACGTCGAAGTATTTGGGCAAAGACCTCCGGATGAAGTTCCCACTCCCCCAGATGAAAAGTCTGACGACTTAAGAAATCCGCCTCCCAGTTCTCCACTCCCGGGATGTGGATTGCTGACAGGTGGCAAGAGTGAGACTCTGCCCAGCGAATTATCTTTGATACTTCCATCATAGCTAGGGAGCTTCTTGTCCCTCCCTGATGGTTGATGTAAGCTACAGTCGTGATGTTGTCCGACTGAAACCTGATGAGCCCCCGAGTTGTTAACTGGGGCCAAGCCAGAAGGGCATTGAGAACTGCTCTCAATTCCAGAATGTTTATTGGTAGGAGACTCTCCTCCTGATTCCATTGTCCCTGAGCCTTCAGAGAATTCCAGACAGCGCCCCAACCTAGTAGGCTGGCGTCTGTTGTTACAATTGTCCAGTCCGGCCTGCTGAATGGCATCCCCCTGGACAGATGTGGCCGAGAAAGCCACCATAGAAGAGAATTTCTGGTCTCTTGATCCAGATTCAGAGTAGGGGACAAGTCTGAGTAATCCCCATTCCACTGACTTAGCATGCACAATTGCAGCGGTCTGAGATGTAGACGTGCAAAGGGTACTATGTCCATTGCTGCTACCATTAAGCCGATCACCTCCATGCATTGAGCTACTGACGGGTGTTGAATGGAATGAAGGACACGGCATGCATTTTGAAGCTTTGTTAACCTGTCTTCTGTCAGGTAAATCTTCATTTCTACAGAATCTATAAGAGTCCCCAAGAAGGGAACTCTTGTGAGTGGAAAGAGAGAACTCTTCTTTTCGTTCACCTTCCATCCATGCGACCTTAGAAATGCCAGTACTAACTCTGTATGAGACTTGGCAGTTTGAAAGCTTGAAGCTTGTATCAGAATGTCGTCTAGGTACGGAGCTACCGCAATTCCTCGCGGTCTTAGTACCGCCAGAAGAGCACCCAGAACCTTTGTGAAGATTCTCGGAGCCGTAGCCAATCCGAATGGAAGAGCTACAAACTGGTAATGCCTGTCTAGAAAGGCAAACCTTAGATACCGGTAATGATCTTTGTGAATCGGTATGTGAAGGTAAGCATCCTTTAAATCCACTGTGGTCATGTACTGACCCTTTTGGATCATGGGTAAAATTGTCCGAATAGTTTCCATTTTGAACGATGGAACTCTTAGGAATTTGTTTAGGATCTTTAAATCCAAGATTGGCCTGAAAGTTCCCTCTTTTTTGGGAACCACAAACAGATTTGAGTAAAACCCTTGTCCTTGTTCCGACCGCGGAACCGGATGGATCACTCCCATTAATAAAAGATCTTGTACGCAGCGTAGAAACGCCTCTTTCTTTATTTGGTTTGTTGACAACCTTGACAGATGAAATCTCCCTCTTGGGGGAGAGAATTTGAAGTCTAGAAGGTATCCCTGAGATATGATCTCTAACGCCCAGGGATCCTGGACATCTCTTGCCCAAGCCTGGGCGAAGAGAGAAAGTCTGCCCCCCACTAGATCCGTTCCCGGATCGGGGGCCCTCGATTCATGCTGTCTTAGGGGCAGCAGCAGGTTTCCTGGCCTGCTTGCCCTTGTTCCAGGACTGGTTAGGTCTCCAGCCTTGTCTGTAGCGAGCAACAGCTCCTTCCTGTTTTGGTGCAGAGGAAGTTGATGCTGCTCCTGCTTTGAAATTACGAAAGGAACGAAAATTAGACTGTCTAGCCTTAGGTTTGGCTCTGTCTTGAGGCAGGGCATGGCCTTTACCTCCTGTAATGTCAGCGATAATTTCTTTCAACCCGGGCCCGAATAAGGTCTGCCCTTTGAAAGGTATATTAAGCAATTTAGATTTAGAAGTAACGTCAGCTGACCAGGATTTTAGCCACAGTGCTCTGCGTGCCTGAATGGCGAATCCGGAATTCTTAGCCGTAAGTTTAGTTAAATGTACTACGGCATCTGAAATAAATGAGTTAGCTAACTTAAGGGCTTTAAGCTTGTGTGTAATCTCATCTAATGGAGCTGATTCAAGTGTCTCTTCCAGAGACTCAAACCAAAATGCTGCTGCAGCCGTGACAGGCGCAATGCATGCAAGAGGTTGCAATATAAAACCTTGTTGAACAAACATTTTCTTAAGGTAACCCTCTAACTTTTTATCCATTGGATCTGAAAAGGCACAGCTATCCTCCACCGGGATAGTGGTACGCTTAGCTAAAGTAGAAACTGCTCCCTCCACCTTAGGGACCGTTTGCCATAAGTCCCGTGTGGTGGCGTCTATTGGAAACATCTTTCTAAATATCGGAGGGGGTGAGAACGGCACACCGGGTCTATCCCACTCCTTAGTAACAATTTCAGTAAGTCTCTTAGGTATAGGAAAAACGTCAGTACTCGCCGGTACCGCAAAATATTTATCCAACCTACACATTTTCTCTGGTATTGCAACTGTGTTACAATCATTCAGAGCCGCTAACACCTCCCCTAGTAATACACGGAGGTTTTCCAGCTTAAATTTAATATTTGAAATATCTGAATCCAGTTTGTTTGGATCAGAACCGTCACCCGCAGAATGAAGCTCTCCGTCCTCATGTTCTGCAAATTGTGACGCAGTGTCTGACATGGCCCTAATATTATCAGCGCACTCTGTTCTCACCCCAGAGTGATCACGCTTACCTCTTAGTTCTGGTAATTTAGCCAAAACTTCAGTCATAACAGTAGCCATATCCTGTAATGTGATTTGTAATGGCCGCCCAGATGTACTCGGCGCTACAATATCACGCACCTCCCGAGCGGGAGATGCAGGTACTGACACGTGAGGCGAGTTAGTCGGCATAACTCTCCCCTCGTTGTTTGGTGAAATATGTTCAATTTGTACAGATTGACTTTTATTTAAAGTAGCATCAATACAGTTAGTACATAAATTTCTATTGGGCTCCACTTTGGCTTTAGCACATATAGCACAGATATCTTCCTCTGAATCAGACATGTTTAACACACTAGCAAATAAACTAGCAACTTGGAAATACTTTTCAAGTAATTTACTATAATATGAAAACGTACTGTGCCTATAAGAAGCACAGAAAAAGTTATGACAGTTGAAAATTAATAAACTGAAAAGTTATAGCATCAAATCTTTGTAAAAAACACAATTTTAGCAAAGGATTGCTCCCATTAGCAAAGGATAACTAACCCTGATAGCAGAAAAAAAAAAAATACAGAAATAAACGTTTTTTTATCACAGTCAACTACAATCTCACAGCTCTGCTGTGAGTGATTACCTCCCTCAAAACAAGTTTTGAAGACCCCTGAGTTCTGTAGAGATGAACCGGATCATGCAGGGAAGACAATAAACTTCTGACTGAATTTTTTGATGCGTAGCAAAAGCACCAAAAAAGGCCCCTCCTCCTCACACATAACAGTGAGAGAGATCAGTAAACTGTCATAAATTAAATAAAACGACTGCCAAGTGGAAAAAAATAGTGCCCAAAACATTTTTTCACCCAGTACCTCAGAAAATTAAACGATTTTACATGCCAGCAAAAAACGTTTAACATTAATAAATTGAGTGTTATTAAAAAGCCTGTTGCTAGTCCCTGCAAATTAGGCTAAAGTTTTATGCATACAGTATAATTCCAGTGAAGTGCCATTCCCCAGAATACTGAAGTGTAAAATATACATACATGACAGCCTGATACCAGTTGCTGCTACTGCATTTAAGGCTGAGTTTACATTATATCGGTATGGCAGAATTTTCTCATCAATTCCATTGTCAGAAAATAATAAGCTGCTACATACCTCTTTGCAGATTAATCTGCCCGCTGTCCCCTGATCTGAAGTTTACCTCTCCTCAGATGGCCGAGAAACAGCAATATGATCTTAACTACTCCGGCTAAAATCATAGAAAAACTCAGGAAGATTCTTCTTCAAATTCTACCAGAGAAGGAATAACACACTCCGGTGCTATTATAAAATAACAAACTTTTGATTGAAGGTATGAAACTAAGTATAATCACCACAGTCCTCTCACACATCCTATCTATTCGTTGGGTGCAAGAGAATGACTGGTAATGGCAGTTAGGGGAGGAGCTATATAGCAGCTCTGCTGGGTGAATCCTCTTGCACTTCCTGTTGGGGAGGAGTTAATATCCCATAAGTAATGGATGATCCGTGGACTGGATACACTTAACAAGAGAAACAGGCCCTTCCTGTTATACGACACAATCCCCCATAGAGCCCGGAACAGGCATTATAAATAAACGATAAATACAAAGGTAAATCAAGACGACAAGGAATATACCATCCTACACTAAATGGTCTCCGGTAGTAAAGCCCAGACTAATCCCTCACTTACGCGTAGTAGGAATAGGTAACCTCACTAAGCCTGAAGAGAAGGCTATGCGGAAGTTCCTAGTAACCTCTGGTGGAAACAAACCCCTTACAGGCAAAGGGGGGGGGGTCGGAATTTGGGAAAACTGTATGTAGGAACAGAGTGAAGGGAACACACCTCACTGGACGAAGAGTCCTCAGAGGTGGATGGCTCAGTGTTCTCTAACATCTTAACATTGGTTGGTGAGACCACTCTATTGTGGCATACGGAACATAACTGAGCGGGCTGGATTACCCGGGCTTCCTTACAATATACACAGGTATCAAATTCTGTATCGGAGGGATCCCCCTCTAAAATATGAGAATCCTCCATAACTCGTCTATATCAAATTAAAGAAGGGAAAAACAACTGACACTTTACACCCCCAATGGCTGGGGCACTCACCACCTCCTATGACCCAGAAAGGTAGAGAAGAAGCTCCTCTCCGCAGACATCTGGTTAGGAATCTGAAGTGGTGAAAAAAGTGAATGTTCCTGGTCACATGGTGCTCATGCAGGACCTGCCCCTGCTAAGGAAAAAGTGTGCCATCTTATCTAAAGAAACTGCACAGCTCTCTAAATGAAAGAACCTGTATGTTCCGTATCAGCCTAAAAGCCTAAACGTTCTTACACATAAGCAGTCAAAATCACATAACAAATATGATTAAAAAATCCCACTGTTCAATAATCTCCCTCAGGAGATATTAACCTTTGATTCCATAAAGGTAAAGGAGTCCCACTGTGACCCTGTCTTCTAATCGTTAACATGTGTTTAAAGTAATGAAACAATCTTACCGGAATCTATGCAGTGGAGCAGTAACACGGTCCTTCAAGTTTGACAGATTGTAGCAGCGCTTCTGACATGGACTTGAGTGAAGTAAGCAGGCAGTGAAACTCGTCAATGCTGATTGCTTAAGGAGCTGTTAATATGAGTCTGGATGGATTCGCAGAAAGACTCTCCCTGTATCTCCAGACTCTAACTTTCGTCAATGCTCTCACTGAGAGGCTGACAAGACTACTTAAAACTCCAGTCCCATCTTGAAGAGTACTACCCTCCATAAGGAACTACTCCAAAATCTTATGACACGTCATCTCTGGGGATGAGGGGAGTGGGGGAGGTATTTAAGCCTTTGGCTGGGGTGTCTTTGCCTCCTTCTGGTGGCCAGGTTCTGCATTTACCACAAGTAAGGAATTAAGCCGTGGACTCTCCTCATATTAAGATGGAAATTAGGACCTTGTCTCATAGGTTTGATCTTCTTATCCAGTAGCTGTGGAGATAATTGAGTCCAGGCCAGGACCAAATAGAATATTTCCCTTAAATAGGAGGGAAAGAAGTCTTGACTTAGAAGTCATGTCCGCAGACCAGGCCTAGTCAGGGTGCCCTACGGGCTTGAAAAGAAAAACCTGAAGCCCTAGCATTCAGGCGAATAATTTGCATATTTCTTCTCCGGTAAACCGCATGGTCAGGAGAGAGGAAATAAGTGTGACCACAGCCTGTCACATGGTACGCAATGCAGAACCGCCCCTGCTACAATAGCAAATAAAAGTGCCAAGCCTTTCAGGCTGTGCAGCTCCCAAAACAAAAGTAAAAAACCCTGTATGTTCCATCAGCCTGAGCTTCATCTTGCACATGTCGCAGCATAATCAAATAAACTTATGTGATTAATCCCCACTGTTCAATAACCCCCCCCCCCCCCTCAGGAGATATTAACCCTTGATTCCATACAGATAAAAAGAGCCACACTGTGACACTGTCTTCTTGCATTATCATATGTGTAAATTTTTTTTTTTTTTTTAAATTAAACAATCGTACCAGAATCTATGCCATGGAACAGTTTGACAGTCTTGTAGTATCGCTCCTGACATAGACTTTAGTGATGGAAGCGGGCAGAGAAACTCATCACCACTTATTGCTTAGGAGCTGTTAATGAGTCTGGATGCGTTTGCAGAAAGACTCTCCCTGCATCTTAAGACTCTAACATTCGTCAATGTTCTCACTGAGAGGCTGACAAGACTACTTAAAACTCCAGTCCCATTTTGAAAGGTAGAACTACTCCGAATCTTCTGACACTTCTCTGACAACCTCCTGTGACAAAAGGCAAAGAATGACTAGGGTATGAGGGAAGAAGTAGGGGGAGTATTTAAGCCTTTGGCTGGGGTGTCTGTGCCTCCTCCTGGTGGCTAGGTTCAGTATTACCAACAGTAAGGAATGATGCCGTGGACTCTCCTCATATTAAGAAGGAAAAAAACAGCCTTTCAACTTGTATGGATTATATCTGCAATCAGACAGCTGTAGAAACCTGGGAATCTAAGATACATTAAATAAAGTACACATTTTTGGAAAGTACACCCCTTGGCGCATCAAATGCGGGGCAACATGTATTGCTAGCACAAAAAAACATAATTTATGTAAGAACTTACCTAATAAATTAATTTCTTTCATATTAGCAAGAGTCCATGAGCTAGTGACGTATGGGATATACATTCCTACCAGGAGGGGCAAAGTTTCCCAAACCTTAAAATGCCTATAAATACACCCCTCACCACACCCACAATTCAGTTTAACGAATAGCCAAGAAGTGGGGTGATAAGAAAAAAGTGCGAAAGCATATAAAATAAGGAATTGGAATAATTGTGCTTTATACAAAAAAATCATAACCACCACAAAAAAGGGCGGGCCTCATGGACTCTTGCTAATATGAAAGAAATGAATTTATCAGGTAAGTTCTTACATAAATTATGTTTTCTTTCATGTAATTAGCAAGAGTCCATGAGCTAGTGACGTATGGGATAAGGACTATCCAAGATGTGGATCTTTCCACGCAAGAGTCACTAGAGAGGGAGGGATAAATAAAAGACAGCCAATTCCTGCTGAAAAATAATCCACACCCAAAATAAAGTTTAACGAAAAACATAAACAGAAGATTCAAACTGAAACCGCTGCCTGAAGTACTTTTCTACCAAAAACTGCTTCAGAAGAAGAAAATACATCAAAATGGTAGAGTTTAGTAAAAGTATGCAAAGAGGACCAAGTTGCTGCTTTGCAAATCTGATCAACCGAAGCTTCATTCTTAAACGCCCAGGAAGTAGAAACTGACCTAGTAGCATGAGCTGTAATCCTTTGAGGCGGAGTTTTACCCGACTCGACATAGGCATGATGAATTAAAGATTTCAACCAAGATGCCAAAGAAATGGCAGAAGCTTTCTAGCCTTTTCTAGAACCGGAAAAGATAACAAATAGACTAGAAGTCTTTCGGAAAGACTTAGTAGCTTCAACATAATATTTCAAAGCTCTAACAACATCCAAAGAATGCAACGATTTCTCCTTAGAATTCTTAGGATTAGGACATAATGAGGGAACCACAATTTCTCTACTAATGTTGTTGGAATTCACAACCTTAGGTAAAAATTCAAAAGAAGTTCGCAACACCGCCTTATCCTGATGAAAAATCAGAAAAGGAGACTCACAAGAAAGAGCGGATAATTCAGAGACTCTTCTGGCAGAAGAGATCGCCAAAAGGAACAAAACTTTCCAAGAAAGTAATTTAATGTCCAATGAATGCATGGGTTCAAAAGGAGGATCTTGAAGAGCCCCCAGAACCAAATTCAAACTCCAAGGAGGAGAAATTGACTTAATGACAGGTTTTATACGAACCAAAGCTTGTACAAAACAATGAATATCAGGAAGATTAGCAATCTTTCTGTGAAAAAGAACAGAAAGAGCAGAGATTTGTCCTTTCAAAGAACTTGCGGATAAACCTTTATCTAAACCATCCTGAAGAAACTGTAAAATTCTCGGAATTCTAAAAGAATGCCAAGAAAAATGATGAGAAAGACACCAAGAAATATAAGTCTTCCAGACTCTATAATATATCTCTCTAGATACAGATTTACGAGCCTGTAACATAGTATTAATCACAGAGTCAGAGAAACCTCTTTGACCAAGAATCAAGCGTTCAATCTCCATACCTTTAAATTTAAGGATTTGAGATCCTGATGGAAAAAAGGACCTTGCGACAGAAGGTCTGGTCTTAGCGGAAGAGTCCACGGATGGCAAGAGGCCATCCGGACAAGATCCGCATACCAAAACCTGTGAGGCCATGCCGGAGCTACCAGCAGAACAAACGAGCATTCCTTCAGAATCTTGGAGATTACTCTTGGAAGAAGAACTAGAGGCGGAAAGATATAGGCAGGATGATACTTCCAAGGAAGTGATAATGCATCCACTGCTTCCGCCTGAGGATCCCGGGATCTGGACAGATACCTGGGAAGTTTCTTGTTTAGATGAGACGCCATCAGATCTATTTCTGGAAGCTCCCACATTTGAACAATCTGAAGAAATACCTCTGGGTGAAGAGACCATTCGCCTGGATGCAACGTTTGGCGACTGAGATAATCCGCTTCCCAATTGTCTATACCTGGGATATGAACCGCAGAGATTAGACAGGAGCTGGATTCCGCCCAAACCAGAATTCGAGATACTTCTTTCATAGCCAGAGGACTGTGAGTCCCTCCTTGATGATTGATGTATGCCACAGTTGTGACATTGTCTGTCTGAAAACAAATGAACGATTCTCTCTTCAGAAGAGGCCAAGACTGAAGAGCTCTGAAAATTGCACGGAGTTCCAAAATATTGATCGGTAATCTCACCTCCTGAGATTCCCAAACTCCTTGTGCCGTCAGAGATCCCCACACAGCTCCCCAACCTGTAAGACTTGCATCTGTTGAAATTACAGTCCAGGTCGGAAGAACAAAAGAAGCCCCCTGAATTAAACGATGGTGATCTGTCCACCACGTTAGAGAGTGTCGTACAATCGGTTTTAAAGATATTAATTGAGATATCTTTGTGTAATCCCTGCACCATTGATTCAGCATACAGAGCTGAAGAGGTCGCATGTGAAAACGAGCAAAGGGGATCGCGTCCGATGCAGCAGTCATAAGACCTAGAATTTCCATGCATAAGGCTACCGAAGGGAATGATTGTGACTGAAGGTTTCGACAAGCTGAAATCAATTTTAGACGTCTCTTGTCTGTCAAAGACAGAGTCATGGACACTGAATCTATCTGGAAACCCAGAAAGGTTACCCTTGTCTGAGGAATCAATGAACTTTTTAGTAAATTGATCCTCCAACCATGATCTTGAAGAAACAACACAAGTCGATTCGTATGAGATTCTGCTAAATGTAAAGACTGAGCAAGTACCAAGATATCGTCCAAATAAGGAAATACCACAATACCCTGTTCTCTGATTACAGACAGAAGGGCACCGAGAACCTTTGTAAAAATTCTTGGAGCTGTAGCTAGGCCAAACGGCAGAGCCACAAACTGGTAATGCTTGTCCAGAAAAGAGAATCTCAGGAAATGATAATGATCTGGATGAATCGGAATATGCAGATATGCATCCTGTAAATCTATTGTGGACATATAATGCCCTTGCTGATCAAAAGGCAAGATAGTCCTTACAGTTACCATTTTGAACGTTGGTATCCTTACATAACGATTCAATATTTTTAGATCCAGAACTGGTCTGAAGGAATTCTCCTTCTTTGGTACAATGAAGAGATTCGAATAAAACCTCAGCCCCTGTTCCAGAACTGGAACTGGCATAATTACTCCAGCCAACTCTAGATCTGAAACACATTTCAGAAATGCTTGAGCTTTCACTGGATTTACTGGGACACAGGAAAGAAAAAATCTCTTTACAGGAGGTCTTATCTTGAAACCAATTCTGTACCCTTCTGAAACAATGTTCTGAATCCAAAGATTGTGAACAGAATTGATCCAAATTTCTTTGAAAAAACGTAACCTGCCCCCTACCAGCTGAACTGGAATGAGGGCCGCACCTTCATGTGGACTTAGAAGCTGGCTTTGCTTTTCTAGAAGGCTTGGATTTATTCCAGACTGGAGATGGTTTCCAAACTGAAACTGCTCCTGAGGATGAAGGATCAGGCCTTTGTTCTTTGTTGAAACGAAAGGAACGAAAACGATTATTAGCCCTGTTTTTACCCTTAGATTTTTTATCCTGTGGTAAAAAAGTTCCTTTCCCACCAGTAACAGTTGAGATAATAGAATCCAACTGAGAACCAAATAATTGTTACCCTGGAAAGAAATTGAAAGTAGAGTCGATTTAGAAGACATATCAGCATTCCAAGTTTTAAGCCATAAAGCTCTTCTAGCTAAAATAGCTAGAGACATAAACCTGACATCAACTCTGATAATATCAAAAATGGCATCACAGATAAAATTATTAGCATGTTGAAGAAGAATAATAATATTATGAGAATCATGATCTGTTACTTGTTGCGCTAAAGTTTCCAACCAAAAAGTTGAAGCTGCAGCAACATCAGCCAATGATATAGCAGGTCTAAGAAGATTACCTGAACACAGATAAGCTTTTCTTAGAAAGGATTCAATTTTCCTATCTAAAGGATCCTTAAACGAAGTACCATCTGACGTAGGAATAGTAGTACGTTTAGCAAGGGTAGAAATAGCCCCATCAACTTTAGGGATTTTGTCCCAAAATTCTAATCTGTCAGATGGCACAGGATATAATTGCTTAAAACGTTTAGAAGGAGTAAATGAATTACCCAAATTATTCCATTCTCTGGAAATTACTTCAGAAATAGCACCAGGAACAGGAAAAACTTCTGGAATAACCACAGGAGATTTAAAGACCTTATCTAAACGTTTAAATTTAGTATCAAGAGGACCAGAATCCTCAATTTCTAAAGCAATTAGTACTTTTTTAAGTAAAGAACGAATAAATTCCATTTGAAATAAATATGAAGATTTATCAGCATCAACCTCTGAGACAGAATCCTCTGAACCAGAAGAGTCATTAGAATCAGAATGATGATGTTCATTTAAAAATTCATCTGTATAAAGAGAAGTTTTAAAAGATTTTTTATGTTTACTAGAAGGAGAAATAACAGACATAGCCTTCTAGATGGATTCAGAAACAAAATCTCTTATGTTATCAGGAACATTCTGAATATTAGATGTTGATGGAACTGCAACAGGTAATGGTACATTACTAAAGGAAATATTATCTGCATTAACAAGTTTGTCATGACAATTAATACAAACAACAGCTGGAGGAACAGCTACCAAAAGTTTACAGCAGATACACTTAGCTTTGGTAGTTCCAGCACCAGACAGCGATTTTCCTGAAGTATCTTCTGACTCAGATGCAACGTGAGACATCTTGCAATATGTAAGAGAAAAAACAACATATAAAGCAAAATTGATCAAATTCCTTAAATGACAGTTTCAGGAATGGGTAAAAAATGCCAAAGAACAAGCTTCTAGCAACCAGAAGCAATGAAAAATGAGACTTAAATAATGTGGAGACAAAAGCGACGCCCATATTTTTTTAGTGTCAAATAAGACGCCCACATTATTTTGGCGCCTAAATGCTTTTGGCGCCAAAAAATGACGCCACATCCGGAACGCCGACTTTTTTGGCGCAAAAGAACGTCAAAAAATGACGCAACTTCCGGTGACACGTATGACGCCAGAAACAGAAAAGATTTTTTGCGCCAAAAAAATACGCGCCAAGAATGACGCAATAAAATGAAGCATTTTCAGCCCCTGCGAGCCTAACAGCCCACAGGGAAAAAAGTCAAATTTTTAAGGTAAGAAAAATATTTGATTCAAGTGCATTATCCCAAATATGAAACTGACTGTCTGAAAATAAGGAATGTTGAACATCCTGAGTCAAGGCAAATAAATGTTTGAATACATATATTTAGAACTTTAAAAAAAGTGCCCAACCATAGCTTAGAGTGTCACAGAAAATAAGACTTACTTACCCCAGGACACTCATCTACATGTTTGTAGAAAGCCAAACCAGTACTGAAACGAAAATCAGCAGAGGTAATGGTATATATATATATAAGAGTATATCGTCGATCTGAAAAGGGAGGTAAGAGATGAATCTCTACGACCGATAACAGAGAACCTATGAAATAGACCCCGTAGAAGATCATTGAATTCAAACAGGCAATACTCTCCTCACATCCCTCTGACATTCACTGCACGCTGAGAGGAAAACCGGGCTCCAACCTGCTGTGGAGCGCATATCAACGTAGAATCTAGCACAAACTTACTTCACCACCTCCATAGGAGGCAAAGTTTGTAAAACTGAATTGTGGGTGTGGTGAGGGGTGTATTTATAGGCATTTTAAGGTTTGGGAAACTTTGCCCCTCCTGGTAGGAATGTATATCCCATACGTCACTAGCTCATGGACTCTTGCTAATTACATGAAAGAAAAGACAATGTAATAATAAGTGGAATATGGCTTAGAATTTTGTTTTTAAGCAATGCAACTTATTTCATTAATTGCTGCGCACCCTAAATTTATGCTAGAAATAGTTGTAGCCCCTCATTTGATGCACCAAAGGGTGTACTTTCTGCAAATGTGTGCTTTGTGTACCCCATTTTAATTTATCAGGTGGCTAGAACTTTTTAATTGCTGAAAACAGAACAGTAAATTCTAAGATGATTTTTCTGATAATTTATCAAATTGGCATGCCTGCAATTAAACAGAGGAAAAAATAAATAAATTATGTTTACCTATTAATTTCCGTTTCTTCTGATGGAAAGAGTCCACAGCTGCATTCATTACTTTTGGGAAATAAGAACCTGACCACCAGGAGGAGGCAAAGACACCCCAGCCAAAGGCTTAAATACTCCCCCCACTCCCCACATCCCCCAGTCATTCTTTGCCTTTCGTCCCAGGAGGTTGGCAGAGAAGTGTCAGAATTTCTCAGTGAGGGCTTGGATAATAGTTAGAGTCCGGAGATGCAGGGAGATTCTTTCTACGAAACCATCCCAACTCATGTTAACAGCTCCTCAAGCAATCAGCGTTGTATAACTTCGCTATGCAGCCTGCTTTCTTCTCTCAAGTCCATGGCGGAAGCAATGCTACTATCCGTCACACTTGAAAGGCCGTGTTCCTGTTCCACGGCATAGATTCCGGTAAGATCGTTTCATTTTACTTTATTTCTCAATGTACTGTAATTTGAATGTTTTCCCGAGAGGCTACCACCTTGCGAGTCTATCTTATCATAAGGTTCTCAGTGAGTCTCTTTTAATATATTGGAATCGAGGGTTAATATCTCCTGAGGGGGGTTATTGAATAGGGGGGTTTATAATAATGTTTGTTATGTGATTCAACCTGCTTATGTGTGATGTTTACGGGCTTGTGGTTTGGAACATTAGAGGCCTTTGGCAGTGACGCAGCCTTTTGGTTAGGCGCGCTTTTTTGGACTGTACGGTTCACCTTGTGTCGGGAGTGATTACGTTCCGTTTTCCATTTCCGCATTCCTGACCGTGTGGTGAGGTGGTGAGTGCCCCAGCCATTGTGGGTGTCAGGTGCCATTTTTGTTTTACCACTTTAGTCCATATTTATATATCCTTTACCAGTTATGGAGGATTCTGATGCTGAGACTGTGCTAATTTCAGATTCAGTTACGGAGGATTCTGATATTGAGACTATTTCGATTTCAGATTCTGTGTCTGGTGACGAATCCGGACTGGCCTCGTTGACACATGTCAACCAGTTTTGTTCCATATGCCATTTTAGAGCGCCTGGTTCCTCGGGCTATCAAGGGAGAGCTGAGCCATCCGCCTCTGGGGGTCCTGTCCTCCGAAAGGCGAGTTCCCTACCAATTCATACTTCTACACACGCGGGTGTATTTATAGGCATTTTGAGGTTCATGGACTCTTGCCAATATGAAAGAAATTAATTTATCAGGTAAGTTCTTAAATAAATTATGTTTTTTTTCAGCAGATTCAAAATATACCATTATTATATGTGTATGTATCATCAGGTTTAAAAAAATAGCACGTAAAATGTGAAAAAAGTGTATTTTTTTTTACTCCTGACTCAATGTAATGTATTTTATGTAATTTTATGTAATTTTATTTTTCTAATCTCTATCATCAAAACCTGTGTGGATACATATTTGTAGTAGGTAACCTGTCTAAAGTAAGCAGAAATTGAGAACATTTCACTGTTTTCTTCTTAAATAGAAAGAGTCCACAGCTGTATTCATTACTTTTGGGAAATAAGAACCTGACCACCAGGAGGAGACACCCCAGCCAAAGGCTTAAATACTCCTCCCACTCCCCTCATCCAGTCATTCTGCCGAGGAACAAGGAACAGAAGAAGAAATATCAGGGTGAAAAGGTACCAGAAGAATAAAATAAGGACGCCCCACATAAAATTACAGGTAGGGAGCTGTGAACTCTTTCCATCAGAAGAAAAGGAAATTATCAGGTAAGCATAATTATGTTTTTCTTCTTAAATGGAAAGAGTCCACAGCTGCATTCATTACTTTTGGGAAACCAATGCCCAAGCTATAGAGGACACTGAATGACAAGACAGGAGGGTACAATAGACGGCCCATACTGAGGGCACCAGGCCTGAACCTCTACCCTATAAAAACCCTGCTTTGTCAGAGAATTTTTTTAAAGGAAAAGCCCCAAGGACACCGACTTGCAGCTAGTCCAGAAGCCAAACTAGAGATCACAAAACGGACTCGACTGAGCCAACAATCCTCCAGGAGACACTGTCGTCCAACAGACGGTTCCCCACCACTCACCCCACACTAATGAAGGGGACACCAGCTGAAACCCCCAAGGGGACAAGGCAAAGGAGAACCGAGGAAACCGAAAGGTCCCCTAATCCATAAAAAGAACACCTCCAATAGTGAGTCCAGCTCACAAAGACCCAAATGGGCCCAAACAGGGAAAGGAGGCCACGCCTATACCAAGCGAAACCCGGTATAAGTCCGGGCACAGAGACAGAAAAGTACTTGTACAGACTGCAAAAACAACGCCCAGACAGAGGGCACACTCCAGGCAACCTAAGCCGCCGGACCTACACACAGGTCTCTAAAAAAGGGGAACACAAAACCTCAATCGAGGCCCCCCAAGAAAGAGAGTATACACTCAGAGCCCGAAAGGAGGAGTAAACCCTCTTCTGAAAATTAATGGAGCAAGTTGAAGAAAAATCTATACCCTAGCAGACTGAGCTAACAGGATAGACTCAACAAAGCTCACACATCCAGAGGAGACTGCGACCTGAACGCAGCGCCTTAAACCGCTCAGCCATCCTGACCTGCAGACCCTCCCAGCTGGACCAACCCAGCCTCAGGGATTCAAAACAGGGAGAACAGAAGAATCCCAAAAACTGGTACAGGAACAAGCGTAAGGACAGCACAGCCACCCCCACAGAGTACAGGTACAACCCGACTCTGAAACAGACGACTAGGCCGCAGACCCAAGGATCTATCAAAAAAAGGCCCAACAAGTTGGAGCCAGCAAGAACAGCCAGGGGGAACAGAATAATCCCACCTTTCCACCTCCCATCCAGGAGAAGCCCTAAAAAAATAAAGGACTCCATCTCCATAGGGAGGAGAACATCCCCTAAAGAAAGGGATAAGGCCGGAAGGGCAACAACTGTCCTCAAGGCCAAAAGCCATCGGCCAATGGTTAAATAAATCCCCAACACAGATGTCCTAGAAAACAAGTAGCTTGCCAAGCAGAGACACAGCCAACCCATTTGCCTGCAGAGCTGGGAATCCACAGGTTACACTGGAAAGCTGACCAAGGGAATGCAACCCTAAGGCGCACCAGAAATTGGACATCCAGCACCAGCAGCTGGGTATGAACCAACAACCCTTGAGGTGCAAAGCCACAAGCTAACCACTAGGTTACATGGGCTGCTTTGTTGCAATGAGTAATAAATACTCTGAAAATCTATCCAACCATAACCAGGTCAGGTAGATGGAGCAAGTAGAGAAGCCCAAGTTCCCACTACCGTGGAACACCCCGACCAGCCCTGAGATCCAAGATTCCAAAACAACCCAAAACTGGGTCAGGAAAAAACCAAGCAAAGCCTCAGCAACCGGAAGTCTCAGGGAGAAAAACAGGTCCGGGCACCTAATAGTTCAGGTAAACCTTACCCTAGAACTGAACACCCCAACTGGCCAAAAAGCCAGACACAAGGGATATGGATGCATATCCAGAGAATCCGAATAGCGAGAAGAATCCGGATAGCGAGAAGAACTCGAAGCCCCGACCAAAGGAAGGAACCACCCCTAGCTAAAGTCCAACGCCCCAAGGAGCAAGGCGAGAAGTTTGATGAAGAGACTTCTCAAAGTCTCAGGATAACACAAGGGATACCTCGAGATAAAAAAAAAAAACTTTTAGCAGAGCTAGTCTCGCCATCACCTCCACACAAACAGAGGATACAGGTAAAAGAAAGGCGCTAAGCCTTCCCAGCTCCGTGAAACCCCAAGCTACACAAAGTCCCCACAGGGACCAACCATCACCCGGAAACTCAGATCCCTAAAAGGAGAGCCAACTCACCCGGAGACAATGGAAGAAGACTCAAAGGTCTCATAACTCAGACAGACAGTACACGTCAAAGAGTAAGAGCTGCATTTAGATACACTATAAACAGCTTACGCGCACACCTTCAAGGTGCCAAGAGTTGTAACTGGTTTCAAACTGCAAACCTTCCGCATGCTAGAAAGCTATCCTGATACAAGCTGTTGGATTAAGCCCAGAAGGACAAATCCAGGGCCCTAAAACTGAAGGCCAAACCGCTCCTGCTGTAATGGGGAGCTAAGCCCTCCAACCCTCCCCCGCATGGGGGAAGAAAACTCTAGGTTCTGATGATATCTGATGTCAGAGTGACACAACGGAAAACTCCCCTGACCTGGTTATCTATGACTGAAGGCTATAAGAACTGAAACAATCCTTCCCGCCTCACAGAACCACAGGTCCTCTCCAATGCTTAGTTGAACATGCAAACCAATGATAACCAGAGCACTCGGCGCTTCTACCGAACCAGCCGAGCAGAACAGCTGCAACTGTCTGAACAGCCGCAAGACCGAACAAACCCAACAGGACCAGCCTGCACTCAGGGTACTAACCGGCAAGCTACGTAAATCCTCCCTCATAGTGGAAAGAAAGAAAACAGACATTTTTAACATAGGACTAACGTGTCCAAAACAACTTCCGAAGAAGAACAGAGTATCAATCGGAGAAGTTTCCCAAAGGAAGAAAACCAAATAAAAGACATCCCATCGGATACAAATACAGGTGGCCCTCGGTTTACGACGGTTCAATTTGCGCCGTTTCAGAATAATGCCCTTTTTCTTGCTATTGAAAAGCATTGACTGCTATTGAAAGCATTAGCACATGCATACATTAAAATAGCCAGTAGGTGGAGCTGTCCGCTTGTGTTGCAGCAAACACATGCAAAGAAAAGCAAGCCAGACATGATCAATGGATCAGCTTTCAAAGGAACAAGTTCTAGCAGCCACTTCCCTTAGCTGCAGACTCAATGCAGAGAACTGTTTGCAGAAAACGGCAAGTAAAAAAACGTTTTTCTTAATTAAACTTAGTTTGATGATGATACAGTCTGTTGTGTGATTAAACCCAGGCAGACTAATCAGTTTATAACCAGACCTGAGCAATGGAGCCGTTTTTTAAAGGAACAAGATCTAGCAGCCACTTCCCTTAGCTGCAGAAAAATGCAAGTAAAAAAACATAATTTATGTAAGAACTTAACTGATAAATTCATTTCTTTCATATTAGCAAGAGTCCATGAGCTAGTGACGTATGGGATATACATTCCTACCAGGAGGGGCAAAATTTCCCAAACCTCAAAATGCCTATAAATACACCCCTCACCACACCCACAAATCAGTTTAATGAATAGCCAAGAAGTGGGGTGATAAGAAAAAAGTGCGAAAGCATAAAAAATAAGGAATTGGAATAATTGTGCTTTATACAAAAAATAAAATAAAAAATCATAACCACCTCAAAAAGGGTGGGCCTCATGGACTCTTGCTAATATGAAAGAAATGAATTTATCAGGTAAGTTCTTACATAAATTATGTTTTCTTTCATGTAATTAGCAAGAGTCCATGAGCTAGTGACGTATGGGATAATGAATACCCAAGATGTGGATCTTCCACGCAAGAGTCACTAGAGAGGGAGGGATAAAATAAAGACAGCAAATTCCGCTGAAAAAACACAATTTATGCTTACCTGATAAATTTATTTCTCTTGTGGTGTATCCAGTCCACGGATCATCCATTACTTGTGGGATATTCTCATTCCCAACAGGAAGTTGCAAGAGGACACCCACAGCAGAGCTGTAATATAGCTCCTCCCCTAACTGTCATAGCCAGTCATTCGACCGAAAACAAGCAGAGAAAGGAGGAACAGTGCAGTGGTTACTGTAGTTTAAATTTAAAAATTACCTGCCTTAAAAAGACAGGGCGGGCCGTGGACTGAATACACCACAAGAGAAATAAATTTATCAGGTAAGCATAAATTGTGTTTTCTCTTGTAAGGTGTATCCAGTCCACGGATCATCCATTACTTGTGGGATACCAATACCAAAGCTAAAGTACACGGATGAAGGGAGGGACAAGGCAGGAACTTAAATGGAAGGAACCACTGCCCGTAAAACCTTTCTCCCAAATATAGCCTCCGAAGAAGCAAAAGTATCAAATTTGTAAAATTCTGAAAAAATATGAAGCGAAGACCAAGTCGTCGCCTTGCAAATCTGATCAAAAGAAGCCTCATTTTTAAAGGCCCAAGTGGAAGCCACAGCTCTAGTGGAATGAGCTGTAATCCTTTCAGGAGGTTGCTGTCCAGCAGTCTCATAGGCTAAGCGGATTAAGCTTCTTAGTCAAAAAGAAAAAGAGGTTGCCGAAGCCTTTTGACCTCTCCTCTGTCCAGAGTAGACAACAAACAAAGCAGATGTTTGACGAAAATCTTTAGTAGCTTGTAAGTAAAACTTTAAAGCACGGACCACGTCCAAATTGTGTAACACAAGGATGGAACAACAATCTCTTGATTGATATTCTTGTTAGATACCACCTTAGGTAAGAAAAAAAAAAAAATCAGATAAGGAGAATCACATTGTAAGGCAGATAGCTCAGAGACTCTACGAGCCGAGGAAATAGCTACCAAAAAAAGAACTTTCCAAGATAAAAGCTTGATATCTATGGAATGAAGAGGTTCAAACGGAACTCCTTGAAGAACCTTAAGAACCAAGTTTAAGCACCATGGTGGAGCAACAGGTTTAAACACAGGCTTGATTCTAACTAAAGCCTGACAAAATGCCTGAACATCTGGAACATCTGCCAGACGCTTAACTAGCTGACAA
The DNA here is from genome assembly GCF_027579735.1 of Bombina bombina. Classification (NCBI taxonomy): domain Eukaryota; kingdom Metazoa; phylum Chordata; class Amphibia; order Anura; family Bombinatoridae; genus Bombina; species Bombina bombina. Next base: position 507,938,176 of record NC_069502.1, read on the forward strand.
TCCTTTTTCCAAACCTTCTTGGAGAAAAGATAATATCCTAGCAATCCTGACCTTACTCCATGAGTAACCCTTGGATTCACACCAATAAAGATATCTACGCCATACCTTATGATAAATTTTCCTGGTGACAGGCTTTCGTGCCTGTCTTAAGGTATCAATAACTGACTCAGAGAAGCCACGCTTTGATAAAATCAAGCGTTCAATTTCCAGGCAGTCAGCCTCAGAGAAATTAGATTTGGATGGTTGAAAGGACAGTGAAGTAGAAGGTCCTGTTTCAGAGGCAGAGACCATGGTGGAAAGGATGACATGTCCACTAGATCTGCATACCAGGTCCTGCGTGGCCACGCAGGTGCTATCAGAATCACTGATGCTCTCTCCTGCTTGATCTTGGCAATCAGTCGAGGGAGCAGAGGAAACGGTGGAAACACATAAGCCAGGTTGAAAGACCAGGGCGCTGCTAGAGCATCTATCAGTGTCGCCTTGGGATCCCTGGACCTGGATCCGTAACACGGAAGCTTGGCGTTCTGGCGAGACGCCATGAGATCAAGTTCTGGTTTGCCCCAACGATGAATCAGTTGTGCAAATGCCTCCGGATGGAGTTCCCACTCTCCCGGATGAAAAGTCTGACGACTTAGAAAATCCGCCTCCCAGTGCTCTACACCTGGGATATGGATAGCTGATAGGTGGCAAGAGTGAATCTCTGCCCAGCAAATTATTTTTGAAACTTCTAACATCTCTAGGGAACTTCTCGTTCCCCCTTGATGGTTGATGTAAGCTACAGTCGTGATGTTGTCCGACTGAAATCTGATGTACCTCAGAATTGCTAACTGAGGCCAAGCCTGAAGAGCCTTGAATATCGCTCTTAGTTCCAGAATATTTAATGGAAGGAGAGACTCCTCCTGAGTCCACGATCCCTGAGCCTTCAGGGAGTTCCAGACTGCACCCCAACCTAGAAGGCTGGCATCTGTCGTAACAATTGTCCAATCTGGCCTGCGAAAGGTCATACCTTTGGACAGATGGACCCGAGATAGCCACCAGAGAAGAGAATCCCTGGTCTCTTGGTCCAGATTCAGTTGAGGGGACAAATCTGTGTAATCCCCGCTCCACTGACTGAGCATGCATAGTTACAGCGGTCTGAGATGTAAGCGTGCAAACGGCACTATGTCCATTGCCGCTACCATTAAGCCGATTACTTCCATACACTGAACCACCGAAGGGCGCGGAATGGAATGAAGAACCCGGCAGGAATTTAAAAGCTTTGATAACCTGGACTCCGTCAGGTGAATTTTCATTTCTACAGAATCTATCAGAGTCCCTAGAAAGGAAACTCTTGTGAGTGGGGATAGAGAACTCTTTTCCTCGTTCACTTTCCACCCATGCGACCACAGAAATGCCAGTACTACGTCCGTATGAGACTTGGCAATTTGGAAGTTTGACGCCTGTATCAGGATGTCGTCTAAATAAGGGGCTATTGCTATGCCCCGCGGCCTTAGGACCGCCATAAGTGACCCTAGAACCTTTGTAAAGATTCTTGGGGCTGTAGCTAATCCCAAGGGAAGAGCTACAACTGGTAATGCCTGTCTTAAAAGGCAAACCTGAGAAACCGATGATGATCTTTGTGTATCGGAATGTGAAGATAAGAATCCTTTAGATCCACTGTAGTCATATATTGACCCTCCTGGATCAGTGGTAGGATGGTACGAATAGTTTCCATCTTGAACGACGGAACTTTGAGGAATTTGTTTAAGATCTTTAGATCCAAAATTGGTCTGAAGGTTCCCTCTTTTTTGGGAACCACAAACAGATTTGAGTAAAAACCCTGTCCCTGTTCCTCCTTTGGAACTGGATGGATCACTCCCATAACTAGGAGGACTCGTACACAGTGTAAGAATGCCTCTCTCTTTATCTGGTGTGCAGATAATTGTGAAAGGTGAAATCTCCCTTTTTGGGGGGAAGCTTTGAAGTCCAGAAGATATCCCTGGGATATAATTTCCAACGCCCAGGGATCCTGAACATCTCTTGCCCACGCCTGGGCAAAGAGTGAAAGTCTGCCCCCTACTAGATCCGTTCCCGGATAGGGGGCCGTTCCTTCATGCTGTCTTAGAGTCAGCAGCAGGCTTTTTTACCTGCTTACCTTTTTTCCTTGTCAGGTTTGGTCTCCAGACCGTCTTGGATTGAGCAAAAGTTCCCTCTTGTTTATTATTAGAGGAAGTTGATGCCGCACCTGCCTTGAAGTTTTGAAAGGCACGAAAATGAGACTGTTTGGCCCTAGATTTGGACCTGTCCTGAGGAAGGGCATGACCTTTTCCTCCAGTGATATCAGCAATAATCTCCTTCAACCAGGCCCGAAGAGGGTCTGCCCCTTGAAGGGAATGTTAAGTAGCTTAGATTTTGAAGTCACGTCAGCTGACCATGATCTAAGCCATAGCGCTCTGCGCGCCTGTATAGCAAAACCAGAATTCTTAGCCGTTAGTTTAATCAAATGAACAATGGCATCAGAATAAAAGAATTCGCTAGCTTAAGTGCTCTAAGTTTGCCAAGTATGTCATCCAATGGAGTCGCTACCTGTAAAGCCTCTTCCAGAGACTCAAACCAGTACGCCGCAGCAGCAGTGACAGGGGCAATGCATGCAAGGGGCTGTAGGATAAAACCTTGTTGAATAAATATTTTCTTAAGGTAACCTCTAATTTTTTATCCATTGGATCTAAAAAAAAAAAGCACAACTGTCCTTGACAGGGATAGTAGTACGCTTTACTAGAGTAGAAACTGCTCCCTCCACCTTAGGGACTGTCTGCCATAAGTCCCATGTGGTGGCGTCTATTGGAAACATTTTTCTAAAAATAGGAGGGGAAGAGAACGGCACACCTGGTCTATCCCATTCCTTATTAATTTCTGTAAACCTTTTAGGTATTTGGAAAAACATCAGTACACACCGGCACTGCAAAGTATTTATCCAGTCTACACAATTTCTCTGGCACTGCAATGGTATCACAGTCATTCAGAGCAGCTAAAACCTCCCTAAGCAACACGCGGAGGTGTTCAAGCTTAAATTTAAATGTAGAAATATTAGAATCAGGTATCTTTCCTGAGTCATTAACATCACCCACTGACTGAAGCTCTCTTTCCTCAGCTTCTGCATATTGTGAGGCAGTATCAGACATGGTTCTTAAAGCGTCAGTATGCTCTGCATTTTGTCTCACCCCAGAGCTATCTCGCTTACCTCTAAGTTCAGGTAGTCTGGCTAATACCGCTGACAGTGTATTATCCATGACTGCCGCCATGTCTTGTAAAGTAAACGCTATGGGCGCCCTAGATGTACTTGACGCCATTTGAGCGTGAGTCCCTTAAGCGGGAGTCAAAGGGTCTGACACGTGGGGAAAGTTAGTCGGCATAACTTCCCCCTCGTCAGATTCCTCTGGTGATACATTTTTTAAAGACAGAAAATGATCTTTATTGCATAAAATGAAATCAGTACATTTGGTACACATTCTAAGAGGGGGTTCCACCATGGCTTTTAAACATAATAAACAAGGAGTTTCTTCTATGTCAGACATGTTTGTACAGACTAGCAATGAGACTAGCAAACTTGGAAAACACTTTAAATCAAGTTAACAAGCAAATATAAAAAACGGTACTGTGCCTTTAAGAGAAACAAATTTTGTCAGAATTTGAAAAACAGTGAAAAAATGCAGTAAATCAAACGAAATTTTTACAGTGTGTATAATAGGCTAACAGAGCATTGCACCCACTTGCAAATGGATGATTAACCCCTTTGTTCAAAAAACGGATCAAAAAAACGAAATAGACGTTTTTTAACAGTCACAACCAACTGCCACAGCAAGCTGTGGCCCTACCTTCCCCAATAAACGACTTTGGAAAGCCTTTGGGCCCTTTAGAGATGTCCTATAGCATTCAGAGGGCCTTTGAGGGAAGCTGGATGTCACAGTTTGTAATTTTAACTGCACCAACTGTAACTTTTATACTACAACAGTGGAAATTGTTTCTAGTCAAAATTTAAGCCAGCCATGTTGAAAAAACTAGGCCCCAATAAAGTTTTATCACCAAAGCATATATAAAAACGATTAAACATGCCAGCAAACGTTTTATATTGTAAATATCATAAGGGTATTACCCCTGGGAGTAAGCATGATACCAGTCGTTATTAAATTACTTTATTCAGGCTTAACTTACATTAATCCGGTATCAGCAGCATTTTCTAGTGTTTTCCATCTCTAGAAAAAATTATAACTGCACATACCTGATAGCAGAATAAACTGCACGCCATTCTCTCGCTGAAGTTACCTCATCTGTGTAATCCCCTCAGACATATGTGAGAATAGCAATGGATCTTAGTTACAACCTGCTAAGATCATAGAAACCTCAGGCAGATTCTTCTTCTATTTACTGCCTGAGATAAAATAGCACAACTCCGGTACTATTTAAAAATAACAAACTTTTGATTGACGAAAATAAACTAGCTATATTTAACCACTCTCTCCTACAACGTCCTTGCTTGTTGAAAGTTGCAAGAGAATGACTGGCTATGACAGTTAGGGGAGGAGCTATATTACAGCTCTGCTGTGGGTGTCCTCTTGCAACTTCCTGTTGGGAATGAGAATATCCCACAAGTAATGGATGATCCGTGGACTGGATACACCTTACAAGAGAAATAATCCACACCCCAAAACAAAGTTTAAATCATATAATGAAAAAAACTGAAATTATAAGCAGAAGAATCAAACTGAAACAGCTGCCTGAAGTACTTTTCTACCAAAGACTGCTTCAGAAGAAGAAAACACATCAAAATGATAGAATTTAGTAAAAGTATGCAAAGAAGACCAAGTTGCTGCTTTGCAAATCTGATCAAAGAAGCTTCATTCCTAAATGCCCAGGAAGTAGAGACTGACCTAGTCGAATGAGCTGTAATCCTTTGAGGCGGAGTTCTACCCGACTCAACATAAGCATGATGAATCAAAGACTTTAACCAAGATGCCAAAGAAATGGCAGAAGCCTTCTGACCTTTCCTAGAACCAGAAAAGATAACAAATAGACTAGAAGTCTTTCGGAAATCTTTAGTAGCTTCAACATAATATTTCAAAGCTCTAACTACATCCAAAGAATGCAACGATCTTTCCTTAGAGTTCTTAGGATTAGGACACAATGAAGGAACCACAATTTCTCTACTAATGTTGTTAGAATTCACAACCTTAGGTAAAAATTTAAATGAAGTTCGCAACACCGCCTTATCATGATGAAAAATCAGAAAAGGAGACTCACAAGAAAGAGCAGATAATTCAGAAACTCTTCTAGCAGAAGAGATGGCCAAAAGAAACAAAACTTTCCAAGAAAGTAATTTAATATCCAGCGAATGCATAGGTTCAAAAGGAGGAGCTTGAAGAGCCCCCAGAACCAAATTCAAACTCCAAGGAGGAGAAATTGACTTAATGACAGGTTTTATACGAACCAGAGCCTGAACAAAACAATGAATATCAGGAAGATTAGCAATCTTTCTGTGAAAAAGAACAGAAAGAGCCGAGATTTGTCTTTTCAAGGAACTTGTAGACAAACCTTTATCCAAACCATCCTGAAGAAACTGTAAAATTCTAGGAATTCTAAAAGAATGCCAAGAAAAATGATGAGAACACCAAGAAATGTAAGCCTTCCAGACTCGATAATATATCTTCCTAGATACAGATTTACAAGCCTGTAACATAGTATTAATTACAGAGTCAGAGAAACCTCTATGACTGAGAATCAAGCGTTCAATCTCCATACCTTCAAATTTAAGGATTTGAGATCCTGATGGAAAAAAGGACCTTGCGATAGAAGGTCTGGTCTTAACGGAAGAGTCCACGGTTGGCAAGTAGCCATCCGGACCAAAACCTGTGAGGCCATGCTGGAGCCACCAGCAGAACAAACGAATGCTCCTTTAGAATCTTGGAAATCACTCTTGGAAGAAGAATTAGAGGCGGAAAGATATAGGCAGGATGATACTTCCAAGGAAGTGACAATGCATCCACTGCTTCCGCCTGAGGATCCCTGGATCTGGAAAGATACCTGGGAAGCTTCTTGTTTAGATGAGAAGCCATCAGATCTATTTCTGGAAGTCCCCACATTTGGACAATCTGACGAAATACCTCTGGGTGAAGAGACCATTCGCCCAGATGTAATTTTTGGCGACTGAGATAATCCGCTTCCCAATTGTCTATACCTGGGATATGAACCGCAGAAATTAGACAGGAGCTGGATTCCGCCCATACAAGTATTCGAGATACTTCTTTCATAGCCAGAGGACTGTGAGTCCCTCCTTGATGATTGACATATGCCACGGTTGTGACATTGTCCGTCTGAAAACAAATGAACGACTCTCTCTTTAGAAGAGGCCACGACTGAAGAGCTCTGAAAATCACACGGAGTTCCAAAATGTTGATTGGTAATCTCGCCTCCTGAGATTACCAAACCCCTTGTGCTGTCAGAGACCTCCATACAGCTCCCCAACCTGTCAGACTTGCATCTGTTGAGATCACAGTCCAGGTCGGAAGAACAAAAGAAGCCCCCTGAACTAAACGATGGTGGTCTGTCCACCACGTCAGAGAGTGTCGTACAATCGGTTTTAAAGATATTAATTGTGATATCTTTGTATAATCCCTGCACCACTGGTTCAGCATACAGAGCTGAAGAGGTCGCATGTGAAAACGAGCAAAGGGGATCGCGTCCGATGCAGCAGTCATAAGACCTAGAATTTCCATGCATAAGGCTACCGAAGGCAATGATTGAGACTGAAGGTTTCGACAAGCTGAAACCAATTTCAGACGTCTCTTGTCTGTCAGCGACAGAGTCATGGACACTGAATCTATCTGGAAACCTAAAAAGGTTACCCTTGTCTGAGGAATCAACGAACTCTTTGGTAAATTGATCCTCCAACCATGTTCTCGAAGAAACGATACAAGTCGATTCGTATGATATTCTGCTAAATGTGAAGACTGAGCAAGCACCAAGATATCGTCCAAATAAGGAAATACCACAATACCCTGTTCTCTGATTACAGATAGAAGGGCACCGAGAACCTTTGTAAAAATCCTTGGAGCTGTTGCTAGGCCAAACGGCAGAGCTACAAACTGGTAATGCTTGTCTAGAAAAGAGAATCTCAGAAATTGATAGTGATCTGGATGAATCGGAATATGCAGATATGCATCTTGTAAATCTATTGTGGACATATAATCCCCTTGCTGAACAAAAGGCAGAATAGTCCTTATAGTTACCATTTTGAATGTTGGTATCCTTACATAACGATTCAATATTTTTAAATCCATAACTGGTCTGAAGGAATTCTCCTTCTTTGGTACAATGAAGAGATTTGAGTAAAACCCCAGCCCCTGTTCCAAAACTGGAACTGGCACAATTACTCCAGCCAACTCTAGATCTGAAACACATTTCAGAAATGCTTGAGCCTTCACTGGATTTATTGGGACACGGGAAAGAAAAAATCTTCTTGCAGGAGGCCTTATCTTGAAGCCTATTCTGTACCCTTGTGAAACAATATTCTGAATCCAAAGATTGTGAATCGAATTGATCCAAATTTCTTTGAAAAATCGTAATCTGCCCCCTACCAGCTGGGCTGGAATGAGGGCCACACCTTCACGTGGACTTGGGAGCTGACTTTGGCTTTCTAAAAGGCTTGGATTTATTCCAGACTGGAGATGGTTTCCAAACTGATACCGCTCCTGTAGGGGAAGGATCAGGTTTTTGTTCCTTATTGTGACGAAAGGAACGAAAACGATTAGCAGAAATAAATTTACCTTTAGATTTTTTATCCTGTGGTAAAAAAGTTCCTTTCCCCCCAGTAACAGTTGAAATAATAGAATCCAACTGCGAACCAAACAATTTATTACCCTGGAAAGAAAGGGAAAGCAAAGTTGACTTAGAAGACATATCAGCATTCCAAGTTTTACGCCATAAAGCTCTTCTAGCTAAAATAGCTAAAGACATATATCTGACATCAACCCTAATGATATCAAAGATGGCATCACAAATAAAGTTATTAGCATGTTGAAGAAGATTAACAATGCTATGAGTATTATGATCTGTTACTTGTTGTGCTAAAGCTTCCAACCAGAAAGTTGAGGCTGCAGCAACATCTGCCAAAGATATAGCAGGTCTAAGAAGATTACCTGAACATAAGTAAGCTTTTCTTAGAAAGGATTCAATTTTCCTATCTAAAGGATCCTTAAAGGAAGTACTATCTGCAGTAGGAATAGTAGTACGTTTAGCAAGAGTAGAGATAGCCCCATCAACCTTAGGGATTTTGTCCCAAAACTCTAATCTGTCAGATGGCACAGGATATAATTGCTTAAACCGTTTAGAAGGAGTAAATGAATTACCCAAATTATTCCATTCCCTGGAAATTACTTCAGAAATAGCATCAGGGATGGGAAAAACCTCCGGAATAACTACAGTAGGTTTAAAAAACGTATTCAAACGTTTAGATTCAGTATCAAGAGGACCAGATTCCTCTATTTCTAATGCAATTAAGACTTCTTTAAGTAAAGAACGAATAAATTCCATTTTGAATAAATATGAAGATTTATCAGTATCAACCTCTGAAACAGAATCCTCTGAACCAGAAAAATCATTATCAGAAACAGAATCAGAATGATGATGTTTTTTTAAAAACTCATCTGAAAAATGAGAAGTTTTAAAAGACCTTTTACGTTTACTGGAAGGAGGAATAACAGACATAGCCTTCTTAATAGATTTAGAAACAAAATCTCTTATGTTAACAGGAACACCCTGAATATTAGATGTTGATGGAACAGCAACAGGTAATGGAACATTACTAAAGGAAATATTATCTGCATTAACAAGTTTGTCATGACATTCAATACAAACAACAGCCGGAGGAACAGTTACCACAAGTTTACAACAAATACACTTAACTTTGGTAGATCCAGCATCAGGCAGCAATTTTCCAGAAGTATCTTCTGATTCAGGGTCAATCTGAGACATCTTGCAATATGTAATAGAAAAAACAACATATAAAGCAAAATTGATCAAATTCCTTAAATGACAGCTTCAGGAATGGGAAAAAATGCCAATGAACAAGCTTCTAGCAGCCAGAAGCAAATAAGCAATGAGACTTAAATAATGAGGAGACAATAATGACGCCCATATTTTTTGGCGCCAAAAAAGACGCCCACATTATTTGGCGCCTAAATGCTTTAAGCGCCAAAAATGACGCCACATCCGGTGACGCCGACATTTTTGGCGCAAAAAACGTCAAAAAATGACGCAACTTCCGGCGACAAGTATGACGCCGGAAATGACAAAGAAAATTTTTGCTCCAAAAAAGTCTGCGCCAAAAATGACGCAATAAAAAGAAGCATTTTCAGCCCCCGCGAGCCTAACAGCCCACAGGAAAAAAGTCAAATTTTTAAGGTAAGAAAAAATTGATTATTCATATGCATTATCCCAAATAATGAAACTGACTGTCTGAAATAAGGAATGTTGAACATCCTGAATCAAGGCAAATAAATGTTTAAACACATATATTTAGAACTTTATATAAAAGTGCCCAACCATAGCTTAGAGTTTCACAAAAATAAGACTTACTTACCCCAGGACACTCATCTACATGTAGTAGAAAGCCAAACCAGTACTGAAACGAGAATCAGTAGAGGTAATGGTATATATAAGAGTATATCATCGATCTGAAAAGGGAGGTAAGAGATGAATCTCTACGACCGATAACAGAGAACCTATGAAATAGACCCCGTAGAAGGAGATCATTGAATTCAAATAGGCAATACTCTCTTCACATCCCTCTGACATTCACTGCACACTGAGAGGAAAATCGGGCTCCAGCCTGCTGCGAAGCGCATATCAACGAAGAATCTAGCACAAACTTACTTCACCACCTCCATGGGAGGCAAAGTTTGTAAAACTCATTTGTGGGTGTGGTGAGGGGTGTATTTATAGGCATTTTGAGGTTTGGGAAACTTTGCCCCTCCTGGTAGGAATGTATATCCCATACGTCACTAGCTCATGGACTCTTGCTAATTACATGAAAGAAAACGTTTTTCTACATTAAACTTAGTTTGATGATGATACAGTCTGTTGTGTGATTATTTTGTTTTTGTTCATTAAACTTAGATTGATGATGATACAATCTGTGTTTGTGTGATAATTTTATTAGTTGTGGTTTAGCAAATGTTTTTGTTTATTAAACTTAGTTTGATGATGATACAATCTATATTATTAGGTTTATAATGCTGTTTCACATTTAAAGTCTTCATTTCAAAGCTTTAAATATAATATATTAGGTGTTACTTATGTCAATTTTGAGAGGGGCCTGGAACCTAACTCCCTCACTTCCCATTGACTTACATTATAAACTGGGTTTTAATTTACAACGGTTTCGATTTACCACCATTCCTTCTGGAACCTAACCCCGGCATAAACTGAGGGCTACCTGTAAAATATAAGGCAACCTGGAGGTTAACGCCCAAAAAGACACAGGTCTACCCGCAGGACCAGCCAAACAGAGCCCTATCTTCCAAAAACTGGGAAAGATCTCAATCAAATGAACCAGGCGCTATAAAATGGCATACAGAACAAAACTGGTTGACATGTGTCAACGTGGCCAGTCTGGATTCGTCACCAGACACAGAATCTGAAATCAAAATAGTCTCAATATCAGAATTCTCCGTAACTGAATCTGAAATTAGCACAGTCTCAGCATCAGAATCCTCCATAACTGGTAAAGGATATATAAATATGGACTAAAGTGGTAAAACAAAAACGGCACCTGACACCCACAATGGCTGGGGCACTCATAACCTCCTATGACCAGACCGCTGTGGACTAGAATATTTCCTTCACCACACGGTCGGGAATGCGGAAATGGAAAACGGAACGTAATCACGCCCGACACAAAGTGAACCATACAGTAAAAAAAAGCGTGCCTAACCAAAAGGCTGTGTCACTGCCAAAGGCCTCTAATGTTCCAAACCACGAGCCCGTAAACATCCCACATAAGCAGATTGAATCACATAAACATGATTATAAACCCCCTGTTCAATAACCCCCATCAGGAGATATTAACCCTCAATTCCAAGATATTAAAAGAGACTCACTGAGACCCTTATGATAAGATAGACTCGCAAGGTGGTAGCCTCTTGGGAAAACATTCAAATTACTGTACATTGAGAAATAAAGTAAAATGAAACAATCTTACCGGAATCTACGCCCTGTAACAGGAACACGGCCTTTCAAGTGTGACGGATAGTAGCATTGCCTCCGCCATGGACTTGAGAGAAGAAAGCAGGCTGCAGAGCGACGTTCGACAACGCGGATTGCTTGAGGAGCTGTTAACATGAGTCGGAATGGTTTCGCAGAAAGAATCTCCCTGCATCTCCGGACTCTAACTTTTATCCAAGCCCTCACTAAGAGACTGAAAGGACTACTTAAAACTCCTGTCCTATGCCGAAGAGTACTACCCTCCATAAAAGACAAAAAACTAAAATTAAAAATTCTGACACTTCTCTGCCAACCTCCTGGGACGAAAGGCAAAGAATGACTGGGGGATGAGGTGAGTGGGAGGAGTATTTAAGCCTTTGGCTGGGGTGTCTTTGCCTCCTCCTGATGGACAGGTTCTTATTTCCCAAAAGTAATGAATGCAGCTGTGGACACTTTCCATTTAAGAAGAAAACAATGAAATGTTCTCAATTTCTGCTTATTTTAGACAGGTTACCTACTACAAATATGTATCCACACAGGTTTTAATGATAGAGATTAGAAAAATAAAATTACATACTATTATTTATTGAGTCAGGAGTAAAAATTTCACGTGCTATTTTTTAAACCTAATGATACATACACATTTAATAATGGTATATTTTGAATCTGCTGAAAAAACATAATTTATTTAAGAACTTACCTGATAAATTAATGTCTTTCATATTGGCAAGAGCCAATGAGCTTGTTATGTATGGGATATACAATCCTACCAGGAGGAGCAAAGTTTCCCAAACCTCAAAATGCCTATAAATACACCCTTCACCACACCCACAATTCAGTTTAAGGAATAGTAAAGCAGTGGGTGATAGAAAAAGGAGTAAAAAGCATCAAAAAAGGAACTGGAAATACAATTGTGGTTTTATACAAAAAATCATAACAACCAGAAAAAGGGTGGGTCTCATGGACTCTTGCCTATATGAAAGAAATGAATTTATCAGGTAAGTTCTTACATAAATTATGTTTTCTTTCATGTAATTGGCACGAGTCCATGAGCTAGTGATGTATGGGATAGAAATACCCAACATGTGGAAGTCCACAGAATAGTCACTAGAAAGGGAGGGATAAAATAAAAACAGCCATTTTCCACTGAAAACATTAGTTTTTCTCATAAATTGAAAAAAAAAAACTTAAAACATTAGCAGAAGAATAAAACTGAAACAGCTGCCTGAAGAACTTTTCTACCAAAGACTGCTTCAGAAGAAGCAAATACATCAAAATTGTACAATTTTGTAAATGTATGCAAAGAAGACCAAGTTGCTGCTTTGCAAATCTGATCAACTGAAGCTTCATTCTTAAAACCCAAGAAGTGGAGACTGATCTAGTAGAATGAGCTGTGATCCTCTGAGGTGGGTACTGTCCCGTCTGCAAATAAGCTTTATGAATCAAAAGCTTCAACCAAGATGCCAAAGAAATGGCAGAAGCTTTCTGACCTTTCCTAGAACCAGAGAAGACAACAAATTGACTAGAACTCTTCCTGAAATCCTTAGTAGCTTCAACATAATATTTCAAAGCTCTTTCAACATCTAAAGAATGCATCAAGAGCATTCTTGGGATTAGGACACAAGGAAGGAACAACAATTTCCCTACTAATGTTTAAAGACATTTAAACGAAGTCTGCAAAACAGCCTTATCCTGATGGAAAATCAGAAAAGGAGACTAACAAAAGATAGCAGACAATTCAGAAACTATTCTAGCTGAAGATATAGCCAAAAGAAACAACACTTTCCAAGAAAGTAGTTTAATATCCAAAGAATGCATAGGCTGCATCTGTTGTGATCACAGTCCAGGTAGGACAAACAAATGAGGCCCCCTGAATTAAATGATAATGGTCTAACTACCAAGTCAGAGAGAGTTGAATGTTGGGATTTAAGTATATCAATTGTGATATCCGAGTATAATCCCTGCACCATTGATTCAGCATACAAAGCTGTAGAGGTCTCATGTGAAAACGAGCAAAGGGGATCGCGTATGATGCTGCAGTCATGAGACCTAAAACTTCCATGCACATAGCCACTGAAGGGAATAATTGAGACTGAAGGTTTCGACAAGCTGAAACCATTTTCATTCGTCTCTTGTCTGTTAAAGACAGAGTCATGGACACTGAATCTATCTGGAAACCTAAAAAGGTGACCCTTGTCTAAAGAATCAAGAAACTCTTTGGTAAATTGATCCTCCAACCATGTCTTTGAAGAAACAACACTAGTTGATTTGTGTGAGATTTGGCTAAATGTAAAGACTGAGCTAGTACCAAGATATCATCCAAATAAGAAAAAACACTGCAATACCCTGTTCTCTGATTACAGATAGAAGGGCACTGAGAACCTTCGAAAAGATCCTTGGTGAAAAATGCGAACAGTATAGCCCTCTGAGCATATAGAAGGAAAGAGGCATATAGGAAGTGGGGTGAAAAAATAAACTACATTTTTTGTCGCCAAGTATGACGTACAATGCAAAAGGTAGTTGACATTTTTTTTGGTGCCAACAACATCCGGAAATGACGCAACCTGCATCATCACAGACGCAACCTTGTGCAAGGAACCCTGGCGTCAACTAAGCTGCCGGAAATTACGAACTTGCGTCATGAAACGTACCTTCGCGCCCAAAAAATTCTCGGACCAATAAATAACAGCATTTTGCGCCCTCGCGAGCCTAATTTTGCCCGCGAAATTAAAAGGAAAAAACAGTCAAATTGAAAAAAGTAAATTTATGCTTACCTGATAAATTGATTTCTTCTATGATACGACGAGTCCACGGATTCATCCTTTACTTGTGGGATATTATCCACCTGCTAACAGGAAGTGGCACACAGAAGAGCTGTCTATATAGCTCCTCCCTTGACTCCACCCCCAGTCATTTGACCGAAGGTATAGGAAGAAAAAAGGAGAAACTAAAAGGTGAAGAGGTGACAAGTTTTAAATAAAATAAAAAAATCTGTCTTAAAATGACAGGGTGGGCCGTGGACTTGTCGTATCATAGAATAAATCAATTTATCAGGTAAGCATAAATTTACTTTTCTTCTATAAGATACGACGAGTCCACGGATTCATCCTTTACTTGTGGGATATAATACCAAAGCTACAGGACACGGATGAACAGGAGGGACAAGACAGATACTTAAACAGAAGGCACCACTGCTTGAAGAACTTTTCTCCCAAAAATAGCCTCCGAAGAAGCAAAAGTATCAAATTTGGAAAAGGTATGAAGGGAAGACAAAGTCTCAGCCTTACAAATCTGTTCAACAGAAGCATCGTTTTTAAAAGCACATGTGGAAGCCACCGCTCTAGTATAGTGAGCTGTAATCCTTTCAGGAGGCTGCTGTCCAGCAGTCTCGTATGCCAACCGGATGATGCTTTTCAGCAAAAAAGAAAGAGAGGTAGCCGTAGCTTTTTGACCTCTACGTTGTCCAGAATAGACAACAAACAGAGAAGATGTTTGACAGAAATCTTTGGTCACTTGCAAGTAAAACTTCAAAGCACGAACCACGTCCAAGTTGTGTAACAGATGCTCCTTCTTAGAAGAAGGGTTAGGACACAGAGAAGGAACAACAATTTCCTGATTAATATTCTTATTAGTAACAACCTTAGGAAGGAATCCAGGTTTGGTACGCAAAACCATATTATCGGAATGGAAAACAAGATAAGGCGAGTCGCACTGCAATTCAGATAGTTCAGAAACTCTTTGAGCCGAAGAGATAGCAACTAAAAACTTTCCAAGATAGAAGCTTAATATCTATGGAATGCATAGGTTAAAACGGAACCCCTTGAAGAACTTTAAGAACTAAATTCAAACTCCATGGCGGAGCAACAGGTTTAAACATAGGCTTGATTCTAACTAGAGCCTGACAAAACGACTGAACATCTGCCAGACGCTTGTGCAGTAAAATTGATAAAGCAGATATCTGTCCCTTTAGGGAACTAGCTGATAACCCCATCTCCAATCCTTCTTGGAGAAAGGACAAAATCCTAGGAATCCTGATCTTACTCCATGAGTAGCCTTTGGATTCGCACCAATAAAGATATTTACGCCATATCTTATGGTAAATTTTCCTAGTGACAGGCTTTCGAGCCTGAATCAAGGTATCTATGACCGACTCAGAGAACCCCCTCTTAGAAAAAATCAAGCGTTCAATCTCCAGGCAGTCAGCCGCAGAGAAACTAGATTTGTATGCTGGAACGGACCTTTAATCAGAAGGTCCTGTCTCAGTGGCAGTTTCCACGGTGGAAGAGATGACATTTCCACCAGGTCTGCATACCAAGTCCTGCGTGGCCACGCAGTTGCTATCAAAATTACCGAAGCCCTCTCCTGTTTGATTCTGGCAATCAGACGAGGAAGGAGAGGAAAAGGAGGAAACACATAAGCCAGGTTGAACGACCATGGTACTGCTAGAGCATCTATCAGTACTGCTTGGGGATCCCTCGATCTGGACCCGTAACAAGGAAGTTTGGCATTCTGACTAGATGCCATCAGATCCAATTCTGGTGTGCCCATTTGATGAATCAATTGTGCAAACACCTCCGAATGGAGCTCCCACTCCCCCGGATGAAAAGTCTGTCAACTTTGTTCCCCCTTGATGTTTGATATATGCTACAGTCGTGATATTGTCTGACTGCAATCTTATGAATTTGGCCGAAGCCAGCTGAGGCTACGTCTGAAGCGCGTTGAATATCGCTCTCAGTTCTAGAATATTTATTGGAAGGAGACCCTCCTCCTGAGTCCACACACCCCTGTGCCTTTAGGGAATTCCAGACTGCAACCCAGCCCAAAAGGCTGGCGTCCGTGGTCACTATGAGCCATGCTGGCCTGCGGAAACACATTTCCAGGGACAGATGTTCCTGTGACAACCACCAAAGAAGAGAGTCTCTGGTCTCTTGATCCAGATTTATCTGAGGAGATAAATTTGCATAGTCCCCATTCCACTGTCTGAGCATGCAGAGTTGCAGTGGTCTGAGATGCAAGCGAGCAAACGGAACTATGTCCATTGCCGCTACCATTAATCCAATTACCTCCATACACTGAGCCACTGACGGCCGAGGAATGGAATGAAGCGCTCGGCAGGTGGTTAAGATCTTTGATTTTCTGACCTCTGTCAGAAAAATTTTCATGTCTACCGAGTCTATCAGAGTTCCCAGGAATGGAACTCTTGTGAGAGGGACAAGTGAACTCTTCTTTATGTTCACCTTCCACCCGTGAGATCTTAGAAAAGCCAACACAATTTGTCCAGATAGGGCGCCACTGCTATGCCCCGCGGCCTTAGAACCGCCAGAAGGGACCCTAGCACCTTTGTGAAAATTCTGGGAGCTGTGGCCAACCCGAAGGGAAGAGCCACAAACTGGTAATGCTTGTCCAGGAAGGCGAACCTGAGGAACTGGTGATGATCTTTGTGGATAGGGATGTGAAGATACGCATCCTTCAAATCCACGGTGGTCATATATTGACCCTCCTGGATCATTGGTAAAATAGTCCGAATGGTCTCCATCTTGAAGGATGGGACTCTGAGAAATTTTTTAGGATCTTGAGATCTAAAATCGGTCTGAAGGTTCCTTCTTTTTTGGGAACCACGAACAGATTGGAGTAAACCCCCTGCCCCTGTTCTGCTTTTTGAACTGGGCAGATTACCCCCATAGTATATAGGTCTTCTACACAGCGTAAGAACGCCTCTATTTTTGTCTGGTTTACAGACAACCGTGAAAGATGAAATCTCCCCCTTGGAGGAGAATCTTTGAATTCTAGAAGATACCCCTGGGTCACAATTTCTAATGCCCAGGAATCCTGAAGAGAGAATGTCTGCCCCCCCACTAGATCCGGTCCCGGATCGGGAGCTGCCCCTTCATGCTGTCTTGGTAGCAGCAGCAGGCTTCTTGGCCTGTTAACCTTTATTCCAGGTCTGGTTAGGTCTCCAGACTGACTTGGATTGAGTAAAATTCCCCTCCTGCTTTGTGGCAGAGGAGGGGGTAGAGGGAACACCACCTTAGAAGTTTCAAGAGGAACAAAAAACTATTTTGTTTGGCCCTCATTCTATTCGTCTTATCCTGAGGAAGGGCATGGCCTTTTCCTCCAGTGATGTTGGAAATGATCTCATTCAGTTCAGGCCCGAATAGGGTATTACCCTTAAAGGGAATAGCTAATAGCTTAGATTTTGATGACACATCAGCAGACCAGGACTTAAGCCATAATGCTCTACGCGCTAAAATGGTAAAACCTGAATTCTTTGCCGCTAATTTAGCCAGTTGAAAAGCAGCATCTGTAATAAAAGAATTAGCTAGCTAAGAGCCTTAATTCTATCTAAAATATCATCCAATGGGGTCTCAACCTTAAGAGCCTCCTCAAGAGCCTCGAACCAAAAAGAAGGTGCAGTAGTTACAGGAACAATGCACGCTATAGGTTGCAGAAGAAAACCCTGATGAATAAATATTTTCTTTAGAAGACCCTCTAATTTTTTATCCATAGGATCTTTGAAAGCACAACTGTCCTCAATAGGTATAGTTGTACGCTTAGCTAGGGTACAAATAGCTCCCTCCACCTTAGGGACCGTCTGCCACGAATCCCGAATGGTGTCAGATATGGGAAACATTTTCTTCAAAGTAGGAGGGGGAGAGAACGGAATGCCTGGTCTATCCCATTCCTTAGTAACAATGTCCGAAATCCTCTTAGGGACCGGAAAAACATTAGTGTAAGTAGGAACCTCTAGATACCTATCCATTTTACACAATTTCTCTGGTGGAATCGCTAAAACCTCCCTGAGCAACAAGCAGAGGTGTTCAAGCTTAAAGGGACAGTTCACCCAAAAACTTTCTCCCCTTTAAATTATTCCCAATTATTTTTACCTGCTAGAGTGTATTAAATTGGTTGCAAGTGGCTCCTTTACTCCTATTTCAGCATTTGAAATAGCTGATTTAGCTTGTGGTTTCCCAACCTATACTGAAAGTTTTGATACTGGCGTATACGCTATTGACAAGCCTAAGTAAACACAGCCAGCAGAAGAGATTACACCCTCAGTGGGGGGCATGATAGTTAAGTAATAAAATGATAATTTTCCATTGTTCTCTCTATGTATTGAGCTTTGGTGCTCCAGACAAATATAAGATAAGGAAGCAAGTCTGTGTACATAAAAGTGATAACATAATGAGATCTGATATTACCTGAAGCTCAACCCATTGTAATAGGCTGTGGTTTCAAAGCACAAAACCAGCTACTTCATATACACAAATAAACCCGAAAATGCAATTTCTCAAATATTTTATACTCTGCAGTTGGTATAACAAGTCATTTAAAATACATTTATGGAAAAACTATTTTACAGTGTACTGTCCCTTTAAACTAAAAAAGCCGTCGTATCTGAGTCTGAGGGAACATCTTTCCTGAATCAGAAAGCTTTCCCTCAGACAGGAATTCCCCCACCCCCAATTCAGAACATTGTGAGGGTACATTGGAGATGGCTAATAAAGCGTCAGAGGGCTCAGCATTTACTCTCATACCGGACCTACTGCGCTTCCCCTGCAAACCAGGCAGTTTAGATAGTACCTCTGTGAGGGTAGTAGACATAACTGCGGCCATATCTTGCAGGGTGAAAGAATTAGATGCACTAGAAGTACTTGGCGTCGCTTGTGCGGGCGTTAAAGGTTGTGACATTTGGGGAGAAGTAGATGGCATAACTTGATTCTCTTCTGACTGAGAATCATCCCGAGACATACTTTTATCAGCTAAAACAGAATTTATGTTTACCTGATAAATTTCTTTCTCCAACGGTGTGCCCGGTCCATTGTTTCATCCTTACTTGTGGGATATTCTCCTCCCCCACAGGAAATGGCAAGGAGAGCACACAGCAAGAGCCGTCCACACAGCCCCCCTCTGGCTCCGCCCCCCAGTCATTCGACCGACGGTTAGGAGAAAAAGGAGAAACTATAGGGTGCCGTGGTGACTGTAGTGTATAAAGAAAGAAAGAAATTTATCAAACCTGACTAAAAAAAACAGGGCGGGCCTGTGGACCGGACACACCGTTGGAGAAAGAAATTTATCAGGTAAACATAAATTCTGTTTTCTCCAACA
The DNA here is from genome assembly GCF_027579735.1 of Bombina bombina. Taxonomy (NCBI): domain Eukaryota; kingdom Metazoa; phylum Chordata; class Amphibia; order Anura; family Bombinatoridae; genus Bombina; species Bombina bombina. The sequence continues at coordinate 507,957,517 of NC_069502.1, forward strand.
TTGGTGTGTCCGGTCCACGGTTTCATCCTTACTTGTGGCAACCAATACCAAAGCTTTAGGACAAGGATGAAGGGAGGGAGCAAATCAGGTTACCTAAACGGAAGGCACCACGGCTTGCAAAACCTTTCTCCCAAAAATAGCCTTCGAAGAAGTATCGAATTTGTAAAATTTGGCAAAGTATGCAGGGAAGACCAAGTCGCTGCCCTACAGATCTGATCAACAGAAGCCTCGTTCATGAAGGCCCATGTGGAAGCCACAGCTCTAGTAGAATGAGCTGTAAATTGTTCAGGAGGCTGCCGTCCAGCAGTCTCATAAGCCAATCGGATGAGGCTTTTCAGCAAAAAGTAAAGAGAGGTAACAGTAGCTTTCTGTCCTCTCCTCTTACCAGAATAGACGACAAACAAAGAAGATGTCTGTCTGAAATCCTTCGTTGCTTCTAAATAGAATTTCAAAGCACGAACTACATCTAAATTATGTAACAAACGTTCCTTCTTCGAAACTGGATTCGGACACAGAGAAGTAACCACTATTTCCTGGTTAATATTCCTGTTCGAAACCACTTTTGGAAGAAAACCATGCTTTGTACTTAAAACTACCTTATCTGTATGGAATACCAGATAGGGTGAACACACTGCAAAGCAGACAATTCAGAAACTCTTCTAGCAGAAGAAAAAGCAACCAAAAACAGAACTTTCCAAGATAGTAACTTAATATCTATGGAATGTAAGGGTTCAAACGGAACCCCTTGAAGAACTGAAAGAACTAAATTTAGACTCCATGGAGGAGTCAAAGGTCTGTAGACAGGCTTGATTCTGACTAACGGCTGCCAGACGTTTGTGCAACAAAACAGACAGAGCAGATATCTGTCCTTTTAGATAACTAGCTGACAAACCTTTATCCAAACCCTCTTGGAGAAAGGAAAGTATCCTCGGAATTTTAATTTTACTCCAAGAGTATCCCTTGGAGTCGCCCCAACAGATATATCTTTTCCATATCTTATGGTAAATTTTCCTAGTCACAGGCTTCCTGGCCTGAATCAGAGTATCTATAACCGAATCTGAAAACCCACGCTTAGATAGAATCAAGCGTTCAATTTCCAAGCAGTCAGTTGCAGAGAGACTAGATTTGGATGTTCGAATGGACCTTGTACTAGAAGATCCTGTCTCAAAGGTAGCTTCCATGGTGGAGCCGATGACATATTCACCAGGTCTGCATACCAAGTCCTGCGTGGCCACGCAGGAGCTATCAGAATCACCGAGGCCTTCTCCTGTTTGATTCTGGCTACAAGCCTGGGAAGGAGAGGGAACGGTGGAAACACATAAGCTAGATTGAACGACCAAGGCACCACCAATGCATCCACTAGTGTCGCCTTGGGATCCCTGGATCTGGACCCGTATCGAGGAACCTTGGAGTTCTGACGAGACGCCATCAGATCCATACCTGGAATGCCCCATAGTTGAGTTAACTGGGCAAAGACCTCCGGGTGGAATGCCCACTCCCCCGGATGGAAAGTCTGACGACTCAAATAATCCGCCTCCCAGTTGTCTACTCCTGGGATGTGAATTGCAGATAGATGGCAGGAGTGATCCCCCGCCCATTTGATGATCTTGGATACCTCTCTCATCGCCAAGGAACTCTTTGTTCCCCCCTGATGATTGATGTACGCTACAGTCGTCATGTTGTCTGACTGGAACCATATGAATTTGACCTTTGTCAGGTGAGGCCAAACCAGGAGCGCATTGAATATCGCTCTCAGTTCTAAAATGTTTATCGGAAGAAAGACTCTTCTCGAGACCATAGACCTTGAGCTTTCAGAGAGTCCCAGACCGCGCCCCAGCCTAAGAGACTGGCGTCGGTCGTGACGATGACCCACTCTGGTCTGCGGAAACTCATTCCCTGAAACAGGTGATCCTGATACAACCACCAGCGGAGAGAATCCCTGATTACCTGGTCTACTTGAATCTGGGGAGACAAGTCTGCATAATCCCCATTCCACTGTTTGAGCATGCACAGTTGTAATGGTCTCAGTTGAATTTGAGCAAAAGGAACTATGTCCATCGCTGCGACCATTAATCCTATTACTTCCATGCCCTGAGCTATGGAAGACTGCAGAATAGAGAGAAGAACTTGACAGGCGCTCAGAAGTTTTGATTTTCTGACCTCTGTCAGGAAGATCCTCATTTCCATAGAATCTATTATTGTTCCCAGAAAGGGAACTCTTGTTGACGGGCACAGGGAACTCTTTTCTACGTTCACCTTCCACCCGTGAGATCTGAGAAAGGCTAGAACAATATCTTGTATGGGCCTTTGCTTTTGAAATAGACGACGCTTGGGTTAGAATGTCGTCTAGATAAGGTGCTATAGCAATGCCCCTCGGTCTTAATACCGCTAAGAAGGGACCCTAGCACCTTTGTGAAAATTCTGGGAGCAGTGGCTAAACCAAATGGAAGAGCCACGAACTGTCTTTCCAGGAAGGCGAACCTCAGGAACTAATGGAGATATTTGTGGATAGGAATATGCAGGTAGGCATCCTTTAAATCCACGGTAGTCATGTATTAACCCTCCTGGATTATTGGAAAAATCTTCCTTGTTCCGTTATTGGAACTGGGTGTATCACTCCCATCTTTACTAAGTCTCCTACGCAGTGTAAGAATGCCTGTCTCTTCATCTGGTCTGAAGATAAGCGAGACATGTGGAACCTTCCCTTTGGAGGAAGTTCCTTGAATTCTAGAAGATATCCCTGAGAGACTATTCTAGTGTCCAGGGATCCGGAACATCTCTTGCCCAAGCCCGAGCAAAGAGAGATAGTCTGCCCCCTACTAGATCCGGTCCCGGATCGGGGCTACCCCTTCATGCTGTCTTGGTAGCAGCAGCAGGCTTTTTGGCCTGTTTACCCTAGTTCCAACCTTGCAATGGTTTCCATGCTGGTTTCGGTTGGGAAGTGTTGCCTTCTTGTCTGGAGGCCGCAGAGTTAGGAATTGGTCCGTTCCTGAAATTGCGAAAGGAACGAAAATAGATTTGTTCTTAGCCTTAAAAGGTCTATCTTGTGGGAGGGCATGTCCCTTTCCACCAGTAATGTCTGAAATAATCTCTTTCAATTCCGGCCCGAATAGGGTCTTACCCTTGAAAGGAATATTAAGCAATTTGTTCTTGGACGACACATTCGCCGACCAGGATTTTAGCCAAAGCTCTGCGCGCCACTATAGCAAACCCTGAATTTTTCGCCGCTAACTTAGCTAATTGAAAAGCGGCATCCAAAATAAATGAATTAACCAACTTAAGTGCGTGAATTCTGTCCATGACTTCATCATATGGAGTCTCCCTTTGAAGCGAATTTTCCAGTTCCTCGAACCAACAGTCCTTCTAATCTTTTATCCATAGGATTTTTGAAAACGCAACTGTCCTCAATAGGAATAGTTGTGCGCTTAGCTAACACTGAAACCGCCCCCTCAACCTTAGGAACCGTCTGCCATGTGTCCTTTCTAGGGTCGACAATGGGGAACATTTTCTTGAATATAGGAGGTGGAACAAAAGGTATACCTGGCTTTTCCCACTCCTTAGTCACTATGTCCGCCACACGCTTGGGTTTAGGAAAGGCATCAGCGTGCACTGGAACCTCTAAGAATTTGTCCATCTTGCACAATTTCTCTGGAATTACCAGAGAATCACAATCATCTAGAGTAGTTAGGACCTCCATAAGCAGGGCGCGGAGGTGTTCTAACTTAAATTTAAAAATCAATATATCAGTGTCTGCCTGCTGAGAAACTTTTCCTGAATCAGAAACTTCCCCTTCAGACAGGCCCTCCCTCACTGCTATACTCAGATTGATGTGAGGGAACAACTGATAAATTGTCCTCAGCGCTAACCTGCTCATCTTCTGTATTTAAAAACTGAGCAATCACGCTTTCTAGAATAGGATGGCAGTTTGGATAATAGATTTGCTAAAGAATAATCCATCACTGCAGTTAATTGCTGCATAGTAACCAGCATTGGTGCGCTAGATGTACTAGCTATCGCCTGCGCGGGCAAAACTGGTGTTGACACAGAAGGAAAGGATGATAAACTATCCCCACTACCTTCACATGAAGAATCATCCTGGGCAATCTTATTAAATGTGACAGTACTATCCTTACTTTGTTTGGACGCTATGACACAATTTGCACAAAATATTAATAGGGGGAACCACCTTGGCTTATATACATACAGAGCATAAGCTATCTGAAGATATAGACATGTTAGACAGAATATGGCAGGCTAATAATGCAATAAAAACGTTTTTAAAGAAAAGCGTTACTGTCTCTTTAAATAATAAACAAGCATACTTTATTTCTGAAAGTTTGAAAAACTATGAAGGCAATGTCCGATTTTTACAAAATTTGCACCCCAGAGTCCTAGTGCCTTGAAAGTATTGCACACCAAGTTTCAAGACTTTAACCCTTAAAATGAGCAAAACTGAGCTATTTGTTCAAATAAACAATTTTATCACACAACAATCACTGCCACAGCCTTGCTGTGGCTTTTTACCTTCCCTTAAAGTGATTCAGCACTGCAATTAACCTTCCTGAGTCTGTTTTCTTTACCCACAGGACCCTCAAATGAAGCTGCATGCACTGCCAAGGAAATAAACTGCGCAATTGAGGCGCGAAAACGGGGCCTCCTCCATCTGCATTTCCAGAGTGAAGGGGCCTTTCTGACTAAAGTAGTAGTCTAACTAGATGCCAGGCGAAAAAAAGTTCCCAAAAGTGCTTTTATAACACAAAAAAACACTCTAAATGTCCAATAAATCTGATATAAACCAATCGATTTAGCCCACAATAGTGTCAATCAGTATAGAGCCCATTTATAAGCCTTAATCTGTTATGAATCTAAGAAAATGGCTTACCGATCCCCTAAGCATTAACATGTCTTGTTAGAAATATGACTAATCGTACCTGAGGCAGATAAGTCTGCAAACTGTTCCCCCCAACTGAAGTTCTCTGGGCTCAACAGTCCTGCGTGGGAACAGCAATTGATTTTAGTTACTGCTGCTAAAATCATACTCCTCTTTTAACAGAAATCTTCTTCATTTTCTGTTGTAGAGTAAATAGTACAAACCGGCACTATTTTAAAATAACAAACTCTTGATAGAAGAAATAAAAAACTACAACTAACACCACAAACTCCTCACCATCCCCGTGGAGATGCTACTTGTTCAGAGCGGCAAGGAGAATGACTGGGGGGCGGAGCCAGAGGGGGGGCTGTGTGGACGGCTCTTGCTGTGTGCTATCCTTGCCATTTCCTGTGGGGGAGGAGAATATCCCACAAATAAGGATGAAACCGTGGACCGGATACACCAATGTTGGAGAAAATATGTTCTTTGCAATGTAAGGCCCTTTCAGTACATGAGGGACACATTTTAAGTGGGGGTTCCACAATGGCTTCTAATCACATGTAACATTGGCTTTCTTCAATGTCAGACATGTTAAACAGGCTAGTAATGACCACAAACAGGCTTGAAAACACTTTATTTAGTGAAAAAATAACAATCTGAAAAAAACGGTACTGCGCCTTTAAGAGAAAAAAAGCATACAATTTTTCCAAAACTGCTTGAAAACAATAAAATTGTACCAATTTTATGATAGAAGCATCCCAATTCTGCAGCTAAGTTTGCCCCACAAGGAAAGGAATACTTAACCTTACCAGAAAAAATGGAAAATTATAAAACGTTTATTTAAATGCTGTGGTGCTTACCTGCCCTCAGGGGTCTGTAAAAGCGGGTTAAACCTTCGATTTGGCCCAATACAGCTCAGAAAGGCCCCCCGGATTTGGAGCTTGCTGCTTGCTTGAGAAAAACAACTGCACAACTGAGGCGCGAAAATAGACCCCCCATCTCACTCGATGTCTCACAGCCTAAATTAACCCCTTAATGACCACAATATACCCAGTATGTCACTGGTCGTTAAGGGTGTTTTCAGGACATAATAGCACAAGTCTAGCAAGAACACGCTATTAATGCCCTCCCTCCAGAAGGCTTTGTGGAATAGAGCAGTCTCAACGCTGGTGGCAAGACCACGGTATAAAACAATCAAGTCCCAAAAAAAGGCTAGCGACATACAGGGTACGCCGCTGGTCCTTAAGGGGTTAACCACACCAGAGCGGTCTAAAACCTAGCCATGTGGGTTCATAAACCCAGAAATGAAGCCATGTGTACCCTTTTTAATAAAGCATAAAAACGTCTCTCCTTTAAAAACTTTATCTGCACTCCCAGACATGTAAACGTTTGCCCACAAACATTCAAACATCAGTGTCAACCATTTTTATATGGACCATATATGCAAGCTCAGTAAAACCCCTCTTTATACTTTAGGATTACTGCTTACCCTCTCCCTCATGGGGATACTGTCAGCCAATTGTGAAATAACACAGTCTCTCCAGAAATAAATGACTGAACATACCTCACTGCTTATAGCATGAAAAACGTTCCTCACACTGAAGTTTCTTAAGTACTCCTCAGCCATTCTGTGGGAACTGCACTGGATCTTAGTAACAACTGCTAAGATCATCAGCCTCCAGGCAGAAGTCTTCATCCATCTGCTGCCTGAGGGAAAATAGTACACACCGGTACAATTTAAAATAAAAAACTCTTGCTTGAAGAAAATAAATACTAACATTTTATCACCTCTTTCACTTTACCCTTCCTAGTCCTTAGAGTAGGCAAAGAGAATGACTGGGGGGTGGAGTCAAGGGAGGAGCTATATAGACAGCTCTGCTGTGGTGCTCTTTCCCACTTCCTGTTAGCAGGAGGATAATATCCCACAAGTAAAAGATGAATCTGTGGACTAGTCGTATCTTATAGAAGAAAAAGGACTATACCCCAGGTAAGACAAATAACTTCCTAAACATGCTTCCCAAACTGAAACTGCAAAAGGAAATATACATAAACCTGACTCATGGCAAATATAAGTAAAATACATATATTTAAATCTTTATATTAATACATAAAGCGCCAAACCATAGCTGAGAGTGTCTTAAATAAGAAAAACATACTTACCGAAAGACACCCATCCACATATAGCAAATAGCCATACCAGTACTGAAAAAGTATCAGCAGAGGTAATGGTATATAAGAGAACATCGTCGATCTGAAAAGGGAGGTAGGAGATGAATTCCTACGACCGATAACAGAGAACCTTTGAAAACGTTTCCTGTGAGGAAAACCATAATCAATAGGCGATACTCGCTTCACATCCCTCTCACAAACACTGTACTCTGAGAGGAACTGGGCTTCAGAATGCTTAGAAGCGCTTATCATAGAAGAAATCAAGCACAAATTTACTTCACCACCTCCATAGGAGGCAAAGTTTGTAAAACTGAATTGTGGGTGTGGTGAGGGGTGTATTTATAGGCATTTTGAGGTTTGGGAAACTTTGCCCCTCCTGGTAGGATTGTATATCCCATATGTCACAAGCTCATAGACTCTTGCCAATTACATGAAAGAAAACAATATATACTTTGTGTAGTTTATTTGCACAAATTTTACTTCTAAAAGTGTTTAAATGTAAACTGCAATAAAAAGCTCAAAACCAGGTTAGCACACAGGTGGGAAATGGCTTAGCAGCCAAAGGGTTAAAGAAAATCTTAACTCTGAATGCTGTTACAGACTACTGCAAAAAGACTTAAAAAACTGTGTTGATTTATATGAAAATATTATTTGGTATGGGCGTACTATTATATTGCTACACGAAGGAGGTCTAATCTGCTATTTTTATGAAGCATATTTATGAAGAGGTACAACATAAAATACTGTTTGGTATTTATGGACAACTCCATTATAAGTGCTGCAAAGTAGTTCATATTGACTATGTCACCTAGAAGGTGATATATTTTATTGCAGACTCAAAAAGTCTCATAGAAAGTCTATTTTGTAAAAATACTATTCCAACTAGATAATTTGGAAATAGCTGCTGTACTCTCTATTAAATGCCTGCACCAATCTGTATATATAAAAAATATTTGCATTGCTTTTAAATATAAGCAACAAATCCATTTAGTGCTTGACAAAACTATTTAAAAATTAGTAGCCAGTAAAAATATTTAGGAGCCAGACAGTGGGATTAGATATAGATATATGGAGAATAACCCAAAAAGTTAGAAGCCAGGGGTAAAATTCTAGGAGCCAGTGGCTCCTAAGTTTCTGGGTTTGTCAAGCCCTGCATTACAACATTTCATCCTAAACACACATTTCCTATGAGCACAAACAAGGAAAATATATAACTTTACTACTAGGAGACGTTAACAGAAGAAATGACCCTGACTATTGTGTCTAGTTTATACAGCTCTGATAAAGTTACAGAATAATTATTTTTACTGGGGCTCAGTGCATTAATACCTTAATGATGAAACTATCGAAATGGAATATAAGAGCAGGAACAACCATATCTAACAGATCCCAAAAGAATATAAATTGAAAGAAGAAAGTTCAATTTTTGAACAGTAAGAGCAGAGAAGGTTTTAGGTCTCCAAATAGACACGTTAATAATATCCCTTCAGCTGGCACCATAACATGTTAGATAGTTGGAGCGTGGAGGAACATTTGATTTCTCTGGTACTGCAAAGATGTGTCACCACCCAGAGAATCTTCAAGACATATTAATTACAGTAAACAGTAATTCAGTGATATGGCTCACATAGGAGTTCTCTTACTTCACTTCTGCTTTACACCTCAGCTGTGATTTTCAAAGAGTAGTTTCCTGTAGGGATCTAGGCAATATCTAAGCTAGGATATAGCAGTGTAACATCCTCTAGGGAGTCAGAAGCCCTGGGATCTGGTTTTAAATTTCAAGAGTCAGGAACAAAGTATTGAGTATTAAAAGAATGATGTTGTATGGTGTTAGATGAAAAAGTTTTAAACTGGTGCAAAGTATATCTGACAAATGAAAACGAAACGGTATTATATTTTTAGCACTTATATGAAAAAGCCGCCATTCAAATGCCTCAAAATGTTTAATTTTATGCAGTAAAACAACTTTGCATGTTATAACTTCATACCTCCCAACTGTCCAGATTTTCGCGGGACAGTCCCGATTTTAGGGGTCTGGTTGCTAGCCATCTGTCCCGCATTGCCCCATGCATTTAAAAAACGAAACAAAAATAAACTAAATTTATGCTTACCTGATAAATTGATTTCTTCTATGGTAAGATGAGTCCACAGATTCATCCTTTACTTGTGGGATATTATCCTTCCCTACAGGAAGTGGCAAAGAGCACCACAGCAGAGCTGTCTATATAGCTCCTCCCTTAGCTCCACCCCCCAGTCATTCGACCGAAGGTACAGGAAGAAAAAGGAGAAATTACAAGGTGCAGAGGTGACTGAGTTTAAATAAAAAAATACAATCTGTCTTAAAATGACAGGGCGGGCCGTGGACTCGTCTTACCATAGAAGAAATCAATTTATCAGGTAAGCATAAATTTAGTTTTCTTCTATAAAGGTAAGACGAGTCCACGGATTCATCCTTTACTTGTGGGATACAATACCAAAACTACAGGACACGGATGAACGGGAGGACAATACAGATGGTTAGACAGATGGTTAAACAGAAGGCACCACTGCTTGAAGAACTTTTCTCCCAAAAACAGCCTCCGAAGAAACAAAGGTATCAAATTTGTAAAATTTGGAAAAGGTATGAAGCGAAGACCAAGTTGCAGCCTTACAAATCTGTTCAATAGAAGCATCATTTTTAAAAGCCCATGTGGAAGCCACCGCTCTAGTAGAGTGAGCTGTAATCCTTTCAGTCCAAAAATAATGATATAGCTGCACCACCAACTGTATTAAAACATCATGATTTTATTGTGCCACTTAAAACAGACAACGTTTCGGACCCATGTCCTTATTCATGTCTAAATGTCTGAATAAGGACATGGGTCCGAAACGTTGTCTGTTTTAAGTGGCACAATAAAATCATGATGTTTTAAAACAGTTGGTGGTGCAGCTATATCATTATTTTTGGACTGACTTATTGGGACCTTGGTGCAGGTTGGCACACCTACAAACAAGTTTTGTTACACCCTTGGTGCTTGGGCAATTCTTTGTTTTCTGTAATTCTTTCAGGAGGCTGCTGTCCAACAGTCTATTATGCCAAACGGATGATGCTTTTTAGCCAAAAGGCAAGAGAGGTAGCCGTAGCTTTCTGACCTCTACATTTCCCAGAATAGACAACAAACAAAGAAGATGTTTGACGAAAATCTTTGGTCGCTTGCAAGTAAAACTTTAAAGCACGAACCACGTCCAAGTTGTGCAATATACGCTCCTTCTTAGAGGACGGATTAGGACACAGAGAAGGAACAACAATTTCCTGATTAATATTCTTATTAGTAACAACCTTAGGAAGGAATCCAGGTTTGGTACGCAGAACCACCTTATCAGCATGGAAAACAAGATAAGGCGAGTCGCATTGCAATGCAGATAGTTCAGAAACACTTTGAGACGAAGAGATAGCAACTAAAAACAGAACTTTCCAAGATAGAAGTTTAATATCTATGGAATGCATAGGTTCAAACGGAACCCCTTGAAGAACTTTAAGAACCAAATTCAAACTCTATGGAGGATCAACAGGTTTAAACACAGGCTTGATTCTAACTAAAGCCTGACAGAACGACTGAACGTCTGGAACATCTGCCAGACGCTTGTGCAGTAGAAATGATAAAGCAGATATCTGTCCCTTTAAGGAACTAGCTGATAGCCCCTTCTCCAATCCATCTTGGAGAAAGGACAAAATCCTAGGAATCCTGATCTTACTCCATGAGTAGCCTTTGGATTCGCACCAATAAAGATATTTACGCCATATCTTATGATAAATGTTCCTGGTGACAGCCTTTCGAGCCTGAATCAAGGTATCTATGACCGACTCAGAGAACCCCCGCTTGGATAAGATCAAGCGTTCAATCTCCAAGCAGTCAGTCGCAGAGAAACTAGATTTGGATGCTGGAACGGACCTTGAATCAGAAGGTCCGTTCCAGCAGTTCTCAGTGGCAGAGTCCATAGTAGAAGAGATGACATGTCCAACAGGTCTGCATACCAAGTTCTGCGTGGCCACGCAGGTGCTATCAAAATCACTGAAGCTCTCTCCTGTTTGATTCTGGCAATCAAACGAGGAAGGAGAGGAAATGGTGGAAACCCATAAGCCAGGTTGAAGGACCAGGGTACTGCCAGAGCATCTATCAGTACTGCCTGAGGATCCCTTGACCTGGACCCGTAACGAGGAAGTTTGGCATTCTGACGAGACGCCATCAGATCCAATTATGGTGTGCCCCATTGCTGAATCAATTATGCAAACACCTCCGGATGGAGTTCCCACTCCCCCGGATGAAAAGTCTGGCGACTTAGAAAATCCTCTTCCCAGTTCTCCACTCCTGGGATATAGATTGCTGATAGATGGCAAGAGTGAGTCTCTGCCCATCGAATTATTTTGGTAACCTCTATCATCACTAAAGAACTCTTTGTTACCCCCTGATGATTGATATATGCTACAGTCGTGATATTGTCCGACTGAAATCTTACGAATCTGGCCGACGCCAGATGAGGCCACGACTGAAGCGCGTTGAATATCGCTCTCAGTTCTAGAATATTTAGTGGGAGAAGAGTCTCCTCCTGAGTCCACAAACCCTGTGCTTTCAGGGAATTCCAGACTGCACCCCAGCCCAACAGGCTGGCGTTCGTCGTCACTATGACCCATGCTGGCCTGCGGAAACACATTCCCTTGGACAGATGATCCTGTGACAACCACCAAAGAAGAGAGTTTCTGGTCTCTTGGTCCAGATTTATCTGAGGAGATAAATCTGCATAATCCCCATTCCACTGTTTGAGCATGCAAAGTTGCAGTGGCCTGAGATGCAAGCAACCAAACAGAACTATGTCCATTGCCGCTACCATTAAACCGATTACCTCCATACACTGAGCCACTGACGTCCAAGGAATGGAATGAAGAGCTCAGCAGATGGATAAAATCTTTGATTTCCTGACCTCCGTCAGAAAAATTTTCATGTCCACCGAATCTATCAGAGTTCCCAGGAATGGAACTCTTGTGAGAGGGATAAGTGAACTCTTTTTTACGTTCACCTTCCACCCGTGAGATCTTAGAAAAGCCAACACGATGTCCGTGTGAGACTTGGCTAGTTGACGCCTGGATTAAGATATCGTCCAGATAAGGCGCCACAGCTATGCCCCGCTGCCTTAGAACCGCCAGAAGGGACCCTAGCACCTTTGTGAAAATTCTGGGAGCCGTGGCCAACCCGAAGGAAAGAGCCACAAACTGGTAATGCTTGTCCAGAAAGGCGAACCTGAGGAACTGGTGATGATCTTTGTGGATAGGAATGTGTAGATACGCATCCTTTAAGTCCACGGTGATCATATATTGACCCTCCTGGATCATTGACAAAATGGTCCGAATGGTCTCCATCTTGAAGGATGGGACTCTGAGGAATTTGTTTAGGATCTTGAGATCCAAAATTGGTCTGAAAGTTCCCTCTTTTTTGGGAACCACAAACAGATTGGAGTAGAACCCTTGCCCCCGTTCTGTTTCCGGAACTGGGCAGATCACTCCCATGGAATATAGGTCTTCTACACAGCGTAAGAACGCCTCTGTTTTTGTCTGGTTTACAGACAATAGAGAAATATGGAATCTCCCCCTTGGGGGAGAATCTTTGAAATCTAGAAGATACCCCTGAGTTACTATTTCTGAAGCCCAGGAGTCCTGAACGTCTCTTGCCAAAGCCTGAGCGAAGAGAGAAAGTCTGCCCCCTACTAGATCCAGTCCCGGATCGGGGGCTACCCCTTAATGCTGTCTTGGTGGCAGCAGCGGGCTTTTTGGCCTGTTAACCCTTGTTCCAAGTCTGGTTAGGTCTCCAGACTGACTTGGATTGAGCAAGATTCCCCTCTTACTTTGCGGCAGGGGAAGAGGAAGAGGGACCACCTTTGAAGTTTCGAAAGGAACGAAAATTATTTTGTTTGGTCCTCATCTTATTCGTCTTATCCTGAGGAAGGGCATGGTCTTTCCCTTCAGTGATGTCTGAAATGATCTCTTTCAGTTTAGGCCCGAATAGGGTCTTACCCTTGAAAGGGATGGCTAAAAGCTTAGCTTTTGATGACACATCAGCAGACCAGGACTTAAGCCCTAACGCTCTACGCGCTAAAATGGCAAAACCTGAATTCTTTGTCGCTAATTATGCAATTGAAAAGCGGCATCTGTAATGAAAGAATTAGCTAGCTTGAGAGCCCTAATTCTATCCAGAATATCCTCTAATGGAGTCTCAACCTGAAGAGCCTCTTCCAGAGCCTCGAACCAAAAGGACGCTGCAGTAGTTACAGGAACGATGCACGCTATAGGTTGGAGAAGAAAACCTTGATGAACAAATATTTTCTTCAGGAGACCCTCTAATTTTTTATCCATAGGATCTTTGAAATCACAACTATCCTCAATAGGTATAGCTGTACGCTTAGCCAGGGTAGAAATAGCTCCCTCCACCTTAGGGACCGTCTGCCACGAGTCACGCACGGTGTCTGATATGGGAAACATTTTCTTAAAAGTAGGAGGGGGAGCGAACGGAATACCTGGTCTATCCCACTCCTTAGTAACAATTTCCAAAATACACTAAGGGACCGGAAAAACATCAGTGTAGGCAGGAACCTCTAGTAAACTGTCCATTTTACACAATTTCTCTGGAACTACAATAAGGTCACAATCATCCAGAGTCGCTAAAACCTCCCTGAGCAATAAGCGGAGGTGTTCTAGTTTAAATTTAAAAGCCGTCATATCTGAATCTGTCTGAGGGAACATATTTCCTAAGTCAGAAATCTCTCCCTCAGCCAGCAAATCCCTCACTTCAGAACATTGTGAGGGTACATCTGATATGGCTAATAAAGCGTCAGAGGGCTCAGCATTTGTTCTCATACCAGACCTGATGCGCTTCGCCTGCAACCCAGGCAGCTTAGATAAAACCTCTGTGAGGGTAGTATTCATAACTGCGGCCATATCTTGCAGGGTGAAAGAATTAGACGCACTAGAAGTACTTGGCGTCGCTTGTGCGGGCGTTAACGGTTGTGACACTTGGGTAGAATTAGATGGCATAACCTGATTCTCTTCTGACTGAGAATCATCCTGCGACATACTTTTAGTAGCTAAAATATGTTCTTTACAATTTATTGACCTTTCAGTGCATGAGGGACACATTCTAAGTGGAGGTTCCACAATGGCTTCTAAACATATTGAACATTGACTTTCCTCAATGTCAGACATGTTTAACAGGCTAGTAATGACTACAAACAAGCATGAAAACACTTTATTTAGTGAAAAAAATAATCTTAAAAAACGGTACTGCGTCCTTAAGAGAAAAAAAGCATACACGTTCTGCAAAACAGCCTAAACTTGCACCAAATTTTTCAAAATTTTGTATGTAGACACACTATAGGTAGTTAAGATTGCACCACAAAATAGGCCCAGATCTGGAAAAAAACACTCTCAGCACCTTGCCACAGCCCTGCTGTGGCCCTACCTGCCCTCAGGGATCGGAAGTGTGGAGTAAAAGCTTCAATTTGGCCCAAAACATACACCAGGGCCCTCAGGAGTTAGAGCTTGCTGACAAAACTAACCGTGCATCTGAGGCGCGAAAATAGGCTCCGCCCATCTCACTCGATGTTACCTCTGCCTTAAAGAACCGCACCAGAGCGGTTATAACTAGCCATGTGGGTTCTAAGACCCTAAAGTTAAGCCATATGTGCCCTTAATAAAGTTTCCCAAAACGTTAAAGCACTCACAATCAAAAATTTGCTCACAAAAATTTGCCATTCAGTGTCAAACATATTAGTAATTGGCCCCATATGCAAGCTAAGTAATGCCCTTCTTTTAGCTCTAGGATTACTGCTTACCCTTACCCTGCTGGGTATAATGCCAGCCTTTCTGAAATACTGAACATACCTCACTGCTGCATAGCATGAAACCGTTCCTCACACTGAAGTTTCCTGTACTCCTCAGCCTCTGTGGGAACAGCAATAAACATTAGTTACAAATGCTAAGATCATCATCCTCCAGGCAGCAGTCTTCATCCATCTGCTGCCTGAGAGTAAATAGTACACACCGGTACCATTTAAAATAACAAACTCTTGCTTGAAGAAATTAAAAACTAATATTTTATCACCTCTTTCACTTTACCCTTTCTAGTACTTAGAGTAGGCAAAGAGAATGACTGGGGGTGGAGATAAGGGAGGAGCTATATAGACAGCTCTGCTGGGTGCTCTTTGCCACTTCCTGTAGGGAAGGATAATATCCCACAAGTAAAGGATGAATCCGTGAACTCGTCTTACCTTTATAGAATAATTTTTTTTTTAAATTCTATTGGGCCCATACTCAGAAGCAGCTGGCTTTTCTCTCCCAGGGTTATATACCTGTTAGATTCCTTGTGGAAAATGAATGGTGTGTGGGTTAAGTAGGAGTAAGAAGGCTGTATACCCTCTGACCTCAGGTAATGGTGATCTCTAACCCCTGGTAGTGATGACGCTAACCCCTGGTGATAATACTAGCATGCCTTCAGTTTTAAACGATGAGCAGTGCAACACCAGGGTTACGAACAGTGGCAGTCTCAGACTGCCAGCTAATGTGCTTGCCAACCCCAGGACCTCATACAATGAGTTACAAATATACCCATATATGATGTAGTGTGTGTCTATCTGAATCTATAAGTGTGTGTGTATCTGCATGTATAAGTGTAAGCTGTGTAGTGTGTGTATCCGTATGTATAAGTGTAAGCTATGTAGTGTGTGTGTCTGCATGTATAAATGTAAGCTATGAAGTGGGTGTATCTGCATGTATAAGTGTATGCTGTGCAGTGTGTGTGTGTGTATCTGTATGTATAAGTGTAAGCTGTGTAGTGTGTGTATCTGTATGTATAAGTGTAGGCTATGCAGTGTGTGTTTCTGCATGTATAAATGTAAGCTATGAAGTGTGCATATCTGCATGTATAAGTTTATACTATGTAGTGTGTGTGTGTATCTGTATGTATAAGTGTATGCTATGTAGTGTGTGTGTGCCTGCCAGTATAAGTGTATGATATGTAGTGTGTGTCTGCATGTGTAAGTGTATGCAATGTAGTGTGTTTGTATATGTATGTATAAGTGTATGCTATGTAGAGTGTGTGTGTGTATCTGCATGTAAAAGTGTAAGCTATGTAGTGTGTGTGTGTGTATCTGTATGTATCTGCATGTATAAGTGTATGCTATGTAGTGTGTGTGTATCTGCATGTATAAGTGTATGCTGTGTAGTGTGTGTGTGTATCTGTATGTATAAGTGTGTGTGTGTATCTGCATGTATAAGTGTAAGCTATGAAGTGTGTGTGCATCTGCATGTATAAGTGTATGCTATGTAGTGTGTGTGTGCGTATCTGCATGTATAAGTGTATGCTATGTAGTGTGTGTGTGTGTATTTGTATGTATAAATGTATGCTATGTATTGTGTGTGTGTCTGCCTGTATAAGTGTATGCAATGTAGTGTGTGTGTATCTGTATGTATAAGTGTATGCTATGTAGTGTGTGTGTGTGTGTGTGTATCTGCATGTATAAGTGTATGCTATGTAGTGTGTGTGTGTATCTGCATGTATAAGTGTATGCTGTGTAGTGTGTGTGTGTGTGTGTGTGTGTATCTGTATGTATAAGTGTGTGTGTGTGTGTGTATCTGCATGTATAGGTGTATGCTGTGTAGTGTGTATCTGTATGTATTAGTGTAAGCTATGTAGTGTGTGTGTATCTGCATGTATAAGTGTATGCTATGTAGTGTATTACTGTGCATTTTTGTTAACTTTAAAGGCCAGAATCTAGAATATTAATGGGGAATGCAGAGAGCAGTTTTAAAGAATCCATTATTAAATGTCCAATTAAGATAAAAAATATTTAGCACTGTCTCTGCAAAGGTTAATTGAATACAGAGCTCACATAGATATACCAGTGGTTTGAGCTTGCGTTTGATTTGCTGCCTAAGACTATTAAAATATATGAATTTATTGTGTGTGTCCCTCTTTTGAATTTTGAAATGTCGGGAGGTATGTAATTTTATGATTTATTAAGGCCTCTTTTCCAGTAATTTAAGTTAAAAAACATAATTTATGTAAGAACTTACCTGATAAATTCATTTCTTTCATATTAGCAAGAGTCCATGAGCTAGTGATGTATGGGATATACATTCCTACCAGGGGGGGCAAAGTTTCCCAAACCTCAAAATGCCTATAAATACACCCCTCACCACACCCACAAATCAGTTTAACGAATAGCCAAGAAGTGGGGTGATAAGAAAAAAGTGTGAAAGCATAAAAAATAAGGAATTGGAATAATTGTGCTTTATACAAAAAAATCATAAACATCTCAAAAAGGGTGGGCCTCATGGACTCTTGCTAATATGAAAGAAATGAATTTATCAGGTAAGTTCTTACATAAATTATGTTTTCTTTCATGTAATTAGCAAGAGTCCATGAGCTAGTGACGTATGGGATAATGAATACCCAAGATGTGGAGCTTCCACGCAAGAGTCACTAGAGAGGGAGGGATAAAATAAAGACAGCCAATTCCGCTGAAAAATAATCCACACCCCAAAACAAAGTTTAAATCATATAATGAAAAAAACTGAAATTATAAGCAGAAGAATCAAACTGAAACAGCTGCCTGAAGTACATTTCTACCAAAGACTGCTTCAGAAGAAGAAAACACATCAAAATGATAGAATTTAGTAAAAGTATGCAAAGAAGACCAAGTTGCTGCTTTGCAAATCTGATCAACCGAAGCTTCATTCCTAAATGCCCAGGAAGTAGAGACTGACCTAGTTGAATGAGCTGTAATCCTTTGAGGCGGAGTTCTACCCGACTCAACATAAGCATGATGAATCAAAGACTTTAACCAAGATGCCAAAGAAATGGCAGAAGCCTTCTGACCTTTCCTAGAACCAGAAAAGATAACAAATAGACTAGAAGTCTTTCGGAAATCTTTAGTAGCTTCAACATAATATTTCAAAGCTCTAACTACATCCAAAGAATGCAACAATCTTTCCTTAGAGTTCTTAGGATTAGGACACAATGAAGGAACCACAATTTCTCTACTAATGTTGTTAGAATTCACAACCTTAGGTAAAAATTGAAATGAAGTTTGCAACACCGCCTTATCCTGATGAAAAATCAGAAAAGGAGACTCACAAGAAAGAGCAGATAATTCAGAAACTCTTCTAGCAGAAGAGATGGCCAAAAGAAACAAAACTTTCCAAGAAAGTAATTTAATATCCAGTGAATGCATAGGTTCAAAAGGAGCAGCTTGAAGAGCCCCCAGAACCAAATTCAAACTCCAAGGAGGAGAAATTGACTTAATGACAGGTTTTATACGAACCAAAGCCTGTACAAAACAATGAATATCAGGAAGATTAGCAATCTTTCTGTGAAAAAGAACAGAAAGAGCCGAGATTTGTCCTTTCAAGGAACTTGCAGACAAACCTTTATCCAAACCATCCTGAAGAAACTGTAAAATTCTAGGAATTCTAAAAGAATGCCAAGAAAAATGATGAGAACACCAAGAAATGTAAGCCTTCCAGACTCGATAATATATCTTCCTAGATACAGATTTACGAGCCTGTAACATAGTATTAATTACGGAGTCAGAGAAACCTCTATGACTGAAAATCAAGCGTTCAATCTCCATACCTTCAAATTTAAGGATTTGAGATCCTGATGGAAAAAAGGACCTTGCGATAGAAGGTCTGGTCTTAACGGAAGAGTCCACGGTTGGCAAGTAGTCATCCGGACAAGATCCGCATACCAAAACCTGTGAGGCCATGCTGGAACCATTGGCAAGTAGTCATCCGGACAAGATCCGCATACCAAAACCTGTGAGGCCATGCTGGAACCACCAGCAGAACAAACGAATGCTCCTTTAGAATCTTGGAAATCACTCTTGGAAGAAGAACTAGAGGCGGAAAGATATAGGCAGGATGATACTTCCAAGGAAGTGACAATGCATCCACTGCTTCCGCCTGAGGATCCCTGGATCTGGACAGATACCTGGGAAGCTTCTTGTTTAGATGAGAAGCCATCAGATCTATTTCTGGAAGCCCCCACATATTGAAAATCTGACGAAATACCTCTGGGTGAAGAGACCATTCGCCCGGATGTAATGTTTGGCGGCTGAGATAATCCGCTTCCCAATTGTCTATACCTGGGATATGAACCACAGAAATTAGACAGGAGCTGGATTCCGCCCATACAAGTATTCGAGATACTTCTTTCATAGCCAGAGGACTGTGAGTCCCTCCTTGATGATTGACTTATGCCACGGTTGTGACATTGTCCGTCTGAAAACAAATGAACGACTCTCTCTTTAGAAGAGGCCACGACTGAAGAGCTCTGAAAATCGCACGGAGTTTCAAAATGTTGATAGGTAATCTCGCCTCCTGAGATTCCCAAACCCCTGTCAGACTTGCATCTGTTGAGATCACAGTCCAGGTCGGAAGAACAAAAGAAGCCCCCTGAACTAAACGATGGTGGTCTGTCCACCACGTCAGAGAGTGTCGTACAATCGGTTTTAAAGATATTAATTGTGATATCTTTGTATAATCCCTGCACCACTGGTTCAGCCTACAGAGCTGAAGAGGTCGCATGTGAAAACGAGCAAAGGGGATTGCGTCCGATGCAGCAGTAATAAGACCTAGAATTTCCATGCATAAGGCTACCGAAGGGAATGATTGAGACTGAAGGTTTCGACAAGCTGAAACCAATTTCAGACGTCTCTTGTCCGTCAGCGACAGAGTCATGGACACTGAATCTATCTGGAAACCTAAAAAGGTTACCCTTGTCTGAGGAATCAACGAACTCTTTGGTAAATTGATCCTCCAACCATGTTGTCGAAGAAACGATGCAAGTCGATTCGTATGAGATTCTGCTAAATGTGAAGACTGAGCAAGTACCAAGATATCGTCCAAATAAGGAAATACCACAATACCCTGTTCTCTGATTACAGATAGTAGGGCACCGAGAACCTTTGTAAAAATCCTTGGAGCGGTTGCTAGGCCAAACGGCAGAGCCACAAACTGGTAATGCTTGTCTAGAAAAGAGAATCTCAGAAACGGATAGTGATCTGGATGAATCGGAATATGCAGATATGCATCTTGTAAATCTATTGTGGACATATAATGCCCTTGCTGAACAAAAGGCAGAATAGTCCTTATAGTTACCATTTTGAATGTTGGTATCCTTACATAACGATTCAATATTTTTAAATCCATAACTGGTCTGAAGGAATTCTCCTTCTTTGGTACAATGAAGAGATTTGAGTAAAACCCCAGCCTCTGTTCCAAAACTGGAACTGGCACAATTACTCCAGCCAACTCTAGATCTGAAACACATTTCAGAAATGCTTGAGCCTTCACTGGATTTATTGGGACATGGGAAAGAAAAAATCTTCTTGCAGGAGGCCTTATCTTGAAGCCTATTCTGTACCCTTGTGAAACAATATTCTGAATTCAAAGATTGTGAATCGAATTGATCCAAATTTCTTTGAAAAATCGTAGTCTGCCCCCTACCAGCTGGGCTGGAATGAGGGCCGCACCTTCATGTGGACTTGGGAGCTGACTTTGGTTTTCTAAAAGGCTTGGATTTATTCCAGACTGGAGATGGTTTCCAAACTGATACCGCTCCTGTAGGGGAAGGATCAGGTTTTTGTTCCTTATTGTGACGAAAGGAACGAAAACAATTAGCAGACCTAAATTTACCTTTAGATTTTTTATCCTGTGGTAAAAAAGTTCCTTTTCCCCCAGTAACAGTTGAAATAATCGAATCCAACTGTGAACCAAACAATTTATTACCCTGGAAAGAAAGGGAAAGCAAAGTTGACTTAGAAAACATATCAGCATTCCAAGTTTTAAGCCATAAAGCTCTTCTAGCTAAAATAGCTAAAGACATATACCTGACATCAACCCTAATGATATCAAAGATGGCATCACAAATAAAGTTATTAGCATGTTGAAGAAGATTAACAATGCTATGAGTATTATGATCTGTTACTTGTTGTGCTAAAGCTTCCAACCAGAAAGTTGAGGCTGCAGCAACATCCGCCAAATATATAGCAGGTCTAAGAAGATTACCTGAACATAAGTAAGCTTTTCTTAGAAAGGATTCAATTTTCCTATCTAAAGGATCCTTAAAGGAAGTACTATCTGCTGTAGGAATAGTAGTACGTTTAGCTAGAGTAGAGATAGCCCCATCAACCTTAGGGATTTTGTCCCAAAACTCTAATCTGTCAGATGGCACAGGATATAATTGCTTAAACCGTTTAGAAGGAGTAAATGAATTACCCAAATTATTCCATTCCCTGGAAATTACTTCAGAAATAGCATCAGGGACGGGAAAAACCTCCGGAATAACTACAGGAGGTTTAAAAACCGTATTCAAACGTTTAGATTTAGTATCAAGAGGACCAGATTCCTCTATTTCTAATGCAATTAAGACTTCTTTAAGGAAAGAACGAATAAATTCCATATTGAATAAATATGAAGATTTATCAGTATCAACCTCTGAAACAGAATCCTCTGAACCAGAAAAATCATTATCAGAAACCGAATCAGAATGATGATGTTCATTTAAAAACTCATTTGAAAAATGAGAAGTTTTAAAAGACCTTTTACGTTGACTGTAAGGAGGAATAACAGACATAGCCTTCTTAATAGATTTAGAAATAAAATCTCTTATGTTAACAGGAACACCCTGAATATTAGATGTTGATCGAACAGCAACAGGTAATGGAACATTACTAAAGGAAATATTATCTGCATTAACAAGTTTGTCATGACATTCATTACAAACAACAGCCGGAGGAACAGTTACCACAAGTTTACAACAAATACACTTAACTTTGGTAGATCCAGCTTCAGGCAGCAATTCTCCAGAAGTATCTTCTGATTCAGGGTCAATCTGCGACATCTTGCAATATGTAATAGAAAAAACAACATATAAAGCAAAATTGATCAAATCCCTTAAATGACAGTTTCAGGAATGGGAAAAAATGCCAATGAACAAGCTTCTAGCAACCAGAAGCAAATAAGCAATGAGACTTAAAGGGACAGTATACACTCATTTTCATATAACTGCATGTAATAGACACTACTATAAAGAATAATATGCACAGATACTGATATAAAAATCCAGTATAAAACTGTTTAAAAACTTACTTAGAAGATGTCACTTTGGCTCTGTTGAAAAGGTAGCTGGAAAGCCCACTGCAAGTGGCAAATAAGACACTCCCCCCCTCCCCCTTCTTTTGCATATGAAAAGACCCTTTACACAAACAGGAGCAAGCTGGAGTAGGTAGTCGAGCGTATTCACATAAAACTTTGGGGCTTGGTTAGGAGTCTGAAAATCAGAGCAATGCAAAACTATACATTAATTAAAAAAAAAAACTTTATGGGCTATATAAATAGATTATCTACAAAACATTTATGCAAAGAAAAAATGAGTGTATAATGTCCCTTTAAATAATGTGGAGACAAAAATGACGCCCATATTTTTTGGCGCCAAAAAGACGCCCACATTATTTGGCGCCTAAATGCTTTAAGCGCCAAAAATGACGCCACATCCGGTGACGCCGACATTTTTGGCGCAAAAAACGTCAAAAAAATGACTTAACTTCCGGCGGCAAGTATGACGCAGGAAATGACAAAGAAAATTTTTGCGCCAAAAAAGTCCGCGCCAAAAATGACGCAATAAAAAGAAGCATTTTCAGCCCCCGCGAGCCTAACAGCCCACAGGAAAAAAGTCAAATTTTAAGGTAAGAAAAATTGATTATTCATATGCATTATCCCAAATAATGAAACTGACTGTCTGAAATAAGGAATGTTGAACATCCTGAATTAAGGCAAATAAATGTTTAAACACATATATTTAGAACTTTATATAAAAGTGCCCAACCATAGCTTAGAGTGTCACAAAAATAAGACTTACTTACCCCAGGACACTCATCTACATGTAGTAGAAAGCCAAACCAGTACTGAAACGAGAATCAGTAGAGGTAATGGTATATATAAGAGTATATCGTCGATCTGAAAAGGGAGGTAAGAGATGAATCTCTACGACCGATAACAGAGAACCTATGAAATAGACCCCGTAGAAGGAGATCATTGAATTCAAATAGGCAATACTCTCTTCACATCCCTCTGACATTCACTGCACACTGAGAGGAAAACCGGGCTCCAGCCTGCTGCGAAGCGCATATCAACGAAGAATCTAGCACAAACTTACTTCACCACCTCCATGGGAGGCAAAGTTTGTAAAAACTGATTTGTGGGTGTGGTGAGGGGTGTATTTATAGGCATTTTGAGGTTTGGGAAACTTTGCCCCTCCTGGTAGGAATGTATATCCCATACTTCACTAGCTCATGGACTCTTGCTAATTACATGAAAGAAACTGGAAAGACACTTTAGGCTTCAAAAGCCTAACCCTGTCACATGTATCTGTACCCAATTGGCTTCACCCGAGATTATAAGATAAGGAAGAGCAAAACAATAGTTATTTTTTGCGAACATAATGATCATGATAGTCTTGTCTACTCCAGTAAACATATATAAATTGGATTTGTTGTAGTTTAAGCTTCTTAAATTTAGTCTTTAACCAAATTATATTTAGTCTTTCAAATAAGGTGCTAAGTAGTACTTAACAGCTAATTATTAATTGATATACTTATATACCCCAATTAATCATTTAGGCCTTATGGCTCTAAATGATATGTTGCGTAAATATACATAATATACAGAAGAGTTTATTATGTTCATTGTATAAAGATTACATAATTTTTTCTAACACACAATTATTTTAACTTTTGAAGGAAAATTCTTTTTGCAAAAAAAAATGGCACGGCTATGAAGGCTACATTTGCCCCCTCATATGCGAATATATTCATGGGTTATTTTGAAACAACATATTTTTAGCAAAGCTTCATTGTTTTCAGATAACCTTATAATATATGGCAGATATATTGATGACTTGATCATCAATTGGAAAAACACTGAGAAAATTTGTTACAGCAATCTGTAGACCATTTAAATAATAATTAAGCTAATCTTAAATTCACTTAGAATACAGACAAACATAGAATGTCCTTATTAGATCTTGATATATTAGTAGATGAGATAAATCTTAACATCAGGACGAAAATATATAAGAAGGAAACTGCAAGAAATCATAAGAGGAGACTCCTGTCAACCTAAACACACGTTAAGAAGTATCCCTAGGGGTCAATTTATAAGTTTACGAAGAAACTGTTCTGATGATACCATTTATCAAAATCAATGATCAATCACAAGAATTGGTAGATAAGTTGACCTCCAGAGGATACAAGAAAATAACTTTAGAAAAGTCAGGAATGATGCTGCGAAAATACCTATACAAAACCTCATATAGTATAAAAATAGAAAACCAAATTCAACGTTCAAATGCTTCTTCATAACTAGAAATAGTAAACAATACAACAAAATTTGTAAGATAGTAAAAAATAATTTACTAATACTTTATGCATAATGCAGATAAGGATTATAATAAGGTTATCAAAAATGGAATTCAGTGTGTAGCTAGGAGGGTACCAACTGTGGGAGAAAGAGTAATGATAATACAAATTACCCAAAGAGAAAGATAATCTTGTCTAATAGTAGAAGGATGATGAAAACTTTCTGCACACAATATATTATTGGTAGTTGTTTGTTTTCTGTAAGTATCCGTTACCAATTTTTCATTCACATTCTTTATTATAAGATCAATAAACTCTACTTTTTCCTTACTAGCTGTATATGTAAGGTATAAGCCAAATGGATTCAGATCCAATACTTTGATTAAATCCTGTAGCACCTCCACTTAAGTCAATACATATGCACAGTTTTGATTAGGAAAAACAAGCGTGGAGATGTAAACAATGATCCACATCGTGTCGGCCCAATGAAATAAGCAGATTATAGCCCACGCCATTGTTTAAGCAAGTGGAAAATCAGGACAAGATAAGGGTATGGGCTTGATGACGTGTTACGTCACGATTGGTCTAGTGCTTAGGGAAATGGGTTTATAAGGACTGGTCCCGAATACCTTGGTTTGTCAATTTCAACTAAGTTTTAACATTGAGAAAGGCTGTGTAAAGGCCAAAACACGTTTGTTATTTTCAGTGTGTTACAGCCCTGGCACCTGAAGCCGACGTTTCCAGTTAGCAGCCAGGAAACTGTGGGGTGTCTCACGGTTTTATTTAGGGTGGTGGTGGGTAAGATTTGCCGGATCACCTGTTTTTATTGTTTGAAGTAAAGGTTATGTTTTAACTAGCATTTACTCTTATTAGAGCAGGACAGATATAAACCCTTTTCTTTCCCCTATCTTTCTCTTGGGGTGATTTGTATTAGTATTGCTTTGAGGGTAGCACCGGTCCTATTTGATTTCAGTAGGTCTTTTCCTCTATGTAACTGTCACAGGGCCAGTAATTATTTTTTTTATATTCTAGAAAGTGTAATTAAACACACATACACTTATCGGAATCAATACAATTAGTTAAGAGAGATAAAAGGCTCATACAGATGTGGGAATAGCCGATGTAAAAGCAGCACATATGTCTGCAAGTCCAGAAACTTTAGCTCAAGTAATACACAGCTTTTAATTGCACCTGGATGGAGTCTGCATATCCTCTCTTTCTTTCATGTAATTAGCAAGAGTCCATGAGCTAGTGACGTATGGGATATACATTCCTACCAGGAGGGGCAAAGTTTCCCAAACCTCAAAATGCCTATAAATACATCCCTCACCACACCCACAAATCAGTTTTACAAACTTTGCCTCCTATGGAGGTGGTGAAGTAAGTTTGTGCTAGATTCTACGTTGATATGCTCTCTGCAACAGGTTGGAGCCCGGTTTTCCTCTCAGCGTGCAGTGAATGTCAGAGGGATGTGAAGAGAGTATTGCCTATTTTGAATTCAATGATCTCCTTCTACGGGGTCTATTTCATAGGTTCTCTGTTATCGGTGATAGAGATTAATCTCTTACCTCCCTTTTCAGATCGACGATATACTCTTATATATACCATTACCTCTACTGATTCTCGTTTCAGTACTGGTTTGGCTTTCTACTACATGTAGATGAGTGTCCTGGGGTAAGTAAGTCTTATTTTCTGTGACACTCTAAGCTATGGTTGG
The DNA here is from genome assembly GCF_027579735.1 of Bombina bombina. NCBI lineage: Eukaryota > Metazoa > Chordata > Amphibia > Anura > Bombinatoridae > Bombina > Bombina bombina. The sequence goes on from NC_069502.1 coordinate 507,983,718, forward strand.
GCACTTTTATATAAAGTTCTAAATATATGTGTTTAAACATTTATTTGCCTTGATTCAGGATGTTCAACGTTCCTTATTTCAGACAGACAGTCAGTTTCATATTTGGGATAATGCATATGAATAAATCAATTTTTTCTTACCTTAAAATTTGACTTTTTTCCTGTGGGCTGTTAGGCTTGCGGGGGGTGAAAATGCTTCATTTTATTGCGTCATTCTTGGCGCGGACTTTTTTGGCGCAAAAATGTTCTTGTTATTTCCGGCGTCATACGTGTCGCCGGAAGTTGTGTCATTTTTTTGACGTTTTTGCGCCAAAAAATGTCAGCGTTACCAAAAGCATTTAGGCGCCAAATAATGTGGGCGGCTTTTTTGGCGCTAAAAAATTTGCGCGTCATTGTTGTCTCCACAATATTTAAGTCTCATTATTTATTGCTTCTGGTTGCTAGAAGCTTGTTCATTGGCATTTTTTTCCCATTCCTGAAACTGTCATTTAAGGAATTTGATCATTTTTGCTTTATATGTTGTTTTTTCTATTACATATTGCAAGATGTCTCAGATTGATCCTGAATCAGAAGCCACTTCTGGAAAAACGCTTAACTGAGTTTCAGTTCTACCAAAGCTAAGTTCATTTATTTTAAATGTTATAAATGTTTATCTTTAGCTATGGTGTGTAATAAGTTATTATAATATACTTTTACATGCAGAATCCATTAGTATTTATGCTTTATATATTTCCATTCTTACATCTTATGTACAAGAAATATTTAGAAGATTTATAAGAAATATTTTTCTGATTCTATTTTAAAGGCTTTGTCTGACTTCGTGCCTTCTAATAAAATTCTTAGGTCTTTTTCACTTCTTTTTTAATTATTGAAGTTTCAAATGACCAACAACATACTGATTTATCCTTCTCTGATGATGTTTTTTCTCTTTCAGAAATTTTCTTCATTAGATATTGACACTAACAAATCTACTTTTTTATTATTTTTCTATTATTAAAGTACATTTGTTCTTTGTTGAAAAGGTGTTGATTATTTTGGATATTACGGTAACTAGTTCTTTAAGACTAATATTAGAAGTGAACGAGAGAGCGCCTAATGGTGTGATATCGTTTGAGACCAAATAGATATGATTACTATACACTTCCGCCAAATGGATACTCACAAAAGAGTCGGCACTCACAAGTAGTGCATACAGGCAGGCTGACCTTAGTACAGCAGTCAGTACGCTGAATCTGTCAGATTAGTGTTGTAGATCTGTTGTAATAAAAGAGGGAGAGAGCGCCTAATAGTGCAATATCGTCTGTACCAAAAAAGACACACAGAAAACAAGGGGGGCAATCAGGTGGATACTCACAAAAAAGTTGGCACTAAACAGTAGTGCATTTGAGCAGGCTGACCTTTAAACAGCAGTCAGTACGCTGAACTACTAGGATTTGTATCCCTCTGGCCAGTAGTATGATAGTTTGCGGATTTTTGTAGATCTTACTTGTCTTTGTCACCCAAATTTTCTGCACGATAAACGTCAGTTCTCCTGTGCCTGTTTCCCTCTCTGCCTCAGCTCCTCCCCTTTCCTGTCTGAACTTCTTTAAGACTAGCTGACACTATTTCTGCCTATTTATTTCTTCTGTGTTTTCAGAGGTTTTCTTTCCAATTCCCCATTCCAGGGAATGGAATAGGCTGAGAATTTTCTTTTATTCCTTCTTCAAAGGTTTTAAACTATATTCTTTGCCAGCAGTTAAATTCAATTTGGAGGGTTCTCCAATTTATTGGGGCTATCTCTACTTCTACTAATTATGCTATTGTTTCTATAGCAAAATAGTATTTATTTTCCTTTAGATAGTTGTATTTTATTTATGGAAAATTATTTAGTTTCAGGTACTTTTCTTGGTCCTGTGATTTATTTGGATATTGCAATTGCTTCATTTTTTCTGTTTACTTTAAGATCAAGTATCAGATTATGATTTATTTTAGCATTGTTAAGGGACAACATTTACTAGACTAGGTGCTGTTGCATTTGTCTTGTTGTTTTGCATTTATTGATTATGCAAGTCCACTGTATTGACTGGTCCTTTAAACTGGACTATCATGCTAATAATTTCATTTGTGTCTTCATTTTATGAATATTTTCGCAAATGAGGGTTAATCTATGTCTTTAGCTATTTTAGCTAGAAGAACTTTGTGATTTTTTAAAAAAAAAATAAAAAAAAAAATCCATATTTCTTTTGTTCTAAGATAATCAATTATTTGTTTTATAATTGGATTCAATTCTTAACTGTTACTCTGGGCTTCAAGATTGAGTTCTAAGACTAAAACTTTAAGCTTATACTAGTTTGGTTGTTCTTATTAAGGAACGAATTCCTGAGTTCTTTCCCAAGTAACATGTTTATTATTGGGGTTCGAAATCAGCTCCCTAATATTGCGATGTACGTGCCGTATTCCAGCTTGGCTGGTAAGGGGCAGGTTAAGACTTCTTTGAAATTTATTTGGTTCTATTTTGTCCAAATTTCTTTGATTTTATTCCAGTAAGGCTAACACTTTCTTTAAGTGTGTTTCTGTCCTATATATTTTGGGTACTGTTGAAGCATGGCTGGGCACCCATGGAGTTCAAGCGCTGCTCAGACCTGGAATCTTCTGGGGTATTTCTTCCAGTTCCTTTTTTAGGAACCGGGTTTGGAGTTTTATTCAAACTATTTTGCCTTTTTATGGTCATTGATAGCATTATTTGTTTTCATTAGATACAATAAATGCATATTTTCATTTTTCTGTTTTCATTCAGATTATTTTCTGAGGATGCGGAATCTCATATGAGTGACTTGCTCTTCAGGACATAGTTAGAGGATCTTTTTTTCGAAAGCTCTTGATTCCTCACACAAGGGTCACCTTTTTTAGGTTTCCAGATAGTTTGTGTCACTGTCTTTGTCTCTATCAGACAAGGGATAATTCTATTGGGTTCCGTCTGTCGGTACCTTTAGTCTCTATTATTTCCTTCAGTTGCTATATATGCATAGAAGTTTTAGGTCTTATGGCCACAGCATTGGATTCAATTCCCTTTGCTCATTTTCACTAGAAAGAACCTTTCCAGTCTTTTATGAGTGTTGTTTCTTCTAGAACATGGTTGGAGGATCAATTTACCAAAAAGTTTGTTGATTCCTCAGACAAGGGTAACCTTTTTAGGTTTCCTGATAGATTCAGTGTCCTTGACTCTGTCTCTGACGGACAAGAGACGTCTGAAATTGGTTTCAGCTCGTCGAAACCTTCAGTCTCAATCTTTCCCTTCGGTAGCCTTATGCATGGAAATTCTAGGTCTTATGACTGCTGCATTGGACGCGGTCCCCTTTGCTCGTTTTCACATGCAACCTCTTCAGCTCTGTATGCTGAACCAGTGGTGCAGGGATTATACAAAGATATTTCAATTAATATCTTTAAAACCGATTGTACGACACTCTCTGACGTGGTGGACAGACCACCATCGTTTAGTTCAGGGGGCTTCTTTTGTTCTTCCGACCTGGACTGTGTTTTCAACAAATGCAAGTCTGACAGGTTGGGGAGCTGTTTGGGGGTCTCTGACAGCACAAGGGGTTTGGAAATCTCAGGAGGTGAGATTACCAATCAATATTTTGGAACTCTGTGCAATTTTCAGAGCTCTTCAGTCATGGCCTCTTCTAAAGAGAGAGTCATTCATTTGTTTTCAGACGGACAATGTCACAATTGTGGCATATGTCAATCATCAAGGAGGGACTCACAGTCCTCTGGCTATGAAAGAAGTATCTCGAATTCTGGTATGGGCGGAATCCAGCTCCTGTCTAATTTCTGCGGTTCATATCCCAGGTATAGACAATTGGGAAGCGGATTATCTCAGTCGCCAAACGTTACATCCGGGCGAATGGTCTCTTCACCCAGAGGTATTTCTTCAGATTGTTCAAATGTGGGGACTTCCAGAAATAGATCTGATGGCTTCTCATCTAAACAAGAAGCTTCCCAGCTATCTGTCCAGATCCAGGGATCCTCAGGCGGAGGCAGTGGATGCATTGTCATTTCCTTGGAAGTATCATCCTGCTTATATCTTTCCGCCTCTAGTTCTTCTTCCAAGAGTAATTCCAAGATTCTAAGGAGTGCTTGTTTGTTCTGCTGGTGGCTCCAGCATGGTCTCACAGGTTTTGGTATGCGGATCTTGTCCGGATGGCCACTTGCCAACCGTGGACTCTTCCGTTAAGACCAGACCTTCTATCGCAAGGTCCTTTTTTCCATCAGGATCTCAAATCCTTAAATTTGAAGGTGGAGAGATTGAACGCTTGATTCTCAGTCATAGAGGTTTCTCTGACTCTCTGATTAATACTATGTTATAGGCTCGTAAATCTGTATCTAGGAAGATATATTATCGAGTCTGGAAGATTTACATTTCTTGGTGTTTTTCTCATCATTTTTCTTGGCATTCTTTTAGAATTCCTAGAATTTTACAGTTTCTTCAGGATGGTTTGGATAAAGGTTTGTCTGCAAGTTCCTTGAAAGGACAAATCTCTGCTCTTTCTGTTCTTTTTCACAGAAAGATTGCTAGTCTTCCTGATATTCATTGTTTTGTACAAGCTTTGGTTCGTATAAAACCTGTTATTAAGTCAATTTCTCCTCCTTGGAGTTTGAATTTGGTTCTGGGGGCTCTTCAAGCTCCTCCGTTTGAACCTATGCATTCGCTGGTCATTAAATTACTTTCTTGGAAAGTTTTGTTTCTTTTGGCCATCTCTTCTGCTAGAAGAGTTTCTGATTTATCTGCTCTTTCTTATGAGTCTCCTTTTCTGATTTTTCATCAGGATAAGGCGGTGTTGCAAACTTCTTTTAAATTTTTACCTAAGGTTGTGAATTCATTAGTAGAGAAATTGTGGTTCCTTCATTGTGTCCTAATCCTAAGAATTCTAAGGAAAGATCGTTGCATTCTTTGGATGTAGTTAGAGCTTTGAAATATTATGTTGAAGCTACTAAAAATTTCCGAAAGACTTCTAGTCTATTTGTTATCTTTCCCGGTTCTAGGAAAGGTCAGAAGGCCTCTGCCATTTCTTTGGCGTCTTGGTTAAAGTCTTTGATTCATCATGCTTATGTCGATTCGGGTAAAACTCCGCCTCAAAGGATTACAGTTCATTCTTCTAGGTCAGTTTCTACTTCCTGGGCGTTTAGGAATGAAGCTTCGGTTGATCAGATTTGCAAAGCAGCAACTTGGTCTTCTTTGCATACTTTTACTAAATTCTACCATTTTGATGTGTTTTCTTCTTCTGAAGCAGTTTTTGGTAGAAAAGTACTTCAGGCAGCTGTTTCAGTTTGATTCTTCTGCTTATATTTTCAGTTTTTTTCATTATAAGATTTAAACTTTATTTTGGGTGTGGATTATTTTCAGCGGAATTGGCTGTCTTTATTTTATCCCTCCCTCTCTAGTGACTCTTGCGTGGAAGATCCACATCTTGGGTATTCATTATCCCATACGTCACTAGCTCATGGACTCTTGCTAATTACATGAAAGAAAACATAATTTATGTAAGAACTTACCTGATAAATTCATTTCTTTCATATTAGCAAGAGTCCATGAGGCCCACCCTTTTTTGTGGTGGTTATGATTTTTTTGTATAAAGCACAATTATTACAATTCCTTATTTTTTTTATGCTTTCGCACTTTTGTCTTATCACCCCACTTCTTGGCTATGCGTTAAACTGATTTTTGGGTGTGGTGAGGGGTGTATTTATAGGCATTTTGAGGTTTGGGAAACTTTGCCCCTCCTGGTAGGAATGTATATCCCATACGTCACTAGCTCATGGACTCTTGCTAATATGAAAGAAATGAATTTATCAGGTAAGTTCTTACATAAATTATGTTTTTTTCCATTGGCAGCTATTCCAATAAACAGTCTGGGTTGGCGGCTCAAAATAAGTCAAGTTGGTGGAGAATTCAAAAACATTTCTAACAATCAAGGTCTCAATGTAATCAAAACATTTAAAAACTCACCCACTATGTTAACTTATTTCAAGGCTGCAGTAAATCTTGTAATTCTGTAACTTGAATCTAAAACTACTATACAGAAACGTTCCTGCAAGCCTGATTAGACAACATTGGTTTATAAAGGACAGGCGAAAAACAAAACACAATAAACATCTAAAAATGCCATCTTTTAGATAAAAAGGGAAAAATACCACTTCAAATTAAATGTTTACCAAACTTTTTTTCCCCCAAAATATTTATGTAGTTAAAAAGATATGACAAGAACTAAAAAATATCGGAAACATGTAATAAATCATACCCAAGTATTTGTTGAGAATATGTGTGCAAAAAAAATGTAATTCTTTAAAATAAACGAGAATATGTAAATGGAGTTTTTATATAAAGCCTTGCAGCAATACTAGCGGGGGCACATTTTTAAACCCCATTTAACATTTTCTAAAGCTATTCAGCTTGAAAAGGGCACTACATGATAAATGTTTGGTGTGTCCCTAGCTCTGTGCCCTTGATGATTTTTCTTGGCACCAATAATTATTATACTATATAAAAGGGCATTCTTGACTAATAAAGCATTTCCTTTAACCTTGTCTTCCAGGGCTTCCAGGATGCTAAAGAAGTGATGACCTAAGAATGCAGCCACTGAGGTTCATCATAAATTTCTTGCTGGTTGCAAGGTTCGGTCAGTTGGATTGCTGCCCAGTGAAGTATTTGATGAAGCAATTGTTCAGAGAAAGAACAGATGGAGACACAGTCTGTGTAAAAAAACTGCAGGAAAGTCTTTCTAATTACAGTGCTTCCTTGTGAATACAGTTTATTTATAGTGGCTAATTTAGATATACGTTAAGCTTATACAACTGGTAGCATTTTACATAATACATTCACTATGCTTGCTTAAATATATCAAATGTTCTACAGTTTAATTATAGACACAAGAGAACTTAAGTGATGTTTTATTTTTGTGCTTTTGTTATATAGCAATATCTACATCTATCTATTTTCAGTGCTGAGAGAGAGAGGTGAAAAAGAGAGATTAAAATAAAAGACCAGGCCATTAAGTATCAGAGACCACTGCCTACAGAACCTTTCAGCAAAAACTCTGCCTTAGAAAAGGCAAAAATGTCAAAATTATAGAATTTTGTAAAAGTATGCAAGGGTGAGGACATATCAGTCTTGCATATTTGTTTTACAGAAGCCTCATGAAGATGAAACTGAACGAGTAGAGTCAGCATTAATTTGTCTAGGCGGTTGCTGACCCGCCTCCAAGTAAGGCATGCAGATTAAATGCCTCAACCAAAAAGACATGGACATCGAAGTAGCCTTCTAACCCTTCCTTTTACCAGAATACAGAATAAATAAGCTGGTAGAATGACTAAATTCTTTGATTGCCTGCAAATAGAATTTCAAAGCCAACACAACATCTAAATTATGCAGAAGCCTCTCTTTAGAGGACTTCAGATTTGGACAGAGAGAAGGAACAATAATTTCACTATTAATGTTCTCAACAGAAACAACCTTTGATAAAAAGCCATACACAGTATGTAGACCATTTTATCCTGGTAAATATCAAGTAATGAGGATCAGAAGAAAGCAATGACAATTCTGAAACTCTACTAGCTGAATAAATTGCCAAAAGAAACAAATACTTTCCAAGATAATAACTAAATATTCAAATAATGCATTGGCTCAAAAGGATACTGCAAAACTCTGAGAACCAAGTTGAGATTCCAAGGAGAGAAAACTAGCTTGAAAACCGATTTGATCTTAATAAAAACTAAATTTATGCTTACCTGATAAATTTCTTTCTCTTGTGGTGTATCCAGTCCACGGGTTCATCCATTACTTGTGGGATATTCTCCTTCCCAACAGGAAGTTGCAAGAGGACACCCACAGCAGAGCTGTCTATATAGCTCCTCCCCTAACTGCCACTCCCAGTCATTCGACCGAAGACAAGCAAGAAAAAAGGAGAAACTATAGGGTGCAGTGGTGACTGTAGTTTAAAAATAAAAAACACCTGCCTCAGGTAAGCATAAATTTTGTTTTCTCTTATAAGGTGTATCCAGTCCACGGGTTCATCCATTACTTGTGGGATACCAATACCAAAGCTTTAGGACACGGATGAAGGGAGGGACAAGGCAGGAACTTAAACGGAAGGCACCACTACCTGCAAGACCTTTCTCCCAAAAATCGCCTCCGAGGAAGCAAAAGTATCAAATTTGTGGAATTTAGAAAAAGTATGAAGCGAAGACCAAGTCGCCGCCTTACAAATCTGTTCAACAGAGGCCTCATTTTTAAAAGCCGATGTGGAAGCTACCGCTCTAGTGGAATGAGCTGTAATTCTTTCAGGAGGCTGCTGGCCAGCAGTCTCATAAGCTAAATTGATTATGCTTCTCAGCCAAAAAGAAAGAGAAGATGCTGAAGCCTTTTGGCCTCTCCTCTGTCCAGAGTAGACAACAAACAATGCAGATGTTTGACGAAAATCCTTAGTAGCTTGTAAATAAAACTTTAAAGCACGAAGATTGTGTAATAGACGTCCCTTCTTTGAAGAAGGATTAGGACACAGTGATGGAACAACAATCTACTTATTGATATTCTTATTAGATACCACATTAGGAAGAAACCCAGGTTTGGTACGCAAAACTACCTTATCTGTATGGAAGATCAGATAAGGGGAATCACACTGTAAGGCAGATAACTCTGAAACTCTTCGAGCCGAAGAGATAGCTACCAAAAACAGAACTTTCCAAGATAGAAGTTTGATATCTATGGAATGCAGAGGTTCAAACGGAACCCCTTGAAGAACTTTAAGAACTAAATTTAAACTCCATGGCAGAGCAACAGGTTTAAACACAGGCTTGATTCTAACTAAAGCCTGACAAAACGCCTGATTGTCTGGAACATCTGCCAGACGCTTGTGCAGAAGAATAGACAGAGCAGAAATCTGTCCCTTAAAGAACTAGCTGACAATTTCCTTCTCCCATCCTTCTTGGAGAAAGGATAATATCCTAGGAATCCTGACTTTACTCCATGAGTAACCCTTGGATTCACACCAAAGAAGATATTTACACCATATCTTAAGATAGATTTTCCTGGTGACAGGCTTTCGAGCCTGAATTAAGGTATCAATGACCGACTCGGAGAAACCACGTTTTGATAAAATCAAGCGTTTAATCTCCAAGCAGTCAGCCGCAGAGAAATTAGATTTGGATGCTTGAATGGACCTTGGAGTAGAAGGTCCTGCCTCAGCGGCAGAGTCCATGGTGGAAGGGATGACATGTCCACCAGATCTGCATACCAAGTCCTGCGTGGCCACGCAGGTGCTATCAAAATCACCAAAGCTCTCTCCTGCTTGATCTTGGCAATCAGACGAGGGAGGAAAGGAAATGGAGGGAACACATAAGCCAGGCTGAAGGACCAGGGCACTGCTAGAGCATCTATAAGTGCTTCCTGGGTATCCCTTGACCTGGACCCGTAACAGGGAAGCTTGGCGTTCTGACAAGACACCATCAGATCCACTTCTGGTTTGCCCCATAGTTGAATCAGCTGGGCAAATACCTCCGGATAGAGCTCCCACTCCCCTGGATGAAAAGTCTGCCGACTTAGAAAATCTGCCTCCCAGTTCTCTACTCCTGGGATATGGATAGCTGAGAGATGGCAAGAGTGAACCTCTGCCCATAGAATTATCTTTGAAACCTCCAACATTGCCAGGAGGCTTCTTGTCCCCCCCTGATGGTTGATATAGGCTACAGTCGTGATATTGTCCGACTGAAATCTGATGAACCTGACCGCAGCTAATTGAGGCCAAGCCTGAAGAGCATTGAATATCGCTCTTAGTTCAAGAATGTTTATCGGAAGGAGGGCTTCCTCCTGAGTCCACGAACCCTGAGCCTTCAGGGAGTTCCAGACTGCGCCCCAGCCCAGAAGGCTGGAATCTGTCGTGACTATAGTCCACTCTGGCCTGCGGAAACTCATTCCCCTGGACAGATGGATCCGAGAGAACCACCAGAGAAGAGAATCCCTGGTCTCTTGATCCAGATTTAGCAGAGGGGACAAATCTGTGTAATCCCCATTCCACTGATTGAGCATGCAAAGTTGCAGTGGTCTGAGATGTAGGCGGGCAAACGGAACTATGTCCATTGCCGCTACCATTAGGCCGATTACTTCCATACACTGAGCCAATGACGGCCGAGGAGTGGAATGAAGAACACGGCAGGAAGTTAGAAGTTTAATCTCCAAGCAGTCAGCCCCAATTAATTAGATTTGGATGCTTGAATGGACCTTGGAGTAGAAGGTCCTGCCTCAGCGGCAGAGTCCATGGTGGAAGGGATGACATGTCCACCAGATCTGCATACCAAGTCCTGCGTGGCCACGCAGGTGCTATCAAAATCACCAAAGCTCTCTCCTGCTTGATCTTGGCAATCAGACGAGGGAGGAAAGGAAATGGAGGGAACACATAAGCCAGGCTGAAGGACCAGGGCACTGCTAGAGCATCTATAAGTGCTTCCTGGGTATCCCTTGACCTGGACCCGTAACAGGGAAGCTTGGCGTTCTGACAAGACACCATCAGATCCACTTCTGGTTTGCCCCATAGTTGAATCAGCTGGGCAAATACCTCCGGATAGAGCTCCCACTCCCCTGGATGAAAAGTCTGCCGACTTAGAAAATCTGCCTCCCAGTTCTCTACTCCTGGGATATGGATAGCTGAGAGATGGCAAGAGTGAACCTCTGCCCATAGAATTATCTTTGAAACCTCCAACATTGCCAGGAGGCTTCTTGTCCCCCCCTGATGGTTGATATAGGCTACAGTCGTGATATTGTCCGACTGAAATCTGATGAACCTGACCGCAGCTAATTGAGGCCAAGCCTGAAGAGCATTGAATATCGCTCTTAGTTCAAGAATGTTTATCGGAAGGAGGGCTTCCTCCTGAGTCCACGAACCCTGAGCCTTCAGGGAGTTCCAGACTGCGCCCCAGCCCAGAAGGCTGGAATCTGTCGTGACTATAGTCCACTCTGGCCTGCGGAAACTCATTCCCCTGGACAGATGGATCCGAGAGAACCACCAGAGAAGAGAATCCCTGGTCTCTTGATCCAGATTTAGCAGAGGGGACAAATCTGTGTAATCCCCATTCCACTGATTGAGCATGCAAAGTTGCAGTGGTCTGAGATGTAGGCGGGCAAACGGAACTATGTCCATTGCCGCTACCATTAGGCCGATTACTTCCATACACTGAGCCAATGACGGCCGAGGAGTGGAATGAAGAACACGGCAGGAAGATAGAAGTTTAATCTCCAAGCAGTCAGCCCCAATTAATTAGATTTGGATGCTTGAATGGACCTTGGAGTAGAAGGTCCTGCCTCAGCGGCAGAGTCCATGGTGGAAGGGATGACATGTCCACCAGATCTGCATACCAAGTCCTGCGTGGCCACGCAGGTGCTATCAAAATCACCAAAGCTCTCTCCTGCTTGATCTTGGCAATCAGACGAGGGAGGAAAGGAAATGGAGGGAACACATAAGCCAGGCTGAAGGACCAGGGCACTGCTAGAGCATCTATAAGTGCTTCCTGGGTATCCCTTGACCTGGACCCGTAACAGGGAAGCTTGGCGTTCTGACAAGACACCATCAGATCCACTTCTGGTTTGCCCCATAGTTGAATCAGCTGGGCAAATACCTCCGGATAGAGCTCCCACTCCCCTGGATGAAAAGTCTGCCGACTTAGAAAATCTGCCTCCCAGTTCTCTACTCCTGGGATATGGATAGCTGAGAGATGGCAAGAGTGAACCTCTGCCCATAGAATTATCTTTGAAACCTCCAACATTGCCAGGAGGCTTCTTGTCCCCCCCTGATGGTTGATATAGGCTACAGTCGTGATATTGTCCGACTGAAATCTGATGAACCTGACCGCAGCTAATTGAGGCCAAGCCTGAAGAGCATTGAATATCGCTCTCAGTTCAAGAATGTTTATCGGAAGGAGGGCATCCTCCTGAGTCCACGAACCCTGAGCCTTCAAGGAGTTCCAGACTGCACCCCAGCCCAGAAGGCTGGAATCTGTCGTGACTATAGTCCACTCTGGCCTGCGGAAACTCATTCCCCTGGACAGATGGATCCGAGAGAACCACCAGAGAAGAGAATCCCTGGTCTCTTGATCCAGATTTAGCAGAGGGGACAAATCTGTGTAATCCCCATTCCACTGATTGAGCATGCAAAGTTGCAGTGGTCTGAGATGTAGGCGGGCAAACGGAACTATGTCCATTGCCGCTACCATTAGGCCGATTACTTCCATACACTGAGCCAATGACGGCCGAGAAGTGGAATGAAGAACACGGCAGGAAGTTAGAAGCTTTGATAACCTGACCTCTGTCAGAAAATTTTTCATTTCTACTGAATCTATCTATGTTCCTAGGAAGGAAACTCTTGTGAGAGGGGAGAGAGAACTCTTTTCTTCGTTCACCTTCCACCCGTGAGACCTCAGAAAGGCCAGAACAATGTCCGTATGGGACTTGGCGATTTGAAAAGTTGATGCCTGTATCAGAATGTCTTCTAGGTAAGGAGCCACCGCTATGCCCCGTGGCCTTAGAACCACCAGTAGGGACCCTAGAACCTTCGTAAAGATTCTTGGTGCCGTGGCTTACCGGAAGGGAAGAGCCACAAATTGGTAATGCCTGTCTAAGAAGGCGAACCTGAGGAACTGATGATGATCTCTGCGAATCGGAATGTGGAGATAAGCATCCTTTAAGTCCACGGTAGTCATATATTGACCCTCCTGGATCATAGGGAGGATGGTTCCGATAGTCTCCATCTTGAAGGATGGGACCCTGAGAAATTTGTTTAGGATCTTGAGATCCAAGATTGGTCTGAAAGTTCCCTCTTTTTTGGGAACTATAAACAGATTTGAATAGAAGCCCTGCCCCTGTTCCTCCCTTGGAACTGGGTGGATCACTCCCATAACCAGCAGGTCTTGAACACAACGTAAGAATGTCTCTCTCTTTATGTGGTTTACAGATAATTGTGAGAGATGAAATCTCCCATTTGGAGATGAAGCTTTGAAGTCCAGAAGATATCCCTGGGAACAATCTCTAATGCCCAGGGATCCTGGATGTCTCTTGCCCGAGCCTGGGCGAAGAGAGAGAGTCTACCCCCACTAGATCTCAGTCCCGGATCGGGGGCTACTCCTTCATGCTGTCTTAGAGGCAGCCGCAGGTTTCTTGGCCTGCTACCCCTTATTCCAAGCCTGGTTAGGTCTCCAGACTGGTTTGAACTGGGCGAAATTTCCCTCTTGTTTTGCATTAGAGGAAACTGAAGCTGTGCCACTCTTGAAGTTTCGAAAGGAACAGAATTATTCTGTTTGGTCCTAACTTATTGGACCTATCCTGAGGAAGGGCGTGACCTTTTCCTCCAGTAATATCAGAAATGATCTCCTTCAGACCGGGCCCGAATAGGGTCTGTCCTTTGAAGGGGATGCTAAGAAGCTTAGACTTTGAAGTAACGTCTGCCGACCAGGACTTAAGCCATAGCGCCCTACCCGCCAAAATGGCAAAACCTGAATTCTTAGCCGTTAGCTTGGCTAAATGAAAAATGGCGTCAGAAATAAAGGAGTTCGCTAACTTAAGAGCTTTAATCCTGTCTAGAATATCGTCTAACGGGGTCTCCACCTGTAGAGCCTCCTCAAGAGACTCAAACCAAAAAGCCGCTGCAGCAGGAACTGGGGCAATGCATGCAAGAGGCTGGAGAATAAAACCTTGATGTATAAACATTTTCTTAAGGAGACCCTCCAATTTTTTATCCATAGGATCTAGGAAAGCACAACTGCCCTCGACGGGGATAGTTGTACGCTTAGCTAGGGTGGAGACTGCTCCCTCCACCTTAGGAACCGTCTGCCACGAGTCCCGTATGGTGGCATCTATGGGAAACATATTTTTAAAAGCAGGAGGGGAGAGAACGGCAACCTGGTCTATCCCATTCCTTAGTAATAATTTCCGAAAACCTCTTAGGGACTGGAATAACATTGTTGTAAACAGGTACTGCACAGTATTTGTCCATTTTACACAATTTCTCTGGAACCACAATGGGGTCACAGTCATCCAGAGTCGCTAAAACCTCCCTAAGCAATAAGCGGATGTGTTCAAGATTAAATTTAAACGCTGTCATCTCAGAATCAGACTGAAGTAACGCCTTCCCTGAGTCTGAAATGTCACCCACAGATAGAAGCTCACCTGCCTCGGCTTCTGAGCATTGTGAGGGTATATCGGACACAGGCAATAAAGCGTCTGAAAGCTCTGTATTAATTCTAGCCCCAGAGCTGTCTCGCTTTCCTTGTAGCCCTGGCAGTTTGGAGAATACCTCTGTGAGGGTAGCATTCATAACTGCCGCCATGTCCTGTAAGGTAAAAGAATTAGACGCGCTAGATGTACTTGCCTTCACTTGAGTGGGAGTTATAGGTTCTGACACATGGGGAGAGTTAGATGGCATAATCTCACTCTTTTTAGTCAGAGAATCCCCTGGAGATAAATCTTTAAGCGCCATAATATGGTCTTTATAATTTATAGAAATTTCAGTACATTTGGTACACATTCTAAGAGGGGGTTCCACAATGGCTTCCAAACATATTGAACAAGGAGTTTCCTCTATGTCAGACATGTTTAACAGACTAGTAATGAGACAAGCAAGCTTGGAAAACACTTTAATAAAGGTGAAAAAGCAATGAAACAAAAACGTTACTGTGCCTTTAAGAGAAAAAAACTAGCACTTAAACTGCAAAACAGTGAAAAAAATACAGCAAAATTTTTACAGTGTGAATAAGGGACTAAAGCAGCATTGCACCCACTTGCAAATGGATGATTAACCCCTTAGGCCCCAAGCCAGATTGAAAAACGTTAAAAAACGTTAAAAACAGAATTTATGTTTACCTGATAAATTACTTTCTCCAACGGTGTGTCCGGTCCACGGCGTCATCCTTACTTGTGGGATATTCTCTTCCCCAACAGGAAATGGCAAAGAGCCCAGCAAAGCTGGTCACATGATCCCTCCTAGGCTCCGCCTACCCCAGTCATTCGACCGACGTTAAGGAGGAATATTTGCATAGGAGAAACCATATGGTACCGTGGTGACTGTAGTTAAAGAAAATAAATCATCAGACCTGATTAAAAAAACCAGGGCGGGCCGTGGACCGGACACACCGTTGGAGAAAGTAATTTATCAGGTAAACATAAATTCTGTTTTCTCCAACATAGGTGTGTCCGGTCCACGGCGTCATCCTTACTTGTGGGAACCAATACCAAAGCTTTAGGACACGGATGAAGGGAGGGAGCAAATCAGGTCACCTAAATGGAAGGCACCACGGCTTGCAAAACCTTTCTCCCAAAAATAGCCTCAGAAGAAGCAAAAGTATCAAACTTGTAAAATTTGGTAAAAGTGTGCAGTGAAGACCAAGTCGCTGCCCTACATATCTGATCAACAGAAGCCTCGTTCTTGAAGGCCCATGTGGAAGCCACAGCCCTAGTGGAATGAGCTGTGATTCTTTCGGGAGGCTGCCGTCCGGCAGTCTCGTAAGCCAATCTGATGATGCTTTTAATCCAAAAAGAGAGAGAGGTAGAAGTTGCTTTTTGACCTCTCCTTTTACCGGAATAAACAACAAACAAGGAAGATGTTTGTCTAAAATCCTTTGTAGCATCTAAATAGAATTTCAGAGCGCGAACAACATCCAAATTGTGCAACAAACGTTCCTTCTTTGAAACTGGTTTCGGACACAGAGAAGGTACGATAATCTCCTGGTTAATGTTTTTGTTAGAAACAACTTTTGGAAGAAAACCAGGTTTAGTACGTAAAACCACCTTATCTGCATGGAACACCAGATAAGGAGGAGAACACTGCAGAGCAGATAATTCTGAAACTCTTCTAGCAGAAGAAATTGCAACTAAAAACAAAACTTTCCAAGATAATAACTTAATATCAACGGAATGCAAGGGTTCAAACGGAACCCCCTGAAGAACTGAAAGAACTAAATTGAGACTCCAAGGAGGAGTCAAAGGTTTGTAAACAGGCTTAATTCTAACCAGAGCCTGAACAAAGGCTTGAACATCTGGCACAGCGGCCAGCTTTTTGTGAAGTAACACAGACAAGGCAGAAATCTGTCCCTTCAGGGAACTTGCAGATAATCCTTTTTCCAGTCCTTCTTGAAGGAAGGATAGAATCCTAGGAATCTTAACCTTGTCCCAAGGGAATCCTTTAGATTCACACCAACAGATATATTTTTTCCAAATTTTGTGGTAAATCTTTCTAGTTACAGGCTTTCTGGCCTGAACAAGAGTATCGATAACAGAATCTGAGAACCCTCGCTTCGATAAGATCAAGCGTTCAATCTCCAAGCAGTCAGCTGGAGTGAAACCAGATTCGGATGTTCGAACGGACCCTGAACAAGAAGGTCTCGTCTCAAAGGTAGCTTCCAAGGTGGAGCCGATGACATATTCACCAGATCTGCATACCAAGTCCTGCGTGGCCACGCAGGAGCTATCAAGATCACCGACGCCCTCTCCTGATTGATCCTGGCTACCAGCCTGGGGATGAGAGGAAACGGCGGGAACACATAAGCTAGTTTGAAGGTCCAAGGTGCTACTAGTGCATCCACTAGAGCCGCCTTGGGATCCCTGGATCTGGACCCGTAGCAAGGAACTTTGAAGTTCTGACGAGAGGCCATCAGATCCATGTCTGGAATGCCCCACAGCTGAGTGACTTGGGCAAAGATTTCCGGATGGAGTTCCCACTCCCCCGGATGCAATGTCTGACGACTCAGAAAATCCGCTTCCCAATTTTCCACTCCTGGGATGTGGATAGCAGACAGGTGGCAGGAGTGAGACTCCGCCCATAGAATGATTTTGGTCACTTCTTCCATCGCCAGGGAACTCCTTGTTCCCCCCTGATGGTTGATGTACGCAACAGTTGTCATGTTGTCTGATTGAAACCGTATGAACTTGGCCCTCGCTAGCTGAGGCCAAGCCTTGAGAGCATTGAATATCGCTCTCAGTTCCAGAATATTTATCGGTAGAAGAGATTCTTCCCGAGACCAAAGACCCTGAGCTTTCAGGGATCCCCAGACCGCGCCCCAGCCCATCAGACTGGCGTCGGTCGTGACAATGACCCACTCTGGGCTGCGGAATGTCATCCCTCGTGACAGGTTGTCCAGGGACAGCCACCAACGGAGTGAGTCTCTGGTCCTCTGATTTACTTGTATCTTCGGAGACAAGTCTGTATAGTCCCCATTCCACTGACTGAGCATGCACAGTTGTAATGGTCTTAGATGAATGCGTGCAAAAGGAACTATGTCCATTGCCGCTACCATCAACCCGATCACTTCCATGCACTGAGCTATGGAAGGAAGAGGAACGGAATGAAGTATCCGACAAGAGTCTAGAAGTTTTGTTTTTCTGGCCTCTGTCAGAAAAATCCTCATTTCTAAGGAGTCTATTATTGTTCCCAAGAAGGGAACCCTTGTTGACGGAGATAGAGAACTCTTTTCCACGTTCACTTTCCATCCGTGAGATCTGAGAAAGGCCAGGACAATGTCCGTGTGAGCCTTTGCTTGAGGAAGGGACGACGCTTGAATCAGAATGTCGTCCAAGTAAGGTACTACAGCAATGCCCCTTGGTCTTAGCACAGCTAGAAGGGACCCTAGTACCTTTGTGAAAATCCTTGGAGCAGTGGCTAATCCGAAAGGAAGCGCCACGAACTGGTAATGTTTGTCCAGGAATGCGAACCTCAGGAACCGATGATGTTCCTTGTGGATAGGAATATGTAGATACGCATCCTTTAAATCCACCGTGGTCATGAATTGACCGTCCTGGATGGAAGGAAGAATAGTTCGAATGGTTTCCATCTTGAACGATGGAACCTTGAGAAACTTGTTTAAAATCTTGAGATCTAAGATTGGTCTGAACGTTCCCTCTTTTTTGGGAACTATAAACAGATTGGAGTAGAACCCCATCCCTTGTTCTCTTAATGGAACAGGATGAATCACTCCCATTTTTAACAGGTCTTCTACACAATGTAAGAATGCCTGTCTTTTTATGTGGTCTGAAGACAACTGAGACCTGTGGAACCTCCCCCTTGGGGGAAGTCCCTTGAATTCCAGAAGATAACCTTGGGAGACTATTTCTAGCGCCCAAGGATCCAGAACATCTCTTGCCCAAGCCTGAGCGAAGAGAGAGAGTCTGCCCCCCACCAGATCCGGTCCCGGATCGGGGGCCAACATTTCATGCTGTCTTGGTAGCAGTGGCAGGTTTCTTGGCCTGCTTTCCCTTGTTCCAGCCTTGCATTGGTCTCCAAGCTGGCTTGGCTTGAGAAGTATTACCCTCTTGCTTAGAGGACGTAGCACTTTGGGCTGGTCCGTTTCTACGAAAGGGACGAAAATTAGGTTTATTTTTTGCCTTGAAAGGCCGATCCTGAGGAAGGGCGTGGCCCTTACCCCCAGTGATATCAGAGATAATCTCTTTCAAGTCAGGGCCAAACAGCGTTTTCCCCTTGAAAGGAATGTTAAGTAGCTTGTTCTTGGAAGACGCATCAGCCGACCAAGATTTCAACCAAAGCGCTCTGCGCGCCACAATAGCAAACCCAGAATTCTTAGCCGCTAACCTAGCCAATTGCAAAGTGGCGTCTAGGGTGAAAGAATTAGCCAATTTGAGAGCATTGATTCTGTCCATAATCTCCTCATAAGGAGGAGAATCACTACCGACCGCCTTTATCAGCTCATCGAACCAGAAACATGCGGCTGTAGCGACAGGGACAATGCATGAAATTGGTTGTAGAAGGTAACCCTGCTGAACAAACATCTTTTTAAGCAAACCTTCTAATTTTTTATCCATAGGATCTTTGAAAGCACAACTATCCTCTATGGGTATAGTGGTGCGTTTATTTAAAGTGGAAACCGCTCCCTCGACCTTGGGGACTGTCTGCCATAAGTCCTTTCTAGGGTCGACCATAGGAAACAATTTTTTAAATATGGGGGGAGGGACGAAAGGAATACCGGGCCTTTCCCATTCTTTATTAACAATGTCCGCCACCCGCTTGGGTATAGGAAAAGCTTCTGGGAGCCCCGGCACCTCTAGGAACTTGTCCATTTTACATAGTTTCTCTGGGATGACCAACTTGTCACAATCATCCAGAGTGGATAATACCTCCTTAAGCAGAATGCGGAGATGTTCCAACTTAAATTTAAATGCAATCACATCAGGTTCAGCTTGTTGAGAAATGTTCCCTGAATCAGTAATTTCTCCCTCAGACAAAACCTCCCTGGCCCCATCAGACTGGGTTAGGGGCCCTTCAGAAATATTATTATCAGCGTCGTCATGCTCTTCAGTATCTAAAACAGAGCAGTCGCGCTTACGCTGATAAGTGTTCATTTTGGCTAAAATGTTTTTGACAGAATTATCCATTACAGCCGTTAATTGTTGCATAGTAAGGAGTATTGGCGCGCTAGATGTACTAGGGGCCTCCTGAGTGGGCAAGACTCGTGTAGACGAAGGAGGGAATGATGCAGTACCATGCTTACTCCCCTCACTTGAGGAATCATCTTGGGCATCATTGTCACATAAATCACATTTATTTAAATGAATAGGAATTCTGGCTTCCCCACATTCAGAACACAGTCTATCTGGTAGTTCAGACATGTTAAACAGGCATAAACTTGATAACAAAGTACAAAAAACGTTTTAAAATAAAACCGTTACTGTCACTTTAAATTTTAAACTGAACACACTTTATTACTGCAATTGCGAAAAAACATGAAGGAATTGTTCAAAATTCACCAAATTTTCACCACAGTGTCTTAAAGCCTTAAAAGTATTGCACACCAAATTTGGAAGCTTTAACCCTTAAAATAACGGAACCGGAGCCGTTTTGAACTTTAACCCCTTTACAGTCCCTGGTATCTGCTTTGCTGAGACCCAACCAAGCCCCAAGGGGAATACGATACCAAATGACGCCTTCAGAAAGTCTTTTCTAAGTATCAGAGCTCCTCTCACATGCGACTGCATGCCATGCCTCTCAAAAACAAGTGCGCAACACCGGCGCGAAAATGAGGCTCTGCCTATGCTTTGGGAAAGCCCCTAAAGAATAAGGTGTCTAAAACAGTGCCTGCCGATATGATTATATCAAAATACCCAGATAAAATGATTCCTCAAGGCTAAATATGTGTTAATAATGAATCGATTTAGCCCAGAAAAAGTCTACAGTCTTAATAAGCCCTTTTTGAAGCCCTTATTTACGATCGTAATAAACATGGCTTACCGGATCCCATAGGGAAAATGACAGCTTCCAGCATTACATCGTCTTGTTAGAATGTGTCATACCTCAAGCAGCAAGAGACTGCTCACTGTTCCCCCAACTGAAGTTAATTGCTCTCAACAGTCCTGTGTGGAACAGCCATGGATTTTAGTGACGGTTGCTAAAATCATTTTCCTCATACAAACAGAAATCTTCATCTCTTTTCTGTTTCTGAGTAAATAGTACATACCAGCACTATTTCAAAATAACAAACTCTTGATTGAATAATAAAAACTACAGTTAAACACTAAAAAACTCTAAGCCATCTCCGTGGAGATGTTGCCTGTACAACGGCAAAGAGAATGACTGGGGTAGGCGGAGCCTAGGAGGGATCATGTGACCAGCTTTGCTGGGCTCTTTGCCATTTCCTGTTGGGGAAGAGAATATCCCACAAGTAAGGATGACGCCGTGGACCGGACACACCTATGTTGGAGAAAATCAATTGAGCACCATGCCACAGCTCTGCTGAGGCTCCTACCTGCCCATAAAAACGATTTTGTGCAGAAATAATCCCTTTGAAATGGTTCTCAGATGCCAGGGGACTCTTCTAGGGAAGCTGGATGTCTCAGTCTGAATTAAAACTGCACAGTTAAAATAGGCACCTCCCACCATGTACTGGATGTCAAAGGGGCCTTAAGAAAATACTCCTGGGAGTATCTGACTAGCCATGTGGAAACTAGGCCCCAAATAAAGA
The DNA here is from genome assembly GCF_027579735.1 of Bombina bombina. Lineage (NCBI taxonomy): Eukaryota > Metazoa > Chordata > Amphibia > Anura > Bombinatoridae > Bombina > Bombina bombina. Next base: position 508,004,696 of record NC_069502.1, read on the forward strand.
CTTATCTCCCTCAGAGAAAAAACATAATATTTTTGAAATCATGTAAATGTTTTGTCACTAAGCAATATGAATATTAACATGAGTATTACCCTGTTATGTAAGCAGGATCCCAGTCGCTGTTATATCACTGCATCAGGCTTACTTCAAATACACAAGGCTCTGTCAGCATTTTCTAGAACTTATTCCTCTCTCTAGAAATAAAAATACTGAACATACCTCAAAGCAGGTAATCTGCAGGCCGTTCCCCCAACTGAAGTTTTCCCATATTCATCAGTTATGTGTGAGAACAGCAATGGACCTTACTTACAAACCGCTAAGATCATCAAATCTCCAGGCAGAACTCTTCTTCTAATTTCTTCCTGAGAGAAAAACAGTACAACGCCAGTACCGTTTAAAAATAAACTCTTGATTGAAGGTAAAACTACACTAAGTCACCACATATCTCTTGATACTTCCTTTCTTGTCGAGAGTTGCAAGAGAATGATTAGGAGTGGCAGTTAGGGGAGGAGCTATATAGACAGCTCTGCTGCGGGTGTCCTCTTGCAACTTCCTGTTGGGAAGGAGAATATCCCACAAGTAATGGATGAACCCGTGGACTGGATACACCTTACAAGAGAAAGCCTGTACAAAAGATTGAATATGATGAAAACGAGCTAACTGCCTATAAAACATAACTGAAAGGTAAACATTTCAAGCTTTAAAGCAAGAATAGTATGCACTGCATTGTATAAACTAGGATTTAATGGTATTCATAGAGCGCCTTGCTATGTTGATACGTTCTACAAAAATGTAAAATAAGATGATTTAAGGCAATGGAAGGATAACCTGTTGTAAGCTATAATATGTCCCCTTATTGATCTGTGTATACCGTTATTACTGAACTTGTTCTCTCTGCATGATAGTTTCAATAAAGCTTGATTAAAATAAAAAAAAAAAAAAAAAACATAATTTATGCTTACCTGATAAATTCCTTTCTTCTGTTGTGTGATCAGTCCACGGGTCATCATTACTTCTGGGATATTATCTGCTCCCCTACAGGAAGTGCAAGAGGATTCACCCAGCAGAGTTGCTATATAGCTCCTCCCCTCTACGTCACCTCCAGTCATTCGACCAAAGACCAACGAGAAAGGAGAAGCCAAGGGTGTAGTGGTGACTGGATTATAATTTAAAAAATATTTACCTGCCTTAAAAAAAAAAACAGGGCGGGCCGTGGACTGATCACACAACAGAAGAAAGGAATTTATCAGGTAAGCATAAATTATGTTTTCTTCTGTTATGTGTGATCAGTCCACGGGTCATCATTACTTCTGGGATACCAATACCAAAGCAAAAGTACACGGATGACGGGAGGGATAGGCAGGCTCATTATACAGAAGGAACCACTGCCTGAAGAACCTTTCTCCCAAAAATAGCCTCCGAAGAAGCAAAAGTGTCAAATTTGTAAAATTTGGAAAAAGTATGAAGCGAAGACCAAGTTGCAGCCTTGCAAATCTGTTCAACAGAGGCCTCATTCTTAAAGGCCCAAGTGGAAGCCACAGCTCTAGTAGAATGAGCTGTAATTCTTTCAGGAGGCTGCTGTCCAGCAGTCTCATAGGCTAAACGAATTATGCTACGAAGCCAGAAGGAGAGAGAGGTAGCCGAAGCCTTATGACCTCTCCTCTGACCAGAGTACACGACAAACAGGGAAGACGTTTGTCGAAAATCCTTAGTTGCCTGCAAGTAGAACTTGAGGGCACGAACTACATCCAGATTGTGTAGAAGACGTTCCTTCTTTGAAGAAGGATTTGGACACAAGGATGGAACAACAATCTCTTGATTGATATTCCTGTTAGTGACTACCTTAGGTAAGAACCCAGGTTTAGTACGCAGAACTACCTTGTCTGAGTGAAAGATCAGATAAGGAGAATCACAATGTAAGGCTGATAATTCAGAGACTCTTCGAGCCGAGGAAATAGCCATTAAAAATAGAACTTTCCAAGATAACAATTTTATATCAATGGAATGAAGGGGTTCGAACGGAACACCCTGTAAAACGTTAAGAACTAAGTTTAAACTCCATGGCGGAGCAACAGTTTTAAACACAGGCTTGATCCTAGCTAAAGCCTGACAAAATGCCTGGACGTCTGGATTTTCTGACAGACGCTTGTGTAACAAGATGGACAGAGCTGAGATCTGTCCCTTTAATGAGCTAGCCGATAAACCCTTTTCTAAACCTTCTTGTAGAAAGGACAATATCCTAGGAATCCTAACCTTACTCCAGGAGTAATCTTTGGATTCACACCAGTATAGGTATTTACGCCATATTTTATGGTAAATCTTTCTGGTAACAGGCTTCCTAGCCTGTATCAGGGTATCAATAACCGACTCAGAAAAACCACGTTTTGATAAAATCAAGCGTTCAATTTCCAAGCAGTCAGCTTCAGAGAAGTTAGATTTTGATGTTTGAATGGACCCTGTATCAGAAGGTCCTGTCTTAGAGATAGAGACCAAGGCGGACAGGATGACATGTCCACTAGATCTGCATACCAAGTCCTGCGTGGCCATGCAGGTGCTATTAGAATCACTGATGCTCTCTCCTGTTTGATTTTGGCAATCAATCGAGGAAGCAGCGGGAAGGGTGGAAACACATAAGCCATCCTGAAGTTCCAAGGTGCTGTCAAAGCATCTATCAGAACCGCTCCCGGATCCCTGGATCTGGATCCGTAGCGAGGAAGTTTGGCGTTCTGGCGAGACGCCATGAGATCTATATCTGGTTTGCCCCAACGTCGAAGTATTTGGGCAAAGACCTCCGGATGAAGTTCCCACTCCCCCGGATGAAAAGTCTGGCGACTCAAGAAATCCGCCTCCCAGTACTCTACTCCCGGGATGTGGATTGCTGACAGGTGGCAAGAGTGAGACTCTGCCCAGCGAAATATCTTTGATACTTCCATCATTGCTAGGGAGCTTCTTGTCCCTCCCTGATGGTTGATGTAAGCTACAGTCGTGATGTTGTCCGACTGAAACCTGATGAACCCCCGAGTTTTTAACTGGGGCCAAGCTAGAAGGGCATTGAGAACTGCTCTCAATTCCAGAATGTTTATTGGCAGGAGACTTTCCTCCTGACTCCATTGTCCCTGAGCCTTCAGAGAATTCCAGACAGCGCCCCAACCTAGAAGGCTGGCGTCTGTTGTTACAATTGTCCAGTCCGGCCTGCTGAATGGCATCCCCCTGGACAGATGTGGCCGAGAAAGCCACCATAGAAGAGAGTTTCTGGTCTCTTGATCCAGATTCAGAGTGGGGGACAAATCTGAGTAATCCCCATTCCACTGACTCAGCATGCACAATTGCAGCGGTCTGAGATGTAGGCGTGCAAAGGGTACTATGTCCATTGCTGCTACCATTAAGCCGATCACCTCCATGCATTGAGCTACTGACGGGAGTTGAATGGAATGAAGGACACGGCATGCATTTAGAAGCTTTGTTAATCTGTCTTCTGTCAGATAAATCTTCATTTCTACAGAATCTATAAGAGTCCCCAAGAATGGAACTCTTGTGAGAGGAAAGAGAGAACTCTTCTTTTCGTTCACTTTCCATCCATGCGACCTTAGAAATGCCAGAACTAACTCTGTATGAGACTTGGCAGTTTGAAAGCTTGAAGCTTGTATCAGAATGTCGTCTAGGTACGGAGCTACCGAAATTCCTCGCGGTCTTAGTACCGCCAGAAGGGCACCCAGAACCTTTGTGAAGATTCTTGGAGCCGTAGCCAATCCGAATGGAAGGGCTACAAACTGGTAATGCCTGTTTAAGAAGGCAAACCTTAGATACCGGTAATGATCTTTGTGAATCGGTATGTGAAGGTAAGCATCCTTTAAATCCACTGTGGTCATGTACTGACCCTCTTGGATCATGGGTAAGATTGTCCGAATAGTTTCCATTTTGAACGATGGAACTCTTAGGAATTTGTTTAGGATCTTTAAATCCAAGATTGGCCTGAAAGTTCCCTCTTTTTTGGGAACCACAAACAGGTTTGAGTAAAACCCTTGTCCCTGTTCCGACCGCGGAACCGGATGGATCACTCCCATTAATAATAGATCTTGTACACAGCGTAGAAACGCGTCTTTCTTTATTTGGTTTGTTGACAACCTTGACAGATGAAATCTCCCTCTTGGGGGAGAGAATTTGAAGTCTAGAAGGTATCCCTGAGATATGATCTCTAGCGCCCAGGGATCCTGGACATCTCTTGCCCAAGCCTGGGCGAAGAGAGAGAGTCTGCCCCCCACTAGATCCGGTCCCGGATCGGGGGCCCTCGGTTCATGCTGTCTTAGGGGCAGCAGCAGGTTTCCTGGCCTGCTTGCCCTTATTCCAGGACTGGTTAGGTTTCCAGCCTTGTCTGTAACGAGCAACAGCTCCTTCCTGTTTTGGTGCAGTGGAAGTTGATGCTGTTCCTGTTTTGAAATTCCGAAAGGGACGAAAATTAGACTGTCTAGCCTTAGCTTTGGCTTTGTCTTGAGGTAGAGCGTGGCCCTTACCTCCTGAAATGTCAACAATAATTTCTTTCAAACCGGGCCCAAATAAAGTTTGCCCCTTGAAAGGTATATTAAGTAATTTGGACTTAGAAGTTACATCAGCCGACCAGGATTTTAGCCACAGCGCCCTACGTGCCTGAATGGCGAATCCTGAATTCTTAGCCGTAAGTTTGGTTAAATGTACTACGGCCTCCGAAATGAATGAATTAGCTAGTTTAAGGACTCTAAGCCTGTCCGTAATGTCGTCCAGCGTAGCTGAACTAAGGTTCTCTTCCAGAGACTCAATCCAAAATGCTGCCGCAGCCGTAATCGGCGCGATGCATGCAAGGGGTTGCAATATAAAACCTTGTTGAACAAACATTTTCTTAAGGTAACCCTCTAATTTTATATCCATAGGATCTGAAAAAGCACAGCTATCCTCCACCGGGATAGTGGTACGCTTAGCTAAAGTAGAAACTGCTCCCTCCACCTTAGGGACCGTTTGCCATAAGTCCCGTGTGGTGGCGTCTATTGGAAACATCTTTCTAAATATTGGAGGGGGTGAGAACGGCACACCGGGTCTATCCCACTCCTTAGTAACAATTTCAGTTAATCTCTTAGGTATAGGAAAAACGTCAGTACTCGCCGGTACCGCAAAGTATTTATCCAACCTACACATTTTCTCTGGTATTGCAACAGTGTTACAATCGTTAAGAGCTGCTAAGACCTCCCCTAGTAATACACGGAGGTTTTCCAATTTAAATTTAAAATTTGAAATATCTGAATCCAATCTGCTTGGATCAGAACCGTCACCTACAGAATGAAGCTCTCCGTCCTCATGCTCTGCAAGCTGTGACGCAGTATCAGACATGGCCCTAGAATTATCAGCGCACTCTGTTCTCACCCCAGAGTGATCACGCTTGCCTCTTAGTTCTGGTAATTTAGCCAAAACTTCAGTCATAACAGTAGCCATATCTTGTAATGTTATCTGTAATGGCTGCCCAGATGTACTAGGCGCCATAATATCACGCACCTCCCGGGCGGGAGATGCAGGTACTGACACGTGAGGCGAGTTAGTCGGCATAACTCTCCCCTCGCTGTTTGGTGAAATTTGTTCAATTTGTACAGATTGGCTTTTATTTAAAGTAGCATCAATACAGTTAGTACATAAATTTCTATTGGGCTCCACCTTGGCATTGGAACAAATGACACAGGTATCTTCCTCTGAATCAGACATGTTTAACACACTAGCAATAAACATGCAACTCGGTTACAATTTTATTTAACAAAAACGTACTGTGCCTCAAGAAGCACTAAACGATTAAATGACAGTTGAAATAATGAACTGAAAAACAGTTATAGCATCACTCTTTACAAACAACACAACTTTTTAGCAAAGGTTTGTTCCCATTAGTAAAATAACACTAATTAAATTTTAAACATAAAAATTACAGAGCAACGTTTTAAATCACAGTCACTATATAAGTCTCACAGCTCTGCTGAGAGAATCTACCTCCCTTCAAAGAAGTTTGAAGACCCCTGAGTTCTGTTAGAGATGAACCGGATCATGCAGAAAATACAAGAGTAACTGACTGGAAATTTTTGATGCGTAGCAAAGAGCGCCAAAAACGGCCCCTCCCTCTCACACACAGCAGTGAGAGAGAAACGAAACTGTCATAATTAAAACAAGCAAACTGCCAAGTGGAAAAATAATGCCCAAATATTTATTCACTCAGTACCTCATTAATGCAAACGATTCTACATTCCAGCAAAAACGTTTAACATGAAAAATACCTAATAAAAGGTTTAATGTACTTTTACAGAGTAATTCCGGTGAAATACCATCCCCAGAATACTAAAGTGTAGAGCATACATACATGTTCATTATAACGGTATGGCAGGATTTTTTCATCAATTCCATTCAGAAAATAAAAACTGCTACATACCTCAATGCAGATTCAACTGCCCGCTGTCCCCTGATCTGAAGTTTTTACCTCCCTCAGATGGCCGAGAAACAGCAATATGATCTTAACTACTCCGGTTAAAATCATAAGAAAAACTCTGGTAGATTCTTCTTCAAACTCTGCCAGAGAGGTAATAACACGCTCCGGTGCTATTGTAAAATAACAAACTTTTGATTGAAGTTCTAAAAACTAAGTATAATCACCATAGTCCTCTCACACCTCCTATCTAGTCTTTGGGTGCAAGAGAATGACTGGAGGTGACGTAGAGGGGAGGAGCTATATAGCAACTCTGCTGGGTGAATCCTCTTGCACTTCCTGTAGGGGAGCAGATAATATCCCAGAAGTAATGATGACCCGTGGACTGATCACACATAACAGAAGAAAAACAGAACTGAAAGGGCAGACATCTGACCTTTAAGAGAACTGGCCGATAAGCCCTTATCTAGACCCTCCTGAAGAAATTGTAGGAACTGTGGAATTTTCAAGGAATTCCATGAAAAAAACCCATGTCTATAACACTGTCACAACCAGTAGCAGTTTATATAATAGACCACAATTACAAAATAGCTTATTGCAACAGTTGTTAGAGAGGTTGCAGTAACTTAATATTAAAGTACTTGTATTAAGTCTCTGAAAAAACAGGTGGGCACTTTGCATATAAATATATGTGTATGCTGAGAGTGGAAGCAAAGAGGAACTGATATACAGTTCATACACTCCCTGCAATCGCTTTAATTGGTAAATCTGAATATACAGCTCCTAGGAGAGAAGCAGCATATTATAAGAGGGTGTGACAGAGGCTCAGGAGCTGAGTTGGTAAGCTGGAAACAAACTGATAATGCAGCATACAATGAACAGTTCTTTAGGAAAGGCTCACCTCTGAATAACAGGATCTGTTTGTTACTGTTAATGCCTGTCCTCTTATTGAACAGCAGGCAGTTTAGAGAGAAATGATGTAAAGCAGAGATTGCAATTTTAGTAAACTTCATAGGAGGCTGAGATAGGAGAGGTCAGATAGACTGCTGAACGAAATGACAGGCAGATTTAAGCAAACAGTTCAATGAGAGAAACACTGGGCATAATACTTGTTGTTAGATGACAAGATGTCAATAACTAGAATAAAGGTAGAAGTAATCCTCCTGATGATATGTAAAGTAGAATTCCTTACAGGAGAAAATCTGTACAGGAACAATGCAGGACAATAGAAACACTGAGTTACTACTGCAGCTTGTGAGCTATTCAAGCACCAAATAGTAACAGGTGCACAGCTTTGTAGAAATCCAAGTAGAGGAGTGGAGATTCAAAGTACACTTCTTAAAGAGATATTACAAACATCAAGAAAGATATACTTTCCAAACCTTGTAATAGATTTGTCTAGTAACAGGCTTACCAACCTGAATTAAAGTATCAATGACATGCTCAGAAAAACCTCTATGATCTGAATTCAATCTTTCAATTTCCACCCTGTCAAATTGAGAGACTGAAGATTGTAATAAAAGAATGGACCCTGCACGAGAGGATCTTGACGAAGAAGATGATGTCACAGAAGGGCGCTGGACTTTCTGAACAGGTCCGCGTACCAAGTCCGACGAGGCCATGCCTGAGCTACTAGAATTGGTGGGTCACGCTCCTGCTTGAGGCGAGAAACAACTCTGGGCAGAACAATTGGAGGAAACAAGTAGACTAGATGATAATGCTATGGAGATGTCAAAGCAATTAACTCTCCCTGAGAATCCCTGGCTCTAGAACCATACTGTGGAAGTGTGTGATTTAACCCAACACTATTAGATCTATCTCTGGACGACCCCAGTGAGCTATCAACTAATCAAATATGTCCTGATAGCGAGACCATTCCCCTGGGTGGAGAGACTAGTGGTTGAAAGAGTCCGCTTCCCAGTTGTCCACTCCTGGAATGTGGTTGACTGAAAACGAACACCAATTTACCTCTCCCAAGTCAAAATACCAGACACCTCCATCGAGAGAGAGATGTGATTGCCCCTTTGATGGTTTATGAATCCTACTGTCATGACAGTGTCTGACTTGAAGTGAATAAATTGGTAGGCACAAAGTGATGGCCACGACTGAAGAGCATGGAAAATTGCTCTGAGTTCCAAAACGATAGGAAGGAGCACTTCTTTCGAAGGCCAAACCCCTGAGTTCTCAAAGGACCCCAAACTGCTCCCCAACCAGACAGTTTCTATTCTAGACTTTTGAAAATGTCAGACAGAAAAAACCTGCCCCACAAAGGATGAGACCTGAAACCTATACTGTAACCCTGAGACACAATTTCCATGACCTGGTCCTGAACAGATTGAGCCCATGCTTCCTGAAAAGGCTTAGCCTGCCCCCTACTCGAGCTAACTCTAAATCGGGGGCCGTACCTTCCTGCAGATTTTTACCACACTGCATTCGGTCTCCATGCTGGCTTAGGAGACTCCGTCTTCTGTGAGGAATTCTATATCTGAGACTTGTTCTGGCGAGAAGGATGAACCCCCCCCCCCCCCCCAGATTTGCCCTTGGGTCTATCCTTTCCCACCTGTCACAGTGAAAATAATAGGATCTAAACCAGGTCTGAAAAGAGTTTAGCCCTTGAAAGGTAAAGCTAATAGTATAGATTTAAAAACCATGTCCGCAGACCAAGATTTCATACAAAGAGTCCCCCTGGCTAAGACCGCTAGTGCAGTAATCTCTGCATTGATGCAAATAATCTTAAACACGGCATCACAGATACATTTTAAGAATTTAATACTCTCTTGAATCTCCATCAAGGATGAGTCACACCAAAAAGACGCTGCATCAGCGACCGCCACCACACTTGAAACAGTAAACCTCCCTGTAAAAAGGTTTTTCTGAAATAACCCTCTAGCTGTTTATCTATCGGGTCTCTAAATGAGCTACTGCCTTCTAAAGGGATTGTAGTCCTCTTGGCTAGAGTGAAAATAGCCACATCTATCTTGGGTATAGAGCCCCATAAGCCTAGGTTGATCTCTGGGACAGAAAAAAGCTATCTAATATTAGGAGAAGGAGAGAAAGGAACTCCAGGGTTATCCCATTCTTTGATATGATCACAAAACCCAGAGAAAGTAAAGGAAATGTCTCAAGAGACTTAGATTTTGTTTTAAAAATAATGTCAAACTTTTGGACTGGCTTTACCTCAGCATATTTCGGATCCTGCACTTTCAAGGTTCTTAAGACTTCCTTAAGTAAAGACTTTAAACGTACCATGCTAAACTGGAAATTTACTTCCTTTAATTTCCTCGTCTGACTCTGAAGAGAAATTGTCAAATAAAACCTCCCCATCAGACACTGAAGATGATCCATTCAGATCAGATTCCTGCACTTGTCGAATGACCGAAAGGCTAACAGTGGTGCTGTATCAAAAAGAACTGAGCGATGAGATTAGCATTATAGACCTCAAAGTGGAAGCCCAAGATAAAGACCTTTACTAACAAAAGACCCCCAAATAAAGGAGAATCCCACAACAAATTTCAGACTCATTGTATAAGGGGATAAACTACAATAAGCCGTGCTAAGCCAGCCAGCACAAATACCTGCTGTAAGCAGGGTATAGGTATCCCCAGCACTTACTAAGTTCTTTACCAGGGAGAGGAGTCCCAAAGATATACACTTACCCCCATCCAGATCCACTCTTCAGGGTAAACAATTTAGGACCTGTTCATACCTGTAACAAACAGAGAATGGAAGGGTGAGCAGTCTTGCCAAACAGGAGGAGGCTAAGGTACTACCTTGCAACACCCATGGCTAGTTTGTAGCTCAACTTAAACAAGGAGAGGAAAATGCCCAAACAGCACCCTCCTAATACTTTCTCTTCCAGGAAACTTTCCATTGAAAGGAAAAATATCAGAAATTTTCAACAGCAACTCAATCCATGCCTACTACTTGAGGAGGCAAATAAATACTGGGAGTGAAAGGTAGGTAAGAGGGATAGGGTGTTTTTGCCTCCTCCTGGTGGTCAGGTGATGTAATTACCAAAAGTAAGGATTGTGGAATCTCACTACCATTAGAAATAAATATCCTTTGAGACAGCAGAGTATAATCTCTGCACCACTGACGCAGCATACAAAACTGAAGAGGCCTCATGTGAAAATGAGTAAATGGAATTGCATCTGAAGCTGGAATCATGAGACCTAGGACTTTCATACACAGAGGAACCAAGGGAAATGAGAGTGATTGAAGGTTGAGACAAGCTAAAACCAATTTTAACTTTATTTGCTCTGTTAGAGACTCATGGACACTGAATCTATTTGGAAACAAAAAAAAGTTACTTTTATGTGAGGAACCAAATAACGATTTGGAAAATTGATCCTCCAACCAAGCTGTTGCAGAAACAAAAAGAGTAGGTTGGTGTGAGATCCTGCTAAAGGAAAAGATGGAGCTTGAACTAAGATGTCATCCAGGTATGGAAAAACTGCAATATTCTGTGACCTGATCACAGACAAAAGGGCACGCAGAACCTTTGTTGTTCTTTTATTTGGTCTGGCTACAGCTCCAAGAATATACAAACTGAAAACGCCTGCCCAGAAAAGTCAAACCTCAGAAACTGGAAATGATCATTGTGAATAGGAATATGACCGTATGCATCCTTTAAATCTATTGTGGACATAAACTGACATTGCTGAACAAAAGGCAGAATAGTTCTGATGGTTTCAAGTCTGAAAGATGGAATCCTTACAAACTTGTTCAGAGTCTTTAGATCCATAACTGGTCTGAAAGTGTCTTCCTTCTTTGGAACAATGAAGGGATTTTAATAAAATCCCAACCCCTGATCCTGCAAAGGAACTGGAACAATCATTCCCATATCTTCCAGATCCGAGACAGACTGGAAAAGAGCTTGAGCTTTTACATGTTTTCTTGAAACATTGGACAGAAAAAAACCTTCCTCTGGGAGGGCTTTTTCTGAAACCTATTTAATATCTCTGAAAAGCTTTATTCAGAACCGAAGGGTCTGGAACAGACTGAAAACCAAGCCCCCTGAAAAAGGTTTAATCTGGCCCCTACCAGAACTTCTGGACCGGGGTCCACACTTTCATGCAGTTTTGGTAGTAGGGATAGATTTCTTACTCTGATTTGTTCCAGTTAGCACTAGGTCTCCAGACTGATCCAGGGGTGCCTTGCTTTTTAGCAAAGGAGTAGACATTTTGTTCCTTATTCTGAGAAATGGAATGAAAACAATTTGAAGCATTGTATTTCTCTCTAGACTTTCTGTCTTGAGGAAAAAAAGCCCCTGTTACACCCTTTGGATAGTTCTCAAACCAATCCTGGCCAGTAGTCTTGTTATCCCAGCATCAAGTGGAGTGATAAAGAAATATCTTTGGGGCAACAGCATTACGACCCCGGAGATAAATGACTGAGCACAAAGATAAATACTATAAAACTGAATATCAGAAAATGACCGGATTGGTCAAGGTGAGGCTGACAAGCCAGGAGTCAGACCAGACAGGAAAATGGATAGCAACAATCAATGTCCAAAAACATAGTCAGGCAGATCCAAGGTAAAAACCAAACGGGCAAAAACAGTAGGCAGAGGAATGGTTGAGGAAGATACGAGTCATAAGCAAGAAATCCAATGAAGTAATAAAGCACATCCACAAGATAAACTAAAACTAGGGCAATGAGACAGACAGCCCAGAAGGTGTTTAAAAGAAAAAGGGCACCAAAGATGACACGAAAAAGATGCAAAGAAAATGACATGAAAAAATTTGATGCAAAGCGTCAGAGGTGACAAGACGCATAAAAAAAATATACGAGACAGACTGCGTTGTTGAGATAATGAGAGATAACAGGCTGGATTTAGACACTGTCAGCAGACTATGATTTAAAGGGACACTGAACCCAATTTTTTTCTTTCATGATTCAGATAGAGCATGACATTTTAGGCAACTTTCTAATTTACTCCTATTATCAATTTTTATTTGTTCTCTTGCTATCTTTATTTTAAAAGCAGGAATGTAATCTTAGCAGCCAGCCCATTTTAGGTTCAGCACCATGGATAGCACTTGCTTATTGGAGGCTTACATTTACCCACCAATAAGCAAGCATAACCCAGGTTCTCAACTAAAAATGGGCCGGCTCCTATGCATCATATCGCTGCTTTTTAAATAAAGATAGCAAGAGAACGAAGAAAATTTGATAATAGGAGTAAATTAGAAAGTTGCTTAAAATTGCATGCTCTATCTGAATCATGAGAGACACAAATGTGGGTTTAGTGTCCCTTTAAGCCATAAGGTTCTCCTGGCAAGGACTTCCAAAGGCAAGCTTCTGACCTTCATAATATCAAATACATCATCACAAATAAAAGACTCATCACTCGAGTAAACTCAAAATATTTGCACTAGCAGAGTCATCAGAAAACAGCTCTGAAAGACTATATAACCAGTAAGTAGAAACAGTAGCTACATTAGCAAAAGAAATAACTGTCCTGAGCATATAGTCCGCATGTAAAAAGGCCCTTCTATCTAAACTGTTTTCCATACATGTTTAAGAGGGCAGGTTTACGAAAGCAGTAATTATGTGCACACAGGAAGTACCATTTATAAAACAGACCTGCCACATGGTGGTAATATTAAAATTGCAACAAATAGAAACATTTCTTATATAATATTATTTGTGATATATATATATATATATATATATATATATATTACATATTTGTACCTGAATTAGCTTGTTTTTTATGATTCTATTGTTTATATGCCTTTAATGATTGCTTTATGAAACTATAGCCATACTACACACCCTGTAGAATGTAAACTCCCAGTACACTGTTCTCTTCCACCCACACTGTATATGTTTATGCAAAAGACATCCATGCATTAAATTCATACTGCACGGAGGAAAGCAATACATAAGCTTATGCATCACTAACAGAAGGTATTTGTGAAACTCCAAACTATATACACCCCCCAAATACTTTAGTTCATTAAACATCCAGTAAGTTATTGGCTTTAATTCAGCACGATTAAAAACACAAATACCATTGAAAATGTATTTTGTTTACATTGTTTATTATAAAATCAACAATAAAATAAATATCAAAGAAAACAAAAACAACAAAAACGTAAACACTGACCTTCTGGTGCATCTGCATCACAATCCTTGACAACAACAGTTGATGAGTTTCCTGTATTAGTCTCCAGCTCACTAGTATTCTGAAAATAAATAAAAATAAATTAAGATATTCATGTAGGCAAAAAAATAAATAAAGGTAGAATACACCAATTTCGCACATATATAATTTTTATTATTTGATAATGCCTGTAAAATTAGGGAATTTATAACGTTTCATATAGAGCAACATTTATCATGTAATAGAAAAAAATTAAATTATTTATAGATAGATAAGATAGAAAGATATACATGAAAGTAGGTGCATACACTCTGAAACAAAAACAAACCAGATGGAAACTAGCAGGACCTGCATGTGTATGCACAATTCATCTCTAGGGACAGTATTATAAGGACAACATCCACATTTCTATTTGTGGACATAACCCAAAAGCAAGGAGAAACAGTAACAATGTAGATGAGGTTGAAAGAAGACAAAAAACTAAATTTATGCTTACCAGATAAATTCCTTTCTTTCCTGGCAGGGAGAGTCCACGACATCATTAATTACTGTTGGGAATATCAACACCTGGTCAACAGGATGAGGCAAAGACACCCCTGCCAAAGGCTATAAATATACCTTCCCCTATCAGTACAGTCATTCGGTCGAGGGAACAAGGAAAAGCAAGAGAAACATTAGGGTATAGAGGTGCCAGAAGAAAAAAATAACATGGAAAGATTTAGAAATTAATGGCGGGTCATGGACTCTCCCTGCCAGGAAAGAAAGGAAAGAAAGGAATTTATCTGGTAAGCATAAATTTAGTTTTCTTTCCAAAGGCAGGGAGAGTCCACAACCTCATTTATTACTGTTGGGAACCAATACCCAAGCTCCAGAGGACACTGAATGAATAAAATAGGAGAGCAAAAAGGAAAGGTGGACCCTAATCTGAGGGCACCACAGCCTGTAAAACTTTTCTCCCAAACGCTGCCTCCACAGAAGCAAAATCATCAAATTTATAGAACTTTGAAAAAGTATGTAAGGAGGACCAGGAAGCCACCTTACAAATCTGGTCCATAGAAGCTTCATTCTTAAAAGCCCAAGAAGAAGAAACTGCTCAAGTGAAATGAGCCGTTATCCTCTCACAAGGCTCTTGTACAGCCTTTTCATAATCCAAATGGATGATACTTCTCAGCCAGAAAGATAATGAAGTCGCAGTGGCTTTCTGACCCTTGCGCTTACCAGTGTATAACACAAACAAGGAGGAGGATTGTCTGAAATCCTTAGTAGCCTGAAGAAAGAATTATAAGGCACCTACTTCAATCCTATTGGCTGATTGTATTGAAAGGAAGAGAAAGGAGTCTGGATTTAGAAGTCATATCCACAGACAAAGACTTCAATCAGAAAGCCCTGCGGGCTAGGACCACAAAACCTGAAGCCTTAGCATTCAGGCACATAATCTGCATACATATTTGCATCTCAGATGAAAGAATTAGCTACTCTTAAAGCTTTAATTCTCTCCTGAATATCCTAGAGGGGAGATTCCATCTCGATAAATTCTGACAGGGAGACACACCAGTAGGTGGCGGCCCAGGCCACCGCCAGTTGAAATAAAAATCCTGCATGTTGGAACATTCTCCTTAGGAAAGTTTCCAACTTCTTATCCATAGGTTCTCTAAAAGAGCAGCTATCCTCAAGAGGGATAGTAGTACGCTTAGCTAGCGTCAAAATGGCACCATCCACCTTAGGAAAGGAGCCCCACAGCTCTAAATGAGATTAATAATGTTCGCCATAAGAACTGGGAACTGAAAAGTTTGTGGGACCTTTCTGTCTTCATAAACCTTATCTAATTTGTGGATCTTAGGTTCCTCAGGTAGCTTTGCTTCTGGAACCTCTAATGTAGACAGGACCTCCTTCAGTAAAAAACGCAGATATTCAATTTTAAATCTAAAGGAGGGTTCCTCCGCTGGAGGAGATTTAGTAATAGAAGTCTCCGACTCCGAAAGTTCACTCTCTGATGCCCAACTCACAAAAGTGAAAGTGAAACCTGTCTGTTCCAGCCAAAAGTACACAGTCTAAATGAGCCCTGAAATGTTCTTCACAAATGTTAAAGCAGTATATAAACTCCCCAAACTGCTCCCAATAAACTCCCACTGAGGAGATATTAACCTCAGATCCTACTGAGGTATAGAGAAGTCACAATGTGACCCAATATAAGGCGTCCCTGCTATATGAAAATAACCCAGCCTTACCCTCCAGGATCCGTGCTCTGGAACAGATACAGCCTTTCAAGTGTGACAGCCTTGTAGCGATGCTCTGACAGGGATCTGAGTGTGGAAAAGCAAGCATTGTAACTCATTAACATTGATTGCTCAGGAGTGGTTGGATAGACAGTCTGGATGGCTCTGCAGAAACACTTTCCCTGCATCTCCAGACTCTAACTTTCATCAATACTCTCACTGAAAGTTTTATATAATTAGTTAAAACTCCAGTCCTCTCTTCAAGGGAACATACCCGTTAAGGATAATACAAATATTCTGACACTTCTCTGCCATCCTCCTCTAGTGACTAAAGGCAAAGAATGACTGGGAGGGGGGGAAGTGGGAGGGATATTTAAGACTTTGGCTGGGGTGTCTTTGCCTCCTCCTGGTGTTGTATTTCCCAACAGTAAGGAATGAAGTTGTGGACTCTCCCAGCCTTATGGAAAGAAATAGCTCATTTTCTCTTATTTTTTCCTCAGAAAGACAGTCCATTGCCCTGCCTCTGCTGCCCAGAAACTATCCCCAAATTTAAAAGAGATATCCAGTCCCTATAAAATGTCCACCTGGAGGGTTAACCTCTGAAATGCTGCATCCTTCTCACCTAGAAGGCAAAAGCACTTACCTGAGGATCCGCTGCAGGGCAGGTACAGCAAACAGGTATGACAGACTCAGCCGACCTCTGACAGGGAACTGTAGAAAAAGAAAAGCAGATTAACCAAACCTGGTTTTCTGTATAGAGGTAGCATAAATGTTAGAAGGGAAGCAAGGACTACCTCATCGTCTTCTAACTGCTAAAAGCCATCATTACACTTACTAAAGAGGATTACATGGACACAGCATAGCCCCAATCCTTGCTTGCAGGGAACAGTACCCATTAAAGGATTAATATCTTCAGACGCCATCTTCGCACTTCCTCCTGAAGTACAAGGCAAAGAATGACTGTGAGTTTATGGGAAGTGGAACTGGTACTTAACAGCTTTGCTGGGTTGTTCTTTGCCTCTTCCTGGTGGCCAGGAGTTGAATTCCAACTAGTAATTAGAATGGATTTGAGGACTCTCCATGCCATTGGAAAGAAAGGTATTTTACCAATCAATATTTCATTAAACTTTTTTTACTACAAAATGGTAATTAGAGATCAGGATAACTATATTTACATGTTATAATTAATTTCAAG
The DNA here is from genome assembly GCF_027579735.1 of Bombina bombina. Lineage (NCBI taxonomy): Eukaryota > Metazoa > Chordata > Amphibia > Anura > Bombinatoridae > Bombina > Bombina bombina. The sequence continues at coordinate 508,021,642 of NC_069502.1, forward strand.
CTAAAGGCAAAGCAGTTTGATCATGTTTTCTGGACTGAAGGACAACAGTGGCAAAGTTATATTTTTTGGATATAATTTGCTTGCAGGTAGAGGGCAACTAAAGCCTACACTAAAATACTCTAAAAAGAAACTAATACCTACAAAATGGGGAGGGGCTACTTACAGAAAAAAAGAAAAGCTTGAAGGCTTCTGGAAGGTTTCTTCCTTATTCCAAGTGAAATACATTTAAAATGCCCAACAAGCTATGTGCTACCATAAGAGACTGCGAGGAATATCAATATTTATCAGCTAAGCTTCTACTAAAAAAAGAAAAGAAACCTAACTGGCATAGCCAGGAAACAGCAGGTATATTACACATAAAATACTGATTTACAAAGAGCTTAATTTAAGGAGACTTGCTGTCTTGCTGCTTCAGGCAGACAATGTTCTTACACTGCCTTTGTTTGCTGACCATATTCCTTAGAAGAGTAATAAAGCTCTCAAAACAGATTAATTTAGGTGCACCCGGGGCATTTATTAATCTCAGTATGTGGGAAATAATTTATTATTATCTAGTACTGAAAAATGTATGCCAAATGCAAACACTATGCATAGCTAAACATCATGTTTTATTTTATATTTCAGTCATTTTTGTGAATGTATTTAATCTGAAGCATACATTTATTTTCTATGAAGATATGCTGAACTGCAGTCATATTGTAAAATAGAGTGAAAAAGTAGTGGGCAAACAATAAGAGTTAAAAAAAACAGTTCATGTTGCAGATAGATATATTGTACTATTTGTGTATGAATGAAAAATACCAGGGGTGGGACCAAAATACAGTTTTGCAAGTCACAAGTGAGACTCAAGTCTCAGGTTCTAAGTCAACACAGGCAAGTCCCAAATCATAACGAGTAAGTCAAAGTCAAGTTGCAAGTCCTCAACTTTAAACCACAACTGTTAAAAAGTAATTAGTGCTCTTTGCACATTTTAGTATCAGAGTATTAGTAAATGTATACTAATTTATTTTAGGAAGGCTTTTAAAAACAAAATTTATGCTTACCTAATACATTTCTTTCTTTCCAGATATGGTGAGTCCACAACATCATCATTTACTGTTGGGAATATCACTCCTGGCCAGCAGGAGGAGGCAAATAGACCACAGACAAGCTGTTAAATATCACTCCCCTTCCCACAATCCCCAGTCATTCGACCAAAGGGAAATGGAGAAAAAAAAGAGTAACACAAAGGTGTAGAGGTGCCTGAGGTTTAGTAAAAAAAATAACTGTCTTAAAATAAAGGGCGGGGTTGAGGACTCACCATATCCGGAAAGACATTTATCAGGTAAGCATAAATTTTGTTTCCTTTCCTAAGATGTGGCGAGTCCACAACCTCATCATTTACTGCTGGGAACCAATACACAAGCTAGAGGACTCAGATGACTAGGGAGGGACAAGACAGGTAGACCTAGACAGAAGGTACCACCGCTTGAAGAACCTTTCTCCCAAAAGAAGCCTCAGCCAAGGAAAAAGTATCAAATTTGTAAAATGTAGAAAAAGTATGCAGAGAAGACCAAGTTGCAGCCTTGCAAATTTTTTCCACAGAAACTTTATTTTTGAAAGCCCAAGAAGAAGAGACAGCTCTGGTGGAATGAGCCATAATTTACTCAGGAGACTGCTGTCCAGCAGTCTCATAAGACAAACGAATCATACTTCTCAACCAGAGAGAGAGAAGTACAGTAGCCTTCTGACCGTTATACTTCCAAGAGAAACAGACAAATAGAGCAGAAGACTGGCGAAAATCCTTATTCGCCTGTAGATAGAATTTAAGAGCATGCACAACATCAAATTTGTGCAACAAAAGTTCCTTAGACAAAGGAGGATTAGGACATATATAAGGAACAACAATTTCCTAATTAATATTTCTATCCAAAACCACTTTCGGAAGGAAACCTAACTTAGTACGAAAAACTGCCTTATCAGCATGAAAGATAAGATGAGGTGATTCACACTGCAGAGCTGAGAGTTCCGAAACTCTCCAAGCAGAAGAGATAGCAACAAGAAACAAAACCTTCCAAGATAGCAACCTAATATCTATGGAATGCATTGGCTCAAACGGAGCCTGCTGCAAAACTTTAAGAACAAGATTAAGGCTCCAAGAAGGAGCAACATGTTTAAACACAGGCCTGATTCTGACCAGGGCCGGACAAAGAGATTGTACATCTGGCATATCCACCAGATGCCTGTGCAACAAAACAGACAATGCAGAAATCTGACCCTTCAGAGTACTTGGAATCCTGACCCTACTCCAAGAGTAGTCCTTGGATTCACACTAATAAAGTTATTTACACCATATCTTATGGTAATCTTTCTCGTAACAGGCTTGCAAGCCTGAATCATGGTCTCAATGACGGACTTAGAACTAAGAGACAGAACTAAGTGTTCAATCTCCAAGCAGTCAGCTTCAGAGAAATGAGATTTGGAAGAAGAAAGGAACCCTGCAACAGAAGGTCCTTCCTCAGGGGCAGTCTCCAAGGTGAGAGAGATGACATCTCCACTAGGTCAGCATACTAGATCCTGCAAGGCCATGCAGGGGCTATTAAAATCACTGACGCTCTCTCCTGTTTGATACGAGTAATGACTCGTGGAAGGAGAGCAAACTGAGAAAACAGGTATGCCAGCCTGAAATCCCAAGAGGCCGCCAGAGTATCTATCAGAGCAGTCTGTGGATCTCTTGACCTTGAACCGTACCTTGGAAGCTTGGCATTCTGCTGAGACGCCATCAGATCCAACTCCGGCACCCCCCATTTGAGAGTTAACTTGCAGAACACCTCTGGATGGAGCTCCCACTCCCCGGGGTGAAATGTCTGTCTGCTCAGGAAATCCGCTGCCCAGTTCCACTCCTGAAATGTGGATAGCTGATAGACAGCACATGTGTGCTTCTGCCCACTGAACAATCCGAGCTACCTCCTTCATGGCGAAGGAACTACAAGTTCATCCCTGGTGGTTGATGTAAGCCACTGAGGTTATATTGTCTGACTGGAACCTGATAAACCGGGCTAAGGACAACTGAGGCCAAGCCATCAGTGCATTTTAAATAGCTCTCAACTCCAAAATGTTGATGGGGAGAGCAGACTCCTTCCGAGTCTAAAGTCCCTGCGCCTTTAACGAGTCACAGACTGTTCCCAGCCCAGCAGGCTGGCGTCCGTGGTCCAAATCACCCAGGAAGGTCTCCGAAAGCATGTGCCCTGATACAGATGTTTCTGAGAAAGCCACCACGGGAGAGTCTGTCGACTGGTCTAGATCTATCCTCGGAGACAGATCCCAATAGTCTCCATTCCATTGTCTTAGCATGCATAGTTTCAGAGCTCTGAAATGGAATCGAGCAAAGGGAATGATATCCATGGAAGCGACCATCAGACCAATTACCTCCATACACTCAGTCACTGACGGCCGAACAGTAGACTGAAGAGAGAGGCAAGAGGAGAGGATCTTGGATTTTCTGACCTCCGTCAAAAATTTTTTCATAGGGAATCTATTATGGTCCTTAAGAAAACCACCCTTGTAGCTGGAACAAGGGAACTCTTTTCCAGATTCACTTTCCAACCATGGGAACTTAAAAAGGATAACAAGATCTCTGTATGGGAGTTTGCTTGTTGAAAAGATGGCGCCTGAACCAGAATATCATGCAGGTATGGTGCCACTACAATTCCCTGAGACCTGATTACTGCCAAGAGAGCCCCCAGAACCTTTGAGAAAATTTTGGGAGAAGTGTCAAGGCCAAACGGAAGAGCTACAAACTGGAAGTGTTTGTCTAGAAAGGCGAATCTCAGGAACTTGTGATGATCCCTGTGGATGGGAACATGAAGGTCTATTGTCGTCATGAACTGACCCTTTTGGACTAAAGGAAGAATGGACTAAATAGTTTCCATTTTGAAGGACTGTACTCTGAGAAACTTGTTGAGACACTTCAGGTCCAGAATAGGATGGGAATTTCTCTCTTTTTTGGGAACCACAAGCAGATTTGAATAGAAACCTAGACCCTGTTCCTCTACTGGAACTGGAACTATCACTCTCAGGAAGGAAAGATCCTGAACACAATTCAAGAACGCCTCTCTTTTTGTCAGGTTTACAGACAATCTTGAGAGGTGGAATCTGCCCCTGGAAGAAAAGGTTTCGAATTCCAATTTGTAACCCTGAGATACTATGTCCACAGCTCAGGGATCTGGAACATCCCTTATCCAAGCATGAGAAAACTGCAAAATCTGCCCCCACATGATCCGTTCCCAGACCGGGCAAACCCTTCATGCTGATTTGGGGTTATCTGTAGGTTTCTTAGACTGCTCCCCCTTGTTCCAAGACTGATTGGGTCTCCAAGAGGATGTGGAATGCTCCTGAAGAAGAAGGGGAAGACTTTCCTCTGAAGCTACAAAAGGAACAAAAATTACTCCCTTAGGTCTATTCTTCTTATCTTGCGGTAGGAAAGACCCTTTCCCACCCGTAATATCAGAATTTGTTTCTGCCAGACCAGGTCTGAACAAGGTCTTCCCCTTGTAAGGAATCCCCAAAAGCTTGACCTTAGAGTAAAAATCTACAGACTAAGACTTTAACCACAATGCCCTACAGGCTAGAACAGCAAAACTAGAAGTATTTGCTCCCAGTCGAACAACCTGCAGAATAGCATCAGAAATAAAGGAATTGGCAAGCTTAAGAGCCTTAATCCTGTCTTGGATTTTATCCAAAGGAGTCTCTACCTGAAGAGAATCAGACAAGGCATCGGGTCAATAGGATGCAGCACTTGTCATAGTGGCAATACACACCGCAGGTTGCCATTGGAGGCCTAGATGAACATATATTTTCTTCAAATAAGCTTCCAGCTTCACGTCCATAGGATCCTTAAAAGAGCAGCTATCCTCAACAGGAATAGTAGTTCTCTTTGCCAAAGTAGAAATAGCCCCTTCTACCTTAGGTACCATGTGCCATGATTCTTTTATGGAATCTCCAAACGGAAACATCTTCTTGAAAATAGGAGACGGGGAAAAGGATACCCCTGGCTTCTCCCATTCCTGTGTAATAATCTCTATAGCACGGTCTGGCACAGGAAAAACTGCCTTAGAAGAAGGAACATCAAAGTAACTATTACATTTACTAGATTTCTTAGGGTGGACAACTACAGGGGTATCTAAATCTTCCAAAGTAGCCAAAACCTCCTTTAACAGTACACAAAGGTGTTCAAGCTTAAATCTGAAGGATACCCCCTCAGCTTCAGATAAAGGAATTACACTGTCCGAATCTGAGATTTCACCCTCAGAAGCTCCCAAAGAATCTTCCTCATCACAAAGAACCATTTGAGAAGCATTACTGGAGTCAGCAACCTTACTATCTGAATCTCTAAATTTCCTCTTGTGCTTCCCTATTAACATTGGAAAGGAAGCTAATGCTGCAGATACTGCTGAAGAAACCTGAGCAACAATTTCTGCTTTCAAATATACTCCCCCAGGAGTTATAGAGGAACTACAGGGCACTGCATGTGACACCATTAAGGCTTGAGACATTACAGGAGAAGGTTGTGGTAATACCTGAACAGCAACATCCTGAGAGACCTTGGGCTCAGTACAAAAAAAACAACTTATCTTTACTTTGCAAAGTTTTCTTAACTCAGGAGGAACAAAACTGCTGGGAGAAGCAATTTGTGCTTCTAGACATAAAAGACATGAATTCAGTTGAGCAGGATCCTGCTCCAAATCAGACATGTTTACAGACAATTATTTTTCAAAAAAATAAAAAATGCCTTTAAATTTTGCACACTGAGGTTTATAGAAAAAACATAATTTATGCTTACCTGATAAATTCCTTTCTTCTGTTGTGTGATCAGTCCACGGGTCATCATTACTTCTGGGATATTATCTGCTCCCCTACAGGAAGTGCAAGAGGATTCACCCAGCAGAGTTGCTATATAGCTCCTCCCCTCTACATCACCTCCAGTCATTCGACCAAAGACCAACGAGAAAGGAGAAGCCAAGGGTGTAGTGGTGACTGAATTATAATTTAAAAAATATTTACCTGCCTTAAAAAACAGGGCGGGCCGTGGACTGATCACACAACAGAAGAAAGGAATTTATCAGGTAAGCATAAATTATGTTTTCTTCTGTTATGTGTGATCAGTCCACGGGTCATCATTACTTCTGGGATACCAATACCAAAGCAAAAGTACACGGATGACGGGAGGGATAGGCAGGCTCATTATACAGAAGGAACCACTGCCTGAAGAACCTTTCTCCCAAAAATAGACTCCGAAGAAGCAAAAGTGTCAAATTTGTAAAATTTGGAAAAAGTATGAAGCGAAGACCAAGTTGCAGCCTTGCAAATCTGTTCAACAGAGGCCTCATTCTTAAAGGCCCAAGTGGAAGCCACAGCTCTAGTGGAATGAGCTGTAATTCTTTCAGGAGGCTGCTGTCCAGCAGTCTCATAGGCTAAACGTATTATGCTACGAAGCCAAAAAGAGAGAGAGGTAGCAGAAGCTTTTTGACCTCTCCTCTGTCCAGAATAAACGACAAACAGGGAAGAAGTTTGGCGAAAATCTTTAGTTGCCTGCAAGTAGAACTTGAGGGCACGAACTACATCCAGATTGTGTAGAAGACGTTCCTTCTTTGAAGAAGGATTTGGACACAAGGATGGAACAACAATCTCTTGATTGATATTCCTGTTAGAAACAACCTTAGGTAAGAACCCAGGTTTAGTACGCAGAACTACCTTGTCTGAGTGAAAGATCAGATAAGGAGAATCACAATGTAGGGCTGATAACTCAGAGACTCTTCGAGCCGAGGAAATAGCCATTAAAAATAGAACTTTCCAAGATAACAATTTTATATCAATGGAATGAAGGGGTTCAAACGGAACACCCTGTAAAACGTTAAGAACTAAGTTTAAACTCCATGGCGGAGCAACAGTTTTAAACACAGGCTTGATCCTAGCTAAAGCCTGACAAAAGGCCTGGATGTCTGAATTTTCTGACAGACGCCTGTGTAACAAGATGGACAGAGCTGAGATCTGTCCCTTTAATGAGCTAGCCGATAAACCCTTTTCTAAACCTTCTTGTAGAAAAGACAATATCCTAGGAATCCTAACCTTACTCCAGGAGTAATCTTTGGATTCACACCAGTATAGGTAGTTACGCCATATTTTATGGTAAATCTTTCTGGTAACAGGCTTCCTAGCCTGTATCAGGGTATCAATAACCGACTCAGAAAAACCACGTTTTGATAAAATCAAGCGTTCAATTTCCAAGCAGTCAGCTTCAGAGAAGTTAGACTTTGATGTTTGAATGGACCCTGAATCAGAAGGTCCTGTCTTAGAGGTAGAGACCAAGGCGGACAGGATGACATGTCCACTAGATCTGCATACCAGGTCCTGCGCGGCCATGCAGGCGCTATTAGAATCACTGATGCTCTCTCCTGTTTGATTTTGGCAATCAATCGAGGAAGCAGCGGGAAGGGTGGAAACACATAAGCCATCCTGAAGTTCCAAGGTGCTGTCAAAGCATCTATCAGAACCGCTCCCGGATCCCTGGATCTGGATCCGTAGCGAGGAAGTTTGGCGTTCTGGCGAGACGCCATGAGATCTATCTCTGGTTTGCCCCAACGTCGAAGTATTTGGGCAAAGACCTCCGGATGAAGTTCCCACTCCCCCGGATGAAGAGTCTGGCGACTCAAGAAATCCGCCTCCCAGTTCTCCACTCCCGGGATGTGGATTGCTGACAGGTGGCAAGAGTGAGACTCTGCCCAGCGAATTATCTTTGATACTTCTATCATTGCTAGGGAGCTTCTTGTCCCTCCCTGATGGTTGATGTAAGCTACAGTCGTGATGTTGTCCGACTGAAACCTGATGAACCCCCGAGTCTTTAACTGGGGCCAAGCTAGAAGGGCATTGAGAACTGCTCTCAATTCCAGAATGTTTATTGGCAGGAGACTTTCCTCCTGACTCCATTGTCCCTGAGCCTTCAGAGAATTCCAGACAGCGCCCCAACCTAGAAGGCTGGCGTCTGTTGTTACGATTGTCCAGTCCGGCCTGCTGAACGGCATCCCCCTGGACAGATGTGGCCGAGAAAGCCACCATAGAAGAGAGTTTCTGGTCTCTTGATCCAGATTCAGAGTGGGGGACAAATCTGAGTAATCCCCATTCCACTGACTCAGCATGCACAATTGCAGCGGTCTGAGATGTAGGCGTGCAAAGGGTACTATGTCCATTGCTGCTACCATTAAGCCGATCACCTCCATGCATTGAGCTACTGACGGGAGTTGAATGGAATGAAGGACACGGCATACATTTAGAAGCTTTGTTAATCTGTCTTCTGTCAGATAAATCTTCATTTCTACAGAATCTATAAGAGTCCCCAAGAATGGAACTCTTGTGAGAGGCAAGAGAGAACTCTTCTTTTCGTTCACTTTCCATCCATGCGACCTTAGAAATGCCAGAACTAACTCTGTATGAGACTTGGCAGTTTGAAAGCTTGAAGCTTGTATCAGAATGTCGTCTAGGTACGGAGCTACCGAAATTCCTCGCGGTCTCAGAACCGCTAGAAGGGCACCCAGAACCTTTGTGAAGATTCTTGGAGCCGTAGCCAATCCGAATGGAAGGGCTACAAACTGGTAATGCCTGTCTAAAAAGGCAAACCTTAGATACCGGTAATGATCTTTGTGAATCGGGATGTGAAGGTAAGCATCCTTTAAATCCACTGTGGTCATGTATTGACCCTTTTGGATCATGGGTAAGATTGTCCGAATAGTTTCCATTTTGAACGATGGAACTCTTAGGAATTTGTTTAGGATCTTTAAATCCAAGATTGGCCTGAAAGTTCCCTCTTTTTTGGGAACCACAAACAGGTTTGAGTAAAACCCTTGTCCTTGTTCCGACCGTGGAACCGGATGGATCACTCCCATTAATAATAGATCTTGTACACAGCGTAGAAACGCGTCTTTCTTTATTTGGTTTGTTGACAACCTTGACAGATGAAATCTCCCTCTTGGGGGAGATAATTTGAAGTCTAGAAGGTATCCCTGAGATATGATCTCTAGCGCCCAGGGATCCTGGACATCTCTTGCCCAAGCCTGGGCGAAGAGAGAGAGTCTGCCCCCCACTAGATCCGGTCCCGGATCGGGGGCCCTCGGTTCATGCTGTCTTAGGGGCAGCAGCAGGTTTTCTGGCCTGCTTGCCCTTATTCCAGGACTGGTTAGGTTTCCAGCCTTGTCTGTAACGAGCAACAGCTCCTTCCTGTTTTGGTGCAGTGGAAGTTGATGCTGCACCTGCTTTGAAATTCCGAAAGGGACGAAAATTAGACTGTCTAGCCTTAGCTTTGGCTTTGTCTTGAGGTAGAGCGTGGCCCTTACCTCCTGTAATGTCAGCGATAATTTCTTTCAAACCGGGCCCAAATAAAGTTTGCCCCTTGAAAGGTATATTAAGTAATTTGGACTTAGAAGTTACATCAGCCGACCAGGATTTTAGCCACAGCGCCCTACGTGCCTGAATGGCGAATCCTGAATTCTTAGCCGTAAGTTTGGTTAAATGTACTACGGCCTCCGAAATGAATGAATTAGCTAGTTTAAGGACTCTAAGCCTGTCCGTAATGTCGTCCAGCGTAGCGGAACTAAGGTTCTCTTCCAGAGACTCAATCCAAAATGCTGCCGCAGCCGTAATCGGCGCGATGCATGCAAGGGGTTGCAATATAAAACCTTGTTGAACAAACATTTTCTTAAGGTAACCCTCTAATTTTTTATCCATAGGATCTGAAAAAGCACAGCTATCCTCCACCGGGATAGTGGTGCGCTTAGCTAAAGTAGAAACTGCTCCCTCCACCTTAGGGACCGTTTGCCATAAGTCCCGTGTGGTGGCGTCTATTGGAAACATCTTTCTAAATATTGGAGGGGGTGAGAACGGCACACCGGGTCTATCCCACTCCTTAGTAACAATTTCAGTTAATCTCTTAGGTATAGGAAAAACGTCAGTACTCGCCGGTACCGCAAAGTATTTATCCAACCTACACATTTTCTCTGGTATTGCAACAGTGTTACAATCGTTAAGAGCCGCTAAGACCTCCCCTAGTAATACACGGAGGTTTTCCAATTTAAATTTAAAATTTGAAATATCTGAATCCAATCTGCTTGGATCAGAACCGTCACCTACAGAATGAAGCTCTCCGTCCTCATGCTCTGCAAGCTGTGACGCAGTATCAGACATGGCCCTAGAATTATCAGCGCACTCTGTTCTCACCCCAGAGTGATCACGCTTGCCTCTTAGTTCTGGTAACTTAGCCAAAACTTCAGTCATAACAGTAGCCATATCTTGTAATGTTATTTGTAATGGCTGCCCAGATGTACCAGGCGCCATAATATCACGCACCTCCCGGGCGGGAGACGCAGGTACTGACACGTGAGGCGAGTTAGACGGCATAACTCTCCCCTCGCTGTTTGGTGAAATTTGTTCAATTTGTACAGATTGGCTTTTATTTAAAGTAGCATCAATACAGTTAGTACATAAATTTCTATTGGGCTCCACCTTGGCATTGGAACAAATGACACAGGTATCTTCCTCTGAATCAGACATGTTTAACACACTAGCAATAAACATGCAACTTGGTTACAATCTTATTTAACAAAAAACGTACTGTGCCTCAAAGAAGCACTAAACGATTAAATGACAGTTGAAATAATGAACTGAAAAAAACAGTTATAGCATCACTCTTTAAAAACAACACAACTTGTTAGCAAAGGTTTGTTACCATTAGTAAAGTAACACTAATTAAATTTTAAACATAAAAATCACAGAGCAACGTTTTAAAACACAGTCACTACATAAGTCTCACAGCTCTGCTGAGAGAATCTACCTCCCTTCAAAGAAGTTTGAAGACCCCTGAGTTCTGTTAGAGATGAACCGGATCATGCAGAAAATACAAGAGTAACTGACTGGAAATTTTTGATGCGTAGCAAAGAGCGCCCCTCCCCCCACACACAGCAGTGAGAGAGAAACAAAACTGTCATAATCAAAACAAGCAAACTGCCAAGTGGAAAAAACAGAATTTATGTTTACCTGATAAATTACTTTCTCCAACGGTGTGTCCGGTCCACGGCGTCATCCTTACTTGTGGGATATTCTCTTCCCCAACAGGAAATGGCAAAGAGCCCAGCAAAGCTGGTCACATGATCCCTCCTAGGCTCCGCCTACCCCAGTCATTCGACCGACGTTAAGGAGGAATATTTGCATAGGAGAAACCATATGGTACCGTGGTGACTGTAGTTAAAGAAAATAAATTATCAGACCTGATTAAAAAAACCAGGGCGGGCCGTGGACCGGACACACCGTTGGAGAAAGTAATTTATCAGGTAAACATAAATTCTGTTTTCTCCAACATAGGTGTGTCCGGTCCACGGCGTCATCCTTACTTGTGGGAACCAATACCAAAGCTTTAGGACACGGATGAAGGGAGGGAGCAAATCAGGTCACCTAAATGGAAGGCACCACGGCTTGCAAAACCTTTCTCCCAAAAATAGCCTCAGAAGAAGCAAAAGTATCAAACTTGTAAAATTTGGTAAAAGTGTGCAGTGAAGACCAAGTCGCTGCCCTACATATCTGATCAACAGAAGCCTCGTTCTTGAAGGCCCATGTGGAAGCCACAGCCCTCGTGGAATGAGCTGTGATTCTTTCGGGAGGCTGCCGTCCGGCAGTCTCGTAAGCCAATCTGATGATGCTCTTAATCCAAAAAGAGAGAGAGGTAGAAGTTGCTTTTTGACCTCTCCTTTTACCGGAATAAACCACAAACAAGGAAGATGTTTGTCTAAAATCCTTTGTAGCATCTAAATAGAATTTTAGAGCGCGAACAACATCCAAATTGTGCAACAAACGTTCCTTCTTTGAAACTGGTTTCGGACACAGAGAAGGTACGATAATCTCCTGGTTAATGTTTTTGTTAGAAACAACTTTCGGAAGAAAACCAGGTTTAGTACGCAAAACCACCTTATCTGCATGGAACACCAGATAAGGAGGAGAACACTGCAGAGCAGATAATTCTGAAACTCTTCTAGCAGAAGAAATTGCAACCAAAAACAAAACTTTCCAAGATAATAATTTAATATCAACGGAATGCAAGGGTTCAAACGGAACCCCCTGAAGAACTGAAAGAACTAAATTGAGACTCCAAGGAGGAGTCAAAGGTTTGTAAACAGGCTTGATTCTAACCAGAGCCTGAACAAAGGCTTGAACATCTGGCACAGTTGCCAGTTTTTTGTGAAGTAACACCGACAAGGCGGAAATCTGTCCCTTCAGGGAACTTGCAGATAATCCTTTTTCCAATCCTTCTTGAAGGAAGGATAGAATCCTAGGAATCTTAACCTTGTCCCAAGGGAATCCCTTAGATTCACACCAACAGATATATTTTTTCCAAATCTTGTGGTAAATCTTTCGAGTTACAGGCTTTCTGGCCTGAACAAGAGTATCGATAACAGAATCTGAGAATCCTCGCTTCGATAAAATCAAGCGTTCAATCTCCAAGCAGTCAGCTGGAGTGAAACCAGATTCGGATGTTCGAACGGACCCTGAACAAGAAGGTCTCGTCTCAAAGGTAGCTTCCAAGGTGGAGCCGATGACATATTCACCAGATCTGCATACCAAGTCCTGCGTGGCCACGCAGGAGCTATCAAGATCACCGACGCCCTCTCCTGATTGATCCTGGCTACCAGCCTGGGGATGAGAGGAAACGGCGGGAACACATAAGCTAGTTTGAAGGTCCAAGGTGCTACTAGTGCATCCACTAGAGCCGCCTTGGGATCCCTGGATCTGGACCCGTAGCAGGGAACTTTGAAGTTCTGACGAGAGGCCATTAGATCCATGTCTGGAATGCCCCACAGCTGAGTGACTTGGGCAAAGATTTCCGGATGGAGTTCCCACTCCCCCGGATGCAATGTCTGACGACTCAGAAAATCCGCTTCCCAATTTTCCACTCCTGGGATGTGGATAGCAGACAGGTGGCAGGAGTGAGACTCCGCCCATAGAATAATCTTGGTCACTTCTTCCATCGCTAGGGAACTCCTTGTTCCCCCCTGATGGTTGATGTACGCAACAGTCGTCATGTTGTCTGATTGAAACCGTATGAACTTGGTCCTCGCTAGCTGAGGCCAAGCCTTGAGAGCATTGAATATCGCTCTCAGTTCCAGAATATTTATCGGTAGAAGAGATTCTTCCCGAGACCAAAGACCCTGAGCTTTCAGGGATCCCCAGACCGCGCCCCAGCCCATCAGACTGGCGTCGGTCGTGACAATGACCCACTCTGGTCTGCGGAATGTCATCCCTTGTGACAGGTTGTCCAGGGACAGCCACCAACGGAGTGAGTCTCTGGTCCTCTGATTTACTTGTATCTTTGGAGACAAGTCTGTATAGTCCCCATTCCACTGACTGAGCATGCACAGTTGTAATGGTCTTAGATGAATGCGCGCAAAAGGAACTATGTCCATTGCCGCTACCATCAACCCGATCACTTCCATGCACTGAGCTACGGAAGGAAGAGGAACGGAATGAAGTATCCGACAAGAGTCCAGAAGTTTTGTTTTTCTGGCCTCTGTTAGAAAAATCCTCATTTCTGAGGAGTCTATAATTGTTCCCAAGAAGGGAACCCTTGTTGACGGGGAAAGAGAACTCTTTTCCACGTTCACTTTCCAGCCGTGAGATCTGAGAAAGGCCAGGACGATGTCCGTGTGAGCCTTTGCTTGAGGGAGGGACGACGCTTGAATCAGAATGTCGTCCAGGTAAGGTACTACTGCAATGCCCCTTGGTCTTAGCACCGCTAGAAGGGACCCTAGTACCTTTGTGAAAATCCTTGGAGCAGTGGCTAATCCGAAAGGAAGCGCCACAAACTGGTAATGTTTGTCCAGGAATGCAAACCTTAGGAACCGATGATGTTCCTTGTGGATAGGAATATGTAGATACGCATCCTTTAAATCCACCGTGGTCATGAATTGACCTTCCTGGATGGAAGGAAGGATAGTTCGAATGGTTTCCATCTTGAACGATGGAACCTTGAGAAATTTGTTTAAGATCTTGAGATCTAAGATTGGTCTGAACGTTCCCTCTTTTTTGGGAACTATGAACAGATTGGAGTAGAACCCCATCCCTTGTTCTCTTAATGGAACAGGATGAATCACTCCCATTTTTAACAGGTCTTCTACACAATGTAAGAACGCCTGTCTTTTTATGTGGTCTGAAGACAACTGAGACCTGTGGAACCTCCCCCTTGGGGGAAGTCCCTTGAATTCCAGAAGATAACCCTGGGAGACTATTTCTAGCGCCCAAGGATCCAGAACATCTCTTGCCCAAGCCTGAGCGAAGAGAGAGAGTCTGCCCCCCACCAGATCCGGTCCCGGATCGGGGGCCAATATTTCATGCTGTCTTGGTAGCAGTGGCAGGTTTCTTGGCCTGCTTTCCCTTGTTCCAGCCTTGCATTGGTCTCCAAGCTGGCTTGGCTTGAGAAGTATTACCCTCTTGCTTAGAGGACGTAGCACTTTGGGCTGGTCCGTTTTTACGAAAGGGACGAAAATTAGGTCTATTTTTTGCCTTGAAAGGCCGATCCTGAGGAAGGGCGTGGCCCTTACCCCCAGTGATATCAGAGATAATCTCTTTCAAGTCAGGGCCAAACAGCGTTTTCCCCTTGAAAGGAATGTTTAGTAGCTTGTTCTTGGAAGACGCATCAGCCGACCAAGATTTCAACCAAAGCGCTCTGCGCGCCACAATAGCAAACCGAGAATTCTTAGCCGCTAACCTAGCCAATTGCAAAGTGGCGTCTAGAGTGAAAGAATTAGCCAATTTGAGAGCATTGATTCTGTCCATAATCTCCTCATAAGGAGGAGAATCACTATCGAGCGCCTTTATCAGTTCATCAAACCAGAAATATGCGGCTGTAGTGACAGGGACAATGCATGAAATGGGTTGTAGAAGGTAACCCTGCTGAACAAACATCTTTTTAAGCAAACCTTCTAATTTTTTATCCATAGGATCTTTGAAAGCACAACTATCCTCTATGGGTATAGTGGTGCGTTTGTTTAAAGTAGAAACCGCTCCCTCGACCTTGGGGACTGACTGCCATAAGTCCTTTCTGGGGTCGACCATAGGAAACAATTTTTTAAATATGGGGGGAGGGACGAAAGGAATACCGGGCCTTTCCCATTCTTTATTAACAATGTCCGCCACCCGCTTGGGTATAGGAAAAGCTTCTGGGAGCCCCGGCACCTCTAGGAACTTGTCCATTTTACATAGTTTCTCTGGGATGACCAACTTTTCACAATCATCCAGAGTGGATAATACCTCCTTAAGCAAAATGCGGAGATGTTCCAACTTAAATTTAAATGTAATCACATCAGGTTCAGCCTGATGAGAAATGTTCCCTGAATCAGTAATTTCTCCCTCAGACAAAACCTCCCTGGCCCCCTCAGATTGGGTTAGGGGCCCTTCAGAGATATTAATATCAGCGTCGTCATGCTCTTCAGTAACTAAAACAGAGCAGCCACGCTTACGCTGACAAGGGTTCATTTTGGCTAAAATGTTTTTGACAGAATTATCCATTACAGCCGTTAATTGTTGCATAGTAAGGAGTATTGGCGCGCTAGATGTACTAGGGGCCTCCTGAGTGGGCAAGACTCGTGTAGACGAAGGAGGGAATGATGCAGTACCATGCTTACTCCCCTCACTTGAGGAATCATCTTGGGCATCATTGTCATTATCACATAAATCACATTTATTTAAATGAATAGGAATTCTGGCTTCCCCACATTCAGAACACAGTCTATCTGGTAGTTCAGACATGTTAAACAGGCATAAACTTGATAAGAAAGTACAAAAAACGTTTTAAAATAAAACCGTTACTGTCACTTTAAATTTTAAACTGAACACACTTTATTACTGCAATTGCGAAAAAACATGAAGGAATTGTTCAAAATTCACCAAATTTTCACCCCAGTGTCTTAAAGCCTTAAAAATATTGCACACCAAATTTGGAAGCTTTAACCCTTAAAATAACGGAACCGGAGCCGTTTTAAAGCTTTAACCCCTTTACAGTCCCTGGTATCTGCTTTGCTGAGACCCAACCAAACCCAAGGGGAATACGATACCAAATGACGCCTTCAGAAAGTCTTTTCTAAGTATCAGAGCTCCTCTCACATGCGACTGCATGCCATGCCTCTCAAAAACAAGTGCGCCACACCGGCGCGAAAATGAGGCTCTGCTTATGCTTTGGGAAAGCCCCTAAGAAATAAGGTGTCTAATACAGTGCCTGCCGATATTATTATATCAAAATACCCAGATAAAATGATTCCTCAAGGCTAAATATGTGTTAATAATGAATCGATTTAGCCCAGAAAAGTCTACAGTCTTAATAAGCCCTTGTGAAGCCCTTATTTACGATCGTAATAAACATGGCTTACCGGATCCCATAGGGAAAATGACAGCTTCCAGCATTACATCGTCTTGTTAGAATGTGTCATACCTCAAGCAGCAAGAGACTGCACACTGTTCCCCCAACTGAAGTTAATTGCTCTCAACAGTCCTGTGTGGAACAGCCATGGATTTTAGTTACGGTTGCTAAAATCATTTTCCTCATACAAACAGAAATCTTCATCTCTTTTCTGTTTCTGAGTAAATAGTACATACCAGCACTATTTCAAAATAACAAACTCTTGATTGAATAATAAAAAACTACAGTTAAACACTAAAAAACTCTAAGCCATCTCCGTGGAGATGTTGCCTGTACAACGGCAAAGAGAATGACTGGGGTAGGCGGAGCCTAGGAGGGATCATGTGACCAGCTTTGCTGGGCTCTTTGCCATTTCCTGTTGGGGAAGAGAATATCCCACAAGTAAGGATGACGCCGTGGACCGGACACACCTATGTTGGAGAAATAATGCCCAAATATTTATTCACTCAGTACCTCAGAAATGCAAACGATTCTACATTCCAGCAAAAACGTTTAACATGGATTAAATACCTATTAAAAGGTTTAATGTACTTTTACAGAGTAATTCCGGTGAAATACCATCCCCAGAATACTGAAGTGTAGAGTATACATACATGTCATTATAACGGTATGGCAGGATTTTCTCATCAATTCCATTCAGAAAATAAAAACTGCTACATACCTCAATGCAGATTCAACTGCCCGCTGTCCCCTGATCTGAAGCTTTTACCTCCCTCAGATGGCCGAGAAACAGCAATATGATCTTAACTACTCCGCTTAAAATCATAAGAAAAACTCTGGTAGATTCTTCTTCAAACTCTGCCAGAGAAGTAATAACACGCTCCGGTGCTATTGTAAAATAACAAACTTTTGATTGAAGTTATAAAAACTAAGTATAATCACCATAGTCCTCTCACACCTCCTATCTAGTCTTTGGGTGCAAGAGAATGACTGGAGGTGACGTAGAGGGGAGGAGCTATATAGCAACTCTGCTGGGTGAATCCTCTTGCACTTCCTGTAGGGGAGCAGATAATATCCCAGAAGTAATGATGACCCGTGGACTGATCACACATAACAGAAGAAATTATCTTTACATTTTCACTTAAGCTTTTCTGTGTACCCTAGCTAGAGTTTAACCCAGAGAATGAAAACGGTCTAGATAGAGCCATCTACGCTCCAATAATAACCCACAGGCAACTCCACACTTCAGACTTGACTGAGGTGCTGACCTACTCCCAGAGCCGATGTCGGAAAGAACGGCTGAAGCGACTAAGCCGTACTGAAGAAACTGCTCAGAAAGTTCTCTGCAATTCTGAGCCGCAGACACTCTCGAAAGGGAAACTCACTGCGCAACAGGAAGGCGCAGAAACATGTTCCGCCCTTCCGACAGAGGCGAGGTGCCTCCCACTGAAAACACACATTGCGGAAGAAAGTGTCACACAAACAAGCACCGTAACATACACTTGCGTTTTCAGTGCATGAACACAAACACAAATTACCCTCAATTGCAGAGTCCTCTAGGACAAAATTGAAATTTTAAATACCATCCCAAAAAAAGGATACCAGAATGAAAATATTAACTCGGATTAAATAGGTCTCACACATGCTTAACAGTGCCTGCCCCATGCCCCTCTAATTAATTATCTAAAGCCCAATTTAAATATGCAGGATAATCTTCTTAGTGCATAATCTCCCCACCTGGAAGAAAAGGCACTTACCTGCCAAATCTGCTGTCCAGCATCTAGACAGTCCACAAGGTATGAAAGGACATAGTTCCTCACAGATACCTGTCACAGAGAAAGAACAGAGTAACCTACTCTGGCTTTCTATACTAGGGCAGCAAATTGTTAAATTGTTATTAAAATGCGGCAAGGCCCACCTTACAAGTTTCTAACTGCTTTAAAGACACCACTGCCCTACTGAAGAGACTAACGTGGAGTACAGCTAGACCCAATTCTTCTTAAGAATAACATTTTTCTTGCAGATAAAGAATCGTATTTTATTCAGACACCAAAAACTTCACCTCCTCCATGCACCAAGACAAAGAGAATGGCTGGGGATTGTGAAGAGGGGAAGGATATTAAACAGCTTGGATATGGTGCTCTTTGCCTCCTCCTGCTGGCCAGGAGTGATATTCCCAACAGTAAATGATGACGTTGTGGACTCAGCATATCTTAGGAAAGAAATATGTTTATAACTTCCCAGTTTAATTTCATGTGCGATTAGGTAAAGACTATTTTCACTAACGACAACCATCTATCTCAGTACAATTTGTCTGCCTATGGATGTGCTTGAAAGTGTGACAAACTTAATAAGGACAAGCTGTAAAAAAAATTTTTTTTATTGGTAACAGAGGAACAAAGACAAAATGACAAAAAGTGGTGATGATTTACTTTATCAAGGCATGTGGAACATAGTTGAGCGGGCGGGTATACCGCAGCCTCCTCACAATATAGACAGGTATTAGACTTAGGTAAAGAGGGAGTACCCGCTAACACATCAGAATCCCCCATAGCTTGCACTTACAAAGCAGACTATTGATTAATAAGAAAAAACGGCACCTTTATACCCACAATGGCTGGGGCAGTCACCACCTCCTATGACCCAGGCCAAACAGAGAAACCGCTTCTTCTCCAGTAAATTGCATGGTCAGGAAAGAGAAAATAAGTGTGACCAGACCCGGTCACGTGGTGTGCAATGCAGGACCACCACTGTTATAATGGAAAAAAAGCATGCCAAACCTTTCAGGCTGCGCAGCTCCCAAAAACGAAAGTAAAAACCCTGTACGTTCCAACATCTCCCTGAGCCTCATCTCACATATGTCGCAGCATAATCAAACATATGTGATTAATCCCCACTGTTCAATAATCCCCCTCCAAACGGCACCTTTATACCCCCAAAGGCTGGGGCACTCACCAATTCCTGTGACCCAGGCCAAACAGAGAAACCGCTTCTTCTCCGGTAAACCGCACGGTCAGGAAAAAGAAAATAAGTGTGACCATACCCAGTCACGTGGTGCGAAATGCAGGACCGCCCCTGTTATAATGGGAAAAAAAGCGTGCCGAGCCTTTCAGGCTGCGCAGCTCCCAAATACGAAAGTAAAAACCATGTACGTTCCAACATCTGCCTGAGCCTCATCTCACACATGTCGCAGCATAATCAAATAAACTTATGTGATTAATCCTTGATTCCACACAGATAAAAGGAGTCACACTGTGACACTTTCTTCTGGCGTTATCAGAAGTATAAAATTAAACAATCTGATCAGAATCTATGCCGTTGTACAGAAACACAGCCTCTCAAGTTTGACAGTCTTGTAGCATAGCCCCTGACATGGACTTGAGTGTTGGAAGCAGGCAGTGAAACTCGTCAACACTGATTGCTTAGGAGCTGTTAATACGAGTCTGGATGCATTCGCAGAAAGACTATCCCTGCATCTCCAGACTCTAACATTTGTCAATGCTCTCACTGAGAGGCTGACAAGACTACTTAAAACTCCAGTCCCATTTGAAGGGTAGATACCCTTCATAAGGATCTACTCCAAATCTTCAGACACTTCTCTGCCAACCTCCTGTGACGAAAAGCAAAGAATGAGTGGAATATGAGGGAAGTAGGAGGAGTATATAAGCATTTAGCTGGGATGTCTTTGCCTCCTCCTGGTGGCCAGGTTCAGTATTTCCCAACAGTAAGAAATTATGCCGTGGACTTTTCTCATATTAAGAAGGAAATTTTGAAAATGTGTTTTTTTTCAACTGCTTATGTTAGAAATGTAAAAACTTGCTCTATAGCTTTATATTGTGACTTGTATGCCATTGCAAAGGGTGATGCGCTTGGTCATCTCTATTGCTACTTGCAACTATATTTAATTTAATTTATTTTCTTTCTAAAAGCTGCTTCATACACTTATAAATTGATTTAAGATGATGATGGCACACAAAGGACTAAATACAGATCACAATGAGGACTCAAATGTCCATAAAGTCTGGAAAAATGCTAAAATTGGAAGAGTTAAAAAATCTCTTCTGTTGAAGCAGAAGCTAAAGAGCAAAATCTCAGTGATGTGCGGCTCTTCAGAGAACTAATGGAAAGTTTATACTTAGGTAATATCAAGAAAACAACCATGTATTTGTGAATTTTGTTCATTGCCAAATGCGGAAGATCTACACTAAGATCTAGATTTGCACATAAAACTACAAGCAGCCTCATACTTGCACATTCGGCAGTGAACAAAACTGTCGAATGCACACCTCTAGCGGCCACTCTTTGTTTCTCAAACACACTTTTCACCCTTTGTTAAAACAATAAATAAAACATAATTTATGTAAAAAAATACCTGATAAATTAATTTCTTTCATATTGGCAAGAGTCCATGAGCTAATGACGTATGGGATATACAATCCTACAAGGAGGGGCAAAGTTTCCCAAACCTCAAAATGCCTATAAATACACCCCTCACCGCACCCACAATTCAGTTTAACAAATAGCCAAGTGGGGTGATAGGAAAAGGAGTAACAAAGCAAACAAAAAAGAGAAACTGGAAATATAATTGTGCTTTTATACAAAAAATCATAACCATCAGAAAAAGGGTGGGTTTCATGGACTCTTGCCAATATGAAAGAAATGAATTTATCAGGTAAGTTCTTACATAAATTATGTTTTCTTTCATGTAATTGGCAAGATTCCATGAGCTAGTGACGTATGGGATAGAAATACCCAAGATATGGAAGTCCACAGAAGAGTCACTAGAAAGGGAGGGATAAAATAAAAAACAAAATTTATGCTTACCTGATAAATGTATTTCTCTTGTTGTGTATCCAGTTCACGGGTTCATCCATTACTTGTGGGATATTCTCCTTCCCAACAGGAAGCTGCAAGAGGACACACACAGCAGAGATGTCTATATAGCTCCTCCCCTAACTGCCACCCCCCGTCATTCGACCGAAGACAAGCAAGAAAAAAAGGAGAAACTATAGGGTGCAGTGGTGACTGTAGTTTAAAAATAAAAAAACACCTGCCTTAAAATGACAGGGCGGGCCGTGGACTGGATACACCACAAGAGAAATAAATTTATCAGGTAAGCATAAATTTTGTTTTCTCTTGTAAAGGTGTATCCGGTCCATGGGATCATCCATTACTTGTGGGATACCAATACCAAAGCTATAGGACACAGATGAAGGGAGGGACAAGGCAGGAACTTAAACGGAAGGCACCACTGCCTGTAAGACCTTTCTCCCAAAAATAGCCTCCGAAGAAGCAAAAGTATCAAATTTATAGAATTTAGAAAAGGTATGAAGCGAAGACCAAGTTGCCGCCTTACAAATCTGTTCAACAGAGGCCTCATGTTTAAAAGCCCATGTGGAAGCTACTGCTCTAGTAGAATGAGCTGTAATTCTTTCAGGAGGCTAATGGCCAGCAGTCTCATAAGCTAAGCTTAGCCAAAAAGAAAGACGTTGCCGAAGCCTTTAGGCCTCTCCTCTGTCCAGAGTAGACAACAAACAAAGCAGATGTTTGACGAAAATCCTTTGTAGCTTGTAAATAAAACTTTAAAGCACGAACCACATCAAGATTGTGTAATAGACGTTCCTTCTTTGAAGAAGGATTAGGACATAGTGAAGGAACAACAATCTCCTGATTGATATTCTTATTAGATACCACCTTAGGAAGAAACCCAGGTTTGGTACGTAACACTACCTTATCTGCATGGAAAATCAGATAAGGGGAATCACATTGTAAAGCAGATAACTCCGAAACTCTTCGAGCCGAGGAGATAGCTACTAAAAACAGAACTTTCCAAGATAAAAGCTAATATCCATGGAATGCAAAGGTTCAAACGGAACCCCTTGAAGAACTTTAAAAACTAAATTTAAACTCCATGGCGGAGCAACAGGTTTAAACACAGGCTTGATCCTAACTAAAGCCTGAAAAAACGTCTGAATGTCTGGAACCTCAGCCAGATGTTTGTGCAAAAGAATAGACAGAGCAGAAATCTGTCCCTTTAAGGAACTAGCTAATAGACGGAGCAGAAATCTGTCCCTTTAAGGAACTAGCTGACAAACCCTTCTCCAATCCTTCTTGGAGAAAAGATAATATCCTAGGAATCCTGAACTTACTCCATGAGTAACCCTTGGATTCACACCAATGAGGATATTTAGACCATATCTTATGATAGATTTTCCTGGTGACAGGCTTTCGAGCCTGAATTAAGGTATCAATGACCGATTCGGAAAAACCACGCTTTGATAGAATCAAGCGTTCAATCTCCAAGCAGTCAGACGTAGAGAAATTAGATTTGGATGTTTGAAGGGACCTTGAAGCAGAAGGTCCTGCCTTAGCGGCAGAGTCCATGGTGGAAAGGAGTACATGTCCACCAGATCTGCATACCAAGTCCTGCGTGGCCACGCAGGTGCTATCAAGATCACCGAAGCTCTCTCCTGCTTGATCTTGGCAATCAGACGAGGGAGCAGAGGAAACGGTGGAAACACATAAGCCAGGCTGAAGGACCAGGGCGCTGCTAGAGCATCTATCAGCGCTGCCTTGGGATCCCTGGACCCGTAACAAGGAAGCTTGGCGCTCTGACGAGACGCCATGAGATCCAGTTCTGGTTTGCCCCAAAGTTGGATCAACTGGGCAAATACCTCCGGATGGAGCTCCCACTCCCCCGGATGAAAAGTCTGCCAACTTAGAAAATCCGCCTCCCAGTTCTCTACTCCTGGGATATGGATAGCTGAGAGATGGCAAGAGTGAACCTCTGCCCATAGAATTATCTTTGAAACCTCCAACATTGCCAGGGGGCTCCTTGTTCCCCCCTGATGGTTCATATAGGCTACAGTCGTGATGTTGTCCGACTGAAATCTGATTAACCTGACCGCAGCTAGCTGAGGCCAAGCCTGAAGAGCATTGAATATCGCTCTTAGTTCCAGAATGTTTATCGGAAGGAGGGCCTCCCCCTGAGTCCACGAACCCTGAGCCTTCAGGGAGTTCCAGACTGCACCCCAGCCCAGAAGGCTGGCATCTGTCGTTACTATAGTCCATTCTGGCCTGCGGAAACTCATTCCCTTGGACAGATGGACCCGAGATAGCCACCAGAGAAGAGAATCCCTGGTCTCTTGATACAGATTTAGTAGAGGGGACAAATCTGTGTAATCCCCATTCCACTGATTGAGCATGCAAAGTTGCAGTGGTCTGAGATGTAGGCAGGCAAACGGAACTATGTCCATTGCCGCTACCATTAATCCGATTACCTCCATACACTGAGCCACTGACGGACAAGAAATGGAATAAAGAGCACGGCAGGGAGTAAGAAGTTTTGACAACCTGACCTCTGTCAGATAAATCTTCATTTCTACTGAATCTATCAGAGTTCCTAGGAAGGAAACTCTTGTGAGAGGTGAGATGGAACTCTTTCCTTCTTTCACCTTCCACCCGTGAGACCTTAGGAATGCCAGAACAATGTCCATATGGGACCTGGCGATTTGAAAAGTTGACGCCTGTATCAGGATGTCGTCTAGGTAAGGGGCTACTGATATACCTCGCGGTCTTAAAACCGCCAGAAGGGACCCTAGAACCTTCGTAAAGATTCTTGGTGCCGTGGCTAACCCAAAGGGAAGAGCCACAAACTGGTAATGCCTGTCTAGGAAGGCGAACCTGAGAAACTGATGATGATCCCTGTGTATCGGAATATGTAGATAAGCATCCTTTAAATCCACGGTAGTCATATATTGACCCTCCTGGATCATAGGTAGGATGGTTCGAATAGTCTCCATCTTGAAGGATGGGACCCTGAGAAATTTGTTTAGGATCTTGAGATCCAAGATTGGTCTGAAAGTTCCCTCTTTCTTGGGAACTATAAACAGATTTGAATAGAAGCCCTGCCCCTGTTCCTCCTTTGGAACTGGGTGGATCACTCCCATAACTAGTAGGTCTTGAACGCAATGTAAGAATGCCTCTCTCTTTATCTGGTTTGCAGATAATTGTGAGAGATGAAATCT
This sequence comes from Bombina bombina, assembly GCF_027579735.1. NCBI lineage: Eukaryota > Metazoa > Chordata > Amphibia > Anura > Bombinatoridae > Bombina > Bombina bombina. The sequence continues at coordinate 508,046,095 of NC_069502.1, forward strand.
CCCCTTTAGAGATGAAGCTTTGAAATCCAGAAGATATCCCTGGGAAACAATCTCCAGAGCCCAGGGATCCTGAACATCTCTTGCCCAAGCCTGGGCAAAAAGAGAAAGTCTGCCCCCCACTAGATCCGGTCCCGGAACGGGGGCTACTCCTTCATGCTGTCTTAGAGGCAGCAGCAGGCTTTTTGGCCTGTTTCCCCTTGTTCCAAGCCTGGTTAGGTCTCCAGACTGGCTTGGACTGGGCAAAATTTCCCTCTTGTTTTGTAGAAGAAGATGATGAAGCTGCGCCACTCTTGAAGTTTTGAAAGGAATGAAAATTAGTCTGTTTGGTCCTTAACTTGTTGGACCTATCCTGGGGAAGGGCGTGGCCTTTTCCTCCAGTAATATCAGAAATGATCTCCTTCAGTCCAGGCCCAAATAGGGTCTGCCCTTTGAAGGGGATCTTGAGAAGTTTAGACTTTGAAGTGACATCAGCTGACCAGGATTTAAGCCATAGCGCCCTACGTGCATGAATGGCAAAACCTGAATTTTTAGCCGTTAGCTTGGTTAAATGAAAAACGGCGTCAGAAATAAATGAATTGGCTAACTTAAGAGCTTTAAGCCTGTCAAGGATATCATCCAACGGGGTCTCTACCTGTAAAGCCTCCTCCAGAGACTCGAACCAGAAAGCCGCTGCAGCAGTGACTGGGGCAATGCATGCAAGAGGCTGGAGAATAAAACCTTTTTGTATAAAGATTTTCTTAAGAAAACCCTCTAATTTCTTATTCATAGGATCTAGGAAAGCACAACTGTCCTCGACAGGAATAGTTGTACGCTTAGCTAGGGTAGAGACTGCTCCCTCCACCTTAGGGACCGTCTGCCACAAGTCCCGTGTAGCGGCATCTATAGGAAACATTTTCTTAAAAGCAGGAGGGGGAGAGAACGGCACACCTGGTCTATCCCATTCCTTAGTAATAATTTCTGAAAACCTCTTAGGGATTGGAAAAACATCAGTGTAAACAGGCACTGCAAAGTATTTGTCCATTTTACACAATTTCTCTGGGACTACAATCGTGTCACAGTCATCCAGAGTCGCTAAAACCTCCCTGAGCAACACACGGAGGTGTTCAAGCTTAAATTTAAATGCTGTCATTTCAGAGTCAGACTGAAGTAACGCCTTCCCTGAATCAGAGAAGTCACCCACAGATAGAAGCTCTCCTGCTTCAACTTCTGCACATTGTGAGGGTATATCAGACATAGCTACTAAAGTGTCAGAGAGCTCTGTATTTGTTCTAGCCCCAGAGCTGTCTCGCTTTCCTTGTAACCCTGGCAGTTTGGACAATACCTCTGAGAGGGTATGATTCATAACTGCCGCCATGTCTTGCAAAGTAAACGCATTGGACGCGCTAGATGTACTTGGCGTCCCTTGAGCGGGAGTTATAGGTTCTGACACGTGGGGAGAGCTAGATGGCATAACCTCCCTTTTGTCAGTCTCAGAAACCTCAGGTGATAAATCTTTAAAAGCCATAATATGGTCTTTATAACTTATAGAAAGGTCAGTGCATTTGGTACACATTCTAAGAGGGGGTTCCACAATGGCTTCTAAACATAATGAACAAGGAGTTTCCTCTATGTCAGACATGTTTAACAGACTAGTAATGAGACCAGAAAGCTTGGAAAACACTTTAATAAATGTGAAAAAAGCAATAATAAAAAACGGTACTGTGCCTTTAAGAGAAAAAAACTACCACATAAACTGCAAAACAGTGAAAAAAATAGTAAACTCTACGAAATTTTTACAGTGTGTATAAGGGACTAAAGCAGCATTGCACCCACTTGCAAATGGATGATTAACCCCTCAGGCCCAAAAACGAATTAGAAAAACATTAAACCTGTTAACAAACAGTCAAACACACTGCCACAGCTCTGCTGTGGCTCCTACCTGCCCTTAAAAATGATTTTTGCAGGAACAAAACCCTCTATAGAGGTCCTATAAGCCAGAGGACTCCTTCAGGGAAGCTGGATGTCTCAGACTGAAAACGAAAATAGGCCCCTCCCACCATGCACTCAGAGTCAGAGGGCCTTAAAAAAGTACTCCTAGGAGTAATCTAACAAGCCATGTGGAAACTAGGCCCCAAATAAAGATTTATCACCCTCAGAGAAAAAACGTTTTTATTTATAAATCATGCAAACGTTTTTACATGAAGTAATATAGGTATTAACATGAATATTATCCCTTTTTGCAAGCATGATCCCAGTTGTTGTTAAATCACTGTATCAGGCTTACCTTAAATATACCATGAACTGTCGGCATTTTCTAGACCTTATCTATCTAGAAAAAAATATACTGAACATACCTCAAAGCAGGCAATCTGCAGACCGTCCCCCCAACTGAAGTTTTCTTTCCATACTCTTCAGTTACGTGTGAGAACAGCAATGTACCTTAGTTACAAACCGCTAAGATCATCAAACCTCCAGGCAGAAGTCTTCTTCCAATTTCTGCCTGAGAGTAAAAACAGTACAACGCCGGTACCATTTAAAAATAACAAACTTTTGATTGAAGGTAAAAACTACACCACATCTCTCTTGATACTTCCTTTCATGTCGAGAGCTGCAAGAGAATGACTGGGGGTGGCAGTTAGGGGAGGAGCTATATAGACAGCTCTGCTGTGGGTGTCCTCTTGTAGCTTCCTGTTGGGAAGGAGAATATCCCACAAGTAATGGATGAACCCGTGGACTGGATACACCTTTACAAGAGAAACAGCCATTTTCCACTGAAAAAATTAAATCCACAAAAAAATAAGTTAGCAGAAGAATCAAACTGAAACAGCTGCCTGAAGAGCTTTTCTACCAAAGACTGCTTCAGAAGAAGCAAATACATCAAAATGGTAAAATTTAGTAAATGTATGCAAAGAAGACCAAGTTGCTGCTTTGCAAATCTGATCAACTGAAGCTTCATTCCTAAAAGTCCAAGAAGTGGAGAATGATCTAGTAGAATGAGATGTGATCCTCTGAGGTGGGGACTGTCCCGCCTCCAAATAAGCTTTATGAAACAAAAGCTTCAACCAAGATGCCAAAGAAATGGCAGAAGCTTTCTGACCTTTCCTAGAACCAGAGAAGACAACAAATAGACTAGAACTCTTCCTGAAATCTTTAGTAGTTTCAACATAATATTTCAAAGCTCTTACATCATCCAAAGAATGCAAAGATCTTTCAAGAACATTCTTGGGATTAGGACACAAGAAAGGAACAACAATTTCCCTACTAATGTTAGAATTCACAACCTTAGGAAGAAATTTAAACAAAGTCTGCAAAACAGCCTTATCCTGATGGAAAATCAGAAAAGGAGACTGACAGGAGAGAGCAGACAATTCGGAAACTCTTCTAGCTGAAGAGATAGCCAAAAGAAAACATAATTTATGTAAGAACTTACATGATAAATTCATTTCTTTCATATTAGCAAGAGTCCATGAGCTAGTGACGTATGGTATATACATTCCTACCAGGAGGGGCAAAGTTTCCCAAACCTCAAAATGCCTATAAATACACCCCTCACCACACCCACAAATCAGTTTAACGCATAGCCAAGAAGTGGGGTGATAAGAAAAAAGTGCGAAAGCATAAAAAAAAATAAGGAATTGGAATAATTGTGCTTTATACAAAACAATCATAACCACCACAAAAAGGGTGGGCCTCATGGACTCTTGCTAATATTAAAGAAATGAATTTGTCAGGTAAGTTCTTACATAAATTATGTTTTCTTTCATGTAATTAGCAAGAGTCCATGAGCTAGTGACGAATGGGATAATGACTACCCAAGATGTGGATCTTCCACGCAAGAGTCACTAGAGAGGGAGGGATAAAATAAAGACAGCCAATTCCGCTGAAAATAATCCACACCCAAAATAAAGTTTAAATTGAAAATATAAGCAGAAGAATCAAACTGAAACAGCTGCCTGAAGTACTTTTCTACCAAAAACTGCTTCAGAAGAAGAAACACATAAAAATGGTAGAATTTAGTAAAAGTATGCAAAGAAGACCAAGTTGCTGCTTTGCAAATCTGATCAACCGAAGCTTCATTCCTAAACGCCCAGGAAGTAGAAACTGACCTAGTAGAATGAGCTGTAATCCTTTGAGGCGGAGTTTTACCCGATTCGACATAGGCATGATGAATTAAAGATTTTAACCAAGATGACAAAGAAATGGCAGAGGCCTTCTGACCTTTCCTAGAACCGGAAAAGATAACAAATAGACTAGAAGTCTTTCGGAAATTCTTAGTAACTTCAACATATTTCAAAGCTCTAACTACATCCAAAGAATGCAATGATTTCTCCTTAGAATTCTTAGGATTAGGACATAATGAAGGAACCACAATTTCTCAACTAATGTTGTTAGAATTCACAACCTTGGGTAAAAATTTAAAAGAAGTTCGCAACACCGCCTTATCCTGATGAAAAATCAGAAAAGGAGACTCACAAGAAAGAGCAGATAATTCAGAAACTCTTCTAGCAGAAGAGATGGCCAAAAGAAACAAAACTTTCCAAGAAAGTAATTTAATGTCCAATGAATGCATAGGTTCAAACGGAGGAGCTTGAAGAGCCCCCAGAACCAAATTCAAACTCCAAGGAGGAGAAATTGACTTAATGGCAGGTTTTATACGAACCAAAGCTTGTACAAAACAATGAATATCAGGAAGATTAGCAATCTTTCTGTGAAAAAGAACAGAAAGAGCAGAGATTTGTCCTTTCAAGGAACTTGCAGACAAACCTTTATCCAAACCATCCTGAAGAAACTGTAAAATTCTCGGAATTCTAAAAGAATGCCAGGAAAAATTATGAGAAAGACACCAAGAAATGTAAATCTTCCAGACTCTATATCTTCCTAGATACAGATTTACGAGCCTGTAACATAGTATTAATCACAGTCAGAGAAACCTCTTTGACTAAGAATCAAGCTTTCAATCTCCATACCTTTAAATTTAAGGATTTGAGATCCTGATGGAAAAAAGGACCTTGCGACAGAAGGTCTGGTCTTAACGGAATAGTCCACGGTTGGCAAGAGGCCATCCGGACAAGATCCGCATACCAAAACCTGTGAGGCCATGCTGGAGCCACCAGCAGAACAAACGAGCATTCCTTCAGAATCTTGGAGATTACTCTTGGAAGAAGAACTAGAGGCGGAAAGAGATAGGCAGGATGATACTTCCAAGGAAGTGACAATGCATCCACTGCTTCCGCCTGAGGATCCCTGGATCTGGACAGATACCTGGGAAGTTTCTTGTTTAGATGAGAAGCCATCAGATCTATTTCTGGAAGTCCCCACATTTGAACAATCTGAAGAAATACCTCTGGGTGAAGAGACCATTCGCCCGGATGTAATGTTTGGCGACTGAGATAATCCGCTTCCCAATTGTCTATACCTGGGATATGAACCGCAGAAATTAGACAGGATCTGGATTCCGCCCATACCAGTATTCGAGATACTTCTTTCATAGCCAGAGGACTGTGAGTCCCTCCTTGATGATTGATGTATGCCACAGTTGTGACATTGTCTGTCTGAAAACAAATGAACGATTCTCTCTTTAGAAGAGGCCATGACTGAAGAGCTCTGAAACATGCACGGAGTTCCAAAATATTGATTGGCAATCTCACCTCCTGAGATTCCCAAACCCCTTGTGCTGTCAGAGACCCCCAAACAGCTCCCCAACCTGTCAGACTTGCATCTGTTGAAATTACAGTCCAGGTCGGAAGAACAAAAGAAGCCCCCTGAACTAAACGATGGTGATCTGTCCACCACGTCAGAGAGTGTCGTACAATCGGTTTTAAAGATATTAATTGAGATATCTTTGTGTAATCCCTGCACCACTGGTTCAGCATACAGAGCTGAAGAGGTCGCATGTGAAAACGAGCAAAGGGGATCGCGTCCGATGCAGCAGTCATAAGACCTAGAATTTCCATGCATAAGGCTACCGAAGGGAATGATTGTGATTGAAGGTTTCGACAAGCTGAGATCAATTTTAGACGTCTCTTGTCTGTCAGAGACAGAGTCATGGACACTGAATCTATCTGGAAACCTAAAAAGATTACCCTTGTCTGAGGAATCAATGAACTTTTCGGTAAATTGATCCTCCAACCATGATCTTGAAGAAACAACACAAGTCGATTCGTATGAGATTCTGCTAAATGTGAAGACTGAGCAAGTACCAAGATATCGTCCAAATAAGGAAATACCACAATACCCTGTTCTCTGATTACAGACAGAAGGGCACCGAGAACCTTTGTAAAAATTCTTGGAGCTGTTGCTAGGCCAAACGGCAGAGCCACAAACTGGTAATGCTTGTCTAGTAAAGAGAATCTCAGAAATTGATAGTGATCTGGATGAATCGGAATATGCAGATATGCATCCTGTAAATCTATTGTGGACATATAATGCCCTTGCTGAACAAAAGGCAGGATAGTCCTTATAGTTACCATTTTGAATGTTGGTATCCTTACATAACGATTCAATATTTTTAGATCCAGAACTGGTCTGAAGGAATTCTCCTTCTTTGGTACAATGAAGAGATTTGAATAAAACCCCAGCCCCTGTTCCAGAACTGGAACTGGCATAATTACTCCAGCCAACTCTAGATCTGAAACACATTTCAGAAATGCTTGAGCTTTCGCTGGATTTACTGGGACACGGGAAAGAAAAAATCTCTTTGCAGGAGGCCTTATCTTGAAGCCAATTCTGTACCCTTCTGAAACAATGTTCTGAATCCAAAGATTGTGAATTGAATTGATCCAAATTTCTTTGAAAAAACGTAATCTGCCCCCTACCAGCTGGGCTGGAATGAGGGCCGTACCTTCATGTGGACTTGGGAGCTGGCTTTGGTTTTCTAAAAGGCTTGGATTTATTCCAGACTGGAGATGGTTTCCAAACTGATACCGCTCCTGTGGGTGAAGGATCAGGTTTTTGTTCCTTATTGTGACGAAAGGAACGAAAACGATTATTAGATCTAAATTTACCTTTAGATTTTTTATCCTGTGGTAAAAAAGTTCCTTTCCCTCCAGTAACAGTTGATATAATAGAATCCAACTGAGAACCAAATAATTTATTACCCTGGAAGGAAAGGGAAAGCAAAGTTGACTTAGAAGACATATCAGCATTCCAAGTTTTAAGCCATAAAGCTCTTCTAGCTAAAATAGCTAGAGACATATACCTGACATCGACTCTAATGATATCAAAGATGGCATCACAAATAAAGTTATTAGCATGTTGAAGAAGATTAACAATGCTATGAGAATTATAATCTGTTACTTGTTGCGCTAAAGCTTCTAACCAAAAAGTTGAAGCTGCAGCAACATCCGCTAAAGATATAGCTGGTCTAAGAAGATTACCTGAACATAAGTAAGCTTTTCTTAGAAAGGATTCAATCTTCCTATCTAAAGGATCCTTAAAGGAAGTACTATCTGCCGTAGGAATAGTAGTACGTTTAGCAAGAGTGGAGATAGCCCCATCAACTTTAGGGATTTTGTCCCAAAACTCTAATCTGTCAGATGGCACAGGATATAATTGCTTAAAACGTTTAGAAGGAGTAAATTAATTACCCAAATTATTCCATTCCCTGGAGATTACTTCAGAAATAGCATCAGGGACAGGAAAAACTTCTGGAATAACTACAGGAGATTTAAAAACCTTATTTAAACGTTTGGATTTAGTATCAAGAGGACCAGAATCCTCTATTTCTAATGCAATTAAGACTTCTTTAAGTAAAGAACGAATAAATTCCATTTTAAATAAATATGAAGATTTATCAGCATCAACCTCTGAGACAGAATCCTCTGAACCAGAGGAACCATTATCAGAATCAGAATGATGATGTTCATTTAAAAATTCATCTGAAAAATGAGAAGTTTTAAAAGACCTTTTACGTTTACTAGAAGGAGGAATAACAGACATGGCCTTCTTAATGGATTTAGAAACAAAATCTCTTATGTTAACAGGAACACTCTGAGTATTAGACGTTGACGGAACAGCAACAGGTAATGTAACATTACTAAAGGAAATATTATCTGCATTAACAAGTTTGTCATGACATTCATTACAAACACCAGCTGGAGGAACAGATACCACAAGTTTACAGCAGATACACTTAACTTTGGTCGATCCAGCACCAGGCAGCGTTTTTCCAGAAGTATCTTCTGACTCAGTGTCAACCTGGGACATCTTGCAATATGTAATAGAAAAAACAACATATAAAGCAAAATTGATCAAATTCCTTAAATGACAGTTTCAGGAATGGGAAAAAATGCCAGTGAACAAACTTCTAGCAACCAGAAGCAATAAATAATGAGACTTAAATAATGTGGAGACAATAGTGACGCCCATATTTTTTAGCGCCAAAAAAAGACGCCCACATTATTTGGCGCCAAAAATGACACCACATCCGGAACGCCAACACTTTTGGCGCAAAAAAAACGTCAAAAAATGACGCAACTTCCGGCGACACGTATGATGCCGGAAACAGAAAAAAAATTTTTGCGCCAAAAAAGTCCGCGCCAAGAATGACGCAATAAAATGAAGCATTTTCAGCCCCCGCGAGCCTAACAGCCCACAGGGAAAAAGTTAAATTTAAGGTAAGAAAAAAATTGATTGATTCATATGCATTATCCCAAATATGAAACTGACTGTCTGAAATAAGGAACGTTGAACATTCTGAGTCAAGGCAAATAAATGTTTGAATACATATATTTAGAACTTTATATAAAAGTGCCCAACCATAGCTTAGAGTGTCACAGAAAATAAGACTTACTTACCCCAGGACACTCATCTACATGTAGTAGAAAGCCAAACCAGTACTGAAACGAGAATCAGTAGAGGTAATGGTATATATAAGAGTATATCGTCGATCTGAAAAGGGAGGTAAGAGATGAATCTCTACGACCGATAACAGAGAACCTATGAAATAGACCCCGTAGAAGGAGATCATTGAATTCAAATAGGCAATACTCTCCTCACATCCCTCTGACATTCACGGCACGCTGAGAGGAAAACCGGGCTCCAACCTGCTGCAGAGCGCATATCAACGTAGAATCTAGCACGAACTTACTTCACCACCTCCATAGGAGGCAAAGTTTGTAAAACTGATTTGTGGGTGTGGTGAGGGATGTATTTATAGGCATTTTGAGGTTTGGGAAACTTTGCCCCTCCTGGTAGGAATGTATATCCCATACGTCACTAGCTCATGGACTCTTGCTAATTACATGAAAGAAACAACACTTTCCAAGAAAGTAGTTTAATATCCAAAGAATGCATTGGCTCAAAAGGAGGAGCCTGCAAAGTCTTCAAAACCAAATTAAGACTCCAAGGAGGAGCGATTGATTTAATAACAGGCTTGATACGAACCAAAGCCTGAACAAAACAGTGGATACCAGGAAGCTTAGCAATCTTTCTATGAAATAAAACAGAAAGAGCAGAGAATTGTCCCTTCAAAGTACTTGCAGAAAAACCTTTATCCAAACCATCCTGAAGAAACAGTAAAATTCTAGGAATTCTAAAAAAATGCCAGGAGAATTTTTGAGAAGAACACAATGAAATATAGGTCTTCCAAACTTGATAATAAATCTTAATTGAAACAGACTTACAAGCCTGTAGCATAGTATTAATCACTGAGTCAGAGAAACCTCTATGACTAAGCACTAAGCGTTCAATTTCCATACCTTCAAATTTAACGATTTGAGATCCTCATGGAAAAACGTCCCTTGAGACAGAAGGTCTGGTCTTAGAGGAAGTGGCCAAGGCTGGCAACTGGACATCCGAGCAAGAACTGCACACCAAAACCTGTGAGGCCACGCTGGTGCTATCAGAAACACATACGATTGTTCCATAATGATCTTAGAGATCACTCTTGGAAGAAGAACTAGAGGTGGAAAGATATAAGCAGGTTGGTAAAACCAAGGCACTGCTAAAGCATCCACCATCTCAGCCTGAGGATCCCTGGACCTGGAAAGGCACCTGGGAAGTTTCTTGCTTAGATGAGAAGCCATCAGATCTATTTCTGGAAGACCCCACATCTGTACAATCTGACAAAATAAATCTGGATGGAGACCATTCCTCCGTATGTAAGGTTTGACGGCTGAGATAATCCGCTTCCCAATTGTCTACACCTGGGATATGCACTGCAGAAATTAGACAAGAGATGGATTCTGCCCAAGAATGTATCCAAGATACTTCTTTCGTAGCTAGGGGACTGCGAGTCCCACCCTGATGATTGACATATGCCACACGTGATATTGTCTGTCTGAAAACAAATGAATGGTTCTCTCTTTAACAGAGGCCAAACCTGAAGAGCCCTGGAAATAGCACGGAGTTCTAAAATATTGATTGGTAACCTCGTCTCTTGAGCTATCAGAGATCCCCAGACAGCTGACCAACCTGAAAGACTTGCATCTGTTGTGATCACAGTCCAGGTAGGACGAACAAACGAAGCCCCCTGAATTAAACGATGATGGTCTAACCACCAAGTCAGAGAGAGTTCAATGTTGGGATTTAAATATATCAATTGTGATATCTGAGTATAATCCCTGCACCATTGATTCAGCATACAAAGCTGTAGCGGTCTCATATGAAAACGAGCAAAGGGAATTGCGTCTGATGCTGCAGTCATGAGACCGAAAACTTTCATGCAAATAGCCTCTGAAGGGAATGATTGAGACTGAAGATTTTGACAAGCTTAAACCAATTTCATTTGTCTCTTGTCTGTTAAGGACAGAGTCATGGACACTGAATCTATCTGGAAACCCAAAAAGGTGACCCTTGTCTGAGGAATCAATAAATTATTTGGTAAATTTAGTCTCCAACCATGTTTTTGAAGAAACAACACTAGTTGATTCATGTGAGATTCGGTTAAATGTAAAGACTGAGCTAGTACCAAGTTCTCGTCCAAATAAGAAATACCCTGTTCTCTGATTACAGATAGAAGGGCACCGAGAACCTTCGAAAAGATCCTTGGAGCTGTTGCTAGGCCAAATAGAAGAGCGACAAATTGGTAATGCTTGTCTAGAAAAGAGAATCTCAAAAAACGATAGTGGTCTGGATGAATCGGAATGTGAAGATATGCATCCTGTAAGTCTATTGTAGACATATAATAACCTTGCTGAACAAAAGGCAAGATAGTCCTCATAGTCACCATCTTGAAAGTTGGGACTCTTACAGAATGATTCAAAAACTTCAGATCAAGAACTGGCCTGAATGAATTTTCTTTCTTTGGGACAATGAATAGATTTGAAAAAAACCCCAATCCCTGTTCCTGAAACGGAACTGGTATTATTACCCCTGAAAGCTCTAGATCTGAAACACACTTCAGAAAAGCCTGAGCCTTCACTGGATTTGCTGGAACATGAGAGAGAAAGAATCTTCTCACAGGAGGTCTTACTCTGAATCCTATTCGATACCGCTGAGAGACAATACTCTGAATCCACTGATTTTGAACAGAATCTGCCCAAATGGCTTGGAGTAATTTGAAATGGAAATGGATCAAGGGCCGCACCTTCATGCAGACTTGGGGGCTGGCTTTGGTTTCTTAAAAGGCTTGGATTTATTCCAACTTGAAGAAGGTTTCCAATTGGAACCAGAGTCTTTAGGGGAAGGAATGGTTTTCTGTTCCTTGTTCTGTCGAAAAGAACGAAAACAATTAGAAGCATTAGATTTACCATTAGATCTTTAATCCTGAGGCAAAAAAACTCCCTTCCCCCAGTGATAGTTGAAATAATTGAATCCAACTGAGAACCAAATACATGGTTACATTGGAAAGAAAGAGATAGTAATCTAGACTTAGATACCATGTCAGCATTCCAAGATTTAAACCATAAAGCTTTTCTAGGTAAATACATAGATTTAACATCAATTTTGATGATATCAAAAATAGCATTACAGATAAAATAATTAGCATGTTGAAGCAAACGAACAATGCTAGACAAATCAGGATCTGCTTCCTGTTGCGGTAAGCTATCCAACCAAAAGGATGATGCAGCTGCAACATCAGCCATAGAAATGGTAGGCCTGAGAAGATAACCAGAATATAAATAAGCTTTCCTTAGATAAGATTCAAGTTTCCTATGAGAAGTTTAAAAAGACCTTTTACGTTTATTAGAAGGCGGAATAGCAGACAAAGTCTTCTGTATTGCATCAGCAATATCATTTTTCATATCAACAGGGATACCATGTACATTAGATGTTGAAGGAACAACAGAAATTGTACTAGTACTGATGGAAACATTTTCTGTATGCAAAATCTTATCATTACAACTGTTACATAATACTGCTGGAGATATAATCTCAGCTAATTTACAACAGATACACTTAGGTTTGGTAGAACTGTGATCAGGCAGAAGGGTTCCAACAGTTGCTTCTGAGACAGGATCAGATTGAGACATCTTGCAAAATGTAAAAGAAAAAAACATTAAAGCAAAATTTACAGTTTCAGGAATGGGAAAAATGCAAACAGCATAGCCCTTTGAGCATATAGAAGGCAAGAGACATATAGGAAGTGGGGTGAAAAAATAAACTACATTTTTGGGCGCCAAGTATGATGCGCAACGTAAAAGGAAGTTGAATTTTTTTTTGGCGCCAACAACATCCGGAAATGACGCAACTTGCGCCATCACAGACGCAACCTCGTGCAAGGAACCCTGGCGTCAACTAAGACGCCGGAAATGACGAACGGGCGTCATCAAAGACGTACCTTCATGCCAAGAATGACAAAATAAATAACAGCATTTTGCGCCCTTGCAAGCCTAATTTTGCCCGCAAAATTAAAAGAATAAACAGTAAATTTGAAAAAAGGACTATACCCCAGGTAAGACAAATAACTTCCTAAACATGCTTCCCAAACTGAAACTGACAGTCTGCAAAAGGAAATATACATAGACGTGGCTCATGGCAAATATAAGTAAAATACATATATTTAAAACTTTATATTAATACATAAAGCGCCAAACCATAGCTGAGAGTGTCTTAAATAAGAAAAACATACTTAGCGAAAAACACCCATCGACATATAGTAGATAGCCAAACCAGTACTGAAAAATTATCAGCAGAGGTAATGGTATATAAAAGTATATCGTCGAACTGAAAAGGGAGGTAGGAGATGAATCCCTACGACCGATAACAGAGAACCGTTGAAAAGATTTCCCGCGAGGAAAACCATAAAATCAATAGGCGATACTCCCTCCACATCACATCACTTACAAACACTGTACTCTGAGAGGAACTGGGCTTCAAAATGCTTAGAAGCGCTTATCATAGAAGAAATCATATAAATCAAGCACAAACTTACTTCACCACCTCCATAGGAGGCAAAGTTTGTAAAACTGAATTGTGGGTGTGGTGAGGGGTGTATTTACAGGCATTTTGAGGTTTGGGAAACTTTGCCCCTCCTGGTAGGATGGTATATCCCATACGTCACAAGCTCATGGACTCTTGCCAACTACATTAAGAAAAATGTATTATGACATTGCTGCAAATAAAAATAATATTATGGTCTTCCTATTCAGTGTTCACCACAGGACCTATTCAATGGGCACAACAACCTGCTGATTTTACAGCTCACCGAGCCAAAATTTAAAGGGACACTGAACCCAAATGTTTTCTTTCGTGATTCAGATAGAGCATGCAATTTTAAGCAACTTTCTAATTTACTCCTATCATCAAATTCTCTTCATTCTCTTGGTATCTTTATTTGAAATGCAAGAATGTAAGTTTAGATGCCGGCATATTTTTGGTGAACACACTGTGTTGTTCTTGCCGATTGGTGGATAAATTCACCCACCAATAAACAAGTGCTTTCCATGGTTCTGAACAAAAAAAATAGCTTAGATGCCATCTTTTTCAAATAAAGAAAGCAAGAGAAGGAAGAAAAATTAATAATAGGAGTAAATTAGATAGTTGCTTAAATATGCATGCTCTATCTGAATCATGAAAGAAAAAAATTGGGTTCAGTGTCCCTTTAAGCCAATATTAATCAACCCCCCATGGTTGTTGAACAATTTTTTAATTAAATCATTAAATTATGCAATTAGTATGTGCTTTAAACTTAAGTAACAGACTATGTTATAATGTTGCAAAGTATTTCACTGACCCCACACAGGGACATGAAATCCAAACATTTTCTTTCATGATTTAGATAGAGAATACAATTTTAAATAACATTTCAATTTATGTCTATTATTTAATTTGCTACATTATTTTGTTGAATAAATAGCAATGCATATGGTTGAGCCAATCACACAAGGCATCTTTTTGCAGCTACCAATCAGCAGCTACTGAGCCTATTTAGATGATTTTTAAACAAAGGATATCAAGAGAATGAAGCAAATTAGATATTATAAGTAAATAAGAAAGTTGTTTAAAATTGCATGCTCTTTCTAAATCATGAAAGAAAAAGTGTTTTATGCCCCTTTACCTCCTTAAGGACCAAAGACGTACAGGGTACGTCTTTTTATTATTATTATCGGTTATTTGTAGAGCGCCAACAGATTCCGCAGCACTATAAACAAAGGGGGAGTAAAACAAAACAATTATAGGGATCAAATGGGTAGAGGGCCCTGCCAAGAGTTGCACTGTTGTAGTCAGCTCTTAAGAAGGTGATCTACAAACAGCTGGACTCTTAGGCTTACATGCTAAGGGGGTTCAGGAGATAGCAATGGAGGAGAGGAACTGGTATTCGGAAAGGTTAGTGTAGGTTGTATGCATCCATGAACAGTAGAGTCTTTAGGGAGCACTTGAAGCGTTTAAAACTAGAAGAGAGTCTTGTGGAGCGAGGCAGAGAGTTACACAAGATGGGAGCCAGTCTGGAGAAGTCCTGTAAACGGGAGTGTGATGAGATGACAAGAGAGGAGGAGAGTAGGAGGTCATCAGCAGAGCGAAGGGGACGGGAGGGAGAGTATCTGGAGACAAGGTCTGAGATATAGGGGGGAGCAGTGCAGTTGAGGGCTTTGTATGTCAGAATGAGAATTTTGTGTTTGATCCTAGAGGCAAGAGGAAGCCAGTGAAGGGATTGTCAGAGAGGTGCAGCAGACATAGAGCAATGTGTAAGGAAGATGAGCCTGGCAAAGGCATTCATTATGGATTGTAAAGGAGTTAGGCGGCAGGTGGGGAGACCAGAGAGGACAGAGTTGCAGTAATCAAGGCGGGAAAGAATGAGAGAGTGGATTAAAATCTTAGTTGTGTCTTGTGCAAGGAAGTGTCTAATTTTAGAGATGTTTTTTAAGGTGGAAGCGGCAGGCTTTAGCCAAGGACTGAATGTGAGGAGTGAAAGAAAGATCTGAGTCAAATGTGACCCCGAGACATCAGGCGTGCGGGGTAGGGGTAATAATGGAGTTGCTGACAGTTAAAGAGATATTGGGGGTAGAGAGTTTTGAGGAAGGGGGGAAAATAAGGAGCTCAGTTTTAGAGAGATTTAGCTTGAGGTAGTGAGAGGACATCCAGTTAGAGATGTGAGAAAGACAGTTAGTGACACGGGTTAACGAAGGAGATAGGTCTGGTGCTGAGAAGTAGATTTGGGTGTCGTCGGCATACAAATGATATTGTAAACCGTGGGACTTTATTAGGGAACCTAGTGATGACGTGTAGATTGAGAAGAAAAGGGACTGAGGAAAGAGCTTTGCGGTACTCCGACAGAAAGTGGTGACGGGGCAGAGGAGGCCCCAGAGAAGGATACACTAAAGGTACGGTTTGACAGGTAGGAAGAGAGACACAAGAGTGCTGTGTCACAGATGCCGAAGGATTGGAGGGTTTGGAGCAAAAGAGGGTGGTCAACAGTGTCAAAGGCTGTGGACAGATCAAGGAGGATAAGCAGAGAGAAGTGGCCTTTTGATTTTGCTGTAAGTAGGTCGTTGGTAACCTTAACAATTGCTGTCTCTGTGGAGTGATCGGGACGGAATCCAGATTGCAGTGGGTCAAGGAGGGAGTTTATTGTAAGGAATTGGGATAGGCGTGCATAAACTAGTTTTTCGAGAAGCTTTGATGCAAGAGGGAAAAGGGAAATAGGGCGGTAGTTGGATTTGGAGGTAGGATCAAGGGAAGGTTTTTTGAGGATAGGTGTGACCAGTGCATGTTTCAGCAATGAGGGAAATATACCGGTGCTGAGGGAGAGGTTGAAAGTGTGTGGGAGTATAGAGGTGAGGGTAGCAGAGAGGGAGGAGAGTAGCTGTGAGTGGATAGGGTCAAGGGGACAATTAGTGAGGTGAGAGCGCAGTATAAGTGCCGAAACTTCTTCTTCAGTGACAGGGGAGAAGGAGCTAAGTTTAAGGTTATGTGGGTTGTGGTTGATTGAGAACATTTGAGGGGGTGAGAGAAAGGAATTATGTTGAGAGCTGATTACATTTCTGATGGAGTCGATTTTGTTATTGAAGTGGCTGGCAAAGTCTTGAGCTGACAAAGAAGTTGTATTCGGAGGTGGGGGAGGGCGGAGAAGGGTATTGAAAGTGGAGAACAAACGTTTTGGGTTTGAAGAAAGATTAGAAATAAGAGTAGAGAAGTAATGTTGCATATGGAAATTAAAGGCAGAATAGTAGGAGTTCAAGATAAATTTGTAATGTTGAAAATCAGCTGAATTCCTAGATTTTCTCCAGTGCCGCTCAGCAGTACGGGAACATCTGCGTAGGTATCGTGTCAGAGGAGTATGCCAGGGCTGAGGATAAGTGTTTGATTTCCGAGCTATGGTAAAAGGGGCGAGATTGTTAAGGACGGATGTAAGGGTGGAGTTATAGTGGCAGATAGATTGGTCAGGGTAGGAAAAGGAGGAGAAGGATGAGAAGAGAGGTTTGGGGGAATTAGAAAGCTGCTGATCTAATGACATAATGCTTCTGTGAAGTTTGGTGTGAGGAGCAAAAGGAAGGAAAGATGTAGGGAGGGATGATATGTTGCAAGTAAGGAGATGGTGGTCAGAGGGAGGAAAGGGTGAGTTTGTGAAGTTTGAGAGAGTGCATCGCTAGCTAAAGATCAGGTCAAGGGAGTGACCATCTTTGTGAGCGGGAGAATCAGTCCATTGTAACAAACCGAAAGAGGAAGTGAGTTGCAGAAGTTGTTTTGCAGAGGAGGTAGTGGGATTGTCAAGAGGGATGTTGAAGTCACCAAGAATGAGGGAAGGGGTGTCTGAGGAAAGGAAATAAGGTACCCAGGCAGCCAAGTGATCTAGAAATTGAGTTGAGGAGCCAGGGGGTTGGTATATGACTGCAACACGTATAGAAAGAGGAGAGAATAAGCGAATAATGTGGGTTTCAAATGAGGAAAATGTGAGAGAAGAGATGGGATGTATTTGTTGAAAGGTGCAACGAGAGAAAAGTAAAATACCTACACAACCTCCTTGTCTATTACCAGACCTAGGAGTGTGGCTGAAGTGGAGACCCCCATGTGACAGAGCAGCAGTGGATGCTGTGTCAAGGGGAGAGAGCCAGGTTTCTGTTAGGGCCAGAAGGTTGAGGGAGTGGGAGATAAAGAGGTCATGTATAGAAGTGAGTTTGTTGCAAACAGAGCGAGAGTTCCAGAGTGCAGAAGTGAAAGGGGTAGTGGCTTTTGATGCAAGAGGAATGTGAGTAAGGTTGTCAGAGTTTTGATTTTTGAGTCTGTGGGACGGTACACATGGATGTGCACGGCTAGGCAGTTGTTGGGGACCAGGATTAGGGTAGATGTCACCAGCAGTTAGTAAAAGCAACAGGGAGAGTGACATGAGATGAGATACAGATTTGCAGTAATGAGACTGCTTTTGAGACAAGGTGCAGGGGGGAGAGAGAGTGTTTAGGAATAGGTGAAGTTTGTGAGTACAAAAGTAAGGTGAGTTTAAGAGAGATGGGCTAATGAACAGTGCAGGTGGAGAGGGAGAAGGAGTAATTGAATAATGTAGTTTGTTATAGAGACAAAAAGGCAGCAAAAATGAATATGGAGATAAAAAAAGTTCCTTAACGACCTAGGACGTACCCTGTACGTCGTCGGTGTTTCCAAGCGGTGGAAGCGATCCTGATCGCTTCCAGCCGCTTTCATGTTATTACAGTGATGCCTCGATATCGAGGCATCCTGCAATAACATTTGCCCTCTATGCATTGGTCATCGATGGCCACGATTGTTGGTGGGTGGGAGCCGATGTGGGAGGCCATCATTGGTAGGCTCTAAGTAAGAGGGGGGCGGAATCGCAAGCGGGAACACTATACTATGAAACAATACATTTTTCCAATACGGTGGGGGAAAGGACTATGGAGGGTGGGAATTTTTGCCTAAGGAAGCTGGGAGGGGGTGGGGGGTTGGATATTGAGAGGGGGCAGCTACACTACAGAAATGTTTTTATTTATATAAAAAAATACCATGTTTTATGGCAAACTGGGTACTGTCAGACAGCTGCCAGTACCCAAGATGGCACACAATAAGGTAGAGGGGGAGGGTTAGAGAGCTGTTTGGGAGGGATCAGGGAGGTTGGGGGCTATGAGAGGATCCTACACAGCAGAATTATGTTTTTAACCCCCCCCAAAAAAACTTTTTATTTTAGTACTGGCAGGCCTTCAATGGTCCACCTTTTACCCTCCCGTCTTGACATTCTGTGTCCTCTTTGGCTTGGGTATAAATTTCCCATAAGTAATGAACATAAATTTTGCTTATCTGATAATTTCCTTTTCTTCTGTGGGAAAGAGTCCACAGCCCCCCGCACGTTTTTGAGGCGTTGTGGTTGTTTTCATCTTCTGGCACCTAGGGAAAGTGGGAGGAGTATTTAAGCCTTTGGCTGGTGGGTCTTTGCTTCCTCCTGGTGGGCAGGTTCTTATTTCCCATAAGTAATGAATGCGGCTGTGGACTCTTTACCATTAGGAAGAAAATGGACACATGATATACACTACAGCTACAAATTAACTGCTTCATTGCGGGGACACCGAGCTAAGAAAATACACTAAAGAGTTTCTCTTTATCTTTGCATTATATTTATCTGTATGAAGCATCTCAGCAGAAAGAATATAATACATTTGGCAAATGTTCTTTATTTTGTATGTATTCTTTTAAATGATATGCAGAACTAAACTGAAACAGCCAAGTGGAAAGAAATATGGTAGGTTATCACAAAAATAAAAAAGCCTTATTAAATTCAACCTCTTATTTGTGAACTTGGCATTTCTTTTCAGAGAGTCGATCCATAAAAAGGGTTGTGTGTGTACAGACTTTGGAAAATATTGTGCACAGAAATTAAGTTTAGTAAAAGGTATATAAGATAAAACCATAAAACAGGAAAATGTATGATGTATGCTACATAACATCAATTATACAGATTATACATCTTAGTTTAATGTTGAAAATAAAAAAAAGTATTGTTTACTGTTGAGATACTGTACAATGGTGTAATTCAAAACAGGTTGAAATCTATCAATCTAATGCAACTAATTCCTGTAACATTATTTTTCATACAGTAACCAGGATCTTTATTTTTAATTTTGCTTTATGAAATGTGTCCTCTTTATTTTAACAACTGGAAATGAAATGTTACCTGCACCAGATATTTCTGACTTCCATACATTACATATTGTGGTGCCAGACTGTAAATCATGTAACTGGTATGCAGAACGATCAACAAGAGTATCATGCAGAGAAATAGAAGCGCTTGTGGTCTTGTCCGTCCTCTTCTTATTTTGTACAACTGTGTATATATTTAATAAAAAATATATATATATATCAGAATGGTACATAAAATAACAATGAAACATATACATGATCAGCATTGTCTTCAGAATGTTTCATGACAAGTTAACACATTTAAACATATACCTTTATGACTTAAAGGTACACTAAAACCACATTTTTTCTTTCATTTCTCTATTCAGATAGAACATGCAATTTTAAGCAACTTTCTAATTTACTCCTACTATCAATTTTTCTTCGTTCTCTTACTTTCTTTATTTAAAAAGCAGGAATGTGATGCATAGGATCCAGTCCATTTTTGGTTGAGAACCTGGGTTATACTTGCTTATTGGTGGATAAATGTAAGCCTCCAATAAGTAAGCGCTATCCATGGTTCTGAACCAAAAATGGGCTGGCTGCTAAGATTTACATTACTGCTTTTAAAATAAAGATAGCAAGGGAACGAAGAAAAATTGATAATAGGAGTAAATTAGAAAGTTGCTTAAAATTGCATGCTCTATCTGAATCATAAAAGAAAAAAAACAGAATTTATGTTTACCTGATAAATTACTTTCTCCAACGGTGTGTCCGGTCCACGGCGTCATCCTTACTTGTGGGATATTCTCTTCCCCAACAGGAAATGGCAAAGAGCCCAGCAAAGCTGGTCACATGATCCCTCCTAGGCTCCGCCTTCCCCAGTCATTCGACCGACGTAAAGGAGGAATATTTGCATAGGAGAAATCATATGATACCGTGGTGACTGTAGTTAAAGAAAATAAATCATCAGACCTGATTAAAAAACCAGGGCGGGCCGTGGACCGGACACACCGTTGGAGAAAGTAATTTATCAGGTAAACATAAATTCTGTTTTCTCCAACATAGGTGTGTCCGGTCCACGGCGTCATCCTTACTTGTGGGAACCAATACCAAAGCTTTAGGACACGGATGATGGGAGGGAGCAAATCAGGTCACCTAGATGGAAGGCACCACGGTTTGCAAAACCTTTCTCCCAAAAATAGCCTCAGAAGAAGCAAAAGTATCAAATTTGTAAAATTTGGTAAAAGTGTGCAGTGAAGACCAAGTCGCTGCCTTACATATCTGATCAACAGAAGCCTCGTTCTTAAAGGCCCATGTGGAAGCCACGGCCCTAGTGGAATGAGCTGTGATTCTTTCAGGAGGCTGCCGTCCGGCAGTCTCATAAGCCAATCTGATGATGCTTTTAAGCCAAAAAGATAGAGAGGTAGAAGTTGCTTTTTGACCTCTCCTTTTACCAGAATAAACAACAAACAAGGAAGATGTTTGTCTGAAATCCTTTGTAGCATCTAAATAGAATTTTAGAGCACGCACTACATCCAAATTGTGCAACAAACGTTCCTTCTTTGAAACTGGATTCGGACACAAAGAAGGCACAACTATCTCCTGGTTAATGTTTTTGTTAGAAACAACTTTCGGAAGAAAACCAGGTTTAGTACGCAAAACCACCTTATCTGCATGGAACACCAGATAAGGAGGAGAACACTGCAGAGCAGATAACTCTGAAACTCTTCTAGCAGAAGAAATTGCAACCAAAAACAAAACTTTCCAAGATAATAACTTGATATCAACGGAATGTAGGGGCTCAAACGGAACCCCCTGAAGAACTGAAAGAACTAAATTGAGACTCCAAGGAGGAGTCAAAGGTTTGTAAACAGGCTTGATTCTAACCAGAGCCTGAACAAAAGCCTGAACATCTGGCACAGCCGCCAGCTTTTTGTGAAGTAAAACAGATAAAGCAGAAATCTGTCCCTTCAAAGAACTTGCCGATAATCCTTTCTCCAAACCTTCTTGAAGAAAGGATAGAATCTTAGGAATTTTTATCTTGTTCCATGGTAATCCTTTAGATTCACACCAACAGATATATTTTTTCCATATCTTATGGTAGATTTTTCTAGTTACAGGCTTTCTGGCCTGAACAAGAGTATCAATGACAGAATCTGAGAACCCTCGCTTTGATAAAATCAAGCGTTCAATCTCCAAGCAGTCAGTTGGAGTGAAACCAGATTCGGATGTTCGAACGGACCTTGAACAAGAAGGTCCTGTCTCAAAGGTAGCTTCCATGGTGGAGCCGATGAAATATTCACCAGGTCTGCATACCAAGTCCTGCGTGGCCACGCAGGAGCTATCAAGATCACCGATGCCCTCTCCTGATTGATCCTGGCTACCAGCCTGGGGATGAGAGGAAACGGTGGGAATACATAAGCTAGGTTGAAGGTCCAAGGTGCTACTAGTGCATCTACTAGAGTAGCCTTGGGATCCCTGGATCTGGACCCGTAGCGAGGAACCTTGAAGTTCTGATGAGAGGCCATCAGATCCATGTCTGGAATGCCCCACAATTGAGTTATTTGGGCAAAGATTTCCGGATGGAGTTCCCACTCCCCCGGATGAAATGTCTGACGACTCAGAAAATCCGCTTCCCAATTTTCCACGCCTGGGATGTGGATTGCAGACAAGTGGCAGGAGTGAGTCTCCGCCCATTGAATGATTTTGGTCACTTCTTCCATCGCCAGGGAACTCCTTGTTCCCCCCTGATGGTTGATATACGCAACAGTCGTCATGTTGTCTGATTGAAACCGTACGAATTTGGCCTTTGCTAGCTGAGGCCAAGCCTTGAGAGCATTGAATATCGCTCTCAGTTCCAGAATGTTTATCGGGAGAAGAGATTCTTCCCGAGACCAAAGACCCTGAGCTTTCAGGGGTTCCCAGACCGCGCCCCAGCCTACCAGACTGGCGTCGGTCGTGACAATGACCCACTCTGGTCTGCGGAAGCTCATCCCCTGTGACAGGTTGTCCAGGGTTAGCCACCAACGGAGTGAATCTCTGGTCCTCTGATCTACTTGTATCGTCGGAGACAAGTCTGTATAATCCCCATTCCACTGACTGAGCATGCACAGTTGTAATGGTCTCAGATGAATTCGCGCAAAAGGAACTATGTCCATTGCCGCGACCATCAAACCTATTACTTCCATGCACTGTGCTATGGAAGGAAGAAGAACAGAATGAAGTACTTGACAAGAGCTTAGAAGTTTTGATTTTCTGGCCTCTGTCAGAAAAATCCTCCTTTCTAAGGAGTCTATTATTGTTCCCAAGAAGGGAACTCTTGTTGACGGAGATAGAGAACTTTTTTCTACGTTCACTTTCCACCCGTGAGATCTGAGAAAGGCCAGGACAATGTCCGTATGAGCCTTTGCTTGTGGTAGGGACGACGCTTGAATCAGTATGTCGTCCAAGTAAGGTACTACTGCAATGCCCCTTGGTCGTAGCACCGCTAGAAGGGACCCTAGTACCTTTGTGAAAATTCTTGGAGCAGTGGCTAATCCGAATGGAAGTGCCACAAACTGGTAATGCTTGTCCAGAAAGGCGAACCTTAGGAACCGATGATGTTCCTTGTGGATAGGAATATGTAGATACGCATCCTTTAAATCCACCGTGGTCATGAATTGACCTTCCTGGATGGAAGGAAGAATTGTCCGAATGGTTTCCATTTTGAACGATGGAACCTTGAGAAACTTGTTTAGGATCTTGAGATCTAAGATTGGTCTGAATGTTCCCTCTTTTTTGGGAACTATGAACAGATTGGAGTAGAATCCCATCCCTTGTTCTCCTAATGGAACAGGATGAATCACTCCCATTTTTAACAGGTCTTCTACACAATGTAAGAATGCCTGTCTTTTTATGTGGTCTGAAGACAATTGAGACCTGTGGAACCTCCCCCTTGGGGGAAGCTCCTTGAATTCCAGAAGATAACCTTGGGAGACTATTTCTAGCGCCCAAGGATCCAGAACATCTCTTGCCCAAGCCTGAGCGAAGAGAGAAAGTCTGCCCCCCACCAGATCCGGTCCCGGATCGGGGGCCAACATCTCATGCTGTCTTGGTAGTAGTGGCAGGTTTCTTGGCCTGCTTACCTTTGTTCCAGCCTTGCATTGGCCTCCAGGCTGGCTTGGTTTGAGAAGTATTACCCTCTTGCTTAGAGGATGTAGCACTTGGGGCTGGTCCGTTTCTGCGAAAGGGACGAAAATTTGGTTTATTTTTAGCCTTGAAAGACCTATCCTGAGGAAGGGCGTGGCCCTTACCCCCAGTGATATCAGAAATAATCTCTTTCAAGTCAGGGCCAAACAGCGTTTTCCCCTTGAAAGGTATGTTAAGCAATTTGTTCTTGGAAGACGCATCCGCTGACCAAGATTTTAGCCAAAGCGCTCTGCGCGCCACAATAGCAAACCCTGAATTTTTCGCCGCTAATCTAGCCAATTGCAAAGTGGCGTCTAAAGTAAAAGAGTTAGCCAATTTGAGAGCATGAATTCTGTCCATAATCTCCTCATAAGAAGAATCTTTATTGAGCGACTTTTCTAGTTCATCGAACCAGAAACACGCTGCTGTAGTGACAGGAACAATGCATGAAATTGGTTGTAGAAGGTAACCTTGCTGAACAAACATCTTTTTAAGCAAACCCTCTAATTTTTTATCCATAGGATCTTTGAAAGCACAACTATCTTCTATAGGGATAGTAGTGCGTTTGTTTAGAGTAGAAACCGCCCCCTCGACCTTGGGGACTGTCTGCCATAAGTCCTTTCTGGGGTCGACCATAGGAAACAATTTCTTAAATATAGGGGGAGGGACAAAAGGTATGCCGGGCCTTTCCCATTCTTTGTTTACAATGTCCGCCACCCGCTTGGGTATAGGAAAAGCTTCGGGGGGCCCCGGGACCTCTAGGAACTTACCTAATTTCTCTGGAATGACCAAATTCTCACAATCATCCAGAGTAGATAACACCTCCTTAAGCAGAGCGCGGAGATGTTCCAATTTAAATTTGAATGTAATCACATCAGGTTCAGCTTGTTGAGAAATTTTCCCTGAATCTGAAATTTCTCCCTCAGACAAAACCTCCCTGGCCCCCTCAGACTGGTGTAGGGGCATTTCAGAACCATTATCATCAGCGTCCTCATGCTCTTCAGTATTTTCTAAAACAGAGCAGTCGCGCTTTCGCTGATAAGTGGGCATTTTGGCTAAAATGTTTTTGATAGAATTATCCATTACAGCCGTTAATTGTTGCATAGTAAGGAGTATTGGCGCACTAGATGTACTAGGGGCCTCCTGTGTGGGCAAGACTGGCGTAGACGAAGGAGGGGATGATGCAGTACCATGCTTACTCCCCTCACTTGAGGAATCATCTTGGGCATCATTTTCTCTAAATTTTGTGTCACATAAATCACATCTATTTAAATGAGAAGGAACCTTGGCTTCCTCACATACAGAACATAGTCTATCTGATAGTTCAGACATGTTAAACAGGCATAAACTTGATAACAAAGTACAAAAAACGTTTTAAAATAAAACCGTTACTGTCACTTTAAATTTTAAACTGAACACACTTTATTACTGAAAATGTGAAAAAGTATGAAGGAATTGTTCAAAATTCACCAAAATTTCACCACAGTGTCTTAAAGCCTTAAAAGTATTGCACACCAAATTTGAAAGCTTTAATTCTTAAAATAACGGAACCGGAGCCGTTTTTATATTTAACCCCTATACAGTCCCTGGTATCTGCTTTGCTGAGACCCAACCAAGCCCAAAGGGGAATACGATACCAAATGACGCCTTCAGTAAGCTTTTTCTATGTATCTGAGCTCCTCACACATGCATCTGCATGGCTTGCTTCCCAAAAACAACTGCGCAATAGAGGCGCGAAAATGAGGCTCTGCCTATGATTAGAGAAGGCCCCCAGAGAAAAAGGTGTCCAATACTGTGCCTGCCGGTTATTTTACATAATTCCCAAGAATAAAATAACTCCTCAAAGCTATGAAGTATTAAAAATGCTTATAAATCAATCGTTTTAGCCCAGAAAAATGTCTACCAGTCTTTAAAGCCCTTGTGAAGCCCTTTATTCTCAATTAATAAAAATGGCTTACCGGATCCCATAGGGAAAATGACAGCTTCCAGCATTACCACGTCTTGTTAGAAATGTGTCATACCTCAAGCAGCAAAAGTCTGCTCACTGTTTCCCCCAACTGAAGTTAATTCCTCTCAACAGTCCTGTGTGGAAACAGCCATCGATTTTAGTAACGGTTGCTAAAATCATTTTCCTCTAACAAACAGAAATCTTCATCTCTTTTCTGTTTCAGAGTAAATAGTACATACCAGCACTATTTTAAAATAACAAACTCTTGATTGAAGAATAAAAACTACATTTAAACACCAAAAAACTCTAAGCCATCTCCGTGGAGATGTTGCCTGTACAACGGCAAAGAGAATGACTGGGGAAGGCGGAGCCTAGGAGGGATCATGTGACCAGCTTTGCTGGGCTCTTTGCCATTTCCTGTTGGGGAAGAGAATATCCCACAAGTAAGGATGACGCCATGGACCGGACACACCTATGTTGGAGAAATTGGGTTCAGTGTCCCTTTAAGGAAAGCAAAAATGTTCCTACTATTATATTTGGTTTGATTATAGAAACTTGTCCCTACCATGGTGCTACTTTTGAACACATTTCTACAAAAGTATTTACTTTATATAGGAAAAAAAAATATTTTACCAAACTGTCTTTTAATGTATTTATTGTTATTTAAATATATGGATTTAAACATTAAATGGATATAAGTAGGGAACATGAAAAAGAGGGACATGTAATCAAAACAAATCAAAGTAATAAAAACACAATATATACTTACCTGATAAACTAATTTATTTCATGGTGGTGAAAACCCTTCTCTACCACTAGGAGGAGGAAAAGAGTCCCAAAACCCAAGAGCTCTATAAAACCCCTCCAACCTCACACATACCTCAGTCTAACGTATAGCCAAGTAAATGAGGTAAGAAAATGGAATAAGAGCCATAAAATGAGCAGGGAAAAAAGATGCTCAGAAGAAAAAAAACTAACCCCAGAAAAACACAAGGGTGGGATCTCATGGACTCTCACAACTATGAAAGAAATTAATTTATCAGGTAAGTATAAATTATGTTTTCTTTCATACAGGTGGTGAGAGTCCACGAGTAATAACAGAGGATTTAAAAAAACATACTTTTCACTTAGAAATTAAATCTTCAACCTTAAGTAAATATATGCTTTATTTAAATTATATATATATATATATATATATATATATATATATATATATTCGTAGCAAAGATGTGCACTCTCACTTTACTGCAACTGTCCGGGTGCTAGTGAAACACTATATGAAGAAACAAAAGAACTTGCACTCACAGGGCTTTTCAGTGTTAACTTTTACTATCGTCTGAGGAAGGGGATATATTATCCTCGAAACGTCACATATTTGATAAGTAAAAGTTAACACTGAAAAGCCCAGTGAGTGCAAGTTCTTTTGTTTCTTTATATATATATATATATATATATATATATATATATATATATATATATATATATATATATATATATATATATATACACATACATACAGGTGAAACTCGAGTAATTAGAATACCGTGCTGAAGTTAATTTATTTCACTAATGCAACTTAAAAGGTGAAACTAATATATGAGATAGACTCATTACATGCAAAGCAAGATAGCTCAAGCCGTGATTTGTCATAATTGTGATGATTATGGCTTACAGCTCATGAAAACCCCAAATCCACAATCTCAGAAAATTAGAATATTACATGCAATCAATAAAATAAGGATTGTACATAGAACAACATCGGACCTCTGAAAAGTATAACCATGCATACTATATGTACTCAGTACTTGGTTTGGGCCCCTTTTGCAGCAATTACTGCCTCAATGCGGCGTGGCATGGAAGCTATCAGCCTGTGGCACTGCTGAGGTGTTATGGAAGACCAAGATGCTTCAATAGCGGCCTTCAGCTCTTCTGCATTGTTCGGTCTCATGTCTCTTATCTTTCTCTTGGCAATGCCCCATAGATTCTCTATGGGGTTCAGGTCAGGCGAGTTTGCTGGCCAATCAAGCACAGTAATCCCACGGTCATTGATGCAGGTTTTGGTGCTTTTGGTAGTGTGGGCAGGTGCCAAGTCCTGCTGGAAAATGAAGTCAGCATCCCCATAGAGCTCGTCTGCGGAAGGAAGCATGAAGTTCTCCAAAATCTCCTGGTAGACATCTGCGTTGACCCTGGACTTAATGAAGCACAGTGGACCAACACCAGCAGATGAAATGACTCCCCAAATCAAAACAGACTGTGGAAACTTCAAAATGGACTTCAAGCATCTTGCAGTGTGTGCCTCTCCATTCTTCCTTCATACTCTGGGTACTTGGTTTCCAAATGAGATGCAAAATTTGCTCTCATCAGAAAAGAGGACTTTGGACCACTGAGCACCAGACCAGGTCTGTTTTTTCTTTAGCCCAGGTAAGACGCTTCTGACGTTGTTTGTTGTTCAAGAGTGGCTTGACAAGAGGAATTACGACATTTGAAGCCCATGTCCAGGATCCGTCTGTGTGTGGTGGCTCTTGATGCACACACTCCAGCCTTAGTGCACTCCTTGTGAAAGTCCCCAACACTTTTGAATGGCCTTTTCCTGACAATCCTCTCCAGGCTGTGGTCATCCCTGCTGCTTGTGCACCTTTTCTTTCCACACTTTACCTTCCACATAACTTTCTATTAAAGTGCTTTGATACAGCACTTTGGGAACATCAAACTTATTTTGCAATTACCTTTTGAGGCTTTCCCTCCTTATGGGTGTCAATGATGGTTTTCTGCACAACTGTGAGGTCAGCAGTCTTTCCTATGAGTGTGATTCCTACTGAACCAGACTGAGAGGGCATTTAAAGGCTCAGGAACCCTTTGCAGGTGATATGGAAAAAAGTATGTAAGGAGGACCAGGTAGCCACCTTACAAATCTGACCCATAGAGGCCTTGTTCTTAAAGGCCCAAAAGGAAGCCACCACTCTAGTGGAATGAGCCGTAATCCTCTGAGGAGGTCTAAGTCCCGCTGACTCGTAATTTAAGCGAATACCACTCCTCAACCAAAAAGATAAAGAAGTCAAAGAAGCCTTCAGACCCTTACGCTTCCCAGAGTAGATAACAAACAAAGTGCAAACCACATCCAGATGATGAAGAAAGTGTTCCTTTGAAGGAGGAGGATTAGGACCTAAGGAAGGAACCACAATCTCCTGATTGATGTTACGATCAGACACCACCTTAGGTAGAAAACCCAAGCAGGTACGTAGGACAGCCTTATCAGTGTGGAACACCAAATAAGGACGCTCACATTGCAAGGCAGCTATTTCAGAAACTCTGCATAGCCAAGAGAAGAAGAACGTTCCAAGACAACAATTTATTGTCAACCGAATACATAGGCTCACACGGAGCCCATTGCAAAAACTTAAGAACAAAATTCAAACTCCAAGGTGGAGGGTTAGATCTGAACACAGGTTTGATCTTAATCAGAGCCGTAATGAAAGATTGCACGTCAGATAGCTCAGTGAGCCTCTTGTGTAGCAAAACAGAAAAGGCGAAATTTGTCTCCTCAGGGAAATGGCAGAAAGGCCCTTCTCCATACCCTCCTGGAGAAAGGAAAGTATCCTGGCAGCATTAACCTTATGCCAGGCTAAGCCACACTCTTCACACCAGAATAAGTAAGTTCTCCACACATTATGATAGATGACGAGTAAGAGGCTTACGAGCCTGAATGAGAGTATCAATAACCCTCTCAGAGAAACCTCTCTTGGCTAGGACTAAGCGTTCAATCTCAACACAGCCAGCCTCAGACAATCTAGATATTGATGAACAAAAGGACCCGGTTACATCAGATCCTTGCGACAAGGTAACTTCCACGGAGGAGATGAAGAAACCCCCACCAGGTCCGCGAACCACATCCTTCACGGCCACGATGGAGCAATCAGAATTACAGATACCTGCTCCTGCTTGATGCGGGCCACTACACAAGGAAGAAGTGGTAATGGCGGGAAAATGTAAATTAGATTGAACCTCCAAGGCACTGCTAATGCATCTATTAGATCCGCTTGAGGATCCCTAAACCGCAACCCATATCTGGGTAGCTTGGAATTGAGCTGGGACGCCATGAGATCTATCTCCGGTGTCCCCATTTGTTGCAAATCTCTGCAAACACCCCGGGATGGAGACCATTTTCCCAGATGAAAGGATTGTCTGCTGAGGAAATCCGCTTCCCAGTTGTCCACACCCGGAATGTGGATCGCTGACAGCAAGCAGTTGTGGGCCTCCGCCCACTCCAGGATCCAAGATACTTCCTTCATTGCTAGGGAGCTCCTTGTTCCTCCCTGATGGTTGATGTAAGCCACCAAGGTTATGTTGTCTGACTGGAATCTGATAAACTGGGACAAACCCAGAAGAGGCCAAGCCTTCAGAGCATTGGACATCGTTCAAAGTTCCAGAATGTTAATCGGCCCTGTGCCTTCCTGGCACCCCAAACAGCTCCCCATACTGAGAGACTTGCGTCCATAGTCACAATCTCCAAGGATGGTCTTAAGAAGGATGTCCCTTGGGACAGGTGATCTGGACAGAGCCACCAGGAGAGAGATTTGCAAGAGGTACAGGGACAATGACTCCTAGGGAGGAGAGATCCCTCACGCACTCCAGAAAGGCTTCTCTCTTTTCTGGCCTTGAAGACAGGTTTGATAGGAGGAATCTGCAGCAGGATGAATGAGACTTGAAACCTATCTTGTATCCCTGAGCGATGACCTCCAGGACCCACTGGTCTTGAACGTCCCCAAACCAAGCTTCTGAAAAGATCGGGGTCGCCCCTTCATGTCCACTTTGACCCGGCAGGCTTTTTGCTCTGCTTGGATTTATTCCAGGACTGAGCCGGCTTCCAAGTACCCTTGGATTGCTCAGGCTTTGTGGAGGGTTGCTGAATCAGAACGAAAGGAATGAAAATTTGGACCTTGTCCCTTAGACTTGTTCTTCTTATCCTGCGGTAAAAAGGCACCTTTGTCTCCAGTAACCGTGGAGATAATTGAGTCAAGGCCTGGACCAAATAAAATCTTTCACTTAAAGGGGAGGGAAAGAAGTCTTGACTTCGAAGTCATGTCTGCAGACCAGGACTTCAGCCAGAGTGCCCTACGGGCTTGAACAGAAAAATCTGAAAGCCTTATCATGCAGTCGAATAATTTCAATATTTGCATCACAAAAAAATAAAAGAACTAGCCACCCATAAGGCCTTAATTCTTTCCCGGATCACGTCGAGGTGACCCTCCACCTCGATTAACTCGGATAAGGAGTCACACCAGTAGGTAGCCGTTCCAGTAACGGCAGCCGCTGCCGGTTGAAACAAATATCCCGTATGTTGAAACATCTTTCTTAACAGAATTTCTATCTTCTCTCTTAAAGGAAGAAGGGGAAAATGAAGAACCAATTCTTTCCCATTCATTCTTAATAATGTTCGCCATCTTTACAGGAACTGGGAAAGTTTGTGGTACAACCCTGTCCTCGTAGACCTTATCTAATTTAGGAATTAAAGGTCCCTCAGGCAATTTGGGCTCTGGAACCTCTAAAGTAGCCAAAACTTCCTTCAACAGAAAGTGTAAATGCTCAATCTTAAATCTAAAATCTCGTTCCTCCACAGCTGGAGGTTTAGAGGCAGCAGATTTCAACCCATAAAGAGCGCCTTCTGAATTATCAGAGTCACCTTCATCGGTAATCTTGTATCAGATAAATCCAATAAGCTAGTAGATTACCCCTGGGAAGGATAGCAATATTTCACCTTTCATTTGCGCTTACCAGGGCGAGGTAAAGCACTAAAGGCTGCAGACACTGCTGTTTGTAACTGCTCAGTAAAGTCTGGCGGTAAAAGCCCCCCTCCAGATGGAGGATTAGGAGTGCTACGAGAAGCTGCATGTGTATTAGGAGATGACTGTAGGGTACGCACCTCACGGGACGAAGACTTCTCAGAGGTGGACAGCTCAGTGGTATCAAACATATTAACCTTCTTTGACATGATTACTTTATCAAGGCATGTGGAACATAGTTGAGCTGGCGGGTTTACAGCGGCCTCCTAACAATATAGACAGGTATTAGACTTAGGTATAGAGGGAGTACCCTCTAACGCATCAGAGTCCTCCATAGCTTGCGCTTACAAAGCAGACTATTGCTTAATAAGAAAAAATGGCACCTTTATACCCCCAATAGCTGGGGCACTCACCATCTCCTATGACCCAGGCCAGAGAAGCCGCTTCTTCTCCGGTAAGCTGCACGGTCAGGAAAGAGGAAATAAGTGTGACCACACCCGGTCACGTGGTGCGCAATGCAGGACCGCCCCTGCTATAATGGCATAATAGCGTGCCAAGCCTTTAAGGCTGCCCAGCTCCCAAAAATGAAAGTAAAAACCCTGTACGTTCCAACATCTGGTTGAGACTCATCTCACACATGTCACAGCATAATCAAATAAACTTATGTGATTAAACCCCACTGTTCAATAATCCCCCCGGAGATATTAACCCTTGATTCCATACAGATTAAAGGAGCCACACTGTCACCCTGTCTTCTTGCGTTATCATATGTGTAAAAAAAATTAAACAATCTTACGGGAATCTATGACTGATGGAAGCAGGCAGTGAAACTCGTCAACACTGACTGCTTAGGAGCTGT
Organism: Bombina bombina; assembly: GCF_027579735.1. NCBI lineage: Eukaryota > Metazoa > Chordata > Amphibia > Anura > Bombinatoridae > Bombina > Bombina bombina. Next base: position 508,078,274 of record NC_069502.1, read on the forward strand.
TAATACGAGTCTGGATGAGTTCAAAGAAAGACTCTCCCTGCATCTTCAGACTCTAACATTTGCCAATGCTCTCACTGAGAGGCTGACATGACTACTTAAAACTCCAGTCCCATTTTGAAGGGTAGATACCCTTCATAAGGAACTATTTTGAATCTTCTGACACTTCTCTGTCAACCTCCTGTGACGAAAGGTAAAGAATGACTGGGATATGAGGGTAGTAGGAGTAGTATTTAAGCCTTTGGCTGGGGTGTCTTTGCCCCAACAGTAAAAAATGATGTTGTGGACTCTCCTCATATTAAGAAGGAAATAAGACAGATATACAGAGGAGTAAGAAAGAATAAAAGATTTTGGTCTGATCTGTAGTTTTTGCCTCCTAATGGACTAGATTTTAATCCCGCATATGATGACTTGTGGACTCTAATAACCATATGAAAGAACATGGGAGCACTTTATTTAGAAGGCAGAATAGAATGGAGAAATTTAATTTCAAATATGACCTAAGCAAAGGCATTCAGAATTTATATTATTTCTAAAATATGTTAGAACTCCCAGCTACTGCCTTGCACAGGTCTTCAGAATATAAGACTCCTTCAACTACTTAAAAGAATGTAAATCCAAAAAGGCTGAAACGATCGTCTGGGGTTGCTGTGTTCCTTGTTCAGAGAGGAATTGCCTGGTATTTCGGTGCTGGACTGACAGTAATAGGCGGGATCAGACTGATATACTACAGGAAAGTTCTACTCTGTGAAAAGCATTGCTGGGCTAAAAGAAGTTGCACCCAGGTGGTAAATCGCCATAGAACAGGCTAACAATGGTATTGAGCTGGTTGTTCGTTCCTGTGAGTGCATTTCTCTCTGTGTGTAAATCCAAAAATGTTTGTTCATGATTTAGATACATACATACAAATTTGAACAACTTTTCATTTTACTTCTATTGCCAAAATTGTTTTATTATGTTATTTTTTATTGGAGGAGAAGCAATGCACTACTGGAAGCTAGCTGAGTACATCAGGCAAGCCTATGTCAATAGTCATATATGTGTAGTCATCAATTAACATCTAGCTCAAAGAAGTGTTTTGCTACTTCTAAGTGTACCTAGGTATCTTTCAACAAAGGATACAAAAGAATGAAGAAAATTAGATAATAGAAGTAAACTGGAAAACTGTTAAAAATGGTTTCCTCTATTTTAATAAGGAGAGACATTTTTTGGGTTTCATGTCCCTTAAAGATGAGAAGCTGCGCTTGTAGACAAAAGCTTTAGGCAACAGTGGCGCAGTAAACTTTAGAAATAGTCTTTACAACATACGCAGTATTCTTATAGTTATTTGGTCAACACAGGCATTAAACCAAATCTAAGGTATTAGAAAAAGAAACAAGTGAGAGATACTTGCAAAGTATGTACTTGTTAGCACTCACAACTAAATATCTGGTACGTGAACAAAAAATGGATCAGGCCCCCCAAAAGAAGGGGGGTAAAACTAAACTTTTAATAGTTTAATAAAACAAATATACTTAAAAACACAATGTGGGCAAAGGGATGCACTATTGCCTAAATATGGTAACCGTGTTGGAAATAGTGCTAGTGGCTAGTGTGAAAGGGGCTGGATTATTTTGAGTTATATGGTATCTCAATGGGTTCCCCGATAGTCTATGGTTCAGAACTGTATTGAACCAAAAAGCTTGTGTCTGCCAAATCAGGCAAACTTGGAAGAATCAACGTGAAAAAAAACAACTAATAAATGTGTTCCACTAAATTAAGGATAGATGCATTCACAGATTTATTTATTGGTGATAGAACAACTAAAGTAATTGATTAGGAGACAATTTCCCCTTAAGTAATCACCCTAATAGTCCATGTTGCTGTGTGTAGCAAAAAGTTTATTCACATACAATGCAATAAATAAATAAATACGTGAGCTACGTCCGGATGCTAGTATCCAGGATGGATCATACATTGATAATGGTGAGCTTATTGGTATATATCATATTGCCACTTTCAAATCTAAAGGACCGAACAATCTTAATAAAACACAGTATAATATCTGTTCAGTAATACTGAGGAGGTCCGGAAGTCTCCACTATTCAATCTGATTGTTATTGGTCTGAGAGTATATAGGCAAGTAAAGTTCTCATTGTGAAACTAATGTTAGTTTATGAATGAAAGTCACCAAGGTAATACAGGTATACCTCACTTTACAGCGCTTCACTTTACATCGATTCGCTAATGCAGCGCTTTGTGGAGCTGAAGTTGAACCTCCAAGGATTTTAAAACAGTGCTGTAATCATCGTGAGATTGCGAGAAAAGTGAATGGCACTATTTTGTTATGCTTAGTTCACTCTGTTTATAGCATAACAGTGCAATCTCTGTCTCAGTGCTATAGTCTGGCAAATTTTACTACAGTAATTGTCACTATTTTACAGGTACAGTATTTATTGAATACTAATTGAATACTTGCTGTGCTAGTGTTAAACTAAACGTAGCACTATTGCACCCCTAATATATGTTAGTTCAAACATGTTTTCAAGATTTTGAACATTGAAAACAAAGCTAAAACTGCCTTGTTTCACTTTAAGGCGGTTTTCACTTTACAGCAGGGCTCCGGTCCCTAACCCGCTGTATGAGCGGGGTATACCTGTATATCTTTATAAACTCAGGCGCACATAGGCACCCACAGTTGCAGTTAATAGTAATCTTGATTACTGGCAAATGTTGTTTAAGTATGAGCAAACATATTGATGTACCATTTACAATTGTAAATACTGACTATCCAGTATATATCGTTAGGGTATTCCAGTTTAAATCTAGGCACACATTTTGCACCAATATTATAGTTATACTCCTAGTCAGACGATATATAATTTTTGTTATGTTACACAATTATATAAAGGCGCACATTTTGAACCGTTAGTTGGTAGCACTTCGCTCTGCTTCTACAACTGAATGGCAATTGTGCAGTATTATAAGTTTGGTCAGTTTGACTGAAAGTTGCAGAGCAGATGCCTTACATAGCAGTTTATATTCATGGGCGACAAAAATCTTCAGCCACTGTAATTGTAAATGCTGACTGTCAGGTATAAATTGTTAGGGTGTTTTCTGATTAAATCTAGGCACACATTTTGCACCAGTCTTATAGTTATCCTCCTAGTCAGACGATATATATGGTTGTCATGCTATACAATTAGGTAGAGGCTCACATTTTACACCTTTAGTTAGTAGTAATTATCCCTGCTTCTACAATTGAATTACAATTATGCAGTGTTATAGGTTTGGTTAGTCAGATCGTAAGCTACAGAGCAATGCCATACATAGTAGTTAATACTCAATGGCGACACAAATCGTCGGCCATGAACGTCTACTAGCACAGTAAAAGTTAAGGTACGGTTGGTATAATATGCATCGAGTTGCCACTATTGCAAATTAAAAACAGATTAAAGTCCCCGCTCCCCTGACATGTTTCACCCCTAAGGCTTTATCAATATACCTTTGATAAATGATAATACCTACGATAAAGATAATATACCTTTGATAAAGCAGACAACTTATAGCAGAAGAGAGGCAAAAGAAAACAGAACCTTCCAAGAAAGACAAATTGGCTTAACAACAGGTTAAAGCCTATCCAAAGCTTGAACAAAACCATTAATTTCAGAAAGATTAACAATCTGCTAGTGAAATAAAACTGAAAAAGCAGAAATCTGACCGTTTAAGTGACAAGAATTGCAAAACCCAAAGAATTCTAAAAGAAGATAAAGGCCTTCCTGACCTAATGATAAATCCTCCTATTCACAGGCTTGCAGCCCTAAATCAGAGAAACATCTCTGCCTGAGAACTAACCATTCAATCACCATGCCTTTAAACTAAAGGTCCAAACAAAGAGGAAAATACATAGGAGGGCAACAGATATGTGAACCAGGTCTGCATACCAGATCCTGCAAGGCCAAACTAAAGCAATTTGGATATTAGCCTGATCTAAGAAATCACTCTGGAGAAAAGTACCAGAGGAGGAAAAACATAAGCCAGCCAAAATAACCATGAAGCTACAAAAGTAACCACAAACTCTTCTGAAGGTTCCTGGACCTCACATAGAATCTTAGAAGTTTATTATTCAATCAAAAAACCATTAGAGCTATCACTGGGAGACCCCAAAGATCTACTATTTAATAGAAAACATCCAGATAAAGAGACCACTTCCCTAGATGTAGTGACTGACAACTGAGAAAAACTGATTCCTAGTTGTTCACTCCTGGAACATGAATTGCAGAAATCAGGTAACAACTAGTTTCTGCCCAGGAAATAAATGGAGGCACTGCCTTCATAGTTAGTGAACTACGGCCCCCCTCTGATCATTAATGAAGGCTACTGCTGAGACATTGTCTGACCGAAAACAGAGATAAGACCCCCTTTAACATAGGCCAACTTTGAATACTAATACCTCATCTTTCGAGGAAACCAAACACCTTTGTGCCCTCAGAGACCCCCAGATGACCTTCAATTGCAAAAACCTTGTATTTGAAGAGATCACCCAGACATGGAATAACGTCTTATGATCTTTTAAAACAGCCGAGTATGATCTCTGCACTACGGATAAAGCAATAGCCTTTAGATTACAGTCCTGAGGAAGAAAAGCTTTCTAGTCTCTAGTCAGAGTAGAGATAATAGAATCCAAACAACATCTTTCCCTGGATTTATAAACCATATCTGCAAACTAAGGACTATCTATAAAAATACTTTTAAAAAGTACTGCCAAAGACATATCCTTTTAGAAATAAACTCAAAGATGTCAATAACAGCAACACAAATTAAAGCATTGAGCAATTCCAAAAGGCTCAAACTAACTTCACTATCACAATCATCAGAAAACTGCTTAGAAAGACTACTTAAACAAATAGAAAAAGGAACAGTCACAATAGGAATAAAAACTGCTGGATTAAAAATATAACCTGCTTGCAGAAAACCCCCTCATATGGAAGGATTCTAACTTCAAAACTAAAGGGTCTAAAAATGAAGAACTATCTTCCAAAGGGATAAAAGTACATTTAACCCACAGTAGAAAAGGTGCCATCAACTTTAGGAACAGTTTCCAAAAATTCAATATTAGAATTTGGCAAAGCATACATTTTCTTTACAGGGACATGAAATCCCAAAAAGTTATATCGTGATTTAGGTACATACAATTTTAAACAATTTTCCAATTTACTTCTATTATTAAATGTTCTTCATTCTCTTGGTATCACTTGTTGAAGGTGCAGCAATGCACTACTGGTTTCTAACTGAACGCATGGGTGAGCCAATGACAATCGGTAGCTAGATAAACATTTCAGCAATGGATAACAAGAGAAGTAAGCAAATTAAATAGTAGAAGTAAATTGGAAAGCTGTCTAAAATTGCATGCTCTTTCTGAATCATGAAAGAAAAAAACTAAATTTATGCTTACCAGATAAATTCCTTTCTTTCCTGGCAGGGAGAGTCCAAAACTTTCATTACTGTTGGGAATATCAACACCTGGCCACCAGGAAGAGGCAGAGACATCCCAGCCAAAGGCTATAAATATTCTTCCAACTTCCCCTATCCCCCCAGTCATTCGGCCGAGGGAACAAAGAAAAGCAGGAGAAAACATTAGGGTATAGAGGTGCCAGACAAAAATAAAAAAGGGAAGCCGCCCAAAAAGACAATGTGCGGGGTTGTGGACTCTCCCTGCCAGGAAAGAAAGGAATTTGGTAAGCATGAAATTTGTTTTCTTTCCAAAGGCAGGGAGAGTCCACAACTTCATTCATTACTTTTGGGAACCAATACTCAAGCTCCAAAAACACTGAATGAAAGAAAAATCAAACCCTAATCTGAGGGCACCACAGCCTGTAACACTTTTCTTCCAAAAGCTGCTTTAGCCGAAGCAAACACATATAATTTGTAGAACTTAGAAAAAGTATGCAAGGAGAACCAGGTAGCCGCCTTACAAATCTGATCCATAGAGGCTTTGTTCTTAAAAGCCCAGGAGAAAGCAACTAACCTAGTGGAATGAGCTGTTATTCTCTCAGGAGGCTGTTGCCCCGCTTTCTCATAAGCTAAGCGGATGACACTCCTCAACCACAAAGATAAAGAAGTCACAGTGGCCTTCTGGCCCTTGCATCTACCTGCGTAAAGAACAAAGATGAAGATTGTCTGAATCCTTAGTAGCCTGGAAGGTATAATTTTAAAGCACGGACAACATCCAGATTGTGGAGCAAACGTTCCTTTGCGGAAGAAGGGTTGGGACAAAAGGAAGGAACAACAATCTCCTGATTGATGCTATGATCCGAGAACACCTAAGGAAGGAAACCTAACTTTGTATCTTATCGGCATGGAAATGAGGAAAGGGGGTTGCAAAGCAAAAATCTCGGAGACTCTGCGAGCAGAGGCAATGGCCGACAAAAACAAAACCTTACCGGTCAACAGATCAAGGTCAACAGCATGCATGGGCTCAAATTAAGCCTCCTGCAAAACACGAAGAACAAGATTGAGGCTCCAAGGTGGAGCAACAGGTTTGAATACAGGTCTGATTCTTGTCAGAGCCTTAACAAAAGACTGCACATCCAGAAGATAGGGTAATCTCTTGTGCAGTAAAACTGATAAGGCCGGGATCTGACCCTTCAGAAAGCTGGCAGATAGACCCTTCTCCAATCCATCTTGGAGAAAAGACAAAATCCTTGTAACCTTCACCTTGTGCCATGGAAAACTATGTTCCTCACACAAAAGGAGGAAAGTGCGCCATACATTATGGTAAATATGCCGAGTAGCCGGCTTACGAGCCTGAATCAGAGTGTCTATGACACTATCAGAGAACCCTCTTTTGGATAAGACTAAACGTTCAATTTCCACATGGTCAGCCTCAGAGAATCTAGATTTTCATGTAGGAATGGATCCTGCCTAAAAAGTAACCTCCAAGGTGGGGACAAGGACATTCTCACTAGATCTGCAAACCAGGTCCTTCGAGGCCAGGATAGTGCTATTAGAATCAATGGAGCTTGTCCCTGCTTGATGAGAGCGACTACACGAGGGGAGGAAAAAGATATACGAGTCTGAACCTCCATGGAACCGCTAATGCGTCTACTAACTCTACTTGGGGATCCCTCGATCTCGACCCGTACCTGGGTAGTTTGGCATTGAGACAAGAAGCCTTGTGGTCAATCTCTGGCATTCCCCATCTGAGAATCTCTGCAAACACCTCGGGTGGAGACACCATTCCCACCCAATTGGAGAATTAGAGACACCGTTAACATTGATGGGAACTTCTTGTTCCTCCCTAATGGTTAATGTAAGAGACTGAGGTTATATTGTCTGATTGGAATCTGATATACCAAGCAGAACCAGGATATTGATCGGAAGAGTGGATTCCTCTCTGGACCACGTCCCTTAAGCCTTCGTGGGACCCCAGATTGCTCCCCAGCCAGAGAGGCTGGCGTCCGTAGTCACAATCTCCCAGGATGGTCTCAAGAAGCACGTGCCTATAGACAGGACATTTTGACAGAGCCACCAAGAGACAGAGTCACTCGTCAGGCTGTCCAGAACAATCTGTTTAGACAGGTTTGAATGATCACCGTTCCATTGTCTCAGCATACATAGTTGTAGAGGTCTGAGATGAAAGCGAGTAAAATGAATAATGTCCATACAGGATACCATGAGTCCAACTACCTCCATGCACGGAGCCACCGATGGTCTTAAAGTGGCTTGGAGAGAGAGACATGCTGCAACTAGCTTGGAACGTATCTGATCTGTCAAAAAAAATCTTCATGGACACTGAGTGGATAATAGTACCCAGAAAAATCACCCTGGTAGTGGGAACCAGAGAACTCTTGTGCAAGTTTATCTTCCATCCATGTGACCGAAGGAGACTCAGAAGGGAGTCAGAGTGATCCCTTGCCAAATAAAAAGATGGAGCTTGTACCAAGATATAGTCAAGGTAAGGTGCCACTGCGATACCCCGAGATCTGGACACTGCTAGGAGAGCTCTAAAGACCTTTGTAAATATTCTGGGAGCAGTAGCTAAGCCAAACGGTGGTGTGATGAACGGGAAATGCTGGTCCAGAAAAGCAAACCTCAGGAACTGAAAATGATCCTTGTGGATCGGAACATGAAGGTATTCATCTTTTACGTTGATTGTAGTCATGAACTGTCCTTCCTGTATCAGTAGAAGGATGGACCTGATAGTCTCCATTTTGAAGGAGGGAACTCTTGTTGAAACATTTTAAGTCCAAGATTGGACAAAAAGTTCCCTCTTTTTCGGGAACCACGAAGAGGTTTGAATAAAACCCTAGTCCCCTCTCCAAGAGATCTCGGACACAATCTAAGAAGGCTGTCCTCTTCTCTGGTCTTGTAGACAATCTGGAAAGGAAAAATCTGCCCCTGGGAGGATGAGATTTGAATCCTATTCTGTATCCCTGGGATACAACGTCTAACACCCAAGGGCCCTGAACGTCCTCAACCCAGGCTTCTGAGAAAAAGGACAATCTGCCCCCTACTCGATCCGGTACCAGATAGGGTGGCTGCCCCTTCATGCAGATTTGCAGATGAAGGCCCATGTGGAAGCCACAGCTCTAGTAGAGTGAGCTGTAATTCGTTCAGGAGGCTGCCGTCCGGCAGTCTCATAAGCCAATCGGATGATGCTTTTCAGCCAAAAAGAAAGAGAGGTAGCAGTGGCTTTCTGCCCTCTCCTCTTACCAGAATAAACGACAAACAAAGATGATGTTTGTCTGAAATCCTTTGTTGCTTCTAAATAGAATTTTAAAGCACGGACCACATCTAGGTTGTGTAACAAACGTTCCTTCTTTGATACTGGATTCAGACATAGAGAAGGAACAACTATTTCCTGGTTAATATTCCTGTTGGAAACTACTTTTGGAAGAAAACCAGGCTTGGTACGTAAAACTACCTTATCTGCATGGAATACCAGATAGGGAGAAGTACACTGCAAAGCAGATAATTCAGAAACTCTTCTAGCAGAAGAAATAGCAATTAAAAACAGAACTTTCCAAGATAGTAACTTAATATCTATGGAATGCAAAGGTTCAAACAGAACCCCTTGAAGAACTGAAAGAACTAAGTTTAGACTCCATGGAGGAGTCATAGGTCTGTAAACAGGCTTGATTCTGACTAACGCCTGTACAAACGCTTGTACATCTGGCACGGCTGCCAGACGTTTGTGCAACAAGACAGACAGAGCAGATATCTGTCCCTTTAGAGAACTAGCTGACAGACCTTTCTCCAAACCCTCTTGGAGAAAGGAAAGAATCCTATGAATTTTGATTTTACTCCAAGAAAAAACATAATTTATGTAAGAACTTACCTGATAAATTCATTTCTTTCATATTAACAAGAGTCCATGAGCTAGTGACGTATGGGATATACATTCCTACCAGGAGGGGCAAAGTTTCCCAAACCTTAAAATGCCCATAAATACACCCCTCACCACACCCACAAATCAGTTTAACGAATAGCCAAGAAGTGGGGTGATAAGAAAAAAAGTGCGAAGCATATAAAATAAGGAATTGGAATAATTGTGCTTTATACAAAAAAATCATAACCACCACAAAAAAGGGTGGGCCTCATGGACTCTTGTTAATATGAAAGAAATGAATTTATCAGGTAAGTTCTTACATAAATTATGTTTTCTTTCATGTAATTAACAAGAGTCCATGAGCTAGTGACGTATGGGATAATGACTACCCAAGATGTGGATCTTTCCACACAAGAGTCACTAGAGAGGGAGGGATAAAATAAAGACAGCCAATTCCTGCTGAAAATAATCCACATCCAAAATAAAGTTTAACGAAAAACATAAGCAGAAGATTCAAACTGAAATCGCTGCCTGAAGAACTTTTCTACCAAAAACTGCTTCAGAAGAAGAAAATACATCAAAATGGTAGAATTTAGTAAAAGTATGCAAAGAGGACCAAGTTGCTGCTTTGCAGATCTGGTCAACCGAAGCTTCATTCCTAAACGCCCAGGAAGTAGATACTGACCTAGTAGAATGAGCTGTAATTCTCTGAGGCGGAATTTTACCCGACTCAACATAGGCAAGATGAATTAAAGATTTCAACCAAGATGCCAAAGAAATGGCAGAAGCTTTCTGGCCTTTCCTAGAACCGGAAAAGATAACAAATAGACTAGAAGTCTTACGGAAAGATTTCGTAGCTTCAACATAATATTTCAAAGCTCTAACAACATCCAAAGAATGCAACGATTTCTCCTTAGAATTCTTAGGATTAGGACATAATGAAGGAACCACAATTTCTCTACTAATGTTGTTGGAATTCACAACCTTAGGAAAAAATTCAAAAGAAGTTCGCAACACCGCCTTATCCTGATGAAAAATCAGAAAAGGAGACTCACAAGAAAGAGCAGATAATTCAGAAACTCTTCTAGCAGAAGAGATGGCCAAAAGGAACAAAACTTTCCAAGAAAGTAATTTAATGTCCAATGAATGCATAGGTTCAAACGGAGGAGCTTGAAGAGCTCCCAGAACCAAATTCAAACTCCAAGGAGGAGAAATTGACTTAATGACAGGTTTTATACGAACCAAGGCTTGTACAAAACAATGAATATCAGGAAGAATAGCAATCTTTCTGTGAAAAAGAACAGAAAGAGCGGAGATTTGTCCTTTCAAAGAACTTGCGGACAAACCCTTATCTAAACCATCCTGAAGAAACTGTAAAATTCTCGGTATTCTAAAAGAATGCCAAGAAAAATGATGAGAAAGACACCAAGAAATATAAGTCTTCCAGACTCTATAATATATCTCTCGAGATACAGATTTACGAGCCTGTAACATAGTATTAATCACGGAGTCAGAGAAACCTCTTTGACCAAGAATCAAGCGTTCAATCTCCATACCTTTAAATTTAAGGATTTCAGATCCGGATGGAAAAAAGGACCTTGCGACAGAAGGTCTGGTCTTAACGGAAGAGTCCATGGTTGGCAAGATGCCATCCGGACAAGATCCGCATACCAAAACCTGTGAGGCCATGCCGGAGCTATTAGCAGAACAAACGAGCATTCCCTCAGAATCTTGGAGATTACTCTTGGAAGAAGAACTAGAGGCGGAAAGATATAGGCAGGATGATACTTCCAAGGAAGTGATAATGCATCCACTGCCTCCGCCTGAGGATCCCGGGATCTGGACAGATACCTGGGAAGTTTCTTGTTTAGATGAGAGGCCATCAGATCTATCTCTGGGAGCCCCCACATTTGAACAATCTGAAGAAATACCTCTGGGTGAAGAGACCATTCGCCCAGATGCAACGTTTGGCGACTGAGATAATCCGCTTCCCAATTGTCTACACCTGGGATATGAACCGCAGAGATTAGACAGGAGCTGGATTCCGCCCAAACCAAAATTCGAGATACTTCTTTCATAGCCAGAGGACTGTGAGTCCCTCCTTGATGATTGATGTATGCCACAGTTGTGACATTGTCTGTCTGAAAACAAATGAACGATTCTCTCTTCAGAAGAGGCCAAAACTGAAGAGCTCTGAAAATTGCACGGAGTTCCAAAATATTGATCGGTAATCTCACCTCCTGAGATTCCCAAACTCCTTGTGCCGTCAGAGATCCCCACACAGCTCCCAACCTGTGAGACTTGCATCTGTTGAAATTACAGTCCAGGTCGGAAGAACAAAAGAAGCCCCCTGAATTAAACGATGGTGATCTGTCCACCACGTTAGAGAGTGTCGAACAATCGGTTTTAAAGATATTAATTGATATATCTTCGTGTAATCCCTGCACCATTGGTTCAGCATACAGAGCTGAAGAGGTCGCATGTGAAAACGAGCAAAGGGGATCGCGTCCGATGCAGCAGTCATAAGACCTAGAATTTCCATGCATAAGGCTACCGAAGGGAATGATTGAGACTGAAGGTTTCGACAAGCTGTAATCAATTTTAGACGTCTCTTGTCTGTTAAAGACAGAGTCATGGACACTGAATCTATCTGGAAACCCAGAAAGGTTACCCTTGTTTGAGGAATCAAAGAACTTTTTGGTAAATTGATCCTCCAACCATGATCTTGAAGAAACAACACAAGTCGATTCGTATGAGACTCTGCTAAATGTAAAGACTGAGCAAGTACCAAGATATCGTCCAAATAAGGAAATACCACAATACCCTGTTCTCTGATTACAGACAGAAGGGCACCGAGAATCTTTGTGAAAATTCTTGGAGCTGTAGCAAGGCCAAACGGTAGAGCCACAAATTGGTAATGCTTGTCTAGAAAAGAGAATCTCAGGAACTGATAATGATCTGGATGAATCGGAATATGCAGATATGCATCCTGTAAATCTATTGTGGACATATAATTCCCTTGCTGAACAAAAGGCAATATAGTCCTTACAGTTACCATCTTGAACGTTGGTATCCTTACATAACGATTCAATAATTTTAGATCCAGAACTGGTCTGAAGGAATTCTCCTTCTTTGGTACAATGAAGAGATTTGAATAAAACCCCATCCCCTGTTCCGGAACTGGAACTGGCATAATTACTCCAGCCAACTCTAGATCTGAAACACAATTCAGAAATGCTTGAGCTTTCACTGGATTTACTGGGACACGGGAAAGAAAAAATCTCTTTGCAGGAGGTCTCATCTTGAAACCAATTCTGTACCCTTCTGAAACAATGTTCTGAATCCAAAGATTGTGAACAGAATTGATCCAAATTTCTTTGAAAAAACGTAACCTGCCCCCTACCAGCTGAACTGGAATGAGGGCCGTACCTTCATGTGAACTTAGAAGCAGGCTTTGCCTTTCTAGCAGGCTTGGATTTATTCCAGACTGGAGATGGTTTCCAAACTGAAACTGCTCCTGAGGACGAAGGATCAGGCTTTTGTTCTTTGTTGAAACGAAAGGAACGAAAACGATTGTTAGCCCTGTTTTTACCTTTAGATTTTTTATCCTGTGGTAAAAAAGTTCCTTTCCCACCAGTAACAGTTGAAATAATAGAATCCAACTGAGAACCAAATAATTTGTTTCCCTGGAAAGAAATGGAAAGTAGAGTTGATTTAGAAGCCATATCAGCATTCCAAGTCTTAAGCCATAAAGCTCTTCTGGCTAAGATAGCCAGAGACATAAACCTAACATCAACTCTAATAATATCAAAAATGGCATCACAGATAAAATTATTAGCATGCTGGAGAAGAATAATAATATCATGAGATTCACGATTTGTTACTTGTTGCGCTAGAGTTTCCAACCAAAAAGTTGAAGCTGCAGCAACATCAGCCAATGATATAGCAGGTCTAAGAAGATTACCTGAACACAGATAAGCTTTTCTTAGAAAAGATTCAATTTTTCTATCTAAAGGATCCTTAAACGAGGTACCATCTGACGTAGGAATGGTAGTACGTTTAGCAAGGGTAGAAATAGCCCCATCAACTTTAGGGATTTTGTCCCAAAATTCTAACCTGTCAGGCGGAACAGGATATAATTGCTTAAAACGTTTAGAAGGAGTAAATGAATTACCCAATTTATCCCATTCTTTGGAAATTACTGCAGAAATAGCATTAGGAACAGGAAAAACTTCTGGAATAACCGCAGGAGCTTTAAAAACCTTATCCAAACGTATAGAATTAGTATCAAGAGGACTAGAATCCTCTATTTCTAAAGCAATTAGTACTTCTTTAAGTAAAGAGCGAATAAATTCCATCTTAAATAAATATGAAGATTTATCAGCATCAATCTCTGAGATAGAATCCTCTGAACCAGAAGAGTCCAAAGAATCAGAATGATGGTGTTCATTTAAAAATTCATCTGTAGAGAGAGAAGATTTAAAAAACTTTTTACGTTTACTAGAAGGAGAAATAACAGACAAAGCCTTCTTTATGGATTCAGAAACAAAATCTCTTATGTTATCAGGAACATTCTGCACCTTAGATGTTGAGGGAACTGCAACAGGCAATGGTACATTACTAAAGGAAATATTATCTGCTTTAACAAGTTTGTCATGACAATTATTACAAACAACAGCTGGAGGAATAGCTACCAAAAGTTTACAGCAGATACACTTAGCTTTGGTAGATCCAGCAGGCAGTGATTTTCCTGTAGTATCTTCTGGCTCAGATGCAACGTGAGACATCTTGCAATATGTAAGAGAAAAAACAACATATAAAGCAAAATAGATCAAATTCCTTATAAGACAGTTTCAGGAATGGGAAAGAATGCCAAATATCAAGCTTCTAGCAACCAGAAGCAAATGAAAAATGAGACTGAAATAATGTGGAGACAAAAGCGACGCCCATATTTTTTAGCGCCAAATAAGACGCCCACATTATTTGGCGCCTAAATGCTTTTGGCGCCAAAAATGACGCCACATCCGGAACGCCGACATTTTTGGCGCAAAATAACGTCAAAAAATGACGCAACTTCCGGCGACACGTATGACGCCGGAAACGGAAAAGAATTTTTGCGCCAAAAAAGTCCGCGCCAAGAATGACGCAATAAAATGAAGCATTTTCAGCCCCCGCGAGCCTAACAGCCCACAGGGAAAAAAGTCAAATTTTTGAGGTAAGAAGAATATGATAATTCAATGCATAATCCCAAATATGAAACTGACTGTCTGAAAATAAGGAAAGTTGAACATTCTGAGTCAAGGCAAATAAATGTTTGAATACATATATTTAGAACTTTATAAATAAAGTGCCCAACCATAGCTTAGAGTGTCACAGAAAATAAGACTTACTTACCCCAGGACACTCATCTACATGTTTGTAGAAAGCCAAACCAGTACTGAAACGAGAATCAGTAGAGGTAATGGTAAATATAAGAGTATATCGTCGATCTGAAAAGGGAGGTAAGAGATGAATCTCTACGACCGATAACAGAGAACCTTATGAAATAGACCCCGTAGAAGGAGATCACTGCATTCAATAGGCAATACTCTCTTCACATCCCTCTGACATTCACTGCACGCTGAGAGGAAAACCGGGCTCCAACTTGCTGCGGAGCGCATATCAACGTAGAATCTAGCACAAACTTACTTCACCACCTCCCTTGGAGGCAAAGTTTGTAAAACTGATTTGTGGGTGTGGTGAGGGGTGTATTTATGGGCATTTTAAGGTTTGGGAAACTTTGCCCCTCCTGGTAGGAATGTATATCCCATACGTCACTAGCTCATGGACTCTTGTTAATTACATGAAAGAAACCCTTGGATTCGCACCAATGGATATATTTGTGCCATATCTTATGGTAAATCTTCCTAGTCACAGGCTTTCTGGCTTGAACCAGAGTATCTATAACTGAATCTGAAAACCCACGCTTAGATAGAATCAAGCGTTCAATTTCCAAGCAGTCAGTTGCAGAGAGACTAGATTTGGATGTTCGAACGGACCTTGTACTAGAAGATCCTGTCTCAAAGGTAGCTTCCATGGTGGAGCCGATGACATATTCACCAGGTCTGCATACCAAGTTCTGTGTGGCCACGCAGGAGCTATTAGAATCACTGAGGCCTTCTCCTGTTTGATCCTGGCTACCAGCCTGGGAAGGAGAGGGAACGGAGGAAACACATAGGCTAGATTGAACGACCAAGGCGCCACTAATGCATCCACCAGTGTCGCCCTGGGATCCCTGGATCTGGACCCGTATCGAGGAACTTTGAAGTTCTGACGAGACGCCATCAGATCCATATCCGGAGTGCCCCATAGTTGAGTTAACTGGGCAAAGACCTCCGGGTGGAGTTCCCACTCCCCCGGATGGAAAGTCTGACGACTCAAATAATCCGCCTCCCAGTTGTCTACTCCTGGGATGTGGATTGCAGATAAGTGGCAGGAGTGATCCTCCGCCCATTTGATGATCTTGGATACCTCTGTCATCGCCAAGGAACTCTTTGTTCCCCCCTGATGATTGATGTACGCTACAGTCGTCATGTTGTCCGACTGAAATCTTATGAATCTGGCCTTCGCTAGGTGAGGCCAGGCCAAGAGCGCATTGAATATCGCTCTCAGTTCCAAAAATTTTATCCGGAGAAGGGACTCTTCCCGAGACCATAGACCCTATGTCCCAGACCGCGCCCCAGCCTAAGAGACTGGCGTCGGTCGTGACGATGACCCACTCTGGTCTGCGGAAACTCATTCCCTGAGACAGGTGATCGTGAGTCAACCACCAGAGGAGTGAGTCTCTGGTTACCTGGTCTACTTGAATCTTGGGAGACAAGTCTGCATAATCCCCATTCCACTGTTTGAGCATGCACAGTTGCAATGGTCTTAGATGAATTAGAGCAAAAGGAACCACGTCCATTGCTGCAACCATTAGTCCTATTACCTCCATGCACTGAGCTATGGAAGGCTGAGGAATAGATTGAAGAACTTGACAAGCGTTTAGAAGTTTTAATTTTCTGAGCTCTGTCAGAAAAATCTTAATTTCTACAGAATCTAATATTGTTCCCAGAAAGGGAACCCTTGTAGACGGGGACAGGGAACTCTTTTCTACGTTCACCTTCCACCCGTGAGACCTGAGAAAGGCTAATACAATGTCTGTATGAGCCCTTGATCTGGAAAGGGACGACGCTTGGATTAGGATGTCGTCTAAGTAAGGTGCCACTGCAATGCCCCTCGGTCTTAGAACCGCTAGTAGGGACCCTAGCAACTTTGTGAAAATTCTGGGAGCAGTGGCTAAACCGAACGGAAGAGCGACAAACTGGTAATGTTTGTCCAGAAAGGCGAAACTTAGGAACTGATGATGATCTTTGTGGATAGGAATATGTAGGTACGCATCCTTTAAGTCCACGGTAGTCATGTATTGACAATCCTGGATTGTTGGTAAAATCGTTCGAATGGTTTCCATTTTGAATGATGGAACTCTGAGGAATTTGTTTAGAATTTTTAAATCCACAATTGGCCTGAAAGTTCCCTCTTTTTTGGGAACTACAAACAGGTTTGAGTAAAAACCCAGACCTTGTTCCGCTATTGGAACTGGGTGTATCACTCCCATCTTTAATAGGTCTCCTACGCAATG
Source organism: Bombina bombina (assembly GCF_027579735.1). Taxonomy (NCBI): domain Eukaryota; kingdom Metazoa; phylum Chordata; class Amphibia; order Anura; family Bombinatoridae; genus Bombina; species Bombina bombina. Next base: position 508,095,241 of record NC_069502.1, read on the forward strand.
TAAGAATGCCTGTCTCTTTATCTGGTCTGAAGATAAGCGAGACATGTGGAACCTTCCCCTTGGAGGAAGTTCCTTGAACTCTAGAAGATACCCCTGAGAGACTATTTCTAGTGCCCAGGGATCCGGAACATCTCTTGCCCAAGCCTGAGCAAAGAGAGAAAGTCTGCCCCCTACTAGATCCGGTCCCGGATCGGGGGCTACCCCTTCATGCTGTCTTGGTAGCAGCAGCAGGCTTCTTGGCCTGTTTACCCTTGTTCCAGCCTTGCATTGGTTTCCATGCTGGTTTAGGCTGGGAAGTGTTACCCTCTTGTCTAGAGGCTGCAGAGTTAGGAGACTGGAATCACCAAAGAGTCACAATCATCAAGAGTAGTTAGCACCTCCTTAAGCAGGGCGCGGAGATGTTCTAACTTAAATTTAAATGCCACGATATCAGGTTCTGCCTGCTGAGAAACTTTTCCTGAATCAGAAATTTCTCCCTCAGACAGACCCTCCCTCACTGCCAATTCAGACTGGTGTGAGGGTATAACAGATAAATTATCGTCAGCACCCACTTGCTCATCCTCTGTATTTAAAACTGAGCAATCACGCTTTCTGGGAAATGCTGGCAGTTTGGATAAAAGATTTGCTATAGAATTATCCATTACTGCAGTTAATTGCTGCATAGTAACAAGCATTGGCGCGCTAGATGTACTAGGTATCGCCTGCGCGGGCAAAACTGGTGTTGACACAGAAGGAGAGGATGATGAACTATCCCCACTACCTTCATTTGAAGAATCATCTTGGGCAACCTTATTAAATGTGACAGTACTGTCCTTACTTTGTTTGGACACAATGGCACAATTTGAACATACATTTAAAGGGGGAACCACCTTGGCCTCCATACACACAGAACATATGCCATCTGAAGGTATAGACATGTTAGACAGACTTTGGCAGGCTATTAATGCAATAAAACCGTTTTTAAACAAAACCGTTGCTGTCTCTTTAAATAATAAAAAGAGCACACTTTATTTCTGAATGTTTGAAAAACTATGAAGGAAATATCCGATCTTTACAAAATTTGCACCCTAGTGTCTTAATGCTTTGAAAGTATTGCACCCCTTAAATGAGCAAACCGGAGCTAATTGTTCAATTAACCAGTTTAAACCCATTACAGTCCCTGCCACAGCCTTTGCTGTGGCTTTTACCTTCCTAGGGGGTTATTCACCACAGAATAAGCCTTCTTGAAATCGTTTTTATGGCACATGAAGCTGCATGCACTGCTTCTAGAAGTAACTGCGCAATTTAGGCGCGAAAATGAGGCCTCCTCCCTCTGCATACCAGAGTGAAGGGGCCTTCCTGACTAGATTAGGTGTCTAAACAACTGCCAGGCGAAATAAAAATGTTCCCAAAAGTGTTTCAAATCACAAAACACTCCAAAAGTCATATAAATATTATATAAATCAATTGATTTAGCCCACAATAGTGTCAACCAGTATAGAGCCCATTTATAAGCCTTCATTCTGTTATGAGTCTAAGAAAATGGCTTACCGATCCCATAAGGGAAAACTGACAGTCTTCTAGCATTACTATGTGTTGTTAGAAAAGAGACTGGTCATACCTGGAGCAGAAAAGTCTGCAAACTGTTCCCCCCAACTGAAGTTCTCTGGTTTCAACAGTCCTGCGTGGGAACAGCAATGGATTTTAGTTACTGTTGCTAAAATCATACTCCTCTTTTAACAGAACTCTTCATCACTTTCTGTTGTAGAGTAAATGGTACAAACCGGAACTATTTTAAAATAACAAACTCTTGATAGAAGAAATAAAACTACAACTAACACCACATACTCTTTACCATCCCTGTGGAGATGCTACTTGTTCAGAGCAGGCAAAGAGAATGACTGGGGGGCGGAGCCGGAGCTATATGGACAGCTTTTGCTGTGCTCTCTTTGCCATTTCCTGTTAGGGAAGAGAATATTCCCACAAGTAAGGATGAAGCCGTGGACCGGACACACCAATGTAGGAGAAATCTTTCCCTTAAATGGTAAAGAAAGGAGTCTGGATTTAGAGACCATATCCGTGGACCAAGACTTCAACCAGAGGGCCCTGCGTGCAAGGAACACAAGGAGTCGGCTATCCTTAGAGCCTTAATCCTGTCTTGAAAATCCTCAAGAGAAGATTCACCCTCAAAAAGTTCTCACAGAGAGTCGCACCATTATGTGACTGCCACCGCAAAAGTGGCTACCACTGCTGCCGGTTGGAAAAAAAACCCATATGCTGAAACATTCTTCTCAAATAGCTCTCCAATTGCTTATCCATAAGTTCCCTAAAAGAGGAGCTATCCTCTAGAGGGATAATAGTATGTTTGGCGAGCGTAGAAATGGCTCCATCCATCTTAGGAATGGAACTCCACAATTCCAGATGCAAATCAGGAACTGGAAATAATTTCTTAAAGGTAGAAGAAGGGGAAAAAGGCGTACCAATCTTTTCCCACTCATTTGCAATAATGTTCGCCATTTGAACAGGAACCAGAAAAGTCTGTGGAACTTTCTTCTCTACATAGACCCTATTTAGCTTTGGAATCCTAGGCTCTTCAGTAAGCTTAGCTTCTGGAACCCCTAGCGTAGAAAAAACCTGCTTTGAAAGAAAATGTAGATGTTCAATTTTAAATCTGAGGTTAGTTTCCTCTGAGGCAGGAGACTTAACTTCTGAAACCTCTGACTCAAGGTTCACCCTCTGATGCTACAGAGGTTAACTCATCCTCAGAAAAATGAGACATACTAGCTAAATCCGACTGAAAAGAAGGTATATCCCCCAAATTAGCAGAGCTGTGTTGCACATTTCTCTTATGCTTACCAGAGAATGCTGGTATGTCTGGAATAAAAGATTGATAATTAAGAAAGTGCTGTGGACATCTACTTTTTCTGGTGCTTACCAGATATAGGTAAAGCATAGACAGTAAAATTGCTGGAAAAAACCCCACCTCCAACAGGAGGAATAGGCCTGCTGCGGGGAACTGCATGTGAAATAGGGTTAAATCTGGGTTGCGGAGTGAGGGTGGGCATCTCCTGGACAACAGAGTCCTGAGAGGTGGATGGCTCAGAGGGGATACACTTATCAGAGGTATTAACAGTTCTAGCCCCCTTCTTAGTCTTCAGAACGACACCCAGGCAAATAGAACAAAACTGAGCAGGGGGACAACCATTGTCTTCTCACAAAATAGACAATTATTAGAAATAGTTAAAGCAGACACACAACACTCTGAAGGGTTAACTTCAGTGTCCTCCATAGCTGGATATTGAGTCTCAACGAAAAAACTAAATTTATGATTACCTGATAATTGTCTTTCTTTCCGGGCATGGACAGTCCACCAAACATCCTAATTACTAATGGGATATTCACTCCTGGCCAGCAGGAGGAGGCAAAGAGCACCCCAGCAAAGCTGTTAAGTGTCACCTCCCTTACCCATAACCCCCAGTCATTTGGCTGAAGGAAAATGGAAAAATAATATAACACAAAGGTATAGAGGTGCCTGAGGTTTATAAAGAAAAACTACCGCCTGATGCAAAAAAAGGACGGGTTGTGGACTCTCCATGCCCGGAAATAAATAAATGTATCATCAGGTAAGCATACATTTTATTTTCTTTCCTATGGCATGGAGAGTCCACAAAACATTGTAATTACTAGTGGGAACCAATACCCAAGCTAGAGGACACAGAATGAAAGGGAGGGAGAACAAGCCAGACAGACCTAAACAGAAGGCACCACCGCTTGAAGAACTTTTCTCCCAAAAGAAGCCTCAGCCGAGGCAAAAGTATCAAATTTGTAGAATTTGGAAAAAGTATGAATGGAGGACCAAGTGGCCGCCTTGCAAATTTGCTCCACCAAAGCTTCATTTTTGAAAGGCCAGGAAAAAGAAACAGCTCTAGTGGAATGAGCCGTAATTCTCTCAGGAGGCTGTTGTCCAGCTGTCTCATAAACTAACCGGATAACACTTCTCAACCAGAGAGAAAGGGTAGTAGAAGTGGCCTTCTGACCCCTATGCTTACCAGAGAAAACAACGAACGAGGTAAAGAAAATCTTTAGTTGCTTGAAGGTAGAATTTAAGAGCACGCAAAACATCCAAGTTATACAAAAGACGTTCCTTCTGGGAAGAAGGATTAGGACAAAAAGAGGGAACAACAATTTCCTGATTAATATTGTGATCCAACATTACCTTAGGAAGAAACCCCTTAGCTTAGTTTCGGACGCTGGGGGGAAAAGACGTGTGAGGTGACGTCAGCACGCAGCGTGGCGAAGTGAAGCGCAGAGCCGCACGGAGGAAGGATGCCGGCGAGGTCCCTAAAGAAGTAAGGAGACAAAATAGCGGCGGATATCAGGCCGTGTCTCCAGTCCTGAACTAGGAAGGCGCACTGGTGGCTGGATACCGGGAATACTAGCCCGGTCAAGCAAAAGGTGCCCCTGAGAACGCCAGGCAGAAAGTGGAGGTGGTACACCTTAGAGAAGCTGCAATCACCAAACACGCGAAAGGTCTAGGGGAGTGCTGGGAGTAGGAGCCCCGACCTAAAGTGCAGGGACCAGGAGCTGGAGTGGAAGGTGGAACCTGGACTGCAGTTTAACCTCACAAAGAGGTTTTCACCCCCGGATGGCAGGTTTACATAGGATATGGACACAAGGAGTGAGGTAATTGGCCCCAGTATTGGGTATTAACGTTATAGTGGTTTTTTATAACTGTTGAAACACATACGTATTATTTGAAAACCTGCTTCATATAAAATCCTTCTCTCACACAAGATCTTATTTGACTTTATTAAGAAGGAGGAGTAGGGGGAAAATGGAATTATAAGGCCAACTGTTTCCTTATTATACCTTGCACTGGCTGTATATGCTAACTTTAAAGCGCTATAAAACAAATGATAGAATAACAGGATGCCTAAAGGCAGGTGCTTTAATTTGCCTAAGTTAAAGAAGTAAAAGTCTTGGGTCCAAAGTGTATAACTGTGGCTGGAGACATTTTTAATTTTCTCAATCCCATTTAATGGATAAATATCTCTTACATCAAAAAATGTCACCCAAGTTAAAAACCGCAGATAAGAAAATTAATAAATCTGCATTGATTATACCCAAGATTGAAGAACTAAATATACGGCTGGATACTATCATGGGGGAGATAAGAGCTCAAAACGAGAGAATGAATCATCTAGAGCAAAGGATCTCAGACTCAGAGGACACCCAAAATATAATGAGTGTAAAATTGGAAGCTGTACTCTCGCAAAATAAAATACTTACTAACAAAATGGAAGAAATTGAGAATAGAGCGAGGCGTAATAACCTGCGAATAATTGGTTTGCCTGAAACAGTGAAATCTCATGAACTAAAGAAGTTCGTAGAGGAAACGCTTCCAAATCTTATGGCTATACAACAACAAAAAGCATTGCTTACTGTGGAAAGAGTGCTAGAGGGTACGGATCAGGGTATGAAGAAACCGCGCCCAGTAATTGCTAAGTTCCTCAATTACCAAGGAATTAATGAGAGTTCTTGATTTGATGACATTTTTTTTTTTTTTAAGTTTTACAAAAAAAAATATATATATTTTTTTTCTTTCTCTTTTTGTCTTCCCCCTCACTCCCCCCCGCCCCCCCTTTTTTTCTGGGCGGGGGAGGAGAGGAAAGAGGGGGAAAAAATGTGAAGGATTTTTTTTTTTTTCCATCATATTTTTTTTTTTTTCTCTCTTCTTGTCTTCCCCCTCACTCCCCCCCCCCCCGCCCCCCTTTTTTTTTCAGGGCGGGGGAGGAGAGGAAAGAGAGGAGAAGGATGTGAAGGATTTTTTTTTTTCTCAGGATCTACATACGTTAGAAATTGAAGATTGTAGTATAATTTTAATGGAGAAGAATATGTACTATTCCAGTTTTATGAATCTGATTCAATTAGGTTCCACACTGACAGGAATAGGTTAAAAATTGAATATTATTTTTCCTTTACAATATTTTTATGTACTTGTCACTTGATTGTTGTGTCAATTATAGATAGGAGTATGTATTTTTTAGTTAGATGGGTGCATTTTTACACTTCTGTGAAGTTGATTCAAATTTTTTTTATTGATAGGAATGGGTTAAGTTTTAAACACTATTTTTTCATTTTATGTTTATATTTATAATTGATTTTTATACGCACGAAGAGAATTACAATTTAGAAATTGAAATATATATCACAGGTTTAATTGATGAAAGTATAGGCACATTGCTCCATTTCTCTGAATTTAAAAGATTTACGTTTTATGATAGAAATGGCTTAAGGTCCAAACATCATTTTTTTTCTGTTTCATATCACTATTTTTTGTGTTTATTTTTAATAGGTAAAGGTGTTTCTTTAATAATTGTATATATCTGGTCCCTATTGAATCTTATTGATATTCGGATAATTAAAAAGTATATATTCTCTTTTTTCTTTTTTTTTTCTTTCTTCCTTCTCCCTCCTCGCGTCCCTTCCCCACCCCTCCGATGTCCCCTTCCGAGCTATTCCCTATTTCTATATTTAGGGGTAAAGACCATTTTGAATCTTGCTCCAAAAAATAGTTAGAAGATAAAATTGATTTCTTGGAATGTGGGAGGGATCCACTCCCCCATTAAAAGGAAAGCGGTGGTAAATTTCTTAAGCAAAAAGGCTCTTGACATAATCTGCCTACAGGAGACTCACCTCTCCGAGGCTGAACATAATAAATTTAAGGTACGTGGGTTTTCACAAACCTTCTTTTCCTCATATAGGAAAGCAGGTAGAGGGGTTATAATTTTGATCCACAAAAATCTTGGTCATGAGATTTTTAAGGTAGTGAAAGATAGAGAGGCAAGATACATAATGGTTAGAATAAAGATTCAAAACCAGAGTTATCTAATAGTCAACCTGTATGGTCCTAATAGCCCAGATGTAGTATTCTGGACTCGGCTACTCAAGAATATCTTGAAATTTGCAAAAGATAAGATAATTATAACAGGGGATTTCAACATAACCCCGAATTCAAATATTGATAGAATCAGACTGGGTTTAAGTAAAAAAACAAAGAACTATACAAAGTCTCAACTTAAGTATGAAGAAAAAATCTTTAGCTTACTTTCTCAATCACTTAATCTTATAGAAATCTGGAGGAACATTAATTCCAATCTTCGGGAGTTTACATGCCATTCTAAGTCCTATAGTACCATGTCTAGATTAGATTTATATTTAATATCAGAGGCTATGGCTCCTAGAGTCTCCAAATGTGAGATTCTGGAAATTACTCTTTCTGATCATGCCCCTGTAATATTACAAATTCAAATTAAGAAATCATATACGTTTAATTCTTTCTTCTTTCCAGTTTACTTAGTCAACTCAGATAAATTTAGGTCTTTCTAGGTAAATGCCTGGGAAGATTATTGTTCTTTTAATGCTCATTGCAGAGACAACACTCCTATCTTTTGGGAAACGGCTAAAGTATATTTAAAAGCAGAAATAATATCATATATGGCCAGATTTAAAAAAAAAAACAAATCGCTAAACAACAGGATTTATCAAATAAACTTAAAGAGGCCTATGCTATTTATATAAAGAATCCAACCTTGGTAAATAGAGAAATTTATTTATCTAATAAAAAGCAAAGAGATCATTTTTTATTAGAGCAAGCCCAGGAAACAATACATATCAAAGCAGCTAAATTTAAAAGATATGGTAATAAAGCAGGAAAGCTTTTAGCCTCTATTTTCAAGACACAAACTCAAAGAAAATCTATTGTGGCGATTAAAAAGGATAATGGTATCTCTTCTGATCAGGAGCAAATCGCTTTACTATTTTGTAATTTCTTTACAGACCTTTATGCATCACAACAACCTCAAGTTGAGGAGATTGATCGATTTTTAGAGTCTTCAAAGGTGCCAAAGGTATCGGGACCAGATCTGGAAGCTATGGAAAAGCCTATACTTGATCAAGAGATAGTAGGGGTTATTAAATCTTTAGCTAGAGGTAAGACACCAGGCCCAGACAATTTACCCTTAGAGTTTTATATAATACTGTTAGAAAAAAATTACTCCAGTTTTAAGAGACCTATATAAAGGTTACTTTGAAGAAAATATCAAGATTTTGGAAGACTTCAAAAGGGCAAATATTGTATTAATCCATAAACCTAATAAAGATCCTTTGGATTTTACAGCTTATAGACCGATATCCCTGCTTAATCTTGATTACAAGATTTTAATGAAAATCTTGGCAGAAAGACTGAAGCTTATCGCACCTAAAATCATACATGAGGATCAGGTGGGATTTGTGAGCGGAAGATCATCCGAGAAAAATGTGAGGAAAATACTTCATGTTATCTCTCAGTATAGTAGTGGCGGGTCTGCTCTGCCGGAGACCTTCCTGCTATCTCTGGATGCAGAGAAGGCCTTCGACAGAGTGGAATGGCCATTTATGTTTAAAGTTATGGCCAGATATGGTTTTGGGGAAAAGTTCTGTACCTTTATTAGAAATATCTATTCGGATGCTAAGGCATCGATTATGATCAACAATGAATTAACCCAACCCTTCAAATTTCAAGTGGCACGCGACAGGGGTACCCACTTTCCCCCCTGTTATTTAACCTAGTCTTGGAGCCATTGGCAATTAAGTTGAGGGAACTTCCTATAGGAATTAATATTGGTAAAGAAGTACTAAAGGTATCTTTATTTGCTGATGATTTACTTTTGTATGTTAGCAATCCAAAAGATACGATTAATTCAGTCCTAGATCTTTTGAAGGGCTATGGTAATGTATCTGGTTATAAAACCAACCTGGCAAAATCAAAGGTAATCTGGTTGAATAAATGTCACAAACATCAGACTTATGAATTTATTGAATCCAAGGTATTGGAATACCTGGGTTTGAAACTTTCTGTCAATCCTGACGACTGGTACCGAGATAATATTTCCACTGTTCTTCACGAAACTATGATAAAATTGAGAAGTTGGGCAGCCCTGCCGGTCTCAATATCGGGGAAAGTTAATCTTTATAAAATGTTTATAATTCCTAAAATTCTGTATCCATGTAGAATGCTTCCTCTCCTCATAAAAAAAATAGATCTATGGCGTTTTAATCAGGCATTGAGATATTTCCTGTGGAGTGGGAGGAAACCAAGAATAAAACTAGATTCACTATACCAACCATATTTGGGAGGAGGGTTAGCACTACCCAATTTGGAATGGTTCAATTTATCAACCTTATTAAAACTTCCAGTAGACTGGCTCTTCCAGTCATTTAAATTATCAGATAAGTACCTAGAAGAACAGATTTGTGCCCCCCACTCCATGGGTTTTATACTACATGCATCAAATAAGATCTTGGGTAAGACAATCGCCAACCACCCTTTACTCAAAGATATCTTAGGAGCATGGAGAAATACCATGAAGTTATGCGGTTACTCTACTGCAGTCTCCAAATGGCTACCTATTCAAGGTAACTGCTATTTTCCATCAGGTAACTTAGCCAATATTTTCAGTTTATGGTCACCTATTAAAACCCTTGTGGTTGCAGATTTTTATGATTTCAAGTCTAGAAAACTTTATAATTTTTCAGAATTCCAAAATATTTTTCCTACAGTACAGAAAAAACAAATGTTTTATTTTTTGCAAGCCAAAGATTATATTCGTAAACTATCTTACCTATTTCCTCATATCTTTCAAGATCATCCATTAATGGATTATTTAAAACGGGAGAAAAGTTCTTTGTCCTCCATATATAAGATCTTAAGGTCTGCAAAAACAGATAAATATATAGAACGAGCAAGGTCCCACTGGGAGAGAATATTAAGTCTACCGGACCTCTCAGAGCAATTAATTAATAGTCTAAGGACAACGTTTTCCATATCCAACTCAACTTATTTGAGAGAAACGCAATTCAGGATCTTTAATAGAGATTACCTTATCCCGCGGCGGGTAGCCAAGTGGAATAGTAAGGTTAAAAACTTATGCACTAAATGCCATTTAAATGATCCAGATTTGGGACATTTATTGTGGGACTGCCCGAAGGTTAATCAGTTTTGGCACAAGGTAGCATATTTTCTTTTACAAATGACAAGTATTAAAATAGCGTTTTCAATAAACTCTATAATTTTATTGTCTCCCTGTCCCTTATGGGGGAATAAGAAGAGATTTATTCTATTAGCGATACTGAATCTCAGAAAGCTTCTTTTTAGCAATTGGTCTAAACCCCGGGTACCTACGATTAAGGAAGCAAAAAAGCTTCTTATTGATACGGCAATAATAGCAGCCCATGATTATAGGCTAGAAAGGAAGAAAGACAATTCATATTTAAAGGAATGGAAAGATCTTGTCTTAAGTCAGGGTAAAGACTTTATTGCAAATATAGAACAAATTATTAACATTCAGTTATAGTGAAGGGCCCTGAGTGGGAGATTTCACCAGCTCGGAGTGGATGGGGGGTAGGAGATGTATGGAAACCCCCTCCTCTCTTTTTTTTTCTTTTCTTTTTCTCTTTGTCAACTGGTTTTCTTTTGAAACTATCAATCCATATTAAGAAGTAAAATAACGGTCACCCATGCTACCTTGTTGAGTAAAATTAATTCCCTACCTTTTTCTTTTTTTTCTTTTTCTCTTTTTTCTTATGCTCTTTCGGAACCCATAATGTATATTTAAACATTGTTATATTGAACTGGATACATGTGAGTATCCTATTTTTGAATTTTTATTCTGCTGTTTCATCAATAAAATAATAAAAAAAAAAACACTTCTCAACCAGAGAGAAAGGGTAGTAGAAGTGGCCTTCTGACCCCTATGCTTACCAGAGAAAACAACGAACGAGGTAAAGAAAATCTTTAGTTGCTTGAAGGTAGAATTTAAGAGCACGCAAACATCCAAGTTATACAAAAGACGTTCCTTCTGGGAAGAAGGATTAGGACAAAAAGAGGGAACAACAATTTCCTGATTAATATTGCGATCCAACATTACCTTAGGAAGAAACCCCAGCTTAGTACGGAGGACCGCCTTATCAGCATGGAAAATAAGGTAAGGGGAATCACACTGCAGAGCCGAAAGTTCGGAAACTCTGTGAGCAGAAGATATAGCAAGAAGAAACAAAACCTTCCACGATAGTAATTTAATATCAACAGAATTCATTGGCTCAAACAGAGCCTGCTGCAAAACTCTAAGAACAAGGTTAAGGCTCCAAGGAGGAGCAAAAGGTTTAAACACGGGGCTTATTCTGAACAAGGCCTGGACAAAAGACTGAATATCTGGCAGAACTGCCAGACGTTTATGCAAAAAAATAGGCAGTGTAGAAATTTGACCTTTCAAAGTACTGACAGACAAACCTTTCTCCAGGTCCTCCTGAGAAAAAAAACAGAATTCAAGGAACCCTTACTTTGCTACAAGAAAAACCCTTTGAATCACACCAATGAAAGTATTTACACCATACCCTATGGTAAATTCTGCGATTAACCGGTTTACGAGTCTGAAGGTCCTTCCTCAAAGGTAACCTCTAAGGTGGAAGAGATGACATCATCACCAGATCTGCGAGGCCATGTAGGAGCACTTGGAATCACAGAAGCTCTCTCCTGCTTCATACGAGCAATATTTTGTGGAAGGAGAGCCAACGGAGGAAACAGGTATGCTAGATTAAAGTTCCAATGAATTGCCAGAGCATCTACCAGAGCCTGAGGAGCTCTTGACCTTGAACCGTATTTTGGAAGCTTGCCGTTTTGACAAAACACCATCAGATCCAACTCCGGAACCACCCACCTGAGGGTTATATTTGAGAATACCCCCGGATGGAGAGCCCACTCCCCGGGATGAAAGGTCTGTCTGCTCAAAAAATCCGCCTCCCAGGTGTCCTCTCCTGGTATGTGGATGGCATAGAGATGGCAATCGTGAGACTCTGCCCACTGGAGAATGCAAGACACCTCCTTCATTGCAAAGGAACTCTGAGTTCCTCCCTGGTGATTGATGTAAGCCACCGAGGTGATGTTGTCCGACTGGAATCCGATAAACCGGAGCAAAGCTAGTTGAGATAAAGCTATCAAAGCATGATAGATTGCTTTCAATTCCAAGATGTTTATTGGAAGACATGACTTCTCCGTAGTCCACAAACCCTGTGCCTTTAAGGAACCCCAAACTGCCCCCCAGCCCAACAAGCTGGCGTCCATGGTCTCAATCACCCAGGAAGACCTTAGGAAGCATGTGCCCCAAGAAAGATTATCCTGTGAAATCCACTACCACGAGAGAGGGAGACTCTAGTTGGAGAGTCCTGATTTATCCTCTGCGAGAGATCTGAGTGGCCCCCATTCCATTGACTGAGCATGCATAGTTGCAGGGGTCTCAGATGGAACCGAACAAAATGAATGATGTCCATGGAGGCAACCATCAGACCAATCACTTCCATGCATTGAGCCACAGATGTACGAAAAGCAGACTGGAAAGAAAGACAAAAAGCATGAAGTTTGGATTTTCTGAAGTCTGTTAGAAAAATCATCATGGACAGGGAATCTATAATTGTTCCTAAGAAACACATCCTTGTATATGGAACAAGGGAACTCTTTCTCAGATTCACTTTCCAACCGTGGGAATGTAGAATAGACAACATCTCTGTATGAGATTTTGGTAGTTGAAAAGATGACGCCTGAATCAAGATGTCCTCCAAATAAGGCTCCACAGCAATGCCCTGGGACCTGACTACTGCCAGAAGAGCCCCCAGAACCTTTGCAAAAAATCTGGGAGCTGTAGCAAGGCCAAAAGGAAGAGGAACTGAAAATGTTTGTCCAGAAAGGCAAATCTCGGATACTGGTAATGATCCCTGTGAATGGGAACATTTAGATACGTGTCCTTCAAATCTATGGTCAACATGAACTGACCCTCCTGTACCAAATGAAGAATGGAATGGATGGTCTCCATTTTGAAGGACTGGACCCTGAGGAATTGGTTTAGAGACTTTAGGTCCAGTATAGGATGGAAAGTGCCCTCCTTTTTGGAAACTACAAAAAGATTACATTAGAATCCTAGACCCTGTTCCTATAGAGGAACTAGAACAATTACTCACAGGGAAGATAGGTCCTCTACACAGTTTAAGAAGGCCTCTCTCTTTATCTAGTTCACAGATAACCTTGACAGGAGAAACCTGCCTCTGGGAGGACAAGCTTTGAATCCTATTATGTTACCGTGGGAAACAATGTCTATGGCCTACAGATCAGGAACATCTCTTATCCAAGCCTGCCGTAAAAAAAGGGAGCCTGCCCCCCACTTGATCCAACACAGGATCGGGGACGGGCCCTCCATGCTGATTTAAAATCAGCAGAAGGCTTTTTGGCTTGTTTTCCTTTATTCCAAGGCTGACTGGACCTCCAAGATGACTTGGATTGTTCCGACTTGGAAGAGGAGGAGGAAGACTTTTGTCCCTTAAAGTTACAAAAGGAACGAAAATTTGAATTTTGGTGACCCTTAGGCCTATTCTTTTTATACTAAGGTAGAAAAGAACCCTTTTCACCTGTGATTTCTGAAATTATTTCAGCCAGACCCGGACCAAATAAAGGTTTTACCCTTGTAAGGCAAAGATAAAAGCTTGGACTTGGATGAGACATCTGCAGACCAAGATTTTAACCACAGAGCCCTGTGAGCTCAAACAATGAAACCAGAAATCTTAACACCCAACCTAAGAACTTGCATATTGGCATCACAAATAAAAATATGGGTAAGCTTAAGAGCTTTGATCCTGTCTTGGATCTCCTCTAAAGTGGTTTCTCCTAAGATAAGATTAGATAAATCATCACATCAATTAGATGCTGCCCCTGCAACTGTAGCAATACTAGCAACAGGCTGCCACTGTAATCCCTGATGAATGTACATTTTCTTCAAAAAAGTCTCAAGCTTCTTATCCATGGGATCCTTGAAAGAACAACTATCCTCAATAGGAATAGTACTTCTCTTGGCAAGAGTAGAGATAGGTCCCTCCACTTTAGGTACTGTGCGCCACAAATCACGAATAGAGGCATCAACAGGAAACATTTTAAAAACAGGGGATAGGGACAAATGAATCCCTGGTTTATCCTATTCCTGAGTAATGATATCTGCTGCTATACAGTCTGGAACTGGAAACACTTCCACTGACGAGGGTTCATCATATACCCTATTGAGTTTATTAGACCTCTGGATTCTCCGTGACAGATGAATCAGATTCTTCCAAAGTAGCAAGAAACTCCTTTAAAAGAACACAAAGGTATTCTAACTTAAATCTGCAATTAATCTTTTCTGAATCAATAGATTTGGTTATTACAAAATCAGAATCTGACAATTCTCCATCAGGAATTATCCTCATCAGATAATAGAGACAAACAGACTAACGCAGCTTTAGCGGAGTCAGAACCCTTAACATCAACATTTTTAGATTTCCTCGTGTTTACCAGCAACCTTTGGAAAAGCTGACAAAGCTGGTGAAAAAGCAGAAGTAATCTTCACAGCGAAATCCGCAGGTAAACAAACACTCCAAGGAGGTTGATGAGAGGAACCACAGGGCACTGCATGTTAAACTTGAGACATATGGGCCCTCTTCCTGTACCAAGGAAGGCTGAGGTATAGCTGGGACAGCACTATACTGAGAGACAGAAGGTTCAGAAAGAGCTACTTAATCTTTATATAATAATGTCTTATTTAAACAAGTGGAACAAAATTGCACAGGAGGAAACACTTTCGCCTCCAAGCAAAACAAACATTTCTCAAAAGACCCATCCTTATCATTAGAGTCTATAACAGCATTAGAATCCATAACTGATAGGTAACTGGAAGCCACCAGAAAAAAATAATAATAAAAAATATGGTTTAAATATGAAATGGCACCAAAATACCTCAGCACTGCTGAGGGCTTACCACTCCTTAGGACGGATCCCACTAGCATTCGTCAAATACAGCACCGTTTTATCAGATACAAGCAGGAGCAACAGTAAAAACATCCACAAACATCTCTCCAAACTCCACTCTGAACAGGAACAAAAAGTGGAAGTGCGGAGTAAAACGGTCACCTGACCGCACTAGAAAACAAACAAAAAACGGCAATACTAAAAACTGCGCGAAATTCAAAAGACAAAAATTACTCAATTGCAAATTAAACAGTTATTTGGCCAAAAAGCACCAAATATCGAAAAAAAAATAAAGTAAAATGTACCCCAAATAAAGTCTGATAACGCGCAAACAGCCTTATAATCTCAAATATATGCAGTGCCCCCAGCAAAGTAACACAATTACCTAAAAACGATCTTAGGATCTGTGCAATCAGAGGTAAGATTGAAAATAAAAAATCCACAGAAAGATTAACCCTTGGAGTGCTGGAACCTTCTAACCTAGAAGGGAAAGCACTTACCTGTGGATGCTGCAGATAGGCAGAGAATTATTTTTAAGGTGTGACAAATATCTCCACGGCTGTAAGAGACCTGTAGAAAAAGGAAAAACAGAGTAACAAACCCTGGCTTTCTATAAAGGGGTAGCATTTTTGTTAGAAGTTTTAAGCAAAGACCATCTCACCATACTACTAACTGCTAAAAGCCACCATTACTCTTACTAAAGATATTGACATGGACACTGCATAACCCCAAATCCTTGCTTGCAGGGAAAAGTACCCATAAAAGGATTAAGTATCTTCAGACACCATCTTCACACATCCTCCCTTGACAGAGGCAAAGAGAATGACTGGGGGTTATGGGTAAGGGAAGTGACACTTAACAGCGTTGCTGGGGTGCTCAGAAAAAGTCTGAGGTACAGGAACGTGGGAGGGATTAAAAACTCTTGGTGTGTTGCACATCTTTGTCTCCTCCTGGTGGCGCGATGTAGAATTCCATAAGTTTGAAGCTTGTGGACGCTCACCGCCTTAAGAAAATAAAAATAATAATCCTCATTTTTAAGAGACTACAGATATGCAGAAGAGACAACCAAAAAACAAACTTTATGCTTACCTGATAAATTTCTTTCTCTTGTGGTGTATCCAGTCCACAGGTTCATCCATTACTTGTGGGATATTCTCCTTCCCAACAGGAAGTTGCAAGAGGACACCCACAGCAGAGCTGTCTATATAGCTTCTCCCCTAACCCCCACCTCCAGTCATTCGACCGAAGACAAGTAAGAAAAAGGAGAAACTATAGGGTGCAGTGGTGACTGTAGTTTTAAAAATAAAAACACCTGCCTTAAAGTGACAGGGCGGGCCGTGGACTGGATACAAGCCTTTTGGCCTCTCCTCTTTCCAGAATAGACAACAAACAATGCAGATGTTTGACGAAAATCCTTAGAAGCTTGTAAATAAGACTTTAAAGCACGAACCACGTCAAGATTGTTTAACAGACGTTCCTTCTTTGAAGAAGGATTAGGACACAGAGACAGAACAACAATTTCCTGATTGATATTCTTATTAGATACCACCTTAGGAAGAAACCCAGGTTTGGTACGCAAAACTACCTTATCTGCATGGAAGATAAGATAAGGGGAATCACACTGTAAGGCACATAACTCTGAAACTCTCCGAGCCGAAGAGATAGCTACTAGGAACAGAACTTTCCAAGATAAAAGCTTGATATCTATGGAATGCAAAGGTTCAAACGGAACCCCTTGAAGAACTTTAAGAACTAAATTTAAACTCCATGGCGGAGCAACAGGTTTAAACACAGGCCTGATTCTAACCAAAGCCTGACAAAACGCCTGAACGTCTGGAACATCAGCCAGACGCTTGTGCAAAAGGACAGAGCAGAAATCTGTCCCTTTAAGGAACTAGCCGATAATCCCTTTTCCAATCCTTCTTGGAGAAAAGATAATATCCTAGGAATCCTGACCTTACTCCACGAGTAACCCTTGGATTCACACCAATGAAGATATTTACACCATATCTTATGATAGATTTTCCTGGTGACAGGCTTTCGAGCCTGAATCAAGGTATCTATGACCGACTCGGAGAAACCACGTTTTGATAAAATCAAGCATTCAATCTCCAAGCAGTCAGATGCAGAGAAATTAGATTTGGATGTTTGAATGGACCTTGGAGTAGAAGGTCCTGCCTCAGCGGTAGAGTCCATTGTGGAAAGATGACATGTCCACCAGATCTGCATACCAAGTCCTGCGTGGCCACGCAGGTGCTATCAAAATCCCAGAAGCTCTCTCCTGCTTGATCTTGGCAATCAGACGAGGGAGGAGAGGAAATGGTGGAAACACATAAAGGCTGAAGGACCAGGGCACTGCTAGAGCATCTATCAGCGTTGCCTGGGGATCCGTTGAACTGGACCCGTAACGAGGAAGCTTGGAGTTCTGAGGAGACGCCATCAGATCCAGTTCTGGTTTGCCCCATAGTTGAATCAGCTGGGCAAATACCTCCGGATGGAGCTCCCACTCCCCCGGATGAAAAGTCTGCCGACTTAGAAAGTCCGCCTCCCAGTTCTCTAATCCTGGGATATTTATAGCTGGGAGATGGCAAGAGTGAACCTCTGCCCAAAGAATTATCTTGGAAACCTCCATCATTGCCAGGGGACTCCTTGTTCCCCCCTGATGGTTGATATAGGCTACAGTCGTGATATTGTCCGACTGAAATCAGATGAATCTGACCGCAGCAAGCTGAGGCTAAGCCTGAAGAGCATTGAATATCGCTCTTAGCTTCAGAATGTTTATCGGAAGGAGGGCCTCCTCCTGAGTCCACGAACCCTGAGCCTTCAGGGAATTCCAGACTGCGCCCCAGCCCAGAAGGCTGGCATCTGTCGACACTATAGTCCACTCTTGCCTGCGGAAACTCATTCCCCTGGACAGATCGACCCGAGATAACCACCAGAGAAGAGAATCCCTGGTCTCTTGATCCAGATTTAACAGAGGAGACAAATCTGTGTAGTCCCATCCCACTGATTGAGCATGCAAAGTTGCAGTGGTCTGAGATGTAGGCGGGCAAACGGAACTATGTCCATTGCCGCTACCATCAGGCCGATCATTTCCATACACTGAGCCACTGACGGCCGAGAAGTGGAATGAAGAGCACGGCAAGAAGTTAGAAGCTTTGATATATTGACCTCTGTCAGAAAAGTTTTCATTTCTAGTGAATTTATCAGAGTTTCTAGGAAGGAGAATCTAGTGAGAGGGAAGAGTGAACTCTTTTCTCTGTTCACCTTCCACCCGTGAGACCTCAGAAAGGCCAGAACAATGCCCGTATGGGACTAGGCGATTTGAAAAGTCGACGCCTGGATCAGGATGTCGTCTAGGTAAGGAGCCACCGCTATGCCCCGCGGCCTTAGAACCGCCAGCAGAGACCCTAGAACCTTCGTAAAGATTATTGGCGCCGTGGCTAACCCAAAGGGAAGAGCCACAAACTGGTAATCCCTGTCTAGGAAGGCAAACCTGAGGGACTGATGATGGTCTCTGTGAATCGGAATGTGGAGATAAGCATCCTTTAAGTCCACGGTAGTCATATATTCACCCTCCTGGATCATAGGGAGGATGGTTCGGATTGTCTTCATCTTGAAAGATGGGACCCTGAGAAATTTGTTTAGGATCTTGAGATCCAAGATTGGTCTGAACGATCCCTCTTTTTTGGGAACTATAAACAGGTTTGAATAGAAGCCCTGCCCCTGTTCCTCCTTTGGAACTGGGTGGATCACTCCCATAACCAGAAGGTTTTGAATGCAACGTAAGAATGCCTCTCTCTTTATCTGGTTTGCAGATAGTTGTGAGAGGTGAAATCTCCCCTTTGGAGATGAACCTTTGAATTCCAGAAGATATACCTGGGAAACAATCTCTAGTGCCCAGGGACGTCTCTTGCCCAAGCCTGAGCGAAGAGAGAAAGTCTGCCCCCCACTAGATCCGGTCCTGGATTGGGGGCTACTCCTTCATGCTGTCTTAGAGGCAGCTGCAGGATTTTTGGCCTGCTTCCCCTTGTTCCAAGCCTGGTTAGGTCTCCAGACTGGTTTGGACTGGGCAAAATTTCCCTCTTGTTTTGCATTAGAGGAAGCTGAAGCTGCGCCACTCGAAGTTTATAAAGGAACGAAAATTATTCTGTTTGGTCCTTAACTTATTGGACCTATCCTGAGGAAGGGCGTGACCTTTTCCTCCAGTAATATCAGAAATGATCTCCTTCAGACCATGCCCGAATAGGGTCTGTCCCTTGAAGGGGATGTTAAGAAGCTTAGACATTGAAGTAACGTCTGCTGACCAGGACTTAAGCCATAGCGCCCTATGCGCCAGAATGCCAAAACCTGAATTCTTAGCCGTTAGCTTGTTTAAATGAAAAACGGCTTCAGAGATAAAGGAATTAGCTAATTTAAGAGATTTAATCCTGTCTAAAATATCAAGAGACTCGAACCAGAAAGCCGCTGCAGCAGCAACTGGGGCAATGCATGCAAGAGGCTGGAGAATAAAACCTTGAGGTATAAAAATTTTCTTAAGGAGACCCTCCAATTTTTTATCCATAGGATCTAGAAAAGCACAACTGTCCTTGACGGGGATAGTAGTACGTTTAGCTAGGGTAGAGATTGCTCCCTTCACCTTAGGGACCGTCTGCCACGAGTCCCGTATGGCGGCATCTATGGGAAACATCTTTTTAAAAGCAGGAGGGGGAGAGAACGGCACACCTGGTCTATCCCATTCCTTAGTAATAATTTACGAAAACCTCTTAGGGACTGGAAAAACATCAGTGTAAACAGGCACTGCAAAGTATTTTTCCATCTTACACAATTTCTCTGGAACTACAACGGGTTCACAGTCATCCAGAGTCGCTAAAACCTCCCTAAGCAATAAGCGGAGGTGTTCAAGCTTAAATGTAAACACTGTCATTTCAGAATCAGACTGAAGCAACGCCTTCCCTGAGCCTGAAATGTCACCCACAGATAGAAGCTCTCCTGCCTCGGCTTCTGAGTATTGTGAGGGTATATCGGACACAGGTATTTTAAAGCGTCAGAAAGCTCTGTGTTTGTTCTAGCCCCAGAGCTGTCTCGCTTTCCTTGTAACCCTGGCAGTTTGGACAATACCTCTGAGAGGGTAGCATTCATAACTGCCGCCATGTCCTGTAAGGTAAAAGAATTAGACGCGCTAGATGTACTTGGCGTCACTTGAGCGGGAGTTATATGTTCTGACACGTGGGGAGAGCTAGATGGCATAATCTCCATTTTTCAGTCAAAGAATCCTCTGGAGATAAATATTTAAGCGCCATAATATGTTCTTTATAGTTTATAGAAATTTCAGTACATTTGGTACACATTCTAAGAGGAGGTTCCACAATGGCTTCCAAACATATTGAACAAGGAGTTTCCTCTATGTCAGACATGTTTAACAGACTAGTAATGAGACAAGCAACCTTGGAAAACACTTTAATAAAGGTGAAACAGCAATTAAACAAAAACGTTACTGTGCCTTTAAGAGAAAAAAACTAGCACTTAAACTGCAAAACAGTGTAAAAATACATTAAAGTCTTCGAAATGTTTACAGTATGTGTAAGGGACTAAAGCAACATTGCACCCACTTGCAAATGGATGATTAACCCCTTAGCCCCCAAACCGGATTTAAAAAACGTTAACCACCGTTAAAGACAGTTGAGCACCTTGCCACAGCTCTGCTGAGGCTCCTACCTGCCCTCAAATACGATTTAGTGAAGAAATAAACCCTTTATGATGGTCCTCAGATGCCAGAGGACTCCTCTAGGGAAGCTGGATGTCTCAGTCTGCAGGAAACTGCGCATCTAGAGCACGAAAATAGGCCCCTCCCACCATGTACTGGATGTCAGAGGGGCCTTAAGAAAGTACTCCTAGGAGTATCAGACTAGCCATGTGGAAACTAGGCCCCAAATAAAGACTTATCTCCCTCAGAGAAAAAAACGTTCTATTTATGAAAACATGTAAACGTTTTGTCACTAAGTAATATGAGTATTAACATGAGTATTACCCTGTTTTGTAAGCATGATCCCAGTTGTTGTTAAATCACTGCATCTAGCTTACCTCAAATACACAAGGCTCTGTCAGCATTTTCTAGAACTTATTCATCACTCTAGAAATAAAAATACTGAACATACCTCAAAGCAGGTAATCTGCAGACCGTTCCCCCAACTGAAGTTTTCCCATACTCTTCAGTTATGTGTGAGAACAGCAATGGACCTTAGTTACAAACCGCTAAGATCATCAACCTCCAGGCAGAATTCTTCTTCAGAATTTCTGCCTGAGAGTAAAACAGTACATCGCCGGTACCGTTTAAAAATAACAAACTCTTGATTGAAGGTAAAACTACACTAAGTCACCACATATCTCTTGAGACTTCCTATCTTGTCGAGAGTTGCAAGAGAATGACTGGGGGTGGGGGTTAGAGGAGGAGCTATATAGACAGCTCTGCTGTGGGTGTCCTCTTGCAACTTCCTGTTGGGAAGGAGAATATCCCACAAGTAATGGATGAACCCGTGGACTGGATACACCTGACAAGAGAAATACAAAAATTATAATCTGTAGGTTTCCTTGTGATCAAGATAGAGTAAATAAAGAAGATGTTCATTATCTGCATTATCTTTTTCCAACCACACAGTAATGACATGTTGGAGAATTCTTTACTCCATTTTAAAGGAGGAGTGAGGAACATCACAGAAAGGGGAGAGTTTGTGCACAGAGAAGGGTTAGAGAGATTGAGATAGGTAGGTACAGAAAAACCCTTGAAGTTCATATAAAGGGAACAAGTAAATGAAGATAAAAAACATGGAACAAGTAGCAATGTAGTAAAGTAGCAATGTTCCAAGGAAACCAGCCTACTCAAAGCAGAGACAAGGCAAAAAATGGAGGGAAACAAAGCTTGTCGAAGGGGTTCCTGTTGAACAGTTTTTTTAAAGTGCGTACGTGAATGGTTTAGTAACCCAAATTACTAGAATCATCTCCCACTTTGTGAGCTGTTATCATAAATGTAAAGAAAAATAATAATACATGAAAGAAAAAATAAAGTCATTAACGTAGAACCATATATTTTTTTTATATTTGTTAAAAAGGGAAAAAAGTGCAGTACTGACTCACATATACTAATTAGCAAATTAGACAGTACATACAGTTACTTACTTGTATCCAAAAGAACCATATGCCCATATTCCTTATTCCAGCCATTGATGTAAAGATAAAATATATGATAATTATGGTAATGAGGAGATAGTCAAGAGGAAAAACCTGAAAAATAATACACAGGTCAATTCATTTTATTTCATATAAAAAAATATGGTGCATTGGATCATTAAAGCAGTTTTTAAATGTTACTTAAAGATTCTACTGTTCAGGGATGTATAAAATCTATGCTAACGTTTTCTTTCTCCAGTTCCTCTCTTTCTTAAGTCAGACCATTCCACTCACGCATATAAGCTTACAAGACCATCTGTCCTGTAGATCACCTTCCTGAAATGTGATCTACAACAGTTGACAAATCTTAGGAGGAACCTCTACCCATTCATCTGGTCCATAATTTGCCTTATAGGTATAATGTACTGCATAATCTGTAAGAACTCTACAAATAAATGATAATTATGATGCATATCTTTTGTAATATCTATTGTAATCTAATGTAATGTAAAGATATAACACAATTGACTTTAAT
The DNA here is from genome assembly GCF_027579735.1 of Bombina bombina. Classification (NCBI taxonomy): domain Eukaryota; kingdom Metazoa; phylum Chordata; class Amphibia; order Anura; family Bombinatoridae; genus Bombina; species Bombina bombina. The sequence goes on from NC_069502.1 coordinate 508,117,782, forward strand.
GCCTAATTAATCATTACAACATTAACTAAAATATAACAATTATTTAGGGTTTTCATTTTTGCTACATTATAAAAGGACTTAAATATCAGAGAGCAAACACAGAAAAGTGATATTTTGGTATGAGTTCCACAAACATTTTTGAACATTCTAATAAGCATCAAATGTGTATGGCAAAAATAAATGGGACTAAAGATACATGATTTACGTATTTTATAAAATTTGCTTTATTCTCTTGATATCCTTTGTTGAAGGAGCAGAAATGCACATGAGGAATATATGTGCAGCCACCAATCAGCTAGCTTCCAGCAATGCATTGCTGCTCCTGAGCTTACCTAGGTATACTAAAAAAAAAACCAAAAAAAAAAAAAAAAAAACAAGAAAACAAAGTTAGATAATAAAAGTAAATTGGAAAGTTGTTTAAAACTGAATGTGCTATCTGAACCAGGTAAAAAACAAAAAGGGGTTTCATGTCTATTTAAACAATAACCTCCAAATCTTAAATTCTTATATGAACACGACTAACAAAATGTAAAGTGAAATAAAACACATTGTCTGGGGAAGAGTTTGAGATAGGTTGTGATGCTGGCATATCATTCTCCTAGCGTTTCTGTAGAACTAACTCTACTTGGGGGAGTAGGTCGGTATCTGTATTTAGTAGCAAATAACTTCCACATTTTGGAACTTTTCTAAGGGTCCATATTTTAAGCATTGAGGCTGCTTTGGCTACAAGCCCCTTATTTTTTTGTCCTATGTGGACATCTGTCATCTGGGTTATCCCTTTAGTATACCTGTACCATGTCTACTAGGCTTGAGGTTGCTAAGGTTTTATGAAAGTTATCTTACTGCACTAATATACAGCCCATACCCTTTGTTTATCAAGACAGTTGGAATCCAAGTCACAAGGAATCATTTCAATATTAACTTTCTTCAATTCTTCGTGTTTGTAAGCTTTTTATCCTTAAAGTAATGGTAAATCCTAGCGTTTGTGAAATGCTAGGATTTACCATTGGAACAAATAAAGGGGACTTTTAGTCATAAAATTCTTCATGCTGAAAGTTCCTTTATTTGTTTGAAGCATTCACCGCATTGAGATGCTCAGGCAGCTCACGGCAGAACGCTATTTTGCTGAGAGGTGACATTTTCGCCCTATTAACCATTAGCCATGCGGGCTATCTGGCTTGGCGCCAGCTAGCCCGCACAGCTGTTTGCTAAGAGGTGGAAATGTCAGAGTTCTGCCGTGGGCTGCCTGTGCGGTGAACGCTTCAAACAAATAAAGGAACTTAAAGCATGAAGTAGTTTATACTTCATGACTGAAAGTCCCCTTTTATTTGTTTAAAAAACACCAAGATTTACCATCACTTTAACAAAAAAGATTACTTTTGTAAGAGTGCAGGTGTGAACCACATTGAGGTCTCATGCTTTATTGTTTTGTTTTTTGTTTTAAAGAGCACTCTTTCTAGATGCAAATACTTCTAGTATAGGATAGAAACTGTTTTTATATGTTTCTGTATATAAATAGGATAATTTTCTTCCTTATTAGTCCTAAGTTACATATTAAATGTTCATGACAATCACACTATTGTTCTGTTACTTGTATTGCTTTTATATTTACTACCGCTAGCGCTCTCTCATGTATACTAAATCCATGTTAAACATTTTTAAAAGCCTTAAGTAATTCTCAAATGATATTAATCTTTGCACACAGGTTGAAGAGAAATAATCAGCTCTTTTCTTCTTAGCACTAAAATAGTCTATTTTCAATATAATATGGCTAGTAAATTGAGCGGCCTCCTCTTTTTATTATATATATATTTCCTGTGGTCCCATATGACTTAGAAACTGGGCTAGTAGTTTTTAAATCCCTGACTAGTAGACAATACCGATATTTTTCCACCAGTTTGTGCGTGTGTATATGTACAGTATCCCACAAAAGTGAGTACACCTCTCGCATTTCTGTAAATATTTTACTATATCTTTTCATGTGACAACACTGAAGAAATGACACTTTGCTACAATGTAAAGTAGTGAGTGTACAGCCTGTATAACAGTGTAAATTGACTGTCCCCTCAAAATAACAACGCACAGCCATTAATGTCTAAACCGTTGGCAAAAAAAGTGAGTACACACCTAAGTGGAAATGTCCAAATTGGGCCCAAAGTGTCAATATTTTGTGTGGCTACCATTATTTTCCAGTACTACCTTAACCCTCTTGGGCATGGAGTTCACCAGAGCTTCCTCTTCCACTCCTCCATGATGACATTATGGAGCTGGTGGATGTTAGAGACCTTGCGCTCCCCCACCTTCCATTTGAGGATGCCCCACAGATGCTCAATAGGGTTTAGGTCTGGAGACATGCTTGGCCAGTCCATAACCTTAACCTTCAGCTTCATTAGCAAGGCAGTGGTCGTCTTGGAGGTGTGTTTGGGTTTGTTATCATGTTGGAATACTGTTCTGCGGCCCAGTCTCCGCAGGGAGGGGATCATGCTTTGCTTCAGTATGTCACAGTACATGTTGGCATTCATGGTTCCCTCAATGAACTGTAGCTCCCCAGTGCCGGCAGCACTTATGCAGACCCAGACCATGACACTCCCACCACCATGCTTGACTGTAGGCAAGACACACTTGTCATACTCCTCACCTGTTTGCCGCCACACACGCTTGACACCATCTGGAACAAATAAGTTTATCTTGGTCTCTTTGGACCACAGGGCATGGTTCCAATAATCTATGTCCTTAGTCTGCTTGTCTTCAGCAAACTGTTTGCAGGCTTTCTTGTGCATCATCTTTAGAAGAGGCTTCCTTCTGGGACAACAGCCATGCAGACCAATTTGATGCAGTGTGTGGCGTATGGTCTGAGTACTGACAGGTTGACCCCCCACCACTTCAACCTCTGCAGCAATGCTGTCAGCACTGATACGTCTATTTCCCAAAGACAAACTCTGGATATCACGCTGATCATGTGCACTAAAATTCTTTGGTTGACCATGGCGAGGCCTGTTCTGAGTTGAACTTGTCCTGTGAAACTACTGCGATAACAGCATATTTAACACACCTGCTCCCGGTTCACACATGAGACCTTGTAACACTAACGAGTCACATGACACCGGGGAGGGAAAATTGCTATTTGGGCCCAATTTGGACATTTCCACTTAGGGGTGTACTCACTTTTGTTGCCAACGGTTTAGACATTAATGGCTGTGTGTTGAGTTATTTTGAGGGGACAGCAAATTTACACTGTTATGCAGGCTGTACACATTTCTTTAGTGTTGTTACATGACAATATATAATAAAATATTTACAAAAATGTGAGGGGTGTATTCACTTTTGTGGGATACTGTTTATATATGCAAAACAAGGACACACTTCCAGCGCAGCACAGAGACCAATCCCCCTAATAACTATATTCTAGTCTAGTACACCACAGAAAGCTGCCTGACCTCAAGAATGTAGAAGGAGGAAATTCCACTTTCCACTCTACAAACAGAATTTTTTTTTACAGACCAAGAACAGAGGAAGCACTAAAAGTAGTGAACTAAAATACAATAATACCCCTATAGTATATATTCAGAGCATCATAATAAAAGATATAAACATAGATAAAATACAATACAAAAAGATAATTTAGAAAGCCAAAATGGAGTCATAAAAAGTAATCAATGATGTGTATGAGCCCCTAGGGGTAACTACTCACAAGCTGAATACTCAATCAAATGAGGTAAGTGCCGCACGGTTCAGGAAGAGTCTGTGCTCCTGCCACTAGGTACACCTGCTTCGGTCCTGTCTTGGGATATGGTAGATATCTCCCTTTCAAGACGTGATAACCGGAAAACAAGAGAACATATACAGCATGCAGGATAAAGCAATATCGTTAAAACTAATTTATTAATTAAATAAAAGTGCACATAAGGTAAAAACTGCTCACATAGGTAACCTCAATTACATATGAGGTATCAGTAAAATAAAACAGCAGTACAGATAAGCAGGCCCATTTATCAAGCTCCGTACGGAGCTTGAAGGGCCGTGTTTCTGGCGAGTCTTCAGACTCGCCAGAAACACAAGTTATGAAGCAGCGGTCTAAATACCTGAGAGCAAAAGCCAACTCCCAGACAGGCCAACTCCCTCTAGGCAATCCAAGCCGCTAGACCTACCCACAGTTCATCCAAAAAAAGGGTGATCATAACCTCCACAAGGTCCCCCAAAAAGAGAAGTGACACCCCGAACACGAGGTGGAGCAATCCCAGACCCTCTGCTTGTAAGCTTAGGTAGCCAGATAGTTACTATGCGAATGTGGCTAATCCCCTTTAAGAGACACAATGCGCTGCTCATTTTATCAACCTCGAAAGGAAGAAAGGCTGAGTAAACCTCACCAGGGAACAAACTAGCAACCCTCAGACTGCTACAGTACAGAGTAGCCACAGAGCATTAGAATGCTGAACTAGCTGTCCAGCTAGCCAATCCCAGCAGTGGCAGGTCTGAAAGAGGGAAACAAAAGCATCCCCAAACCGTCTCAAAACGAGTGAAAGAATGGCCACAGCCAATCCAACAGAGCACGGGTGCAACCCGACTCCTTAGAACAGACAACAGGGCCGTACACCCAAAGGATCTAGCAAAAAGGTCCAACTTAGTCTTGACACGGAGCCAGCAAGACTCCAAACAGAATGTAACCCAGAGAGAAAAACCTTCTCAGCCAGGGAAACTTGCAGGTTCCAACTCCTGAACCAGGAGAAGCCATAAGAAAAGGACCACATCTCTCTAAAAGGAAACTAAGCTCTCACCAAAGAAGGGGAAAGGGCTAACAGGCAGCACCTTTCATAAGACGTGAAGCCACATGCTAAAGGAGAGATCAATCCCCCTTGAAAGTGACTCCCCCAAAAACTAGCCTGCTAACACGCAACCAATGTGCAATAGTAGCAGCAGTGACACTGCAAGTCCATTCACCAGCAGAGCAGTGAATTCAATGGATACTATAGCAAACTGACTAAGGGAAACTGACTAAGGTGCAACATAAGCCCCAATGAGCAACAACACTGGCCAACCAAGACCATATCAGGAATCTGAGCAAAAGTACATAGCCAAAGTTTCCAGGAACCACAAACCAACACTGGAGCCTAAAGGTCCGGTAACAACCCACAACGGGATCCACAAGGAAAAATGCTGAAGGAAACCCAGCAAGCGGAAGCACCAGGGAGAACAGGCCAGAGCCCCCAACTGTTTAGATAAACAGAACCTGCTTAACACACCGTCTGAATAACAACCCAGACTATAAATGCAATATTCAGATCATCCCGGATAACAAGAAAAACTCACAAGTCCCGACCTAAGGAAGAAACCACCCCTTGCCGAAGTCCCACTCTACAAGGAGCCGAAGCAGTAAAAAGTCGTGCAACAACGCTATAGCTTCTAGACTCACCAACAGCCTCAGGACAATAAGGCAAGGGAATACCTCAAGGACAAAACCACTCGAGCAAAGGCTGGTCTCCACATCACCTCAGCACAAGCGGATGATCACAGGGAGAAAGGGGCTCAAACCATACCCAGTTCCAGGAGGAACCCCAAACAAGCCCAAGGAGACCACGCCCAGTGTCTCTAACAGGGAACAAACATCTCCCAGGCCCCTAAAAGGAGGCCTAACATGGAAATCACAGAGGGAGATCAAAATGTCTCATAAAAACAGCTAGACAGTACACAGTCGATGTGCAATAGCTGCAGCTGGTTACATTCTGCAAACCCAACCGCTGCAAGGCAGCCAAACTACCCTTTAACTTACTAGCTGCTGAGGACCAAGTCCAATGACAATCCTCAAGCAAAAAAAGGCCACACCGCCACTTTGCGTGAAAAAGGCGCAAAGCCCTCCAACTCTCCACCACGTGGGAGCGGAACACTAGGGTCTGGCAATACCAGACATCATAGATCGACACAGCTGAGAAGCCACTGACCCAGTCATCCAAATTGAAGGTCTTTTATTGACTGAGACAATCCTTCTTGCCTTGTAGACCCACAGGTCCTCTAGAACAGTGGTCACCAACCAGTGGTCCGTGGTCCACGAGAAGATGTTGGTGGTCCTTGACACCATGAAGCAGGAACTAATCTCCTCTGATGATGTCTCCCCTGTCGCACCGCAACTCCCTACAGTGCCTGGCTGGACATCAGTGAAAACTAACGAAGGAGTTAAATTACAATCTCCCTACGCATGTTGTGTAGTACTGCGCAACTTGTGTAGCTAGATTGTATTTTTAACTCCTCTCGCCCGGCGCGCTAGTCAAAGGAAGATGCTTGCATTCTAAAGCCAGCAGAGTTTGGTATAGTCTTGGCTTTAAATAGTGGAATTAAAGTATATAAAAAAAAAAAAAAAAAAACTTGAAAGAAATTCTCTCTTATATTTCATTTATTTTCTACCCTTCACCTGTCTCTTTGTAGTAGTTTTCCTAATTCCTTCAGATGGACTTGCATCACTGTTTGTCTTCCTCAGGAATGCGGAAATGGAAGACCACAAGGTGAACCGTAAAGTCCAAAAAAGCACGCCCAACCATAAGGTTGCGTCACTTCCAAAGGCCTCAATGTTCCAACCAAGAGCACGTAAACACCACACATAAGCAGGTTGAATCACATAACAAACATGATTATAAACCCCAATGTTCAATAACCCCCCCTCAGGAGATATTAACCCTTGATTCCAAGATACTAAAGGAGACTCACTGAGACCCTTATGTTAAGTTAGACCCGCAAGGTGGAACAGGAACACAGCCTTTCAAGTGTGACGGATAGTAGCGTCGCCCCCGCCATGGACTTCAAAGAAAGCAGGCAGCGGAGCGAAATTCGACAACGGCGATTGCTTGAGGAGCTGTTAACATGAGTCGGGATGGTTATGCAGAAAGACTCTTCCTGCATCTCTGAACTCTAACTCTCATCCAAGCCCTCACTGAGAGACTGACAGGACTACTTAAAACTTCAGTCCCATGCCAAAGAGTACTACCCTCCATAAGAGACCAAATAAATTCTGACACTTCTCTAATGACTAAGGGATGAGGGGAGTGGAAGGAGTATTTAAGCCTTTGGCTGGGGTGTCTTTGCCTCCTCCTGGTGGCCAGGTTCTTATTTCCCAAAAGTAATGAATGCAGCTGTGGACTCTTTCCATTTAAAAAAAAAACATGATTTAAATAGGGCATGTAATTTTAAACAACTTTCCAATTTACTTTGATCACCAATTTTGCTTTGTTATCTTGGTATTCTTAGCTGAAAGCTGAACCTAGGAGGTTCATATGCTAATTTCTTAGACCTTGAAGGCCATCACTAATCTAAATGCATTTTTATAGATTTTCACCACTAGAGGGCATTATTTCATGTGTTTCATATAGATATAATTGAGCTCATGCTCATGAATTTACCATGGAGACAGCTCTGATTGGCTAAAATGCAAGTCTGTCAAAAGAACTGAAATAAGGGGGCAGTCTGCTGATGCTTAGATACAAGGTAATTACAGAGGTAAAAAAATGTATAATTATAACTGTGTTGGTTATGCAAAACTGGGGAATTATCTATCTTTTAAAACAACAAAAATTCTGGTGTTGGCTGTCTCTTTAAGAAGAATATATATATATATATATATATATATATATATATATATATATATATATATATATATATATATATATTTTTAAAGTCAAGAGGGGGCACCAGCGCTAAAAAACTATAACACTTCTTATTTTTTAATTTGATTTCTGTGTTGGTTACTGTTAAGTGTACGCGTGCTGCCTATGATGCAGTGTACCCTTGTCACTGTAGTTAATTGTTAATAGAAAGAGAAAATCAAGTAATGGCGCACAGCTGATTACTATTGATCAATAAATTGAAGTATTGTCAATGTCAATGTATTGCTGATTGATATGTCATACAAATAAAAGTAAAAATAAAGTACATATGTCCATAAAATTGGTTTTGAGCTCAAGTTATTTCTTATGCTTCAACAGTTTTTATCCTTCTAAGGTAAGTAAGATGTGCTTACCAGAAAGTACCTCAATCCTATGAGGTAAGGTGTCAGCCTTTTTTGGGGGTTTACAGATGGTTCTTGGACTCTTGTCGAGATGAAAAAAACTTTTCTTTTCTTTTGAATTGTGTAATCTTGCAATTTCTGCAGTATGCCTTTAATGGAAATCCTGGACTCTCTTGTGAAGATGTTACAGCTGGATGTAATTTGACAAACAGTAATGGAGACTCCTGGACGTGCCAGTGGGAGAGGCAGATTGATCAGGTCAGGGCATCCAAAGGTCCAAGTTCTAAGCCAACAGCCTCCTTGGATTGGAGAAAATGATGCAGCAGATTCTAGAGATCCACAGATATGAAAATATTATAATTCCAAATTGGGTTGCTGTTGCTTTGTATCTTTATGGGTTTTTTTTTTAACAATATCCCACTTCAGAGGTCAGCCCCACTGATTCCAACTTTAAAAACAAAATCCAGTTCAGATCGCAGATGCCCACTTCAGAGACCAGCAAGACAGATTCCCACTTCAGATGCCAGCAGCTGGCATCTGAAGTGGGAATCTGTCTTGCTGGTCTCTGAAGTGGGCATCTGCGATCTGAACTGGATTTTGTTTTTAAAGTTGGAATCAGTGGGGCTGACCTCTGAAGTGGGATATTGTTAAAAAAATAAAATAAAAAAAAAAAACCCATAAAAATACAAAGCAACAGCAACCCAATTTGGAATTATAATATTTTCATATCTGTGGATCTCTAGAATCTGCTGCATCATTTTCTCCAATCCAAGGAGGCTGTTGGCTTAGAACTTGGACCTTTGGATGCCCTGACCTGATCAATCTGCCTCTCCCACTGGCACGTCCAGGAGTCTCCATTACTGTTTGTCAAATTACATCCAGCTGTAACATCTTCACAAGAGAGTCCAGGATTTCCATTAAAGGCATACTGCAGAAATTGCAAGATTACACAATTCAAAAGAAAAGAAAAGTTTTTTTCATCTCGACAAGAGTCCAAGAACCATCTGTAAACCCCCAAAAAAGGCTGACACCTTACCTCATAGGATTGAGGTACTTTCTGGTAAGCACATCTTACTTACCTTAGAAGGATAAAAACTGTTGAAGCATAAGAAATAACTTGAGCTCAAAACCAATTTTATGGACATATGTACTTTATTTTTACTTTTATTTGTATGACATATCAATCAGCAATACATTGATATTGACAATACTTCAATTTATTGATCAATAGTAATCAGCTGTGCGCCATTACTTGATTTTCTCTTTCTATTAACAATATATATATATATATATATATATATATATATATATATATATATATATATATATATATATATATATATATCTAGCTAGACAAAAGCACACTCCAAAGGTCTTGAATTAGCAGTCACTTTTTAATGTGAACGTTTTCGAGTCTAACAGACTCGTCCTCAGAAAAAACAGTGAAGTCTGAAGACGAGTCTGTTAGACTCAAAAACGTTCACATTAAAAAGTGACTGCTAATTCAGACCTTTGGAGTGCGCTTTGTCTAGCTCTATATTCTACTTTTTGCTGTACCCAGGGCTGTCGAAGAAAAGTCTGGAGTGCACTTTGTTCACACATATATATATCTCGCCTGTTCAGTGCCCCCATATATTTAATTCATATTTGGTTTTTTTTAAATTGCTCATTTATGCTAAATATCCTATTACATGAACTGATAAGTTTCAATGTAATAAAGTTATTCAATCCCACTTACTTGCCATTATTACAGAGACCTTTTTGCTTAATCATTCTCAGTTACCCATGTTAGCGGGAATTCTCATTGTCCCATAACACATACTGTATATCTAATAGGTTTAGCAGGAGTTCTCCATAGGTATATATACTCCATTCCTCTCCATGCTAGAAGGCCAGTGGGGTAATAAAAAAAAAAGAAGATTAACCGAATTAAAAAAAAAAAAAACATAGGTAGCCTCCAGTTAGAATTTTCTATTTATTCATGGAATACAAAACTATGTCAAAGGGATAAACCACAAAAAAAGTGTCATAAAATCATGTGTTATGTTAGTTATATTAATGTTCAACAAGGAAAAGCTGCAAGATCAATATCCTTATTAAGTCCATATGGTTTGAGGGTATTTAGGGTGTGGATCCAGAATGTTTCTCTCCTCAATCTCAGTTCTCTATCCCCCCCCCCTTTCTTTTTTGGTATATGTTCTAAAATGGTAGCCCTAAGCCCTGTCGAATCCTTATTATGAAACTCTTTGAAATGTACAGATAGGTTATGTGATTTCTCCCCCATTTTAATATTGGTGAGATATTCGGTCAGTCTCTTTTTGAAAGGCCTGGTAGTTCATTCTACATACTGCATGTCACACGAGCACTGGATTACATAGACAACATCACCTGTCTTGCAATTACAGGGGGCATTTATTTTACACACCTTACTTGAGGTAGTTGATCTTACTTCCCTCGTGGGTTTGTTCCCATTGAAATTATGTATGCATGAAACACAATTTAACTTATTATATTTATAGAAGCCTATTGCCATTTTCCCTAGCCAGTTTTGATTATTTTGTTTTCGTAATTTGCTGGGTGCTAGAATATTCTTAAGATTTCTATTTCTTCTATATATGATTTTTGGTTCTTTAGGTATCAAATTTTTCAAAAGTTCATCCTTCATCAAAAAATGCAAATGTTTTTTTTTTTAAATCTGTTTAATTTAATTGGAATATGAAAAAAGAAAAGGGGGGATAAACCAGTGTAGACCACTCTTAAACAACTTGGGGTCCACTTTAATCTATTGTAGCCGTGTATACCAAAAAGTTCTCTTTAGACACACCAAAACCATCCGATCAATACCCCCGCACAGACAGAGACCAACTGTCTCCTAGAAATCCACAGTTCGTAAAGAAAAGTTACCACCAACCTCCAATAGCAAATGCTTTATATGCCGCTTCAGGTGGGACCCAGCCGGATGGAAATAACCCAAACACTAACTTGCGTATACCGCTTAGCCCGGTTCACTCACCACACTAGGCCGCATGCTTCCTCGCTGCTCCGCGAGAGGGGAGGTGATGTCTCTGATGCCAGTAGCAAGGTTCTGTAATGACGTAATCACGTGGAAAACAGTCCTGTGTCTCAGCTGGCCAATGGGGGTGAAGGTGTGTCAAATTTGGAAAAGGCCGGTAGATGTCGAGCAAAACTGCAGAAAAACAGCTTCGGTATACACAGCAAGAGTAGTGCAAGTACCAAGGATCTGTCCTGCTGGTGTATAACAAAGTGAATGAAGAAAGTTTGAACAGTCCTCAGTTAAAACAACAAGCTTTATTTACCAAATTAAAACAGGAACAGGTAGCATCCAGTGGGAGCAGGCATACCACCTTGACTGGCTTACGCGTTTCGGCATTTGCCGTAATCATAGCCCACTGGATGCTACCTGTTCCTGTTTTAATTTGGTAAATAAAGCTTGTTGTATTAACTGAGGACTGTTCAAACTTTCTTCATTAATTTAATTGGAACCCTCATTATATGTTGTAATGAAATTTACCTTCTCCCCATTAGTCTCTATCTAGACTTTTTACTTGCTCATAGGCCTCATCTAGTTTTCCTGCATTGTATCCTCTTTTTATGAATTTTTCCTTAAGTATAGTTGCTTCCACTTTAAAATCTTCCATTTAAGAGCAGTTCCATCTCACCCTCTGGAACTGCCATATGGTATATTTTTTATTTTTTTGCTAGTGGCATGCAGGTATCCGTTACTGTCTGTTCCATTTTTAAAAAGCTTAGTCTGGACGGTATTATTCTCTTTGAACAAGATATCATCTAAGAACTCAATTTTTTTTCAGAAAAGGTGAGATTAAAATTATTTTGATTTAGAGATTTGATAAATTCATTGAGGGCTACCTCTGAACCCTCTCAAACCAAAACAATATCATCTATAAACCTCCCCCAATTTTTTTATATAGGAGAGGTATGGATTATTGTTCCAAATTGTTTCTTCCTCCCACAGACCCATGTATAAGTTAGTAAAGCTGGGTGCAAAGTGTGTCCCCATAGCTGTACCATGGGTTTGTAGGAAGAACTCCACCTCGAAAAGAAAATAGTTTTTTTTCCAATGAAAATTTAATTGTCATCTCGGCAGTTATTAGAGATATACTGAATGGAAATCACTTGTGATACGTAACAGGGTCACATGACCGCTGAACAATGGGAATAGGGATTCCTTACAATAAGTCATTAGGTCACATGACGTTTTATCAACCAATAAGCCAGGAGTCAATATGGTTGCGGGCCGCAGACTCTTTTTAAATAACGGAACTGAATATTTAATTTTTAATCCTCTGATGGAGTAACAAACAATGCACCTTTGAAACGCATAAGGATTTATTAGAGACATTGATTTACGGTTCTCTGGAAGTGGAGAACGCTTACCTGCATTTCTGCAAGAACGGATGTTTGGATTGTGCTTTTGATATGGAGCTATCTTGAGAGCTTATCTGTACTGCTGCTTTCTACTGATAACTCATATGTAATTGAGCTTACCTATGTGAGCAGTTTTTACCTTATGTGCACTTTTATTTAATTAATAAATTAGTTTTAACGATATTGCACTATCCTGCCTATATGTTCTCTTGTTTTCCGGTTATCACATCTAAAAGGGAGCTATCTACCATACCCAAGACATGACTGAAGCAGGTGTACCTAGTGATTTACCTTGTAAAAAGTTACCTTAAGGGGGCTCATAGACAGCATTGATGACTTTTTATGACTCCATTTTGGTTTTCTAAATTATCTTATTGTATTTTATCTATTATTTTATCTATGTTTCTATCTTTTATTATGATGCTCTGAATATATACTATAGGGGTATTATTGTATTTTAGTTCATTACTTTGATTACATGCTATTATGTGACAACTTTTTTAACTTAATCCTTTAGATTTTTTTTAAATAAGAGTTTTTGTCATTTGCTCTAATCACAGTCACTATAAGCATGGTTCGCTCCATGTAGGCATTTTAGCAATTCTTTTTGAAATTTTTACTGTTGCATTCTATGAGATACATGATTTGCTTAGTATTGTATCCTTTGAATATTCCAATTGGGCAATATTTGTTATTGCCGTCTCTCAAAGAAAACACATCATTTATATCTTACCTGATAAACTCTTCTATTTCATGGTTATGAGTCCACAGCCCATTACTTCTTGGAATTACCTTTCCTGTCACTAGGAGGAGGCAAAGATTTCCAATCCTCAGAGCTCTATATAAACCCTCCCACCTCCATAGAAATCAGTCGTATAGCCAAGCTGATAATTAAAAAAAGAGCACAATACATATAGGAAATAGGAAAAAAGGATGTGCCAAAAAATAACAATAAAATAATATAAAAAAAATCAGGGTGGGGTCTCATGGACTCATCAACATGAAAGAAAGGAATTTATCAGGCAAAATATAAACTAATACCCAGAGGTCCAGAGTAATGGAAGAAAAAAAGGAGGGATGCACACCCTTTTATCAAAAGAAAAAAGCACCCCAAAACAGAAAAATCATTTATATATAATTTTATAAAAGCAATTTAAAATCAGAAAACAAAGTCCTAGACAGATACTACTGCCTGAAGCACTTTCCTATCAAAAGTAACAAGAGAAGGAAAAACATAAAAATGGTAGAATTTAGTAAAAGTATGCAAGGATGACCAAGTAGCTGCCTTGCAGAACAAGTAGAATTTGCTGCGATACACTTAGGAGTTTCACTTCTATATAAGCCATATGAATTAATTGCTTAATCCAAGAAGTCAGAGCAATAGAAGATGCCTCTTCTGCCCCTTTGTGTTAAAATGAAAAAAGAATAAACTAATCAGGAGTTTGTCTGAAATCTTTAGTAAGCTCAAGATAATATTTCAGAGCCCGGACAATATTGAAGTTATGAAGAAGTCTCTCCGAAGAATTTTTAGGATCAGGAAAAAGGGGAAGAAACAACAATGTCAATACTCATTTTGTCAGAAGAAACAACTTCAGGCAGAAAATCAAAAGAAGTTCTCAAAACAGCTTTATCCTTAAGAAAAACAGGATAAGGAGTATCAGAAGAAAATGCAGACAACTCAGACACTCTTGTAGCAGATGAAATAGACAAAATAAAAATAAGGCTTTCCAGGAAATAAGCTTAATATCTACCTTATGCATAGGTACAAAAGGAGGAAACTTAAAAACTTTCAGAACCAAATTAAGATTCCAAGGAGAAGAGAAAGGTTTTATGTCACGCTTATTCTAGATAAAGCCTAAAGAAAACTATGCACATCAGGAAGATTAGCAATTTTCCTGTGAAAAAGAACAGAAAGGGCAGGAATCTGATTTCTAACCACAGATTGCGCCTAAACAGAAAAAAAGTGTTGCAAATGCAGTGAGCTACTGATGGGAAAGAAGCAGGATTCCAGGACAGACAAAGATTCTGATATATCTGGTATATTCTGCATGAATCCACCAACAATAAACCCATTAGGATAAAAACTTAATATCTTCTAGAAAAGACACCCTGTAAACTGGATATGGGCATAGTTAAAAGACCATAAATTAAAAAAGCCTGCACAAAAATAACAATCTGATAAGTGACAATTAAGATCCCCTAAACACGGATTACCTTCAACAATACTCCTAGAACCTTATCAAAAAAGGAGCTGCATCTAAATGAAACAGAAATACGACAACAAACAGTGAAGTATAAGCATGCCAACCAGAGCATACAAAGGAAATCCAGTTGAATAGGATGTGCAGGTATAGATTCAAATACAAATTGCATCCAAATTTGAGACCAAGTACCCTTATAATACAGTCTAGAATTATTAAGCCTAAAATAATAAAGAAAAGAGCCTTATTTCTTGTCAAAAAGATCAAGTTCAGCGCTGAGACAAAAACAGAGACAACCAAAACAATGTCCTTTAGCCCTAGACATAAAAGATAAAAGCAGTCACCTTAACAGGCGTCTTCTTTTAAAACAAGCAGCCATAGCTGGATTCAAAGTTACAACCTTTAGCTTCCACGCTAATTTAGATAATTTCTGCATCATGGGACTCTACCCAAAGAGGTTCCGGTTAGCTGAACATTTAGGAGGAATCTACTTCTTAAGAAAAGAAAACCTCTCCTGAAAAACAAAGGATTTTTTTTTTTTTTCACCAACACAGAAAAATTTGGGCAGACGAGACATTCTGCACATATACTACAACATATTAGGGTAAATGCCCAGATTTGTGCTTATACTACATAATTTCAGGGATGGTTGCCAATCTAGATTTATAAATCACATTAACAGAATAATAACTACATCAGGTGTTATGTGTGATTGCTGAGCAGAGTTTCTGTGCTGGATTAGCATGTGTGTCTCCTGATCCTAAATTCATTATGCTACCTACTGAGCTATTCAGAACCTTATACACACTGAATTATATACAGGGGAAAAAAAACATTTAAGCTTCCTAAACAGAATTTCTTATAGTAGGAAATACAAGATTATGGCTAATTGCATAAATTAGAGATACATAGTTTTATTTATATAGTACAAACAACAGAGGGGACCATTTTTGTTCCATAATACAGAGTAAAAATCAGATAATGAAAAAACAAGCAAAGAGTCTTGTATAATTGCCATGCCACTCTAAGCTTTAGTCTTAAATACATTTAAAAACAAACAAACAGACTGCAGACTGAAAATGCTAAATAACCCCCCCTGGCAGAACTTTGTACTCACCCCTTTCTAGCAACCAAACTCATGATGACTTACCAAACCAAACTGGATGACTTACAGACCTATACCACTGAACTGTTTATCTAGACTAAGGTAGGCCTCAGGAAATTTGAAAACGACAGTGAAGCGGGGGGGGGGGGGGGAAGAATAACTGCCAGAGAGAGGGCAAAAAAGAAAATGGCAAAATAACCAAACATTTTCTGTACTGAGTAAAATAAGCATTAAAACCCCATAAAAATACATCCCCTACAAACTAGAGAGTGCACAACCAAACTGTTGAATACACAAAAATACCATCAGATATCTTAAAGAGACAAACACCTGTTACAGAAAGGTGCTAAAAAAAAGTCTCCACAGAGCTGCCAGAGAGTTTATAAAGCCATTCAGTATAGTCTGTAATGCCATAAACCAGTATAAAGAACGCAGGTACCTGCCAAATATTCCTTCCTTTTGGGACACCAACAAAAGTCTTGAAGAAGCTGCCAGCCACCTATCTACGTGAATTGAGACTATACCTTTCTGATTTATAATTGGTTCCATTTGGGAATACCTACACACCAGTATCAACTAAGTTACTGAGTTCGTTTGGTTCAATTTTTTGGGACTTCATATCACCATTGACATTCACTGTGATTTTGTCGTTGTTCATTATGTATGACTAACATCTTTGTGAATAATTTCCAACATTGTCTAACCATAACATATCTGCTGGCTCACTGTTCTCTTTTTTTAATCATTGTTGACCTGCCAAATAGGCCACACAAGTGTCAAGAATTAGTCCACTGTCTATGTTGTACCTGACTGGGTACCTACAAATAGTCTCTGACCAGTGTGTGTGCTAGAGTAAAGCACTTACCTGCAAAAACACCCCTACACCGGCTATGCAGATGGAGCAGTATCAAGAAGAGAGTCCATCCAGTGCAGATACAGGTATCAGAGGAAATCTTGTAGGAAATTCCAGAATCCCACAGTAGAAGGTTACATCTGAGGACAGAAATCCCATAGGAATTACATTTACTGCTTGTTTGAAAGTGAGAGAAAAGGAAGATACTTGAAAAAACTGCAACCTTGAAGAAAACAATGGAAGGAAGCACTATAACTGCACTATTCAATAGACACAAACAGCAAAACAGCCAAACCAGTACTGAAACATATCAGCAGAGGTTATGGAAGGGAGGCAGAAGACACAACCATGAGGTGAAACCAACAAAATCATAAACCATACCCCAAAATACATCCCCCTGACAAGGACTGTACTCTGAGGGGAACCAGGCCTCAACATAGACTCAGCAGCCCAACCGCTACTAAAAGTAGTGAAAGCAGCATACAATATGTGCTGATGAAGCAAGCACTAATAAGCTGGCCAAGGGCATTCCTAATGGCTAAAACATAAATTTACCTCATAAATTTACCTAGTACTGAGAATATTATCAGTAGACGGTTTAAGCATGTCCTGGATTAAGAGCAAAATAACAAATAACAAATAAGTGCAAAGAAAGTTTTTGCACTATCACAAAGGAATATTCTTATCCCTTTGAAGGTTACAGATAAACTATAATGCCTAATACTCCAAATATGTCCCTCATGACTAAGTCAGTACTGAAGAGGCAAACTCCAGGGTCCTAACCAGGAAACCCTAAAAAAAATAACAACCAATCTTGCACATCTTCATTCTTAACCTACCACCAGCGGAGGAAAAGACAAGACTGATTACTATAGAGGTGGGAGGGTTTATAATGAGTTCTGAGGTTTAGGAATCTTTGACTCCTCCTAGTGGCAGGAAAGGTAATTCCCAGGAGGAATGGATCTTGGACTCGTATCACCTATATGAAAGAAATTGTTTGCATTGTAAATATCAGTAATTAAATACTGAATGCAAAAGGTCTGCATAGATATATGTTTTAAAGGGATTTATAACTTTGTTGGCAAGATTTGAATTATTTTTTCATCCAATGGATATAACCTTTTAAAAGCCTCTTCACTCCTCTACTGAGGTCATATAAGGGCATTTTTACGTGAGCTACTACAGTGATCAAACAGCCAATATTTGGAATGTAGCTGGGTTAGGCTTCTGAAGCCTGTAAATTTACAAAAATGGTCAAACTAAATATTAAATTATTTTGCAACATTTTTTTTTTACTATGCACAATTAAACATGTATCTGCAAATCTCATAGTGTTTCATGTCCCTTAAAAAGGTTCATATATCCCAAGCGGTGGCATTTAAAAAAAATTGCATCTCATGATCTGAGTTATATACGTTTAAAAAGCGATAAAATAAATAGTTAGTGGATGTATTAAATCCATCTATCTGCAATTGTTACTTTAAGGTTCTATGGTTCATAAGGAAGAATTTAAAATAAACACACATCTTACTAACCGTTTGCAGAATTGGTAACAGAATATTCAGTGGGTTTGTCAGGTTGGTGCCAAAGATTATGAATCCAGTATTAATGCCAGCAGAATGAAGTGCTTTATCCAGACTGTAAGATAAAAAGATAAAGCACATTGAAGATACAATACACACAATATTCTTTTTAAATTTAAAAGATTCAGTATGTATGTATGTATGTATGTATATATATATTTGTATGTATGTACGTACGTATGTATGTGTATTTGTATGTATGTATTTATGTATATTTGTATGTATGCTCTTTACATTTAATCAATGTCAATGTTTTTTTAGGTAACTCAAACACACAAATCATTTTTATTTCAGCAGACTGCATTTAAAAAAAAATAAAAAAAATCTTTAACCTGCAATAATTAATACGAATGCTGTGGGGGAAAAAAAAAAAAAAAAACAACAATGCAAACATTTAATTTTATTCATCGTCAAAGTGGGGATAACACAACAAAAGTTTAGAGAAAGAAACAAGACCTTTAGCAATATAATAATGGAGATTTTAACCTGCTCACAGTCAAATAAATACAACAGAATTCATTGGAATTTAACTTACATAGTAACATAGTAGATGAGGTTGAAAAAAAGTAAATTTATGCTTACCTGATAAATTGATTTCTTCTATGATATGATATGGATCAGATATTACTATGAACCCAGAAAATATTATTTCTTCTATAAGGTATGACGAATCCACGGATTCATCCTTTACTAGTGGGATATTATCCTCCTGCTAACAGGAAGTGGCAAAGAGCACCACAGCAGAGCTGTCTATATAGCTCCTCCCTTGACTCCATCCCCCAGTCATTCGACCGAAGGTATAGGAAGAAAAAGGAGAAACTAAAAGGTGCAGAGGTGACTGAAGTTTTAAATAAAAAAATATAATCTCTCTTAAATTGACAGGGCGGGCCGTGGACTCGACGTATCATAGAAGAAATCAATTTATCAGGTAAGCATAAATTTACTTCTCTTCTATAAGATACCATGAGTCCACGGATTCATCCTTTACTTGCGGGATACAATACCAAAGCTACAGGACACGGATGAACGGGAGGGACAAGACAGATACCTAAACAGAAGGCGCCACTGCTTGAAGAACATTTCTCCCAAAAATAGCCTCCGAAGAAGCAAAAGTATCAAATTTGTAAAATTTGGAAAAGGTATGAAGGGAAGACCAAGTCGCAGCCTTACAAATCTGTTCAGCAGAAGCATTGTGTGGAAGCCACCGCTCTAGTAGAATGAGCTGTAATCCATTCAGGAGGCTGCTGTCTAGCAGTCTCGTATGCCAAACGGATGATGCTTTTCAGCCAAAAGAAAGAGAGGTAGCCGTAGCTTTTTGACCTCTATGCTTTCCAGAATAGATAACAAACAGAGAAGATGTTTGACGGAAATCCTTGGTCGCTTGCAAGTAAAACTTCAAGGCACGAACCACGTCCAGGTTATGTAGCAGACGCTCCTTCTTAGAAGAAGGGTTAGGACACAGAGAAGAAACAACAATTTCCTGATTAATATTCTTATTAGAAAAAAACCTTAGGAAGGAATCCAGGTTTGGTACGCAAAACCACCTTATCAGAATGGAATATAAGATAAGGCGAGTTGCATCGTAATGTAGATAGCTCAGAAACTCTTCGAGCAGCAGAGATAGCAACTAAAAACAGAACTTTCCAAGATAGAAGTTTAATATCTATCGAATGCATAGGTTCAAACGGAGCCCCTTGAAGAACTTTAAGAACTAAATTCAAACTCCATGGTGGAGCAACAGGTTTAAACACAGGCTTAATTCTAACCAAAGCCTGACAAAACGACTGAACGTCTGGGAAATCTGCCAGACGCTTGTGCAGTAAGATTGACAAAGCAGAAATCTGTCCCTTTAAGGAACTAGCCGATAACCCCTTCTCTAATCCTTCTCGGAGAAATGACAAAATCTTAGGAATCCTGATCTTACTCCATAAGTAGCCTTTGGATTCGCACCAATAAAGATATTTACGCCATATCTTAAGATAAATTTTCCTAGTGACAGGCTTTCAAGCCTGAATCAAGGTATCTATGACCGACTCAGAGAATCCCCGCTTAGATAAAATCAAGCGTTCAATCTCCAGGTAGTCAGCCGCAGAGAAACTAGATTTGGATGTTGGAACGGACCCTGAATGAGAAGGTCCTGTCTCAGTGGCAGTTTCCACGGCGTAAAATGACATTTCCACCAGATCTGCATACCAAGTCCTGTGTGGCCACGCAGGTGCTATCAAAATTACCGAAGCCCTCTCCTGTTTGATTCTGGCAATCAGATGAGGAAGGAGAGGAAAAGGAGGAAACACATAAGCCAGGTTGAATGACCACGGTACTGCTAGAGCATCTATCAGTACTGCTTGAGGATCCCTTGTTCTGGACCCGTAACAAGGAAGTTTGGCATTCTGACGAGATGCCATCAGATCCAATTCTGGTGTGCCCCATTGATGAATCAATTGTGCAAACACCTCCGGATGGAGCTCCCACTCCCCCGAATGAAAAGTCTGACGACTGAGAAAATCCGCTTCCCAGTTCTCCACTCCAGGGATATAGATTGCTGATAGATGGCAAGAGAGTCTCTGTCCATCAAATGATTTTGGAAACCTCTATCATCGCTAGAGAACTCTTTGTTCCCCCTTGATAATTGATATATGCTACAGTCGTGATATTGTCCGACTGGAATCTTATGAATTTGGCCGAAGCCAGCTAAGGCCAGGCCTGAAGCGAATTGAATATCGCTCTCAGTTCTAGAATATTTATTGGAAGGAGATCCTCCTCCTGAGTCCACACACCCTGCGACTTCAGGGAATTCCAGACTGCACCCCAGCCCAAGAGGCTGGCGTCCGTCATCACTATGACCCATGCTGGCCTGCGGAAACACATTCCCTGGGACAGATGATCCTGTGACAACCACCAAAGAAGAGAGTCTCTGGTCTCTTGATCCAGATTTATCTGAGGAGATAAATTTGCATAATCCCCATTCCACTGTCTGAGCATGCATAGTTGCAGTGGTCTGAGATGCAAGCGAGCAAACGGAACTATGTCCATTGCCGCTACCAATAGTCCGATTACCTCCATACACTGAGCCACTGACGGCCGAGGAATGGAATGAAGTGCACGGCAAGTGGTTAAGATCTTTGATTTTCTGACCTCCGTCAGAAAATTTTTCATGTCTACCGAGTCTATCAGAGTTCCTAGGAATGGAACTCTTGTAAGAGGAACAAGTGAACTCTTCTTTATGTTCACCTTCCACCCGTGAGATCTTAGAAAAGCCAACACGATGTCCGTGTGAGATTTGGCTAGCTGGTAAGTTGACGCCTGAATCAAAATATCGTCCAGATAGGGCGCCACTGCTATGCCCCATGGTCTTATAACCGCCAGAAGGGACCCTAGCACCTTTGTGAAAATTCTGGGAGCTGTGGTCAACCTGAAAGGAAGGGCCACAAACGTCTCTTGCCCAATCCTGAGCGAAAAGAGAAAGTCTGCCCCCTACTAGATTCGGTCTCGGATCGGGGGCTGCCCCTTCATGCTGTCTTCGTAGCAGCAGCGGGCTTCTTGGCCTGTTTACCTTTATTTCAGGTCTGGTTAGGTCTCCACCTTTGAAGTTTCGAAAGGAATGAAAATTATTTTGTTTGGCCCTCATTCTATTTGTCTTGTCCTGAGGAAGGGCATGGCCTTTTCCTCCAGTGATGTCGGAAATGATCTCCTTCAGTTCAGGCCTGAATAGGGTCTTACCTTTGAAAGGAATAGCTAATAGCTTAGATTTTGATGACACATCAGCAGACCAGGACTTAAGCCATAACGCTCTACGCGCTAAAATGGCAAAACCTGAATTATTTGCTGCTAATTTAGCCATTTGAAAAACAGAATTTATGTTTACCTGATAAATTTCTTTCTCCAACGGTGTGTCCGGTCCACGGCGTCATCCTTACTTGTGGGATATTCTCCTCCCCAACAGGAAATGGCAAAGAGCCCAGCAAAGCTGGTCACATGATCCCTCCTAGGCTCCGCCTACCCCAGTCATTCGACCGACGTTAAGGAGGAATATTTGCATAGGAGAAACCATATGGTACCGTGGTGACTGTAGTTAAAGAAAATAAAATATCAGACCTGATTAAAAAAACCAGGGCGGGCCGTGGACCGGACACACCGTTGGAGAAAGAAATTTATCAGGTAAACATAAATTCTGTTTTCTCCAACATAGGTGTGTCCGGTCCACGGCGTCATCCTTACTTGTGGGAACCAATACCAAAGCTTTAGGACACGGATGAAGGGAGGGAGCAAATCAGGTCACCTAAATGGAAGGCACCACGGCTTGCAAAACCTTTCTCCCAAAAATAGCCTCAGAAGAAGCAAAAGTATCAAACTTGTAAAATTTGGTAAAAGTGTGCAGTGAAGACCACGTCGCTGCCCTACATATCTGATCAACAGAAGCCTCGTTCTTGAAGGCCCATGTGGAAGCCACAGCCCTAGTGGAATGAGCTGTGATTCTTTCGGGAGGCTGCCGTCCGGCAGTCTCGTAAGCCAATCTGATGATGCTTTTAATCCAAAAAGAGAGAGAGGTAGAAGTTACTTTTTGACCTCTCCTTTTACCTGAATAAACAACAAACAAGGAAGATGTTTGTCTAAAATCCTTTGTAGCATCTAAATAGAATTTTAGAGCGCGAACAACATCCAAATTGTGCAACAAACGTTCCTTCTTTGAAACTGGTTTCGGACACAGAGAAGGTACGATAATCTCCTGGTTAATGTTTTTGTTAGAAACAACTTTTGGAAGAAAACCAGGTTTAGTACGTAAAACCACCTTATCTGCATGGAACACCAGATAAGGAGGAGAACACTGCAGAGCAGATAATTCTGAGACTCTTCTGGCAGAAGAAATCGCAACTAAAAACAAAACTTTCCAAGATAATAACTTAATATCAACGGAATGTAAGCAGCCACGCTTACGCTGACAAGGGTTCATTTTGGCTAAAATGTTTTTGACAGAATTATCCATTACAGCCGTTAATTGTTGCATAGTAAGGAGTATTGGCGCGCTAGATGTACTAGGGGCCTCCTGAGTGGGCAAGAATCGTGTAGACGAAGGAGGGAATGATGCAGTACCATGCTTACTCCCCTCACTTGAGGAATCATCTTGGGCATCATTGTCATTATCACATAAATCACATTTATTTAAATGAATAGGAATTCTGGCTTCCCCACATTCAGAACACAGTCTATCTGGTAGTTCAGACATGTTAAACAGGCATAAACTTGAACAGAAAGTACAAAAAAACGTTTTAAAATAAAACCGTTACTGTCACTTTAAATTTTAAACTGAACACACTTTATTACTGCAATTGCGAAAAAACATGAAGGAATTGTTCAAAATTCACCAAATTTTCACCACAGCGTCTTAAAGCTTTGAAAATATTGCACACCAATTTTGGAAGCTTTAACCCTTAAAATAACGGAACCGGAGCCGTTTTAAGCTTTAAACCCCTTTACAGTCCCTGGTATCTGCTTTGCTGAGACCCAACCAAACCCAAAGGGGAATACGATACCAAATGACGCCTTCAGAAGTCTTTTATAAGTATCAGAGCTCCTCTCACATGCGACTGCATGCCATGCCTCTCAAAAACAAGTGCGCAACACACCGGCGCGAAAATGAGACTCTGCCTATGCTTTGGGAAAGCCCCTAAAGAATAAGGTGTCTAAAACAGTGCCTGCCGATATTATTATATCAAAATACCCATAAAAAATGATTCCTCAAGGCTAAATATGTGTTAATAATCAATCGATTTAGCCCAGAAAAAGTCTACAGTTTAAATAAGCCCTTGTGAAGCCCTTATTTACAATCGTAATAAACATGGCTTACCGGATCCCATAGGGAAAATGACAGCTTCCAGCATTACATCGTCTTGTTAGAATGTGTCATACCTCAAGCAGTAAGAGACTGCACACTGTTCCCCCAACTGAAGTTAATTGCTCTCAACAGTCCTGTGTGGAACAGCCATGGATTTTAGTTACGGTTGCTAAAATCATTTTCCTCATACAAACAGAATTCTTCATCTCTTTTCTGTTTCTGAGTAAATAGTACGTACCAGCACTATTTGAAAATAACAAACTCTTGATTGAATAATGAAAAACTACAGTTAAACACTAAAAAACTCTAAGCCATCTCCGTGGAGATGTTGCCTGTACAACGGCAAAGAGAATGACTGGGGTAGGCGGAGCCTAGGAGGGATCATGTGACCAGCTTTGCTGGGCTCTTTGCCATTTCCTGTTGGGGAGGAGAATATCCCACAAGTAAGGATGACGCCGTGGACCGGACACACCTATGTTGGAGAAAGCGGCATCTGTAATAAAAGAATTAGCTAGCTTGAGAGCCTTAATTCTATCTAAAATATCATCTAATGGGGTCTCAACCTTAAGAGACTCCTCTAGAGCCTCGAAACAAAAAGCAGCTGCAGTAGTTACAGGAACAATGCACGCTATAGGTTGTAGAAGAAAACCCTGATGAATAAACAATTTCTTTAGAAGACCGTCTAATTTTTTATCCATAGGATCTTTGAAAGCACAACTGTCCTCAATAGGTATAGTTGTACGCTTAGCCAGGGTAGAAATAGCTCCCTCCACCTTAGGGACCGTCTGCCACGAATTCCGAATGGTGTCAGATATGGGAAACAATTTCTTAAAAGTAGGAGGGGGAGAGAACGTAATGCCTGGGCTATCCCATTCCTTAGTAACAATGTCCGAAATCCTCTTAGGGACTGGAAAAGCATAAGTGTAAGCAGGGACCTCTAGATATCTATCCATTTTACACAAATTCTCTGGTGGAATTACAATAGGGTCACAATCATCCAGAGTCGCTAAAACCTCCCTGAGCAACAAGCGGAGGCGTTCAAGCGTAAACTTAAAGGCCGTCATATCCGAGTCTGTTTGAGGGAACATCTTTCCTGAATCAGAAAGCTCTCCATCAGACAGAAATTCCCCCACCCCCAAATCAGAACATTGTGAGGGTACATTGGAGATGGCCAATAAAGCATCAGAGGGCTCAGCATTTACTCTAATACCGGACCTACTGCACTTCCCCTTCAAACCAGGCAGTTTAGATAATACGTCTGTGAGGGTAGTAGACATAACTGCGGCTATATCTTGCAGGGTGAAAGAATTAGACGCACTAGAAGTACTTGTCGTCGCTTGGGCGGGCGTTAAAGGTTGTGACACTTGGGGAGAAGTAGATGGAATAACCTGATTCTCTTCTGACTGAGAATCATCCTGAGACATACTTTTATCAGCTACAATATGTTCTTTGCAATGTAAGGCCCTTTCAGTACATGAGGGACACATTTTAAGTGGGGGTTCCACAATGGCTTCTAAACACATGGAACATTGGCTTTCCTCAATGTCAGACATGTTAAACAGGCTAGTAATGACCACAAACAGGCTTGAAAACACTTTATTTAGTGAAAAAATAACAATCTGAAAAAACTGTACTGCGCCTTTAAGAGAAAAAAAGCATACAATTTTTCCAAAACTGCTTTAAAACGATAAAATCATCCCAATTTTATGATAAAAGCATCCCAACTTGTTAGCTAAGTTTGCCCCACAAGGAAAGGAATACTTAACTTTTACCAAAAAAACGTTGTGCTATAAAACGTTAACTTCAAATAAAAACACCCCCTGCACCTCGCCACAGCCCTGCTGTGGCGCCTACCTGCCCTCAGGGGTCTGTAAAATCAGATTAAACCTTTGATTAGGCCCAAACTGTCTCTGAAAAGCCCACCGGAGTTGGAGCTTGCTGCTTGTCTGGGAAAAACAACTGCGCAACTGAGGCGCAAAAATAGGCCCCGCCCATCTCACTTAATGTCTCACAGCCTAAAATTACCGCACCAGAGCGGTCTAAAACCTAGCCATGTGGGTTCATATACCCATAAGTGAAGCCATGTGTACCCTCTATACTTCAATAAAGTAGAAAAAACGTCTATCATAAAAAACGTTATCTGTAACTCCCAATCATGAAAACGTTTGCCCATAAACATCATAACATCAGTGTCAACCATTTTTTTATAGCCCAATATGCAAATCCAGTAATACCCCTCTTTATACTTTAGGATTACTGCTTACCCTTTCCCTCATGGGGATACCGTCAGCCAATTCTGAAATAGTCTTTCCAGAAAAAAATGACTGAACATACCTCACTGCTTATAGCATGAAAAACATTCCTCACACTCAAGTTTCTTAAGTACTCCTCAGCCATTCTGTGGGAACTACTCTGGATCTTAGTAACAACTGCTAAGATCATCAGCCTCCAGGCAGAAGTCTTCATCCATCTGCTGCCTGGGAGAAAATAGCACACACCGGTACCATTTAAAATAAAAAACTCTTGCTTGAAGAAAATAAAAACTAACATTTTATCACCTCTTTCACTTTACCCTTCCTATTACTTAGAGTAGGCAAAGAGAATGACTGGGGGGTGGAGTCAAGGGAGGAGCTCTGCTGTGGTGCTCTTTGCCACTTCCTGTTAGCAGGAGGATAATATCCCCCAAGTAAAGGATGAATCCGTGGACTCGTCGTATCTTATAGAAGAAAAAGACAGAAGTACATCGAGTTCAACCTTTACAAATCTAATATACTTACAAAAAAGCTCCAGGTAAGCTTAAATGATTCCCATTAAAAGGTGACCCATTTAACGCAAGCAATCATTTCCCTGAATTCTGATTCTAGCCAGAAATGTATCCAAACCATTTTTAAATTATTCACTACCTTCTTTGGCAATGAATTCCACAATTTTATTGCTCTTACAGTGAAAAAATGTTTCCTTCTTAATATGAGGAGAGTCCACGGCATCATTCCTTACTGTTGGGAAATACTGAACCTGGTCACCTACTTCCCTCATATCCCAGTCATTCTTTGCCTTTTATCACAGGAGGTTGACAGAGAAGTGTCAGAAGATACGGAGTAGTTCCTTATGGAGGGTATCTACCCGTTGGAATGTGACTGGAGTTTTAAGTAGTCTTGTCAGCCTCTCAGTGAGAGCATTGACAAATGTTAGAGTCTGGAGATGCAGGGATTTTAAGCAAACTTCTTCCTTGTTTGTTATCTACTCTGGGAAGCGTAAGGGTCTAAAGGCTTCTTCGACTTTCTTATCTTTTTGGTTGAGGAGTGTTATACGCTTAGCTTACGAGTCAGCGGGACTTAGACATCCTCAGAGGATTACGGCTCATTCCACTAGAGCGGTGGCATCCTCTTGGGCCTTTAAGAACGAGGCCTCTATGGATCAGATTTGTAAAGCGGCTACCTGATCCTCCTTACATATTTTTTCAAAATTCTACAAGTTTGCTGTTTTGCTTCTGCCAAAGCAGCGTTTGGGAGAAAGGTTGTAGAGGCCATGTTGCCCTCAGATTAGAGTTTGCATCTATTTTACCCCTCCCATTATCATTCAGTGTCCTCTAGAGCTTGGGTATAGTTTTCCCAACAGTAAGGAATGATGCCGTGGACTTTCCTCATATTAAGAAGGAAAACATACATGCTTACCTGATAATTTAATTTCCTTCTGTATGAGGAGAGTCCACGGCACCCGTCCATATACTCCGATGGGCGGACCAAAATTTGTTTATCTCTTCCAGCACCATTTATACCCTGATATTTCTCCTACTGTTCCTTGTTCCCTTGGCAGAATGACTGGGATATGAGAGAAGTAGGGGGGAGTATTTAAGCCTTTGGCTGGGGTGTCTTTGCCTCCTCCTGGTGGCCAGGTTCAGTATTTCTCAACAGTAAGGAATGATGCCATGGACTCTCCTCATACAGAAGGAAATTAAATTATCAGGTAAGCATAATTTATGCTTTCCGTTGCTGGAGATTAAATCTCCTTTCCTTGTTTTATTTAAATGAACTGTATCCATGGACAGCGCTGTGGAATATGAGGGCACTTCATAAATAAAGTATAATAATAATGACCCAGAATATACTGTTAAAGAAAACAATATGTTAAAAGGGACATGAAACCCACAATTGTTCTTTAATGATTCAGATAGAGCATAACATTTTAAACAACTTTCCAATTTACTTCTATTATCAATTTTTCTTAATGCTCTTGGTATCCGTTAATAAAGGTGCAGCAATGCACTACTGGGAAATAGCTGAGCACATTGGCTAACCAATAACAAGAGGCAAATATGTGCAGCCACCAATCGGCAAGCTTTTGAGCCTACCTATATATCCTGTTCAACAAAGGTTACCAAATGAACCAAGCAATTTAGATAAAATAAATAAATTTAAAAAGTTGATTAAAATTATATGTTGTATCTGAATCATGAAATAACATTTTTGGGTGTAATATCCCTTTATGGCAAAAAGCAGGGTGGAGAAAAATGATTTTTTCTTATTTATTTATATTTTATTTAAAAAAAAGGAGTTTTTTATTTGCATTTTTTTATTTAAATCAGATTTTTTTTTTTAAATAAAATGATTTTTGAGGAAACATCTATCTAGAGATAGTTTCTATTTAAAATACATTATAATCCAAAGGATTATAGAATACATTATACATATTTAAGATACATTATAATCCAAAGGTTATTCATCCTGAAATATATACTCATTTCTAATTATAAATCAATATGTTGTATATTCATGGTTGCAATGTTTTGTTCCATTAAACCATTCACAATGTCATGCTCTCCCAAAAAGTTTCTGTCAGATTATTTTTGACAAGTTTTCTTTTTTTTTTAAATATATTTATTTAATTAAACCAACAAAGGGTACAGATCATGCAGATCACAAAACAATACGCCACACAGGGCAAAATAATATGGTATATAGTACACAAAAAATGCAAGAAGAATTAACACAATCCAGATGATAACCAAATTAAGAAAAGAAGAGGAAAAAAAAAAACTAACACACTATCTTCTGCGATTTTCATCTTTCATCTGTGGTTGAAACAATGAGTACACCTTGAAGGAGTTTTTTACATAAAAAAAGAGCCCTGGATCATCCTGGCCTCACTCCTCCTGCCTCATCGTACTATGTTCTTATTTTCTATGCTATATCACCCACTTCCCTATAACAAGATATCCATGAAGCAGGAATTCATCATGCAATACTAATTCTGCAAAGCTATCTGAACTCAAAAAAGGGGATAGTATGCGTTTTTGAATATGCGGTGCATAGGATTTAATTATGGGTAGCCAGTCTAATATAAATGTTTTTGTTTTTTTTTCTTTAGCTGATTTTGAAAATATTAAAAAAGTATTTGATTTTGTATTTCCTGAGTGATCACAGATAAGGAAGGGACTCATTTTGCTTTCCAATTTTTTACTATAAGGTGTCTAATTAATAAAATAATTGTAATTAATATATTTCTCCTCAAGGAAGAGTCTATAAATTGAATATTAAGGAATAAGTAAATTTATGCTTACCTGATAAATTAATTTCTTCTATGGTACGACGAGTCCACGGATTCATCCTTTACTTGTGGGATATTATCCTTCCCTACAGGAAGTGGCAAAGAGCACCACAGCAGAGCTGTCTATATAGCTCCTCCCTTAGCTCCACCCCCTAGTCATTCGACCGAAGGTACAAGAAGAAAAAGGAAAAACTACAAGGTGCAGAGGTGACTGAAGTTTAAAATAAAAAAATATAATCTGTCTTAAAATGACAGGGCGGGCAGTGGACTCGTCGTACCATAGAAGAAATTAATTTATCAGGTAAGCATAAATTTACTTTTCTTCTATAAGGTACGACGGGTCCACAGATTCATCCTTTACTTGTGGGATACAATACCAAAGCTACAGGACACGGATGAACGGGAGGGGCAAGACAGATGGTTAAACAGAAGGCACCACTGCTTGAAGAACTTTTGTCCCAAAAATAGCCTCCGAAGAAGCAAAAGTATCAAATTTGTAGAATTTGGAAAAGGTATGAAGCGAAGACCAAGTCGCAGCCTTACAAATCTGTTCAACAGAAGCATCATTTTTAAAAAACCATGTGGAAGCCACCGCTCTAGTAGAGTGAGCTGTAATCCTTTCAGGAGGCTGCTGTCCAGCAGTCTCGTATGCCAAACGGATGATGCTTTTCAGCCAAAAAGAAAGAAAGGTAGCCGTAGCTTTTTGACCTCTACGTTTTTCAGAATAGACAACAAACAAAGAAGATGTTTGACGGAAATCTTTGGTTGCTTGAAAGTAAAACTTCAAAGCACGAACCACGTCTAAGTTGTGCAACAGACGCTCCATCTTAGAGGAAGGATTAGGACACAGAGAAGGAATAACAATTTCCTGATTGATATTAGTAACAACCTTAGGAAGGAATCCAGGTTTGGTACGAAAAACCACCTTATCTGCATGGAAAACAAGATAAGGTGAGTCTCATTGCAATGCAGATAGTTCAGAAACTCTCCGAGCCGAAGAGATACCAACTAAAAACAGAACTTTCCAAGATAGAAGCTTAATATCTATGGAATGCATAGGTTCAAATGGAACCCCTTGAAGAACTTTAACAACTATATTCAAACTCCATGGTGGAGCAACAGGTTTAAACACAGCCTTGATTCTACCTAAAGCCTGACAGAACAACTTAACGTCTGGAACATCTGCCAGACACATGAGCAGTTGAATTGATAAAGCAGATATCTGTCCCTTTAAGGAACTAGCTGATAGCCCCATCTCCAATCCTTCTTGGAGAAAGGACAAAATCTTAGGAATCCTGATCTTACTCCATAAGTAGCCTTTGGATTCGCACCAATAAAGATATTTACGCCATATCTTATGATAAATTTTCCTGGTGACAGGCTTTCGAGCCTGAATCAAGGCATCTATGACCGACTCAGAGAAACCCAGCTTGGATAAGATCAAGCGTTCAATCTCCAAGCAGTCAGCTGCAGAGAAACTAGATTTGGATGCTGGAACGGACCTTGAATGAGAAGGTCCTGTCTCAGTGGCAGCGTCCATGGTGGAAGAGATGACATGTCCACCAGGTCTGCATACCAAGTCCTGCGTGGCCACGCAGGTGCTATCAAAATTACTGAAGCTCTCTCCTGTTTGATTCTGGCAATCAAACGAGGAAGGAGAGGAAATGGTGGAAACCCATAAGCCAGGATGAACGACCAGGGTACTGCTAGAGCATCTATCAGTACTGCATGAGGATCCCTTGACCTGGATCTGTAACGAGGAGGTTTTGGCGTTCTGACGAGACGCCATCAGATCCAATTCTGGTGTGCCCCATTGCTGAATCAATTGAGCAAACACCTCCAGATGGAGTTCCCACTCCCCCGGATGAAAAGTCTGACAACTTAGAAAATCCGCTTCCCAGTTCTCCACTCCTGGGATATGGATTGCTGATAGATGGCAAGAGTGAGTCTCTGCCCATCAAATTATTTTGGTAACCTCTATCATCGCTAGAGAACTCTTTGTTCCCCCCTGATGATTGATATATGCTACCGTCGTGATATTGTCCGACTGGAATCTTATGAATCTGTCCGAAGCCAGCACTATGACCCACGCTGGCCTGCGGAAACACATTCCCTTGGACAGATGATCCTGTGACAACCACCAAAGAAGAGAGTCTCTGGTCTCTTATCTCTGAGGAGATAAATCTGCATAATCCCCATTCCACTGTTTGAGCATGCATAGTTGCAGTGGTCTTAGATGCAAGCGAGCAAACGGAACTATGTCCATTGCCGTACAATTAAGCCGATTACCTCAATACACTGAGCCACTGATGGTCGAGGAATGGAATGAAGAGCTCGGCAGATGAATAACATTTGTGATTTCCTGACCTCGGTCAGAAAAATTTTCATGTCCACCGAATCTATCCCAGGAATGGAACTCTTGTGAGAGGGATAAGTGAACTCTTTTTTACGTTCACCTTCTACCCGTGAGATCTTAGAAAAGCCAACACGATGTCCGTGTGAGACTTGGCTAGTTGGAAAGTCGACGCCTGAATTAAGATATCGTCCAGATAAGGCGCCACAGCTATGCCCCGTGTCCTTAGAACCACCAGAAGGGACCCTAGCACCTTTGTGAAAATTCTGGGAGCTGTGGCCAACCCTAAGGGAAGAGCCACAAACTGGTAATTCTTGTCCAGAAAGGCGAACCTGAGGAACTGGTGATGATCTTTCTGGATAGGGATGTGTAGATACGCATCTTTTAAGTCCACGGTGATCATATATTGACCCTCCTGGATCATCTGCAAAATAGTCCGAATGGTCTCCATCTTGAAGGATGGGACTCTGAGGAATTTGTTTAGAATCTTGAGATCCGAAATTAGTCTGAAGGTTCCCTCTTTTTTGGGAACCACAAACAGATTGGAGTAGAAACCCTGCCCCTGTTCTGTTTTCGGAACTGGGCAGATCACTCCCATGGTATATAGGTCTTCTACACAGCGTAAGAACGCCTCTCTTTTTGTCTGGTTTACAGACAATTGAGAAAGATGGAATCTACCCCTTGGAGGAGAATCTTTGAAATCTAGAAGATACCCCTGGGTTACGATTTCTAAAGCCCAAGAGTCCTGAACGTCTCTTGCCCAAGCCTGAGCAAAGAGAGAAAGTCTGTCCCCTACTAGATCCGGTCCCGGATCGGGGGCTACCCCTTCATGCTGTCTTGGTGGCAGCAGCGGGCTTCTTAGCCTGTTTACCCTTGTTGCAAGTCTTGTTAGGTCTCCAGACTGACTTGGATTGAGCAAAATGTCTCTCTTGCTTTGCAGCAGGGGAAGAGGTAGAGGGACCACCTTGGAAGTTTCGAAAGAAACGAAAATTATTTTGTTTTGTCCTCATCTTATTCGTCTTATCCTGAGGAAGGGCATGGCCTTTCCCTCCAGTGATGTCTGAAATGATCTCTTTCAGTTCAGGCCTGAATAGGGTCTTATCCTTGAAAGGGATGGCTAAAAGCTTAGCTTTTGATGACACATCAGCAGACCAGGATTTAAGCCATAACGCTCTATGCGCTGTGGCAAAACCTGAATTCTATGCCGCTAATTTAGCCATTTGAAAAGCAGCATCTGTAATTAAAGAATTAGCTAGCTTGAGAGCCCTAATTCTATCCAGAATATCATCTAATGGGGTCTCAACCTGAAGAGCCTCCTCCAGAGCCTCAAACCAAAAGGACGCTGCAGTAGTTACAGGAACAATGCACGCTATAGGTTGGAGAAGAAAACCCTGATGAACAAATATTTTCTTTAGGAGACCCTCTAATTTTTTATCCATAGGATCTTTGAAAGCACAACTGTCCTCAATAGGTATAGTTGTACACTTAGCCAGGGTAGAAATAGCTCCCTCCACCTTAGGGACCGTCTGCCGCGAGTCCCGCATGATGTCTGATATGGGAAACCTTTTTCTTAAAAGTAGGAGGGGGAGCGAACGGAATACCTGGTCTATCCCACTCCTTAGTAACAATGTCCAAAATCCTCTTAGGGACCGGAAAAACATCAGTTTAGGCAGGAACCTCTAGAAATCTGTCAATTTTACACAATTTCTCTGGAACTACAATATGGTCACAATCCTCCAGAGTTGCTAAAACCTCCCTGAGCAATAAGCAGAGGTGTTCTAGTTTAAATTTAAAAGCCGTCATATCTGAGTCTGTTTGAGGGAACATATTTCCTGAATCAGAAATCTCTCCCTCAGCCAGCAAATCCCTCACCCCCAACTCAGAACATTGTGAGGGTACATCGGATATGGCTAATAAAGCGCCAGAGGGCTCAGCATTTGTTTTTACACCAGACCTACTGCGCTTCCCCTGCAACCCAGGCAGCTTAGATAAAACCTCTGTGAGGGTAGTATTCATAACTGCGGCCATATCTTGCAGGGTGAAAGAATTAGACACACTAGAAGTACTTGGCGTTGCTTGTGCGGGCGTTAATGGTTGTGACACTTGGGGAGAATTAGATGGCATAACCTGATTCCCTTCTGACTGAGAATCATCCCACGACATACTTTTAGTAGCTAAAATATGTTCTTTGCAATTTATTGACCTTTCAGTGCATGAGGTACACATTCTAAGTGGAGGTTCCACAATGGCTTCTAAACATATTGAACATTGACTTTCCTCATTGTCAGACATGTTGAACAGGCTAGTAATGACTACAAACAAGCATGAAACACTTTATTTAGTGAAAAAAATAACAATCTTAATAAACAGTACTGCGCCTTTAAGAGAAAAAAAGCATACACGTTTTGCAAAACTGCTTTAAAATGCACCAAATTTTTAAAATTTTTGCAAGCAGACACAATATATGTAGTTAAGATTGCCCCACAAGGAAATTTAACATTTAACCCTTTAATGTGCAAACCGGATTTAAATTAGGCCTAAATCCGTAAAAAAAACACCCCCAGCACCTTGCCACAGCCCTACCTGCCCTCAGGGGTAGTAAATATGGGGTTAAAGCTTCGATTTGGCCCAAAACATTCACAAGGGCTGTCTCTACAGCCTCAAAGAACCGCTCCAGAGAGGTTTTAAACTAGCCATGTGGGTTCTGAGACCCAAAAATTAAGCCAAGTGTACCCTCAATAAAGTTGCCCAAAACGTTATTGCCCACAAAACGTTAACAGCACTTCCAGTTCATAAAACGTTTGCCCATAAACATTCACAACTCAGTGTCAACCTTCTTTGTAATTAGCCCCTTATGCAAGTTTAGTAATGCCCTTCTTATTAGCTCTTAGGATTACTGCTTACCCTTACCCTCATGGGGATACTTGTCAGCCTTTCTGAAATACCACAGTCTCTCCAGAAAAAATGACTGAACATACCTCACTGATGTATAGCATGAAAACGTTACTCACACTGAAGTTTCTTGCACTCCTCAGCCTCTGTGGGAACAGCACTGGATCTTAGTTACAAATGCTAAGATCATCATCCTCCAGGCAGAAGTCTTCATCCATCTGCTGCCTGAGAGTAAATAGTACACACTGGTACCATTTAAAACAAAAAAACTCTTGCTTGAAGAAATTAAAAACTAATATTTTATCACCTCTTTCACTTTACCCTTCCTAGTACTTAAAGTAGGCAAAGAGAATGACTGGGGGGTGGAGCTAATGGTGGAGCTATATAGACAGCTCTACTGTGGTGCTCTTTGCCACTTCCTGTTAGCAGGAGGATAATATCCCACAAGTAAAGGATGAATCCGTGGACTCGTCATACCTTATAGAAGAAATAATATTTTCTGGGTTCATAGTAATATCTGATCCATAGTATTTATTTAACCAGAAAGAAATTTTCTTCCATAATTGTGCCATTCTCGGGCAATAATAAAACATATGTAATGTATCTGCTTTGGGATGAGAGCAGCAAGGGCACTTGGCTGATTGAAAAGGAAATATTTTAGAGAGCCTAAAAGGTGTTATATAATAATTGATTATCAGTTTGAAATGCGATTTTTTCCAACTTGTTGAGATTTGGCATTTATTTACTATAATACAACTATTTAATTTATTCAATTTCCAAATTTGAGAAATCGCGTGACCATGAGTCACATGTCTTATTGAGAGAAAGTAAACTCTGTTTATTTAGCATGATGTCATACATAAGAGAAATTGAGGATAAACCAGCTCTAAATTTATAAATGCAATGCTTTATATCAGACCATGTCAAACACTGACTAGATTCCCAGCTATGACTTCTCAAATAGTGTCTTAACTGAAAATAAGCAAACAAATCCTTCCTAGGGAGACCAAATTGAGTGACAAGAGACTCGAATGTACGAATTAAACCGTCTTTATGGATAATTTGTTGTATATTTATAAGTCCTTTCTCCGCCCACAATTTAAATACAGCCTGACTATGTCATGGGATAAAATCCACAGAGACTATTATAGGAAGGAATTCGGAAAAAGAATAATCTATTCCTAACAAGTTGCAGAACTTCTGCCAAGCTCTAATAATATTTTTTATAGTTATCAATCAAGTGATATTAGAAGGTAGTTTTTTATACGAACAATGTAACTGGCTTTCACAGAAAAAGGATAAATAATATAGCTTTCAATATCTGGACAGGTGAAAAAATTGGTATCTGCTAACCAATCTATAGCAATTTTTACCAGACAAGCTATATTATATAATTCAATATTAGGTAAGGCCAGTCCAGCCCTATCACGGGGGTACATTAACTTCCTTAGAGCAATATGCGTTTTTTTTTATTATTCCAGATAAAATTAGAAAAAAACATAATTTATGTAAGAACTTACCTGATAAATTCATTTCTTTCATATTAACAAGAGTCCATGAGCTAGTGACGTATGGGATATACATTCCTACCAGGAGGGGCAAAGTTTCCCAAACCTTAAAATGCCTATAAATACACCCCTCACCACACCCACAAATCAGTTTAACGAATAGCCAAGAAGTGGGGTGATAAGAAAAAGTGCGAAGCATATAAAATAAGGAATTGGAATAATTGTGCTTTATACAAAAAAATCATAACCACCACAAAAAAGGGTGGGCCTCATGGACTCTTGTTAATATGAAAGAAATGAATTTATCAGGTAAGTTCTTACATAAATTATGTTTTCTTTCATGTAATTAACAAGAGTCCATGAGCTAGTGACGTATGGGATAATGACTACCCAAGATGTGGATCTTTCCACACAAGAGTCACTAGAGAGGGAGGGATAAAATAAAGACAGCCAATTCCTGCTGAAAATAATCCACACCCAAAATAAAGTTTAACAAAAAACATAAGCAGAAGATTCAAACTGAAACCGCTGCCTGAAGAACTTTTCTACCAAAAACTGCTTCAGAAGAAGAAAATACATCAAAATGGTAGAATTTAGTAAAAGTATGCAAAGAAGACCAAGTTGCTGCTTTGCAGATCTGGTCAACCGAAGCTTCATTCCTAAACGCCCAGGAAGTAGATACTGACCTAGTAGAATGAGCTGTAATTCTTTGAGGCGGAGTTTTACCCGACTCAACATAGGCAAGATGAATTAAAGATTTCAACCAAGATGCCAAAGAAATGGCAGAAGCTTTCTGGCCTTTCCTAGAACCGGAAAAGATAACAAATAGACTAGAAGTCTTACGGAAAGATTTCGTAGCTTCAACATAATATTTCAAAGCTCTAACAACATCCAAAGAATGCAATGATTTCTCCTTAGAATTCTTAGGATTAGGACATAATGAAGGAACCACAATTTCTCTACTAATGTTGCTGGAATTCACAACTTTAGGTAAAAATTCAAAAAGAAGTTCGCAACACCGCCTTATCCTGATGAAAAATCAGAAAAGGAGACTCACACGAAAGAGCAGATAATTCAGAAACTCTTCTAGCAGAAGAGATGGCCAAAAGGAACAAAACTTTCCAAGAAAGTAATTTAATGTCCAATGAATGCATAGGTTCAAACGGAGGAGCTTGAAGAGCTCCCAGAACCAAATTCAAACTCCAAGGAGGAGAAATTGACTTAATGACAGGTTTTATACGAACCAAAGCTTGTACAAAACAATGAATATCAGGAAGAATAGCAATCTTTCTGTGAAAAAGAACAGAAAGAGCAGAGATTTGTCCTTTCAAAGAACTTGCGGACAAACCCTTATCCAAACCATCCTGAAGAAATTGTAAAATTCTCGGTATTCTAAAAGAATGCCAAGAAAAATGATGAGAAAGACACCAAGAAATATAAGTCTTCCAGACTCTATAATATATCTCTCGAGATACAGATTTACGAGCCTGTAACATAGTATTAATCACGGAGTCAGAGAAACCTCTATGACCAAGAATCAAGCGTTCAATCTCCATACCTTTAAATTTAAGGATTTCAGATCCGGATGGAAAAAAGGACCTTGTGACAGAAGGTCTGGTCTTAACGGAAGAGTCCATGGCTGGCAAGATGCCATCCGGACAAGATCCGCATACCAAAACCTGTGCGGCCATGCCGGAGCTATTAGCAGAACAAACGAGCATTCCCTCAGAATCTTGGAGATTACTCTTGGAAGAAGAACTAGAGGCGGAAAGATATAGGCAGGATGATACTTCCAAGGAAGTGATAATGCATCCACTGCCTCCGCCTGAGGATCCCGGGATCTGGACAGATACCTGGGAAGTTTCTTGTTTAGATGAGAGGCCATCAGATCTATCTCTGGGAGCCCCCACAATTGAACAATCTGAAGAAATACCTCTGGGTGAAGAGACCATTCGCCCGGATGCAACGTTTGGCGACTGAGATAATCCGCTTCCCAATTGTCTACACCTGGGATATGAACCACAGAGATTAGACAGGAGCTGGATTCCGCCCAAACCAAAATTCGAGATACTTCTTTCATAGCCAGAGGACTGTGAGTCCCTCCTTGATGATTGATGTATGCCACAGTTGTGACATTGTCTGTCTGAAAACAAATGAACGATTCTCTCTTCAGAAGAGGCCAAAACTGAAGAGCTCTGAAAATTGCACGGAGTTCCAAAATATTGATCGGTAATCTCACCTCCTGAGATTCCCAAACTCCTTGTGCCGTCAGAGATCCCCACACAGCTCCCCAACCTGTGAGACTTGCATCTGTTGAAATTACAGTCCAGGTCGGAAGAACAAAAGAAGCCCCCTGAATTAAACGATGGTGATCTGTCCACCACGTTAGAGAGTGTCGAACAATCGGTTTTAAAGATATTAATTGAGATATCTTCGTGTAATCCCTGCACCATTGGTTCAGCATACAGAGCTGAAGAGGTCGCATGTGAAAACGAGCAAAGGGGATCGCGTCCGATGCAGCAGTCATAAGACCTAGAATTTCCATGCATAAGGCTACCGAAGGGAATGATTGTGACTGAAGGTTTCGACAAGCTGTAATCAATTTTAGACGTCTCTTGTCTGTTAAAGACAGAGTCATGGACACTGAATCTATCTGGAAACCCAGAAAGGTTAGCCTTGTTTGAGGAATCAAAGAACTTTTTGGTAAATTGATCCTCCAACCATGATCTTGAAGAAACAACACAAGTCGATTCGTATGAGACTCTGCTAAATGTAAAGACGGAGCAAGTACCAAGATATCGTCCAAATAAGGAAATACCACAATACCCTGTTCTCTGATTACAGACAGAAGGGCACCGAGAATCTTTGTGAAAATTCTTGGAGCTGTAGCAAGGCCAAACGGTAGAGCCACAAATTGGTAATGCTTGTCTAGAAAAGAGAATCTCAGGAACTGATAATGATCTGGATGAATCGGAATATGCAGATATGCATCCTGTAAATCTATTGTGGACATATAATTCCCTTGCTGAACAAAAGGCAATATAGTCCTTACAGTTACCATCTTGAACGTTGGAATCCTTACATAACGATTCAATAATTTTAGATCCAGAACTGGTCTGAAGGAATTCTCCTTCTTTGGTACAATGAAGAGATTTGAATAAAACCCCATCCCCTGTTCCGGAACTGGAACTGACATAATTACTCCAGCCAACTCTAGATCTGAAACACAATTCAGAAATGCTTGAGCTTTCACTGGATTTACTGGGACATGGGAAAGAAAAAATCTCTTTGCAGGAGGTCTCATCTTGAAACCAATTCTGTACCCTTCTGAAACAATGTTCTGAATCCAAAGATTGTGAACAGATTTGATCCAAATTTCTTTGAAAAAACGTAACCTGCCCCCTACCAGCTGAACTGGAATGAGGGCCGTACCTTCATGTGAACTTAGAAGCAGGCTTTGCCTTTCTAGCAGGCTTGGATTTATTCCAGACTGGAGATGGTTTCCAAACTGAAACTGCTCCTGAGGATGAAGGATCAGGCTTTTGTTCTTTGTTGAAACGAAAGGAACGAAAACGATTGTTAGCCCTGTTTTTACCTTTAGACTTTTTATCCTGTGGTAAAAAAGTTCCTTTCCCACCAGTAACAGTTGAAATAATAGAATCCAACTGAGAACCAAATAATTTGTTTCCCTGGAAAGAAATGGAAAGTAGAGTTGATTTAGAAGCCATATCAGCATTCCAAGTCTTAAGCCATAAAGCTCTTCTGGCTAAGATAGCCAGAGACATAAATCTAACATCAACTCTAATAATATCAAAAATGGCATCACAGATGAAATTATTAGCATGCTGGAGAAGAATAATAATATCATGAGAATCACGATTTGTTACTTGTTGCGCTAGAGTTTCCAACCAAAAAGTTGAAGCTGCAGCAACATCAGCCAATGATATAGCAGGTCTAAGAAGATTACCTGAACATAGATAAGCTTTTCTTAGAAAAGATTCAATTTTTCTATCTAAAGGATCCTTAAACGAGGTACCATCTGACGTAGGAATGGTAGTACGTTTAGCAAGGGTAGAAATAGCCCCATCAACTTTAGGGATTTTGTCCCAAAATTCTAACCTGTCAGGCGGAACAGGATATAATTGCTTAAAACGTTTAGAAGGAGTAAATGAATTACCCAATTTATCCCATTCCTTAGCAATTACTGCAGAAATAGCATTAGGAACAGGAAAGACTTCTGGAATAACCGCAGGAGCTTTAAAAACCTTATCCAAACGTATAGAATTAGTATCAAGAGGACTAGAATCCTCTATTTCTAAAGCAATTAGTACTTCTTTAAGTAAAGAGCGAATAAATTCCATCTTAAATAAATATGAAGATTTATCAGCATCAATCTCTGAGACAGAATCCTCTGAACCAGAAGAGTCCAAAGAATCAGAATGATGGTGTTCATTTAAAAATTCATCTGTAGAGAGAGAAGATTTAAAAGACTTTTTACGTTTACTAGAAGGAGAAATAACAGACAAAGCCTTCTTTATGGATTCAGAAACAAAATCTCTTATGTTATCAGGAACATTCTGCACCTTAGATGTTGAGGGAACTGCAACAGGCAATGGTACATCACTAAAGGAAATATTATCTGCTTTAACAAGTTTGTCATGACAATTATTACAAACAACAGCTGGAGGAATAGCTACCAAAAGTTTACAGCAGATACACTTAGCTTTGGTAGATCCAGCAGGCAGTGGTTTTCCTGTAGTATCTTCTGGCTCAGATGCAACGTGAGACATCTTGCA
The DNA here is from genome assembly GCF_027579735.1 of Bombina bombina. Lineage (NCBI taxonomy): Eukaryota > Metazoa > Chordata > Amphibia > Anura > Bombinatoridae > Bombina > Bombina bombina. The sequence goes on from NC_069502.1 coordinate 508,158,850, forward strand.
ATATGTAAAAGAAAAAACAACATATAAAGCAAAATAGATCAAATTCCTTATAAGACAGTTTCAGGAATGGGAAAAAAAATGCCAAACATCAAGCTTCTAGCAACCAGAAGCAAATGAAAAATGAGACTGAAATAATGTGGAGACAAAAGCGACGCCCATATTTTTTGGCGCCAAATAAGACGCCCACATTATTTGGCGCCTAAATGCTTTTGGCGCCAAAAATGACGCCACATCCGGAACGCCGACATTTTTGGCGCAAAATAACGTCAAAAAATGACGCAACTTCCGGCGACACGTATGACGCCGGAAACGGAAAAGAATTTTTGCGCCAAAAAAGTCAGCGCCAAAAATGACGCAATAAAATGAAGCATTTTCAGCCCCCGCGAGCCTAACAGCCCACAGGGAAAAAAGTCAAATTTTTGAGGTAAGACAAAATATGATAATTTAAAGCATAATCCCAAATATGAAACTGACTGTCTGGAAATAAGGAAAGTTGAACATTCTGAGTCAAGGCAAATAAATGTTTGAATACATATATTTAGAACTTTATAAATAAAGTGCCCAACCATAGCTTAGAGTGTCACAGAAAATAAGACTTACTTACCCCAGGACACTCATCTACATGTTTGTAGAAAGCCAAACCAGTACTGAAACGAGAATCAGTAGAGGAAATGGTAAATATAAGAGTATATCGTCGATCTGAAAAGGGAGGTAAGAGATGAATCTCTACGACCGATAACAGAGAACCTTATGAAATAGACCCCGTAGAAGGAGATCACTGCATTCAATAGGCAATACTCTCCTCACATCCCTCTGACATTCACTGCACGCTGAGAGGAAAACCGGGCTCCAACTTGCTGCGGAGCGCATATCAACGTAGAATCTAGCACAAACTTACTTCACCACCTCCCTTGGAGGCAAAGTTTGTAAAACTGATTTGTGGGTGTGGTGAGGGGTGTATTTATAGGCATTTTAAGGTTTGGGAAACTTTGCCCCTCCTGGTAGGAATGTATATCCCATACGTCACTAGCTCATGGACTCTTGTTAATTACATGAAAGAAATAGTATATAGTTTGCGTAAATCAGTTGAAAGAATCAATAATGGTAAATTCTGTAAAGGATATAATAAATGCGGGAATATAATTGTCTTGATACTGACACGAGCAGACAGAGAAATAGGCAGAGACCCATGTTTCTAAATCCAATTTAATTTTTTGAATGAGGGGGAGTATATTCAATTTATACCAAAATTTCGGATTAGCATGAATATAGATACCTAGATATTTAAGTGTTTCCGTTATTTTAAAGGGATAATTATACGTAACGTATCTATTCTTTTTCATCCACATTAATTCACTTTTATTAAAGTTAATTTTATATCCTAAACTTTGAAGCACTATAGGGATTTCCTGGGCTATGTTTTCTAAAAGTATCAACAGGTCGTCTGCGTAAAGAAGAAGTTTCAGATACTGAGTTCCAAATCTAATTCCTTTAATAGTATCTCTCAACCAGATTGCTAGTGGTTCTAGAGCGATATTGAATAGAAAAGGTGATAACGGGCAGCCTTGTCTGGTGCCTCTACCTAAGATAATAGGAGCAGAGACATTTCCATTAATAAGCAAATATTATAAATGAACTGGACAAACTGATTCTTAAAGCCAAATTCTACAAGAGATCTAAATAAATGGCCCCATATAATCACATCAAAAGCTTTTTCAGCATCTAAAGTGACTATAGCTTAATCATACTTAGGTTTTTGTCAAGTTTTCTATCTTGTAGATATTATCACATATTATTGGTTTTGTAGTTCTCAAAACTGTGAATTTGCTTCTGCAGAAATAACATGTCCCTTCTTCACAGCAAAATGTTATAAAATCAACATACAGAGTTGATAAATAGACCATAAAAGGACATAATCATGAAATAAAACTTTTGGGTTTCAGATAGAGCATACAAGTTTTCAGATTTACTTCTATTATCAGATTTGCTTAATTTTTTTGGAATCCTTGGTTGAAGGAGAGCAATGCTCTACTGGGGACTAGCTGAAAACATTGGGTGAGTCAATGACAAACAGCTAGTTCACAGTAGTGCATTGTTTCTGAGTCTACCTATGCAGGTTTTTCAACAATGGAAACCAAGGGGGGGGGATTAGATAAGGTTTAATTTTGACTTTACTGTCCCTTTAATGCCATTGCTCCCCTGCAAATCTTTGTACACAGAATCCACCCATAATAAGTTTCAAGAAGCTCACTGAATAGAAGATTGTTTGGAGTACAATAGATCTGCACAAAGACCTAAGTAGAGCTACAACAACTAATTAATATAATCGATTATGAAAATAGTTGTCAACGAATCTCATTATCGATTAGTTGGTTTGTGATTAGTTGGTTTTGCACACAACACCAGCTGCTTCACTACGATGAACTCCTGCACATGGTATTGTTATTTATGTTTATGTCATTAGCCTAAAGAATGTCTACAGATGTTTACTGTTCACTTTTTTAAGACAGTATAATTTTTGTTATTAAGTTTACAACTACTCCTGGCTTATGTGCAACCCAGAAATAATATAGGAGTCATTTGGATTGTTTATATTAAATCAGGTGATTTTGGTCTATGCTTTGTATGATATAGTGCCAAGCTTGTTATTTACACTTAGCCCTAGATTATTGGGAGCTGTTATTTCGTTCATTTAATTGGCAAGAGTCCATGAGCTAGTGACATATGAGATATAAAATCCTACCAGGAGGGGCAAAGTTTCCCAAACCTCAAAATGCCTATAAATACACCCCTCACCACACTCACAATTCAGTTTTACAAACGTTGCCTCCTATGGAGGTGGTGAAACAAGTTTGTGCTAAGATTTCTACGTTGATATGCGCTTCTCAGCATTGTTGAAGCCCGATTCCTCTCAGAGTACAGCGAATGTCAGAGGGACGTGAAGGGAGTATCACTTATTGAATACAATGATTTCCCTAACGGGGGTCTATTTCATAGGTTCTCTTATCGGTCGTAGAGATTCATCTCCTACCTCCCTTTTCAGATCGACGATATACTCTCAATTTACCATTACCTCTACTGATAACTGTTTCAGTACTGGTTTGGCTATCTGCTATATGTGGATGGGTGTCTTTTGGTAAGTATGTTTTTTATTACTTAAGACACCTCAGCTATGGTTTGGCACTTTATGCATTTATATAAAGTTCTAAATATAAGTATTGAACTTAAATTTGCCATGAGTCAGGTTCATGTATTTCCTTCCGCAGACTGTCAGTTTCATATTTGGGGAAAAATAAAAACTTTTTAAGAATTTACCTGGGGTTTAGTCTTTTTTTCAATTGACTGCTTTCTTGCAAATTGTGAGCAGTATTAGGCCTGCGGGTGCGCCAAATGCTAGACTTTTATTGCGTCATTCTTGGCGCGAAAAATACGTCTATGATGCAACTTAGTCATTTCTGGCGTCATAGTTGGCGACAAAGCCTTACACACGGTTGCATCATTAGTGACGCGAGTGTGTAATTTCCGGTTATTATTGCGCCAAAAAAGTTTTCAGTTATGTTGTGTGTCATACTTGGCGCCAAACGTTTTCATTATTTTAATACCCCATTGATGTTTGCCTCTTGCCTTTTTTTCTATCAGAGGGCTATGCTATTTGCATTTTTTTCGCATTCCTGAAACGGTCATATAACGAAATTGATAATTTTGCTTTATATGTTGTTTTTCCTTTTACATTTTGCAAGATGTCTCAATCTGATCCTGCCGGAACATTGCTGCTTGACATCGGTTCTACCAAAGCTAAGTGCATTTGTTGTAAGATTGTGGAAATTATTTGCCGAATATCATTTGTAATAGTTGTCATGATAAACTTTTACATGCAGATTGTGTGTCCATCAGTAATAGTACATTGCCAGTTGCAGTTCCTTTAACTTCTAATGTACATGATATACCTATGAATTTTAAAGAATTTGTTTCTGATTCTATGCAGAAGGCTTTGTCTGCATTTCCACCTTCTAATAAACATAAAAGGTCTTTTAAAACTTCTCATTCAGTTGATGAAATTTCAAATGACCAACAACATAATAATTTATCCTCCTCTGATGAGGATCTATCTGATACAGAAGATCCTTCCTCAGACATTGACACTGACAAATCTACTTATTTATTTAAAATAGAGTATAAGCGTTCTTTATTGAAAGAAGTGTTAATTACTTTGGATATTGAGGTAACCAGTCCTCTTGACGTTCAGTCGAATAAACGTTTAAATGCTGTTTTTAAACCTCCTGTGGTTTCGCCAGGGGTTTCTCCTATTCCTGAGGCTATTTCTGATATGATTTCTAAGGAATGGAATAAGCCAGGTAAATTGTATCCTTTACCAGCAACTTATATAGAGTATTGGGAAAAAATCCCCAAAGTTGATGGGGCTATTTCTACTCTTGCTAAACTTACCACTATTCCTATTAGTACTTCCTTTAAGGACCCTTTGGATAGGAAGCTTGAATCTTATCTAAGGAAAGCCTATTGATATTCAGGTCATCTTCTCAGACCTGCAATTTCTTTGGCTGATGTTGCGGCTGCATCAACATTCTGGTTGGAGAATTTAGCGCAACAAGAATTGGATTCTGACATATCTAGCATTATTCGCTTACTGCAATATGCTAATCATTTTATTTGTGATGCCATTTTTGATATTATCAAAATTGATGTTAGATCCATGTCTATATTAGCTAGAAGAGCTTTGTGGCTTAAATCTTGGACTGCTGATATGACATCTAAATCTAGATTACTATCTCTTTCTTTCCAAGGTAATAATTTATTTGGTTCTCAGTTGGATTCTATTATTTTAACTGTTACTGGAGGAAAGGGAGATTTTCTGCCTCAGGATAAAAAACCTAAGGGTAAATCTAAGGCTTCTAACCGTTTTCGTTCCTTTCGTCAAAATAAGGAACAAAAACTCAATCCTTCCCCCAAGGAATCTGTTTCCAATTGGAAGCCTTTGTCAAATTGGAATAAATCCAAGCCATTTAAGAAACCAAAGTCAGCCCCTAAGTCCGCATGAAGGTGCGGCCCTCATTCCAGCTCAGCTGGTAGGGGGCAGATTAATTTTTTTTCAAGGATATTTGGATAAATTCTGTCCAAAATCAATGGATTAAGAGCATTGTCTCTCAAGGGTATCGAATAGGATTCAGAGTAAGACCTCCTGTGAGAAGATTTTTTCTCTCATGTATCCCAGCAAATCCAGTAAAAGCTCAGGCTTTCCTGAAGTGTGTTTCAGACCTGGGGTCTTCAGGGGTAATCATGCCAGTTCCTTTTCAGGAACAAGGTTTGGGGTTTTATTTAAATCTATTCATTGAACCAAAGAAGGAAAATTTAGTCAGACCAGTCCTGGATCTGAAAATTTTTAATCATTATGTAAGAGTACCAACTTTCAAGATGGTGACTATAAGGACTATTCTGCCTTTTGTTCAGCGAGGACATTATATGTCCACAATATACTTGCAAGATGCATACCTTCATATTCTGATTCATCCAGAACATTATCAGTTTCTGAGATTCTCTTTTCTAGACAAGCATTACCAATTTGTTGCTCTTCCATTTGGCCTAGCAACAGCTCCAATAATCTTTTCAAAGGTTCTAGGTGCCCTACTCTCTGTAATCAGAGAACAGGGTATTGCGGTGTTTCCTTATTTAGACGATATATTGGTACTTGTTCAGTCTTTACGTTCTGCAGAATCTCACATGAATCAACTAGTGTTGTTTCTTCGGAAACATGGTTGGAGGATCAATTTACCAAAAAGTTTCTTGATTCCTCAGACAAGGGTCACCTTTTTAGGCTTCCAGATAGATTCAGTGTCCATGACTCTGTCTCTAACAGACAAGAGACGTTTAAAATTATTTGCAGCCTGCCGGCACCTTCAGTCTCCGTCATTTCATTCAATGGCTATGTGCATGGAAGTTTTAGGTCTCATGACTGCAGCATCAGATGCGAACCCCTTTGCTCGTTTTCACATGAGACCTCTACAGCTTTGTATGCTGAACCAATGGTGCAGGGATTATACAAAGATATCACAATTAATATCCTTAAATCCCAATGTACGACACTCTCTGATGTGGTGGATAGATCACCATCGTTTAGTTCAAGGGGCTTCTTTTGTTCGGCCAACCTGGACTGCGATCACAACAGATGCGAGTCTGGGGAGCTGTTTGGGGATCTCTGACAGCACAAGGGGTTTGGAAATCTCAGAGGCGAGATTACCAATAAATATTTTAGAACTCCGTGCAATTCTCAGAGCTCTTCAGTTTTGGCCTCTGTTAAAGAGAGAACCGTTAATTTGTTTTCAGACAGACAATATCACAACAGTGGCATATGTCAATCATTGAGGTGGGACTCACAGTCCCCAAGCTATGAAAGAAGTATCTCGGATACTTGCTTGGCCGGAATCCAGCTCCTGTCTAATCTCTGCGGTGCATATCCCAGGTGTAGACAATTGGGAGGTGGATTATCTCAGCCGTCAGAATTACATCCAGGGGAGTGGTCTCTCCATCCAGATGTGTTTTCTCAGATTGTTCAGATGTGGGGTCTTCCAGAGATAGATCTCATGGCCTCTCATCTAAACAAGAAACTTCCCAGATACCTGTCCAGGGATGTTCAGGCGGAAGCAGTGGATGCGCTGACACTTCCTTGGTGTTATCATCCTGCTTAAATTTTCTCACCTCTAGTTCTCCTTCCAAGAGTGATCTCCAAAATCATCATGGAACAATAGTTTGTGTTGCTGGTGGCTCCAGCATGGCCACACAGGTTTTGGTATGCGGATCTGGTTCGGATGTCCAGTTGCCAACCTTCGCCACTTCCGTTAAGGCCGGACCTACTGTCTCAAGGTCAGTTTTTCAATCAAGATCTCAAATCATTAAATTTGAAGGTATGGAAATTGAATGCTTAGTACTAAGTCATAGAGGTTTCTCTGACTCAGTGATTAATACTATGTTACAAGCTCGTAAATCTGTGTCTAGAAAGATTTATTATCAAGTTTGGAAGACTTACATTTCATGGTGTTCTTCTCATAAATTCTCTTGGCATTCTTTAAGAATTCCTAGAATTTTACAGTTTATTCAGGATGGTTTGGATAAGGGTTTGTCTGCAAGTTCCTTGAAGGTACACATTTCTGCTCTTTCTGTTTTATTTCACAGAAAGATTGCTATAATTCCTGATATTCACTGTTTTGTACAGGCTTTAGTTCATATTAAGCCTGTCATTAAATCAATTTCTCCTCCTTGGAGTCTTAATTTGGTTTTGAAGGCTTTACAGGCTCCTCCATTTGAGCCTATGCATTCTTTGGACATTAAACTACTTTCTTGGAAAGTGTTGTTCCTTTTGGCTATCTCTTCTGCTAGAAGAGTTTCTGAGCTATCTGCTCATTCTTGTGAGTCTCCTTTTCTGATTTTTCATCAGGATAAGGCAGTTTTGCAGACTTCTTTTCAATTTTTACCTAAGGTTGTGAAGTCTAACAACATTAGTAGAGAAATTGTTGTCCCTTTCTTGTGTCCTAATCCTAAGAATTCTTTGGAAAGATCCTTACATTCTTTGGATGTGGTAAGAGCTTTGAAATATTATGTGGAAGCTACTAAAGATTTCAGGAAGACTTCCAGTCTATTTTATTTTTGTTGGTCCTAGGAAAGGTCAGAAGGCTTCTACTATTTCCTTGGCTTCTTGGTTAAAACTTTTGATTCATCAAGATTATTTGGAGTCAGCTCATTCTACTAGATCAGTCTCCACTTCGTGGGCCTTTAAGAATGAAGTTTCAGTTGATCAGATTTGTAAAGCGGCAACTTGGTCCTCTTTGCATACATTTACTAAATTCTACCGTTTTGATGTATTAGCTTCTTCAGAAGCAGTTTTTGGTAGAAAAAATTCTTCAGGCAGCTGTTTCAGTTTGATTCTTCTGCTTTTGATTTAAGTTTTTTTCTTTCATTTATGAGAATAAACTTTTTTTTTTGGGTTGTGGATTAATTTTTTTCAGCGGAAAATGGCTGTTTTTATTTTTATCCCTCCCTCTCTAGTGACACTTGCGTGGAGTTCCACATCTTGGGTATTGCTATCCCATACGTCACTAGCTCATGGACTCTTGCCAATTACATGAAATAAAACATAATTTATGTAAGAACTTACCTGATAAATTAATTTATTTCATATTGGCTTTTTATGGTGGTTATGATTTTTTGTATAAAGCACAATTATTTCCAAATTTCTTTTGTTGATGCTTTCTACTCCTTTCTTAATCACCCCACTGCTTGGCTATTCGTTAAACTGAATTGTGGGTGTGGTGAGGGGTGTATTTATAGGCATTTTGAGGTTTGGGAAACTTTGCCCCTCCTGGTAGGATTGTATATCCCATACATCACTAGCTCATGGACTCTTGCCAATATGAAAGAAATTAATTTATCAGGTAAGTTCTTACATAAATTATGTTTTTAATTAATGTGCACTATTATCTGATTGCTTGTTGATGCTGATTATATGTACTGTATACGTAAATGTGTAAGGCTTTATCCTGTTATTGATATAGTCCTTAGCTCTTTTGACTTTTTTTAAATTGTTATTTGTACCAGTATATATTTATTATTCTAAGAGCGGACTAGATATTTTTACCCTAACCTTATAGCTGCAATTTACTATTGCATAAATAATTTTAAGATATTTTTATGTTAGAACGAAGTCCAGGCTTACTTTATTGAGAGCCCCCTTGCCAAGGAAGAAAACTCTCTGCATTGGTGGAGAGCTAACAAAACATTTATGCTTACCAGATAAATTCCTTTCTTTTCTGGCAGGGAGAGTCCACAACCTAATTCCTTACTGTTGGGAAATACAACACCTGGCCATCAGGATGAGGCAAAGACACCCCAGCCAAAGGCTTAAATATCCCTTCCCTTCCATCATGACCCCAGTCATTCGGCTAAGGGAACAAGGAAAAGTAGGAGAAACATCAGGGTATAAAGGTGCCAGAAGATAAACAAAAAGGTAGACGCCCATAAAATGTTAATGGGCGGGGTCGTGGACTCTCCCTGCCAGGAAAGAAAGGAATTAACTAGTAAGCATACATTTTGTTTTCTATCCATAAGGTAGGGAGATTTCACAACTTTATTCCTTACTGTTGGGAAAACAATACCCAAATTGCTCCAGATGACACTGAAGGAATAACAGGAGGGAATAAAGAAAAAGGCAGACCGTAATCGGAGGGCACCACAGCCTGTAAAACCTTTCTCCCGAAAGCTGCTTCAGCCGAAGCAAACACATCGAACTTGTAAAATTTAGAAAAAGTATGTAAGGAGGACCAGGTAGCTGCCTTACAAATCTGATCCATTGAGGCTTCGTTCTTAAAAGCCCAGGAAGAAGCAACTGCTCTAGTGGAATGAGCTGTAATCCTCTCAGGAGGCTGCTGTCCTGCTTTCTAATAAGCCAAGTGGATGACACTCCTCAACCAGAAAGACAAGGAAGATGTAGTGGCCTTCTGCCCCCTATGTCTACCCCCATAAACAACAAACAAAGATGAAGATTGTCTGAATTCCTTAGTAGCCTGAAGGTAAAACTTCAAAGCACGAGCCACATCCAGATTGTGAAGCAAACTTTCCTTCGCTGAAGGAGGATTTGGACACACGAGGGAGAAGAGGCAATGGAGGAAAGAGATATATGAGTCTGAACCTCTATGGAACTGCTAGAGCGTCTATTTACTCTGCTTGAGGATCCCTCGATCTCGACCCGTACCTGGGTAGTTTGGCATTGAGACGAGAGGCCATAAGATCTATCTCCTGCATACCCCATCTGCTGCAAATCTCTCCATAAACCTTGGGGGTTGAGAGACCATTCTCCCAGGTGAAAAGATTGTCTGCTGAGGATGTCTGCTTCCCAGTTGTCCACACCCAGAATGTGGATCGCTGACAGCACACAACTGAGGGCTTCTGCCCATTCTAGGATTGGAGACACCTCTCTCATCACTAAGGAATGTCTCATTCCTCCCTGATGGTTGATGTAAGCAACTGTCGTTATATTGTCAGAAAATCTGCTTCCCAGTTGTCCATTCCTGGGATGTGGATGGCAGAGAGATGACAATCGTGAGACTCTGCCCACTGGAGAATGTGAGTCACCTCCGTCATTGCTAAGGGACTCAGAGTTCCTCCCTGGTGGTTGATGTAAGCCACCAAGGTGATGTTGTCCGATTGGAATCTGATAAACCGGACCAAGGCTAGTTGAGGCCCAGCTAACAAGGTAATGAAAAATGCTCTTAACTCCAAGATGTTTATAGGAAGCAAAGACTACTAATGAGTCCACAGGCCCTGAGCTATTAAAGAGCCCCAGACCGCTCCCCAGCCTAACAACCGTGGTCACAATCACCCAGGAAGGTCTCAGGAAAAAACAACACTATCCTGAGAGACAGGAAGCTCAGAGAGAGACATCATATCTTTAAACATAAAAGCTTTATTTAAACATGAAGAGCAAAATTGTACAGTATGAATTAGGTTAGCCTCCAGACAAAGTAAACACTTATCAAATGACTCGTTATCAATATTAGTGTCCATAATTAAGTGAGGTTCCTTTCACATTTAAGGAACAAATATCCCAATATAAATAATTTGGAAAACTTATAAGCAGCAAATATAGTAATACCACTAAACTAATGCACCACAAAACCCTCAGCTTTGCTGAGGCCTTACCCCTCCAGAAACTGCTGATCCACTAGCACTGAAACCGGACACACCCGGAATAAAGATCCTCCAAGATTACTCTTTTGCCAGTAATACTTATCACCGGAGCTACCCAAAATCACTTTAGAAACTCTGCAACTGAAGCTGTAACCTCCAAACTAGCCTCAGCAAAACTCAGATTTGATCGGAAAAGCCGAAAAAACGGAAGTGCGGGGGAGCAGTCACATGACCTCAACAAAAAAACTGCACCAGAGATTCAAATAAAAAACAGAGCAAAAAAAAAGCAGTAGAGAGCTCTAATGGCGAGTGGGTGAAAAACAAATAAGCAGTAGTGAGCAATAAAAGTGATTGTTTCAAAGTCTCAACTACTTCTAAATCTCTCCATACACTCTCCAAGCCCCAATAAATAAAGTATGCCTCATTTCACAAACACCCTCACATATCAAGCAGTGCCCTCTAAGGATAAATGAGTCTCAGACTCCGAGCGCTCACACCCTGACGCTACAGAGGTTAACACATCCTTGGACAATTGAGGCATACTGGCTAAATCTCATTGGAAATTAGCTGAATCTAATTCAGTAGAACTATGTTTAACTTTTCTTTTACGTTTCCCAGAGATAGTTAAGGCACTCAGTGCCGCAGACACAGCAGATTGTAACTGCGTGGTAAATTCCGCTGGGAAAAAGCCCCCTCCAGTCAGAGTATTAAGCGTGCCGTGGGGAACTGCATGTGAAGCGGAAGAGGGTAGACATCTCCCTAACCAAAGAATCCTGAGAGGTTAACAGCTCAGAGGGACTAATTATGCTAGGGGAGTTAGCAGATTTATCTCCCTTCTTAGACTTTAGAATGGTACCCAGGCAAATGGAAGAAAATTGAGCAGGTGGACAAACCACCACCTCCTCACAGTATAAACAGGTATTATTATTTATAATAGTAGGTGCAGAAAGTTCTAATATATTATCAGAGTCCTCCATTGCTGGAAATGCAATACCACAGTAATTAAATATTTAAACAACAAATTTTCTAGGACTATTTTTAATAATAAAAGAGGCACCTTTATAACCCCAATGGCTGGGGCACTAACAACCTCCTAGACCCAGACAGTTATAGAACGCTCTCTGTAGGATTGCAAGAGTTCCTGCAGCAAGATTACAAGGAAAACAATGAGCCACACCCGATTATGTGGTGCGCAAGAAGGGACCTCCCCTGCTATAAGAAAAAGTGTGCAAAGCTATTAGTAGCTGCGCAACTCAGAAAAACGAAAGTAAAACCGGTCAGTTCCATTGTCAAAAAGTATGCAGTCTATTTGAGCCCAAACCTTTGAAATGTGTTCCTTAGAGAACAAAGCAGTACATATGAATTATGCTTACCAGATAATTTCCTTTCCAACTGTATGAGGAGAGTCCACAGCTTCATTCCTTACTTGTGGGAATACAGAACCTGGCCACCAGGAAGAGGCAAAGACACCCCAGCCAAAGGCTTAAATACCTCCCCACTCCCCTCATCCCCCAGTAATGCTTTTGAGGGAATTACTGGGGGACGAGGGGAGTGGGGGAGGTATTTAAGCCTTTGGCTGGGGTGTCTTTGGTAATGTCAGATTGGAATCTGATAAACTGGGACAAACCCAGAAGAGGCCAAGCCCTAACAGCATTGAAGATCGCTCAAAGTTCCAGAATGTTGATCGGGAGAAGAGATTCCTCCCGAGTCCACCGACCCTGTGCTTTACTGGCACCCCAAACGGCTCCCCATCATGATAGACTTGCATTCGTAGTCACAATCTCCTAGGATGGTCTCGAGAAGGATGTCCCCCGGGACAGGCGACCTGGACAGAGCCACCAAGAGAGCGGTTCTCTCGGTCGGCTGTCCAGAGAAATCTGTTGGGATAGATCTGAGTGATCGCCGTTCCATTGCCTCAGCATGCAAAGCTGTAGAGGTCTGAGATGGAACCTGGCAAATGGGATGATATATATGCTGGATACCATGAGCCCAATCACCTCCATACACTGGGACACAGATGGCCTTAAGGAGGTCTGGAGGACAAGACAACTGGAAGTAATTTTGCAATGTCTCTGGTCTATAAGAAATATCTTCATGGATATGGAATCTATTATCGTGCCCAGGAATTCCACTCTGGTTCTGGGAACCAGAGAACTCTTTCCTAAGTGTATCTTCCATCCATGAGATTGAAGAAGAAGAGCACTCAAATAGTCTTCTGCCAGCTAGCAGGATGGAATGTCGTCTAAATAAGGCGCTACTGCAATGCCTCTGAATCTCGCCACCACGAGCAGAGCCCCCAGAACCTTCATAAAGACTCTTGGAGCAGTAGCCAGACCGAAGGGTAGAGCTACAAACTGGAAGTGCTAATCCAGAAAAGCAAATATTAAGAACTTGAAGTGATCCTTGTGTATTGGAACATGAAGGTAAGCATCCTTCAAGTCTATTGTGGTCATGAACTGTCTGTCAGTGTTTTCCCCTGTTTTGTTTGCCATGTGCTGCTGGCAGCCATTTTATTCACCTCTCTTCCTGACTATGGTGCATTGTGGGGGATGCTGCTCATTTCCTGCACTTCCTTTTATGGCCAGACTGGTGTGCATAATCCATGTGAGACAGGATACAGTCTCAGAATTGTGATGTCATCACTTATTATATAAAGGGCCTCTGTTCAGTATGCTTTACCTTTGTGTTGTCTCAGACCTGTTTGTGAGAGTTCCTGTGTATTACCTTGCTGCCTGACGTCCTTCCTGGTTCCTGATCCCTGGCTTGTTCCTGACTCTGCTGTTTTCCTTGTTCCTGATTCTGGCTCGTCTGACTATTCGCTTTGGCTCCTGACTCGGCTCGTCTGACTACCAGCTCTGGTTTTGACTCCTGGCTTGTTATTTGACTTGTGGACTTTTTATTATTTTTTGCTATTAATAAAGGTGTGATTGTTTTTGCACTTCTCATCTCAGTCTGATTCCTGGCACCCTGACACTGTCCTTCTTGAACTTATAGAATTTATCGTTTCCATCTTGAACGATGGCACCAACAGAAACTTGTTTAAACACTTTAGGTCCAGAATCGGGCAAAACGTACCCTCCTTCTTTGGGACCACAAAAAGGTTTGAGTAGTATCCCAGACCTCTTTCTGCTAGAGGAACTGGCACAATGTCTCCTAGGGAGGAGAGATCCCTCACGCACCCTAAAAAGCATCTTGTTTTTCTGGTCTTGAAGACAGGTTTGATAAGAGGAATCTGCCCCTGGGTGGATGAGATTTGAAATCTATTTGTAACCCTGGGCAACAACCTACAGAACCCAAGGGTCTTGCACGTCTCCCAGCCAAGTCTCCACAAAGAGAGACAGTCTGCCCCCAAATGATCCAGTGACGGATCGGGGGCCGCCTCTTCATACCGATTTTGTCTCGGCGGGCTTCTTGTTCTGCTTGGATTTGTTCCAAGATTGAGCTGGTTTCCTTAGAATTATCAGACTTCTCGGAGGGCTGCTGACATTGGGACTTTTCCGAATGGAAGGGACAAAAATTAGGACCCTGTCCTTTAGCTTTATTATTCTTATCCTGTTGTAAAAACATAAATTATGCTTACCTGATAATTTAATTTCCATCTGTGGGAGGAGAGTCCACGGCTTCATTCATTACTTGTGGGAACTAAGAACCTGGCCACCAGGAGGAAGTAAAGACACCCCAGCCAAAGATTTGAATACCTCCTCCACTCCCCTCATCCCCCAGTCATTCTGCCAAGAGAACAAGAAACAGTATAACAAATATCAGGGTATAAATGGTGCTAGAAGAAAAAAAAATGTAGGTCAGCCCACCGGAGAAATGGAAAAGAAATTATTAGGTAAGTATAATTTATTTTTTCCATCTTAATGGGAGGAGATTCCACGGCTTCATTCATTACTTGTGGGAAACAAATACCCAAGCTCTAGAGGACACTGAATGAAAAAAATGGGAAGGTAAAAGGAGGCGGACCCTAATCTGAAGGGCACCACAGCCTGCATAATCTTTCTCCCAAAAGCTGCTTTCGCCGAAGCAAAGACAAAAAATTTGTAAAATTTAGCAAAAGTATATAAGGAGGACCAAGTAGCCGCCTTACAAATCTGCTCCATAGAAGCCCCATTCTTAAAGGCCCAAGAAGAGACAACAGCCCTAGTAGAGTGAGCCGTAATCCTCTGAGGAGGCTTATGTCCCGCTGCTCATAGGCCAAACGGATAATGCTCCTCAACCAAAAAGATAGGGAAGTGGAAGAGGCCCTCTGCCCCCTGCGTTTCCTCGAATACACAACAAACAAAGACAAAGACTGTCTGAATTCTTTTGTGGCCTGAAGAACTTCAAGGTTCGAACCACATCCAAATTATGAAGCAACCTTTCCTTTGACAAAAAAGGGTTAGGACACAAGGAAGAAACTACTATTTCCTGATTGATGTTACGATTCAACACAACCTTAGGAAGAAATCCCAACCCAGTACGAAGAACAGCCTTATTGGCGTGAAAAAACAGGTAAGGAGGCTCACATTGCAAGGCCACCAACTCAGAGACTTTGTGTACCAATGCAATAGCCAGTAGGAATAGAACCTTCCAAGAAAGGACTTTAATGTCAAGCGAATGTATAGGCTCAAACAGAGCCCTCTGCAAAATCTTAAGTACCAAGTTTAAGCTCCAAGGCGGAGCAACATTTCTAAAGACAGGCCTGATCCTTGACAGAGCCTGAACAAAGGACTGAATATCAGGAATCTCCGCAAGCTTCTTGTGTAACAGTACAGATAAAGCCTAAATCTGTCCCTTTAAGGAACTGGCGGCAAGACCCTTATCCAACCCATCCTGGAGAAAGGACAAAATCCTGGATACTCTAACCTTGTGCCAGGGATATCCACTTTCCTCACACCAGGACAAGTAGGTCGTCCACACATTATGATAGATGCGACGAGTGACCAGCTTCCTTGCTTGAACAAGAGTATCAATCACTCTCTCAGAAAAACCTCTCTTGGCTAGGACTAGGCGTTCAATCTCCACGCAGCCAGCCTCAGAGAATCCAGATTTTGTTGAACAAAAGGACTTTGTTCCAGCAGATCCCTTCAAGAAGGTAACTTCCATGGAGGAGACAACGACATCCCCACCAGATCCGCAAACAACGTCCTCCTCGGCCACGAAGGAGCAATCAGAATAACCGAGACTTGCTCCTGCTTGATGCAGGCCACTACACAAGGTAGAAGTGGCAACGATGGAAAAATTTAAATAAGGTTGAACTCCCAGAGCACCGCTAAGGCATCTATCAGCTCTGCTTGGGTATCCCTGGACCGCAACCCATATCTGGGTAGCTTGAAATTGAGTCTGGATGCCATGAAATTTATCTCTGGCGTCCCCTATCTGTTGCAGATCTCCGCGAACACCTCGGGATGGAGAGACCATTCCCCTGGATGAAACGATTGTCTGCTGAGAAAATCCACTTCCCAGTTGTCCACACCCGGAATGTGGATTGCTGATAGCGAACAGTTGTGGGACTCCGCCCATTCCAAAATCTGAGATACTTCCCTCATGGATAGGGAGCTTCTTGTTCCCCACTGATGGTTGATGTAAGTATGTTCCCCACTGATGGTTGATGTAAGTAACAGAGGTAATGTTGTCCGACTAGAATCTGATGAATCTGGACGAACCCAGGGGGGGGGGCTAAGCCCTCAGAACGTTGAATATCTCTCAAAGTTCCAGAATATTGATCAGAATAATCTATTCCTCTTTAGTCTACCTGCCCTGTGCCTTCCTGGCACCCCAAGCAGCTCCCCATCCTGACGGACTTGAGTCCGTGGTCACAATCTCCGAGGATGGTCTCAAGAAAAATGTCCCCTGGGACAGATGTCCCGCACGGATCCACCAAGAGAGGGATTCTCTCGTTCGGTTGTCAAGAGAGATCTGTTGGGATAGAATTGAGTGATTGTCGTTCCATTGTCTCAACATGCACACCGGAAGTGGTCTGAGATGGAACCTGGCGTATGGAATGACATCTATGCTGGATACCATAAGCCCAATCACCTCCATACACCTGGCCACAGATGGCCTTGAGGAGATCTGAAGGGCAAAACAGCTAGACACAATCTTGCAACATCTCTGATCTGTAAGGAATATATTCATGGACATGGAATCTATTATCGTACCCAGGAATTCCACTCTGTTGCTGGGAACCAGGGAACTCTTTCCTTTGTTTATCTTCCATCCATGAGATTGAAGGAGAAGAAGAGGAGACCTTGAGTGGTCCTCCGCGAGACTGCAGGATGGAGCCTGGACCAGAATGTCTCCCATATAAGGAGCCACTGCAATACCTCTGGCTCTCGCCACCGCGAGCAGCTTTCCAAGAACCTTCCTAAAGACTCTTAGGGCAGTTGCCAGACCGAACGATAGGGCCAAGACCTGAAAGTTTTGGGCCAGAAATGCAAATCTTAGGAACCTAAAGTGATCCTTGTGGATTGGAACATTAAGGTAAGCATCCTTCAAATCTATTGTAGTCATGAAATGTCCCTCTTGAACTATGGGCAGAAATGACCTGATCGTCTTTATTTTGAATGATGGGACCGACATAAACTTGTTTAGGCACTATAGGTCTAGAATCAGGTGAAACGTGCCATCTTTCTTTGGAAACACGAAAAGGTTTGAATAATGCACCAGACCTCTTTCTGCTAGAGGGACTGGAACAATTACTCCGAGATAGGAGATCCCTCACACATTCTAGAAAGGCATCTATCTTCTCTAGCTTTGATGATAGGTTTGACAGGAGGAATCTGCCTCTGGGCGGATGAATCTTGAATCCTGTCCTGTAACCCTGGGCGATGAATTCCAGAAGCCAAGTGTCCTGAACATCCCTTATCCAAGCCTCCATGAAAAGAGATAGTCTGCCCCCTACGCGATCCAGAGACGGATCGGGGGCCACCCGTTCATGCCGAATTTGTCTCGGCAGACTTCTTGCTCTGCTTGGTTTTGTTCCAAGATTGAGCTGGCCTCCAAGATCCCTTGGACTGCTCTGTTTTCGCGGCAAGCTGCTGGCGTTGGGACTGACAGGGATGAAATGTAGACTCAGGCTTATTCTTCTTACCCTGCGGTAGGAAAACACCCTTGCCACCCGTGACCATGGATATGATAGAGTCTAGGCCTGGACCAAACAGAACCTTCCCCTGAAACAGGAGGGATAGTAATCTAGACTTGGAAGTCATGTCAGCAGACCACGACTTTAACCACGGGCTAGAACAGAAAAACCTGATGTCTTGGCATTCAGGCAAATAATCTGCATATTTGCATCACAGATTAATGAATTAGCTACCCTTAAGGTCTTAATTAGATCCTGTATCTCCTCGAGGGGAGTCTCCACCTTAACCATAGCTGACAGAGCGTCACACCAGTAGGTAGCAGCCCCAGCCACCGCAGCTACCGGCGCTGCCGGTTGAAAAACTGACCCTGTGAGCTGAAACATCTTTCTCAACATGGACTCCAATTAAGGAATGCCCCCCCCCGCACAGTCTTTTAAAAGAAGCAGAGGGGGTAAAAGGACGAGCCAAGTTTCTCCCATACGTTCTTAATAATATTAGCCATCTTAACGGGGACCAGGAAGGTCTGAGGCACCACCCTATCCTCGTAAACCCTATCTAGCTTAGGGATCGAAGGTTCCTCCGGCAGTTTCGGTTCAGGAACCTCTAACATAGCAAGCAACTCTTCAGCAAAAAGCGCAAATGCTCCATCTTTAATTTAAAATCTGGCTCCTCCTCAGTCGGAAGTCTAGATGTCGCCGATTCTGACCCAGAAAGAGCGTCCTCCGAAGAGTCGGAGTCATCTTCATCAGCGGATAACCTGTCAGAGACATCCAACGGAGTAGATGACCCCTGGGACAGATAGCTATGTCCCAGGGCGTGGTAAGGCTTTGAAGGCCGCAGAAACCGCCGTTTGTAACTGATCAGCGAAATCTGGCAGCCAAAAGGCCCTTCCCACGGGAGGATTAGTAGTGCCCTGGGGAGCTGCATGTGCAATCGGAGATGAATGTAGGGAACGCACCTCGCAGGACAGAGAACCCTCAGAGGTGGACGGCTAAGTTTTACTAAATATCTTAATCTTTTTAGATATTGCAATCTTATCAAAACATGTGGAACAGAGTTGAGCAGGCGGATTAACCAGAACCTCCTCACAATAGACACAGTTATTGGGTTTTGTTAAAGAGGGAGTACATCAAGGGAGTACATCAAACATATCAGAGTCCCCCATGGCTTGCGCCTTTATTACAGACTAGATAGAAATTAAATGGAACCTTTATACCCCAATGGCCGCGGCACTCACCACCTCCTATGACCCGGACTACAGAAATGACCACCTTCCACCGTTTAGGGAACAGGAAGTTAAAGAGGCCACACCAGGTAACATGGAGTGCCATGCAGGACCGCCCCTGCACTAGAGTGAAAAACGTGCCAAAAAAAGACCTGCATCGATCTCTCGCTAGAGAAAACTGACTGTTCACACATTGACAGAGCCTCATCTCACACATGTCGCAGCATTAAACACAATAAAGATATTATGCATAAATCCCCACTGTTCAAAAACCCCCTTTCTGTGGACATTAACCCTTGATTCTATACAGATAAAAGGAGACACACTGTGACCCTGTCTTCTTGCGTTATCATATGTGTATAAATGAAACGATCTTACCAGAATCTATGCCGTGGAACAGGAACACGGTCTTTCAAGTGTAACAGGGTAGTACCATCGCTCCTGACATGTCTTGATAGTAGAAAGAAGGGATGCACCGAAATTTCGGCCGCAGAAACGTTTCGGCCGAAAAATTGCATTTTTGGTTATTTTGGTTTTTGTTTTGCTTTTTATTTTCGGTAAAATTATTTCAAATTTGATGCCAGCCTACAGCTGCTGTTTGAGTTCATTAATTGACTTACTGTTTTGCATATAATAATAGTTTTCTAGGACTATACTTTATTTGGATAATTGGTAAAAACACAGAACTAAATAAAGAATAATTCTAGCAATGCACCAAAATTTGGGCCGCCGAAAATGTTCAATCCCAATTTCGGCCCAAAATGGCTAAAAATGTACAGCCCTCCCCTGTTCTATTGAGTTACATGTCTATCCTTAGCATAAGGTGAGCAGCACAGCACTGGCATGGTACACAGAGCACACACATAAGTACCATGACATGATGATATTTGAAACCAGCAGTGCCCCCTTTTTTTTTTTATAGAAGGAAACCAAAGTTCTAAATACAGTATTCAAAGGAAAATAAGTAGCATGTTTATAAACAATTGATATTATCAGACTCAGCCCTAAGCACACACAATGAATATGTATAAGCCTTATATATGGTGCTCATACATCAGCCTCATGTGCGTAGACATTCTATTCGACTGAGGCAAATATGCATGCACACTATATATGCATAATCTGACGGGTCAGTGTGAGACCCGAACCTGGAACTAGGCGGAGATACGATGAGAGACGATCAGGTGCAGCCACGCCAATCGCACAGATAACTACACCCAAAAACAAAACACAACATGTCCACCTCGTATTGTTGTCTGGCTATAATCACGCTCTCCCTTGTAGAGCTCCACCAGTGTCACTGCAGATCACACCCATTTGTTGGAGCTTTCCCGCCTACAAGCTCTCTCACTACACACACTACACACACTGTAGTTAAAAAAAAAAAAAAAAAGTCATTTTAGGTTTCGTTTCGGTTTTCGGCCATGGGCATCCTGAATTTTCGGTATCTGTTTTGGTCCAGAATTTTCATTTCGGTGCATCCCTAGTAGAAAGCAGGCAGCGAAACTCGTCAACACCGATTGCTTATGGAGCTGTTAATCTGAGTCCGGATGGTTTTGCAGAAAGACTCTCCCTGCATCTCCGGACTCTAACTTTCACCCATGCGCTCAATGAGAGGCTGACAGGAGTACTTAAAACTCCAGTCCTATCTCGAAGAGTACTACCCTTCATAAAAGACTATTCCGAAACTTCCGACACTTCTCTGCCAACCTCCTGTGACGAAAGGCAAAGAATGACTGGGGGATGAGGGGAGTGGGGGAGGTATTTAAGCCTTTGGTCGGGGTGTCTTTGCCTCCTCCTGGTGGCTAGGTTCTCAATTTCCACAAGTAATGAATGAATCCGTGGACTCTCCTCCCATTAAGATGGAAAAGGCACCTTTGCCCCCAGTGACTTTGGATATGATAGAGTTCAGTCCTGGACCAAAAAGAACCTTCCCCTTAAATAGAAGGGAAAGTAATCTAGATTTGGAAGTCATGTCAGCCAACCAGGACTTCAACCATAGAGCCCTACGGGCTAGAACAGAAAACATAATTTATGTAAGAACTTACCTGATAAATTAATTTCTTTCATATTGGCAAGAGTCCATGAGCTAGTGACGTATGGGATATACAATCCTACCAGGAGGGGCAAAGTTTCCCAAACCTCAAAATGCCTATAAATACTCCCCTCACCACACCCACAATTCAGTTTAATTAATAGCCAAGTAGTGGGTTGATAGAAAAAAGGAGTAAAAAGCATCAAAAAAGGAACTGAAATTATATAATTGTGCTTTTTACAAAAAAACATAATCATCATAAAAAGGGTGGGTCTCATGGACTCTTGCCAATATGAAAGAAATTAATTTATCAGGTAAGTTCTTACATAAATTAGGTTTTCTTTCATGTAATTGGCAAGAGTCCATGAGCTAGTGACGTATGGGATAGTAATAGCCAAGATATGGTACTCCACAGAAGAGTCACTAGAGATGAATTGAATACACTTCGTTCCTCTGGATCTCACTAATATACTACCTTCTTAACTTACTCAATTAAAACGTTATCCCCTCAAAAAACGTTCAAATCACTAAAATTGGAAAAGAGCATATATAGAGTAGCGCCCCAACTATACTCAGGGCTGAAGGTTAAATAGAAGCACATATAAATAAAACATATATAAATTCAGTTATAATTTATTTTATCTAAATAAATTCAATTTAAATAATTTTAAAAATAAGACCGATAATTCTGTATATACAAAATATTTATTGAAGCACGATATGTATCACCTAAAAAACTTTTTTAAAAAACAATTCTAAACAAATAATCCTAAACAAACAATTTATCTAATAACAACAGTTGTGGCCACAACTTTATATTTAAATAATAAAATCGAGTGATTCAGTTTCCAAACTCTGATCCTTTATAGGCAGTAAGAGGACTCTTATAAATGTCCTGATTAACTCGCTGTGTGCAGTGCTCCTTTAGGAATTTATAAAGATACTATGTTCTCAATATTAGTATTAGTTGTTAAACAGTTTCAGTCGAGTATATACACACTGGGTAACGTCACTCTTTTCCGTTAGGTTTTCACAGTCAGTTTTAGATCACAGAACCAATCAGCTATTGGTATTTGGACAACTCCCTTATTTGAATTTCCAATGCCGGTTTGTAACTTGGCAAAGTTATGACAGTTGCAACAATAATTCTCAGTGTTTGTGCAAGAAATTAAATATTCTCCTTTGTATCCAAACAGTCTCTTTTTATCATTCACTTTCTAACCGCTTTAACTTGTAGAGGAGAAAACGCTCTTACCTTGTCTGTGTCTCCTATTTTCCTTAGGCGGCTTCTTAATTCAAGCCTTACCTGGACACTTTTGAGCGATTCTCTGAAGTTATTGGGTATCGTGGAAAGCTGTATAAGTAGATTGTAGTCCTGACAGCTGCAGCTTGTCTTTGCGGTATGTTCCTAGTTCAATTTCTTACTGTTTAGAACATAATATCCTGAATCATGGCATTTTCAGCCATTATGTTCTAAACAGTAAGAAATTGAACTATATGTGCTTCTATTTAACCTTCAGCCCTGAGTATAGTTGGGGCGCTACTCTATATATGCTCTTTTCCAAGTCACTAGAGATGGACGGATAGAAATAAAAACAGACATTTTCCGCTGAAAAAAATTAAATACACATCCTAAAAAATAAGTTTTTCTCATAATTGAAAAAAAAAAACTTAAAACATAAGCAGAGGAATCAAACTGAAACAGCTGCCTGAAGAACTTTTCTACCAAAAACTGCAGAAGAGGCAAATACATAAAAACGGTACAATTTAGTAGGTGTGTGCAAAGAAGACCAAGTTGCTGCTTTGCAAATCTGATCAACTGAAGCTTCATTTTTAAAAGCCCAAGAAGTGGAAACTGATCTAGTAGAATGAGCTGTGATTCACTGAGGCGGGGCCTGACCCAACTCCAAATAAGCCTGATGAATCAAAAGCTTTAACCAGGATGCCAAGAAATGGCAGAAGTTTTCAGACATTTCCTAGGACCAGAAAAGACAACAAATAGACTAGAAGTCTTTCTGAAATCTTTAGTAGCTTCAACATAATATTTCAAAGCTCTTACAACATCCAGAGAATGGAAGGATCTCTCCATAGAATTCTTAGGATTAGGGCACAAAGAGGGAACAACAATTTCCCTATTAATGTTGTTAGAATTCTCAACTTTAGGTAAAAACTTAAATGAAGTACACAAAACTGCCTTATCCTGATGGGAAATCAGAAAAGGAGACTCACAAGAAAGAGCAGATAATTCAGAAACTCTACTAGCAGAAGAGATAACCAAAAGGAACAACATTTTCCGAGAAAGTAGTTTAATATCCAAAGAATGCATAGGCTCAAAAGGAGGAGCCTGTAACGCCTTCAAAACCAAATTAAGACTCCAAGGAGGAGAGATTGATTTACTTGTAATTCTATTTTATTAAAAGGTCAAAACAGAAAAAAAAGCGTTTTTTTATGTGTATAGACATCAAAAAAAGAAAATAGCTTTGACAAAACATAGTTCATCTGACAGTGTAATCCGGAATACATATTAACAGAAATCCAAAACATATGAAGCAAATTTTGTACTCAATTTATATCATACTACTGCAGCGATGTCTATCTAAACAAATGACAAAGAGAAAATACAAATACCATGTTATCTTCAGAAACATATAATAGAAACATTCTTTATTCTTTTTTTTTATTTCCTCTTTACCCTTTTTTTTTTTTTTTTTGACCTTAACCTTAAAGGGACAGTCAAGTATAAATTAAACTTTCATTATTCAGATAGGACTTTTAATTTTAATTGACTTTCCAATTTACTTTTATCATCAAATTTGCTTTTTTCTCTTGGTATTCTTAGTTTAAACTAAACATAGGTAAGCTCATATGCTAATTTCTAAGCCTTTGAGGGCTGCCTCTTATCACATGCTTTTTAAATCTCTTTTCAACACAAAGAGACAGAAAGTACACGTGGGCTATATAGATAACACTGTGTTCAGGCACAGAAAGTTATTTAAGATCTAGCACAATACAATGCTAAATGTAAGACAATAGATAATAAACAGTCACAGTCATGTGATCAGGGGGCTGGAAGAAGGTTCCTAGATACAAGGTAATCACAAAGGTAAAAAGTACATTAATATAACTGTGTTGGTTATGAAAAACTGGGGAATGAGTAATAAAGGGATTATCTATCTTTTAAAACAATAACAATTCTATGGTTGAATGTCCCTTTAAGGGATGATTACAAAAACCACTGGTATTTGCTATATTCTATTTATAAAGCAAAAAGGGAAATTCAAATAAGGGAGTTATCTAGAAACTTAATACGAGAAACACCAATCTGGCAGGTGCCTGAGGAATCAAGAAACTTTTTGGTAAATTGATCCTCCAACCATGTTTCCGAAGAAACAACACTAGTTGATTTGTGTGAGATTCTGCAGAACGTAAAGACTGAGCTAGTACCAAGATATCGTCCAAATATGGAAACATTGCAATACCCTGTTCTCTGATTACAGAGAGTAGGGCACCTAGAACCTTTGAAAAGATTCTTGGAGCTATTGCTAGGCCAAATGGAAGAGCAACAAATTGGTAATACTTGTCTAGAAAAGAGAATTTCAGAAACTGATAATGTTCTGGATGAATCGGAATATGAAGGTATGCATCCTGCAAGTCTATTGTGGACATATAATGTCCTCGCTGAACAAAAGGCAGAATAGTCCTTATAGTCACCATCTTGAAAGTTTGTACTCTTACATAACGATTCAAAATTTTCAGATCCAGGACTGATATGAATACATTTTCCTTCTTTGGGACAATGAATAGATTTGAATAAAACCCCAAACCTTGTTCCTGAAAAGGAACTGGCATGATTACCCCTGAAGACTCCAGGTCTGAAACACACTTCAGGAAAGCCTGAGCTTTTACTGGATTTGCTGGGATACGTGAGAGAAAAAATCTTCTCACAGGTGGTCTTACTCTGAATCCTATTCGATACCCTTGAGAGACAATGCTCTGAATCCATTGATTTTGGACAGAATTTATCCAAAAATCCTTGAAAAACCTTAATCTGCCCCCTACCAGCTGAGCTGGAATGAGGGCCGCACCTTCATGCGGACTTAGGGGCTGACTTTGGTTTCTTAAATGGCTTGGATTTATTCCAATTTGAGGAAGGCTTCCAATTGGAAACGGATTCCTTGGGGGAAGGATTACGTTTTTGTTCCTTATTTTGACGAAAGGAACAAAAACGGTTAGAAGCCTTAGATTTACCCTTAGGTTTTTAATCCTGAGGGAGAAAAACTCCCGTTCCCCCAGTGGCAGTTGAAATAATAGAATCCAACTGAGAACCAAATAAATTATTACCTTGGAAAGAAAGAGATAGTAATCTAGATTTAGATGTCATATCAGCATTCCAAGATTTAAGCCACAAAGCTCTTCTAGCTAATATAGCTAAAGACATGGATCTAACATCAATTTTGATAATATCAAAAATGGCATCACAAATAAAATGATTAGCATATTGCAGTAAGCTAATAATGCTAGATATGTCAGAATCAAATTCTTGTTGCGCTAAATTCTCCAACCAGAAAGCTGATGCAGCCGCAACATCAGCCAAAGAAATTGCAGGTCTGAAAAGATGACCTGAATATAAATAGGCCTTCCTTAGATAAGATTCAAGCTTCCTATCTAAAGGATCCTTAAAGGAAGTACTATCTTCCATAGGAATAGTGGTACGTTTCGGTAGAGTAGAAATAGCCCCATCAACTTTGGGGATTTTTCCCCAAAACTCTATAGAATTTGCTGGTAAAGGATACAATTTTTTAAACCTTGAAGAAGGAATAAAAGAAGTACCTGGTTTATTCCATTCCTTAGAAATCATATCAGAAATAGCCTCAGGAATAGGAAAAACCCCTGGAGAAACCACAGGAGGTTTAAAAAACAGAATTTATGCTTACTTGATAAATTACTTTCTCCAACGGTGTGTCCGGTCCACGGCGTCATCCATTACTTGTGGGATATTCTCTTCACCAACAGGAAGTGGCAAAGAGCACAGCAAAAGCTGTCCATATAGCCCCTCCTTGGCTCCGTCCCCCCAGTCATTCGACCGACGGTTAGGAGAAAAAAAGGAGAAACTATAGGGTGCCGTGGTGACTGTAGTGTATAGAGAAAGACATTTTTCAAACCTGATTAAAAAACCAGGGCGGGCCGTGGACCGGACACACCGTTGGAGAAAGTAATTTATCAGGTAAGCATAAATTCTGTTTTCTCCAACATTGGTGTGTCCGGTCCACAGCGTCATCCATTACTTGTGGGAACCAATACCAAAGCTTTAGGACACGGATGAAGGGAGGGAGCAAATCAGGTTACCTAAACGGAAGGCACCACGGCTTGCAAGACCTTTCTCCCCAAAACAGCCTCCGAAGAAGCAAAAGTATCACATTTTTAAAATTTGGCAAAAGTGTGCAGAGAAGACCAAGTCGCTGCCTTACATATCTGATCAACAGAAGCCTCGTTCTTGAAGGCCCATGTGGAAGCCACAGCTCTAGTGGAGTAAGCTGTGATTCGTTCAGGAGGCTGCCATCCGGCAGTCTCATAAGCCAATCGGATAATGCTTTTCAGCCAGAAAGACAGAGAGGTAGCCGTAGCTTTTTGTCCTCTCCTCTTACCAGAGTAAACGGCAAACAAAGATGAAGTTTGTCTAAAATCCTTAGTTGCTTCTAAATAGAACTTTAAAGCACAAACTACATCTAAATTGTGTAACAAACGTTCCTTCTTTGAAACTGGATTCGGACACAGAGAAGGAACAACTATTTCCTGGTTAATATTCCTGTTGGAAACAACTTTCGGAAGAAAACCAGGCTTAGTACGCAAAACGACCTTATCTGCATGGAACACCAGATAGGGTGGATTACACTGCAAAGCAGATAATTCAGAAACTCTTCTAGCAGAAGAAATAGCAACCAAAAACAGAACTTTCCAAGATAGTAACTTGATATCTATGGAATGTAGAGGTTCAAACGGAACCCCTTGAAGAACTGAAGGAATTAAATTTAGACTCCAAGGAGGAGTCAAAGGTCTGTAAACAGGCTTGATTCTGACCAAAGCCTGTACAAAAGCTTGTATATCTGGCACAGCTGCCAGTCGTTTGTGTAACAAGACAGATAAAGCAGAAATCTGTCCTTTTAGAGAACTCGCTGACAATCCCTTATCCAAACCGTCTTGAAGAAAGGAGAGGATCTTAGGAATTTTAATCTTACTCCAGGAGAATCCCTTGGATTCACACCAACAGATATATCTTTTCCATATTTTATGATAAATCTTTCTAGTCACAGGTTTTCTGGCTTGGACCAGAGTATCTATCACAGAATCTGAAAACCCACGCTTGGATAAAATCAAACGTTCAATTTCCAAGCAGTCAGCTGTAGAGAAACTAGATTTGGATGTTCGAATGGACCTTGTATTAGAAGATCCTGTCTCAAAGGTAGCTTCCATGGTGGAGCCGATGACATATGCACCAGGTCTGCATACCAAGTCCTGCGCGGCCACGCAGGAGCTATCAGAATCACCAAGGCCTTCGCCTGTTTGATCCTGGCTACAAGCCTGGGGAGGAGAGGGAACGGTGGAAACGCATAAGCTAGGTTGAACGACCAAGGCGCCACTAATGCATCCACTAGAGTCGCCTTGGGATCCCTGGATCTGGACCCGTAGCAAGGAACCTTGAAGTTCTGACGGGACGTCATCAGATCCATGTCTGGAATGCCCCATAATTGAGTCAACTGGGCAAACACCTCCGGGTGGAGTTACCACTCCCCCGGATGGAAAGTCTGACGACTCAGGTAATCCGCCTCCCAGTTGTCTACTCCTGGGATGCGGATTGCAGATAGGTGGCAGGAGTGATCCTCCGCCCATTTGATGATTTTGGATACCTCTCTCATCGCCAAGGAACTCTTTGTTCCCCCCTGATGATTGATGTAAGCTACAGTCGTCATGTTGTCCGACTGGAATCTTATGAATCCGGCCTTCGCTAGTTGAGGCCAAGCCTGGAGAGCAGTGAATATCGCTCTCAGTTTCAGTATGTTTATCGGAAGAAGAGACTCTTCCCGAGACCATAGACCCTGAGCTTTCAGGGAGTCCCAGACCGCGCCCCAGCCTAATAGACTGGCGTCGGTCGTGACAATGACCCACTTTGGTCTGCGGAAACTCATTCCCTGAGACAGGTGATCCTGGGACAACCACCAACGGAGTGAGTCTCTGGTTATCTGGTCTACTTGAATCTTTGGGGACAAGTCTGTATAATCCCCATTCCACTGCTTGAGCATGCACAGTTGTAATGGTCTTAGATGAATTTGAGCAAAATGAACTATATCCATTGCTGCCACCATCAACCCTACTACTTCCATGCACTGAGCTATGGAAGGCTGTAGAATAGAGAGAACTTGACAAGCGTTTCGAAGCTTTGACTTTCTGACTTCTGTCAAGAAGATCTTCATTTCTAAAGAATCTATTATTGTTACCAAAAAGGGAACTCTTGTCGACGGATACAGGGAACTCTTTTCTACGTTCACCTTCCACCCGTGAGATCTGAGAAAGGCTAGAACAATGTCTGTATGAGCCTTTGCCTCGGAAAGAGACGACGCTTGAATTAGAATGTCGTCCAGGTAAGGTGCCACTGCAATGCCTCTTGGTCTTAGAACCGCTAGAAGGGACCCGAGCACTTTTGTAAAAATTCTGGGAGCAGTGGCTAGTCCGAATGGAAGAGCCACGAACTGATAATGTTTGTCCAGAAAGGCGAACCTTAGGAACTGATGATGATCTTTGTGGATAGGAATATGTAGATACGCATCCTTTAAATCCACGGTAGTCATATATTGACCCTCCTGGATTGCAGGTAAAATTGTTCGAATGGTTTCCATTTTGAACGATGGAACTCTGAGAAATTTGTTTAGAATTTTTAAATCCAGAATTGGTCTGAAGGTTCCCTCTTTTTTGGGAACTACAAACAGATTTGAGTAAAACCCCTGACCTTGTTCCACAGTTGAAACTGGGTGTATCACTCTCATCTTTAACAGGTCTTCTACACAATGTAAGAATGCCTGTCTGTTTATTTGGTTTAAAGATAAGTGAGAAATGTGGAACCTTCCCCTTGGGGGTAGTTCCTTGAATTCTAGAAGATAACCCTGAGAGACTATTTCTAATGCCCAGGGATCCTGAACATCTCTTGCCCAAGCCTGAGCAAAGAGAGAGAGTCTGCCCCCTACTAGATCCGGTCCCGGATCGGGGGCTACCCCTTCATGCTGTTTTGGTAGCAGCAGCAGGCTTCTTGGCTTGTTTACCCTTGTTCCAGCCTTGCATTGGTTTCCAAGCTGGTTTAGTCTGGGAAGCGTTACCCTCTTGTCTAGAGGCTGCAGAGTTAGAAGCCGGTCCGTTCCTGAAGTTGCGAAAGGAACGAAAATTGGACTTATTCTTAGCCTTGAAAGGCCTATCTTGTGGGAGGGCATGGCCCTTTCCCCCAGTGATATCTGAAATAATTTCCTTAAATTCTGGCCCAAAAAGGGTCTTACCTTTGAAAGGAATATTAAGCAATTTTGTCTTGGAAGATACATCCGCCGACCAAGACTTTAGCCAGAGCGCTCTACGCGCCACAATTGCAAACCCTGAATTTTTTGCCGCTAATTTCGCTAACTGCAAAGCGGCGTCTAAAATAAAGGAATTAGCTAACTTAAGTGCGTGAATTCTGTCCATGACCTCCTCATATGGAGTCTCCCTACTGAACGACTTTTCCAGTTCCTCGAACCAGAACCACGCCGCTGTAGTGACAGGAATAATGCACGAAATAGGTTGAAGGAGGTATCCTTGCTGTACAAAAATCTTTTTAAGCAAGCCCTCCAATTTTTTATCCATAGGATCTTTGAAAGCACAATTGTCCTCAATGGGAATGGTTGTGCGTTTTGCTAGTGTAGAAATCGCCCCCTCGACCCTAGGGACTGTTTGCCATGTGTCCTTCCTGGGGTCAACCATGGGGAACAATTTCTTAAATATAGGAGGAGGGACAAAAGGTATGCCTGGCTTCTCCCACTCCATATTCACAATGTCCGCCACCCTTTTAGGTATCGGAAATGCATCAGGGTGCACCAGGACCTCTAGGAACTTGTCCATCTTGCACAATTTTTCTGGGATGACCAGATTGTCACAATCATCCAGAGTAGATAGCACCTCCTTAAGTAATGCGCGGAGATGCTCTAATTTAAATTTAAATGTCACAACATCAGGTTCTGCCTGCTGAGAAATTCTCCCTGTATCAGATATTTCTCCATCTGACAAACCCTCCCTCACTGCCACTTCAGACTGGTGTGAGGGTATGACAGATAAATTATCATCAGCGCCCTCCTGCTCTACAGTGTTTGAAACAGAGCAATCGCGCTTTCTCTGAAATGCTGGCATTTTGGATAAAATATTAGCTATGGAGTTATCCATTACTGCCATCAATTGTTGCATAGTAACAAGCATTGGCGCGCTAGAAGTACTAGGGGTCGCCTGCGCGAGCATAACTGATATAGACACAGAAGGAGAGGATGCAGAACTATCCCTACTTCCTTCATCTGAGGAATCATCCTGGGCAACCTTACTAAATGTGACAGTACTGTCCTTACTTTGTTTGGACGCTATGGCACAATTATCACATACATTTGAAGGAGCAACCACCTTGGCCTTCATACATACAGAACATGACTTATCTGAAGGTACAGACATGTTAAACAGGCTTAAACTGGTTAATAAAGCACAAAAACATAATTTATGCTTACCTGATAAATTTATTTCTCTTGTAGTGTGTTCAGTCCACGGGTCATCCATTACTTATGGGATATATTCTCCTTCCCAACAGGAAGTTGCAAGAGGATCACCCAAGCAGAGCTGCTATATAGCTCCTCCCCTCACATGTCATATCCAGTCATTCGACCGAAACAAGACGAGAAAGGAGAAACTATAAGGTGCAGTGGTGACTGGAGTTATAATTTTAAAATTTAGAACCTGCCTTAAAAAGACAGGGCGGGCCGTGGACTGAACACACTACAAAAGAAATAAATTTATCAGGTAAGCATAAATTATGTTTTCTCTTGTTAAGTGTGTTCAGTCCACGGGTCATCCATTACTTATGGGATACCAATACCAAAGCTAAGTACACGGATGATGGGAGGAACAAGGCAGGAACATTAAACAGAAGGAACCACTGCCTGTAGAACCTTTCTCCCAAAACCAGCCTCCGAAGAAGCGAAAGTGTCAAATTTGTAAAATTTGGAAAAAGTATGAAGTGAAGACTAAGTTGCAGCCTTGCAAATCTGTTCAACAGAGGCCTCATTCTTAAAGGCCCAGGTGGAAGCCACAGCTCTGGTGGAATGAGCTGTAATTCTTTCAGGAGGCTGCTGTCCAGCAGTCTCATAGGCTAAACGTATTATGCTACGAAGCCAAAAAGAGAGAGAGGTAGCCGAAGCCTTTTGACCTCTCCTCTGTCCAGAGTAAACGACAAACAGAGAAGTTTGTCTAAAATCTTTAGTTGCCTGTAAGTAGAACTTCAGAGCACGGACCACGTCTAGATTATGCAAAAGACGTTCCTTCTTTGAAGAAGGATTAGGACATAATGATGGAACAACAATCTCTTGATTGATATTCCTGTTAGAAACAACCTTAGGTAAAAACCCAGGTTTAGTACGCAGAACTACCTTGTCTGAATGAAAGATCAGATAAGGAGAATCACAATGTAAGGCAGATAACTCAGAGACTCTTCGAGCCGAGGAAATAGCCATCAAAAACAAAACTTTCCAAGATAAAAGCTTAATATCAATGGAATGAAGGGGTTCAAACGGAACACCCTGAAGAACTTTAAGAACCAAGTTTAAGCTCCACGGAGGAGCAACAGCTTTAAACACAGGCTTAATTCTAGCCAAAGCCTGACAAAAGGCCTGGACGTCTGGATTCTCTGCCAGACGTTTGTGTAAAAGAATAGACAGAGCTGAAATCTGTCCCTTTAGCGAACTAGCGGATAAACCCTTTTCTAAACCCTCTTGTAGAAAAGCTAATATTCTAGGAATCCTAACCTTACTCCATGAGTAACTCTTGGATTCGCACCAATATAAATATTTACGCCATATCTTATGGTAAATTTTTCTTGTCACAGGTCTCCGAGCCTGTATTAATGTATCAATAACCGAATCCAAAAACCCACGCTTTGATAGAATCAAGCGTTCAATTTCCAGGCAGTCAGCCTCAGAGAAATTAGGTTTGGATGGTTGAAAGGACCCTGAATTAGAAGGTCCTGCCTCAGAGGAAGAGACCATGGTGGACAGGACGACATGTCCACTAGGTCTGCATACCAGGTCCTGCGTGGCCACACAGGCGCTATCAGAATTACCGATGCCCTCTCCTGTTTGATCCTGGCAATCAGCCGAGGTAGCAACGGAAATGGTGGAAACACATAAGCTATATTGAAAACCCAAGGGGCTGCTAATGCATCTACCAGCACCGCTCCCGGGTCCCTGGACCTGGATCCGTAACAAGGAAACTTCGCGTTCTGGCGAGATGCCATGAGATCCAGATCCGGTTCGCCCCAACGACGAATCAGTTGAGCAAATACCTCCGGGTGAAGTTCCCACTCTCCCGGATGAAAAGTCCGGCGACTTAGGAAATCCGCCTCCCAGTTCTCTACGCCTGGGATGTGAATCGCTGACAGGTGGCAAGAGTGAGACTCTGCCCAGCGAATTATCTTTGAGACTTCCAACATCGCTAGGGAACTCCTGGTTCCCCCTTGATGATTGATGTAAGCCACAGTCGTGATATTGTCCGACTGAAATCTGATGAACCTCAGCTTTGCTAACTGAGGCAAAGCTAGAAGAGCATTGAATATTGCTCTTAATTCTAGAATGTTTATTGGGAGGAGTTTCTCCTCCTGAGTCCACGATCCCTGAGCCTTCAGGGAATTTCAGACTGCTCCCCAGCCTAGAAGGCTGGCATCCGTTGTTACAATCGTCCAATCTGGCCTGCGAAAGGTCATTCCTTTGGACAGATGAACCGGTGACAACCACCAGAGAAGCGAATCTCTTGTCTCCTGGTCCAGATTTAGCAAAGGGGACAGATCTGAGTAATCCCCGTTCCATTGACTGAGCATGCATAGTTGCAGCGGTCTGAGATGCAGGCGCGCAAATGGCACTATGTCCATTCCCGCGACCATTAAGCCGATTACCTCCATGCACTGAGCTACTGATGGGCTTGGAACGGAATGAAGGACACGGCAAGCATTGAGAATCTTTGATAACCTGGACTCCGTCAGGTAAATCTTCATCTCCACAGAATCTATAAGAGTCCCTAGAAAAGGAACCCTTGTGAGTGGTAACAGAGAACTCTTTTCCACGTTCACTTTCCACCCATGCGACCTCAGAAATGCTAGAACTATCTCTGTATGAGACTTTGCATTCTGAAAACTTGACGCTTGTATCAGAATGTCGTCTAGGTACGGAGCCACCGCTATGCCTCGTGGTCTTAGTACTGCCAGAAGTGAGCCCAGAACCTTCGTAAAAATTCTCGGGGCCGTGGCTAACCCGAAGGGAAGAGCCACAAACTGGTAACGCCTGTCTAGAAAGGCAAACCTCAGGTACCGATAATGATCTTTGTGAATCGGTATATGAAGGTAAGCATCCTTTAAGTCCACCGTGGTCATATATTGACCCTCTTGGATCATGGGTAGGATGGTTCGAATGGTTTCCATCTTGAACGATGGTACCCTTAGGAATTTGTTTAAGATCTTTAAGTCCAAGATTGGTCTGAAGGTTCCCTCTTTTTTGGGAACCACAAATAGATTTGAGTAAAATCCTTGCCCCTGTTCCGATCGCGGAACTGAGTGGATCACTCCCATGATTAAGAGGTCTTGTACACATTGTAGAAATGCCTCTCTATTTACTAGGTTTGTCGATAACCTCGAAAGATGGAACCTCCCTTGTGGAGGAGAGGTTTTGAAATCCAGAAGGTATCCCTGAGATATAATCTTTAACGTCCAGGGATCCTGCACATCTCTTGCCCAAGCCTGGGCAAAGAGAGAAAGTCTGCCCCCCACTAAATCCGTCTCCGGATAGGGGGCCCTGTCTTCATGCTGTCTTAGGGGCGGGAGTAGGCTTTCTGGCCTGCTTGCCCTTGTTCCATGACTGGTTGCCTTTCCAACCCTGTCTGTAACGAGCAGTAGTTCCTTCCTGTTTTGAAGCGGAGGAAGTCGATGCTGCTCCTGCCTTGAAGTTACGAAAGGCACGAAAATTAGACTGTTTGGCCTTTGGTTTGGCCCTGTCCTGAGGAAGGGCGTGGCCCTTACCTCCCGTAATGTCAGCAATAATTTCCTTCAAGCCGGGCCCGAATAAGGTCTGCCCTTTGAAAGGAATGTTAAGTAGCTTAGACTTGGAAGTTACATCCGCTGACCAGGATTTAAGCCAGAGCGCTCTGCGCGCCTGTATGGCGAATCCGGAATTTTTAGCCGTAAGTTTGGTTAGATGTACTACGGCATCTGAAACAAACGCATTAGCTTGCTTAAGGGTTCTAACTTTGCTAAAAGCCTCATCCAACGGCTCTGTGCGAATCGCCTCTTCCAGAGACTCAAACCAGAATGCCGCTGCAGCCGTGACAGGTGCAATGCATGCAAGAGGCTGCAATATAAAACCCTGTTGAACAAACATTTTCTTAAGATAACCCTCTAATTTTTTATCCATTGGATCTGAGAAAGCACAGCTATCCTCCACCGGGATAGTGGTACGCTTGGCTAACGTAGAAACTGCTCCCTCCACCTTAGGGACCGTCTGCCATAAGTCTCGTGTGGTGGCGTCTATAGGGAACATTTTTCTAAATATCGGGGGAGGGGAAAAAGGCACACCGGGTCTATACCACTCCTTACTTATAATTTCTGTAAGTCTTTTTGGTATAGGAAAAACATCAGTACACACCGGTACCGCATAGTACCTATCCAACCTACACAATTTCTCTGGAATTGCCACCGTGTCGCAATCATTCAGAGCCGCTAATACCTCCCCTG
Source organism: Bombina bombina (assembly GCF_027579735.1). Lineage (NCBI taxonomy): Eukaryota > Metazoa > Chordata > Amphibia > Anura > Bombinatoridae > Bombina > Bombina bombina. The sequence continues at coordinate 508,193,910 of NC_069502.1, forward strand.
GTAACACACGGAGGTTCTAAGCTTAAATTTGAAATTTCTGAATCCGGTCTCCCCGGATCAGAACCGTCACCGACAGAATGAAGCTCACCGTCCTCATGTTCTGCAAATTGTGACGCAGTATCAGACATGGCTCTCGTGTCATCAGCGCGCTCTGTCCTTAACCCAGAACTATCGCGTTTGCCCCTTAATTCGGGCATATTATATAATACTTCTTTCATAACATTAGCCATATCATGTAAAGTGATTTGTAAGGGCCTAGATGTACTAGGTGTCTCAATCCTACGCATCTCCCGAGCGGGAGACGCAGGTACTGACACGTGAGGAGAGTTAGGCGGCATAACTTCCCCCTCGTTGTCTGGTGATAGTTTCTTTATCGGTACAGATTGACTTTTATTCAAAGCAATATCAATACAATTGGTACACATCGTTCTATTGGGCTCCACATTGGCTTTTGAACATGATGAACAAACAGTTTCCTCTGAATCAGACATGTTTAAACAGACTTAGCATTGAAACTAACAAGCTTGGAAATCACTTTCAATAAGTTTACAAGCAATATAAAAAACGCTGCAGCGCTTCAAAAATACAGATATAATTAAACAATTCTTAACAAGTAGTGTATTATTAGCAGAGGATTGCACCCATTAGCAAAAGGATGATTAACCCCTCAATACCCAAAACGGATAAAACAGATATCAATTAAGATTTAACGCTTTTAATCACAGTCAGCACACTGTCACAGATCTGCTGTGACTGATTACCTCCCTCACAAATGAAATTTGCAGACCCCTGAGCTCTCTAGAGACGTCCTGGATCAAGGAGTAAGAAGCAGGAAGACTGTGCAAGAATTTTAACTGCGCAACAAGGCGCTAAAACAAGGGCCCTCCCACTCCAATCACAACAGTGGGAGCCCTGATATAACGGTTTCCATGCAGAAAAATATGTTAGCCATGTGGAAAAAAAACAGAATTTATGTTTACCTGATAAATTACTTTCTCCAACGGTGTGTCCGGTCCACGGCGTCATCCTTACTTGTGGGATATTCTCCTCCCCAACAGGAAATGGCAAAGAGCCCAGCAAAGCTGGTCACATGATCCCTCCTAGGCTCCGCCTACCCCAGTCATTCGACCGACGTTAAGGAGGAATATTTGCATAGGAGAAACCATATGTTACCGTGGTGACTGTAGTTAAAGAAAATAAATTATCAGACCTGATTAAAAAAACCAGGGCGGGCCGTGGACCGGGCACACCGTTGGAGAAAGTAATTTATCAGGTAAACATAAATTCTGTTTTCTCCAACATAGGTGTGTCCGGTCCACGGCGTCATCCTTACTTGTGGGAACCAATACCAAAGCTTTAGGACACGGATGAAGGGAGGGAGCAAATCAGGTCACCTAAATGGAAGGCACCACGGCTTGCAAAACCTTTCTCCCAAAAATAGCCTCAGAAGAAGCAAAAGTATCAAATTTGTAAAATTTAGAAAAAGTGTGCAGTGAAGACCAAGTCACTGCCTTACATATCTGATCAACAGAAGCCTCATTCTTGAAGGCCCATGTGGAAGCCACAGCCCTAGTGGAGTGAGCTGTGATTCTTTCAGGAGGCTGCCGTCCGGCAGTCTCATAAGCCAATCGGATAATGCTTTTAATCCAGAAGGAGAGAGAGGTAGAAGTTGCTTTTTGACCTCTCCGTTTACCAGAATAAACAACAAACAAAGACAAAGTTTGTCTGAAATCCTTAGTAGCTGCTAAGTAAAATTTGAGAGCACGAACTACATCCAAGTTGTGCAACAAACGTTCCTTCTTTGAAACTGGATTAGGACACAAAGAAGGCACAACTATCTCCTGGTTAATGTTTTTGTTAGAAACAACTTTTGGAAGAAAACCAGGAATAGTACGCAAAACCACCTTATCTGCATGGAACACCAGATAAGGAGAAGAACACTGCAGAGCAGATAATTCTGAAACTCTTCTAGCAGAAGAAATTGCAACCAAAAACAAAACTTTCCAAGATAATAACTTAATATCAACGGAATGTAAGGGTTCAAACGGAACCCCCTAAAGAACTGAAAGAACTAGGTTGAGACTCCAAGGAGGAGTCAAAATTTTGTAAACAGGCTTGATTCTAACCAGAGCCTGAACAAAGGCTAGAACATCTGGCACAGCTGCCAGCTTTTTGTGAAGTAACACAGACAAGGCAGAAATCTGTCCCATCAAGGAACTTGCAGATAATCCTTTTTCCAATCCTTCTCGAAGGAAGGATAGACTCTTAGGAATCTTAACCTTGTCCCAAGGGAATCCTGCAGATTCACACCAACAGATATACCAAATTATGTGGTAATTTTTCTGGTTACAGGCTTTCAGGCCTGAACAAGAGTATTAATAACAGAATCTGAGAACCCTCGCTTTGATAAGATCAAGCGTTCAATCTCCAAGCAGTCAGCTGGAGTGGGTCGAACGGACCTAGAACAAGAAGGTCTCGCCTCAAAGGTAGCTTCCATGGTGGAGCCGATGACATATTCACCAGATCTGCATACCAAGTCCTGCGTGGCCACGCAGGAGCTATCAAAATCACCGACGCCCTCTCCTGATTGATCCTGGCTACCAGCCTGGGGATGAGAGGAAACGGCGGGAACACATAAGCTAGTTTGAAGGTCCAAGGTGCTACTAGTGCATCCACTAGAGCCGCCTTGGGATCCCTGGATCTGTACCCGTAGTAAGGAACTCTGAAGTTCTGACGAGAGGCCATCAGATCCATGTCTGGAATGCCCCACGGTTGAGTGACTTGGGCAAAGATTTCCGGATGGAGTTCCCACTCCCCCGGATGCAATGTCTGACGACTCAGAAAATCCGCTTCCCAATTTTTCACTCCTGGGATGTGGATAGCAGACAGGTGGCAGGAGTGAGACTCCGCCCATAGAATGATTTTGGTCACTTCTTCCATCGCTAGGGAACTCCTCGTTCCCCCCTGATGGTTGATGTATGAACTTGGCCCTCGCTAGCTGAGGCCAAGCTTTGAGAGCATTGAATATCGCTCTCAGTTCCAGAATATTTATCGGTAGAAGAGATTCTACCCGAGACCAAAGACCCTGAGCTTTCAGGGATCCCCAGACCGCGCCCCAGCCCATCAGACTGGCGTCGGTCGTGACAATGACCCACTCTGGTCTGCGGAAGGTCATCCCTTGTGACAGGTTGTCCAGGGACAGCCACCAACGGAATGAGTCTTTGGTCCTCTGATTTACTTGTATCTTCGGAGACAAGTCTGAATAGTCCCCATTCCACTGACTGAGCATGAACAGTTGTAATGGTCTTAGATGAATGCGCACAAAAGGAACTATGTCCATTGCCGCTACCATCAAACCTATCACTTCCATGCACTGCGCTATGGAAGGAAGAGGAACGGAACGAAGTATCCGACAAGAGTCTAGAAGTTTTGTTTTTCTGGCTTCTGTCAGAAAAATCCTCATTTCTAAGGAGTCTATTATAGTTCCCAAGAAGGGAACCCTCGTTGACGGAGATAGAGAACTCTTTTCCACGTTCACTTTCCATCCGTGAGATCTGAGAAAGGCCAGGACAATGTCCGTGTGAGCCTTTACTTGAGGAAGGGACGACGCTCGAATCAGAATGTCGTCCAAGTAAGGTACTACAGCAATGCCCCTTGGTCTTAGCACCGCCAGAAGGGACCCTAGTACCTATGAGAAAATCCTAGGAGCAGTGGCTAATCCGAAAGAAAACGCCACGAACTGGAAATGCTTGTCCAGGAATTCAAACCTTAGGAACCGATGATGTTCCTTGTGGATAGGAATATGTAGATACGCATCCTTAAAATCCACCTTGGTCATGAATTGACCTTCCTGGATGGAAGGAAGGAGTGTTCGAATGGTTTCCATCTTGAACGATGGAACCTTGAGAAACTTGTTCAAGATCTTGAGATCTAAGATTGGTCTGAACGTTCCCTCTTTTTTGGGAACTATGAACAGATTGGAGTAGAACCCCATCCCTTGTTCTCCTAATGGAACAGGATGAATCACTCCCATTTTTAGCAGGTCTTCTACCCAATGTAAGAATGCCTGTCTTCTTATGTGATCTGAAGACAACTGAGACCTGTGGAACCTCCCCCTTGGAGGAAGCCCCTTGAACTCCAGAGAATAACCTTGGGAGACTATTTCTAGCGCCCAAGGATCCAGAACATCTCTTGCCCCAGCCTGAGCGAAGAGAGAGAGTCTGCCCCCCACCAGATCCGGTCCCGGATCGGGGGCCCGCATTTCATGCTGTCTTGGTAGCAGTGGCAGGTTTCCTGGCCTGCTTTCCTTCGTTCCAGCCTTGCATAGGTCTCCAGGCTGGATTGGCTTGAGAAGTATTACCTTCCTGCTTAGAGGACGTAGCCCTTGGGGCTGAACCGTTTCTGCGAAAGGGACGAAACTTAGGTTTATTTTTGGTCTTGAAAAGACCTATCCTGAGGAAGGGCGTGGCCCTTGCCCCCAGTGATATCAGAGATAATCTCTTTCAAGTCAGGGCCAAAGAGTGTTTTCCCCTTGAAAGGAATGTCAAGCAATTTGTTCTTGGAAGACGCATCCGCTGCCCAAGATTTTAACCAAAGCGCTCTGCGCCACAATAGCAAACCCAGAATTTTTTCGCCGATTGCAAGGTGGCGTCTAGGGTGAAAGAATTAGCCAATTTAAGAGCACGAATTCTGTCCATAATCTCCTCATAAGAAGAAGAATTACTAATAATCGCCTTTCCTAGCTCATCAAACTAGAAACACGCGGCTGCAGTGACAGGGACAATGCATGCAATTGGTTGTAGAAGGGAACCTTGCTGAACAAACATCTTTAGCAGACCTTCTAATTTTTTATCCATAGGATCTTGGAAAGCACAACTATCTTCTATGGGTATAGTGGCGCGCTTGTGTAGAGTAGAAACCGCCCCCTCGACCTTGGGGACTGTCTGCCATCAGTCCTTTCTGGGGTCGACTATAGGAAAACAATTTTATAAATATGGGGGGAGGTACTAAAGGTATACCGGGCCTGTCCCATTCTTTACTAACAATGTACGCCACCCGCTTGGATATAGGAAAAGCTTCGGGGGGCCCCGGGGCCTCTAAGAACTTTTCCATTTTACATAGTGGTTCTGGAATGACCAGATAATCACAATCATCCAAATTGGATAACACCTCCTTAAGCAGAGCGCGGAGATGTTCCAACTTAAATTTAAAAGTAATCACATCAGGTTCAGCTTGTTGAGAAATGTTTCCTGAATCTGAAATTTCTCCCTCAGACAAAACCTCCCTGGCCCCCTCAGACTGGTGTAGGGGCCCTTCAGAAACCATATCATCAGCGTTCTCATGCTCTACAGAATTTTCTAAAACAGAGCAGTCGCGCTTTCACTGATAAGTGGGCATATTGGCTAAAATGTTTTTGATAGAATTATCCATTACAGCCGTTAAATGTTGCATAGTAAGGAGTATTGGCGCACTAGATGTACTAGGGGCCTCCTGTATGGGCAAGACTGGTGTAGACGAAGGAGGGGATGATGCAGTACCATGCTTACTCCCCTCACTTGAGGAATCATCTTGGGCATCATTTTTACTAAATTTTTTTATGACATAAAATACATATAGTTAAATGAGAAGGAACCTTGGTTTCCCCACAGTCAGAACACAATCTATCTGGTAGATCAGACATGTTAAACAGGCATAAACTTGATAACAAAGCACAAAAAACGTTTTAAAATAAAACCGTTACTGTCACTTTAAATTTTAACCTAAACACACTTTATTACTGCAATTGCGAAAAAGTATGAAGGAATTGTTCAAAATTCACCAAAATTTCACCACAGTGTCTTAAAGCCTTAAAAGTATTGCACACCAAATTTGGAAGCTTTAACCCTTAAAATAACGGAACCGGAGCCGTTTTTATATTTAACCCCTTTACAGTCCCTGGAATCTGCTTTGCTGAGACCCAACCAAGCCCAAAGGGGAATACGATACCAAATGATGCCTTCAGAAAGACTTTTCTATGTATCAGAGCTCCACACACATGCAGCTGCATGCCATGCTGTCCTCAAAAACAAGTGCGCCATACCGGCGCGAAAATGAGGCTCTGACTATGATTAGGGAAAGCCCCTAAAGAATAAGGTGTCAAAAACAGTGCCTGCCGATATAATCATATCAAAATACCCAGAATAAATGATACCTCAAGGCTAAATATGTGTTAATAATGAATCGATTTAGCCCAGAAAAAGTCTACAGTCTTAATAAGCCCTTGTGAAGCCCTTATTTACTATCTTAATAAACATGGCTTACCGGATCCCATAGGGAAAATGACAGCTTCCAGCATTACATCGTCTTGTTAGAATGTGTCATACCTCAAGCAGTAAGAGACTGCACACTGTTCCCCCAACTGAAGTTAATTGCTCTCAACAGTCCTGTGTGGAACAGCCATGGATTTTAGTTACGGTGCTAAAATCATTTTCCTCATACAAACAGAAATCTTCATCTCTTTTCTGTTTCTGAGTAAATAGTACATACCAGCACTATTTTAAAATAACAAACTCTTGATTGAATAATAAAAACTACAGTTAAACACTAAAAAACTCTAAGCCATCTCCGTGGAGATGTTGCCTGTACAACGGCAAAGAGAATGACTGGGGTAGGCGGAGCCTAGGAGGGATCATGTGACCAGCTTTGCTGGGCTCTTTGCCATTTCCTGTTGGGGAGGAGAATATCCCACAAGTAAGGATGACGCCGTGGACCGGACACACCTATGTTGGAGAAATCATGCCCAAAGCGATTTATCACCAAAGTACCTCACAAAAACGAATAACATGCCAGTAAATGTTTTATTAAAAAAACATAATTTATGCTTACCTGATAAATTCCTTTCTCCTGTAGTGTAGTCAGTCCACGGGTCATCATTACTTCTGGGATATTAACTCCTCCCCAACAGGAAGTGCAAGAGGATCACCCAAGCAGAGCTGCTATATAGCTCCTCCCCTCTACGTCACACACAGTCATTCGACCGAGAACCAAACGAGAAAGGAGAAACTATAGGGTGCAGTGGTGACTGGAGTATAATTTAAAAATTTAGACCTGCCATAAAAAACAGGGCGGGCCGTGGACTGACTACACTACAGGAGAAAGGAATTTATCAGGCAAGCATAAATTATGTTTTCTCCTGTTAAGTGTAGTCAGTCCACGGGTCATCATTACTTCTGGGATACCAATACCAAAGCTAAAGTACACGGATGACGGGAGGGACAGGCAGCATCTTTATACGGAAGGGACCACTGCCTGAAGAACCTTTCTCCCAAAAACAGCCTCCGAAGAAGCAAAAGTGTCAAATTTGTAAAATTTGGAAAAAGTATGAAGAGAAGACCAAGTTGCAGCCTTGCAAATCTGTTCAACAGAGGCCTCGTTCTTAAAGGCCCAAGTGGAAGCCACAGCTCTAGTGGAATGAGCTGTAATTCTTTCAGGAGGCTGCTGTCCAGCAGTCTCATAGGCTAAACGTATTATGCTACGAAGCCAAACAGAGAGAGAGGTAGCAGAAGCTTTTTGACCTCTCCTCTGTCCAGAATAAACGACAAACAGGGAAGAAGTTTGGCGAAAATCTTTAGTTGCCTGTAAATAAAATTTCAGGGCACGGACTACATCTAGATTGTGCAGAAGTCGTTCCTTCTTTGAAGAAGGATTAGGACACAATGATGGCACAACAATCTCTTGATTGATATTCTTGTTAGTGACAACCTTAGGTAAGAACCCAGGTTTAGTACGCAGAACTACCTTATCTGAATGAAAAATCAGATACGGAGAATCACAATGTAAGGCTGATAACTCAGAGACTCTACGAGCCGAGGAAATAGCCATTAAAAACAGAACTTTCCAAGATAACAGCTTGATATCAATGGAATGAAGGGGTTCAAACGGAACACCCTGTAAAACGTTAAGAACTAAATTTAAGCTCCATGGTGGAGCAACAGTTTTAAACACAGGCTTAATCCTGGCCAAAGCCTGGCAAAAAGCCTGAACGTCTGGAACTTCTGACAGACGCTTGTGTAAAAGAATGGACAGAGCTGAAATATGTCCCTTTAAGGAACTAGCAGATAAACCCTTTTCTAAACCTTCTTGTAAAAAAGACAATATCCTAGAAATCCTAACCTTACTCCATGAGTAACTCTTGGATTCGCACCAATGTAAGTATTTACGCCATATTTTATGGTAAATCTTTCTGGTAACAGGCTTCCTAGCCTGTATTAAGGTATCAATAACTGACTCCGAAAAACCACGCTTTGATAAAATCAAGCGTTCAATTTCCAAGCAGTCAGCTTCAGAGAAATTAGATTTTGATGTTTGAAAGGACCCTGAATTAGAAGGTCCTGTCTCAGAGGCAGAGACCAAGGTGGACAGGATGACATGTCCACTAGATCTGCATACCAGGTCCTGCGTGGCCACGCAGGCGCTATCAGAATCACCGATGCTCTCTCCTGTTTGATCCTGGCAATCAATCGAGGAAGCATCGGGAAGGGTGGAAACACATAGGCCATCCCTTAGGTCCAAGGTGCTGTCAAAGCATCTACAAGGACTGCTCCAGGGTCCCTGGACCTGGACCCGTAACAAGGAAGCTTGGCGTTCTGGCGAGACGCCATGAGATCTATCTCTGGTTTGCCCCAAAGTCGAAGTATTTGGGCAAAGATCTCCGGATGAAGTTCCCACTCCCCCGGATGAAAAGTCTGACGACTTAGGAAATCCGCCTCCCAGTTTTCCACTCCAGGAATGTGGATCGCTGACAGGTGGCAAGAGTGAGACTCTGCCCAGCGAATTATCTTTGATACTTCCATCATCGCTAGGGAGCTTCTTGTCCCTCCTTGATGGTTGATGTAAGCTACAGTCGTGATGTTTTCCGACTGAAACCTGATGAACCCCCGAGTTGTTAACTGAGGCCAAGCTAGAAGGGCATTGAGAACTGCTCTCAATTCCAGAATGTTTATTGGAAGGAGACTCTCCTCCTGAGTCCATGATCCCTGAGCCTTCAGGGAATTCCAGACAGCGCCCCAACCTAGTAGGCTGGCGTCTGTTGTTACAATTGTCCAATCTGGTCTGCTGAATGGCATCCCCCTGGACAGATGTGGCCGAGAAAGCCACCATAGAAGAGAATTTCTGGTTTCTTGATCCAGATTCAGAGTAGGGGACAAATCTGAGTAATCCCCATTCCACTGACTTAGCATGCACAATTGCAGCGGTCTGAGATGTAGGCGTGCAAAGGGTACTATGTCCATTGCCGCTACCATTAAGCCGATTACCTCCATGCATTGAGCCACTGACGGGTGTTGAATGGAATGAAGGACACGGCAAGCATTTTGAAGCTTTGTTAACCTGTCTTCTGTCAGGTAAATCTTCATTTCTACAGAATCTATAAGAGTCCCCAAGAAGGGAACCCTTGTGAGTGGTAAGAGAGAACTCTTCTCTACGTTCACCTTCCACCCATGCGACCTTAGAAATGCCAGTACTAACTCTGTATGAGACCTGGCAGTTTGAAAGCTTGACGCTTGTATCAGAATGTCGTCTAGGTATGGAGCCACCGAAATTCCTTGCGGTCTTAGCACCGCCAGAAGAGAGCCCAGAACCTTTGTAAAGATTCTTGGAGCCGTAGCCAACCCGAATGGAAGAGCTACAAACTGGTAATGCCTGTCTAGGAAGGCAAACCTTAGATACCGGTAATGATCTTTGTGAATCGGTATATGAAGGTAGGCATCCTTTAAATCCACTGTGGTCATGTACTGACCCTTTTGGATCATGGGTAAGATTGTCCGAATAGTTTCCATTTTGAACGATGGAACTCTTAGGAATTTGTTTAGGATCTTTAAATCCAAGATTGGTCTGAAGGTTCCTTCTTTCTTGAGAACCACAAACAGATTTGAGTAAAATCCTTGTCCGTGTTCCGACCGCGGAACAGGATGGATCACTCCCATTAGTAAAAGATCTTGTACACAGCGTAGAAACGCCTCTTTCTTTATCTGGTTTGTTGACAACCTTGAAAGATGAAATCTCCCTTTTGGGGGAGAGGCTTTGAAGTCCAGAAGATATCCCTGAGATATGATCTCTAACGCCCAGGGATCCTGGACATCTCTTGCCCAAGCCTGGGCGAAGAGAGAGAGTCTGCCCCCCACTAGATCCGTTCCCGGATCGGGGGCCCTCACTTCATGCTGTCTTAGGGGCAGCAGCAGGTTTTCTGGCCTGCTTGCCCTTGTTCCAGGACTGGTTAGGTTTCCAGCCTTGTCTGTATCGAGCAACAGCTCCTTCCTGTTTTGGTGCAGAGGAAGTTGATGCTGCTCCTGCCTTGAAGTTACGAAAGGCACGAAAATTAGACTGTCTAGCCCTAGGTTTGGCTCTGTCTTGAGGCAGGGCATGGCCTTTACCTCCTGTAATGTCAGCGATAATTTCCTTCAAACCGGGCCCGAATAAGGTCTGCCCTTTGAAAGGTATGTTAAGTAATTTAGATTTAGAAGTAACATCAGCTGACCAGGATTTTAGCCACAGCGCTCTGCGTGCCTGAATGGCGAATCCGGAATTCTTAGCCGTAAGTTTAGTTAAGTGTACTACGGCATCAGAAATAAAAGAATTAGCTAGCTTAAGAGTTTTAAGCTTGTGTGTAATCTCATCTAATGGAGCTGATTCAAGGGTCTCTTCCAGAGACTCAAACCAAAATGCTGCTGCAGCCGTGACAGGCGCAATGCATGCAAGGGGTTGCAATATAAAACCTTGTTGAACAAACATTTTCTTAAGGTAACCCTCTAACTTTTTATCCATTGGATCTGAAAAGGCGCAGCTATCCTCCACCGGGATAGTGGTACGCTTAGCTAAAGTAGAAACTGCTCCCTCCACCTTAGGGACCGTTTGCCATAAGTCCTGTGTGGTGGCGTCTATTGGAAACATCTTTCTGAATATAGGAGGGGGTGAGAAAGGCACACCGGGTCTATCCCACTCCTTAGTAACAATTTCAGTAAGTCTCTTAGGTATTGGAAAACGTCAGTACTCGACGGTACCGCAAAATATTTATCCAACCTACACATTTTCTCTGGTATTGCAACTGTGTTACAATCATTCAGAGCCGCTAAGACCTCCCCTAGTAATACACGGAGGTTTTCCAGCTTAAACTTAAAATTTGAAATGTCTGAATCCAGTTTATTTGGATCAGATCCGTCACCCGCAGAATGAAGCTCTCCGTCCTCATGTTCTGCAAATTGTGACGCAGTATCTGACATGGCCCTAATATTATCAGCGCACTCTGTTCTCACCTCAGAGTGATCTCGCTTACCTCTAAGTTCTGATAATTTAGACAAAACTTCAGTCATAACATTAGCCATGTCCTGTAGTGTGATTTGTAATGGCCGCCCTGAAGTACTCGGCGTTACAATATCACGCACCTCCCGAGCGGGAGATGCAGGTACTGACACGTGAGGCAAGTTAGTCGGCATAACTTCCCCCTCGTTGTTTGGTGAATGATGTTCAATTTGTACAGAATGACTCTTATTCAAAGTAGCATCAATGCAATTAGTACATAAATTTCTATTGGGCTCCACCTTGGCTTTTGCACATATAGTACAGAGATATTCCTCTGAGTCAGACATGTTTAACAAACTAGCAATTAAACTAGCAAGCTTGGAAATACTTTTCACTCAAATTACAAGTAATATGGAAAACGCACTGTGTCTTTAAGAAGCACAGAAAAAAATTATGACAGTTTAATAATAAGGAACCGGAAAAATTATAACAATTAGATTTTTCCCGGTAAAGGCATAAATTTAGCAAAGGATTGCCCCCATTAGCAATGGATAACTAACCCTTAATAGCAGAAAAAAATGTACAAAATATAAACGTTTTTTATCACAGTCAAAGCACAATCTCACAGGTCTGCTGTGAGTGATTACCTCCCTCAAAATAATTTTTGAAGACCCTTGAGCTCTGTAGAGATGATCCGGATCATGCAGGAAGAGAAAAAGACTTTTGACTGAATTTTTGATGCGTAGCAAAAGCGCCAAAATAGGCCCCTCCCCCTCACCCACAGCAGTGAGGGAAGTTCAGTAAACTGTCTTAAATTAAAATAAACGACAGCCAAGTGGAAAAACAGTGCCCAAAAAACAATTTTTCACCCAGTACCTCAGATAATTAAACAATTTAGCATGCCAGCAAAAACGTTTAAAATCAAATAACATGAAATGTCATTAAACAGCCTGTTGCTAGACGTTCCCACTGCAAGTTAGGCTAAAAATTATATGCATATAGTATTACCCAGAGAAGTGCCATTCCCCAGAATACTGAAGTGTACACATATATACATAAACAGCCTGATACCAGTTGCTACTACTGCATTTAAGGCTGAACTTACATTATATTGGTATTGGCAGTATTTTCTCAGTCAATTCCATTCCTCAGAAAATAATATACTGCAACATACCTCTTTGCAGGTGAACCTGCCCGCTGTCCCCTGATCTGAAGTTTACCTCACTCCTCAGAATGGCAGAGAACAGCAAAATGAATTTTAGCTACGCCGGCTAAAATCATCCAAAAACTCAGGTAGATTCTTCTTCAAATTCTACCTGAGAAGGAACAACACACTCCGGTGCTGTTTTAAAATAAACTTTTGATTGAAGATATAAAAACTAAGTATAATCACCACAGTCCTCTCACACATCATATCTATTAGTTGGGTGCAAGAGAATGACTGGGTGTGACGTAGAGGGGAGGAGCTATATAGCAGCTCTGCTTGGGTGATCCTCTTGCACTTCCTGTTGGGGAGGAGTTAATATCCCAGAAGTAATGATGACCCGTGGACTGACTACACTTAACAGGAGAAACAACATTTTTCAATGTCATGCAAAGCTATCACTAAGCCTGCTACCAGTCGCTACCACTGCAGAGAAGGCTTAAGTATTATTTCAGTGTTAACAGTATTTTCTCAGTCAAATTCTAGTCCCTAGAAAATAACTCTACTGTGCATACATTTATCAGCCTGATACCAGTCACTACTACTGCATTTAAGGCTGTACTTACATCATACGGGTAACAGCAGTATTTTCTTAGTCAATTCCATTCCCAGAAAATATTGTACTGCACATACCTCATTTGCGGGGGACCCCGCATGCTATTCCCATGTTCTGAAGTTACCCCACTCCTCAGAATGTCGAGAACAGCCAGTGGATCTTAGTTACGCCTGCTAAGATCATAGAAAACGCAGGCAGCTTCTTCTTCCAAATACTGCCTGAGATAGAAAAACAGCACACTCCGGTGCCATTTAAAATAACAAACTTTTGATTGAAGAATAATTAAGTAAAAACTCTGACTCCTCCCGCGACCTCCTTCTTTGTTGAGGGTTGCAAGAGAATGACTGGATATGACATGTGAAGGGAGGAGCTATATAGCAGCTCTGCTTGGGTGATCCTCTTGCAACTTCCTGTTGGGAAGGAGAATATATCCCATAAGTAATGGATGACCCGTGGACTGAACACACTTAACAAGAGAAACTGTTTTTAAACAAAACCGTTACTGTCTCTTTAAATGTTAAACAGGGCACACTTTATTACTGAATATGTGAAAAACTATGAAGGAATTATCCAAACTTTACCAAAATTTCACCACAGTGTCTTAATGCATTCAAAGTATTGCACCCCAATTTTGAAGCTGTTAACCCTTAAAATGCGGAAACCGGAGCCGTTTTGCAATTTAGCCCCACTACAGTCCCAGCCACAGCCTTTGCTGCGACTTTACTTATCCCAGGGGGGTATACAATACCAATTCCAGCCTTCTAGAAACGTTTTCTGTGGATACCAGACCCTCTCACATGCAGCTGCATGTACTGCACTCAAAAGAAACTGCGCAATAATGGCGCGAAAATGAGGCTCTGCCTACTACAGAGAAAGGCCCTTCCTGACTGGGAAGGTGTCTTAACTAGTGCCTGGCGATAAAAATGTTCCCCAAATATTAAAAAAGTTTGAAATCCACTTCAAAACCTTAATAATAACTTAATAAACAATCGATTTAGCCCTTAAAAGTGTCCACCAATTATTAGCCCATAATAAGCCCTTTATTCTATCTGAGTCTAAGAAAATGGCTTACCGATCCCCATGAGGGAAAATGACAGCCTTCCAGCATTACACAGTCTTGTTAGAAAAATGGCTAGTCATACCTTGAGCAAAAAAGTCTGCAAACTGTTCCCCCCAACTAAAGTTCTCTAGGCTCAACAGTCCTGCGTGGGAACAGCAATTGATTTTAGTTACTGCTGCTAAAATCATACTCCTCTTTTAAACAGAGCTCTTCATCTCTTTCTGTTTCAGAGTAAATAGTACATACCAGTACCATTTTAAAATAACAAACTTTTGATAGAAGAATAAAAAACTACAACTAAACACCACATACTCTTCACCATCTCCGTGGAGATGCTACTTGTTCAGAGCGGCAAAGAGAATGACTGGGGGGGCGGAGCCAAGGAGGGGCTATATGGACAGCTTTTGCTGTGCTCTTTGCCATTTCCTGTTGGGGAAGAGAATATCCCACAAGTAATGGATGACGCTGTGGACCGGACACACCAATGTTGGAGAAACAGCATTTAAACGTATTTTAGACTGAACGTCAAGAGGACTGGTTACTTCAATATCCAAAGTAATTAACACTTCTTTCTCACCACATTTTCTGGGAAGGGAGAAAGGGAAAGAAAAAGAGAAAACATTTCTTTTTTTTGTTTTCTGTCCCATATAAAGGAAGAGATACAGGGGAGAAGGCCAAAAGACAAAGTTACAGTTGAAGAGTGGGGGATTTGGCCCCCTTGTTTTGTATGTCCTTTTTTCTTGTTTCCTGGTGGTGGCAGAATTAACAACATCAAGTTAAACAAAATTGGTGACATTTTATAAACAGCCCGACCAGAACAGGACAACTGTGTCAGCAGGGGTGACTGTGTGCAATTTATTTAGAATTTTAAGCCAGCTGATATCACAAGATAAAAGGCACATGAATAGACTTTACTTATAATCCCTTTTTTTTCCTTAGGATCTTGGAAATTGCTCGCTGTTAAAGCAAAGATGAACTCTTGTTAAGTTTAATATATCGTTAGACTCTGATATATAAGATTTCCATATATTCCAACATATTGTAGAGGTTAAAAAGTGTTAAGCTGGCATAAATTTATAGTCAGTAAGCGGCATATATGAGAAAGGATACTGCTGTGACTAAGTTTGCTCAAAGTAGCGTTGATTCATATTGGTTATATGTTTGTTTTATTTTTAAAAGCTATGACAGATGGTTTATTAACATTTCACTAAGATCGGTCAGTTAAGGAAAAGCTGACTGGGTAATTGCCAACAAAAGGTTGTTCAAACTAAAAACTTTCTGGTTCTTTCTTTTGGAACTATAGCCAATAATTAACGGAACTACCAAATATGTACACGTGAGACTGTTAAACATAGAAGGGGGATCTAATGTACAAAGTCAAGAAGGGCATGGTCTAGCTAGAAATCCTAAGAAAGAATATTGTAAATCACCAGGACCTGCTGAAAAAAAAAAAAAGGATCTCTCGGTTAAAATTTAAGTTAACTAAGAAACCTGCTAAAAGATAAACAGCAGTGTAATTGGATGGGTACTTGAATTTAAAACCTTCCCATGTATCTAACTTTTCCGGAAGGAGTGTAAGGGGCTAATTGGGCCCTAACTCAAAGAGGTAGTATGTCTATATAGGAATAGACATTACGCTGGGTAAGCAGTATGCAGCACTTGTGATACCTTGATGATAGACTGGCAGCAAAAAGTTATATAAAGATACATGTGGCCAAGCAACATTTATAGTCTTTAAACATTCTTAAGGATTGGTATTTGACATAGTAGCTTTCCTTGCATTATGAAAGTACTAGGTTAGAAGTAGATACAGATAACACAGAAAGTACAATTCCTGTGTAAGCTAAGAGGGGTAATTTCTACTTTAAGCCCAAGAATCAATGTTATAAAAGGTTACAGTGCTAATACACTCTCTGTAGACTGTTGGGAACTGCAGTATAAGTATATAAGGACGGATCTCTGAGTCAAAATAAGTACCATGTAAAAGGCTGTGTTAGCGTATTTTGATTTATAGTTGAGTTAATGATTATATAATAGTCATATGTGATACAGCATAAGTCAAGGGTTAAAGCAATCTGATAGGCAGCATAAACGGGTTGCTAAGATCCTAAAACGAGTCTGGGGGTCCTGAGTAGAGGATTCATTTTACTATTTTCTGTTCATAGGGTTATATACTGAGCTGGGTTAGGGGGTATACATCAGGGGGTCACGATACACTAACTGGCACACACAGCCAGAGGTACCAATATATATTTCACTCACAATCCAATTTTTTCACCATCACTTCACTCATTTTTCTTTTTTCTTGTTGTTCTCGGACATAGTCCGACATAAATCGAAAGCACTTTTTAGGGTAACCCTAATTTTAAGGATTAATACCATCTAGAACACTATTAGCATAGATACACTGACACATACTGCGCACGAGCAGTTAGATTTTTTTTTTCACTTTCCCCTTCTCCCCCCCTTTTTTTTTTCTCTCTTTCTTTTCCAACACGAGTGCACTTAGGCACATACATGGATAAGTACATACCCAATCTCAAGACAAGGTCCCCAGCCATGCCAACCAAGAGATAAGAAAGCTAAAGCCACATTAGAGATAGGATTAGAAGGTACAATGGAGGCTTCCATCAATAGTGCAGAAAAACAATTATCGAATAATCAATTAGCTGATTTAATACTCCCCCAATTTGACTCTATTAAAAAAGAGATTGTTACTCTATCAGCAGAAATTAGGTCATTTTCTAACAGATTATCTGAGGCAGAGGAGAGAGTTTCGGATCTTAAAGACAGGCTTAACTCCTATGATGTAAACTGGTTGAACTATGAAGAGAAGATTAGATTAATGCAACTTAAGATGGAGGATTTAGAAGATAGATCCCGCAGGAATAATATCCGTATAGTCGGACTGCCTGAAAGCAAGGAATTCGAGGATCTAGTAGTATTCGGATCAGTTACCTTGCCATCTTTATTAGGGGTGAATATGACCTCGGAAAAAATGAGAGTAGAGAGGGCACACAGAATTGGGAACATTAAGAAGTATTCAGACGGGTCTACACGCCCAAGAATGGTGTTGATAAAGTATCTTGATTTTCAAGATAAAGTGACCATATTAAGACAATATAGGAAAAACAAAGTATTTAAGATAGACACTAAACAAGTGCTCATATTCCAAGATTTCTCTGTGGAAACGTCTTCCAAAAGAAAGCTAATGGCACCTTTCTGTACAAATCTGATAAAAGCAGGAATAAAGGCAACAATGAGGTATCCGGCTAAAATTATAATCATAAATACGGAAGGTGACAATATCTTTTTAAACTCGGCCGAAGAAGCCGGAAGATTTTGTGCAGAGAAAGGTATAGAGGTGTCCAAAGACAGTTGTTTTTTTTTTAATTTTTTCTCATTTTTTTACGTTTTTTCTTTTCTTTTTTTTTTTCCTTTTTTTTTTTTTTTTCTCTTCTTTTATTTTTTTCCCCCCACTTTCCTCCTCCTGTGGCGGCCGTAGGCTCACTATGCGTAGGAAGGTAGGATGAGAGGAAAGGGAAAAGAAGCTTTTTATTAAAATGACTCTTTAAAAATAAATGTTAAATTTTGTCTCATGGAATGTCGGAGGGATAACCTCCCCCATTAAAAGAAAAAATGTTTTTAAACTGCTCAAAAGGCACCATCCGGATATCATTTTTTTACAAGAGTTGCACTTAAAGGACTCGGAGTTAGTGAAATTAAAGTTTAACTGGATTGCAGAGATTTCTGCGACCCCTTGCAATAGTAGGAAATGCGGTGTGGCTATATTAATTAATAAGAAATCAGAATACAAAATTAATAAACAGGAATTAGACCCGGCAGGGAGATTTATTATTTTGCAATTAGAAATCGAACAAAAAAACTTAAATTAAAAGATATATGGCGTCTACAGCATCCAGATGAATGTAGTTTCTCATGCGAGTCCTAAGGGCATAAAAAATTCTCACAAATAGACATGTTCTTGGTTGAGGGAAATATTCTCTCGAGTAATCTAGAGTCAAAAGTAGCTGAAATATTAATCTCTGATCATGCAATAATTACTTTAAAGGTAGATGGGAGGATAAATAGGAGTGTTAATAACATAAACGCGTTTTATTTCCCTAAGTATATGATATTTGATGAGGAATTTAATAAGTGACTCGCAAGGAAATGGAAAGAGTATTATGAATTAAATAAAGCACATATATCAAAAATAGAAATATTCTGGGAAGCAGGGAAGGCAGTCCTGAGAGGGGAAATCAAATCATATATGATAACAAGAAAACGTAAGTGGAAGGCCAGAGACATACAATTAGCAAATTATCTTAAAAATTGCTATGGCAACTATATCAGTAACCCCAACCCAGACACATGGAAAAAGTATATGAAAGCAAAAAATGAGAGAGAGTCATATTTCAGAGAGTCCTGGGCACGGGAAGATATGAAGACGAGGGCATATTGCCAGGGGTATCAGGGGATCTCCGCCCAACACCTCGCAAAAATTGTTAAATTTAGGGAAAAAAAGAATATGATTCCCATAATTAAGGAAGGTACCGAAACATTCACACAATCTTCTGAAATACTTTCTTTAGGTTTTACCAAAAATTATATTCTAAGGAGGGAATTAGTGAGAAGGAGAAAGATAAATTCTGGCAAAATATTAATATCCCAAGAATATCTGGAGAAGCTCTTCAATTAATTAATAAAGAAATTACGGAAGAGGAAATTAGGTACACGATAGAAAGAACTAAAGTCAACAAGGCGCCCGGGCCGGATGGCCTCCCGGCGGAATTCTATAAAATGATAAGCGAGGAAGTAACGGGAACACTGGCCAGATAATACAACAGTTATTACATGCAAGGTAAATTGGATTCCCCATACTTTACAGATTCAATAATATATTTAATTCATAAAAAAGCAGAAACGTGGAGGATATGGGATCATATCGCCCCATCTCTCTCCTGAATCTGGATTACAAAATTTTTACATCAATTTTAGCAGACAGATTAAAAAGAGCAGTAGGAGACCTGATACATACGGATCAGACAGGTTTTATTCCTGGAAGAAATCTGGTGCGTAATATGCGTCGGGTCTTAGTTATGTTAGATTATTATTATAATAAAAATCAAGATTGTTGCAAAGAAAGTGTAAAGGATTTAGCCCTTCTAACTATCGATGCAGAAAAGGCATTCGATTCGATTGCATGGGATCACTTATTTACTGCTCTAAATAAATTTGGAATAGAGGGAAATTTAGTAAAGATAATAAAAAAGATATATAGTAATCCCAGGTCCCAACTTTTAGTAAATGAGGAATTATCAAATTACATCACACTGCAAAGAGGGACAAGACAAGGCTGCCCGTTATCACCATTGTTATTTGATATCGCGCTCGAACCATTGGCAGTACTGCTAAGACAGGAGATGCAAGGGATTCCGCTGGGAGGTCAGAAGGTAACCATCTCACTCTATGCAGATGACATTGTTTTGTTTTTACAAGATACCAATGTAAGTACTCCAAAATGTCTAGAAATTATTAAGAGCTTCAGCCAATTCTCAGGATATAAAATTAACTCTGAGAAATCGAAGTTATTATGGATTACTAAAACAGCGAGAAGCTGCACTCAGCATATATTTAGAGAAGTGAGCCACATTAATTATCTAGGTATCAAATTGAGTAAAAATCCTAAGGACTGGTATTATTTAAATTATAGTGAGTTTTTTAATAATCTTCAGGAGAAACTGGAAAGGTGGAATATTCACTACCTATCCTTATCTGCAAAAATAATGCTGATAAAAACAATAGTTTTCCTCCAATTATTGTTCTTGATGCAGAACTTACCATTATTCATCTCCAAACAGGATGTGGGCAAATATAAAAAGGCATGTACTAGGTTTATATGGGGGAAGAAGAGACCTAGGTTAGCGTTAGATAAGCTTACACAGAGCAAAAAATATGGTGGCCTGGCGTTACCTAATATCACTCACTATAATATTGTAACACTTATCAAATTTGGTATAGATTGGATCTTAGAGACAAACCATGTTACATATTATACAATAGAGTCTGCATTAGTAGCGCCATTTGATCTTAAGGCAATTCTGCATCACCCACACGGCAGACTACCAAGCAATATAGGCAATTTAATTACATTTGCTAACATTGTTCTTGCATGGCAAAAATATTGTGCCCTTAGAGGTCAAGAGTTTCAATTATCAAAATATTTGCCAATTATAGGAATCCCAGATTTTACAGCAGGTTCAAATAATGCAGTTTTCAGATCTTGGAAACAAAAAGGGATAACGTATTTTGCCCAGATAATGCAACTGGATAGGGAGATAATACAAACATATGAGGAAATAGCAAGGAATTTCCATCTACCGTCAAATAATTTTTTTGCATATCTGCAAGCTAGAAGCTTTCTCTCAGAATTGTTACAGAAGCATAGAATGGTCTGGGACCCAGGCATTGAGTCAGGACTCAAACTATATAAAGCAGGGAAGTGCACATTATCTTACTGGTATCAGGCGATACAAGCCGTGTCGGGAGAAAATCATCTGAATAAGATGAAAGAGACACTTCTAAGACATTTTGGAATAGTTCAAAAGGAGGAAATTGCAAAGAGTTTCGAGCGGGCAAGGGAAGCCACTTTATTGGTGACTTGGAGAGAAGCGCAATTTAAACTAATGAATAATTACTATCTTACACCTCATAGGATAGGGAAATGGGGGCAGGGAGGGCAAAATGTGACATGTTTAAAATGTAGGCAAGTATTGGCAGACTTGAAACATTGCCTTTGGGGGTGCCCAAAAATTAGACAATTCTGGGGTAAAGTACAATACTGGTTGAACAGATTTTTGCAAGAGAGGGTTGAAATTTCCCCGCGCAATGTATTATTTTTAGAAAAAGAACTTGGACAAAGAGGTGATAGATTGCTTGTGAATATGGCCATTTTGGCCGCACGCAATTTAATATGTCAGAAGTGGAGATCCCCTGATTCCCCCAGGATAGCAGAATTTATAAACAACATGAAATTACAAATGACAGTAGAAAGACAAGGCTTAACTCGAGTGGCAGAAAAACAGTTTAGACTGTTCTTTGATAAATGGAAGAATATAATCTTGTCATGGACTCTCAAATTTCAGACTCAGTTCATTGCTCCTTTAAGGAGCTCGCTTGATCATGTTGGTCGTGGAGGAGGTACTTCCTCAACAGTGGATGTAAAAATAAATATTTAAGGAGTGAGGAAGCGGCTTGCCACAGTTGGTTTATTCTTTCTCTTTTCCTACCCCTTTCCCCCCCCCCTCCCCCCCCCCCTTTTTTTTTTCTTTCTTTTGTCTTATTTTTTTAGGTACATTTAAAAGGTGAATAGAGGAATAAATAGAATTCAGTATTTAGGATAAAATGAATGGGAAGATTATGTTTGTTATCCTATCGTTATGTACAGTTAAATAAGAAACAAGTCAGTATAGAGGTATTAGTTATACCCATTTTTGAGAATGTACCTGGAAATTATATATGATGTGATTATTTGTTTTATTTGTATTTTTTAACATTCTTGTCCACAAAATGACAAATATTTGTTTTTTCTGGATTCTCAATAAAATGATTATTTAAAAAAAAACAAAAAAAAAACACTTCTTTTAATGAAGAACGCATATACTCTATTTTAAATAAATAAGTAGATTTGTCAGTGTCAATGTCTGAGGAAGGATCTTCTGTATCAGATAGATCCTCGTCAGAAGATGATAAATTATTAAGTTGTTGGTCATTTGAAATTTCATCAACTGAATGAGAAGTTTTAAAAGACCTTTTACGTTTATTAGAAGGTGGAAATGCAGACAAAGCCTTCTGGATAGAATCAGAAACAAATTCTTTAAAATTCATAGGTATATCATGTACATTAGAAGTTGAAGGAATGGTAACTTGCAATGTACTATTACTGATTTTTATCATGACAACTATTACAAATGGCATTTGGCGAAATAATTTCCACAATCTTACAACAAATGCACTTAGCTTTGGTAGAACCGATGTCAGGCAGCAATGTTCCAGCATAAACTTCTGAGGCAGGATCAGATTGAGACATCTTGCAAAATGTAATAAGGAAAAACAACATATAAAGCAAAATTATCAATTTTCTTATATGACATTTTCAGGAATGGTAAAAAATGCAAATAGCATAGCCTTCTGATAGAGAAAAAGGCAAGAGGCAAACATCAATGGGGTATTGAAATAATGAAAAAGTTTGGCGCCAAGTATGACGCACAACGTAACTGAAAACTTTTTGGCGCCAATAATAACCGGAAATGACGAATTTGCGTCAGACGTATTTTTCGCGTCAAAAAAAATTTGCAATAAAGTTTAGCATTTGACGCACCCGCGGGCCTAATACCGCCCGCGATTTGCAAGAAGTAGTCAATTGAAAAAAAGGCTAATTAAACCCCAGGTAAGAAAAAAAATTCTTAAAAAAATGTTTATATTCCCCAAATATGAAACTGACAGTCTGCAGAAGGAAATACATGAACCTGACTCATGGCAAATATAAGTACAATACATATATTTAGAACTTTATATAAAAGCATAAAGTGCCAAACCATAGCTGAGGTGTCTTAAGTAATAAAAAAACAGAATTTATGCTTACCTGATAAATTACTTTCTCTCACGGTGTATCCAGTCCACGGATTCATCCTTACTTGTGGGATATTCTCAATCCCTACAGGAAGTGGCAAAGAGAGCACACAGCAAAGCTGTCCATATAGCTCCCCTCAGGCTCCGCCCCCCCAGTCATTCGACCAACAGTTAGGAGAAAAAGGAGAAACTATAGGGTGCAGTGGTGACTGTAGTTTACTAAAATAAATTTGAACCTGACTTAATTGCCAGGGCGGGCCGTGGACTGGATACACCGTAAGAGAAAGTAATTTATCAGGTAAGCATAAATTCTGTTTTCTCTTACATGGTGTATCCAGTCCACGGATTCATCCTTACTTGTGGGATACCAATACCAACGCTTTAGGACACGGATGAATGGAGGGAACAAGTCAGGTAACCTAAACGGAAGGCACCACTGCTTGCAAAACCTTTCTCCCAAAAATAGCCTCCGAAGAAGCAAAAGTATCGAATTTGTAAAATTTGGCAAATGTATGCAGTGAAGACCAAATTGCTGCCTTACAAATCTGTTCAACAGAAGCCTCATTCTTGAAAGCCCATGTGGAAGCCACAGCTCTGGTGGAATGAGCTGTAATTCGTTCAGGAGGCTGCTGTCTAGCAGTCTCATAAGCCAATCGGATGATGCTTTTAAGCCAGAAGGAAAGAGAGGTAGCAGTCGCTTTCTGACCTCTCCTTTTACCAGAATACACAACAAACAAGGATGATGTTTGTCTGAAATCTTTAGTTGCTTTTAAATAGAATTTTAAAGCACGAACCACATCAAGATTGTGCAACAGTCGTTCCGTCTTAGAAACTGGATTAGGGCACAGAGAAGGAACAATGATTTCCTGGTTAATTTTCTTATTAGAAACCACTTTTGGAAGGAAATCAGGTTTGGTACGCAAAACAACCTTATCTGCATGGAACACCGGATAGGGTGAATTGCACTGCAAAGCAGACAATTCAGAAACTCTTCGAGCAGAAGAAATAGCTACTAAAAACCAAACTTTCCAAGATAATATCTATGGAATGCAAAGGTTCCTTTAAGGAACTAGCTGACAGACCTTTCTCCAAACCTTCTTGGAGAAAAGACAATATCCTGGAATCCTAACCTTACTCCACGAGTAACCCTTGGATTCACACTAACAAAGATATTTCCGCCATATCTTATAGTAAATTTTCCTGGTGACAGGCTTTCTGGCCTGTATCAGAGTATCTATAACTGATTCAGAGAAACCACACTTAGCTAGAATTAAGCGTTCAATCTCCAAGCAGTCAGTTGCAGAGAAACTAGATTTGGATGCTTGAAAGGACCTTGAATTAGAAGATCCTGCCTTGATGGCAGTTTCCATGGTGGGACCGATGACATATCCACTAGGTCTGCATACCAAGTCCTGCATGGCCACGCAGGTGCTATCAAAATTACCGAAGCCTTCTCCTGTTTGATTCTGGCTACTAGCCGAGGAAGAAAAGGAAACGGTGGAAAGACATAAGCTAGACTGAATGACCAAGGCGCTATTAATGCATCTATCAATGCCGCCTTGGGATCCATGGACCTGGATCCGTAAAGGGAAAGTTTGGCATTCTGACGGGACGCCATCAGATCCAATTCTGGAGTGCCCCATAGCTGGGTCAGCAGAGCAAAAACCTCCGGGTGGAGTTCCCACTCCCCCGGATGGAAAGTCTGACGACTTAGAAAATCCGCCTCCCAGTTGTCTACCCCTGGGATGTGAATTGCAGATAGATGGCAGGAGTGATCCTCCGCCCATTTGATGATCTTGGATACCTCCTTCATCGCTCGGGAACTCTTTGTTCCTCCCTGATGATTGATGTACGCTACAGTTGTGATATTGTCCGACTGAAATCTGATGAATTTGGCCTCCACTAGTTGAGGCCACGCCTGGAGCGTATTGAATGTCGCTCTCAGCTCCAAAATGTTTATCGGGAGAAGAGATTCTTCCCGAGAACATAGAACCTGAGCTTTCAGAGAGTCCCAGACTGCACCCCAGCCTAACAGACTGGCATCGGTCGTAACAATGATCCACTCCGGCCTGCGGAAACTCATTCCCTGAGACAGGTGATCCTGAGACAACCACCAGAGAAGAGAGTCTCTGGTTTTCTGGTCCATTTGTATTTGAGGAGAAAAATCTGCATAATCCCCATTCCACTGTTTGAGCATGCACAGTTGCAGTGGTCTGAGATGAATTCGGGCAAAGGGGACTACGTCCATTGCCGCAACCATTAGACCGATTACCTCCATGCACTGAGCCACAGAAGGCCGAGGAATGGAATGAAGAACTCGGCAAGTATTCAAAAGTTTTGACTTCCTGACTTCTGTCAGACATTTTTTTCATTTCTACCGAGTATATTAGTGTTCCCAGGAAGGGAACCCTTGTGAGCGGGGACAGAGAACTTTTTTCTACGTTCACCTTCCACCCGTGAGACCTTAGAAAGGCCAGAACAATGTCCGTATGAGCCTTGGCTCTGTGAAAAGACGACGCCTGTATTAAGATGTCGTCTAGGTAAGGTGCTACTGCAATGCCCCGCGGTCTTAGTACCGCTAGAAGGGACCCTAGCACCTTTGTGAAAATTCTGGGAGCGGTGGCCAACCCGAAAGGAAGGGCCACGAACTGGTAATGTTTGTCCAGAAAGGCGAACCTTAGGAACTGATGATGATCTTTGTGGATAGGAATATGTAGGTACGCATCCTTTAGATCCACGGTAGTCAAATATTGACCTTCCTGGATCATCGGCAAGATTGTCCGAATGGTTTCCATCTTGAAAGACAGAACTCTGAGGAATTTGTTTAGAATTTTTAGATCCAGGATTGGCCTGAAAGTTCCTTCCTTTTTGGGAACTACGAACAGGTTTGAGTAAAAGCCCAGTCCATGTTCTGCAATTGGAACTGGGTGTATCACTCCCATTTCTAGTAGATCTTCTACACAGCGTAAGAACGCCTGTTTCTTTGTTTGGTCTGAAGACAAACGAGAAATGTGGAACCTTCCCCTTGGGGGAGAATCCTTGAATTCTAGAAGGTACCCCTGAGCAACTATTTCTAATGCCCAGGGATCTGGAACATCTCTTGCCCAAGCCTGAGCAAAGAGAGAAAGTCTGCCCCCTACTAGATCCGATCCCGGATCGGGGGCTACCCCTTCATGCTGTCTTGGTAGCAGGAGCAGGCTTCTTGGCCTGTTTACCCTTATTCCAGCCCTGCAAGGGTTTCCAGGTTGCTTTGGGCTGTGAAGCGTTATCTTGCTTTGCGGCAGCAGAGGTTGCAGCAGGTCCACTCCTGAAGTTGCGAAAGGAGCAAAAATTAGCCTCGTTTTTGGCCTTAAACGGCCTATCTTGAGGAAGGGCATGGCCCTTTCCCCCAGTGATATCCGAGATAATTTCTTTCAGCTCTGGGCCAAACAGGGTTTTCCCCTTGAATGGAATATTTAACAGTTTCGTTTTGGACGACACATCCGCCGACCACGATTTGAGCCAAAGCGCTCTTCGCGCCATGATTGCAAAACCTGAGTTTTTCGCCGCTAACTTAGCTAATTGTAAAGCGGCATCAGTGATAAAAGAATTAGCCAGCTTTAGAGCATGAATTCTATCCATGACCTCGTCGTATGAAGTCTCCTTCTGGAGCGACTCCTCCAGAGCCTCAAACCAAAATGCTGCTGCAGTAGTTACCGGAATAATGCAGGCAATTGGTTGAAGAAGAAAACCTTCCTGAACAAATATTTTCTTCAGCAATCCTTCCAATTTTTTATCCATAGGATCTTTGAAAGCACAACTGTCCTCTATTGGTATAGTTGTACGCTTAGCAAGTGTTGAAACAGCTCCCTCTACCTTAGGGACCGTCTGCCACGCGTCCCGCCTGGGGTCGTTTATGGGGAACATTTTCTTAAAGATAGGGGGGGAACAAAGTGTACACCTGGTCTCTCCCACTCCCTAGTCACAATATCCGCCACCCTCTTTGGGATCGGAAATGCCTCAGTGTATACAGGGACCTCTAAAAACCTGTCAATTTTACACAGTTTTTCTGGGACCACCATGGGGTCACAATCATCCAGCGTAGCTAAAACCTCCTTAAGCAGGACGCGGAATCTAAGGAATCTGACACAGAAACTTTTCCTGTGTCAGAAATTTCTCCCTCAGACAGACCGTCCCTCACTGCTACTTCTGAGTGTGTGAGGGTATTACAGATAAATCATCCAAAGCTTCTGATTGCTCATCCTCTGTATTTAAAACTGAGCTATCGCGCTTTCTTGGAAAAACTGGCAGTTTGGATAAAAATGCTGCAAGGGAATTGTCCATTACTGCTGCTAATTGTTGTAAAGTAATAGGGGCCAATGCGCTAGAGGTACTAGGCATAGCTTGCTCGGGCGTAACTGGTGTCGAAACATGGGGAGAGGAAGAAGGACTATCCTCATTACCTTCCGTTAAAGAATCATCTTGGGCTACATTTTTAAGTGTCACTGCATGGTCTTTAAAATGCTTAGAATGTTTTAGCACACTTTAAACACAAATGCAATGAGGGTACCGCCATGGCTTTTAAACATAAAGAACAAGGTCTATCTGAAGGCTCAGACATGTTTGACAGACTTAGACAGCACTACAATACAGTAAAAGTCACTTTTTGAAAAAACTTTACTGTGTCTTTAAATAATAAAAAGCACACACTTTTTTACCAAATCACCAAAAAACATCCGATCTTTATGAAAATGCTTTGAAATGATTGCACACAAATTTTCAAATCAATTAACCCCTTATTGCCCAAACCGGAGCAAATTTAAGTAAACTACCGGTTTAACACACTACAGCACGGTGCCACAGTCTTTGCTGTGGCCCTACCTTCCTTTTGGGTTATTTGTAGAAGAAAATAAGCCTCCCTGAAGTCCTCCTGTACTCTCAGGACTCTACTCATGAAGCTGCATGAAGCTGCCTTGCAAAACAACTGTGCAACTGAGGCGCGAAAATGAGGCCCCCTCCCTCTTCATTCCGGAGTTATGGGGCCTTCCTGAGTCAGATTAGGTGTCTTACAATATGCCAGGCGTAATAGAAAAAAACAAAAGTGTTCCAACGTCTAAAACACTTGAATAAATGTAAGATTACAATAATAACGTAATCGATTTAGCCCATCAGTGTCTACCAGTATTTAAGCCCTTCACAGAAGCCATCCTTCTATACTGCGTCTCAGAAAATGGCTTACCTTCCCACATGGGGATTTCTATCAGTCTTCTAGCATTACCAGGTCTTGTTAGAAAAAAATGACTGAGCATATCTTAAGCAGTTAAGCCTGCAAACTGTTCCCCCCAACTGAAGTTCTCCGGTACTCAACAGTCCTGCGTGGGAACAGCAATGGATTTTAGTTACAACATGCTAAAATCTTTTTCCTCTCCGCAGAAATCTTCATCACTTTCTGCCTCAGAGTAAATAGTACAAACCGGCACTATTTTAAAATAACAAACTCTTGATTGAAGAAATAAAAAACTACAAATCTAACACCACATACTCTCGTGGAGATACTACTTGTTAGAGCGGCAAAGAGAATGACTGGGGGGGTGGAGCCTGAGGGGAGCTATATGGACAGCTTTGCTGTGTGCTCTCTTTGCCCCTTCCTGTAGGGATTGAGAATATCCCACAAGTAAGGATGAATCCGTGGACTGGATACACCATGTAAGAGAAACATACTTACCAAAAGACACCCATCCACATATAGCAGATAGCCAAACCAGTACTGAAACAGTTATCAGTAGAGGTAATAGTAAATTGAGAGTATATCGTCGATCTGAAAAGGGAGGTAGGAGATGAATCTCTACGATCGATAACAGAGAACCTATGAAATAGACCCCCATTAGGGAAATCATCATATTCAATAAGTGATACTCCCTTCACGTCCCTCTGACATTTGCTGTACTCAGAGGAATCGGGCTTCAACAATGCTGAGAAGCGCATATCAACGTAGAAATCTTAGCACAAACTTTCTTCACCACCTCCATAGGAGGCAAAGTTTGTAAAACTGAATTGTGGGTGTGGTGAGGGGTGTATTTATAGGCATTTTGAGGTTTGGGAAACTTTGCCCCTCCTGGTAGGATTGTATATCCCATACATCACGAGCTCATGGACTCTTGCCAATTACATGAAAGAAAGAAAGGGAGTAACTATATTTCTTGAACTGAAACTCAAGGGCAGTTTTGATAAGTGAGAAAGAATTCCAGGTGCAAGAAAATTTCACTTTTCTAAGGCAGTATCAGAGAGTACTATCAGATGCTTCTTTACATCTGCATTGCAAAATTTTGAAGAACATGCAGTGATTAAATTTGTCCCCCTGATCCTACAGAATAATGACTGTGTTGATTGTCTCTATGATGACCAGTGGTGGTTAGGCTTGATTGAGGGCATCAACAAGGAAAAACATAATTTATGTCAGAACTTACCTGATAAATTAATTTCTTTCATATTGGCAAGAGTCCATGAGCTAGTGATATATGGGATATACAATCCTACCAGGAGGGGCAAAGTTTCCCAAACCTCAAAATGCCTATAAATACACCCCTCACCACACCCACAATTCAGTTTAACGAATAGCCAAGCAGTGGGGTGATAAAGAAAGGAGTAGAAAGCATCAACAAAGGAAATTTGGAAATAATTGTGCTTTATACAAAAAATCATAACCACCATAAAAAAGGGTGGGCCTCATGGACTCTTGCCAATATGAAAGAAATGAATTTATCAGGTAAGTTCTTACATAAATTATGTTTTCTTTCATGTAATTGGCAAGAGTCCATGAGCTAGTGACATATGGGATATCAATACCCAAGGTGTGGAGTCTTCCACTCAAGAGTCACTAGAGAGGGAGGGACTAAAACAAAAACAGCCATATTCCGCTGAGAAAATAATCCACAACCCAAAAATAAGTTTATTTTCACTTTTGAAAGAAAAAAACTTAAATCAAAAAGCAGAAGAATCAAACTGAAACAGCTGCCTGAAGAACCTTTCTACCAAAAACTGCTTCCGAAGAAGCAAATACATCAAAATGGTAGAATTTAGTAAATGTATGCAAAGAGGACCAAGTGGCTGCTTTGCAAATCTGATCGACTGAAGCTTCATTCTTAAAAGCCCATGAAGTAGAGACTGATCTAGTAGAATGAGCTGTAATTCTCTGAGGCGGGGTTTGACCCGACTCCAAATAAGCTTGATGAATCAAAAGTTTCAACCAAGAAGCCAAGGAAACAGCAGAAGCTTTCTGACCTTTCCTAGGACCAGAAAATAAAACAAATAGACTAGAAGTCTTCCTGAAATTTTTATAAGCTTCCACATAATATTTCAAAGCTCTTACCACATCCAAAGAATGTAAGGATCTCTCCAAAGAATTCTTAGGATTAGGACATAAAGAAGGGACAACAATTTCTCTACTAATGTTGTTAGAATTCACAACCTTAGGTAAAAATTGAAAAGAAGTCCGCAAAACTGCCTTATCCTGATGAAAAATCAGAAAAGGAGACTCACAAGAAAGAGCAGATAGCTCAGAAACTCTTCTAGCAGAAGAGATAGCCAAAAGGAACAACACTTTCCAGGAAAGTAGTTTAATGTCCAAAGAATGCATAGGTTCAAATGGAGGAGCCTGTAAAGCTCTCAGAACCAAATTAAGACTCCAAGGAGGAGAAATTGACTTAATGACAGGCTTAATACGAACTAAAGCCTGTACAAAACAGTGTATATCAGGAAGTATAGCAATTTTTCTGTGAAATAAAACAGAAAGAGCTGAGATTTGTCCTTTCAAGGAACTTGCAGACAAACCCTTATCCAGACCATCCTGAAGAAACTGTAAAATTCTAGGAATTCTAAAAGAATGCCAGGAGAATTTATGAGAAGAACACCATGAAATGTAAGCCTTCCAAACTCTATAATAAATCTTCAGATTTACGAGCTTGTAACATAGTATTAATCACTTAATCAGAGAAACCTCTATGACTTAGAACTAAGCGTTCAATTTCCATACCTTCAAATTTAATGATTTGAGATCCTGATGGAAAAACGGACCTTGAGATAGTAGGTCCGACCGTAACGGAAGTGGCCAAGGCGGGCAACTGGACATCCGAACCAGATCCGCATACCAAAACCTGTGTGGCCATGCTGGAGCCACCAGCAACACAAAAGACTGTTCCATGATGATTTTGGAAATCACTCTTGGAAGAAGAACTAGAGGCGGGAAGATGTAAGCAGGTTGATAACACCAAGGAAGTGTCATCGCATCCACTGCTTCCGCCTGAACATCCCTGGACCTGGACAGGTATCTGGGAAGTTTCTTGTTTAGATGAGAGGCCATGAGATCTATCTCTGGAAGCCCCCACATCTGAACAATCTGAGAAAATACATCTGGATGGAGAGACCACTCCCCTGGATGTAAAGCCTGGCGGCTGAGATAATCCGCCTCCCAATTGTCTACACCTGGGATATGCACCGCAGAGATTAGACAGGAGCTGGATTCCGCCCAAGCAAGTATCCGAGATACTTCTTTCATAGCTTGGGGACTGTGAGTCCCACCCTGATGATTGACATAAGCCACAGTTGTGATATTGTCTGTCTGAAAACAAATGAACAGTTCTCTCTTTAGTAGAGGCCAGAACTGAAGAGCCCTGAGAATTGCACGGAGTTCTAAAATATTTATTGGTAATCTCGCCTCTTGAGATTTCCAAACCCCTTGTGCTGTCAGAGACCCCCAAACGGCTCCCTAACCTGAAAGACTTGCATCTGTTGTGATCACAGTCCAGGTTGGGCGAACAAAAGAAGCCCCTTGAACCAAACGATGGTGATCTATCCACCATGTCAGAGAGTGTCGTACATTGGGATTCAAGGATATTAATTGTGATATCTTTGTATAATCCCTGCACCATTGATTCAGCATACAAAGCTGTAGAGGTCTCATGTGAAAACGAGCAAAGGGGATTGCGTCCGATGCTGCAGTCATGAGACCTAAAACTTCCATGCACATAGCCACTGAAGGGAATGACTGAGACTGAAGGCGCCGGCAGGCTGCAACCAATTTTAAACGTCTCTTGTCTGTTAGAGACAGAGTCATGGACACTGAATCTATCTGGAAACCTAAAAAGGTGACCCTTGTCTGAGGAATCAAGAAACTTTTTGGTAAATTGATCCTCCAACCATGTTTCCGAAGAAACAACACTAGTTGATTCGTGTGAGATTATGCAGTATGTAAAGACTGAGTTAGTACCAAGATATCGTCCAAATAAGGAAAAAACGCAATACCCTGTTCTCTGATTACAGAGAGTAGGGCACCCAGAACCTTTGAAAAGATTCTTGGAGCTGTTGCTAGGCCAAATGGAAGAGCAACAAATTGGTAATGCTTGTCTAGAAAAGAGAATCTCAGAAACTGATAGTGTTCTGGATGAATCGGAATATGAAGGTATGCATCCTGCAAGTCTATTGTGGACATATAATGTCCTTGCTGAACAAAAGGCAGAATAGTCCTTATGGTCACCATCTTGAAAGTTGGTACTCTTACATAACAATTCAAAATTTTCAGATCCAGAACTGGTCTGAACAAATTTTCTTTCTTTGGTACAATGAATAGGTTTGAATAAAACCCCAAACCTTGTTCCTGAAGAGGAACTGGCATAATTACCCCTGAAGACTCCAGGTCTGAAACACATTTCAGAAAAGCCTGAGCTTTTACTGGATTTACAGGAATGTGTGAGAGAAAAAATCTTCTCACAGGAGGTCTTATTTCGAATCCTATTCGATACCCTTGAGAGACAATGCTCTGAATCCAATGATTTTGGACAGATTCTATCCAAAAATCCTTGAAAAACCTTAATCTGCCCTCTACCAGCTGAGCTGGAATGAGGGCCGCACCTTCATGCGGACTTAGGGGCAGACTTTGGTTTCCTAAATGGCTTGGATTTATTCCAATTTGAGGAAGGCTTCCAACTGGAAGCAGATTCCTTGGGAGGAGGATTGAGTTTTTGTTCCTTATTCTGACGAAAGGAACGAAAACGGTTAGAAGCCTTAGATTTACCCTTAGGTTTTTTATCCTGAGGCAAAAAAACTCCTTTTCCTCCAGTGATAGTTGAAATAATAGAATCCAACTGAGAACCAAATAAATTATTACCTTGGAAAGAAAGAGATAGTAATCTAGATTTAGATGTCATATCAGCATTCCAAGATTTAAGCCACAAAGCTCTTCTAGCTAATACAGCTAAAGACATGGATCTAACATCAATTTTGATAATATCAAAAATGGCATCCCAAATTAAATGATTAGCATGTTGCAGTGAGCGAACAATGCTAGATATGTCAGAATCCAATTCATGTTGCACTAAATTTTTTAACCAGAAAGTTGATGCAGCCGCAACATCACCCAAAGAAATAGCAGGTCTGAGAAGATGACCTGAATATAAATAGGCCTTCCTTAGATAAGATTCAAGCTTCCTATCTAAAGGATCCTTAAAGGAAGTGCTATCTTCCATAGGAATAGTGGTACGTTTAACAAGAGTAGAAATAGCCCCATCAACTTTGGGGATCTTTTCCCAAAACTCTATAGATTTTGCTGGTAAAGGATACAATCTCTTAAACCTTGAAGAAGGAACAAAGGAACTACCTGGCTTATTCCATTCCCTAGAAATCATATCAGAAATAGCCTCAGGAATGGGAAAAACAACTGGGGAAACCACAGGAGGTTTAAAAACAGCATTTAAACGTTTATTAGACTGAACGTCAATAGGACTGGTTACCTCAATATCCAAAGTAATTAACACTTCTTTTAATAAAGAACGCATATACTCTATTTTAAATAAATAAGTAGATTTGTCAGTGTCAATATCTGAGGGAGGATCTTCTGTTTCAGATAGATCCTCATCAGAAGAGGATGAATTATTATGTTGTTGGTCATTTGAAATTTCATCAGCTAAATGAGAAGTTTTAAAAGACCTTTTACGTTTATTAGAAGGTGGAAATGCAGACAAAGCCTTCATAATAGATTCAGAAACAAATTCTTTAAAATTTACAGGTATAACATGCACATTAGAAGTTGAAGGAACTGCAACTGGCAATGTACTATTACTGATAGAAACACTATCTGCATGTAAAAGTTTATCATGACAACTATTACAAATGACATTCGGTGGAATAATTTCTACAATTTTGCAACAAATGCACTTAGCTTTGGTAGAGCCGATGTCAGGCAGCAATGTTCCAGCAGAAACTTCAGAGACAGGATCGGATAGGGACATCTTGCTCTAAGTAAAAGAAAAAACAACATATAAAGCAAAATGATCTATTTCCTTAAATGACAGTTTCATGAATGGGAAAAAATGCAAAAGCATAGGCCTCTTGATAGAGAAGAAAGCAGGAGGCAAACATGAATGGGGTATTGAAATAATGAAAAAATTTGGCGCCAAGTATGACGCACAACGTAACGTAAACTTTTTTGGTGCCAAAAATGACCGGAAATGACACACTTGCGTCACTAATGACGCCGCCGTGTGAAAGGTCTCGACGTCACGTATGACGCCGGAAATGACGAAGTTGCATCAACAACGTAATTTCCCGCGACAAAAAAGTTTGCGCCAAAAATGACGCAATAAAGTCTAACATTTGACGCACCCGCGGGCCTAATACCCGCAAATGAAAAAGTAGTCAAAATTGAAAAAGACTAAACCCCAGGTAAGAAATAAATGTCTTAAAGTGTTTATATTCCCAAATATGAAACTGACAGTCTGCAGAAGGAAATACATGAACCTGACTCATGGCAAATATAAGTACAATACATATATTTAGAACTTTATATAATTTGCATAAAGTGCCAAACCATAGCGGAGAGTGTCTTAAGTAATAAAAACATACTTACCAAAAGACACCCATCCACATATAGCAGAAAGCCAAACCAGTACTAAAACTGTTCTTTAGTAGAGGTAATGGTAAATTTGAGAATATATCATCGATCTGAAAAGGGAGGTAGGAGATGAATCTCTACGACCGATAACAGAGAACCCATGAAAAAGACCCCCGTTAGGGAAATCATTGTATTCAATAGGTGATACTCCCTTCACGTCCCTCTGACATTCGCTGTACTCTGAGAGGAATCGGGCTTCAACAATGCTGAGAAGCGCATATCAACGTAGAAATATTAGCACAAACTTACTTCACCACCTCCATAGGAGGAAAAGTTTGTAAAACTGAATTGTGGGTGTGGTGAGGGGTGTATTTATAGGCATTTTGAGGTTTGGGAAACTTTGCCCCTCCTGGTAGGATTGTATATCCCATATGTCACTAGCTCATGGACTCTTGCCAATTACATGAAAGAAACTTAAGTTTTTGTAAAACCTGGACCAAGAACATCATTCAAGATATTTACTGTTGACAAAGCATGGGAAAACTGCCACTTGCCGAGTTGACTGCTGCCACTGTAATCTACTACAAAATTTCAAAGAGACTGAGTGAGGAAATCTCACAGCTTCTAATCAAACATGTAGTTTGAAAGTCTGGTGTCAATCATAAATATAATTCATATTTCTTATTTGTTATGCTTATATTACATCTTGTCATTACTCAAACCGCATGAATAAAGTAGGCTTTTCTCAAGATTTCAACTAGCCCTAGCTCTGTAAAAAAAACATAATTTATGTAAGAACTTACCTGATAAATTAATTTCTTTCATATTAGCAAGAGTCCATGAGCTAGTGACGTATGGGATATACATTCCTACCAGGAGGGGCAAAGTATCCCAAACCTCAAAATGCCTATAAATACACCCCTCACCACACCCACAAAACAGTTTAAAGCATAGCCAAGAAGTGGGGTGATAAGACAAAAGTGCGAAAGCATAAAAAAATAAGGAATTGGAATAATTGTGCTTTATACAAAAAAATCATAACCACCACAAAAAAGGGTGGGCCTCATGGACTCTTGCTAATATGAAAGAAATGAATTTATCAGGTAGGTTCTTACATAAATTATGTTTTCTTTCATGTAATTAGCAAGAGTCCATGAGCTAGTGACGTATGGGATAATGAATACCCAAGATGTGGATCTTCCACGCAAGAGTCACTAGAGAGGGAGGGATAAAATAAAGACAGCCAATTCCGCTGAAAATAATCCACACCCAAAATAAAGTTTAAATCTTATAATGAAAAAAACTGAAATTATAAGCAGAAGAATCAAACTGAAACAGCTGCCTGAAGTACTTTTCTACCAAAAACTGCTTCAGAAGAAGAAAACACATCAAAACGGTAGAATTTAGTAAAAGTATGCAAAGAAGACCAAGTTGTTGCTTTGCAAATCTGATCAACCGAAGCTTCATTGCTAAACGCCCAGGAAGTAGAAACTGACCTAGTAGAATGAGCTGTAATCCTTTGAAGCAGAGTTTTACCCGACTCGACATAAGCATGATGAACCAAAGACTTTAACCAAGACGTCAAAGGAATGGCAGAGGCCTTCTGACCTTTCCTAGAACCGGAAAAGATAACAAATAGACTACAAGTCTTTCAGAAATTTTTAGTAGCTTCAACATAATATTTCAAAGCTCTAACTACATCCAAAGAATGCAACGATCTTTCCTTAGAATTCTTAGGATTAGGACACAATGAAGGAACCACAATTTCTCTACTAATGTTGTTAGAATTCACAACCTTAGGTAAAAATTTAAAAGAAGTTCGCAACACCGCCTTATCCTGATGAAAAATCAGAAAAGGAGACTCACAAGAAAGAGCAGATAAATCAGAAACTCTTCTAGCAGAAGAGATGGCCAAAAGAAACAAAACTTTCCAAGAAAGTAATTTAATGTCTAGCGAATGCATAAGTTCAAACGGAGGAGCTTGAAGAGCCCCCAGAACCAAATTAAAACTCCAAGGAGGAGAAATTGACTTAATGACAGGTTTTATACGAACCAAAGCTTGTACAAAACAATGAATATCAGGAAGACTAGCAATCTTTCTGTGAAAAAGAACAGAAAGAGCAGAGATTTGTCCTTTCAAGGAACTTGCAGACAAACCTTTATCCAAACCATCCTGAAGAAACTGTAAAATTCTAGGAATTCTAAAAGAATGCCAAGAAAAAAGATGAGAAAAACACCAAGAAATGTAAATCTTCTAGACTCGATAATATATCTTCCTAGATACAGATTTACGAGCCTGTAACATAGTATTAATCAGAGAGTCAGAGAAACCTCTATGACTGAGAATCAAGCGTTCAATCTCCATACCTTCAAATTTAAGGATTTGAGATCCTGATGGAAAAAACATAATTTATGCTTACCTGATAAATTTATTTCTCTTGTAGTGTATTCAGTCCACGGGTCATCCATTACTTATGGGATTATATCTCCTTCCCAACAGGAAGTTGCAAGAGGATCACCCAAGCAGAGCTGCTATATAGCTCCTCCCCTCACATGTCATATCCAGTCATTCGACCGAAACAAGACAAGAAAGGAGAAACCATAGGGTGCAGTGGTGACTGTAGTTTAAATTAAAAATTTTGATCTGCCTTAAAAGACAGGGCGGGCCGTGGACTGAATACACTACAAGAGAAATAAATTTATCAGGTAAGCATAAATTGTTTTCTCTTGTTAAGTGTATTCAGTCCACGGGTCATCCATTACTTATGCGATACCAATACCAAAGCTAAAGTACACAGATGATGGGAGGGACAAGGCAGGAACTTTAAACGGAAGGAACCACTGCCTGTAGAACCTTTCTCCCAAAAACAGCCTCCGAAGAAGCAAAAGTGTCAAATTTGTAAAATTTTGAAAAAGTGTGAAGTGAAGACTAAGTTGCAGCCTTGCAAATCTGTTCAACAGAGGCCTCATTCTTAAAGGCCCAGGTGGAAGCCACAGCTCTAGTGGAATGAGCTGTAACTCTTCCAGGAGGCTGCTGTCCAGCAGTCTCATAGGCTAAGCGTATTATGCTACGAAGCCAAAAGGAGAGAGAGGTAGCCGAAGCTTTTTGACCTCTCCTCTGTCCAGAGTAAACGACAAACAGGGAAGAAGTTTGATGAAAATCTTTAGTTGCCTGCAAATAGAACTTCAGGGCACGGACTACGTCCAGATTATGTAAAAGTCGTTCCTTCTTTGAAGAAGGGTTAGGACACAGTGATGGAACAACAATCTCTTGATTGATATTCCTGCTAGAAACTACCTTAGGTAAGAACCCAGGTTTAGTACGCAGAACTACCTTGTCTGAATGGAAAATCAGATAAGGAGAATCACAATGTAAGGCAGATAACTCAGAGACTCTTGGAGCCGAGGAAATAGCCATCAAAAACAGAACTTTCCAAGATAACAGCTTAATATCAATGGAATGAAGGGGTTCAAACGGAACACCTTGAAGAACTTTAAGAACTAAGTTTAAACTCCACAGCGGAGCAACAGTCTTAAACACAGGCCTAATTCTAGCCAAAGCCTGACAAAAGGCCTGAACGTCTGGAACTTCTGCCAGACGTTTGTGTAGAAGAATAGACAGAGCAGAAATCTGTCCCTTTAAAGAACTAGCAGATAAGCCCTTTTCTAAACCCTCTTGTAGAAAAGACAATATCCTAGGAATCCTAACCTTACTCCATGAGTAACTCTTGGATTCGCACCAGTATAAATATTTACGCCATATCTTATGGTAAATTTTTCTGGTAACAGGTTTCCGAGCCTGTATTAAGGTATCAATAACCGACTCCGAGAAGCCACGCTTTGATAGAATCAAGCGTTCAATCTCCATGCAGTCAGTCTCAGAGAAACTAGATTTGGATGATTGAAAGGACCCTGAATTAGAAGGTCCTGCCTCAGAGGCAGAGACCATGGTGGACAGGACGACATGTCCACTAGGTCTGCATACCAGGTCCTGCGTGGCCACGCAGGCGCTATCAGAATCACCGATGTCCTTTCCTGTTTGATCCTGGCAATCAGTCGAGGAAGCATCGGGAATGGTGGAAACACATAAGCCATGTTGAAAACCCAAGGGGCTGTCAGAGCATCTATCAGAACCGCTCCCGGGTCCCTGGACCTGGATCCGTAACAAGGAAGCTTGGCGTTCTGGCAAGACGCTATGAGATCCAGTTCTGGTTTGCCCCAACGATGGACCAGTTGAGTAAACACCTCCGGATGGAGTTCCCACTCCCCCGGATGAAAAGTCTGATGACTTAGAAAATCCGCTTCCCAGTTCTGTACGCCTGGGATGTGGATCGCTGACAGGTGGCAAGAGTGAGACTCTGCCCAGCGAATTATCTTTGAGACTTCTAACATCGCTAGGGAACTCCTGGTTCCCCCTTGATGGTTGATGTAAGCCACAGTCGTGATTTTGTCCGACTGGAATCTGATGAACCTCAGTGTTGCTAACTGAGGCCAAGCTAGAAGAGCATTGAATATTGCTCTTAACTCTAGAAAATTTATTGGGAGGAGTTTCTCCTCCTGAGTCCACGATCCCTGAGCCTTCAGGGAGTTCCAGACTGCGCCCCAACCTAGAAGGCTGGCATTTGTTGTTACAATCGTCCAATCTGGCCTGTGAAAGGTCATACCCTTGGACAGATGGAGACGAGAAAGCCACCAGAGAAGAGAATCTCTGGTCTCTTGATCCAGATTTAGTAGGGGGGACAAATCTGGGTAATCCCCATTCCACTGACTAAGCAGGCATAATTGCAGCGGTCTGAGATGCAGGCGCGCAAATGGCACTATGTCTATTGCCGCTACCATTAAGCCGATTACTTCCATGCACTGAGCCACTGACGGGCGTGGAATGGAATGAAGGACACTGCAAGCATTTAGAAGTTTTGATAACCTGGACTCCGTCAGGTAAATTTTCATCTCTACAGAATCTATAAGAGTCCCTAGGAAGGAGACTCTTGTGAGTGGTGATAGAGAACTCTTTTCCACGTTCACCTTCCACCAATGCGACCTCAGAAATGCCAGAACTATCTCTGTATGAGATTTGGCCCTTTGAAAGCTTGATGCCTGTATCAGGATGTCGTCTAGATACGGAGCCACCGCTATGCCTCGCGGTCTTAGAACCGCCAGAAGTGAGCCCAGAACCTTTGTAAAGATTCTCGGGGCCGTAGCCCCAGAAGGGAAGAGCTACAAACTGGTAATGCCTGTCTAGAAAGGCAAATCTTAGGTACCGATAATGATCTCTGTGAATCGGTATATGAAGGTAGGCATCCTTTAAGTCTACCGTGGTCATGTATTGACCCTCTTGGATCATGGGTAGGATGGTTCGAATAGTTTCCATTTTGAATGATGGAACTCTTAGAAATTTGTTTAAGATTTTTAGGTCCAAGATTGGTCTGAAGGTTCCCTCTTTCTTGGGAACCACAAACAGATTCGAGTAAAACCCTTGCCCTTGTTCCGTCCGCGGAACTGGGTTGATCACCCCCAATACTAAGAGGTCTTGCACACAACGTAGAAATGCCTCTTTCTTTATTTGGTTTGCTGATAACCTTGAAAGATGAAATCTCCCTTGTGGAGGAGATGCTTTGAAGTCCAGAAGATATCCCTGAGATATGATCTCTAGCGCCCAGGGATCCTGGACATCTCTTGCACAAGGCTGGGCGAAGAGAGATAGTCTGCCCCCCACTAGATCCGTTTCCGGATAGGGGGCCCTCTCTTCATGCTGTCTTCGGGGCAGAAGGAGGCTTTCTGGGATGCTTGCCCTTGTTCCAGGACTGGTTAGTTTTCCAGCCCTGTCTGTAACGAGCAACAGGTCCTTCCTGTTTTGGAGCAGAGGAAGTTGATGCTGCTCCTGCCTTGAAATTACAAAAGGCACGACAATTAGACTGTTTGGCCTTTGACTTGGCCCTGTCCTGAGGAAGAGTATGACCCTTACCCCCAGTAATGTAAGCAATAATTTATTTCAAGCCGGGCCCGAATAAGGTCTGCCCTTTGAAAGGAATATTAAGCAATTTAGACTTAGAAGTCACGTCAGCTGACCAGGATTTAAGCCATAGCGCTCTGCGCGCCTGGATGGCGAATCCGGAGTTCTTAGCCGTTAGTTTGGTTAAATGTACAACGGCATCAGAAACAAATGCATTAGCTAGCTTAAGTGCTTTAAGCTTGGCCATAATCTCATCCAATGGAGCTGTGCGAATGGCCTCTTCCAGAGACTCAAACCAGAATGCCGCAGCCGCAGTGACAGGCGCAATGCATGCAAGGGGCTGTAAGATAAAACCTTGTTGAACAAACATTTTCTTAAGGTAACCTTCTAATTTTTTATCCATTGGATCCGAAAAAGCACAACTATCCTCCACCGGGATAGTGGTACGCTTAGCTAAAGTAGAAACTG
The DNA here is from genome assembly GCF_027579735.1 of Bombina bombina. Classification (NCBI taxonomy): domain Eukaryota; kingdom Metazoa; phylum Chordata; class Amphibia; order Anura; family Bombinatoridae; genus Bombina; species Bombina bombina. Next base: position 508,234,922 of record NC_069502.1, read on the forward strand.
CTCCCTCCACCTTAGGGACCGTCTGCCATAAGTCTCGTGTGGTGGCGTCTATCGGGAACATTTTTCTAAACATCGGAGGTGGGGAAAAAGGCACACCGGGTCTATCCCACTACTTGCTAATAATTTCTGTAAGCCTTTTAGGTATAGGAAAAACGTCAGTACACACTGGTACCGCAAAGTATCTATCCAACCTACATACTTTCTCTGGAATTGCAACCGTGTTACAATCATTCAGAGCCGCTAATACCTCCCCTAGCAATACGCGGAGGTTCTCAAGCTTAAATTTAAAATTAGAAATCTCTGAATCCGGTCTCCCTGGATCAGATCTGTCACCCACAGAATGAAGCTCTCCGTCCTCATGTTCTGCAAATTGTGACGCAGTATCAGACATGGCTCTCACATCATCAGTGCGCTCTGTTCTTAACCCAGAGCTATCGCGCTTGCCTCTTAATTCAGGCAATTTAGATAATACCTCTGTCATAACAGCCGCCATGTCCTGCAAAGTTATTTGTATGGGCCTCTCTGATGCACTTGGCGCCACAATATCACGCGCCCCCTGAGCGGGAGGCGAAGGTACTGACACGTGAGGAGAGTTAGACGGCATAACTTCCCCCTCGTTGTCTGGTGATAATTTCTTTACAGATATAGATTGACTTTTATGCAAAGTGACATCAATACAATTAGTACACATATTTCTGTGGGGCTCCACATTGGCCTTCAAACATAGTGAACAAGCAGATTCATCTGTGTCAGACATGTTTAAACAGACTCGCAATGAGAATAGCAAGCTTGGAAAAACCTTTCAAGTAAATTTACAAGCAATATAAAAAACGCTACTGCGCCTTTAAGAAGTACAAAAAAAAGACGTCACAGTTGAAATAACAAAGAACCAAATCAGTTATAGCAACCAAATCTTCACAGGAAATGTATTAAGTTAGAAGAGTATTGCACCCACTAGCAAATGGATGATTAACCCCTAAATACCCAAAAACGGATAATCAAATTAACAATTAACGTTTTTTATCACAGTCAAACACACTGTCACAGGTCTGCTGTGACTGATTACCTCCCTCAAAATGACTTTTGAAGACCCCTGAGCTCTCTAGAGACGTCCTGGATCAAGGAGGAAGAAGCAAGAAGACTGAAACTGAAATTTTTACTGCACAAAAAAGCGCTAAAATAGGCTCCTCCCACTCCTATTACAACAGTGGGAAACCTCAGTTAAACGCTTCTATATAGAAATAAACAACAGCCATGTGGAAATTTTCATGCCCCAAAAGATTTATCACCAAAGTACCTCACAAAAAAACGAATAAGATGCCAGTAAACGTTTAAAACATACACTTTAAATGTTAGATAGTGTTATTAATAAGCCTGCTACCAGTCGCTTCTACTGCAGTAAAGGCTTATACAATACTTCGGTATTAACAGTATTTTCTTAGTCAATTCGATTCCTTAGAAAATTACTTATTGTACATACATTCATCAACCTGATACCAGTCGCCGCTGCATTTAAGGCTGTACTTACATTACATCGGTATCAGCAGTATTTTCTTAGTCAATTCCATTCCTTAGAAAAATAATTTACTGCACATACCTCGTTTGCGGGATTCCCCGCATGCTATTCCCTTTCTGAAAGTTACCCCACTCCTCAGAATGTGCGAGAACAGCCAGTGGATCTTAGTTACTTCCGCTAAGATCATAGAAAACTCAGGCAGATTCTTCTTCTAAATACTGCCTGAGAACAAACAGCACACTCCGGTGCCATTTAAAATAACAAACTTTTGATTGAAGAAATAAACTAAGTATAAAAACACCACAGACCTCTCACAACGACCTATCTAGTTGAGTTGCAAGAGAATGACTGGATATAACGTGTGAGGGGAGGAGCTATATAGCAGCTCTGCTTGGGTGATCCTCTTGCAACTTCCTGTTGGGAAGGAGATATAATCCCATAAGTAATGGATGACCCGTGGACTGAATACACTTAACAAGAGAAAAGGACTTTGTGAAAGAAGGTCTGGTCTTAACGGAAGAGTCCACGGTTTGCAAGTGGCCATCCGGACAAAATCTGCATACCAAAACCTGTGAGGCCATGCTGGAGCCATCAGCAGAACAAACGAGCACTCCTTTAGAATCTTGGAAATTACTCTTGGAAGAAGAACTAGAGGCGGAAAGATATAGGCAGGATGATACTTCCAAGGAAGTGACAATGCATCCACTGCCTCCGCCTGAGGATCCCTGGATCTGGACAGATACCTTGGAAACATCTTGTTTAGATGAGAAGCCATCAGATCTATTTCTGGAAGTCCCCACATTTGAATAATCTGAAGAAATACCTCTGGGTGAAGAGACCATTCGCCCGGATGTAACGTTTGGCGACTAAGATAATCCGCTTCCCAATTGTCTATACCTGGGATATGAACCGCAGAAATTAGACAGGAGCTGGATTCCGCCCATACCAGGATTCGAGATACTTCTTTCATAGCCAGAGGACTGTAAGTCCCTCCTTGATGATTGACATATGCCACAGTTGTGACATTGTCCGTCTGAAAACAAATGAACGACTCTCTCTTTAGAAGAGGCCATGACTGAAGAGCTCTGAAAATTGCACGGAGTTCCAAAATATTGACTGGTAATCTCACCTCCTGAGATTCCCAAACCCCTTGTGCTGTCAGAGACCCCCAAACAGCTCCCCAACCTGTCAGACTTGCATCTGTTGAAATCACAGTCCAGGTTGGAAGAATAAAAGAAGCCCCCTGAACTAAACGACGGAGGTCTGTCCACCACGTCAGAGAGTGTCGTACAATCGGTTTTAAAGATATTAATTGAGATATCTTTGTATAATCCCTGCACCACTGGTTCAGCATACAGAGCTGAAGAGGTCGCATGTGAAAACGAGCAAAGGGGACCGTGTCCAATGCAGCAGTCATAAGACCTAGAATTTCCATGCATAAGGCTACCAAAGGGAAAGATTGAGACTGAAGGTTTCGACAAGCTGAAACCAATTTCAGACGTCTCTTGTCCGTCAGAGACAGAGTCAAGGACACTGAATCTATCAGGAAACCTAAAAAGGTTACCCTTGTCTGAGGAATCAACAAACTTTTTGGTAAATTGATCCTCCAACCATGTTCTAGAAGAAACAACACTCATAAAAGACTGGAAAGGTTCTTTCTAGTGAAAATGAGCAAAGGGAATTGAATCCAATGCTGTGGCCATATGACCTAAACTTCTATGCATATATAGCAACTGAAGGAAATAATAGAGACTAAAGGTACCGACAGACTGAACCCAATAGAATTATCCCTTGTCTGATAGAGACAAAGACAGTGACACAAACTATCTTGAAACCTAAAAAAGGTGACCCTTGTGTGAGGAATCAAGAGCTTTCGAAAAAAAGATCCTCTAACTATGTCCTGAAGGGCAAGTGAATCATATGAGATTCCGCATCCTCAGAAAATAATCTGAATGAAAACAGAAAAATGAAAATATGCATTTATTGTATCTAATGAAAACAAATAATGCTATCAATGACCATAAAAAGGCAAAATAGTTTGAATAAAACTCCAAACCTGGTTCCTAAAAAAGGAACTGGAAGAAATACCCCAGAAGATTCCAGGCCTGAGCAGCGCTTGAACCCCATGGGTGCCCAGCCATGCTTCAACAGTACCCAAAATATATAGGACAGAAACACACTAAAAGAAAGTGTTAGCCTTACTGGAATAAAATCAAAGAAATTTGGACACAATAGAACCAAATAAATTTCAAAGAAGTCTTAACCTGCCCTTTACCAGCCAAGCTGGAATACGGCACGTACAGGGAGTGCAGAATTATTAGGAAAGTTGTATTTTTGAGAATTAATTTTATTATTGAACAACAACCATGTTCTCAATGAACCCAAAAAACTCATTAATATCAAAGCTGAATAGTTTTGGAAGTAGTTTTTAGTTTGTTTTTAGTTATAGCTATTTTAGGGGGATATCTGTGTGTGCAGGTGACTATTACTGTGCATAATTATTAGGCAACTTAACAAAAAAACAAATATATACCCATTTCAATTATTTATTTTTACCAGTGAAACCAATATAACATCTCAACATTCACAAATATACATTTCTGACATTCAAAAACAAAACAAAAACAAATCAGTGACCAATATAGCCACCTTTCTTTGCAAGGAAACTCAAAAGCCTGCCATCCATGGATTCTGTCAGTGTTTTGATCTGTTCACCATCAACATTGCGTGCAGCAGCAACCACAGCCTCCCAGACACTGTTCAGAGAGGTGTACTGTTTTCCCTCCTTGTAAATCTCACATTTGATGATGGACCACAGGTTCTCAATGGGGTTCAGATCAGGTGAACAAGGAGGCCATGTCATTAGATTTTCTTCTTTTATACCCTTTCTTGCCAGCCACGCTGTGGAGTACTTGGACGCGTGTGATGGAGCATTGTCCTGCATGAAAATCATGTTTTTCTTGAAGGATGCAGACTTCTTCCTGTACCACTGCTTGAAGAAGGTGTCTTCCAGAAACTGTCAGTAGGACTGGGAGTTGAGCTTGACTCTATCCTCAACCCGAAAAGGCCCCACAAGCTCATATTTGATGATACCAGCCCAAACCAGTACTCCACCTCCACCTTGCTGGCGTCTGAGTCGGACTGGAGCTCTCTGCCCTTTACCAATCCAGCCACGGGCCCATCCATCTGGCCCATCAAGACTCACTCTCATTTCATCAGTCCATAAAACCTTAGAAAAATCAGTCTTGAGATATTTCTTGGCCCAGTCTTGACGTTTCAGCTTGTGTGTCTTGTTCAGTGGTGGTCGTCTTTCAGCCTTTCTTACCTTGGCCATGTCTCTGAGTATTGCACACCTTGTGCTTTTGGGCACTCCAGTGATGTTGCAGCTCTGAAATATGGCCAAACTGGTGGCAAGTGGCATCTTGGCAGCTGCACGCTTGACTTTTCTCAGTTCATGGGTAGTTATTTTGCGCCTTGGTTTTTCCACACGCTTCTTGCGACCCTGTTGACTATTTTGAATGAAACGCTTGATTGTTCGATGATCACGCTTCAGAAGCTTTGCAATTTTAAGAGTGCTGCATCCCTCTGCAAGATATCTCACTATTTTTTACTTTTCTGAGCCTGTCAAGTCCTTCTTTTGACCCATTTTGCCAAAGGAAAGGAAGTTGCCTAATAATTATGCACACCTGATATAGGGTGTTGATGTCATTAGACCACACCCCTTCTCATTACAGAGATGCACATCACCTAATATGCTTAATTGGTAGTAGGCTTTCGAGCCTATACAGCTTGGAGTAAGACAACATGCATAAAGAGGATGATGTGGTCAAAATACTCATTTGCCTAATAATTCTGCACTCCCTGTACATCGCAATATTAGGGAGCTGATTTCGAACCCCAATTATAAACATGTTACTTGGGAAAGAACTCAGGAATTCGTTCCTTAATAAGAACAACCAAACTAGTATAAGCTTAAAGTTTTAGTCTTAGAACTCAATCTTGAAGCCCAGAGTAACAGTTAAGAATTGAATCCAATTATAAAACAAATAATTGATTATCTTAGAACAAAAGAAATATGGATTTTTTTTTTTTATTTTTTTTTTAAAAAATCACAAAATTCTTCTAGCTAAAATAGCTAAAGACATAGATTAACCCTCATTTGCGAAAAAATTCAATAAAATGAAGACACAAATGAAATTATTAGCATGATAGACCAGTTAAAGGAACAGTCAATACAGTGGACTTGCATAATCAATAAATGCAAAACAACAAGACAAATGCAACAGCACCTAGTCTAGTAAATGTTGTCCCTTAAGAATGCTAAAATAAATCATAATCTGATACTTGATCTTAAAGTAAACAGAACAAAAATGAAGCAATTGCAACATCCAAATAAATCACAGGACCAAGAAAAGTACCTGAAACGAAATAATTTTCCATAAATAAGATACAACCATCTAAAGGAAAATAAATACTATTTTGCTATAGAAATAATAGCATAATTAGTAGGAGTAGAGATAGCCCCAATACATTGGAGAACCCTCCAAATTGAATTTAACTGCTGGCAAAGAATATAGTTTAAAACCTTAGAAGAAGGAATAAAAGAAAATTCTCAGCCTATTCCATTCCCTAGTATGAGGAATTGGAAAGAAAACTTCTGAAAACACAGAAGAATAAATAAGCAGAAATAGTGTCAACTAGTCTTAAAGAACTAGTTACCTTAATATCCAAAATAATCAACACCTTTTCAACAAAGAACAAATGTACTTTAATAAAGAAATAATAAAAAAGTAGATTTGTTAGTGTCAATATCTGATGAAGAAAATTCTGAAAGAGAAAAAACATGTTGGTCATTTGAAACTTCAATAATTAAAAAAGAAGTGAAAGAGACCTAAAATTTTTATTAGAAAGCACAAAGTCAGACAAAGCCTTTAAAATAGAATCAGAAAAATATTTCTTATAAATCTTTTAAATATTTCTTGTACATAAGATGTAAGAATGGCAATAAAGCATAAATACTAATGGATTCTGCATGTAAAAGTATATCATAATAACTTATTACAAACCATAGCTAAAGATAAACATTTATAACATTTAAAATAAATGAACTTAGCTTTGGTAGAACTGAACTCAGTTAAGTGTTTTTCCAGAAGTAGCTTTTGATCCAGGGTCAATCTGAGACATCTTGCAATATGTAATAGAAAAAACAACATATAAAGCAAAATTGATCAAATTCCTTAAATGACAGTTTCAGGAATGGGAAAAAAATGCCAATGAACAAGCTTCTAGCAACCAGAAACAATAAACAATGAGACTTAAATATTGTGGAGACAATAATGACGCCCATATTTTTTAGCGCCAAAAAAGACGCCCACATTATTTGGCGCCTAAATGCTTTTAGCGCCAAAAATGACGTCACATCCGGTAACGCCGACACGTTTGGCGCAAAAACGTCAAAAATGACGCAACTTCCGGTGACAAGTACGACGCCGGAAATAACGTAGAATTTTTTTTGCGCCAAAAAAGTCCGCGCCAAGAATGACGCAATAAAATGAAGCATTTTCAGCCCCCGCGAGCCTAACAGCCCACAGAGAAAAAAGTCAAATTTTAAGGTAAGAAAAAAATTGATTATTCAAATGCATTATCCCAAATAATGAAACTGACTGTCTGAAATAAGGAATATTGAACATCCTGAATCAAGGCAAATAAATGTTTAAACACAAATATTTAGAACTTTATATAAAAGCGCCCAACCATAGCTTAGAGTTTCACAAAAATAAGATTTACTTACCCCATGACACTCATCTACATTTAGTAGAAAGCCAAACCAGTACTGAAACAGTAGAGGTAATGGTATATAAGAGGATATTGTCGATCTGAAAAGGGAGGTAAGAGATGAATCTCTACGACCGATAACAGAGAACCTATGAAATAGACCCTGTAGAAGGAGATCATTGAATTCAAATAGGCAATACTCTCTTCACATCCCTCTGACATTCACTGCACGCTGAGAGGAAAACCGGGCTCCAACCTGCTGCGGAGCGCATATCAACGTAGAATCTAGCACAAACTTATTTCACCACCTCCACGGGAGGCAAAGTTTGTAAAACTGATTTGTGGGTGTGGTGAGGGGTGTATTTATAGGCATTTTGAGGTTTGGGAAATTTTGCCCCTCCTGGTAGGAATGTATATCCCATACGTCACTAGCTCATGGACTCTTGCTAATTACATGAAAGAAAAGGAGGCCTTAAGTTCTAAGTCTTAGAATCAAGAAAGTGCAAAATGTTTATATATAAAATGTACCTTGTAATGAGATCTAGAGATCAGTTTTTGTTCCATGGAGCTAGGACCATCATGAGCTGAGATAATGAGGTTTCCATAAACATTTGTATAACCAAAATTTGTCATGGTTAAGATAGCTGTCGTGGTTAAATCAAGTTAAAAAATAAATAAATGGTGGCTTAACAACACCAATACATAGAGGTAATCACTAAAAAAATATTACAAATAAATAAAATAAAAATGGTCACAAGCAACCACCTTGACAATTATTGGACCACTTGAGATGTATTAACCCAGTGATTTTTTTTTAAATTTTTTTTTAAAGTTGTATCATTCAAAACACAGCAATTTATAAAGATTTAAAAATATTTTGTTTTTATTTGTGTGTAGAATACAAAAAAGGCAAGGAGTTTTTATGCAGTACATATTGACGTTTTGAATTGGAAAAAAAAGATGCTCATTAGTTTGAGATATATTGATGTTTGATGCCCAAAAAAAAATTTAACTTAATGTCTACATGTACAAATTATTTGAAATACTGTATTATACATTTTTATGAACATTTTAAAACATTCAAAGATCTATCAATACAGATAGGTTAAACATAAACAAAGCATCAATATTTAATCTATAAAAAAGAAGGGGAGGGGTAAAACTTACTTGGAAAGGAAAAGTGAAATAACAATTAGTAGGGCAACAAGAATAAAAAAGATTCCCCAGACGATCTGCAATAAAAAAAAAACATGTTTAATACCTTCAGATTGTACCTAGCAAAATGATTATACTAAGTTTTTACACTTTTATAAATGTTAGCAAAAAAGTTAGGATTTTCTGCCCATTGTTTACAGAACCATATCTATCCAACATTTTATTTTCATAAGCTAATCAAAAGAATCGAGGGGTACATAGAGTAAATAAATGACTTTATAGCAAATTAATTAATTCAAATCCTATATAATAATATATAATATGTTTGTCCAAAGCGGTCATTCCAGTAGAGACTGCAGTGCGAGACAAACATACTTGGCCTGGCCGGAAGGAAGCGTGAGCATCAGTCAGCAGAGAGGATGGGTCGGAGCGTGCAAGGTGTGGGTGTTTGACCTGGTGAGAGTTAGTGTAGTGGGGGGCGTGAGCGGGTTGGACATTTCGGACCGGGGGCGTGACCGTGCATGTGGGACCGCTGCACCCTAAAATGGCCTGCGTACACGGCCCTTAGAACTAGTTTATTTATAAATAGAATGTATTAAGCAAGCAGGAAATAGAACATTAAATCATGAAAAAAATGCCAAATTAAAGGGACAGGAAAACAGAATTTATGTTTACCTGATAAATTACTTTCTCCAACGGTGTGTCCGGTCCACGGCGTCATCCTTACTTGTGGGATATTCTCTTCCCCAACAGGAAATGGCAAAGAGCCCAGCAAAGCTGGTCACATGATCCCTCCTAGGCTCCGCCTACCCCAGTCATTCGACCGACGTTAAGGAGGAATATTTGCATAGGAGAAACCATATGATACCGTGGTGACTGTAGTTAAAGAAAATAAATTATCAGACCTGATTAAAAAACCAGGGCGGGCCGTGGACCGGACACACCGTTGGAGAAAGTAATTTATCAGGTAAACATAAATTCTGTTTTCTCCAACATAGGTGTGTCCGGTCCACGGCGTCATCCTTACTTGTGGGAACCAATACCAAAGCTTTAGGACACGGATGAAGGGAGGGAGCAAATCAGGTCACCTAAATGGAAGGCACCACGGCTTGCAAAACCTTTCTCCCAAAAATAGCCTCAGAAGAAGCAAAAGTATCAAACTTGTAAAATTTGGTAAAAGTGTGCAGTGAAGACCAAGTCGCTGCCCTACATATCTGATCAACAGAACCCTCGTTCTTGAAGGCCCATGTGGAAGCCACAGCCCTAGTGGAATGAGCTGTGATTCTTTCGGGAGGCTGCCGTCCGGCAGTCTCGTAAGCCAATCTGATGATGCTTTTAATCCAAAAAGAGAGAGAGGTAGAAGTTGCTTTTTGACCTCTCCTTTTACCTGAATAAACCACAAACAAGGAAGATGTTTGTCTAAAATCCTTTGTAGCATCTAAATAGAATTTTAGAGCGCGAACAACATCCAAATTGTGCAACAAACGTTCCTTCTTTGAAACTGGTTTCGGACACAGAGAAGGTACGATAATCTCCTGGTTAATGTTTTTGTTAGAAACAACTTTTGGAAGAAAACCAGGTTTAGTACGTAAAACCACCTTATCTGCATGGAACACCAGATAAGGAGGAGAACACTGCAGAGCAGATAATTCCGAAACTCTTCTAGCAGAAGAGATTGCAACTAAAAACAAAACTTTCCAAGATAATAACTTAATATCAACGGAATGTAAGGGTTCAAACGGAACCCCCTGAAGAACTGAAAGAACTAAGTTGAGACTCCAAGGAGGAGTCAAAGGTTTGTAAACAGGCTTAATTCTAACCAGAGCCTGAACAAAGGCTTGAACATCTGGCACAGCTGCCAGCTTTTTGTGAAGTAACACAGACAAGGCAGAAATCTGTCCCTTCAGGGAACTTGCAGATAATCCTTTTTCCAATCCTTCTTGAAGGAAGGATAGAATCTTAGGAATCTTAACCTTGTCCCAAGGGAATCCTTTAGATTCACACCAACAGATATATTTTTTCCAAATTTTGTGGTAAATCTTTCTAGTTACAGGCTTTCTGGCCTGAATAAGAGTATCGATAACAGAATCTGAGAACCCTCGCTTCGATAAGATCAAGCGTTCAATCTCCAAGCAGTCAGCTGGAGTGAAACCAGATTCGGATGTTCGAACGGACCCTGAACAAGAAGGTCTCGTCTCAAAGGTAGCTTCCAAGGTGGAGCCGATGACATATTCACCAGATCTGCATACCAAGTCCTGCGTGGCCACGCAGGAGCTATCAAGATCACCGACGCCCTCTCCTGGTTGATCCTGGCTACCAGCCTGGGGATGAGAGGAAACGGCGGGAACACATAAGCTAGTTTGAAGGTCCAAGGTGCTACTAGTGCATCCACTAGAGCCGCCTTGGGATCCCTGGATCTGGACCCGTAGCAAGGAACTTTGAAGTTCTGACGAGAGGCCATCAGATCCATGTCTGGAATGCCCCACAGCTGAGTGACTTGGGCAAAGATTTCCGGATGGAGTTCCCACTCCCCCGGATGCAAAGTCTGACGACTCAGAAAATCCGCTTCCCAATTTTCCACTCCTGGGATGTGGATAGCAGACAGGTGGCAGGAGTGAGACTCCGCCCATAGAATGATTTTGGTCACTTCTTCCATCGCTAAGGAACTCCTCGTTCCCCCCTGATGGTTGATGTACGCAACAGTTGCAAAAAAAAAAACCTCTAAGCCATCTCCGTGGAGATGTTGCCTGTACAACGGCAAAGAGAATGACTGGGGTAGGCGGAGCCTAGGAGGGATCATGTGACCAGCTTTGCTGGGCTCTTTGCCATTTCCTGTTGGGGAAGAGAATATCCCACAAGTAAGGATGACGCCGTGGACCGGACACACCTATGTTGGAGAAACCCCAACATTTTATTTCTTGATTCAGATAGAACATGCAATTTTAAACAACTTTCCAATTTACTTCTATTATCAAATTTGCTTCATTCTCTTGTTATTCTGTGCTGAAGGGACAGCATTGCACTACGGGTAGCTATCTGTACACATCTAGTTAGCCAATCACAAGAGACAAATATGAGCAGGCACCAATCAGCAGCTAGCTCCCACTAGTGTAGGATGTGTGTGTATTCTTTTTCAACAAGGCATACCAAGAGAACAAAGCACATTTTAAAATAGAAGTGAATTTAAAAGTGTCTTAAAAGTACATGCTCTATCTGAATCATGCAATTTTTATTTTGACTTTCCTATCACTTCAAGGGAAAGACTGACAGTTACTCCATTAGAGTATAATGCACATTTGCATAAATAAAAAGAGAGAAGCGCTCAACCTGGGAACGAACAATAGCATAATAGCTTGCTCTATGGCTAGTTACCACCCAAGAAGCAGCCTTTTTTTGCTCAACATGTGCCTTTCACAAAGAAGAACTTCCCTGAAGCATATCAGTCTGATACTGAGTTCACAGTACAGTCCAGCCCCGAAATACCAGGCAATCCCTCTCTGAACGAGAGAAACAGCAAAACCCCAGACGTAAGTTTCGGCCTATTGTGGGCTTCGTCAGTGAGGTGCAGCCATATCCCTCTAGGCACACTGAGCAACGGGTCCACGTCTGGATTCCCGCATCACACTTAGGGAGACTTCCCAAAATGTCATAATTTGCATAAATAAAAAGAGAGAAGCGCTCAACCTGGGAACGAACAATAGCATAATAGCTTGCTCTATGGCTAGTTACCACCCAAGAAGCAGCCTCTTTTTGCTCAACATGTGCCTTTCACAGAGAAGAACTTTCCTGAAGCATATCAGTCTGATCCTGACTTCACAGTACAGTCCAGCCCCGAAATACCAGACAATCCCTCTCTGAACGAGAGAAACAGCAAAACCCCAGACGTACGTTTCGGCCTATTGTGGGCCTCGTCAGTGAGGTGCAGCCATATCCCTCTAGGCACACTGAGCAACGTGTCCACGTCTGGATTCCTGCATCACACTTAGGGAGACTTCCCAAAATGTCAGCAGCCTGTATATGGCCGTGTGATTGTTGGACAAAGGGCCAACCCGAGCTGGGGTCGCACTGTTATTTTTGCAAAGGCCTGGAGCGACTGTGGGCTGTTGTACAGGAAAATCAGCATCAGCCAAAATTTGAGAATCTGCGTGTGGGCCTGCTGGTGACAGGCAACATGGGGATTCCTCAGCGGGTAGTCCGCTTGGGCCTCCTGAATGAGATGTCAGGACAAATGACAGGCAAGAATTGCATAATTGTGCCGGAGGGCACACTATACTTAATTTTGTACAACATACATTTATTATTGTCAATGGAATGTACAGAGGAAGATTCCTCCAGACTCTCTATTAGTATAGAGCCCCACAGCCACCCCAGGCTTCTTATGCACCAATCAACTGTCCCGTTTAAGCCATGTTTGGGGCGTCTTGTCACCTTCAATCCTGCTGAGCTGCGTTGCTACCACTCTCCCACAGGTCTATTGTGCAGTGGAGCCGACGTGTAAATAGAGCGAAAGCGCTGTCTGCTGTGGCCTATATTGCCTAAAGGACTGCACATTGTCCTAGTGAACTAACCCACAAAACGGCATTACCCTTGGGCTTCGTCTGTACACCAATGTAATGAGTGACCGAAATCTGGTATTGAATGCTAGTGCAGCGGTATCACAAACACTATTGTGAGGGTTATGGCATCCATGAACTTGGACTGGTCTGTTTCCTGCATAACAGTGTGCATGAACGCTCCCCTCATAGCTGTATAAGCATACCAATCTTTACCGGGTACACTGGTCTAAGTATGACAGGTTACCACCTGTTACAAAAGGGGCATGAATGTGCACAGAACACTTCTAAACTAGAGACAGGACCTTTACACCATCTCTCTATTAGACAAGTTGCCATGAGAGAGGGGACAACCCACCCATGTTAAGTCTGTTATTTAGTGTGAGTCACATTGCATTAAAAGACAGGAGATTTAAGAAACTGTAAAGAAGCATGGGAGTTGCATCATCGACCAGCTATAAATATGCCAATACTCTATTGAGATTTATATGGCTATATAATCCCCAGCTCTCAAGAAAGCTAAATCCATGTTAAAAAAACATATCTTCTTTTACAGAGCACCTCTCTCTACCTACCTCCATGATATGATGCAAATAACTACTGGGAGGGTAGGAGAAGTGGGAGAATAGGGGAAGTGGGAGGGATATTTGTTTGTCGGGGGTGTCTCTGCCTCCTCCTGATGGCCAGGTAAAGTAACTCCCATTGGTTATGAATGTTATTGTGGACTCTCACTGTCAATAGAATGACATTTAATTTATCAGGTTAGCATACATTTCAGGGTTTTTTAATAGCTGGTGAGAGTCCAAGTGTCATCACATGTATAAATCAATACCCAAGCAGTAAAGTCTACAAGATCTTCACAAAATAGGAGGGGGGGGGGGGAGAGGCATACAAATCAAAGTGATACAACTTTTAAAATGTGTGTAAAGGAGACAATGTAGCTGCCTTACAAATATGATCAATAGAAGCCTATATGGTCAGACAGCTATATCACACATCTGGGAGTCAAACTCTCAAATAACATCCCTCTGATGATTAAAAACAACTACCTCACCCTTCTGGACAAACTAAGAACCTTAAAAAATAAATGGAACTATATATCTTTATCTCTTGTCTAGGTTGAATATTGTCCATAAAAATGTCCTTTTTACCTAGTCACCTATCTATTTAGGTGCCTCCCAACACTTCTGTTACAGTTCCAAAGTGAATTCACCAAATATATATGGCTGAAGAAACCCTCCAGAGTAGCCCACAAAATCCTTTAACACCCCAAACCCCAAGTAAGTTTAGCCTCCTCTTCCATAGTTCAATATTACAAAGGACCAATGCTCACACACATTTCCCAATGTAAAGTTCTACATTCCCCTAGTAAATGGAGAACCATCAATAAAGCTTCCCTGCCTCACCACATCAAACTACGCAACCTGATCTGGACCCCCCCACACTGTCGCAGAAGCTTAGATATCACTAATCTCATAATTCTAGAATGTCTCTTGCTATGGGACAAAATTAGACATTAATCTCTGGTAGCTCCACACCCTTTGCCTATCAACTCAATAGCAGATCTACTTATAGGCCTACCAGAAACTCACCCTTACAGATGGGCATAGCTGGGCACACAAAATGTCTCTGACTTTTGGTCGCCCCACTCACAAGGCCTCTATTCCACACGCTTGACCACATATGGAACCGCACCCAAATACCACTTTACATGCTTTGAATACTTTAGGATTACCACAAACCTGGCAACAAACTCTAACTCTGACTAAAAAAGGCCATTCACTGCATCACACTGTTTGAGACATATTATAAACTTCTTGCACGCTGGTATTACGTCCCCACACAGTTAACTAAAATGTACCATAACACCTCTCCCAAATGCTGACACATCGGAGACTCCATGCATATTTGGTGGGAATGACCCAAGATTAGACCTAAATAAAACACCAACTTTCTCACCCTTTCCAAGACAGGTATTTCCCTAAGTCACCAGCCCTTGCCCTCTTACATATAGGAACACATACTGTACCTAAACATCACACCTACTTTTGTATCTACCTTTTCACAACAGTTAAAGCTACTATAACTAAACTCTGGAAGAAAGAGTCACCACCAAGTTGGCCAATGGTTCTCAACACCATGGACATTGCCTATATTTACACTATGGAAAAGGACATATTTTACTCACTAAACAACTCTGACCTCTGAACTTATTTGAGCTGACTGGGAATTTAAATGTAATACTCCGTGGAATCCCAACACAACCGCTAACGACTAACCCAGTTTTCTCAGATATCCCTAGCATTCCCCACCCACATTCCAGTTCTAATCCACCTCTCCACTCTTCCCCCATTTCCCTCCCTACCTTCCTTCCCCTAACACTGCTTCTCATTCCCCACAATCCTTTTCTAATTAACAATATTAATCATTAAATGAATGTAACCAAGCTCTATGTGAAAATTATCTGTGTACCTCCACAGCTCCAGGACCTGCGAGTCCTCACCTCTTTTAATGTTTGATTTAATTTTATATTTTCTAAAACTTTATTTACCAATTAAAAGTTTTGGAGAAAAAAAAAAACTAAGGTCTCCATGTTCTAAGCAGTTTTAGCTGCTTCGGAACCATTACAGGGGAGGTTTGCACATGCAAGTCTGCTTCCTGCAATGTAAGAAACAGTGGTCATTCTTACACACTCCACCAATTCTGAGCTGGAAGAAAGAAATCACTTGAAAACTTTTGCTTGGGGTGATTGACAAACAGGCCCTTCACACGAGAGAAGGGGGCAGCATTACACACTCAGTGTGTGTAATTATATCTTTGGGTAGCGGACGAAGAGGACTCGCTGCCCATATAGCAAAGGTGTTCAGAAAACTTGTTGAGAAGCTTGTCCGCACACCAACTAGTACATGTCGGCCTACATTAAAAAAGTATTTCTAAATTTTACAGATACACAATCTGTTACTTTTGGTGATTTACCTTAAATGGGCGCATGACACTGCAAAACTTTGTCCAGCAACTGTTTTCATGCTGTTTAAGATGTCTCTCTCTTCTCTGCAATGTTCTAAGTTTTTCTTCAAGCTTATATAGGGTTCTTCTGTCCTTGCTTGATAATGGTCTGCCATCTTTGCACTTTAAAGAAAAAATAATTAATTACATTTTAAACGTAGATAGTAGCATAGTAATAAAAAGCCACAGGCATATGTCAGGAGAAATGTGAATTTTAATAAAGTTTACTATAGTAATTATAATAAATGTAGCGATTAATGTATGTATGCAAGCTTAGATTTCTCATTTAATAAAAACATCACAACAGTAATGAAATACAAAAAGTTATGGTTCAAAATATTTAACTAGCCAGATTTAAATAATATTTATATTTAGAGATAAATGTATTCCTTTATATTAAAAGTAATAGCTTGAGAGAGTTCTCTGGTGAAAATCTTGGGATAAGCAAATATTGTACAAATGTGAGTCATATTCTCTCTTCTTACTGACAGCCTAAATTAATTTATATCAAACTAAGAACCTAAGTAGAGAAAAAAAATAAGTCTGACCCATATGAATGTATGGATGGATGAGAAAAGAGGGGGGGGGGGCTTATTGTCTTGAAAAATTGTTAAACAAGCATTTATTGTGTCTGGTCCATGAAAACATAAAGAGGCCACAACTCTACCAGAATAAACAGATAATTGTTGATGCATCATGATGTGTTCAGAAGCCATAATGATAGCATAACAAACCAAAAGGAAAAAACATAATTTATGCTTACCTGATAATTTAATTTATTTCATGGTGGTGAGAGTTCAAGATCCATCACTCCTGGGAATTATGCTTTCTGACTACTAGGAGGAGGCAAAGATTTCCAAACTGCAAGAGCCCTATAAAACCACTACCACCCCTATAGTAACTAGTCTTACGTATAGCTATTTAAAAAACATAATTTATGCTTACCTGATAAATTTATTTCTCTTGTGGTGTATCCAGTCCACGGATCATCCATTACTTGTGGGATATACTCCTTCCCAACAGGAAGTTGCAAGAGGATCACCCACAGCAGAGCTGCTATATAGCTCTTCCCCAAACTTTTTTACTGAATCTGTGATATTGTCTTTTCATATTGGGAAGGAGCCGGTAACCTGCAATATACACTGTGAGTAGATATTCACCTTTGTATGGTGTATTGTCTGATATTTCAGCACCACTATTTTGCACCTAGACTTATACAACCGAGGAAGGAAAGGAAGATACCAACGACTGATACAAGCTGAACCAGCGCCTCCAGCTAGCACACCTGATATATTCACACAGACCTTGGGAGAGACTGTGGGATGGCTGCGGTTCACCAGAAGGGGAAAGTATTAATACATATTATACACCTGTTTGCATGTATAGCTCTTCCCCTAACTGCCATATCCAGTCATTCGACCGAAACTAGCCGAGAAAGGAGAAACCATAGGGTGCAGTGGTGACTGTAGTTTAAAATTTAGACCTGCCTTAAAAGGACAGGGTGGGCCGTGGACTGGATACACCACAAGAGAAATAAATTTATCAGGTAAGCATAAATTATGTTTTCTCTTGTTAGGTGTATCCAGTCCACGGATCATCCATTACTTGTGGGATACCAATACCAAAGCTAAAGTACACGGATGAAGGGAGGGACAAGGCAGGTACTTAAACGGAAGGGACCACTGCCTGTAGAACCTTTCTCCCAAAAATAGCCTCCGAAGAAGCAAAAGTATCAAATTTGTAAAATTTTGAAAAGGTATGAAGCGAAGACCAAGTCGCCGCTTTGCAAATCTGTTCAACAGAAGCCTCATTTTTAAAGGCCCAGGTGGAAGCCACAGCTCTAGTAGAATGAGCTGTAATCCTTTCAGGGGGCTGCTGTCCAGCAGTCTCATAGGCTAAGCGTATTACGCTCCGAAGCCAAAAAGAAAGAGAGGTTGCCGAAGCCTTTTGACCTCTCCTCTGTCCAGAGTAAACAACAAACAGGGAAGATGTTTGACGAAAATCTTTAGTGGCTTGTAAGTAAAACTTTAAAGCACGGACTACGTCCAAATTATGTAAAAGACGTTCCTTCTTTGAAGAAGGATTAGGACACAATGATGGAACAACAATCTCTTGATTGATATTCTTGTTGGAAACTACCTTAGGTAAAAACCCAGGTTTTGTAAGCAGAACTACTTTATCTGTATGGAAAATCAGATAAGGAGAATCACATTGTAAAGCTGATAACTCAGAGACTCTACGAGCCGAGGAAATAGCCATCAAAAACATAACTTTCCAAGATAAAAGTTTGATATCAATGGAATGAAGGGGTTCAAACGGAACTCCTTGAAGAACCTTAAGAACCAAGTTTAAGCTCCATGGAGGAGCAACAGGTTTAAACACAGGCTTAATTCTAACCAAAGCCTGACAAAATGCCTGGACGTCTGGAACCTCTGCCAGACGCTTGTGCAAGGATAGACAGAGCAGAAATCTGCCCCTTTAAAGAACTAGCTGATAATCCTTTATCCAAGCCCTCTTGGAGAAAGGAGAATATCCTAGGAATCCTAACCTTACTCCATGAGTAATTCTTGGATTCACACTAATGAAGATATTTGCACCATATCTTATGGTAGATTTTCCTGGTTAAGGTATCAATGACTGACTCGGAGAAGCGTTCAATCTCCAGGCAGTCAGTCTCAGAGAAATTAGATTTGGATGATTGAAAGGACCTTGTAGTAGAAGGTCTTGTCTCAGAGGCAGAGGCCAAGGTGGAAAGGATGACATGTCCACCAGGTCTGCATACCAGGTCCTGCGTGGCCACACAGGCGCGATCAAGATCACAGATGCTCTCTCCTGTTTGATTTTGGCAATCAGACCAGGGAGCAGAGGAAACGGTGGAAACACATAAGCCAGGTTGAAGAACCGCGGTGCTGATAGAGCATCTATCAGCGTCGCTTCTGGGTCCCTGGACCTGGATCCGTAACAAGGAAGCTTGGCGTTCTGGCGAGACGACATGAGATCCAATTCTGGTGTGCTCCAACGATGAACCAATTGAGCAAACACCTCCGGATGGAGTTCCCACTCCCCCGGATGAAAAGTCTGACGACTTAGAAAATCCGCCTCCCAGTTCTCTACACCTGGGATATGGATCGCTGATAGATGGCAAGAGTGAGTCTCTGCCCAGCGAATTATCTTGGAGATTTCTAACATCGCTAGGGAGCTCCTGGTCCCCCTTGATGGTTGATGTAAGCCACAATCGTGATGTTGTCCGACTGAAATCTGATGAACCTCAGGGTTGCTAACTGAGGCCAAGCTAGAAGAGCATTGAATATTGCTCTTAACTCCAGAATATTTATTGGGAGGAGTTTCTCCTCCTGAGTCCACGATCCCTGAGCCTTCAGGGAATTCCAGACTGCACCCCAACCTAGAAGGCTGGCATCTGTTGTTATAATTGTCCAATCTGGCCTGCGAAAGGTCATACCTTTGGACAGATGGACCTGAGATAGCCACCAGAGAAGAGAATCTCTGGTCTCTTGATCCAGATTTAGCAGAGGGGACAAATCTGTGTAATCCCCATTCCACTGACTGAGCATGCATAATTGCAGCGGTCTGAGATGTAGGCGCGCAAATGGCACTATGTCCATCGACGCTACCATTAAGCCGATCACTTCCATGCACTGAGCCACCGAAGGGCGCGGAATGTAGTGAAGAACACGGCAGGAATTTAGAAGCTTTGATAACCTGGACTCTGATAGATTCTGTAGAAATGAAAATTTATCTGACGGAGTTCCTAGGAAGGAAATCCTTGTGAGGGGTGATAGAGAACTCTTTCCCTCGTTCACTTTCCACCCATGCGACCTCAGAAATGCCAACACTATGTCCGTATGAGATTTGGCAATTTGGAAGTTTGATGCCTGTATCAGGATGTTGTCTAGATAAGGGGCCACTGCTATGCCCCGTAGTCTTAGGACCGCCAGAAGAGACCCCAGAACCTTTGTAAAAATTCTTGGGGCTGTAGCTAACCCGAAGGGAAGAGCCACAAACTGGTAATGCCTGTCTAGAAAGGCAAACCTTAGGAACCAATGATGATCTTTGTGAATCGGTATGTGAAGGTAAGCATCCTTCAAATCCACTGTGGTCATGTACTGACCCTCCTGGATCATAGGTAGGATTGTCCGAATAGTTTCCATTTTGAACGATGGAACTCTGAGGAATTTGTTTAAGATCTTTAGATCCAAAGTTGGTCTGAAGGTTCCCTCTTTTTTGGGAACCACAAACAGATTTGAATAAAATCCCTGTCCTTGTTCCATCTGTGGAACTGGATGGATCACTCCCATTATTAGGAGGTCTTGCACACAGCGTAAGAATGCCTCTTTCTTTATCTGGTTTACAGATAATCTCGAAAGGTGAAATCTTCCTTGTGGGGGGGGGGGGAGCTTTGAAGTCCAGAAGATATCCCTGAGATATGATCTCCAACGCCCAGGGATCCTGAACATCTCTTGCCCACGCCTGGGCGAAGAGAGAAAGTCTGCCCCCTACTAGATCCGTTGCCGGATAGGGGGCCGTTCCTTCATGCTGTCTTAGAGGCAGCAGCAGGCTTTCTAGCCTGCTTGCCTTTGCTCCAGGCCTGGTTAGATTTCCAGGCCAGCTTGGATTGCGCAAAAGTTCCCTCTTGTTTTGTAGCAGAGGAAGTTGATGCTGCACCTGCCTTGAAGTTTCAAAAGGCACGAAAATTAGACTGTTTGGCCCTTGATTTGGCCCTGTCCTAAGGAAGGGTATGACCCTTACCTCCAGTAATGTCAGCAATAATTTCCTTCAAATCCAGAATTCTTAGCCGTTAGTTTAGTCAAATGAACAATGGCATCAGAAACAAAAGAATTAGCTAGCTTAAGTGTTCTAAGCTTGTCAAGTATTTCAGTCAATGGAGTAGCTGTCTGAAAGGCCTCTTCCAGAGACTCAAACCAGAACGCCGCAGCAGCAGTGACAGGAGCAATGCATGCAAGGGGCTGCAGGATAAAACCTTGTTGAATAAACATTTTCTTAAGGTAACCTTCTAATTTTTTATCCATTGGATCTGAAAAAGCACAACTGTCCTTGACAGGGATAGTGGTACGCTTTGCTAAAGTAGAAACTGCTCCCTCCACCTTAGGGACCGTCAGCCATAAGTCCCGTGTGGTGGCGTCTATTGGAAACATTTTTCTAAAAATAGGAGGGGGGGAAAACGGCACACCGGGTCTGTCCCACTCCTTAGTAATAATTTCTGTAAACCTTTTAGGTATTGGAAAAATGTCAGTACACACCGGCACCGCGTAGTATTTATCCAGTCTACACAATTTCTCTGGCACTGCAATTGTGTCACAGTGATTCAGAGCAGCTAAAACCTCTCCAAGCAAAACCCGGAGGTTCTCAAGCTTAAATTTAAAAGTAGACATATCTGAATCAGGTTTCCCCGAGTCAGAGACATCACCCACAGACTGAAGCTCTTCCTCAGCTTCTGCATATTGTGACGCAGTATCAGACATGGGCCTTAAAACATCTGCGCGCTCTGTATTACGTCTAACCCCAGAGCTATCGCGCTTTCCTCTGAATTCAGGCAGTCTGGCTAATACCGCTGACAGGGTATTATCCATGATTGCTGCCATGTCCTGCAAAGTAATCGCTATGGGCGTCTTTGATGTACTTGGCGCCATTTTAGCGTGAGTCCCTTGAGCGGGAGTCAAAGGGTCCGACACGTGGGGAGAGTTAGTCGGCATAACTTCCCCCCTCGTCAGAATCCTCTGGTGATAATTCTTTTAAAGATAACAGCTGATCTTTAGTGTTTAAAGTGAAATCAATACATTTAGTACACATTCTCCTATGGGGTTCCACCATGGCTTTTAAACATAATGAACAAGGAGTTTCCTCTATGTCAGACATGTTTATACAGACTAGCAATGAGACTAGCAAGCTTGGAAAACACTTTAAATCAAGTTAACAAGCAATATAAAAAAAAACGTTACTGTGCCTTTAAGAGAAACAAATTTTGCCAAAATTTGAAATAACAGTGAAAAAAGGTAGTTAAACTAACGAAATTTTTACAGTGTATGTAACAAGTTAGCAGAGCATTGCACCCACTTGCAAATGGATGATTAACCCCTTAATACAAAAAACAGATTAATAAAACGAAAAACATTTTTTAAACAGTCATAACAACTGCCACAGCTCCTACTTTTGAAGCCTTTTGAGCCCTTCAGAGATGTCCTATAGCATGCAGGGGACTGCTGAGTGAAGCTGAATGTCACAGTTTGTAATTTTAACTGCACCAACTGTAACTTTTATACTATAACAGTGGAAAGCCTCAGGAAACTGTTTCTAGGCAAAAATAAAGCCAGCCATGTGGAAAAAACTAGGCCCCAATAAGTTTTATCACCAAAGCATATATAAAAACGATTAAACATGCCAGCAAACGTTTTATATTGCACATTAATCAGAGTATATACCTCTGATAGCAAGCCTGATACTAGTCGCTATTAAATCACTGTATTTAGGCTTTAACTTACATTAATCCGGTATCAGCAGCATTTTCTAGCAAATTCCATCCCTAGAAAAACTTAACTGCACATACCTTATTGCAGGATACCCTGCACTCCATTCTCCCTCAGAAGTTACCTCACTCCTCAGACATATGTGAGAACGGCAGTGGATCTTAGTTACTTCTGCTAAGATCATAGAAAAACGCAGGCAGATTCTTCTTCTAAATGCTGCCTGAGATAAAATAGTACACTCCGGTACCATTTAAAAAACAAACTTTTGATTGAAGAAAAAACTAACTATATTTTACCACTTTCCTCTAACTACCTCCAGCTATGTTGAGAGCTTGCAAGAGAATGACTGGGTATGGCAGTTAGGGGAAGAGCTATATAGCAGCTCTGCTGTGGGTGATCCTCTTGCAACTTCCTGTTGGGAAGGAGAATATCCCACAAGTAATGGATGATCCATGGACTGGATACACCTAAGAGAAAAGTGGTGCAAACAAATACTAAACTACCCCAGAAAAAAATAACAGGGTTGGGTTTCGTGGACTCTCACCATCATGAAATAAATGATTTTATCAGGTAAGTGAAAATTGTTTTTTTTCATGCAAGTGGTGAGAGTCTACAATCCTGGGAAAAGAATACCCCAGCAGAGAAGGCCATGAGTAATGAGGGTGGGACATGAATAACAAATCATTTTTTTCACAATACTAAAAATATATATTACCAAAGGCTTCTTCTGAAGAAGCAAAAACAAGAAAAACATAATTTATGCTTACCTGATAAATTTATTTCTCTTGTGATGTATCGAGTCCACGGATTCATCCTTACTTGTGGGATATTCTCCTTCCCTACAGGAAGTGGCAGAGAGAGCACCCACAGCAGAGTTGCCTATATAGCTCCCCCTTAGCTCCACCCCCCAGTCATTCGACCGAAGGCTAGGAAGAAAAAGGAGAAACTATAGGCTGCAGTGGTGACTGAAAGTTTAAAAATAAAAATATATATGCCTGTCTTAATAAACAGGGCGGGCCGTGGACTCGATACATCAAAAGAGAAATAAATTTATCAGGTAAGCATAAATTATGTTTTCTCTTGTAAGATGTATCGAGTCCACGGATTCATCCTTACTTGTGGGATACCAATACCAAAGCTTTAGGACACGGATGAAGGGAGGGACAAGACAGGGACCTTAAACGGAAGGCACCACTGCTTGTAGAACCTTTCTCCCAAAAATAGCCTCCGAAGAAGCAAAAGTATCAAATTTGTAAAATTTGGAAAAAGTATGAAACGAAGACCAAGTCGCCGCATTACAAATCTGTTTAACAGAAGCCTCATTTTTAAAAGCCATGTGGAAGCCACAGCTCTAGTAGAATGAGCAGTAATTCTTTCAGGAGACTGTTGGCCAGCAGTCTCATAAGCCAAACGGATGATGCTTTTCAGCCAAAAGGAAAGAGAGGTAGCCGTAGCCTTCTGACCTCTCCGCTTACCAGAATAAACAACAAACAATGAAGAATTAAGTAGAACTTTAAAGCACGAACCACATCAAGATTGTGCAACAGACGTTCCTTCTTTGAAGAAGGATTAGGACACAGTGAAGGAACAACAATCTCTCGATTGATATTCTTATAAGAAACAACCTTAGGAAGAAACCCAGATTTGGTACGCAAAACTACCTTATCTGCATGGAAAATAAGATAAGGGGAATCACACTGTAAAGCATATAGCTCAGAAACTCTTCGAGCCGAATAAATAGCTACTAAAAACAAAACTTTCCAAGATAGAAGCTTAATATCCATGGAATGCATAGGTTCAAACGGAACCCCTTGTAGAACTTTAAGAACTAAATTTAGGCTCCATGGCGGAGCAACAGGTTTAAATACAGGCTTGATTCTGACCAAAGCCTGACTAAATGCTCGAACGTCTGGGACATCTGCCAGACGTTTGTGTAGAAGAATAGACAAAGCAGATATTTGTCCTTATAAGGAACTAGCTGATAATCCCTTCTCCAAACCTTCTTGGAGAAAAGACAATATTCTAGGAATCCTAATCTTACTCCACGAGTAACCTTTGGATTCACAACAATAAAGATATTTGCGCCAAATCTTATGATAGATCTTCCTGGTGACAGGCTTTCTAGCCTGAATCAGGGTATCAATGACAGACTCAGAGAAACCACGCTTTGATAGAATCAGGTGTTCAATCTCCAAGAAGTCAGACGCAGAGAAATTAGATTCGGATGCGTGAACAGACCTTGGATTAGAAGGTCCTGCCTCATTGGCAGAGTCCATGGTAGAACCGAGGACATGTCCACTAGGTCTGCATACCAAGTCCTGCGTGGCCACGCAGGTGCTATCAGAATCACTGAAGCTCTCTCCTGCTTTATTCTGGCAACCAGACGTAGAAGGAGAGGAAATACATAGGCCAGATTGAAGGACCAAGTCACTGCTAGAGCATCTATCAGTACCGCCTTGGGATCCCGGGACCTGGACCCATAACGAGAAAGTTTGGCATTCTGACGGGACGCCATCAGATACAATTCTGGTGTGCCCCATAGCTGAATCAGCTGGGCAAATACCTCCGGATGGAGTATCATATAGCCTTAGTAACTTTGCACAGCTATGCAAATAAACAATTAACCCCTTAATGGCAAAACCGGATTGAAAAAACATCAAAACCAGTAAAAAGACTTTCAGCACTTTGCCACAGTTCTGCTGTGGCTCCTACCTGCCCTTCAGAACAAGTTGTGGGGAAAAAAACTTCTTTTACAGCCCTCAAACATGGCAGGAACCTCTGGAGAAGCAGTTAGAAGTCTCAGAGGAAAAGAAACTGCACAACTGAGGTGCGAAAATAGGCCCCTCCCACCTCACTCAATGTTTTGAGGCCTAACAGACAAACACTAGAGTGTCTCTAAATTAACCATGTGGGTTAGAAAACTCAAAAACAAGCCACAATGACCCCTTTGGTCCCTTCAGAAAAACGTTATAATTGCATCATTCACTGAATAAACAAAAACGTTTTTATCAAACAGTGTCACCAGTAACTAATGAGCCCTTCATGCAAGCTGAAATTCCTATCCAAGTGTCTGAATACAGCTTACCCTTCCCTCATGGGGATATTGCCAGCCTTTTCTAGAAATAACAGTCTGTCTAGAAAAAAATAGACTGAACATACCTTAATGCAGTTTAGCCTGCAAACTGTTCCCCCAACTGAAGTTTTCCTGTACTCTTCAGCCCTTGTGAGAACAGCAGTGGATCTTAGTTACAAAATGCTAAGATCATCATCCTCCTTGCAGAAATCTTCATCCCTTTTCTGCCAGAGAGTAAATAGTACACACCGGTACCATTTAAAAATAACAAACTTTTGCTTGAGAAAATAAAAACCTAACATTTTTGTCACCACACTCCTCTTTGCCCTTCCTAGCAGTTAAGTAGGCAGAGAGAATGACTGGGGGGTGGAGCTAAGGGGGGAGCTATATAGGCAGATCTGCTGTGGGTGCTCTCTCTGCCACTTCCTGTAGGGGAGGAGAATATCCCACAAGTAAGGATGAATCTGTGGACTCGATACATCTTACAAGAGAAACATATATATTTATTTTTAACTACATTCCCCATGATGCTCAGCCTCTGGAGGTCCACAATTGATGACTCCTGTGCAGTGACGTGCACTCATAGGAGGCAGGGCCGCACCTGCCATTTGGGGCAAAAGAAAAACAAATAGAGAATTTTATTAAAAAAAAAAAAGTTAATTTTTTTTTTTTACACATGTCAAACTATAATATTGCGCAATAGAGAGGCACTGGGTTCTGGTGTTTCTCTATTGCACAATATTTTAACTGTATTTTTATATCTAGCTGCCCGGTGGTGATTTGCAGGAGCAGCGCGGCTGAGAAAATTGTTATATGAGGCATCTCTAATGAGGCCTCGACTGTTCCCTGGGAGACTGGCTCATCCAATCAACACTGGTGTTGACTCCCTGGCTCTGCTTACAGTGCACGGCTACTGACTGTCTGCGCATGCGCAAGGAAGGAAGGAGCAGCGCGGCAGCGGGAACAACAGCCACTCATTCCTGCTTGTCACGTCAGCCTGAGCCAAGTAGCAAGAGTGGAGTGGAGGAGGCTGCCTATTCTAGAGAGTGGACTCGCACGTCGCACCGCATATCGCAGCTGCTGCCCCCTGGTCCTGCCTGACCGTGACCTGCTGTCACTCACCTGTGACCTGAAGGAAGGAGCCGTCCAAGTCAGCACACAGTCCGTCACACTGTCACACAAGTAAGTCATCAGAATGGCAAGCCATGCCGTGTGATAGTGTGATGATCGTGCACTGCTGCTGTTGTTATATGATATATATTTTTTTATTGTGAGGCTTGGGGTTGTGAGTTAATACGGGACCGGGTAGTGGGTGCCCCCCCCCTCTGCTTAAATTTGAAGTGCCTGTGTGACCGTGGTGGAAGGAAGTTGTGGCTCAGTCTGATCCTCTTCTCTGTTTATTTGCTTAGTAAATGTATTTTGTGTATGACCCGGTCAGTGTTGTAAGTACTTACAACACTGACCAGGTCATACACAAAATACATCTATTAAGCAAAACTTTCAAGTTGCTGGCTATGCTATGGTATGTTCCACAGTCCACTTCCCAACTTCTCTGGCAGCTTGATAAATATATGTTAAAATGAGCAGCCATCTTGCAGCCATCTTGTGATTTAGTGCTTATTTGCTTAATACATGTATTTTGTGTTTGACAAGGTCAGTATTGTAACTTACTAAATATATTTAAATAAGAAATATATTTTAATGAGCAACCATTTTGTGATTTTGTGCTTATTTGCTTAATAAATGTAACTTACAACACTGACCAGGTCATACACAAAATACATTTATTAAGCAAAACTTGCAAGTTGCTATGCTACTATGGTATGTTTGTTGAAAATCAGATCTAAATATGCTCATTAGCTACTGAGCATATTTAGATATTTTTTCCAACAAAGGATATCTGATTTTCTTCATTCTTTTGATATCCTTTGTTGAAAAACATATCTAAATATGCTCAGTAGCTACTAAGCATATTTAGATATGCTTTTCAACAAAGGGTATCAAAAGAATGAAGAAAATCAGATATCCTTTGTTAAAAATCATATCTAAATATGCTCAGTAGCTAATGAGCATATTTAGATCTGAGTTTCTTCATTATTTTGATATCCTTTGTTGAAAATCATATCTAAATATGCTCAGTAGATACTGATTGGTGGCTGCATATAGATACCTCATGCGATTGGCTCGCCCATGTGCATTGCTATTTCTTCAACAAAGGATATCTAAAGAATGAAGGCGTATCCGATTGCTAGCCACTGCCTCACCAGCCTCTGAAGTCACCGCACATCACTGCTCCTGTGGTAGAATGAGAAGTGATCCAACTAGGTGGCTACTGCCCCACCTCCAAATAAGCTCTTGAATCAAAAACTTTAACCAATAAGCCAAAGCCACAGGCAAAGCTTTCTGCCATTTTTTAGAACCAGACAAACAGACAAGGAAACTTGTACATAATATATCAAAGCTCTAAAAGCATCCACAATTATGGAGAAGACTCATTAAAATTCTAGGATTAAGACAAAAAAAGAAGCAATAAAACTCTGATTAAAATGGTCCAAAAATATAATCTTATACAAGAAATCAAACTAGTCTTCAACACTGCCTTATCTTGATGAAAAATAAGATAAGGAAAATCACAAGAAGGAGCAGACAATTCGGAAACACTAGTGGTAAATTGCCAAATGGAAACAAACAAAAGCTTAATATCTACCTTATGCATATGATCAAAAGGAGAAACCTGCAAGACCTTCAGAACCAAATTAAGGTTCCAAGAAAAATAAATTGGCTTAATAGCAGGCTTAATTCTAACACCTGAACAAAACACTGAATATCAGGAAGAAAAGCAATATTTACATGGAAAAAAATTGAAAGAGCAGAAATCTGACCTTTCAAGGAAATAGGGGATACAACCTTATCCTTACCATGCTGAAGGGAAAGCAAAAATCTAGAAATTCTAAAGGAAAGCCAGGGAAACCTTATGATAAAACAAGTCCCAGGCTTGCAAGTCCGAGTTAAAGCCACATAATCAGAAAAAAAAAACATCCCTGACTTAAGAACTAGCTTTCCAATCTCCATGCCATCAAGCTTAGATATTTGAGATTCAAATGAAAAACAGACCTTGAGATAGAAGGTTCTGGCAAAAAAGAAAGAAGCCACAGAGGCCAACTGGACAGCTGAACTAACTCTGCAAACCAAGTCCTGTTAGAATGACTGATGACCCCTCTTGTCTGATTCACACAATCACTCTTGGTAGAAAAAAACAAAGAAGGAAAAACATTTACTAGATGAAAAAGATCAAGGAGCATCTACAAACTCCACCTGAGGATCCCTGAGACTCGCAAAGAATCTGGGAAGCTTGTTTAACCAAGAAGCCATCAGATCCTGAAAAGGAGACAACTTCACGAATGCAGGGATTGCCAGCTAAGAAAATTTGCTTCCCTGTTGTTCACCCCTGGTATATGAATTGCAGATATTTGACAATTGTTCTCTAGTCAATAAAGAATCTGTGATACTACTCTTGGAGCTAAGGAACTGTGTGTTCCACCTGATAAATGATATAAGCCACTGCTGTGATTTAGTCTGTATAAAAATGAAGATGGGATTCCCTTTTAAACAGAGGTCAATTCTGAAGAGCTTTGAAGATTGCATGGAGTTCAAAAACATTCATTTTTAGCCTCCCCTCCTGAGAAAACCAAACCCCGTGCTCTTTGGAACTCCCAGACTACCTTCTAACCTGCAGGACTTGCATCTGTCAAGATCACAGCCCAAAGAAGAAAAACAAAGGAAACTCCCTAAATTATAAGTTGTGAATTCAGCCACCAAGAGAGAGAATGTATTGTTTTAAAATCCAGACAAATCCTCTTAGAAAAACAACAACAACAACAACAAAAAACGGAGTATGTTCCTGGTACCATTGGTGGATAAATTCATCCACAAATAAAAAAGTGCTGTCCAGAGGTCTAAAGAAAAAAACAAGAAAACGAAGAAAAAATGATAATAGGAGTAAATTAGAAAGTTGGTTAAAATTGCATGCTCTATCTGAATCCCAAAAGAAAAAAATTGGGTTCAGTGTCCCTTAAAATTACAAGCTTGATATAAACCAAAGCCTGGAGAAAACCATGAATATCAGAAAAAAATAGCAATCTTCCTATGAAACAAAACTGAAAGAGCAGAAATCTGGCATCTCAGAGTACATGCAGACAAAACTTCTCCAAGCCATCCTGTTAAAACTGTAAAATACTATGAATTCTAAAAGAATGCCAAGAAAAACCATGGTCAATACACCAGAAAATAAAGGTTTTGCAGACTTTATGGTAAATCTTCCTAGTCACAGGCTTCCGAGCCTGAATTAAGGTTTCAATCACAGAATCAGAGAAACCCCTATGACTTAGAACTACATTTTAAATATCCATACCATCAAGTTCAGACATGTAAGAACCAAATGGATTATTTTTTTAGAAATAGGAGTCATAGCCCTAGGAACAGAAGAAAAAGAAGGCAACTGAACCTCTGTACTAGATTTGGATACCATATAATGTAAAAAACAATAATTTATGCTTACCAGATAAATTCCTTTCCTTCCGGATAGGGATTCCGGATAGGGAGAGTCCACGGCTTAATTCCTTACTGTTGGAAAATACAACACCTGGCCACCAGGAGGAGGCAAAGACCCCCCCCAGCCAAAGGCTTAAATATCCCTCCCACTTCTTCATTACCCCAGACATTCTGCCGAGGAAACAAGGGAAAGTAGAAGAAACATTAGGGTATAAATGGTGCCAGAAGAATAAGATAGATAATAGAGGACCGCCCATAGACAAGAATTTATCTGATAAGCATAAATTATGTTTTCCTTCCTAAGATAGGGAAAGTCCACTGCTTCATTCCTTACTGTTGGGATAACTATACCCAAGCTCCAGAAGAAACTGAATAAATAACAGGGGGGAACAAAAAGGAAATTTATGCTTACCTGATAAATTTATTTCTTTTACGATATGATGAGTCCACGGATTTCATCCTTACTTGTGGGATATCACCTCCTGGTCAGCAGGAAGTGGCAAAGAGCTCCACAGCAGAGCTGCATATATAGCCCCACCCTTCCCTCCCCCTCCAGTCATTCGACCGAAGTTAGGAAGCGAAAGGCCAAGGAGCAGAGGTGACTGAAGTTTAATAAAAACAAAAATCAAAACCTGTCTTTCTAAAAAATAACAGGGTGGGCCGTGGACTCGTCATATCGTAAAATAAATAAATTTATCAGATAAGCATAAATTTCCTTTCCTTTTATGATGAGTCCACGGATTTCATCCTTACATGTGGGATACAATACCAAAGCAATAGGACACGGATAAAAGGAAGGGACAAGACAGGGACCTAAACTGAAGGCACCACTGCTTGAAGAACCTTTCTCCCAAATACAGCCTCAGAAGAAACAAATGTATTAAATTTGTAAAATTTGGAAAAAGTATGAAGAGACGACCAAGTAGAAGCCTTGCAAATCTGTTCAACAGAAGCATCATTTTTAAATGCCCATGAGGAAGTCACAGCCCTAGTAGAATGAGCCGTAATTCGTTCAGGAAGAATGAGCCGTAATTCGTTCAGGAGGTTGCTGTCCAGCAGTCTCATATGCCAAACGGATGATACTCTTCAGCCAAAAAGAAAAGGAAATTTATGCTTACCTGATAAATTGATTTCATCTACGATACGACAAGTCCACGGATTTCATCCTTACTTGTGGGATATTATCCTCCTGCTAACAGGAAGTGGCAAAGAGCACCACAGCAGAGCTGTATATATAGCTCCTCCCTTCCCCTCTACTTCCAGTCAGGATAGGAATAGTCAGTATAGGAAGAGAAAGGAAAAACTAAAAGGTGCAGAGGTGACTGAAGTTGTAAATAATAAAAAAATATAATCTGGGGGCGGAGCCAACTGCCGTGCTGAGAGGACGTGTGTAGACAGAGCTCTGCTCACAAACCCACAAAAAAACACTATTAAAACCTGATCCAACCCGAAAAAGTAGTGACTGGAAGTTACACTACACTGTGACTTTGAGGCTGCATCATCTATTGGAGTGCCGAATCGGACAGGATTACCATCTATCTGCCTTTAACCACCCAGATACCTTTCTCCTATAGCAGGCTCTAGCGCTTCTGGTAACCTGCACTCCGGAGGGTCGGGGCTCCGCTCCGGAGTGATTAGAGAGAAGGTGACTGGTGTCAGAGACAGAGATTCACCAGGAGGAGATCGCTCAACACCCTGACTGCTGGGCTTAAGTGTTGGTGTATAGCCCGGGTC
Source organism: Bombina bombina (assembly GCF_027579735.1). Classification (NCBI taxonomy): domain Eukaryota; kingdom Metazoa; phylum Chordata; class Amphibia; order Anura; family Bombinatoridae; genus Bombina; species Bombina bombina. The sequence goes on from NC_069502.1 coordinate 508,266,788, forward strand.
TCCTGAGCACTCTCACAGCACCTGCCTAGGTGGACATTACAGATCGTGTGCAGGCCCTGAGAGGGACTTTCCGGACAGTGTGAACTGAGGTCCGGTCGAGGTGCAGCGATCGCTGGGGCCACATAGAGCTTCAAGAACACCCGGTAGGACTGTGCTACCTATATCCCCGACACCCCAGATTGACATTTGCTCACCTGCTATTCTAATAGACAAGACAAAGAGCAATCAATTAAATAAAAGGAAAAAACATAATTTATGCTTACCTGATAAATTTATTTATCTTGTAGTGTATCCAGTCCACGGATCATCCATTACTTGTGGGATATTCTCCTTCCCAACAGGAAGTTGCAAGAGGATCACCCACAGCAGAGCTGCTATAAAGCTCCTCCCCTCACTTCCATATCCAGTCATTCGACCGAAACAAGCCGAGAAAGGAGAAACCATAGGGTGCAGTGGTGACTGGAGTTTAATTAAAATTTAGACCTGCCTGAAAAGGACAGGGCAGGCCGTGGACTGGATACACTACAAGAGAAATAAATTTATCAGGTAAGCATAAATTATGTTTTCTCTTGTTAAGTGTATCCAGTCCACGGATCATCCATTACTTGTGGGATACCAATACCAAAGCTAAAGTACACGGATGATGGGAGGGACAAGGCAGGAACTTAAACGGAAGGAACCACTGCCTGTAGAACCTTTCTCCCAAAAACAGCCTCCGAAGAAGCAAAAGTATCAAATTTGTAAAATTTGGAAAAAGTATGAAGGGAAGACCAAGTTGCAGCCTTGCAAATCTGTTCAACAGAGGCTTCATTTTTAAAGGCCCAGGTGGAAGCCACAGCTCTAGTAGAATGAGCTGTAATCCTTTCAGGAGGCTGCTGTCCAGCAGTCTCATAGGCTAAACGGATTACACTCCGAAGCCAAAAAGAAAGAGAGGTTGCCGAGGCCTTCTGACCTCTACTCTGTCCAGAGTAAACAACAAATAGGTTAATGTTTGGTGAAAATCTTTAGTAGCCTGTAAGTAAAACTTCAAGGCACGGACTACGTCTAGATTATGCAAAAGACGTTCCTTCTTTGAAGAAGGATTAGGACATAATGATGGAACAACAATCTCTTGATTGATATTCTTGTTAGAAACCACCTTAGGTAAAAATCCAGGTTTTGTAAGCAGAACAACTTTATCTGAATGAAAGATCAGATAAGGAGAATCACAATGTAAGGCAGATAACTCCGAGACTCTTCGAGCCGAGGAAATAGCCATCAGAAAAAGAACTTTCCATGAAAGAAGTTTTGTATCAATAGAATGAAGGGGTTCAAACGGAACCCCTTGAAGAACTTTAAGAACCAAGTTTAAGCTCCATGGAGGAGCAACAGATTTAAACACAGGCTTAATTCTAACTAAAGCCTGACAAAATGCCTGAACGTCTGGAACTTCTGCCAGACGCTTGTGTAAAAGAATAGACAGAGCAGAAATCTGTCCCTTTAAAGAACTAGCTGATAATCCTTTGTCCAAACCCTCTTGGAGGAAGGACAATATCCTAGGAATCCTACCCTACTCCATGAGTAATTCTTGGATTCACACCAATGAAGATATTTACGCCATATCTTGTGGTAAATTTTCCTGGTGACAGGCTTTCGTGCCTGTATTAAGGTATCAATTACTGACTCAGAGAAGCCACGCTTTGATAGGATCAAGCGTTCAATCTCCATGCAGTCAGTCTCAGAGAAAGTAGATTCGGATGATTGAAAGGACCTTGTATTAGAAGGTCTTGTCTCAGAGGCAGAGTCCATGGTGGAAAGGATGACATGTCCACTAGGTCTGCATACCAGGTCCTGCGTGGCCACGCAGGCGCCATCAATATCACTGATGCTCTTTCCTGTTTGATTTTGGCAATCAGACCAGGGAGCAGAGGAAACGGTGGAAACACATAAGCCAGGTTGAAGAACCAAGGAGCTCCTAGAGCATCTATCAGTGCCGCTTCTGGGTCCCTGGACCTGGATCCGTAACAAGGAAGCTTGGCGTTCTGGCGAGACGCCATGAGATCCAATTCTGGTTTGCCCCAACGGAGAACCAATTGAGCAAACACCTCCGGATGGAGTTCCCATTCCCCCGGATGAAAAGTCTGACGACGTAGAAAATCCGCCTCCCAGTTCTCTACACCTGGGATATGGATCGCTGACAGGTGGCAAGAGTGAGTCTCTGCCCAGCGAATTATCTTGGAGACTTCTGACATCGCTAGGGAACTCCTGGTTCCCCCTTGATGGTTGATGTAAGCCACAGTCGTGATGTTGTCCGACTGAAATCTGATGAACCTCAGTGTTGCTAGCTGAGGCCAAGCCAGAAGAGCATTGAACATTGCTCTTAACTCCAGAATATTTATTGGGAGGAGTTTCTCCTCCTGAGTCCATGAACCCTGAGCCTTCAGGGAGTTCCAGACTGCACCCCAACCTAGAAGGCTGGCATCTGTTGTTACAATTGTCCAATCTGGTCTGCGAAAGGTCATAGCCTTGGACAGATGGGCCCGAGATAACCACCAGAGAAGAGAATCTCTGGTTTCCTGATCCAGATTTAGTAGAGGGGACAAATCTGTGTAATCCCCATTCCACTGACTGAGCATGCATAATTGCAGCGGTCTGAGATGCAGGCGCGCGAATGGCACTATCCATCGCCGCTACCATTAAGCCGATTACTTCCATGCACTGAGCCACCGTGGGGCGCGGAATGGAGTGAAGAACACGGCAAGCATTTAGAAGTTTTGATAACCTGGACTCGGGTAAATTTTAATTTCTACAGAATCTATTAGAGTCCCTAGGAAGGAAACACTCGGGAGAGGAGATAGAGAACTCTTTTCTTCGTTCACTTTCCACCCATGCGACCTCAGGAATGCCAGAACTATCTCTGTATGAGATTTGGTAATTTGAAAGCTTGACGCCTGTATCAGGATATCGTCCAGGTAAGGAGCCACCGCTATGCCTCACAGTCTTAGGACCGCCAGAAGTGAGCCCAGAACCTTTGTAAAAATTCTTGGGGCTGTAGCCAACCCGAATGGAAGAGCTACAAATTGGTAATGCCTGTCTAGAAAGGCAAACCTCAGGAACTGATGATGATTCTTGTGAATCGGAATGTGAAGGTAGGCATCCTTTAAGTCCACTGTGGTCATGTACTGACCCTCTTGGATCATGGGTAAAATGGTTCGAATAGTTTCCATCTTGAATGACGGAACTCTGAGGAATTTGTTTAGGATCTTTAAATCCAAAATTGGTCTGAAGGTTCCCTCTTTTTTGGGAACCACAAACAGATTTGAATAAAACCCCTGTCCTTGTTCCGTCTGCGGAACTGGATGGATCACTCCCATTACAAGGAGATCTTGTACGCAGCTTAGGAATGCCTCTTTCTTTATCTGGTTTGCAGATAATCTTGAAAGGTAAAATCTCCCTTGTGGAGGAGAAGCTTTGAAGTCCAGAAGATATCCCTGAGATATGATCTCCTGAACATCTCTTGCCCACGCCTGGGCGAAGAGAGAGAGTCTGCCCCCTAATAGATCCGTTGTCGGATAGGGGGCCGCTCCTTCATGCTGTCTTAGAGGCAGCAGCAGGCTTTCTGGCCTGCTTGCCCTTGTTCCAGGACTGGTTAGGTTTCCAGGCCTGCTTGGATTGAGCAAAAGTTCCCTCTTGTTTTGAAGCAGAGGAAGTTGATGCTGCACCTGCCTTGAAATTTCGAAAGGCACGAAAATTAGACTGTTTGGTCTTTGATTTGGCCCTGTCCTGAGGAAGGGTATGACCCTTACCTCCAGTAATGTCAGCAATAATTTCTTTCAAACCAGGCCCGAATAAGGTCTGCCCCTTGAAAGGAATGTTGAGTAATTTAGACTTTGAAGTCACATCAGCTGACCAGGATTTGAGCCATAGCGCCCTACGCGCCTGGATGGCGAATCCGGAATTCTTAGCCGTTAGTTTAGTCAAATGAACAATGGCATCAGAAACAAATGAGTTAGCTAGCTTAAGAGTTCTAAGCTTGTCAACAATTTCAGTCAATGGAGCTGTATGGATGGCCTCTTCCAGGGCCTCAAACCAGAATGCCGCAGCAGCAGTGACAGGCGCAATGCATGCAAGGGGCTGTAAAATAAAACCTTGTTGAATAAACATTTTCTTAAGGTAACCCTCTAATTTTTTATCCATTGGATCTGAAAAAGCACAACTGTCCTCAACCGGGATAGTGGTACGCTTTGCTAAAGTAGAAACTGCTCCCTCCACCTTAGGGACAGTCTGCCATAAGTCCCGTGTAGTGGCATCTATTGGAAACATTTTTCTAAATATAGGAGGTGGGGAAAAGGACACACCGGGCCTATCCCACTCCTTACTAATAATTTCTGTAAGCCTTTTAGGTATTGGAAAAACATCAGTACTCACCGGCACTGCATAGTATTTATCCAGCCTACACAATTTCTCTGGCACTGCAATTGTGTCACAGTCATTCAGAGCAGCTAATACCTCCCCAAGCAATACACGGAGGTTCTCAAGCTTAAATTTAAAATTAGAAATCTCTGAATCAGGTCTCCCCGATTCAGAGACGTCACCCACAGACTGAAGCTCTCCGTCCTCAGGTTCTGCATATTGTGACGCAGTATCAGACATGGCTCTTACAGCATCTACGCGCTCTGTATCTCGTCTAACCCCAGAGCTATCGCGCTTGCCTCTCAATTCAGGCAATCTGGATAATACCTCTGACAGGGTATTATTCATGATTGCAGCCATGTCCTGCAAAGTAATCGCTATGGGCGTCCCTGATGTACTTGGCGCCATATTAGCGTGCGTCCCTTGAGCGGGAGGCGAAGGGTCCGACACGTGGGGAGAGTTAGTCGGCATAACTTCCCCCTCGACAGACCCCTCTGGTGACAATTCTTTTATAGATAAAGACTGATCTAAACTGTTTAAGGTGAAATCAATACATTTAGTACACATTCTCCTATGGGGCTCCACCATGGCTTTTAAACATAATGAACAAGTATCCTCTGTTTCAGACATGTTTGTACAGACTAGCAATGAGACTAGCAAGCTTGGAAAACACTTTAAAGCAAGTTAACAAGCAATATAAAAAATGTTACTGTGCCTTTAAGAGAAACAAATTTTGACAAAATTTGAAATAGTGAAAAAAGGCAGTTACACTAACAAAATTTTTACAGTGTATGTAACAAGTCAGCAGAGCATTGCACCCACTTGCAAATGGATGATTAACCCCTTAATAACAAAAACAGAATAATAAATGACAAAAACGTTTTTTAAACACAGTCACAACAACTGCCACAGTCTACTGTGATTGTTACCCTCCTCAAACACGACTTTGAAGCCTTTTGAGCCCTTCAGAGATGTCCTGTATCATGCAGAGGGAAGCTGAATGTCTCTGTCAATATTTTTAACTGCACAGAAAAGCACTAAAATAGGCCCTTCCCACTCATATTGCAACAGTGGAAAGCCTGTTTCTAGGCAAAAATCAAACCAGCCATGTGGAAAAAAAAACTAGACCCCAATAAGTTTTGTCACCAAACATATAAAAATGATTAACATGCCAGCAAACTTTTTATATTACACTTTTATAAGAGTATGTATCTCTGTTAATAAGCCTGATACCAGTCGCTATCACTGCATTTAAGGCTTAACTTACATTAATCCGGTATCAGCAGCATTTTTCTAGCAAAAAATGCTAGAAATATATTAACTGCACATACCTTATTGCAGGAAAACCTGCACGCCATTCCCCCTCTGAAGTTACCTCACTCCTCAGAATATGTGAGAACGGTAGTGGATCTTAGTTACTTCTGCTAAGATCATAGAAATCACAGGCAGATTCTTCTTCTAATGCTGCCTGAGATGAAACAGTACACTCCGGTACCATTTAAAAATAAACTTTTGATTGAAGTTAAAAAACTAACTATAATACACCACTCTCCTCTTACTACGTCCATCTTTGTTGAGAGTTGCAAGAGAATGACTGGATATGGAAGTGAGGGGAGGAGCTATATAGCAGCTCTGCTGTGGGTGATCCTCTTGCAACTTCCTGTTGGGAAGAATATCCCACAAGTAATGGATGATCCGTGGACTGGATACACTTAACAAGAGAAATAAACATAAACCCAGAGAAAGCCACGGTCAATTGAACTTCAATAAAGGTCCCCTGATTAGGAAGGCCCTGGGATCGTTTTGCAAATTAATATAAGGGGCGCAAAAATCCGCCATCTTTGACTCCAGCATAGGACTATGATTCCCACGCAGCACACACAGACTTGCTGAGGATCGCATCATAATAGAAACAGTGTAGCCCTAATTGAGGAGAGAACTTTTTCCACAGGAAGTTTTACTGTTTGCTCTGCTAATTAAGCGTTGTACTACCTTTGTAGAGCCACAAGTGATACAAGTCAGACGCTCATACAGGGTTTTAATTATTCACAAGAACTGCACCCTTATAGGAGTTTATTGTGTCCGCCTGCCCCCACTGCACCAGCATTCAACTGCTGCACCGGCTCCAAGCTCTAGTGTGCCTGCTATATGACAGAACACACATGGTGCAGCCGCATAGTGCACAATAAAATTGACATATTGTCCTGCAGAAACTGTTTACGTCGGCCATATTAAATGCCACTGGAGAACTTTTGATTGGTTCCTCATAACCCCACTGTTGGCGCAACCAGATACCTCTGCAGCCCATATAGTTTAGATAGACTCTCTAGACTGTTATCTAATATTGCTGCAGTGTCACTACACATGTCTTTGGCCCTATGCTGCACAGTCTGACTTCTTTATATCAGAGGGCCTTACTATATTGTAAGCTTATTGCTGCTGCGCCAGCTTAAGTGTCTTTGAGCCCTGGCTCAAAGTGGAGTGTTATGTAATTTTACTGCCTGTCTAACAACTTTTATCCACTGCAGGCCCAGCGTTAACATATGTGTCTTTGGTCTACCGACCCAAAGTTGAGTGTTGCACTACTTTGATGTCTGCCTAACCACCTCTCTCTCCTACAGGTTGTCTCCTTCACAGTAATACTTATTGCAATTAGTTAGATAAGTGTAACCTAAAGGTGTAACCCCTTGAGACTCTCCCTTTCCGGCATAGCTAGTCTAGGCTGGTCACTTCCGCTTCCCCTTTCCCCTTCCTTCGGGTCGTATCCCCTTTCCCTGAGTCGAGAGGGGGCTCCGGTACCTTAGGGGCAGTCCACCCAGCAACGCTGCCTATTGGGTTGTGTGTGATACTCAAAATCCATAGCAGCACAGTCTCTATTTATTCTGTCTTGTTGTGATGTATTCTGAAAACATGTAAGTTACTTTTTGATGCCAAGACCCCAGTCAGCCAGACAAAAGCAGGTCATTATAGTGCTGTCTTGTATCCGCAAACCTTACTGAATATCCATGCAGGGACACAAAATGCCTCAAACATTCAAAAGAAAGCAAAAACCCCTTAACACCCCTAAACGCACAGTGGTGGACCACTTTAGCAAGCCCCTCTCTAGGTCTCAAGCTGGCTCAGATGAGGAACTCACAGACGCTAGTAGCTCAGCTGAGACCCCCAGTGAGACTACCCTGATCCAGTCTGTGGGGCGCTCCCTACGTGCTGAAAAGGAGGTTAACAACAACCTTATGGACTCTATCACCGCGCTCCTGGCTTCCCACCATGATTCCCTATCCAAATAATTTGAGAAGAGCCACGCAGATCTGAAACGCGACATAGCTTCCATAGGCGAGCGCACTGATATAATAGAGCGCAAACAGGAAGATTTGATGATTGACCACTCCAACCTAATTGGTTACTCTCAATGCCTAGCCGAGCAAATTACGGACCTCGAAGTCAAATTGGCCGACCTAGAAGACCGCACCCAGCACAATAATATTCGGGTGAAGGGCATCCCTGAGACCGTCTCCCCTCAAGACCTAGAGAAGTACCTCTGGGAGCTATTCACTACAATCTTGGGCCCAGAGGAAGGTCAGGAGATGCTGGTTGACCGGGCGCATAGGGCACTGAGACCCAGATCTGTGGAAGGGGATAAACCAAGAGATGTCATAGCCCGACTGCATTATTATACCTTCAGAGACGAACTACTCCGAGCACTTGCAGGGGGCAGAAACCTTCCGGGTCAATATTCAGACATACAAATCTACCAAGATCTCTCTCCACACACCCTCCAGCTACGGCGCCACTATCAACCATATACCAAGTTGATGAGAGATAAAGCCATAAAATACAGATGGGGGTTTCCCGTTAAGCTTCATATAACCAAGGATGGCCACCAGTTCACAGCCTCCTCCCCATAACAGGCTAGAGAGCTCATGCAGAAGTGGGACTTGTTACCGCCAGATCCGCCTGATACCCAGCACCACAAAGACACTACCAGGGGGTTGAGAGCTTCGGCCCCAGAGTGGCGACCTCTCCCCCAAAGAGTGGGCAACGCCCAGAGAAAATCCTCACAGTATTCAGCCAAGAACCCACCTGCATCTAGTATTTCGACCCCACAAGCCTAATTTCCCCCCCAAATTAAAAGAAAAAACATAATTTATGCTTACCTGATAAATTTATTTCTCTTGTAGTGTATTCAGTCCACGGGTCATTCATTACTTATGGGATATATTCCCTTCCCAACAGGAAGTTGCAAGAGGATCACCCAAGCTGAGCTGCTATATAGCTCCTCCCCTCACATGTCATATCCAGTCATTCGACCGAAACAAGACAAGAAAGGAGAAACCATAGGGTGCAGTGGTGACTGGAGTTTTAATTAAAATTTAGATCTGCCTCAAAGAAGACAGGGCGGGCCGTGGACTGAATACACTACAAGAGAAATAAATTTATCAGGTAAGCATAAATTATGTTTTCTCTTGTTAAGTGTATTCAGTCCACGGGTCATCCATTACTTATGGGATACCAATACCAAAGCTAAAGTACACGGATGATGGGAGGGACAAGGCAGGAACTTTAAACGGAAGGAACCACTGCCTGTAGAACCTTTCTCCCAAAAACAGCCTCCGAAGAAGCAAAAGTGTCAAATTTGTAAAATTTTGAAAAGGTATGAAGCGAAGACCAAGTCGCAGCCTTGCAAATCTGTTCAACAGAGGCCTCATTCTTAAAGGCCCAGGTGGAAGCCACAGCTCTAGTGGAATGAGCTGTAATTCTTTCAGGAGGCTGCTGTCCAGCAGTCTCATAGGCTAAACGTATTATGCTACTGAAGCCAAAAGGAGAGAGAGGTAGCCGAAGCTTTTTGACCTCTCCTCTGACCAGAATAAACGACAAACAGGGAAGACGTTTGACGAAAATCTTTAGTTGCCTGTAAATAGAATTTCAGGGCACGGACTACGTCCAGATTATGCAAAAGTCGTTCCTTCTTTGAAGAAGGGTTAGGACATAATGATGGAACAACAATCTCTTGATTGATATTCCTGTTAGAAACTACCTTAGGTAAGAACCCAGGTTTAGTACGCAGAACTACCTTGTCTGAATGAAAAATCAGATAAGGAGAATCACAATGTAAGGCAGATAACTCAGAGACTCTTCGAGCCGAGGAAATAGCCATCAAAAACAGAACTTTCCAAGATAACAAACAAAAGAAACACAAAAG